>NC_092655.1:22650545-23990129 GCF_032118995.1 Asterias amurensis
AATGGACCGCTTCAGATCTCCTACAGTCGAGTCAGCGCTGATCTCACTAACGAAGACGATGATAATGTCTTTAGCTATTAATTTCTTTGGGGACCGATACAGAAAATCAACATTAGCGAGGTTTAGCTGCACGTAATACGCGAGCAAATACGTGGACGTCAACAAATTGTGTTGTTTCTGGGTGACGTTACCGCTTTGGGCTTATTGCATGCTCGCGTATGACGTCTGCGCGCACGCACGTACCTGCTGGACAAATGGTAACCTCACGTATGCTTCAAACGTGAGATTTTGTAGACTCAGTTTTCTGACGCTCACACAGAACGTGCAGCTAAACCTCCCTATTATAATAATGTGAGCGATCATGCTAAATGAATCTTTGTTGAAAATATCAGTACGGAGAAGTAAGCCAAAACAGACCAACAGGGGTCGAATTTAAAAAAAGTATGTTGTTTTATATTGGCAACTTCTTCCTGATAAATAACACAAAAAAGGGGTTAAAATTAGCGCTGAAATAAAATATGCTGATGTAGTTTCAATAAACAACTTTACTTTAAAGGCACTGGACACTATTGGTAATTACTCAAAATAGTTGTTACCATAACAACAAACAACTTACTTGGTAACTAGCAATGGAGAGCTGTCAACAGTTGATAGTATCAAACATTGTGAGAAACGGCTTCCTCTGAAGTAACATAGTGTTTGATAAAGCAGTTATTTTTCACTTGGATAAAAGACTTCAGGCCTGAAGCCTTTTATTATGCATCTGAAAGCACACAAATTTGTGCAACAAGGGTGTTTTTTCTTTCTTTATTGTTTTGCAACTTCGATGACCAATTGAGCCACAACATTTTCACGGATTTGTTACTTTATGCACGTGTTGGAAAACTGGTCTTTAACAATAACCAAAGGTATCCAGTGACTCAGTTCAAATGTTCATCATTAAAATGCTAGTCCAACCACTTTCAACTCTATTTAACCAGATTTTACTGGGAAGGGTAAAATAAAAATAAATAAATAAAATTTAAATGTAACTTGGCGATAGTTATGGTTATGGGTAGGACGCAAGCAGGCAGTAAATAAGAAATTTTGCTTTTTTAATTTGATAAAAAAACGAAAAGACCTAAAAAAAGATTGGAGAGCAGGGTAAGGTTCAGAGCAGGAAAACTAAGGGGGTCCAAGGTCCCTGGACCCAACCCCTTCATTTTCATGACATTTCTTCACTAAACTTTTAATTTAGTCTGTTATTTGTTTATTAAAACCCTTTAAAATACATTTTCCATTGCGGTCAAAGGCTAAATTAGGGAAAACGATTAAGTTATAGTAGTAAACTTGCCTTGGAAGAAAACTGTAGATACATTTTTAGTTTTTAGCTATTTAAGTTTCTATTTTTCTATGACTCGTTTTGCGAACTGAGCATGTCACTAGGCCAAACTATTTTTCTTCTTTGAGAAATTTCTTCTCTGGTTTGTTTTATACTGAACTAAATGTTATGGTTTTGTACATATTACTTGTTAGTATACTTCAGAAGCCACTGCTGAAAAAGAAATTGAAGTACTGAAAATTATGTTTTTATTTGTGTTTTACACAACGCTGTAGCTGAATTACGAATAGTACTAATTTGCATACCAACGACTTTATCAACTTAACATTTTTTGTGTTGTTTACATTGTAATTTTTTTGTATAAATTGTTTTATTTTATTTTTTATTATTTATAAAGTATGTTTAACCTTTGTGTTTAGTAATGGTTTTGTTACAAAATGCTGTCAGTATTTTCTCGGACCAAGATAAGTTTCTTGAGTTTTTACCGACTGCAAACTGTTTGTTACTTTATAGATCAGCATTTTGCCCAATAGCCTTAGAGCCTTTTTTTGCCAACTATTACTTTAGGAACCACCCTTCATCAATAAACTCCATTTAACAGGAGCTCCAAAATATGCAAAAGCAATTTCATGAAATACATACTAATTGCACTAACGACCTTATAGTTTTGAGCCAATGATATGGGCTGTTCTGATTGAAGGATTTTCAGGAATGAGAATTGTTTTTGATTGAAAATAAAATGTGAAACTTGGACTCTTGAGTTCAGGAAGTTCAATGAAAAGATTGTCTTTGGGTAAGCCCCTGCAGTTATAGACTTCAAGGAGCTTTTGGGAACAGTTTCATCAGAACTAGAAAAATAGATCAGAGACATTTATTTCTTCATATCTGGAGAAAATTATTTGATGTTAAAGTAAATTTATGAAGAAAACAAAATTGTAAAAACAAATTTTAATAGTTTTTCTGAAGTTGATTTGCTTCTAATTCTTAAAAGAAAACAAAGCCCTTTTTCGAGTAAAAAGTAAATCGGACCGAGTGAAACCCAAAATGTATGACTATTTGCAATTTTGCATGTTGCTTTCAAGCTGGACTCGGTCTCTGGTGATTCTAATCAGCAGAGTGTGGGTTCGAGTCCCGATCGTGACACTTGGGTCCTTCAGCAAGACACTTAACCATGATTGTTTTGTCTTTCTGATGGGACAAAAAGACGTACACATAGGTCCCCGATGTTGAACCTAGTACACTTAATGTTAAGAGAAGGGGTTCGTCCCGGTGTTTTTTGGTATGGTTGGCTGCAGATTGCACAAACAGCACCTTGTAAACCATGGTGCTATGTAAATAAATGGGTTTTATATTTTAAACAAAGCTACACATACCTAGTACAGATAATTAATTGTGCTTTCAGAGACTCTAGTGAGATAGAGTGCTATATAACAACTGCTTAGTTTTGTTATTAAATGGAAATTTTTGAACCCGGTTCATACTTTGTGCGAATGTGAAGAGCTGTTTCACAGCGAATGTTTTGCAGGAGTTGAACTCAGTTCAACTTGCAAATTAGTTGTTGGAAATTGGTGATGTCGAAATTCGTATCACTTTTGCAGGAAGTATGAACTGAGTTTGTTTATGCTATGAAAAACTGTGTTAAATATCGTACTTCACAAAGTATGAAGCCCTGACAAGAAGTGACGTTGAACTACGACCTAACAACAGCGAATTCCACTGAAATGATAACTTCACAAGGGTACTGCTGCAGTGAAGTGTTCTCCTAAGTTTTTTACATTCAAAAGTGTCTTGAATTTATTTATGTTTGACTTTGTGAGAGAGGGGAAAAGGTTAGCTTAATGTCTATGATTCGATTTGAGGTTTAACAGAGACAAATTTACTGGAGCAGGATTTGAACCAACAACCATGGGATTAACGCACTGGCACTCTACCAACTGAGCTAGCTAGCTCTTTGTTGGCAGTCTCCCTATTTTGTCAATATCTTTGTTCGGGAGTGCCAGTCAGAAGTTGTACAACTCTTAACTGTCCTGTAGCCAGGGATCACATCCAAGTTTACGATACAACCTGGGCAGCAGCAGCCTGGCTATACAGCAGTTGACGGTTGTATTGCGTCTGACTGAATAAGTTGGTAGAGCGCCGGCACATTAATCCGGAGGTCGATGGGTCTTGTCCTACTCTAGTCAATTTTTTTTTGTTCAACCCCAAAATCATCTTGTGGATTATTATTTGATATTTTAATTAGTTAGTAATTGTTGATCAGTACTTGTTGGGAGTATTCACAATGGTTAGTATACTAAACAAGTTGTTTTGTAAAAAATGCTGTGACTAGTTGACTTTTCTTGACCGTTGGTTGAAAATTTATATTGTGAATTTATTTTAACCGATAAAATTGCATAGGTTTTAAAAGGCATAGATTTTAAAACATTTTCATTTTGTAGACAAAAATTACTAGTGTTTTTTTTTTCAATTTAATTTTTTTTTGTAATCGAATTGTTCACTGTACGAGATTTGTATTTGTACAAGATGGCCTTATCTTTGAAAAGAAAACAAGTTAAGTTCTGCAAGAAGGTATTAATTTGAGATGTGTTATTTCATGTGTCCTGTGTGTTTGTGTTCACAATTATCGGGGGTATATAATTTTTCTGTAACGGCCGAGTCACACTGCTGCGCTAACGAAAACAACACTCACAACGCAAAAAGAACGCATTCAATTGGTTGAATTGCTCCACGCAGAATACGCACACGCTCATTCAACCAATAGACTGCGTTCTCTTTGCATCGTGATCGGCCTTTAGTCACGTCCTCTTCCCACAAACAATGTCTCCACTGATTACTTAGACTTGTTGACAAGTCTGTCGCGGTGAGAATTATAGTCGAGTCATGGTGGTGACGTTAACGATTGAGGTTTCCGCGATCGAATACTGCTCTTGCGAGATCACTGCTCACGCGCTATGTTGCAAAGCTGCTGGCTATGTTAGAAAAGACCCCGTCCCTATAGCTGTCCAAGCAAGTTCAAGGAACATGAAGCATATTGCTGATAGATCTCAGGCCTGGTCTAGTTTTAGTTGACCAGATTTTGCATATAGGGCGACGCCATACACAACTCTATGGAGGTACATCACGCATACAAATCACACGGGAAAACTGTCCACACATCTGATAGTAACTATTCAATATGATTTATTATTTTAATATAATATAATCTCCACACAGGGTTTTAAAATCCTAACAGCTTTATGCAGAAACTGTACATCATTACCTGAATAAAAGCTTCACTTTTGGACCGAGTTGAAGCACGAGACCTGGTTATGGCTGCTTTCTGAAAGAGTGAAATTCAGCAGGATACATGAATTGGTGGTCCAGTCTAAAATTTGAGCCCTGCAAAGTTTTTACAAGTTAACCTATTCAATTCAGTTTCAACTCTCTTGTGATTTGTAAGACCTGACGAATCAATTTCCCAAAGAGCTAAGATTGATATTAACTGCGAATCAATCTTAACTGATAAGCAAAGTGTGATATTGAATCTTGGTGCTTTTTGAAATCAAGTAAAGTTCTCTTTTTGGCTGTGCAGCAATAAGTAATGTATGCCCTCATCCACGAATTCAAGACATTTCTATTGGGAGACTTACGAATGCTCAGTGGCAGCTGAAAAATCATCTAGATTTCCATTGTTTAAATAGTTTTGAGTTCTCATTTCAAAGAACAATGGATTCGATTAGTAAGTCCAATTGTACAATGCCATACAAAGTAGGCACAATACATACTTTATGGTATGTAGAGGGAGCGATGTAAAAAATCACAGGAATTCTAAAATAATCACACTTACTATTGCCGTGGCATTGTTTGGAAGCTCACCTATACTTAAATTCCTCGGAATTTAATCATTTTTAACAATCAAAATGTAACATTTCATTCTAGTAAACACTCCCCCCAAACAATCAAAGTGATTTTTGTATTAACTTCCAATTTAAAAAGAAGATAAATAAAATCTCATTCTTATAGTGAAGCTCAACGAGGTATTGAACTCTCCACAAAATATATTTGTGTTCCGAGCGAGCTTAGCTGAGTTTTTTTCCTCTCATATATATTTTCAGAATTGACTTGAAGGGATAACCAAAGTTTAATGACTTCTGCAAGTAAATGTACATGTCTTAATGGTTTTAATAATTTTATGACTAGGCCCCTTTTGGCAACCATGACTTTGGCTTAGACTATAGCTTAGGCTCCAGCTTAGTATTTGCCAGGGCCCAATTTCACAAAGCCTGTAAGCACAAAAAACAAAAGCACAAGAAAATCTTGCTTAGCAAAAACAGGTTACCATCCAGAATACCACACAGTTACAAATGCTGCGACTGGTAGCCCACTCATTTCTTGCTTAGCAAAGAAATTTGCTCAGCAGAATTTTCTGCCCAACAGCTTTATGAAACTGGGCACAGGTATTTTGAAAACGTACACTTTTGGTCAGCACTTCAAGTTTAAGCAGGCGCCTAAAGCTTTAGCACAAGCCTGAGCCATGACTTCATTACTTGATCTCTTTCATGAGACGTTAACTCTCCTCGGTGAAAATTTTCCCCAAATGCCAATTTCAGTCCGTTTATTTTCCTTTGACTTGTTGAGGGTGTTTTGCAGTGGGTGGTTTTTGTTGTTTATTTTGTTTTTGTAGTAGTAGTGTGGTTTCATCTTGCAGACATTGAATCACATACATGAACCTCAAACTTTGCCAGCTTTTTCCATCTCCTACAAATAAACAAAGAAAAGAAAAAATTAATTTATTGTAGGTAGTGATTTGTTGTGGATTTGTTATTCTTCTACACTACGCTGTTAACTTGTTTTCTACAGTATACTTTTCAATTTGAAAAGACAATTTGACACTAAAAAATACAGTTGAAATTTTATTTTTATTTTTTAAATTTATTCTTTTATTTATTTATTTTAATTAGGGGGAAATGTAAACCAATTATACTGCAAAGAACACAACAATCCCTTCTGAATAAATATAAATCAGAAAGTATTTTACAAACTATATCAAGAGGGCATAAATGAACACATACCAATAATACAGTTTAATTATTGGTTTATTTTTTTTTTAAATTTGAACCCATCACATTGCAAAGCTAACAAAACACACTCTGTATAAAAGAACAATAATAAATTCGCACAAAAGTATTTCACAAAACACATCAAAAGAACACACATGAACACACACAAAATCAATGGTTTTGGATGTAGAAATAGTTTAAGTCACAGCATATGAATCATTCATACAACTTTCTTAAGAGGGATTTGAAGCTTTGCATGGTGGGAAGTATAAGCAGGGTAGGTTTGTGGTAGCACCGTGTGTATATCTCTATTTGAGTGGTGTTGGTTCTAAAAAGAACCGGTAGTTGACAACTCTACCAGTGCCTTCTAGAACCAACACTTCTCAAAAGAGTACGCAAACCTCAGCTTATTACAACTTTCTCATTAACATAACATAACATAACAGTTTAAATTTATAAGGCGCTATTTCATCAAGATCATAGCGCACTAGAAAGAAATTGACATGGAAAAAGGCGAGTATTAAGGACTTTACGAAAAGCAGACAGAGTATTAGATTCCCTAATGGCAGTTGGGAGATTGTTCCAAATCATCGGACAAGCCACATGAAAGCCTTTTGACCTAGAATTTTGTTAGCGTGGGGAATATTCAAGCGAGTGATGTCAAGTGTGGGACGAAGAAATCGTGGAGGAGTGTAATGTGACAGTAAAGTGTACTATAAACGAGGTGTTGTTTTGTTAAAGCATTTGTTCAATTCTCCTTGACCCTAAAAAGCCAACCTTGAGCATGGTGACACCCATCTGTGCCGGTGACATCGTGACTGCTACTCCAGCGTCCCTCAGAGCTTCTATCTTATGTTCAGCTCCTCCTTTTCCTCCTGCTATGATGGCTCCGGCGTGACCCATCCTTCGTCCTGGTGGTGCTGTCAGACCAGCGATGAATGATGCAACGGGCTTACGGTTGGGTCCCTACAGAAACCACAAATCAGAGAGGGAAATCTAAATACCCTTTGCTGTCACATTTTTAAAAACACTGCGAATGTGATAATAATCTTTCAATTCTCTTTCAAGAGTATCAAAGTACACAATACACATAGACACAAATAGATCTTCTCTGAGCACTTGTTCAACTCATTTTCATTCTGTAGCCGATTTCACAAAACACTAGGATTAATTCTATCTCGAGTTAGGACGAGTAAACTGTCCTAACTTAAGACGAATCTTAAGTTTGACATGCTACAGTGCAAGGCTGGGACTCGTCCTAAGTCCTAAGGTAAATCCTAAGTTAGGAAGAGTTTGGTGAAATCCACGGCTGGTCTTGTAAAATAAATTCTGGTCCAAGCTACAGAAATTTCAAGCTACAAGCCCTGCAGTCTTGTTGATTTTCTCCCAAAATGTAAGCCCTGGGGTCGATTTCACAAAGAGTTAAGACTAGTCCTAACTTAGGACTAGTCCAAGGAGATATTAAAAACGTATGGCTAGTCCTAAGTTAAGACGAGTAGCTTGTCCTAACTCGAGATAAAACTAGTCTTACTTCTTTGTGAAATCCACCCCTATCCCTGTAACATTGTATCTACACTTGCCATATTATTGGCCTTGAGGAAGTCTGCTGCTTTCTCCTCAGCCCCGCCTCCAATCTCTCCGATGAGAACAATCCCTTCAGTCGCAGGGTCTTGAAGAAATACATCCAGGCAGTCCACAAAGTTGGTTCCATTAAAAGGATCACCGCCGATTCCTTTGGTGGAAAAACAGAAGAGAAAATGTTTGTTGCGTTTTTTTCATAAAAATTAGAAAAAAGACAATTCAATTTATTCATTCACTCATTGATCATTCATAATAAATAAAGGATTATATTCATGCAACCAGTCTGGCCAAAAGAAGAACTGAATTTAGTTTACAGTAAAAGCAAATATAGATCAATTACACAGTCAACAAAAATCACATAAAACGCAGAAATACAATACACTTAAAAAAAAAATTTTGTTTATATATATATATATATATATAAAAGTTACACAAATTAAAAAGGTCTAATACAAGATGGAAACATAAAATACAATAACAAGAAATAACAAATTGGATGAACAAAAAATTAATTCGAGGAGCAAGTACCTAAAAAAAACAAAAGAAAAAAGGCACAACTATAAACAAAAGGCATCAAGAAAACCAGCTAAAAAGATACATAGAAAAAATACATTTTTATATAAAAGCATATTGTCCATGGCAAGACCCTAATATGCAGTATAGGCATGAACCTTACTTAATATAAACAAAACAATGCATGAAGAAAAATAGCATACAAAAGATAAATAAATAATCTGGAAAGGGAAATGTTTGAAAGTCACATTCTAAGCAGATAGGATTTAAAGCCATTGGACACTTTCGGTACAGAAAAAAAAGAAAAAAAGTTCACAGATTTACAAATAACTTACAGGGTTTACAAAAGGTAGTGGTGAAAGACTTCTCTTGAAATATTATTCCATGAAATGCTTTACTTTTTGAGAAAACAGTAAAACAATATAAATTCTCGATATCAAGAATTACAGATTTGTTTTAAACACATGTCATGACACGGTGAAACGTGCGGACACAAGGGTGGGTTTTCCCGTTATTTTCTCCTGACTCCGATGACCGATTGAGCCTAAATTTTCATAGGTTTGTTATTTTATATAGAAGTTGTGAAACACAAAGTGTGGGCCTTGGACAATACTGTTTACCGAAAGGGTCCAATGGCTTTAAAGTAAACTCAGATTGCAGAAATACAATACAAAATAACAATTCAAAGCACTCAGTGATATTGACCAACAGCATAAGATGAAGGTTTGCTGAATAAGTACTTCCCACATTACTTACCAATACACAGAGATTGTCCTAGGCCTGTATTTGTGGTCTGAGCAACTGCTTCGTAGGTGAGTGTACCCGATCTAGACACAATGCCGATCTTTCCCGGTTTGTGAATATGGCCCGGCATAATTCCAATCTTACATGCACCAGGCTGTGTTGAGAAAGGAAAAAGGATACATTCACAATTCATCACTGCAATAACCATCTTTCTGAAAGTTTGTATATACTCAACGCCTTGAGTACCTTGTTTGGTAGATACATGCACTATATAAGACTTCGATTTTATTATTATTATCATAATAATAGTTTATAACTATCCTTACTTAACTCACCTTAATAATTCCAGGACAGTTGGGCCCTATCAATCGTGTTTTGCTTTGCCTAGTGAGACGGTGTTTGATGCGCACCATGTCTTGCTGTGGGATACCTTCTGTAATGCAGACAACCAGACCGATCTCAGCCTCAATGGCCTCCAGGATTGCGGCAGCGGCAAAAGGAGGTGGGACGTAGATGACAGTGGCATCGCAGTCTGTCGCCTCCTTGGCCTGGTTGGAGAAAAACAGATTATACACAAATTTGATTTAAAATTCAAATTTGAATTGAAATTTCACTTATAATTGAACTGAATTGAAATGGTTGAATGATAAATATTTCATCGCAGCCAGAGGCTTAATTCAGACAAATTTTTACAGATAAGAATATTTACAAATACATATTTATAAAAATGACAACGAAAGAAATCAGAAATCAAACCTAGATAGGTAAAATGGCAATAAAACGATAGCAAAATATAAACCATGATTAAACACGACAGAATCAGTAAAACCAAAAGCTGCTAAAAAGTACAATCAACCAGAAACACTAAAAATAGAGGGAGGAAAGTAGCTAAACCATTAACATCAACACAAAAACAGCTAAACAGATCCTACCTACAGATGATAAGAATTGTGAGTTTTTAAAGCAAAATGTATATACATGTATGTATAATTTAAAACCCCAAAGCAATCCCCCGGTAAACAAGATTCTCAAGTGTCTCTTGTAGGATTGTTTTGTGCAGTTCAAGTTCAGCAAACCCAACAAGTGAGAAATAGGACTGTTGTAAAATATTGGTTCGACAGCGAGGTTCAAAGATTTGCCAAGTACTTCTGGTGTTGTGAACACGGGCTCTCTTTGGTGGTAGGAGCCTTTTTCGCACAACCACGACCCTGATCATCGATAGGGGACAAGAAGTCCTGGGCAAATAGTGAAATTTGTTTTTTGGTTAACCGCTGGCCAAGTATTCAAAATTAACCAGCTATTCAAATATTATATAATAGGAATCCGGTTTCTTGGTTGTAATTATGGTTATGGTTATGGTTAGGAACCATAACCTCGCGTTATGGTTAGGAAAAAACTATTCGCCATTTACCGGATATTCAAATTATTCGCCCAGGCCTAGGGACAAGAGAGGTACTAGAGCAACAGCTCTCCCACCGACAACAAGAAATTGACACATAATGACAAATTTAAGCTGACCTCTTTGCAGTTATTGAAGACTGGTAGACCTGTGGCTGTTTGGCCAGCCTTTCCTGGTGTTACTCCTCCAACCATATTGGTGCCATACTCCAAAGCCTGTGCAGTGTGGAAGGCTCCCTGCAGGAAGGAAAAAAGCAGTAGATAATCCAATCAGTGTTAGTGCTATGACTTGGATTACATAAAGACCTATAGAGGTGTGATAAAGCGCTTTATTATAAGAACCTCTGAGGATTAATACTAATATTAATAATTTTAATTTTGGTTTACGCATATACACCGATGTGTTGAAGCACTGTATACTCAGTACTTTCCCCTGAGTACTGAAAAAAAGTCACAGGCATTTTACTCAGGTTGGGTTCGAACCCACGACCCAATTCTAGAGCAGTGTCTTACCAATTAGACAACCAAGATTGCCGGTACCGAGAGGCAGTTTGAATACTACGTTTTTAGCGATAATAGTTATTAAATTTGCATCGGGATAAAGAATATTCATTTTAGTTTTACTCTTACACTAATGTGTGTATAAAGTGCTGTATACTCAGTACTTTCCTAAGTCCTAAGTCCTGTGAAAAATTCTTTATCCCAATTCAAATTTAAAATCTCTGATTAATATTGTTATTATCGACAGACTTGTCGAACAGGATTTCATATATTTACCTGCTTGCCAGTGATGCCTTGACATATAACTCTTGTTTCACTGGTAAGTTGAAGGTTCATTCTAGAGTGTGTGTAGCAGTTTCTCGTTCCGGCTACACGGCTGCTTTGAGCTGTGAAAGAAAAGCAAGTATTTAAAAGAAACATTAGTATTATGAATATTCATGTACCAAGAGCTACTGCTACAAGATTTATCGAAAATGTAACTACCATTCATTTTGTTTTCCGTAATTTCTCACTAATAAGTGATGAAAAAGTAATATATTAGGGCCAACAATTTACATTCTTTTATAATTAATAAGGAAACATAATGACATACAAATTTACTTGGTGGGGAGAAACACTGTCAGCTGTTGATAGTATTTTAATAAATAATTATTAATACTATCAACTTGTCAAAACGCAAGTTAGTGAATATATTACAAGAAAATTATGCAAATTACAATATGTTAAAAACAAACATTTACAAGCAAAAGCAATCGTACAATAACAGAGAAAAAAAAAAATGGTATATGGAGATTGAGGGGGCCCAAAAAAAAGCAGAGCTTGTTGAGTGCGGACCCCCTAGCTGTCACAAAGAAAGCAATGTAAGCAATTCCAATGTTTAAACAAAGAAAAATGTTGCGACAAAACATTTCAATTTACAAGAAGAACAAATTTCACAAAACAGAAAGCGTTATTAAATGAATATGATGTAGTTAAAGGAACACGTTGCCTTGGATCGGTCGAGTTGGTCTTTGAAAAGCGTTTGTAACCGTTTTTTATAAAATGCATATGGGTAGAAAGATGTTGTAAAAGTAGAATACAATGATCCACACAAACATGCCTCGAAATTGCGTGGTTTTCCTTTTACCTTGTCGACTAACATGTCGGCCATTTATGGGGGTCAAAATTTTGACTCCCATAAATGGCCGACCATGTTAGTTCGCACAGTAGAAGGAAAACCACGCAATTTCGAGGCAAACTTGTGTGGATCATTGTATTCTACTTTTAAAACATCTTTCCAACCATATGCTTTTTATAAAAAACGGTTACAAACGCTTTTGTTTTGACCAACTCGTCCGATCCAAGGCAACGTGTTCCTTTAAGCAATAAAATCAGGAGGATGGAACTACGCAAAGAGAAGGCTTTCTATTTTTTTGTCAAATTGCACCGGCCGTGATGAGGACTAATTTCCCGACAGCTCCACGACAGTTCTGTGCGTGATAGTTCTGTGCGTGATAGCTCTATGGCGTGCACACACAAAAGATCGTTTGGTGCACACTCCTTGTTCCATCTCGTCCCCATGCTATAACGTCGCTAAATTTTACGATAATTATATTCCAATAATAATAATTTTCCAATTTGTAATGTTATTACTAATATTAATAACTTTGTAACAGGATCAAGCTTTTAATGGTTATGGTGGGACTGAACTTTTACATAAAAAATGAGGCCTACCAGTCACGCAGGTGTCAGGACACTTCGTACCTCTGCCACTTAGTACCCTGGACACTTTGTACCTTTTGAAGGTACAAAGTGACTTTGGACACTTCGTACCTTGGACACTTCGTACCTTCTTACAAGTCACCTCGTACCTTCTCACGAGTCACTTTGTACCTTCTCACGAGACACTTCCTACCTTCGTACTAATTCTGGATTTCTGCATCGTTTATGATTATTTTGTGCTTTGTGATCGGATGATTATGAAATGAAAGCAAATCAAACCAACTGTTTTTTTGGATAACTTTCCGTATGGCGCCACCACTTTTTCACTCATTTTTACAAAAAGAGATATCTCATTGAGGTAAATTAGATACTATATTATTTTATATCGAATGAAAAAGTGGTGGCGCCATACGGAAACTTTTCCGTTTTTTTGTTGGGACCAAGGAGCCATATTGACGATTGCGTGATTGTTTGACTTTGTCTTTAAAATATTTGTAAAAATTATTGGCGGAAGATGTTGTCCTTGGCGGTAATTAACTTATACAAAATATTAATTTCACATTAAAAATGACATTCACATATTCAAACAAAATTTATAATTCATTATGTAATTATTAATTTTTATCTCAACGAACATTAAATTATTGAGGAATACACATTTTAATGAAGGTACGAAGTGACGCGACTGAGGGTACGATGTGACTCAGCTGATGGTCACTTCGTACCCCATCCACAGTACGAAGTGACCAATTTGGTTACGGTACGAAGTGTCCTGAAGGTACAAAGTGTCCAGTCCAGGGTACGAAGTTGCAAAGGTACGAAGTGTCCGACATCCGTCACGCAGTGTGAAAATCGAACTTTTTCAACTGGGTGCCGAGTTTGTATTTGTACATGTGCCGAGTTTGTGGGTGCCGAGTTTGCAAGGTGCCGAGGTTGTAGGTGCCGAGTTTGCAAGGTGCCGAAGTGACCGTTACCCGCCCATCCCACACACACGGACGTACGCACACACAATACCACGGCCAACGTAAACGAATATAAAAAACTGACCAGAAACTTTTCGTTTATTTTATGAGCAAGCTTGTATTTCTAGTAAAATATCTCAACGAAAAACAAGAGGAATGTCTTACATACAATAACGTTTTAAAATAAAGTAAATTTTCACAATGTTTTTACCCCAATTTCGGGCCAATATCCTTCCAGCGAGAGCCATGATGTCTTTTGAGAGTTGGTGTGAAAAAGAACCGGGTCGAAGACTCCTCTAAAAAGATACGAAGAATAGTGTGTTAAATGTATTTCGTATCCTTTTAAATTAGAAATGGAAACAGCGCCACCAATCGACAGAATCGTTTTATTAGATAGAACAACAAGCAAGAGCAGAGAAAACAAGCAAGCAATCAAGCTTTAAAAAGCAGTGTTTAATCTCGTTTCCGACGAGCTGCTGGCTGTTCTAAGTACAAAAATGGCCACTCCTGCATCAAATGAGAAGAATTTAGTCGATGAATTGGAGGCTACATTCCAAGTGAGTTAGATTGGATGATTTGTAATTTTACTCTCAATCGAAATGATGATGATTATTTCAACAATTTGCTGCTGACTATAATTTGTAATGAATAATTGAATCTCAATCTGTATGTAAAGTGTAACCAACTGTAATGTAACTTACATTACTTACATTGTAAGTGTAAATTTAATTATAAATACCTGGTAAGGTAGTGGATATTTTGCTGGTAACGAAGGGAAATCTGTGGAAAAGTTTCCGTATGGCGCCACCACTTTTTCATTCGAAATAAAATAATATAGTATCTAATTTACCTGATTGATATATCCCTTTTTGTAAAAATGAGTGAAAAGGTGGTGGCGCCATACGGAAAGTTATCCAAATCTGTCCCCAGCCAGAGATACTCTCCGGCCCTACGGGAGATTAACATTATTATATTAATGGGATGGCATTGGCTGGAGGATCAAGAGGAGAATAGACCTTATGCATTGCGTCATCCAGCCGCCATCTTTGAGGTCAAACGGTGACGATACAATCAAAACGCACATAGATTGGCCAATGAACAACCTCCTTTTGACCTCAATGCGGGGGCGCCGTACTGAAATGACGTCATGTGCATAAGGTCTATTCAACACAAAAGAGGGCGCTATGTACACACATTTTGCTAAATGCCGTAAGGTTGGGAATTGGAGGGGGGGGCGGGGTTACAAGATTCTCCTACCACACCGGCACCAGCTAAAGGTTTATTAAATTGTAAGCGAACTCTTTGACTTAGATTAGTATTACCCATTAGTAGTGTACCCATAGTCAGATAGTAGCTGACAGTAAACATTTAATTAACTTTATTAATTATTGGGGCTAGGGTTGATTGGGGCCCTTTTTGACAGCTGCTGCATAGACCTGGCAGTTAACTTGCTGTGACTTGGGCGCTGTACTCCTTTTGAAAAATGTTTACAAAAAAGTAGTACAGCGCCCCGGTTACTAGGTAATTGCTTAGTAGCTGGGTCAGTGGATTGGCTCCAGCAATTATATGAACTAACACAATTTGTGTTCAAATCCCTCATTATGCTGATTTGCATAGTTTAGCTAGCTACAAATTTCTTAAGAGGAATATTAAACATGTTTTTTACAACAAATAGAGCCCCTTTGTAACACTTTTTGATTTGTTTATCCCTTAGAAAATAGCAGTCAGATTAGACCCAAGAACTGGGGCCTTTTTTTTAAATTTTGACAAAATGCATGATCTTCGTACTAGAAGATGCTAATGTCATAATTGTTAATAATTATGACACAGCCCCAGTTACTGGGTCTACAGTCAAATATAATGTTTTTCTGAGAGCTCTTCCCTAAACAATTTTTTTTTTACACGGTTAATGTTTTTTCTACATTTACCAACAGGGTTGTTTCTCGGCATTGGTTGCTCAGGATCACCTCAATGCTGTGGATCAACAGGAAATCAGAACAGGTTTGGGATTAAGTTTGTTTCTTCTTCTCTTCTTCCCTCTTTGAAGTGCAGACTCGCTCTAGTTGAGGATGAAGCCTGGTTCAAACTTCCTGCGTCAAATGCAATACAAATTTCCCAACAAATAATTCGAATCAGTTGACTTGTGCTCAACTCCTGCGCAACATTCGCTGTGAATCAGCCCTTTGACGTCACAAATCAAATCACATTTGAAGGAAGTATGAACTGGGCTTAAGACTTTAAAAACTTGCATCTTGCATTACCTTTTTAGGCAACTAAAATCAATTTGTTCAACAAGGGTGTTCTTTCTTTCATTATTCTCTTGCAACTCAGATGACCAACTGAGTCAAAATTTTGACATATTTTTGTTGTTATTTTATGCATATTATATGTTTGGATACATCAATTGAGGGTACTGGTCTTTACCAATTACCAAAGGTGTCCCGTGCCCTCAAGCAGCTCTATGAAATTGGGCCCTGCGTTATAAAACTTGCCTTGACTTGCTGAGCAGATTTGATTTAAAAAAAATATTGTTTTTGGTCTGCAGGTGTTGAGCACTCCATTCAGCGATTCTTGGACACGGCGAAGGAACTGGAGAATTATTTCCTGCAGCGGCAGCAGATGTTAGCAGTCACAAGGCCGGAACTTCCCATCAAAGAGGTGATTTGGGTACCCAAAGTTTCTAGATGTCTATCGATTGATTTCCCTTTTAAAGAAATTATTTATATGCAAGTTTGCCTCAAACAAGGCTAAAAGCCACTCCTGGTATTATAAGGGGTACAAGAAAAGAATTATTAAATGTGAAAAATAGCTAAGGAAAGCTGAAGGTAGGAATCGATATTCCTTCAAAACATGTCAACGTGCATCAATGGTGTCGCTTCACCTCCAAAGTGGAAGTTTGTAAGCAAAAATAAACAGAGTATCCAGGCTTTGAACTTCGTTCTTGAATGAACACTGCAGTTTTGCTCTGGTTAGGGGCTTCTCGATGAGGAAAATGTAAATTTGTTTTGGAACTTTGCAAAGGGCACCATAACAGGGCACCACAGCGATTGATGTGGGTGGGTTAACTTGAGGCCTTGGGTATCATTCATGGCACATTAGCCTTGTTACTTAGGCTGATAACCTTTTTCTGGTAAGCATAATTGTATTATGCTTAGCACTTGCTTCTCTTTCCCACATCTGTCAGTCAATTATTTGTGGTTTCCTCTTGGCAGGAAATTGACGAGCTGAAGGGTGAACTACAGCGCAGGGAACTCCTCGTCGAGCAACACAAGACCAACGTTCAGAAATGGCTCAACATGCTTCAGCACTCGGACAACGTCCCGCCTGTTGCATCGCAGCAGCAGCAGCAACAACAGCAGCAGCAGCAGTCACAGCAACAATCCCCCAGACAGATGGGACCCAGGGGTATGGGTGCCGGATATACCACCCACCCACCTGCACCCCTGAGTGGTCCCCTGGCGCATTTGGAACATGCCGCATCGAGTATCGGGGGTAGTTTTGAGCGGAGGTGAGGAGGAACAAGCGGCATGATTGAACTATAATTGCAGGCCTTGGACCTCGATATTGAAGGGACATTGTAATTTTCCTATGAGGAAATGTCAATTTGTATTGGAACTTTACAAATGGCATCACTGCAAAAGCACTGGGTGCCATGGGTTATTTTGGGGCCTGAAATTGGATACATCGTCAGAACATCTAAGCATCCGAGTATCTCTACTCGGCCCAAACCTCGTGCCCCTGTGCTCGACTCTCAGTTAAAAGAGAACTGAACAGCCCATTTCTGGGCAAGGCATACCATAGTATCAATGCCCGGTTACAGACAGTACAACAGGGTTGGCCTAAACTTTTTCAGTGATTGGTCAGTGGGACCAGTTAGTAAAAAATCGAAGGCCAATTTCAATGAGCTGCTTTAAGCAAAAATGATTCTTTGCTTATTTGAGCAGAAAAATTTAACTAGGGCACAAGCTGTTTTTTTAACAGGACAAAAAGAAAGTTATGCAGCCAGCTTGCGGGATTACCATAAGTTGGCATAGTTGTTATATGCATTGCTTACAGTAAGAGCAAGAGAGTTGATGTGCCTTTTTCTGTGCTTGTGGAAATCACACAGACACAAAAGTGGGCCATAAAGCAGCTCTTTGAAATCGGGCCCGGTAGTTTGGAGATCACAAACTGAAATGACAAGGGCAAATAAAATAATTTAATGATTAATGTTCATGTTTATTTAATAAACCACGCATCACCAGCTACAATCCCGGCCATACATCATTGAGCCCCGGGCTCCCTTTCAATAGTGGCACCCATTGCGGGGTCTGCGCTTCAGCAGGGGTGAACAGTATTGACGGGGGAGGATCTGTTTAGGCTGGAATTGTAGCTTCAATGGTACATTTAATTTGAATAATCCTTACTTTTGTTATCAATATCGTATTAAAACTATTTCACTCCAAATGGTATTTAAGATATTTCAAATAATTATCTTGAACCCAAACGTGGCCTTTTGGGATTCGGGCGATGCCAACACAACTCGTGTCTTGCAAACTTTGATTAATTTCTATGCCTTTGAGAAATCATCATGTTATTGGTAGTAGCAAATCTTTTAAATAGTAATCATGATAATAATACATGAATACAAAACTAAAGTGTAAAACTGTTTCAATAAACATAACATTAAATAAAGCTACTATAAATTATATTGTCTCCTGATCTAATATTGTTTTGTTGTTGGTTTTTAAAAACTGATGGTTCACCAGTTAATAAACTGAAGCAAGTGTTAAGCTGTTGAGCTAAACATTTGTGCTAAGCAATGTTGTTCCGCTGAGCAGAAATTAGCAGGGAACCAGTCACAAACATTGTGCATTTCATATTAGTTTGTCTGGTAGAGCACCGGCATGTGAAACTGGTGGACATTGGTTCCAATTCCGCTCTAGTCTAGCTTTCTTTGTTCAACTCCAAATTCTTTATAATTCTTCCAGATTTATTGTGACGAGTTACAGCATTTCAACAGGCCTGATTTCATTTGTGCGCCGTTGTATTCATTCGTATTTTGGTGTGGAGAAGACTGTTTTTACTTAGCCTTCAAGAAAGACTCTGCTAGCAGGCTAGGGTCATAACATCAGGTCATTAACTTTTTTATGCGTTTATAACCTCGGTCCTTTAGGTTGGTAAGTTGTTTGCAACAGCTTATTTATTTTCTCAATTATAAACTGAGCATACACTATCGAGTATGCAAGCAGCCAACTCTTTTAAAGACAGTGGACACCTTGGGAATTGTCAAGGACCAGTCTTCTCACTTGGTGTATCTCAACATATGCATAAAATAACAAACCTGTGAAAATTTGAGCTCGATTGGTCTTCGAAGTTGCGAGATATGAATGAAATAAAAAACACCCTTGTAACACTAAGTTGTGTGCTTTCAGATGCTTGATTTCGAGATCTCCAGTTCTAAACTTGAGGTCCCGAAATCAAAGTCGTGAAAATTAATTCTTTCTCGAAAACTACGTCACTTCAGAGGGAGCCGTTTCTCACAATGTTTTATACTATCCACCTCTCCCCATTACTCGTTACCAAGTAAGGTTTTATGCTAATAATTATTTTGAGTAATTACCAATAGTGTCCACTGCCTTTAAAGAGTAACTTATCTCCCAATATGTAGCACGATCTTTCCTGTGGGTTTATTGTCCCAGTTTGCTTCCTCCAGGCAGATTTTAATCTGTTAAAACAGTTTTAGTCTTCTCTTATCTCAATTTTTTCGTCCGACCAATTGCCCCCATCAGATCATTTGTCTTGTTATAATTAATTAACTAGTTAATTAATTATTTCAGTAATTAAATATGTCTTGTGTTTTACCTCTTCTAAAGTCACTGCACTACAAGCCTTGTCCTCCACAATATTGGCTTTTCGCATTTCTTTCATGTACGCATCAAGCTTACAAGATGGAAATAAATGTTATATTGAATTAAAGTCAAACAAATTTGACAGACCGTGAGAAGGCTGCTTTTCTAAGTCTATTTCATCACTTAATTGGTGTGGGTGGGTGAACTTGATCTAAGACTGGTGGGCCATTCTTTCAGCAAACTCTACAATCGTTCTCAACGGACGACCTGTAAGAATTAGAAAGCAAGAAAAAACCAAATCATCACAACAAATCCAATAGGATCTTCAGTACAGGAAAAAAAGAAGAGGTTTCGATAGTTAAACTTAAAAAAACATTTTGCATCTTCCAGTTTAAGTTGGACTTGTGGACAAGGTGATACTGTCCGACTCTCTCCGCGATTCCCACAATACTGGCGATGTTCTCGCGTGACTGCTGGCCCCGTGAGACTACTGCTCTCACGCAGTGCAGACTCATAAGTAGTCCGCAGCCAGCAGCTTCGCGCGAGAGCAGTGATCTCGCGAGAGTGGGCAAAGCTCAGGTGGTATAACTTCACACTGGTCAATGGGCTAATAATTTTCTGTTTTTTCAATTTTTCTCAGCTTCCTGGGGAGTATACAACTGGGAAGTATACAACCCCGGGCAACCTTAGCACTCCAAAAGCTTTTTCATACATAATATCAACCTCTACCCTCACAGGTACCCATTTTATACTTCTGGGTGGAGAGAAGCAATTATAGTAAAGTATCTTGCCCAAAGACACAAGTGTCACGACCGGGACTCTAACCCACACTCTGATGACTTAAAGGCAGTGGACACTATTGGTAATTACTCAAAATAATTATTAGCATAAAACCTTTCTTGGTGACAAGTAATGGGGAGAGGTTGGTGGTATAAAACATTGTGAGAAACAGCTCCCTCTGAAGTGCCATAGTTTTGGAGAAAGAAGTAATTTTCCACGAATTTGATTTCGAGACCTCAAGTTTAGAACTTGAGGTCTCGAAATCAACCATCTAAACGCACACAACTTCATGTGACAAGGGTGTTTTCTTCTTTCATTATTATCTCACAACTTTGATGACCGATTGAGCTCAAATTTTCACAGGTTTGTTATTTTATGCATATGTTGAGATCCACCAACTGTGAAGGCTAGTCTTTGACAATTACCAATAGTGTCCACTGCCTTTAACCATCAGAACTTGAATTTAATGCTCTAAACTACTCTGCCATGACACCCTACATGGCTGTACTTTAACCACAAAAGCCTAATGGAGAGATTCCCTTACCTGTCATGCCTCTCCCAAGGTATGGGATCTCATCTGTATTTTCCATCACACCAGCTATGTCTAAATGGGCCCAGGCAGGGACAGTCACAAACTCCTTTAAGAATGCTGCTGCCGTGCAGGCTGAACCAGCCCTATTACAACAAAGGACAACAACACATTAGCAACATATAATAGATGTTAAATTTGCATCGGGGACAAAGAATATTAATTTTTGGTTTTTACCCATACACCGATGTGTGTTAGCACTGTATACTCAGTAGTTTCCCCGAGTGGCTGCGCCTATAGCCTCCTTTTGGGTTAGAATTGTGACGCACTCATGCCTAAATGATATGAGAGGCGTATTGCCAACTAATCTGCTGAATCCAGACCCATGTTACTGACCTTTCATATTTGCCGACGTTGCTGAGGTCCGCTAGATGACAATCGTTGACCTGAGAGCTGTAGTGTTGGAATATTGGCATCCGCCACAGTCTGTCCCCAGTCTCTATACCGGCCTGTACAGCACAATCAAAAGAATTTTTTTATTTTTTTTCATCAGATAAAAAAGTCATCCAGAGTCTTTCATCAATACTTAAAGGCAGTGGACACTAACGGTAATTACTCAAAATAATTATGAGCATAGAAACCTACTTGGTAACGAGCAATGGAGAGCTACTGATAGTATAAAACATTGTGAGAAACAGCTCCCTCTGAAGTAACGTAGTTTTGAGAAAGAAGTAATTTCTCATTAAAATATTTGAATTTTATTTCGCAAGCATCTGAAAGCACACAACTTGTGCAACCAGGGCGTTTCATCTTCCATTACTCTCTCGCAACTTCGACGACGAATTGAGTCCCAATTTTTGAAGGTTTGTTATTTTATGCATATGTTGAGATACACCAAGTGAGAAGACTGGTCATTGACAATTACCAATAGTGTCCATTGTCTTTAAAGGGAAGGTTTTTGTTTGAAACCATTCTAAATACTGTGCGTGCCAAGAGATAGAAAATTACAGGTGTGGACACCGTGTGTGGACTATTTCGTTTGCAATTTGGTGTTTTCCATACGGTTTAATCCTCATTTTCTAACGAATGTGATCTCCGTAATAAAATATTTAAAAAGTGTTTAAAAAGTTATAACAATTTTGTTTTCTTTTTGTGATTGGGGTTTAAATTTTTTTTTTTTTCCGGTTAAAATGGAGAAACCACATCATACCCACCTGATGAAGACTGGACCAAAGGGATTCTGACGTTGTGAATGTTCCCGTAGCTGCTGAACCAAGAGCAACACCGATGGCTCCTGCATCACAAACAAATAGAAAGCATTACTTGAGATACTAAAAAATTATTCAAAATAAAATTTTAAAAAACCTTTAAAAAAACCAACATAGTAAAGTGTCAAAGTAAAGTGTCCAACATAGACACAAATGACAAAACCGGGATTCGATCCAGCATTTGAAAGATAATACGGGAATAAAAGAGTGGTATGAGTCCTATTATGGGAGTGTTGTGGCCGAGCGGTTAAGAGCACCGAATTCAAACTTTGGTGTTTCTGACCAGCAGAGGGTGGGTTCGAATCCCCAGCCGTGACACTTGTGTCCTTAAGCAAGACACATAACCATTGCTTCGTCCTTCCGATGGGACATAAAGCCGTTGGTCCGATGTGTTGTGTAAATGCATGTAAAAGAACCCAGTGCACTTATCAAAAAGATAAGGGGTTCGCCCCAGTGTTCCTGGCTGGATTGGCAGCATATTGCGCCACAGCACCTTGTAAACCATTACATGGTGCTTAAGGATTAGGTCTTATATCTCAAAATTCGCCCCACTCCTTGCAGTAATAATACCTGGCGCTTTGTATCCTTTGGCAAAAGGCGCGTTATAAATACGCTTATTATTATTATTGAATGTTTGAGTAAAACAGGCAGGGTCAATGTCAGGCGGTTAAGGACCAAGCCAAAGACGAGGTCCTTCATTGCAAGGCCACGACCGAGTCACCACGACCGAGTCACCATTCTTTTATTTCCCATTTATACATGTAGATGCCCTGTATGTTGAAAAGCGTAAGCATGTTGGAAAATCTATCAAAAATTTGTTGTAAATTATCAGTTCATGTCACGATCTCATGCTCGTGCTATACTACAGTTTAGATTGGAGTGTTCAAATCAGTTCAAGTGCGAGAGATCTATTTATATCTTAGAAGACTTCGTCTGAATTTGTCTTTTCGAGTATTTTAGTGAATGCTCGCCCTTTTGAAATATAGGACTATCCCGTGTCTCTAAATTACCATCACCACAATCTCACTTTTAGTCATTAATTATAAATTGTATCGCCCAGTCACTTTCTTCTAGTTGATAGTAGTATATCTTTCTAGTGGTTTTCTTTTGTAATTGTCTATAGCTCTAGAACTTCTAATGTTTTTAATGTTTCAATGTTGTTACTGTATGCGAGCATTTTAGTTACCCTTTTTGGGATCTGATATATAAGAATTGAATTTAATTTAATTTAATTGTAGTGAATCACCTGTTAGGGTCGCAAGATTGATGACTGCCTTTGGATTCAGCTCTGAGCAGGCATAGCTCAGAGCATCAGCGAGGATGAGTCTCCCCTCAGCATCTGTGTTATCGACCTGGAAATATGGGACGGAAGGAATTTTATAATAATCAATAATATACTAATCTAGGTAAAAATATATTATTACGAGCCAACTTTAAAGACAAAGTATAATTTCGTTTTTTTGGAACCATTTGATTGCTTTAGTCCTGTATAAATGTAGATAAAAAAAAAAATATCTGAAAATTTCACTCAAACAGTGGTAGTGTTTGGAGATCTGCCGAAAATTGGGAGCAAATATTTTGTGTTAACGCAGGAAGAATAATCCTTTGTAGGAATACAATCTGAAAAGCGTTATGAGATAACGCTTCTCAAATTAAAATTAAAGTCACCTGGAAATGGAATTTTTTCTTTCTTTCAAACATAAGAGTATATGCTAACGACCAATAAAACTATTTTTTTAGTAATTGTTTGTCACGATTTATATGTTTAAAAAATATATAAAGTTGTTTTTGGGGCTGACTCCGCCTACCCCTTTTGTGACGTAAATCGAGGCAGACTTTGCCTGCAATGCGTATAGTAAACACCGTGCAAAGTACATGTACGTCCAAGTCATGAGTTGGTACATTTCAAAAAGTGTTTTTCTGCATTCAGCAGCAATACACATGGTCGGCATTGCCCGAAAAAAAACCCCCAAAAACGTACAAACTCACGACTTGGTCCGTACATGTACTTTGCAATTGTGTTTACTCTACGCATTACAGGCAAAGTGTGCCTCGATTGACGTCACGAACAGCGCCCTCTCGGGTCGGGGTCTACTCTTAAATTTGTAAATAACATAAGAACGGATTTTTGAAAACCTTAGTTGACTGTTTATTCACATTCCACTCATCAAAACACATATATTAGTGACAAAAGCTTTATTTTGAAAAAATACCACTTCCAGGTGACTTAAAGGGCCATATTAACTTGTATATTTTTACAGAAACACATTACTTCAAAGGCTTTTATTGCCGTTAATTTTAAGGGTGATTACCAAACGTATACCTTCCCTTTAAGCTTATGATGAAAGAGAAAGATATTAAATTCTGAAAGACACAAGTATTGGTTTATGAAAGTACCTGTATCGTCTTCCCATTCATCGCCGTGACAACATCCCCAGGCTTCATGGCGGATCCATTGATGAGATTCTCACAGAGCGGCGCCAGAGCAACCACATTGATTGGCAGCTGAAGCATCGCTATGGCATCCATCGCCCCGGCAACCACAGCTGCCCCGCCCATATCACCTCGCATGAGATCCATACCTTTGGCTGGTTTGATGGAAATACCACCGCTGTTATAACAATAATAGAACAATCTGATATAGCGAAAAAAACATAGCTGGAAGAGGTCTCGATGCGCTTTACAAAAACTGAACATTGCAAAGAATGAGAGGATGCAAGTTGGAATAGATGTGTTTTGAGGTTGAATTTGAAACTGTCCAGGGTAGCAGCTGTTCTAAGTGAAGATAGTAGGGCATTCCACAACTTTGGCGAGGTGTATGAAAAAGCCTTAGGGCCATATGATTTAGTCCTTGGTGTGTTAGTGGTGAGGAAGTTTTGGGAAGAGGAGATAGATCTAGGAGGGTAATGATGGCAGAGTAGCTCAATGATGTATATTAAAGCCGTTCAGAGCATTAATGTGAGTATTTTGTAATCAATGCTTTTTCGTGCCATACAAACAAGAGGGGGAGGTTAGACAAAGACACAGTATAGATCATGTGCCCTTTGTTTACTTCTAAACAAACAATGTGTTTACTTAACCGCCCTCTGTTACAAGGAAGTCTCATCAAAGAATTTCTGAGTTTCGCTACATCTATTAAATCTTTGTGGTATCCGCTGCTAATATGTGGGATTTGAACTGCCTCTAGCTACCGGGCAATCTCAGTGGTCTAGTTGGTAAGACACTGCTCTAGAATTACAAAGGTCGTGGGATCGAATCCCACCCGAGTAAAACGCCTGTGATTTTTGTTCACAGGACTCGGGGAAAGAACTGAGTGTACAGTGCTTACACATATCGGTGTGTTTGTTTTAAAGAATATTGAGACATACCTGTCAAATGTGACTCCCTTGCCAACCAAGACGAGAGGTTGGACTTCAGGATTGGTGCCGGTGTATGACATCTCAAGGAAGATTGGAGCCTGGTCTGAACCTTTAGAGACACCCAGGAACCCACCCATGTTCTTTTCTAATGCCCAGTGCACAGTGCTGAAAGAGGAGAAAATGGAAACAAGACGATAATCATCTCATGACTGATAATATAATAACAATAATAATAACCAGTTTTTATATAGCACTTTTCACACCCGCAGCGCTTCCAAAATTACTACCCCTGGTCACTGGGCCTTATAATACATTCCTTAAGCCATCTCAGCTCCTTGGGGAGTATACAGCCTGTGCAACATTCATATGCGCTACTCGGCTAAATCAGTCACAAGAACCATCTCTGCCCTCACAGGTACCCATTTACCCCTGGGTGGAGAGGAGCAATTGTGTCTTGCTCAGGGACACAAGTGTCACGTCGGGATTCGAACCCACACTCTGCTGCACAGAAGCACCAGAGCTTGAGTTCGGTGCTCTTATGTATCCACTCTGCCACAACACGCTACAGTTTGATACACTGATACTCTAGCAGGCCTGGGCCCACTTTCATATGAGCAGCAAATATTGTCTTGGAGAAAGACTCTGCTAGGGTCGAAAAGTCAGGCCATAAACTGTTTTTGGCAGCACATGTTGCTTAACAATTTATTGCCGAGCAAAAAGGAGCAGGATACCAGTCATAAATTGTACATGTACATGTCACATGTATGTGACATTGTGTTTTGGCTGGTAACCTTGTTCTGGTAAGCATACTTATTTTGCACTTAGCTACTTTGTTGTTCTTAAACAGCTCTATGAAATGGGGCCCTGCACATTACCTTAAAGGAAAATACTGAACGTTAAAGGAACACGTTGCCTTGGATCGGACGAGTTGGTCTATAAAAAGCGTCTGTCACCATTTTTTTATAAAATGCATTATGGTTAGAAAGATGTTTTAAAAGTAGATACAATGATCCACACAAGTTTGCCTCGAAATTGCGAGGTTTGCCTTTAACTGTGCGAACCAACACGGTCGGCCATTTTTGGGAGTCAAAATTTTGACTCCCAAAAATGGCCAACCGTGTTAGTCGACGAGGTATAAGGAAAACCACGCAATTTCGAGGCATGTTTGTGTGGATCATTGTATTCTACTTTTACAACATCTTTTTACCCATGTACATTTCATAACAAATGATTTCATACGCTTTTCAAAGACCAACTCGACCGATCCAAGGCAGTGTGTTCCTTTAAGCGCCTCAAGAGTCAATGCGTGAAGGATTTGAGCGCTATATAAGAAGCCCCCTAGTAGTAGTTAACTTACTGGGCCCTGGTTAGTACCGTCTTGGTTACTCTCAGCTGCTCTCCGGTGATCTCTGCAAACCTTCTCGGAGTACACTTGTTGGCCGGCATCTCCATCAACCTCCTGGCAAAGTTCTGACTGCTCGCCAATGTAAGGCCCTTATTCCACAGGTCCGTTACCGAACTGTTAATTAAGAAACAGAATTAGCTGTTGCAAACTGCTTACAAACCAAAAGAACCTATGCTATAAATGCCGAACAAATAGTTAATTACATGACGTTTTGACCCTAGCTAGTCTTTCTCAAAGGCTAAATGACAAGACAACACACATAAGCATTTAGCCTTAAAGAAAAGACTCAGCTGGGGTCGCATCGTCAGGCCATTGACTATTTTTTGCACTGAACTATAAGGTAACACAAAAAAGTTTGATTGCAGGAGGGGGATTTTAAAAGAAATTTTCTACTTTTAGGACTAGCCCACCTTTCTTGATCGCCATAGAGGCCAAGCTCTACATGTGGTTTCCTTTTGGTAGGGTCTTTCAGTTCATCATAATTGAAGAGAGTCAGGCTGGCACCCTCCGCAGCAGCTGTGAAAACAAAACCAAATCATAAACCAAAAAGTCAAAATAAGTTGTTTAATTAGATTAACAGCTTTTAGAATTGGGCCCAGATCGAAACTTTGAGTTGTTAAAGGGTCCATGTAACTTTTGTAGGACAAAAAACACAATGTCCACAGATTTACACTAAACTTCCACAGTTTGAAGATAATAATAGTAGAAAGCTTCCCTGAAAATATTCTGTGCTGAGGTGCTGTAGTTTTTGGGAAATGAGTAAAACAATGTCATGAAAATAATTTTCGTCTCGTGAGACAAAAATTATTTTAATCATTATTTACAAACATATTTTCATGACATTGTTTTACTCATTTCTGAAGGGAAGCTTTCCACTATCGTTATCTTCAAACCCTGTAAGTTTAATGTAAATCTACATTTTGAAAAGGTACCCAAATCCTTAAACCACCGATTCTTTCAGACCCATCACTACTCAAAGAGATTTCACATGGTGTTAATGCAAACCTCTCTTAGTTATTCTTCAACAGTTGCATTGGGCACTTTTGTCGACTGCACCCTACCCCCTCTTCCCTAAGGCCGGGTTATAGTCGGAAATCTCTACTGTACATACAAAACACAGTTAATATTCCTCAGCAATGACTATAAACTGTGTTTTTAAGGATCGGGCGTCAAGACTTCCATCGCGCAACCATCGTGCGACCAACTACAAACCAGCCTTTACCATTGACTATACAGGCCTACTGGTCAGCTTTGAAACAGGGGCATAAATGAGTTAGTCATGACTCTAAAGACTAACGATGAACGAAAGAAACAGAAAGTTAAGACGACATACCTTGAGCGTTGCTGCATGGGTCGACGCTGATGTTTCTCACACCCTCCTCCCTAAGCTGAGCAGCTCCAGCAGCGACGGCCGCTCGGATGTTTTCTTTTCCTTCATTTATTTGCTCAGATTCACTAAGTCCGGCCGACTGCTTGCCGAGACCTACCACTGCAACACTGCTAAAATCATCCTTGAAGTCGGAAACGGAGAAAGGTGAAGGGAATAGAAGATCAGTAAAACCCTCGGTGGACTCCTACAAAAGTATTGACATTGCCACTTACTTCTGGGGTTGAAACAGGGTTACCCCTTCCGATCCATGCCCCTTAGCCATTGCCTTTGTGCCATTTTAAGTGCTCCAGTACTAGTTTATACTTCTCTGGGAAAAAATCCCCTTGACAGCAGCATTGTCATCTTAAATGCACCACTGACACACTATACGTAATTACTCAAAGTATATATTACCATAAAAACTGACTTGGTAACGAGCAATGGAGAGCTGGTGAATAGTAAACATTGTGAGAAACGGCTCCCTCTGAAGTAACAGTTTTCGAAAAAGAGGTAATATCTCACTAAAATATTTGAATCCAAGAAAGACTTCAGATCTGAAGCCTTTCTGGGACATCTAAAGGCACACAAATTTGCGCAACAAGGGTGTTTTTTCTTTCATTCTTTTCTAGCAACTTCGATGACCAGTTTAGCCCAAATTTTCACAGAATTGTTATTCTTTGCGTATGTTGGGACACACAAAGTGAAAGTACAGGTATATTTACCAAACGTATCCAATGCCTTTAAGATGAGTCTTTGTGCTTTGTGAAAACGGGCCTGGGTCAGTTCTGACTGATCAAATGTAATCAGCCTTAAGTTTCATTCACTTGATTTTAGTACTAACCTGTTTGATGTCATAGAGAATCTTGGTTTTTCCTTGCTTGATAGTTGGCCCAGCACTGTGGGAGTAAAAAATTGAAAGGTACTGTGGTACAGATATAGAATGGGGATCAGATTGACTCAGTGGTTTTTATCCCTGCCTTTCACCTCTGTGAACACTGGTTCGAATCCCACCTCAGACTGGAGCCTTGCATGTGGAATGGGTTTGCAGTCCCTACCTGATTGCAAAGGGGTTTTCCTCCCACATCTAAATCTGAACATTTCTTCTAATTTCCTTGTAATTCATTTGTTATTTCATAATTTCTTGATGGTCATTGAACACTGTATCTATAAATATATTGTTCCCTCAAAGCCATTGGACACTTTCGGTAAACAGTATTTTCCAAAGGCCCAAATTTTGTGTGTCATAAAATAACAAACCTGTGAAAATTTAGGCTTAATAGGTCATTGGAGTCGAGAGAAAATAACGGGAAAACCCACCCTTGTTTACGCACGTTTCGCCATATCATGACATGTGTTTAAAATAAATTCATAATGATGATATCGAGAACTGATAATTGTTTTAATGTTTTCTCAAAAGTAAAGCATTTCATGGAATAATATTTCAAGAGAAGTCTTTCACCATTACCTTCTGTAAACCCTGTAGGTTATTTGTAAATCTGTGAACTTTGAAGTAACATAGTTTTTGAGAAAGAGGTAATTTCTCACTAAAATAATAAAATACTTCTAGCTAGAAGTCTTTTATTCCTATCTGAAAGCACACAAATTCGTCCAACAAGGGTGTTTTTTCTTTCATCATTTTATTTCAACTTCGATGACCGATTGAGCCCAAATTTTCACAGGCTTGTTATTTTATGCTTATGATGGGATACACCAAGTGAGAACACTTGTCTTTGACAATTACCAAACGTGTACAGTGCCTTGAACTAACCCCCAAATAACCCATAGAAGTTCTGACCTACATGTACACAGATGAGAGAAATACACAGGGACACATGAAGATTGTTGAATCAGCAGTGCTCAAAATTACTTTTTAAAGGAACACGTTGCCTTGGATCGGTCGAGTTGGTCTATGAAAAGCGTCCTGTAACCGTTTGTTGTAAAATCGATATGGTTAGAAAGATCTTGTAAAAGTAGAATACAATGATCTACACAAATATGCCTCGAAATTGCGTGGTTTTCGTTTCACCTCGTCGACAAACACGGTCGGCCATTTATGGGAGTCAAAGTTTTGACTCCCATAAATGGCCGACCGTGTTAGTTCACGACGTAAAATGAAAACCGTGCAATTTTGAGTGATACTTGTGTGGATCATTATATTCTACTTTAAAAACATCTTTCCAACCATATGCATTTTATAACAAACGGTTTAAAACGCTTTTCATAGACCAACTCGTCCGATCCAAGGCAACGTGTTCCTTTAAAGGCACTGGACATGTTTGGTCATTTGGGCTCAATTGGTCATCGAAGTTGCAAGAGAATAATGAGAAGAAATAAAAACCATTGTTGCACAAATTTGTGTGCTTTCAGATGCATAATAAAAGGCTTCAGGCCTGAAGTATTTTATTATTTGAGTGAGAAATTACCTCTTTCTCACAAACTACGTTCTCACTACGTTTATATTCTATCAACAGCTCGCCGTTGCTCGTTACCAAGTATGTTTTTATGCTAAGAATTATTTTGAGTAATTACCAACAGTGTCCAATACCTTTAACCACAGTTTGTGATCCTCACTTTTACAGTTTGCCTCCCTCTTCAACTTCACAACAACGATATGGTCAAATGCTACATCCAGACAACTGGGTTGTTACTAGACTGATTTACTCAGCAAGACGCTAGAGTATGATTGCGTTGGCGCTGGGGCCAGGGATACAAAGTGGATTAGACCCAAATGGGGGCTAAGTTCTTACATGTTGAGGAGATCCTGCAGTCTTCCAGATGTTCTGTTGTTGACTTCTTCGGCAGCTTTTGTGAAGATAAAACCTTCTTCCTTGTCGTCTTCTTTGCTGTAAACACCTAAAACTAATCCAGGCTTCTGTAAAATAAAAAACCACATGAGATCACTAATATGCCTGTGGTCTAATTGGAAAAAAATAAGGTCCCAATTTCATAAAGCCTGTAATACAATCTTTGGTGTGTAAGTAAACACTAGGTCTGGTAAGCACAAAAACTTGCTGATAGGGGGTAAGCACAGGAAAATATTGACTCTAGGCCTACAAGCAAAAACAGCATGTTACCAGCCAACATTCCAAATCTAAACGGTTTTATGAAATTGGAACCTGCTCTAGAAGGCAAAGGTCGTGGGTTTGAATCCCAGCTGAGTAATATGCCTGTTTTTTTTGTTTTTTTTACTTTTACACTCCATCAGGGACTCGGAAGTCCAGCCAGCCTGGCCAACTTCAAACTTCCAATCCAAGTGTTGGGCGCAAACTGGGTTGTTCTAAAACCCCCTCGACCCTCGCCCCCTCGACATCCGCCCCGTGTTCCAAGAATGTCCAAATTCCGAATTCATAAAATGTCGCTTTACAGCCGAGTAAGAATGAACGATTTAGAATTCACAGTGTGTGTGATCCGCGACGCAACTTCCTTCCACGACTAGACTTGATTTCAAGTCTGAGAATGCATGCGGTTATTTATCTGCATCAGCCACACAGTTGTATTACTCTACACCGATTGGGTACCCCAAAACACGTGTGGGCCATTTTGGTCGGTCGGGTCTAAAACCTCGAGCTCCGCGCATAGAGCAAGTAGTAGTACACAGAACGGGAGCGATCGGCTGGAAATGAGTCTGCCTGATCATCACGTAATGAGTTGGCCGTAATCGTACTCGGGCGGTAAATGCAGGTTCCCAGTTGGGATAATAATCTTATTCAGGCTCAGATCGGCCAAGAGATACGCGTGGAAATGCCGCGGTTTTTTATCTGTACATCACAATTGCCACAGGACCGATCTCAGCAGCCAATCACGCACAGTTTGCTTCGTGCATACCACGTGTTTATGGTTTGTCTCGTACGCTGTGTTTAGATGTGCGAGGCATGGTGTGTAGTCGACGTCAGCATACAAATGTGTGCATGATTGGCTGAGGTTGTGAACTGTAGCAATTTCGGTGTACAGAAAAAACAATTGCAATAAAGTCGGGTGGTCGAGGGGGTCGTGGGGGTCGAGGGGGTTTTAGAACAACCCGCGCAAACTAGCTGCCTGCGCTAGCTTGAAGCACGTGCGAGCAATCTTCAAGATGGGCAGCGCATACTTCAACTTCATTCAAGCTATTTTATTGGGAGTGAAATTTGCGCTTGGCAAATTTGTGTGTGCTGATGAAGTTTGGTGCTACATTTCGCCAAGCGCAACATGAACTGCACAGCATAACATGACACATATAGATAGGCCATAGGGTGCCGCGTATGCCCAGTTCCTGGACATCGCCATTTGAACTAAGTTTAGTTTCAGTTTTTTTAATTAATAATTAAAAAAACTTGTAAATAAACTCTCCAGACCAAGGAATATTATTATGGAATATAAAGTTTCAGGAATACAGTCGTTTGACCAGTTCTGGATCACTTTTTGAATTCACATTGTTTTTTGTTGCAATCTCTTTGATATCTTAAACAAAAAAGTTTATCAGTTTACCTAAACATGACATAAAACTCACCAAGTATTCACTGACAAAAAAAGATTAGTTCTTTTGAAGAGGCTTTGAGAAAAGTATCGTCACCTGTTTGACCAGTTCAGGATCAGTTGAATCTATTCTGAATCAGAAGAGTGCCCTTTATTGCAAACCCATACTCCCATTCATAAAACTGCCTCTCAAGGACACGAAACCTCAGGGGTGTGTTGGCATGGACTTGGACTTCCTTTTCTTTAGCGAATGTCATGCAAGTGTCTTCAATAGCAGCGCAAAATCCCAGCGACAAAACCACAAAACAACAGCAAAGGCAAATGAAAAAGTGAAGCGAACCTAAAAAGCATTATTGACCCCTCCAAGTTTAATTTTCTAAAAAAAAAAGAATTCTACAAGAATTTGTTGAAGTAATGTTTCTCAAAAGCAGCTAAATAAACTTTCTACTGCAGTAGTATGATTTTACCTTACTTAGTAAGTTATTTCAGCACCATTTGACGCAATGAGGTGTTGAGTGATCCCGAACTGGTCAAGGGTAAATTGCCCCCACAAAGAAGATTTTGGTAACTTCGTCTCCTCAAAAAAACAAAATGACTGCACAGTATTAACAGGAATGTTTTTATACACATTCTTATCATTTTACATAAATATTTTTTGCCCCGGCACTCCAATTCTAAAGGTAAGAAGGTTTTAAGGTTTTAAAGGTTTTAACAGTGTTTTTCAACCAACATTTTTAAACGAAAAAAATGATCAATTTCGCAGATAACCTTCAGGAAAACGGTCATAATTTATTTGCTGATGATATTTGGCACCTTATTTTTAGGTTTGTTGGTTTAATGGGTGTTAATCTTCACCATTATCAACAGAAATTGGTAATAATGAGAAGTGATATAATTACTTGGTTATTGCAAAGTTGAAGTGATCCCGAACCGGTCAATGATCCCGAACTGGTCAAATGACTGTAATATTTGATTCGTGGTTCGACACCCTAATAAGTTATTTGGGCATGCAGCAAAATCCGGTCCAAAAAACTGTTTTTGACAGCACAAAATTTGCGCAAGGCTTAAAGTTTGCGTGGAATATCTGGTGCGCAGGCTAAGTGTGCACACATTTAGATCGAGCCATCAAGTTTGCGCGCTCGGCGGAGGCTGAAGTTTGCGCGAGGATTGACAGAAGTTTGCGCCCAACACAAGCATAAGAAAATCAGACGAAAAATGTATCTGACAATACAATTAAACTTAAACTTTTAGTGTACAATTGAAAAGACTCACTTTCTCCTGTCCTGTGCAAAAAGCCTGGCTGCATATCCCGACATTCTTAATCTTAGACAGTCTTTGAAAAATGAACCTCCCACAAACTTGTCCGACGGGCGCCGCCATCTTGTTTAGCCAGGAAAATACAACACGGACTACAGAGGGCGCCCTATGGCGCTAGAAAGACACGAAACAGGTTCTATTCTGGAGGTTACTAACCTTCGAAACCAGGTAATTGGAAAAAGTAGCATGCCTAAAACAAGCTCTGTTTTTAAGTTCCTATACCCATTCCTTATGTCAAGAAACAGGTCCCGGAGGTTAGTACATAAATATACAAACCTCCGAGACCTGGTAATTAAAAAAAAAACTTTCAGGCCTAATACACTACAGGTTCTGTTTTCAAATTCCTCTGTCCACCTCCATGTCAAGGAACAGGTCCTGGAGGTTAGTGCACAAACCATGCACAAACTAACCTCTGAGACCCGTTAATTGGAAAAACAAACTTTCTGGCCATATACAAGTTTATCTGTTTTAAAATTCCTATATGGGTTAATTAGACCTGGTAATAAGACATGAAAGTTTTTTATTAAATTATTTAATAACAAACTTTCACGTCCTAAACAAGTTTTGTTTTAAAATCCTTATATCCATCCCATGTCAAGAAGAAACAGGTCTTGGAGGTTAGTGCACAGAATATTAACCTCCAAGACCTGGTAATACAAAATTTAAAAAACAGTTATGCCTAACACAAGTTCTGTTTTAACATTCCTATGTCCATCTCCATGTCAAGAAACAGGTCCTGGAGGTTAGTACATAAATATACTAACCTCTGAGACCCGGTAATAAAAAAAAGGTCATACCATAATACAAGTTCTGTTTTAAATCGTGTCTTGAAACAGGTCCTGGAGGTAAAGGGATACGTTGCCTTGGATCGGCCATTTTATGGAGTCAAAATCTTTACCCTTGTCACGCGAAGTTGTGTGCTTTTAGATGGTTGATTTCGAGACCTCAAATTCTAAATCTGAGGTCTCGAAATCAAATTCGTGGAAAGTTAATACTTCTTCCTCGAAAATTATGGCACTTCAGAGGGAGCCGTTTTCACAATGTTTTATACTGTCAACCTCTCCCCATAACTCGTTACCAAGTAAGGTTTTATGCTAATATTATTTTGAGTAATTACCAATAGTGTCTACTGCCGGCCTTTAACGTGGTTAGGGTTGGGCAGTTATAACTGACCAGGTTTGAACCTTTACATTAAGCCTTTACATTAATTAAAGATTAAGAGTTAATCATTAAGGAATAAACCGATCTGGTATGTGAGGCATCAGTTTAGTCACACTCTTATTAATTTGCTCGACACCCACGACATAAACATCTATGACATCGAGACCATTTCAAGAACTGACTCCGCGGTATTACAGTTAATTACGATTGTGTAAGCTCAAGTAGTAGTCCCAGCCTATTTCTGTGACCATCCCCAGGTAATATATAGTTAATAAGCAGGACAGTTCTTTTCAGAACTGAGAAGTCTCGAACATACTCCGCAGTAGTTCTACCTCCATGGTAGAGTAAAGCAAGACAGTTCTTTAAAAGAACAAAATCTACCTGGCAAGATATACACGACCGCAAACCAAATATATATTGATACCTCACCATGCAATGCCTCAAATCCTATTTGTATCTATGACTTTGTTATTGGGTCATCATAATATTGTGGCCCTTGATTGTCTACAAGATCGTAGGTAAATACATGCGGGTCACTTTTTCTGTGTTAGTTGACCCTCAAAATAGTCAACATGTACAACAAAATTGACAAGGGCGTGTATTCTCAAATCCCAACAGAGGAATTTTATGTTTTTACAGAGCTCGGGCGGGAAGGTACAGACATATTTCAGTATACAAATCTTTAATACACACACATGTAGTAATGGTAAATTTACGAATTTTTGTTTTGAAGTAGGCCTAACGCAGTTTTTCAGAAAGAGCTGATTTTTTACTCGGATATTTAAAGGCAGTGGACACTATTGGTAGTTACTCAAAATAATTATTAGCATAAAACCTTTCTTGGTAACGAGTAATGAGGAGAGGTTGATAATATAAAACATTGAGACACGAATCCCTCTGAAGTAACGTAGTTTTCGAGAAAGAAGTGATTTTCCACGGATTTGATTTCCGAGACCTCAGATTTAGAGTTTGAGGTCTCGAAATCAAGCATATGAAAGCACACAACTTCATGCGACAAGTGTTTTTTTTTCTTTCATTATTATGGGGGGGGGGGAGGGGTGTACCAATTTCTCTTGAATCGTTTTGACGTAGATTGTTGTATGTTTGAAATAAACTCTGACACAATCAAAATGAGGATCACTCGTGTGTGACATAAAGAGTCAAAGTATGGCATTTTGGAATTTTGCTTTGTAGTGTACGGGTATAATGTAACATGGTATAATGTTTGTTAATACTGAGAATTTGGCTTATGGTAAGCGAACCGATTTCTTTGGAGTCGTTTTTGGCTAAGATTGTTGTTTGTTGAGATAAACTCTGACCCAATCGAAATAAGGATCGATCATGTGTGACATAAAGAGTCAAAGTAGGGCATTTTGGAATTTTGCTTTGTAGTGTACGGGTTGGCTTATGGTAAGCGAACCGATTTCTTTGGAGTCGTTTTGGCAAAGATTTTTGTTTGTTTGAGGTAAACTATGACTTCATTCAAAATATGTCTCGATTCTGTGTGACAAAAAGTCAAAATAAATGGAATAATACTGAGAATACGGGTTGGCTTTTATAAATGGTGAGCGAACAAAATTCGTTTAAGTCTTTTGGGCAAAGACTGTTTTATGTTTGAGGTAAACTCTGACCTTATCAAAATATGTCTCGAACTTGTGTGACAAAAGAGTCAAATGTGGCATAATGTTAGTTAATACTGAGAATTTTGCTTTGTACTGTAAAGGGGAAAATTTCATAGTGCTGCTAAGCACACAAATTTGCTCAGCATGACATTTCTCTTATCCCTTGATAAAAACAGGAATCCCAACCAAATTTCCACGTGATTTTCAGGACAAGCAAACAGCAGCAATACCAGTAAGAAGCAACATACAACAAATGGAAATTTGGTTGGTAATCCTGTTTTTACCAAGGAAGAAATTTCATGCTAAGCAATTTTTTAGTGCTTAGCAGCTCTATGAAATTGGGCCCTGGTTGGCTTAGTAAGGGAACCAATTTCTTTTGAGTTTTTATTGGCAAAGCGTAAATGTTATTTTGTTTGAGGTGAACTCTGACTCATCAAAATAAGTCTCGATCCTGTGTGACACTAATAAAAGTCAAAATAAATGGCATAATTTGTATTATTATTTGTTACAATACTGAGAATACGGGCTGACTTTATAGATGGTGAGCGAACCAAATTCTTTTGAGTCATTTGGGTATGACTGGTTTTATGTTTGAGGTAAACTCCGACCCATTCAAAATATGTCTCGATCTGGTGTCAAATAACGTCATCATGTTTGTTATAAATACTGTGAATTTTGCTTTGTGTGATTCGGGCTTGTTTGTAGTGGTGAGGGAACCAGTATTTTATTTGAGTCGTTTTTGGAATAGACTGCTGTTTGTTTGCGGTAAACTTTTACTCAATAAAATAATATTTTGAGGTAAACTTCCAGCCAGATGACTCATTTCAAATAAGTCTCGATCTTACGTGACTAAAGTCACAATAAAATTGCATAATTTGGGGGAAAATCCAACAGTTTTCGGGTTGAATAGTATTTTCAAATTAGCATAAACTCATTTAATTTCTTTTGACAATGGTGACGTGACAATTAATTACCAAGATTTGTAAAAAGAAAAGCCACATGCAGGAGATATGGTCCGTTTTGCACGTTTGCAGAAAAACAAGTTGCCTTTCTGTATCAGCTTATTCAACTGGTAAAGCTTAATTAGCATAATTTGCATGCTTATAAAATATCGAGTGCCGCAGTATGCCTAGTGTATATTGCGACGGCTTCCTGTGCTTACTGCTAGCAGCTTCAAGTATGTTGCTGGCTTAATAGGTGTAATAATTTCTTGCTTTAAAAGATATTTGCTTTCGCATATCTGTGTCTGGTTTGTTTTTTATAATAAGCATAATTCGCAAGCTTAAGAAACAGACTTGCCCTTCGCCGAGAACTGTATGTTCCTGTACTACTTCCTGCTTAGCAGCTTTGAGTAAACACAAAAGTTACAAGCGAATAATGAAAGAAAACAGACTAGTTGCACGTTTGTGTGCTTTAAGTAGCCCTAAAAAGGGCTTCAGGCCTGGAGACTTTATTTGTAGTGAGAAATTACTTTTTTTCTAAAACAAAACTACGTTTCAGAGGGAGCCATTTCTCATTCTATCAACAGCTCTCCATTACTCGTTACCAAGTTATTTTTATGCTAGCAGTTATTTAGAGTAACTACAGATAGTGATTGTTAACAATCACAAAGCTGTTCCCGGATGTTTTGTTAATAAAAATTGTCTATGCTACAATAAAACACACACATTACAACTATATGACATGTGATTACCTGGTATTGTATTTGATACTAAATCTAAAGGAGCTTTAACAATTATTTAGAGTAATTAAAAATAGTGGCCAGTGCCTTTAAAGTTATCGGACACTTCACTCAAGCCTGTAGTGGTCTTGATGAGAAATGACCATAGAGGAAGGCAGTGGATGTGGAATGGTGTGACTAATTAAGGATTATGATCTATCTATAGGAGGCGGCCCAAGTCAAAAGTCAACGGGATAAACCCTGGATTAACTCCCACGTCAACAGTACTTTAGGTTCAAGGTGTTTGTGGTCAAATTTAGCACGGGAAATGAACTTTGTGATGTGTTGGTAAATATAATGAATAGGGTAGATGGCCTTAGCTTTCGATCCAATCTGGACCTTCTTCAGAGGCATAAAACAAGTGTTGGTAAATATCATATAAAAAGCAATGATGAAAGTTCTGCCTTGTTAGAAGGCAGATTTTCTCCAGTTATTGCTCCTTTGTACTCGGTATATAAATTGGAAAATAATAACAGTTTCTAATGACTGTTGGAGTTGCAAGCGAGAATCCAACAATTTGCTGAATATCATGCTACAAGGAGTACCGAAACTCAGTAGGATTAACTTTTAGGCGGACAAGGCCATGTACAACAACAACAATTCGGGTGGGGGTAGGGGGTATCTTCTGGCCAATAACTGCTGTTTCGCGTTTGCATTTCTATTGAAGAAAAAAAAAAACTGTGGTAGCTTGATACTTTGCGATCCTTCTTTTATTAAATTCTTTGAAACAAATAATAATTGGTGCAGGGAAAATTCGTCGCACTTCCGTATAAGTTGACATTTCGTGTTCTTTCTCTGAATCAAATTATTTGTCGAGTTCCAAAAAAACAATGATGGAAACCAAACTGTCAGTCATACTCAGTTATTGCACAACCATTTTGAGAAAACATAACGGATCCACCAATGAAAACGAATCCTTAATACTCTATGACAATCACCGGAAATGCATGACGTCACCAATTGGTTAAACCCTGGTCTTCCTAAACATCCTGTGTTGCCCCGTTTCTGTAAAACTCATGCAGAGAAAGCTTTTTCATCAACCCGGACTGAACGCATCCTTCCATGACCAAAGTAAGCTGTACTAAAAACAATAAAAGAAGAACTCTTTAACCGAAGACGAGTAGAACACCAGAGAGAACTTCAGATTCAGTCAGTTTTAACATGTAAGTTTTGAACCTGCATGCCAGGGAACAATTTCATCAAACACTTAGACATAGCAAAATGTTTTGACTGAATATACTTTGTACACACTGAATGGATATATTGAGTAGCGTAATTATGACTATTTTTTTAGTAGCAACTGACACATTTTGCATCATTTTGCCCTGCTATGCACCATTCACTGACCTGTATTGCAGTGTATTCTGCAGTTGTGTTGATGAAGATAGGGAATGCAAACTTTATTAGATAAGCGAAAGTCTTGAACCTGTATTTCATGATGTACTTACTTTATGCAGTTGTTGTTGTATTGATAACGTTTTGGAATGCAAACTTGATAGTTTTGCATTTTTAGCGAGGTATTTTAAATCTGAATTTCAGTGATGCAATGTTGTTGCTATGGTAGTCAATCTTGCTCAGAAGACATTTATATAGCGCCAAAAGCAATTCAAAGGCGCTCAAGACAGTTACATGAAATTAATTACAGTACACTTGTTGAAAAAAGATAACATTTGAGAGCAGTTTATCGCCGCCTGTATTAATAACGTTTTGAAATGCAAAATTTATATAGCTTTCCATTTTTTTTTTAGCGAGGTAAGACTTGATCCTGAATTTTAGTGCAATGCTTTTGCTATGTCGCATTTATTTAAACCATTTTGGAATGCAAACTTGATAGGCTTTGAGTAATAATGTGTTCTGGGCTATTGCTGATGTTATTACCTCGTCGGTAAGCTGAAACATTTTTTGGAGGTCTAGTCTAAGTTCAGCCGTTTATATTAAAACTAGGCATTATGGGATTGTGAACAAACACGTAGAGCTGTTCCGTGTTGTATTGATTCGATTGAGTGCTTCAAAGCTTTATAGTTGGTCTGATTTTAGATAGAAGACTTGTGGTTTTTGACAGGTCCTTCTTGTAGTCACCATAGGCATCTAGACACTTTTGGTATTTACTCAAAATAATTGTTAGCATAAAAACTTACTTGGTCAAGAGTAATGGGGAGAGGTTGGTATAGTCATAGAGTTATACAAGATTGTGAGAAACCGCTCCCTCTGAAGTAACGTAGTTTTTGTGGAAGAAGTATCAGTAAAATAATTGAATTGATTTTCATTTCGAGACCTCACGCGTGAGGTCTCGAAACCAAGCATGAAAGCACACAACGTCGTGTAACAAGGGTGTTTTTATTCTCGCTTGAGTTCAAATGTTGTTATTTTGTGCATCTGTGGTTGAGATACACCAAGCGATCAGAATGGTCTTTGACAATTCCCAAAGGTGTCCAGCGCCTTTAAGTGTGCCTAAAAACCTAAACCCGAGGAGGTCTACTTCAACAATTTTAATTAAAACAATGGTGTGTCTAATTAACCGAACAACCTCCGCGTTAACCTTCAAGTACTTTTTGGTTTTTAGCTTGGGAAGTAATTATCTAAGTATGCATCGTCGTGGAATCATTGCTTGATGGTGTATTCAAAAAAAGGAACAATTTTAATATAGCACATCAAGTGTTTGCAAAATAGATCAGTAAACATAATAGTGTTGTGCCAACACAAGTGACCTATTGTGTACTAATTGGTAATAGTTGCTAATAACAAGAGGTCGGTATGTGACATGCGATTTATACACGTAGGTAATTTTGAGCATTCCGGGCGTGTTTACTGAACCTTGTTCCAATTCCTTGATCCATTGTTTAAACACATTGTTTAATATATCACCTTGGAGGAATGCTTCCTTCCTCCATGATATTAATAAACACTGACCGCTTTCAGACTAAACAAAGGGTTCAGTTGCTTCACTTGCTCAAGACGAACTGCGTTGATTTCGGACCATTGTTTGTAGCGGTACGACACGCAGAAGGCTGTAGCAACATTTTTATTTCATGTTCTAAAACGTTTTGAAACTTGCTTCATATCCTTCCAGAGTTACCCTTGAGTCCGTCAAAATGAAGCCTACAGGAATTACAGCAATCATCTTTATAGCAGTCTTATGCTGTCCATTGTTGGTATCAGCAGAGCCAATGACATGTAAGTACCATCACTTCTCAAATTCAGTTCTCACAGAGGAAGAAATTACAATTGTTATTCTTTTTCTCGATGCAAGTGGATGCCTTAATAACCACTGCCTATAAGACCTGCTTCTAAAATGGATCCCTCTGCAGTGTCATTTGTTTTCATACAGTTCTTGATATTCTTTACTGTCAAGTTGTATTTTTTAAACGGATCGCCTCTTGTGTGATAATTTCTGTTATTTGTTGATACTGTGAAGAAGAAAAACCTTGAAGTACAATTGATGAGTTGAATTTTTTGATAATGCTATGTTGGTACATGGTTGCGTAAGAGATTGAAAAAAGAGTGCAAGAAACAAGTTTCTAAAGTGCTCAAAAAGTTCTTATACTTTGATTTTACCGATCGACATACGATTGTACGAAGCACTGTAAAAAAAAAACTCGATCAGATTTATTCAGGAAAAAGTCACCACCAAAGTTAGTCAAAGGTTGGATTTATTGAGATTTTATTGCAAACTATAGAGTTTGAAAATGTTGGCTTTGTTGGTACTTTGTTGTCGAAAATAAGGTGCGCAAAAGAAGTTTCCGAGGTGCTCAGTTCTTATACTTAAAATTACGAAAGTGAAATAATTTATTAAACAGGAATGTTAATTATAAAGGATGGTAAAACAATCTGTCCACACGACTCATTATAAGCAGAACCAAACTTTGCATGATGGAAAGTGACGATATGGAAAGGTTTGCAGTAACACCATGTAAAGACTATCTCTAATGAGTTGGGGTGGTTCTGAAAAGACTCGTTGGTTTCAACTCAACGTTTCGGTCAGTATGCTCTGATCGTCTTCTGGAGAACCAAACTTTATACAACATGCTCTCTTTATGATGTTTGACTGTATTTGTATTGTTTCTTATGATCGTCAGGGTCCTGTCTAGTGCTTGACATATTTGAGCAACCTTCTTTCCAATGTAAAACCGGAGAGGATTCCTGCACGCTAAAGAGGTACGAGTGCGACTCCGTTCCTGACTGCGCTGACATGTCGGACGAGGATCACTGCGCAGAGCAACATAAAGGTCAGCCGCTAGTCTTAGTTCGAGACGTTAATTTCTGCCCTACAGACGATGTGACCTATGACATCACATTTTTTTTCAAAAGAGCAACCAAGCCTAGACTTCCTGCTGGCATGATTTGTACACAGCTCCATGAAAGAAAAAATAGCATCTTATATTATTTTATGGAGATTTCACTGTGAAATGGGCACATCTCAAAACGTGTTCTGCCGTTACATAAGTCTTGGATTCATGTGGAAATTATGACTCAAAATGTTAACTTTCCAATATGACCATCAGTGCAGTATCTTGCCCGAGGCCAAGGACTAAACGAGGTCACAGTTACCGAAATAATTTTTTTTGTTTTATCCAGGATACCAAAATCAGTCCAGATACTGTTTAACACCATGGTCCTGATGTTAAAAACAACAGTTATAGCCATTGGACACTTTCGATACACAAAACAAATACAAGTTCACAGATTTACAAACAACTTACAGGGTTTACAGAAAGTAATAATGGTGAAATACTTCTCTCGAAATATTGTTCCATGAAATGCTTTACTTTCTGAGAACATTAAACAATATCAATTCTCGATATCGAGAATTACGGATTTATTTTAAACACATGTCATGACACGGCGAAACGTGCGGAAACAAGGGTGGGTTTTCCCGTTATTTTCTCCCGACTCCGATGACCGATTGAGCCTAAATTTCCACAGGTTTGTTATTTTATCTAAGTTGTGATACACGAAGTGTGGTTCTTTGGACAATATTGTTTACCGATGTTGTGTGATTGCTTTAAAAGAAAAACGAAAAATAGAAAGAACTGTAGTAACACTCACAGTGGAAAACAACCAAGTACAATATGGAAAAGAAATATTCACAACACAAGATACAAAAGAACAATACTCTTTCTATTGTTTTAAAAACTACACCATTACAAGAGGCATTCTGAACATGGGTCATTATTCATATAACAGAGTATGTGATTTACCAAATCGGGACAAGACAAAATTTTCAAAATCTGTTCTTCCATCAATTAAACAAAAAATCACGCGATATCTGCGTTGCTGTATCGTTGTAATTGTCTACAGGGATCAACAAATGCTTGAACAATACTATGATGCTATTGCACACATTGTTTATAAGTGTACATGCCTTTCCTACTCCTGCCGATATGTGGCGCTCTACGAGACATTTTAACTCATCTCTATAATATTCTACAACCTCTTTCGTTTCCTCGACAGAAAGTTGTACTGCAGATTTCCTGAATAAGAAGACCATGAATGGCGAGCCTCTTCAGAAGTTTGAGTGCAATGACGGTATGTGCATCTTAGGCTGTCAACGATGTGATACTACGGTCGACTGCTTAGATGCTTCGGATGAAATTGGGTGTGGACCCAACGAGCCTAAACCGCCTTGTAATTAGAGAAACAGTTTACTACTTTTGGGAGTAAGAAAACAGCGTCATTCATTTATGAATTTTATATAATTTGTTAAGATTTCTTGACATGTATATTGTGATTATTATTATATCGGAAATTGAGTGGCACCATCGCAGTCTACAAATCAAATGATCCAAACTGCCTTGTTACTACAAGTTGTAGTTAAAGCAACTTTTTACAACTTCAGAGACTTAAGCAAACAACTTCCTTTATGATGTTAATTTGTTTTCTTCTAAGATTTTGTTTAACTGTATGATTATTCAATGTGGCACGATCGCATTCTACCAGTGGAATTATGCAAACCTCCTTGAAATATTGAGATTAACAGTTTACTAATTTGGGGATTTAAGAAAACAGCTTCATTCATTTCTGGAGTTAATATAATTTGTTGACACAGATTTCTTGACATGTATATTATAATAATAATACAAAAACTGATGATTATTATATCAGAAATTTGGTGGCACCATCGCATTCTAACAATCGAATTATCCAAACCGCCTTGTAATTAGAGCAACTTTTTAAACTTTTGGGGATTAAGGAAAACAATTTAATTTATGAATTTATTATTTTTCAAAATTTACCCAGTCAGTTTCCCTTGTGGTTTATATTGATATTATTTTTCTTCTTAGATTTGTTGACCTGTATTTGAATATTATCAGAAATGTGGTGATACGATCGCATTTTTACAAATCGAACTAGGCCTATCATTGAAACATAGTTCCAATGTATCACAATTCTACAAATTGAACTATCCAAACAGGAAACAAGCATCTTTCAGAGTGTATTAATGAGAATCAAACTTCTACTTTCTCATAATTTGTCCATGCCATATTTGAATTTCACACTGCCCTTGTTTTGTTACTATTTCATTACTTTTTGAGTAGCTAGGAAAGGAAAATACGAATGCTACATTTTTCTGCGTAATGGTTTTTAATTTTAAGGGGTTTACGTTATTGGGAATATAGAATTAGCGGTTGCAAACTGGTTACCAACCAAAATGGGCAAAATGTCATTAAAAATGCACCAAAAAAAGTATATATTTTTAGTAATAACCGTTTCGAGAAAGACTCTGCTAAACGGTCAAAACGCCAGACCGCTAACTATTTGTTTGCATTACGATATTGTAAACAATTTCCCACTTTGAGCCGTTTAGTTCATGAAAATCTTTTTAAATATGAAAAAATGAATCGAAATTATTTTTTACGATTCTGAAAACATGATATATTGAAGACAATGGACACTATTGGTAATTGTCAAAGACCAGTCTTCTCAATTGGTGTATCTCAACATATGCATAAAATAACAAACCTGTGAAAGTTTGAGCTCGATTGGTCATTAGAGTTGCAAGATAACTATGAAAGAAAAAAACACCCTTGTCATACGAACTTGTGTGCTTTCAGATGCTTGATTTCGAGACCTCAAATTCTAAACTTGAGGTCTCAAAATCAAATTCGTGGAAAATTACTTCTTAATTATTATTTGCTAATTTTGTTTAGTATTCATCATGTTTCATTTTGTAGAGGGTCCTGCAAAAGAGTTCCTAAGTTTGTTTTAGCACACATTTCTTAGCACAAAGATAAACCACTTCATGTTTATTCTATTATTTAATAATGTATTTATTTAGTTATTTATTTAGCCACGAGCAATCACCTCCATCTTGTTTCAGTGATAAATTGTATAAATAAAGTGGTGAAGAAAACGGGGATTCATAACTTTTCTTCTGATTTTCTTTTATTTTGTTTTATTGAATATGTTTTATAACAAATGAATAAATTTGAAACGAAATATTATGCTTCCAGAGAGCTGATTCCTTTAAGCCAAACTGACTATTTTACTGAATAATTCTAAATCTATATCTAAATCCACGCTTAAAGACACTGAACACTATTGGTAATTGTCAAAGACAAGTCTTCTCATACACTTGGTGTATCTCAACATATAGGCCCTATATGCATAAAATAACAAACCTGTGCTCAATTGGTCATCAAAGTTGCGCGATAACAATGAACGAAAAACACCCTGGTCACACGAAGTTGTGTGCTTTCAGATGCTTGATTTCGAGACCTCAAATTCTAAACTTGAGGTCTCGAAATCAAATTCGTGGAAAATTACTTCTTTCTCAAAAACTACGTCACTTAAGAGGGAGCCGTTCTCACAATGTTTTATATTATCAACCTCTCCCCATTACTCATTATAAGTAAGTTTTTATGCTAATAATTATTTTGAGTAATTACCAATAGTGTTCACTGCCTTTAAGTAAAGGGCGGATCGGGGGGGGGGGCAACGGGTGCCATGCCCACACCCATTACATGCTTTACGGTCACCTCGACATACATTTTCATTTCTACATTTTAATTCTATAAACATATTTGTGATCAAATCAATGTAGAATTAAATTGCAACCCTGCCTACCCTCCTCAATTTTGACTCAGTGGAAATATTATTAATCAAATACTTTAATTTAGATTTCACACCAAAAAATACTGGATTTAAAGGAACACGTTGCCTAGAATAATATTTCTATAAACATATTTGTGATCAAATCAATGTAGAATTAAATTGCAACCCTGTCTACCCTCCTCAATTTTGACTCAGTGGAAATATTATTAATCAAATACTTGAATTTAGATTCCACACTTAAAAATACTGGATTTATAGGAACACGTTGCCTTGGATCGGACAAGTTGGTCTTTGAAAAGCGTTTGTAACCGTTTGTTATAACATGCATACGGTTAGATATATATTTTAAAAGTAGAATATAATGATCCACACAAACATGACTCGAAATTGCATGGGTTCCTTTTACTGTGCAAACTAACACGGTCGGCCATTTATGGGAGTCAAAAACTTGACTCTCATAAATGGCCGACGAGTTAGAGGGAAAACCACGCAATGTCGAGTTCAGTATTATTATACTTTTAAAACATTTTTCTAATCATATGCATTTTACAACAAACGGTTACAAATGCTTTTCAAAGACCAACTCGACCGATCCAAGGCACCGTGTTCCTTTAATGTTATTAACGTTTTTCTTCAAGTATTGTTACAAGCTTTCGTTGTTTATTTGGAAACTTTAAGCAGAATATACGGTTGGTTTATCATTTATATGAGATCAGATTTAAAGGAGTATAATCGGATAAGTTTGGGGTATATGGTCTTTTTGTGGACTTCATTTTCGTTTTCAAGTTTAACTACCTCAAAGGAGCAGTAAAATATTTCGTTAAAGCCATTGAACACTTTCGGTAAACAGTATTATCCAAGGCCCACACTTGTATCACAACTTGTATATAAACTTATATACAAAATTACAAGCCTGTGAAAATTTAGGCTAAATCAGTCATCGGAGTCGGGAGAAAATAACGGGAAAACCCACCCTTGTTTCCGCACGTATCGCCGTGTCATGACGTGTGTTTAAAATAAATCCGTAATTCTATCGAGAACTTATATTGTTTTAATATTTTCTCAAAAAGTACAGCATTTCATGGAATAATATTTCAAGGGAAGTCTTTCACCATTACCTTCTGTAAACCCTGTAAGTTATTTGTAAAACTGTGAACCTTTTATCTGAGTATCAGCAGCGGTGTTCACCGGTCATTTCCGAGTTTCCCGGAAAACATTCTGACCGTGCTTTCTGATTCATAATTGGAATCCCATGATGGTTCCCGTTATAAGGAATTCAAATACAACATCTGGTTTTGTGCAGTCTATGTATGACCTTGAACTATACAAATTAAATCCTAGCGCATACAACAGGTGGCAACTTTTTCGAACTCCAACGACTACACTTGAGGACCTCTTCTAACATTTATAAGACTGTATGTTTCACAAGACCTGAGCTCAATTTCAAAGAGCTGCTAAGCACAAATATTTGCTTAGCATGACTTTTTTAATTTATAAAAACAGGATTACCAACCAATTTGTTGCATTGTATACCGCTTGTTACTAGTATTCAGATGTCGTTTGCAAATCGTGATAACCACTTGGAAGTTTGGTTGGTAATCCTAAATTGCTAGACGAACGAAAAACAAACACCACAATAAACCTTGTGCTGAAATTATGTGCTGATTTTGAATAAACCCATCTTGTGATGTTCCATTTTGGGGTTTTCAAAGTTTAGAACTGCTATTTCACGACGAAGCTCCACCCCTTTTAACGAAGGCACCCACCCATTTCATGCAAGATGTTTCCCTATGTTTCTGAATTTATGTAAAATGTTCATATTTTGTATACCTTTTCCACGAACTCAATTGGCATTGTGTACGTCTACCAACATGGGAGGTAGAAAACGTTGAGTGCAACTACCGGGCAAGCACAATAGAAATGTCTTATTGTAATTCGAACAATGAATCTGTACTCACAGGTGGAAGCTTAACGTTTTGTGGTTTCCAAAATACTAATGACAAAAAACATTACTCAAAAGGTGTTATCGATTTGAGGGCCCAAGCCGTGATGGATGGGTTGCTGTTTTAAAGGCAAAGGATGCCTTAATTTTGGGAACCGTTCGATTATACGCAATAAAACCTGCAGTATAAAATGTTCATTTCGATGTGCCGCGCCGCAAATCTGGAGCGGTTATGCCTCGCAGAACTGGAATACACGATCAGAGGCGTTTTAGCAGAACGTTTTCTCTGATCGGTAATCTTTCTGAATCCCCTCTCTTAAAACCACATCCCTCGGTGGGAATCTTTTCTCAAAATATTACAGAGTCAAAAGCTGTAGCGCTTCCTACCAAGTAAGATTTTATTGGTCACTAAATTTTGAGTACTTTACCCTCCTTTTAAATGAAAAAAAAATTGTGCGATTACAGTGCGTGCTCTTGGAAGTAATATAAATTGTTTCTATTTTAGGCCAAATAAAAGAAAATATCACTTGATCGACGGTCCGGGTTTTTCCAAAAAAAGAGGAGGATGAGGGCCTTTTTATTTTTAATTTGTTGTTTCTATCAAACTGGCCACCAATCATTTTAATTCAAATTGGCCACCAACATTGAGTTTTAAAGTCACCACTCACTTTGTAGTTTCAAAATCATAAAAGATTAATAAGTTAATCGAGAAAAACACAGAAAATTTGTCTTTTTGAAAAAAAAAACAGGAAAAACACAAATGGTAAAAAAAGGATGCAGCCTTAAAGAGGTATGAGGGAGGGGATGGTCAACTGTTTTTGTTTGCCTTATTTTAAGATACCAAGGCGCATTATTATAAAGGTTGTTATACAGTAGAGACTTATACAGAATGTTGTTTTTAATACTAGATCAATTCAGTACTTTTTGTCATTCTAGAAAAACAAAAAGTCGGCCACATATTACTAAAACAGCGGAACGTTTTAAAAAACCAGAGTTATACTGTGCCTTTAAAACCATTCACATATCAATTGAAAACTTTAATGTTTGGAATTCTTGTTTAAACTTGCTTTTCAAGAAAAAATAAATATATTGAAAACATTTTTATTTGTTGTGCACTGTGGAAGCAACTTTTTTTAACCCCAAAAAGAAAAGGTATGCCAATAAGTCATATATCGTGTACGTATAAGGCAGGGTTTTTGTTTATTCATTTGGCAGAAATACGTTATACCTAAACATCCATATAAGGCAATCGTAATAAGAAACAGCCAGCGGGGTCTTCAAAATACTTTACTTGAACAGTTGACTGTTCGTTATTCACATATATTTACAGCGGATTACACCATAACTACATCACAACAAACTCACAAACAACCAATTCATCCTATATTTAGCCCGCGGTTTTTTGCGAACATTACCTCATACTGTATTACTTCACAACAAACAACCAATCAATTTATCCTCTGTTTAGCCCGCGTTTGGCGAAAATCCATATAAGGCATGCAATCGTCAAGAGAGTGTGGGTCTTTTAAATATCACCCCTTTTGTCTTAAACAATGCACAGATATGTACAACACATTGACTCATAGGAATACCACAACCAACTCACAAACCTGAAATACTTTCCACATCACAGTGTTAAGAAAATCGAGGACACCAGACCAACGCTTTCTTCGTTTCCCGCTCTTTTGTTATTGTGTGTGTGTAAAACCATGACCATGCAAACATTAACAATTTGGCAAAAAGAACCAAGTAAGAAACCAGTCAAGGGTAGCGTAGGCCTCCCTGATTTATGTCACCTCCAGAAAACAAAAGCCTTAGACCTAAAAATGAAACGACCTTCTAAACAGGAACCAAAAACTAATAAAAGTTTGAACTGTTTTGTTGTTTTTGTGTATAACGCGTATAATTGCTTACGTCACGATAGGTCGAACGATATACCAAAAGGTGCTATCTAAAGGATGTTTTAAATCATGACACATATCTACTGAAATGTAGATTTTGCAACAAGTTTATTCTCATTTTTTTACATTTTTTTATACGACCCAGCTTGGAACAGTTTAAACACCTACGTTGGTGCAGAAAAATCCCCCCCCCCTCAAAAAAAAGATGTCGAAATGTGAAAACGAACACCTTTTGTTGGGTGTAATTTGTGGCCAATTAAGACCAACAATTATTAGTATAACCTTAAAAAAAACGAAATTCTTTTGTATACTTTTCCCACACGATTACTAAAATAGTTTATGTTATCGAGGGTGGGGGTTCTTTCTTTTTTTTAAAGCCATTGGACCCTTTCGGTACAGAAAAAACAAAAAAAGTTCACAGGTTTACAAATAATTTACAGGGTTTACAGAAGGTAATGGTGAAAGACTTCTCTTGAAATATTAGTCCATGAAATGCTTTACTTTTTGAGAAAACGGTAATATAAATTCTCGTTAGCGCGAATTACGGATTTATTTTAAACACCATGTCATGACACGGCGAAACGCGCGGAAACAAGAGTGGGTTTTCCCGTTTTTTTCTCCCGACTCCGATGACCGATTGAGCCAAAATTTTCACAGGTTTGTTGTTTTATATAAGTTGTGATACACGAAGTGTGGGACTTGGACAATGCTGTTTACCGAAAGTGTCCAATGGCTTTAAGTTGTTGTATTTTGGTCGTGGGGTGTTCAATAATACTTGATATATATATTTTTTTAAATATTAAAATACTCTTTAAGACTCAGAGAAGTAACAAGGGATGTGTTTTGGGGTATTTTTTGTGACTAAGATTTGTGAGTATTTTCCTGTAATGGCATCAAAGTGTCACGCAGCATTGTGACAAGCACGCGTTGTATATAGTGATAAACCAACGACATCTTCCGCTTAAAGTTTTCATGCGGTTGCTAAAAGTTTCTAAATAAACATCTTTATTTCGAAACTTTTAGCGGAAAATGCGGTTGGTTTATACTTGATTGACTATTTGATTGAAATAATACTATAACTAATACATGATAAGTTATTGTTGTGGACTCACTCGTTTAAACCTCAGATAAACAGTAACCCGAGCAAAACTTGTCAAGCTGGTTTATGTCTCCATTGTTCAACATAAAGCTTGCCAATTATTCCACTCGCAGATTTTCCAGCTTGAAATTGCGAGATCACGTTTGTTTATTTATTTGTTTGTTTATTTGTTTGTTTGTATGTTTGTTTGTTTGTTTGTTGTTCGTTTGTTTGTCTATTTAATGCTTACATCCGTTTGAATAAATAAACAGATTGATGACACGCGACGCCACCAGTCCCCCGCGTCTTTGATCAGTTAATGGTTATACTTTGTAGATTTTGTGCTAACACCAAACCAAAATTAATCATTATATTGTTTCTCTTCAAGGTCATCCGGGGAGGTTGGGGTAAGATAGTGGCAAGGTATCTACGTGACCACTCCCTATTTCTGGTTTAACGTCAGTAGTTACAGACAATAGGTATATAGGCCTACACAAATGTATTGAGGTGTTTAAGCTTTTATCTGGAAGCTCGTTCTCCTACTTATACCGTTGTTTTCTGTACCACGAGTTCCTCAATACTTTTTACATTAATCTGTATGCTTCTTCAAACTATCGTATTTTAATGTTCTTAAAGATCCTTTTTGTGTGTTGTTTGCTGGCGAATGAAATATGAAGAAAATTACTTTTTTTAATACTTATAACATAGTTATATCAGTACCAATCCTCCAAAGTCGAGAATAGCCTCGTTTTGAAAATCACCAAAAACCATCGCTGCTTATTATCGATATTAAGAAAACCTACAAAGTTAACGTGTGAAAACACAACTATATAAAAAATCCACACACGGTTCAATAAACATCTCCCACCACAACAGTGACTATACAAACAAAATGACGTCACCTTTGTCATAACCCGATCACTGCAGTTTTCTAGTAAACTGGGTGATTTGGGGAATAATTTGTTCCCCTTTGCTTGAACACCGGAAGTGATGATGTAATGTTAAGTATTACCCCCAATATCCTATGAGTAATATTAGTTCCTGGTTCTCTATGGAGTAACAAAGGATGTTGGTTTGGCGAGAGGTGGAACATTTCTCTATAAATACAGCCATGGTATCCTCTACCTCATCATTAACCCTCGCTGAACTGAGAGACAAAGTCTGAAAACCCAAAGCCAAACAGAGACTCTCTGCAAACCAAACTTCACTCCGCAAACCTAACTTCATTACCATACACCACGAGAGGTAAGACTTTTTTTATTTATTTATATTATTTATTTATTACTATTTGTACTTTACCTCAGCCTGTGAGTTATCGATGTGAGCCAAAGGCGTTGAACCATTCAAGCCTCTGTTTAGGTGAATTTGAATGGAACAATTGTTAAAGCCATTGGACACTTTCGGTAAACAGTATTGTCTAAAGGCCCACACTTCGTGTATCACAAATGATATATAAAATAACAAACCTGTGAAAATTTAGGCTCAATCGGTCATCGGAGTCGGGAGAAAATAGCAGGAAAACTCACCCTTGTTTCCGCACGTTTCGCCGTGTCCTGTGTTCAAAATAAATCCGTTATTCTCGACATCGAGAATTGATAATTGTTTTAATGTTTTCTTAAAAAGTAAAGCATTTCATGGAATAATATTTTAAGAGACGTCTTTCACCATTACCTTCTGTTAACCCTGTAAATTATTTGTAATTCTGCGAACTTTTATTTCCTGTTCCGAAAGTGTCCAATGGCTTTAAGTTCTATGTTGTAGTCAGAGTAGCTTAAAACTTCCAAATTGGATTGCAAGGCCTATCTCGTGTACACTAAACTAAGAAAATGCCTGAAGCAAATATCAAACAATTTTCGGTTTTAAAATTGTAAGAAACATTTGCAAGCTTTTGTTGATATACAGTGACCATCTGACAAGATTTCAACTTTGATGACAAGCAATACAATCTTTTTAAAACTCGTGCACAATATAAACTATTCTAGTTGCAAACACCAAACTGCTTCTGGTGTTAAAATAAAAAAAAACTTTTGCAAGCTTGATTTATACACAATGGATGTTATGTGTTCACTCAGACAATATTTTAACTTTTATGAAAAGGCCTTATGCAATATTTAACTCGGGTACACTTAAAAAGGCCTGAAGCAAACACCAATAGCTTTTGGTTTTAGAACTGGATGAAACAATTAGCAAGTTTTTTTTCATGCGATCATCAAATTCATGATCTTTCTATTTCGCCATGGATGGATTCACAGAACTCAATTGTAATCTTTCCCCTCTCTGTTCCAATCTTTAATTACTTCTCTCAATGGTTCAAACTGGCATCTCGCAGCTCACCACACTAGTACAAAGACAAATGCCAAATCAAAATGTCAATAATTTGTTAGGCCTATTTGGTGGTTTCTTTATGTTTATCTATACACTACTAAATCAACGGGTTGCATGATTAAGAAGTTTTTTATCATTATTACAGTGTTCGTTTGTTTGCTTCGTTTGTTGTGTTTCCTGAAGTGGGTCTTATTCTTGTTGGATACCTAGAACCACAAACTTTCAATGTGAGAGATTTTGCAATTTATTTGGGAAATAATATATCTGCGTTTGGATGTTACTTTCAAGTGTTTCTTTGTTGTTTATTTTTCAAACAGAAACTCCACCGAAATCCAAAATGATGAAGATCGCAGCATCACTGGCTATCGCTGTCATTTGCGCAACGCTGTTTGTAGCAACAGATGCCGCCAACGATGGATATTCAGGTAATTATATGACTCCACAAAACAGCTTCATAGACCCGCTATCCTAAGCGACTTGAAGGTGAGACCACGCACCGAGGGGCACTCGACTCGCGCGAGTGGTCTCACCTTTCAGTCACATTCGATTGCGGCTACCCTAAACTTGGAGAAAATTCTAGTTTGGACCCCACATACTGAAATTTGAAACATGAAAGTTTGGAAGTTTAGTTCAACAGAGGGCGCTATCAAACGCAATAACTACACATAGCACGCAACTCATTGCAAAAATGTCATTATATTGACAACAAATCAATACATTTCTGTAACTCAATTTCCTATTCCCTTTAAATTGTTAGTAGGTAAGCCGTTCAGCTTTTGAATAAGGCTCATCCAAAAGTAAAAACGCCCACTGAACAAGTCAACTGGCCTTACTCCATCTTGGGAGAACAACAATATCTTACATTTTTTGAGCAAAATGGGGCATTTTTAGACCAAAATGCTCCAAGTCATCTGAAAGTCAACTCCACACTTTGTGATGTGCATCACAAGTCGGCCATCTGGGCCACGACAAAATGGTGTAAAAACACTAATTTTGCATTCAACAAAATAAATCAACGAAAACTCCAAACGGGAATTTAGTTTTTTTTTGTTTCTCATTAATGACATTAATTTTAAGACAGAAATATTTCAAGAGATATTTTCCACTATCATCATCATCATCATTTTTTCTGATCAATTCTTTAATGTTCCTTTAATTTTACAGATTTATGTTCAACTCTCCGGACAAAGGGTTTCACAAGGCTCTTCACTTGTGCAACCCAGACCGACGTATGCACGCATACACGGTACGAATGTGACTCCGTTATTGACTGCCCAGACTTTTCGGATGAGGACCATTGCGTAGTTCAGCATGCAGGTAAGTGTTTTACTAGTCTTGGTTTCAAGCCTGTGTTTGGTCGTCCGTGATAAAGTTACCAATAGAGGGCGCCGATTGGAGACTTTTAGAACGCAAGGTGGCAACATTTGTACAAACTTATTCTGATAACGCCCTCTCTGAACCATCCTCTTTCAGCCTATGTTAATTTCCCATTACGGGGGACAGAATCTTTGGGGAACAGATTTACCTAAGAATTCGATGTTAGAGATGGTGTTACACTTCAGAACTATGGGCTACATTATACACAAGCACGATATGTTTACACAAAACTCAACTACCTTGCTCAAAATCGTGCGTATTTCAACAAAGGGTTGTTGTTGTTTTAAATGGATGTTAAATTTGCATCGGGGATAAGAAAATACTCATTTTTGTTTTTTTAACCAATCGATGTGTGCTTAGCACTGTAAATTCAGTACTGTAATATCCCAGGCATATTACTCGGATGGGATTCGAACCCACGATCTTTGCAGTTCTAGAGCAGTGTCAAAAAGTTGTTGCGGTTGTTTTTGTTGGAGTGCTTGTTGTTTATAGTTTCCTGTTTTTCAGTTAAATATAATGTCTTTGTTTCTTTCTATAATGTGCTTATTCTATTTCAATCACTTATAGCAAGCTGCATGACCGATTTTGATGGCAAGACCGCATCAAACAACCAGCCTCTTGAGATGTTCCGCTGCGATGATGGTATGTGTATCTTAGGATGCTACCAATGTGACAATACACAAGACTGTGTGGATGGATCGGACGAACGTGGATGCACCGAGAACCACATTAGACCGCCATGTTATTAGGAGATTTACCCCCTCAACGATAACCCGAATGAAACTTTACACAAAATATCACTAAATGTAGCCTGAACATCTGACGTCACCAGTCATCTAATTTACCCAGTCAGTTTCCCTTGTGTGGTTTATAACTTTGTTTACATCTGTGTGTATGAGCTTATATTGCGTTTCAACAATAGATACCGTCTTTTCCTGTACATCTTAGGCCGTGTTTCGGCAATGTTTATGACGTGTCCAGATTGCTGTATTCAGTCAAAAGCTCCAGCCAAGTCAAAAGTCACTTACTGGACACCTTGGTCAAATGCTTCAAGATTTTGTCCAATGCATGCAAAAACAAGCAGTTGGTCACTTTTAACGTGGTTTATCACCAGCCTTACCACTGCTAACATTAATGTTAGTTTTACCAATTAAAAAAAAACAAAAAAAAACACAGTGTCCACAGATTTACATTGAACTTACACGGTTTAAAGATAATGATAGCAGAAAGCTTCCCTTAAAATATTACTTGCTAAAGTGCTGTAGTTTTTTAGCACTGAGTAAAACAGTTTCACGAAAATAATGTTCGTCTCAGTGAGGTGAAAATGATTTTAGCATGTACAGCGGATTTACGCGACTCTCTGTAAACATTGCACTTTGATTTTCACCTTTTCCCAACAAAAATGTATGATTAATGAAGCTTCAACTTACAGGTGAACTATATTACTACATCTTCATTCTGAGTAATTAGGGATTTATGTCATTGCCAAAAACTTGATATACAAAAGGTATCAAAAGCTTTTCGGTGGAAACTTTAAAACACAATTGTTTTCCTTTATTTTTGTGGAGGTATTGGAGTTGTAAATGGAGGTTCACAGTATTTTATTTTATTTATGTTTTATCAATGTGTCATGTGTCGTTATGTAAATAAATACAAAAATTATTTTTAAATACGTGAATATTATTGTCAAAAATTATGTGTGTATTTGTGTATCTATCATTGTGATTGTTTTGTGTAGGTCTAGTACATTCATTTCTACTTCGCCAATAAGAGACTTTCTGGGACGATAGGTGGCAGCAGACTTACCGGGTAAAGCCATTGTTCTTAGAATTATGCGCTATTCAGAACTACGTAAACAATGGAAATTTAGCCAGTGACTCTGCTGCCACCTAGCAAGTTGGAAAGTCTCCCATTGGAAGATAACCAACTGATATTGTGAGAAATTTTTCAAATCATCGAAAAACATTTCTTAGACCAGATTAACATTTTTAACTATTCCCAAAACTTCAAAACTCTCACTCTCAAAATAAATGGGAGCAAAGATAGTAGAAGAAAACAAAACTTGATAAGGTGCTCCGAGTTAAGACACATCAACATTTCCCCAAATTTGCTGTGGCAAAAGATTAAAAAGTAATTTCGTTAACACATTTGGTATGGGATAAACTTGTGATTATTTTGGGTAGGTCTAGTACACTCATTTCTAATTCGCTAATTGGAAGATAACCTTATTGTGAAAATAATCAAATCATCGAGAAACAGTTCTTTTACCAATTCCCCAAACTTCCAAACTCTCACTTTCAAGATAAATGGGAGCAAAGACAGCAGAAGAAAAGAAAACTTAATAGGACGCCCTTCAGGATGATGATACAAAAAAAAAACGAATTTTATCTTTCAACTTTTCCATCAAAATTTCCCCAAATTTGTTATGGCAAAAGATTAAAGAGTAACTTCGTTAACACATTTGATATGGGATATAAATTACATTTTTAATTTGAAAGTGAAGCCAACAGCTGTTGGCCTAAGCGACAACCGTTTACAGATCTGGTGTGGCGGGAGATTCTGTGTCCCCCCCCCCCGCCCAACCCCTGTGTGCTGATTTTGAAAGTTAAACCATTTTGTGATGTCCAATGTTTTCATTTTTTTATTTTAAGTTTTCGGGGCTGATATTTCATTCAATACGAAACTTCACCCCTTTCCTTGTAACCATGGCAACCACTCTGTCATCGCGTCATTTTCATGCAGGGTGTTTCTATAGCCCATGATTTGTAACGCACATGTACATGCCCATCAACTCTTTATTCAATTCAAAAAATAAATTTAAAAATGGTTTATTAAAACATGTATTGCAGTTAAACAAAATGGATTGCACATGCAAAAACCAAATAGTTCTGTTAAAAATACATCAAACAGAAATTAACAAATTGCATTGCGTCTCTATAATGTGTAGGCCTCATTCAGATTTGACATCCATGAACTCAAACTGCTATTAAACAGGTCCACACAAGCCCCCCCCCCCCCCCCCCCCACCCGAAAAGAATTTTTTCTATGTTAAGGATGTAGATTTTTTTTGCAGAAAAAAAATTGGCCCGAAAGGCTGCGTCTTACGGGGACACCATTAACCGCAACTTTTTGCAAGCACATTCTATTTCAACAATTATAAGCATAGCCTACTCACAGTGTAAGCGAACTCTTTGCGTCTCGATACAGCCTAATTTAAAACTTGACATCCAAAAACTGCTTTTCAACAGAAATAACCTTTCCATGTCATGACAAACAGCTCACCAAAATAGAAGTTCACAATTTCCCAAATATATTTTCCCCTGCGTCATTAAACGGGGCATCATTGACTTTATTGCAACCAATCCGAACAACAACAACTTAAATCTGGACTCACAGTGTAGGCTATAATATTGTGAGGTTTTCCCAGAACATTCGTGACAAAAGATCATATCTAGAAAAGTTGTTTATGATGTAAGGGCCTTACGCTGTGATTGATGGGTCTACCTATTGAAGCTTGACTTGAAAGGCAACTGATGTAATCCCATATCGCCGCAAATCTGTGGCGGTTATGCCACGCAGGAAGAATGCTCAGTAACTGGAATACACAATGTGAGAAACGTTTCATGCAGAACCTTTCTCAAATTGACAATCTTTCTGAATCCACTCTCTTAAAACTGCATTCCCTTTGGTGGGAATCGTTTTCTCAAATTACACACTATGAGCAGCTGCAGCGCTTCCAACCAAGTAAGATGGTATTGGTCTTTAAATTTGTAAGTAATAACCTTCCATTTTAAAGACAGTGGACACTATTGGTAATTGTCAAAGACCAGTCTTTGCACTTGGTGTATCTCAACATATGCACAAAATAACAAACCTGTGAACATTTCAGCTCAATCGGTCATCAAAAATGCGAAATAATAATGAAAGGAAAAACACCCTTGTCACAGGAAATTGTGTGCTTTCTGGTGCTTGATTTCGATACCTCAAGTTCTAAATGTGAGGTATCAAAATCAAATTCGTGGAAAATTACTTCTTTCTCGAAATGTTTTATACTATCAACCTCTCCCCATTACTCGTTACCAAGTAAGGTTTTATGCTAAAAATTATTTTGAGTAATTACCAATATAGTGTCCACTGCCTTTAAAGGAAACTTATTGTGCGATTTATGTGCGCGTTCTTGGAAGTAAAATAAACTAGTTTTATGTACTTTGCCGATACCAAGGTGCATTGTTATAAAGGTTTGTAATATTGTATAGCCTTATACAGAATGTTGTTAAATATTACTAAATAAATTCATCGTGTACTTTTTTTACTAATGGAAATATTTGTTTCATTTCTTGATTACCCCTTGCTTTTTCTGTGTGTCCTCTGCCTCTCTCCCTTCCAAACAATGTTTTTCCATTTGACTATTGTTTATTTGTTGCGTTGTCAATTATTCTCCTTTTCTCAAATATTTATACTATTAAGTAAGTTGCGGGTGAGACGGTAACCTTCTTCGAAATAATGAACACTTAAAGGAAAGTTGTACGTTTGGCAATTACTCTTAAAGTTAATGGCAATACACACAATTAATTTGGCTTTAAGGCACTGTACACGTTTGGTAATTGTCAAAGACCAGTCTTCTCACTTGGTGTATCCCGTCATAAGCATAAAATAACAAGCCTGTGAAAGTTTGGGCTCAATTGGTCATCGAAGTTGCGAGAAAATGATGACAGAAAAAACACCCTTGTTGGACGAATTTGTGTGCTTTCAGATAGGGATAAAGGACTTCTAGCTAGAAGTCTTTTATTATTTTAGTGACAAATTACCTCTTTCTCAAAAACTACGTTACTTCAGAGGGAGTCGTTTCCCATAATGTTTTATACTACCAACAGCTCTCCAAAGCTCATTACCAAGTCAGTTTTTAAGTTAATAATTGTTTTGAGTAGTTACCAAACGTGTACCTTCCCTTTAAAGGAAAAGTATACGTTTGGAAATCACTCTCACAATGAATGGCAATACAAACTTTATTTGGCTTACAACCCAGCGTTTAGTAATATAAAAAAAAAAACATTTTTAGATACATTTCACTTTGAAGTAATATGGTTTTGTAAAAAAGTTAACAGTTTTTATGCCCCAAAATTTGAACTGAAAAGTGCTACCATAACATTACAGATTATTCTTCTAGAGTGACAAAATGTTCGCTCTAGACTTCGGCGATACCTCAAAAACGCAACCACCTTTTGAAATGTAATTTTCACTTTCAATTTTCACGGAAATTTTCAATGGTTGGATTTCGGGTTTAAACTTGCTTTTCAATTAAACTAAATATATTATACCCTTCTGAAAACATAGTTATTTGTCGTGCACTGTGAAAGCAACTTTTAAATAAAACTAAACGCTTTTTTTTACCCCAACCAATTCATCCTCCTTTTAGCCCGCGTTTGGCGAACTTCCATATAAGCCATGCAATCGTTGAGAGAGTGTGGGTCTTTTAAATATCACCCCATTGACTTAAACAATGCGCAGAAATTTACAACACATTGACTCATAGAAATACCACAACCAACTAACAAACCTGAAATACTTTCCACATCACAGTGTTAAGAAAATCGAGGACACCAGACCAACGCTTTCTTCGTTTCCCGCTCTTTTGTAATTTTGTGTGTGTGTATAAAACCATGACCGTGCAGTCAACACATTTGGCAAAATAAACCAAATAAGGAACCAGTTAAGAATAGTCTACCTGATTTATGTCAACTCCAGGCAACAAAAACCGTAAACCTAAATTGAAATGACCTTCTTAACAGGAACCAAAAACTAATACAAATTTGAACTGTTTTGTTGTTTTTGTGTATAACGCGTATAATTGCTTACGTCACGATAGGTCGAACGATATACCAAAAGGTGCTATTTAAAGGTTGTTTTTTATCATGACACATATCTACTGAAATGTAGATTTTGCAACAAGTTAATTCTCGGGTTTTTTTTCTCGGTTTTTTTACGACCCAGCTTGGAACAGTTTAAACACATACGTTGGTGCTGAACCCCCCCCCCCCCTCCTAAAAAAAAAGATGTCGAGATGTGAAAACGTACACCTTTTTTGTGGGTGTAATTTGTGGCCAATTAAGACCAACAAATTAGTATAACCTTTGAAAAAAATGAAATTTATTTGTATACTTTTCCAACACGATTATTAAAAGAGTTTATGTTATCGTTTTTTTTTTTTTTTTTTTTTTTTTTTGGTGGGGTGTTCAAGAATACTTGATATATATTTTTTTTTAAATATTAAAATACTCTTTAAGACTCAGAGAAGTAACAAGGGATGTGTTTTCGGGTATTTTTTGTGACTAAGATTTGTGAGTATTTTCCTGTAATAACATCAAAGTATCACGCAGCATTGTGACAAGCACGCGTTGTATAGTAATAAACCAACGACATCTTCCGCTTAAAGTTTTCATGCGGTTGCTAAAAGTTTCCAAATAAACATCTTTATTTCGAAACTTTTAGCGGAAAATGCGGTTGGTTTATACTTGATTTGATTGAAATAACACTATAACTAATACTTGATAAGTTATTGTTGTGGACTCACTCGTTTAAACCTCAGATAAACAGTAACCCGAGCATAATTTGTCAAGCTGGTTTATGTCTCCATTGTTTATAAATTTTAACATAAACCTTGCCAATTATTCCATTCGCAGATTTTCCAGCTTAAAAACGCGAGATCACATTTGTTTATTTATTTGTTTGTTTGTTTGTTTATTTGTTTGTTTGTTTTCTGGCTGGCTGGCTGGCTGGCTGGCTGGCTGGCTGGCTGGATTTCAAACTATCGTATTTTAATGTTCTTAAAGATCCTTTTTGTGTGTTGTTTGCTGGCGAATGAAATATGAAGAAAATAACTTTTTTTTAATACTTATAACATAGTTATATCAGTACCAATCCTCCGAAGTCGAGAATAGCCTCGTTTTGTAAACCACCAAAAACCATCGCTGCTTATTATCGATATTAAGAAAACCTACAAAGTTAACGTGTGGAAACACAACTATATAAAAAATCCACACACGGTTCAATAAACATCCCCCACCACAACAGTGACTATACAAACAAAATGACGTCACCGTTGTCATAACCCGATCACTGCAGTTTTCTAGTAAACTGGAAGATTTGGGGAATAATTTGTTCCCCTTTGCTTGAACACCGGAAGTGATGAGGTAATGTTAAGTATTACCCCCAATATCCTATGAGTAATATTAGTTCCTGGTTCTCTATGGAGTAACAAAGGATGTTGGTTTGGCGAGAGGTGGAACATTTCTCTATAAATACAGCCATGGTATCCTCTACCTCATCATTAAACCTCGCTGAACTGAGAGACAACGTCTGAAAACACAAAGCCGAACAGAGACTCTCTGCAAACTTGAACTCCACTCTGCAAACCTAACTTCATTACCATACAACACGAGAGGTAAGACTTGTTTATTTATTTATACTATTTATTTATTACTATTTGTACTTTAACTCAGGCTGTGAATTACCGATGGGAGCCAAAGGCGTTGAACCATCTAAGCCTCTGTTTAGGTGAATTTGAATGGAACAATTGTTAAAGCCATTGGACACTTTCGGTAAACAGTATTGTCTAAAGGCCAACACTTCGTGTATCACAACTTATATATAAAAATAACAAACCTGTGAAAATTTAGGCTCAATCGGTCATCGGAGTCGGGAGAATATAACGGGTAAACCCACCCTTGTTTCCGCACGTTTCGCCGTGTCATGTGTTCAAAATAAATCCGTGATTCTCGATATCGAGAATTGATAATTGTTTTAATGTTTTCTCAAAAAGTAAAGCATTTCATTAAATAATATTTCAAGAGAAGTCTTTCATCATTACCTTAAGTTATTTGTAAATCTGCGAACTTTTTTGTCCTGTTCTGAAAGTGTCAAATGGCTTTAAGTTCTACTGTTGTAGTCAGAGAAGCTTAAAACTTCCAAATTGGACTGCAAGGTCTATCTCGTGTACACTAAACTAAGAAAATACTTGAAGCAAACACCAACAATTTTCGGTTTTAAATTGTAAGAAACATTTGCAAGCTTTTGTTTGATACACCGTGACCATAAGATTTCAACTTTGATGACAAGCAATACAATCTTTTTAAAACTCGTGCACACTCTAAACATTTCTAGTTGCAAACACCAAACAGTTTCTGGTGTTAAAATTACAAAAACCTTTCGTAAGCTTGATTTATACACAATGGATGTTATGTGTTCAGTCAGACAAGATTTTAACTTTTATGAAAAGGCCTTATACAATATTTAACCCGGGTACACTAAAATTGCCTGAAGCAAACACAATAGCTTTTGGTTTTAGAACTGGATGAAACAATTTGCAATTTGCAAGTTTTGTTCATGCGATCATGCGATTCCAATAAAATGAAATGAATGCAATAAAATTATCAAAAATATTTTGAATGTGGGGAATAATATATGGACTGCGTTTTAATCCTCAGTGTGACGTCACTTTCAAGTGTTTCTTTGTTGTTTATTTTTCAAACAGAAACTCCACCGAAATCCAAAATGATGAAGATCGCAGCATCACTGGCTATCGCTGTCATTTGCGCAACGCTGTTTGTAGCAACAGATGCCGCCAACGATGGATATTCAGGTAATTATATGACTCCACAAAACAGCTTCATAGACCCGCTATCCCAAGCGACTTGAAGGTGAGACCACGCACCGAGGGGCACTCGACTCGCGCGAGTGGTCTCACCTTTCAGTCACTTTGGATTGCGGCTACCCTACACTGGGAGAAAATTCCAGTTTGGACCCCACATACTGAAATTCGAAACATGAAAGTTGGGAAGTTTAGTTCAACAGAGGGTGCTATCAAACGCAATAACTACACATAGCACGCAACTCATTGCAAAAATTTCATTATTGACAACTAATCCATAAATTTCTGTAACTCAATTTCCTATTCCCTTTAAATTGTTGGTATGTAAGCCGTTCAGCTTTTGAATTAGGCTCATTCAAAAGTAAAAACGTTCACTGAGCAAGTCGACTGGCCTTACTCCATCTTGGGAGAACAGCACTATCTCAATTTTGTTTATAGCAAAATGGGGCATTTTTAGACCAAAATGCTCCAAGTCATCTTAAAGTCATGACCACACTTTGTGATGTGCACCACAAGTCGGCCATCTGGGTCACGACAAAATGGTGTAAAAACGATCATTCTGCATGACATCGATTCAACAAAATAAATCAACGAAAACTCCAAACGGGAATTTAGTTTTTTTATTTCTCATTAATGACATTAATTTTAAGACAGAAATATTTCAAGGGATATTTTCCACTATCATCATCATCATCGTCATTTTTTCTGATCAATTCTTTAATGTTCCTTTAATTTTACAGATTTATGTTCAACTCTCCGGACAAGGGGTTTCACGAGGCTCTTCACTTGTGCAACCCAGACCGACGTATGCACGCATACACGGTACGAATGTGACTCCGTTATTGACTGCCCAGACTTTTCGGATGAGGACCATTGCGTAGTTCAGCATGCAGGTAAGTGTTTTACTAATCTTGGTTTCAAGCCTGTTTTTGGTCGTCCGTGATAAAGTTACCAATAGAGGGCGCTGATTGGAGACTTTTAGAACGCAAGGTGGCAACTTTTGTACAAACTTATTCTGATAACGCCCTCTCGTAACCATCCTCATTCAGCCTATGTTAATTTCCCATGTAGGGAACAGAATCTTTGGGGAACAGATTTACCTAAGAATCCGGTGTTAGAGATGGTGTTACACTCCAGAACTATGGGCTACATTATACACAAGCACGATATGTTTACACTAAACTCAACTACCTTGCTCACAATCGTGCATAATTCACCAAAGGGGTGTTGTTTTAAATAGATGCTAAATTTGCATTGGGGATAAGAAAATACTAATTTTTGTTTTTTAACCAATCGATGTGTGCTTAGCACTGTATACTCAGTACTTACCCGAGTTCTGTGAAAAAATATCACAGGCATATTACTCGGATGGGATTCGAACCCACGATCTTTGCAATTCTAGAGCAGTGTCAAAAAGTTGTTGCGGTTGTTTTTGTTGGAGTGCTTGTTGTTTATAGTTGCCTGTTTTTCAGTTTAATATAATGTCTCTGTTTCTTTCTAATAATGTGCTTATTCTATTTCAATCACTTATAGCAAGCTGCATGAGCGATTTTAATGGCAAGAACGCATCAAACAACCAGCCTCTTGAGATGTTCCGCTGCGATGATGGTATGTGTATCTTAGGATGCTACCAATGTGACAATACACAAGACTGTGTGGATGGATCGGACGAACGTGGATGCACCGAGAACCACATTAGACCGCCATGTTATTAGGAGATTTACCCCCTCAACGATAACCCCGAATGAAACTTTACACTAAATAACACTAAATGTAGCCTGAACATCTGACGTCACCAGTCATCTAATTTACCCAGTCAGTTTCCCATGTGTGGTATATAACTTTGTTTATATCCGTGTGAATGAGCTTATATTGCGTTTGACCAATAGATACCGTCTTTTCCTGTACATCTTAGGCCGTGTTTCGGCAATGTTTATGACGTGTCCAGATTGCTGTATTCAGTCAAAAGCTCCAGCCACGTCAAAAGTCACTTACTGGACACCTTGGTCAAATGCTTTAAGATTTTGTTCAATGCAGAAACATGCAGTTGGGCACTTATAACGTGGTTCATCACCAGCCTTGCCGCTGCCAACATGAATGTTAGTTTTACCAATTTCAAAACAACAAAACACAGTGTCCACAGATTTATATTAAACTTACACGGTTTAAAGAAAATGATAGCAGAAAGCTTCCCTTAAAATATTACTTGCTAAAGTGCTGTAGTTTTTTAGCACTGAGTAAAACAGTTTCACGAAAATAATGTTCGTCTCAGTGAGGTGAAAATGATTTTAGCATGTACAGCGGGTTTACGCGACGCTCTGTAAACATTGCACTGTGATTTTCACCTTTTCCCAACAAAAATGTATGATTAATGAAGCTTCAACTTACAGGTGAACTATATTACTACATCTTCATTCAGAGTAATTAGGGATTTATGTCATTGCCAAAAACTTGATATACAAAAGGTATCAAAAGCTTTTCGGTGGAAACTTTAAAACACAATTATTGTTTTCCTTTATTTTTGTGGAGGTATTGGAGTTGTAAATGGAGGTTCACAGTATTTTATTTTATTTATGTTTTATCAATGTGTCATGTGTCGTTATGTAAATAAATACAAAAATTATTTTTAAATACGTGAATATTATTGTCAAAAATTATGTGTGTATTTGTGTATCTATCATTGTGATTGTTTTGTGTAGGTCTAGTACATTCATTTCTACTTCGCCAATAAGAGACTTTCTGGGACGATAGGTGGCAGCAGACTTACCGGGTAAAGCCATTGTTCTTAGAATTATGCGCTATTCAGAACTACGTAAACAATGGAAATTTAGCCAGTGACTCTGCTGCCACCTAGCAAGTTGGAAAGTCTCCCATTGGAAGATAACCAACTGATATTGTGAGAAATTTTTCAAATCATCGAAAAACATTTCTTAGACCAGATTAACGTTTTTAACTATTCCCAAAACTTCAAAACTCTCACTCTCAAAATAAATGGGAGCAAAGATAGTAGAAGAAAACAAAACTTGATAAGGTGCTCCGAGTTAAGACACATCAACATTTCCCCAAATTTGCTGTGGCAAAAGATTAAAAAGTAATTTCGTTAACACATTTGGTATGGGATAAACTTGTGATTATTTTGGGTAGGTCTAGTACCCTCATTTCTAATTCGCTAATTGGAAGATAACCTTATTGTGAAAATAATCAAATCATCGAGAAACACTTCTTTAACCAATTCCCCAAACTTCCAAACTCTCACTTTCAAGATGAATGGGAGCAAAGACAGTCGAAGAAAAGAAAACTTGATAGGACGCCTTTTATGATGATGATGCAAAAAAAAAACGAATTTTATCTTTCAACTTTTCCATCAACATTTCCCCAAATTTTGCTACGGCAAAAGAGTAACTTCGTTAACACATTTGATATGGGGTATAAATTACATTTTTAATTTGGAAGTGAAGCCAACAGCTGTTGGCCTAAGCGACAACCGTTTACAGATCTGGTGTGGCGGGAGATTCTGTGTTCCCCCGCCCAACATCCGTGTGCTGATTTTGAAAGTTAAACCATTTTGTGATGCCCAATTTTTCATTATTTTGTTTTAAGTTTTCGGGGCTGATATTTCATTCAAAACGATGCTTCACCCCTTTTCCTATAACCATGGCAACCACTCTGTCATCGCGTCGTTTCTTGCAGGTTTTTTTTTTATAGCCCATGATTTGTACCGCACATGTACATGGGTACATGTTCCCATCAACTCTTTATTCAATTCAAAAAATAAATTCAGAAATGTTTTTTTTTAAACATGTATTGCAGTTAAAAAAATGAACTGCACATGCAAAGATCAAATAATTATGTTAAAAATACATCAAACCGAAATTAACAAATTGCGTTGCGTCTTTATAATGTGTAGGCCTCATTCAGATTTGACATCCATGAACTCAAACTGCTATTAAACAGGTCTCCACAAGCCCCCCCCCCCCACCCCCAAGCATTTTTCTATGTTGAGGATGTAGATTTTTTGCAGAAAAAATAGGCCCGAAAGGCTACGTCTTACGGGGACACCATTAACCGCAACCTTTGGCAAGCACATTCTATTCCAACAAATATAGGCTCAGCCTACTCACAGTGTAAGCGAACTCTTTGCGTCTCGATACAGCCTTATTTAAAACTTGACATCCACAAAATGCTTTTCAACAGAAATAACCTTTCCATGGCATGACAAACAGCTCACCAAAATAGAAGTTCACAATTTCCCAATATGTTTTTTCCCTGCGTCATTAAACGGGGCACCATATTGACTTTATTGCAACCAATCCGAACAACAACAACTTAAATATGGACTCACAGTGTAGGCTATAATATTGTGAGGTTTTCCCAGAACATTCATGACAAAAGATCATAACTAGACAAGTTGTTTACGATGTAAGGGCCCCACGCTGTGATTGATGGGTCGACCTATTGAAGCTTGACTTGACAATTAAACTATAACCCGTGAACAAATTCGTTTCAAAATTTGGAAACATTTGTTGTAGATATCGCCGCAAATCTGTGGCGGTTATGCCATGCAGAAAGAATGTTCAGTAACTGGAATACACAATGTGAGAAACGTTTCATGCAGAACCTTTCTCAGATTGACAATCTTTCTGAATCTCTTTCTCTAAAACTACACTCCGTTTCTCCAAATATTACACAATCAACAGCGGCAGCGCTTCTTACCAAGTAAGATTTTATTGATCTTTAAATTTGTCAGTAATGAAAAATAATTGTGCGATTTATGTGCGCGTTCTTTGAAGTAAAATAAACTAGTTTTCTGTTACTTTGCCGATACCAATGTGCATTGTTATAAAGGTTTGTAATATAGCCATTACAGAATGTTGTTTTATATTACTATAGATTCATTGTGAAAAAATTTGTTTCGTTTCTTGATTACCCTTTTGCTTTTTCTGTGAGTCTTCTTCCTCTCTTCCTCACAAATAATTTGACAGCGGAGTCTAACACATATTTACCCACTGTACGTCTTTCACAGATAATTTACAACACATTACTTTATAATACTACATCACAAAAAAACTCACTAACAACCAATTTGATCCTCTGTTTAGCCCGCGTTTTGCGCACATCCATATAAGGCATGTAGGCCTAATCGTTATAAGAGAGTGTGTATGGGTCTTTCTTTCCCTTGGGAAACAAAAGCCGTAGACCTACAATGAAATGACCTTTAAACAAACTAATAAAAAATTGAACTTACTTGTGTTTGTTTGTTTGTTTGTTTGTTTGTTTGTTTGTTTACGTTTGCAATTGCTTACGTCACGATAGGTCAAACGATATACATTTATCATGACGCTTTTAAAAAGTTGTTTGTAATCATGACACATGTCTACTGAAATGGAGAAATACAACAAGTTCATTCTGATTCATTTTTTACGACACAGTTTGCAACAGTTTAAACACATTCTTCGGTGCTGAAAAATCCCCCCGAAAAAGTTGGCGAAATGTGAAAACGTAGGCTACACCTTATGTGTAATTTGTGGCCAATTAAGACCAACAAATTAATATAACCTTTTACAATGGAGTTGATTTATATACTTTTCCCACACGATTATTAAAAAAGTTAATGTTACCGTTGTTGGTTTTAATTTTAATTTTTTAATTTTTTAGCGGTGGGGTGTTCAAGAATATTTTATTTATATTTCAATACCCTTTATGATTCAACAAGTGATATGTTTTGCGGTATTTTTGGTGAGATAAGATATATGAGTATATTCCTTTAATAACAGAAATAAGGGTAAGCCGACTGTAACAAACGTCAGGGGATAACCGACTTGTAAAAAGACTATCAGAGCATATACTGATCGAAACATCGAGTTGAAACCTACGATTCTTTTCAAAACCACCCCAACTCGTTTAAAGATTATCATTACATGGTGTTACCACGAACCTAACTATATCGAATGTCAACCATGCAAAGCTCCAAATCCTACTCGACTTGTTATTGTAAAAATTGTCACAAAGAATTGTGACAAAACGCAAGCCCTCATTGTAGTTATAAACCAACCGCACTTTTCGCATAAAGTTTTCATGCGGTTGCTAAAAGTTTCCAAATAGGCATCTTAATTTACTTCAACACTTTTAGCGGAAAATGCGGTTGGTTTATAACTTCTGATTTGATTGAAATAACACTATAACTATAATACTTGATAACTTGTGGACTAACTCGTTTAACAATCTCAGATAACCCGAGCAAAAAAAAAAATCCAGCTAGTTTATATCACCCTGATGTTCTATTCAACATAAACCTTGCGAATTATTCCAATCGCAGATTTTCCAGCTTTAAAACGCGAGATCAAGTTTTTTTTTTTTTTTTTTTTTTTTTTTTGTCTGTTTCATCTTTACAACCGTTTGGTTAAATGAACAGATTGATGACGCAACGATACCATCAGCTCCCCCCCCACTACCACTGTCTTATGATCAGTTAATGGTTATGCATTTTGTAGATTTTGTGCTAACACCAAACAAATTAAATGTATTGTTTCTATTCAAGATCATCCGGGTAGGTTGGGGGTACTGGAGAGTGGCAAGGTTTCTACGCGTCCCCTCCCTCTTTCTAGTTACGCCAGTTTACAGACAATATGTATAATAATAGGCCTGCAGCAACGTATGGGGGAATGGTGTTTACGCTTTTATCTGGAAGCTAATTTTGTTTCCTGTATCATGAGTTCCTCAATATATTTTACATTTCTGCATTCTTCTTCAAACTATCGTATTTTGATGTTCTTAAAGATTCTTTTTGTGTGTTGTTGTTGTTGTCGTTGTTCTTAAAGACACTGAACACTATTGGTAATTGTCAAAGACTAATCTTCACAGTTGGTGTATCTCAACATATGCATAAAATAACAAACCTGTGTAAATTTGAGCTCAATATTGGTCGTCGAAGTTGCGAGATAATTATGAAAGAAAAAACACCCTTATCACACGAAGTTGTGTGCTTTCAGATGCTTGATTTAGAGACCTCAAATTCTAAATCTGAGGTCTCGAAATCAAATTCCTGGAAAATTATTCTTTCTCGTAAACTATAACTTCAGAGGGAGCCGTTTCTCACAATGTTTTATACTATCAACCTCTCCCCATTACTCGTTACCAAATTAAGGCTTAATGCTGGTAATTATTTTGAGTAATTACCAATAGTGTCCACTGCCTTTAAATGTTTGCTGGCGCATGAAACATGAAGATTTTTTGTGTGTACTTATTACAATAGTTATCTCAGTACCAAGAATCCTCCAAAGTCGAGAAAATAGCGTTTTGAAAACCACCAAAAACCATCACTGCTTATTTTAAGTATCATTATCGAAATTAGGCAAACCTACAAAAAAGTTAACGCGCGAAAAAAAGAAATCCATACACAGTTCAATAAACACCCCCCCCCCCACTGCAACAGTGACTATACAAACAAAATGACGTCACCATTGTCATTACCCGATCACTGCAGTTCTAGTAAACTGTGTAACTTGAGGAATAATTTGTTCCCCTTGCTTGAACACCGGAAGTGTTGAGGTAATGTTAAGTATTACCCCAATATCCTATGAGTATTTTAGTTCCTGGTTCTATGGAGTTACAAAGGAACTTGGTTTTGGCGGGGGGTGGAACATTTCTCTATAAATACAGTCACGGTATCTCCTCTCTCATCATTAAACCTCGCTGAACTGAGAGACAAAGTCTGAAAACACAAAGCCGAACAGAGACTCTCAACAAACCAAACTTCACTCTGCAAACCTAACTTCATTACCATACACCACGAGAGGTAAGACTTGTTTGTTTGTTCATTTATATTATTTATTTATTACTATTGATACTTTACCTTAGCCTGTGTATGAACGATGTGAGCCAAAGGCGTTGAACTGTCATCCATGTCACTGTTTGGGTGAATTTGAAATGAACTAAATAAATACACTTCAAACACAGTTAAGTTCTAGTTGTAGTCAGAGAAACTTAAAACTTCCACATTGGATTGCAAGGCCTACAAGAACAATCATTATCTCGTGTACATTAAACTTTAAAAAATGCACAAAGCAAACACCAAACAACTTTTGGTTTTAAAATTGAATGAAACATTTGCAAGCTTTTGTTTGATGCACCGTGACCATAAGATTTCAACTTTGATGACAAGCAATACAATCTTTTTAAAACTCGTGCACACTCTAAACATTTCTAGTTGCAAACACCAAACAGCTTCTGGTGTTAATATACAAAATATAACATTGTTTGAGGGTGACTAGTCGATATTAGCTCCCCGAGGTTAGAAGTTGACAAACTATAGTTCCCGAGGCGAAGCCGAGGGAACTAGTTTGTCAACTTCCAATACCGAGGGGAGCTCATCGCCTAGTCACCCGAAATAAACCATGTTATATTTGTTTTACTATACTGCATACATATTCAGTTACCGGAACATGAGTTTTGAGCACGAGAAAATGATTACTGTGAAACAAAATGCACATGATAAGTTTGTTCATGTGTTGGATGTCGCTTAGAGAGCGCTGTTCGTGCGTGTATACAAAACGGTGCCACGATCAATAGCGCCCGGGGATGACGTCGCGCAATGGTAGTGCGCATGACAAGTAGAATAGCTCCCGGCCCGGGGAACTATTACTTGTCATGCGCATTTACCACTTGCGTAAATACTCACGTACGCACTGGGTAGTTAGCAAAATTAACACCTTGCACGTGACGATGAATGGACCAATGAGAACTCGACTCTCTGTCATGAATATGTATGAGGTATAGTAATATACAAATAACCTTTTGCAAGCTTGATTGATACACAATGGATGTTATGTGTTCAGTCAGACAAGATTTTAACCTTTATGAAAATGCATTACAATAGCTTATGGTTTTAGAACTGGATGAAACAATTTACAAGTTGCAAGTTTTGTTCGTGCGATCATGCGATTCCAATAAAATGAAATGAATGAAATGAAATTATCAAAACATTCATGATCTTTCTATTTCGCCATGGTTGGATTCATAGAACTTAATTGTAACCTTTCCCCCCTCAGTTCCACTCTTTAATTTCTCTCAATGGTTCAAACTGGCATCTCGCAGCTCACCATACTAGTACAAAGACAAATGCCAAATCAAGATGTCAATAATTTGTTAGGCCTATTTGGTGGTTTCTTTGTGTTTATCTATACACTATCATTATTATAGTGTTCGTTTGTTTCGTTTGTTGTGTTGATTGTAATGAAGTGGGTCTCAATCTGTTTGGATACCTTCAACCACAAACTTTCAATGTAAGAGTTTTTGCAATTTATGTGGGAAATATATGGACTGCGTTTTTATCTTTCAAAAATCCCTAGTGTGACGTTAAGTGTTTCTTTGTTGTTTATTTTTCAAACAGAAACTCCACCGAAATCCAAAATGATGAAGATCGCAGCTTCACTGACTATCGCTGTCATATGCGCAACGCTGTTTGTAGCAACAGATGCCGCCAACGATGGATATTCAGGTAATTATAATAATTATGACTCCCAAAAACAGCTTCATAGACCCGCTATCCCAAGCGACTTGAAGGTGAGACCACGCACCGAGGGGCACTCGACTCGCGCGAGTGGTCTTACCTTTCAGTCACTTTGGATTGCGGCTACCCTAAACTGGGAGAAAGTCCAGTTTGGACCCCACATACTGAAATTCGAAACATGACAGTTGGGAAGTTTAGTTCAACAGAGGGCGCTATCAAACGCAATAACTACACATAGACCTTTTCGCAAATACCTGGGCGCGCGCGTAAAGCTTGGAATTAGGTGCATTGTGGTCTTGCTGGTATCCAAATTTGATCCATATCTATCCCACAATGCACCTCATTCAACAGTCTGCGCTTGCGCATTGGTATTTGCGATAAGGTCTATAGCACGCAACTCATTGCAAAAATGTCATTATATTGACAACAAATCAATACATTTCTGCAACTCAATTTCCTATTCCCTTTAAATTGTTGGTAGGTAAGCCGTTCAGCTTTTGAATTAGGCTCATCCAAAAGTAAAAACGCCCTCTGAACAAGTCAACTGGCCTTATACGCCATTTTGGGAGAACAACAATATCAAAATGGGGCATTTTTAGACCAAAATGCTCCAAGTGATCTGAAAGTCAACAACTCCACAACTTTTGATGTGGATCACAAGTCGGCCATCTGGGTTACGAGAAAATAGTGAAAAACCGATCATTTTGCATGACATCGATTCACAGAATGAATAAAACGCTCAGTGAGCGATAAACTCCAAACGGGAATTTAGTTTTATTTATATCTCATCAAACATGGCATTAATTGTAATACAAAAATATTTCAAGGGATATTTTCTACTATCATCATTGTCATCATTAGACCGTGTAGGTTTCGTGTAAATCTGTGATTATAGACGAGGTTTTTTTCTGACCAATTTTTTAATGTTCCTTTTATTTTACAGATTTATGTTCAACTCTCCGGACAAGGGGTTTCACGAGGCTCTTCACTTGTGCAACCCAGACCGACGTATGCACGTATGCACGGTACGAATGTGACTCCATTGTTGACTGCCCAGACTTTTCGGATGAAGACCATTGCGTAATTCAGCATGCAGGTTAGTGTTTTACTAGTCTTGGGTGCGTTTTGGCGACCCAAACCAAATCCCAACCAACTCAACAAGTCGGTTAGCGGTTGGTCTGAACAGCATTGACACCGCGCTCAACCGAACACGCAAAAACGCTCAACCGATAACCAATGTTTCTGGTTGGGGTCGCCAAAACGCACTCATGGTTTGAAACCGGTTTTGTGGTCGTCCGTGATAAAGTTACCAAGGGAGGGCGCCCATTGGAAACTTTTAGAACGCTAGGTGGCAACATTTTGTACAAACTTATTCTGATAGCGCCCTCTTTTAACCATCCTCCTTCAGCCTATGTTAATTTCCCATTATGGAAACAGAATTTTCGGGGACAGATTTACCTAAGCACGATTAATTACATAAAAATCATCAACTACCTTGCTCAAAATCGTGCATAATTTAACAATGGGTTGTTGTTTTAAATATATGTTAAACTTGCATCGCGGCTTAAAACAATCATTTTTGTTTTTTAACCCATAAACACCGATGTATGTTTAGCACTGTATACTCAGTACTTACCCGAGTTCTGTGACAAAAAATATCACAGGCATATTACTCGGATGGGATTCGAACCCACGATCTTTGCAATTCTAGAGCAGTGTCATACGTCAAAGGGTTGTTGCGTTTGTTTTTGTTGGAGTGCTTGTTGTTTATAGTTGCCTGTTTTTCAGTTTAATATATGTCTCTGTTTCTTTCTAATAATGTGCTCATTCTTTTCCAACCATTTAGCAAACTGCATCAACGATTTCAAAGGCAAGACCGCATCAAACAACCAGCCTCTTCAGAGCTTCCGCTGCGATGATGGTATGTGTATCTTAGGATGCTACCAATGTGACAATATACAAGACTGTGTGGATGGATCGGACGAACGTGGATGCACCGAGAACCACATTAGACCTAGTGCTAGACCGCCATGTTATTAGGAAAGTTTACCCCCTCAACGATGACCCCGAATGGGAGGTCACACACAACTAACCCCGTAACACATCAAAAGTAGACTGGTCCCTAGCCTGGCCATCTGAAGTCACACTTCCAGGCTCGTGAATTACCCATGAGAGTGGCCTCGTGCCTAGGTCAATCCCCGTCCATAACCACATTTCACCTACATATATGCATACACAACCGAAAGTGCAACTTAACCACATTACCTCTGATATAGACTTGTGTACAAGTCGTTAAATCGGCCTACGCGCTGAGATAGTGCTCTCGCGAGATCACTGCTCACGCGCGGCCTGATGGCGAATCGGGGAGCCATCAGTTCGCGCGAGAGCAGTGATCTCGCGAGAGCACTATCTCAGCGCGTGGGGCCGATTTAACGACTTGTCCACAAGTCTACCTCAGATACCAATCAAAACACAGAAAGCTTACGTCACTGCAGGTTTATCCAACGAAATATTTGTAGCCAATTCAATCACTGGTTCTAAAAAGCAAGTACCAGTCTTTAATCCTTGCGGATAAAGACAGGGAACCAGTCTACTATTCACTGTGTACATCAAAAGTAATTTCTTACCGCTATTGATGGTTTTAGTTATATATTACACAACCATTGGTTGATGTCGATAATATGCTAAAGGAAACAGTATTACACAAAATTATCTCTAATCAAAACACAGCTTTACTTTGGATTTTTTTTCCTGGTATCTTTGAAAAATGGTTTCGTATCCCTTTTCTTTTCGCGAGGTATTAGTTTTGCAGATACTAGGTTCACAGTATTTTATTTTATTTATGTTTTTATCTATGCGTGTCGTAAGAATATTTAAATTCTGTTTTGTTTTTAAGTGACCAGTTATATTATGGTTATGTGAATAGATAAATAAATTATTCTTTAAGTACATGAAGATTGTTGTCAAAAATTGTTTGTGTATATTTTGTGTTTCTATTAATTTGCGATTAATTTTTGTAGGCCTGGTATGAAAAAGTTAATATAATTCATAAGGAAGTCATTTTCAATTCGCTTACGAGTAGAATGTAACCAATGGGGGACTTTAGGGATGATAGGTGGCAGCAGACTTACCTGGGGCCAATTTCATAGAGCTGCTTAAGCAAAAAAATTGCTTAAGCACGAAAATAGCTCGCTTATTTTACACATGTTACTGGCCAAAATGTCATGCCATATACATTGCTTATGACTAGTATTTAGCTGTTGTTTACTTAGCATAACAATTGAGTGGAGTCTTGGCCGGTAATCTGATTTTACTAAGCAATGAATTTTTTGCTTAAGCAAAATTTTGTGCTTAAGCAGCTCTATGAAATTGGGCCCAGGTAACTTCATTGTTCTTGGTAAAGTGCGCATGCTCAGAACTAAACAAAAAACAATGGAAATTTACACCTGGCAAGTCTGCTGCCACCTAGCGTTCCAAAATCTCTTATTGACATTGTGAGAATATTTTAAATCTTCGAGAAACATTTCTTAGTGCAAAGATTAGATAGATCAATATTTGTTAGAGTTTTGTTATGTGTTATTAAAGGCAGTGGACACTATTGGTAGTTACTCAAAATAATTATTAGCATAAAACCTTTCTTGGTAACGAGTAATGAGGAGAGGTTGATAATATAAAACATTGTGAGAAACGGCTTCTCTGAAGTGACGTATTTTCAAGAAAGAAGTAATTTTCCATGAATTTGATTTCGAGACCTCAGATTTAGAATTTGAGGTATCGAAATCAAGCATCTGAAAGCACACAACTTCGTGAGATAAGGGTGGTTTTTTCCTTTCATAGTTATCTCGCGAATCCGACGACCAATCAAGCTCAAATTTTCACAGGTTTGTTATTTTATGCAAATGTTGAAACACACCAAGTGAGAAAACTGGTCTTTGACAATTACCAATAGTGTTGATTGTCTTTAAGTGCTCCGAGTCAGGTTGCAAAATAAAAAGCATGGGTAAAGTATTTAGTAGACAAGTATCAAATTTTTAAAGAAAATTAGATCGTTAAACTACAAAAGTAATGAAAGTTTTGGCAACAGCTTTTACCACGTCTCCTGACCAAACAGATAATCCACTTTCGGTCACTGTGTGTTACATTATTTAAAACTGTACAAAATCACAATAACGATCCATAAGACAGACTTACCAAAAATAACCAAGGCCAGTCTTTTTCAAACAATTCTTTTCCCCATTTCATTCTTGCTGTTCCTTCGTCATTAGACTTGAATAAGTGCAACTCCCATTCGACCCTTCTGCCTAAAACAAAAATGATATTAAATGTTTCAATAGAGGGCGTTAACATGAATAGAAAACGTTGAAAAATACCGCATGCTGAGATGAACTTAGACAAAAAGGCACTAGCTAACAAAAGAACCAAGAAACAAAATAAACAGGAGGCGCGCCAAACTGCTACGCCCTTCAAATCCCCACTTTAATTGATTTGTCAGTATCTAGATATTATTAACGTAAACCCCCTTTTTTAAAGCAAAATATACCTTTATTCGATTTTTGTAATCCTATATAAATGTAGTAGATGTACGATAGTAAATTTCCTTTTCAAAAGGTGGTAGTGTTTTCGAGATATCGCCGTCTTTGTAAATCTGGAACGACCAATGTCCAATCCGAGAGAAAACTCCCAAGAGGAATACACAATCTGAGAAGGGTTACATCTCTAACGCTTCTCAGATTCAAGTTTGGCAGATAAAAACTAACTTTTTTTTTTACATAAACACATTACTTCAAAGTGAAATGATTCTCAAAATGCTATGACTATCGAAAGATGCTGTAGGTTTCTATCTAAAAGTGTGTAGTGTCATTGATTTTAAGAGTGGCTATACGTGTCATTCCCTGTAAAATCCAGCGGTGAGTGTCCTTTCTGGTTAAAATGCCCCTGTGTGGTGCGCATTATCAGGACAAGCTTTTTCATCAGGTTCAGAGTGTTTGTTTTGCATTTCTAAACGATGTATTTTATCAAGTGTATTGTTAGCATGTCCATGTAGTGTCTTGGTTCATTTAAAGGCACTGTACACGTTTAGTAATTGTCAAAGACTATGTGTCCATGTGGTGGATACATTAAACATATTCATCATAACAGATCTGGTGAACGTTTGGACTCAATTTGTCATCGAAGTTGCAAGAGAATATTGAACGAAAATACACTCTTGCTGCACAATTCTGTGTTATGTGTGCTTTCAGTTGCATTATAAACGAATTTAGGACCTGTAATAGGTTTGAGAGAAAAATTACATCTTTATTAAAAACTACGTTACTTTTTAATAAAGGGATCTGGTTCTCACAATGATCCACAGCCCTTCTTTGCTGGTTCAAGTTCGTTTATATGCTAATTTTGTTTAATAGTAATTACCAATAGTGTACAGTGCCTTGAAGACAATGGAAATATTAAAATTATGTTAGCTTTTGCTGACATCAGCTCCCACTGCTCGGTTAGTTTTCGGCAAAACCACCACCCAAGCTGTCGAGTGACACCCTAAAGGTCTCTTCATTGTCATAATGAGAACAACTCGCCGCATGTACATGCACATGAATAAGCTTTTTGTTACATGCAAGGATACCCGGTAGACTATAGTTGACTGTTTCATGTCTGAAAAAAACCTTTTAAGGCAGTGGACACTATTGGTAATTGTCAGAGACTAGTCTTCACAGTTGGTGTATCTTAACATGCATATAAAATAACGAACCTGTGAAAAATTGAGCTTAATCGGTCATCGAACTTGCGAGATGTGAATGAAAGAAAAAACACCCTTGTCACATGAAGGTGTGTCACTGTGTGCGTTTAGATGGTTGATTTCGAGACCTCAAGTTCTAAATCTGAGGTCTCGAAATCAAATTCGTGGAAAATTACTTCTTTCTCAAAAACTATGGTACTTCAGAGGGAGCCGTTTCTCACAATGTTTTATACCATCAATCTCTCCCTATTACTCAACACCAAGTAAGGTTTTATGCTAACAATTATTTTGAGTAATTACCAATAGTGTCCACTGCCTTTAAAGTTTTTATAAGATTGGGTGAACTCATGAAACTCAAACAACGAGTTTTACTATGGAAATTCATGTTCTGACTTTACAGTTAAAACAATACTGTCATTATACAAGGAATGGTTCATTTCAAAATGCACACATCAAACCAAAAACATCAAAATGATTTCACTTCTTTCCAAGTGCCTCGAAAACTTGACTTGCTTTTTTTATTTATTTTTAAGACAGGTTGGTGGTACCGTGTTGTATTGAAATTAGGCCGAAGTATGGATTGTATTGAGACCATTGGATGATCCTTCAAGATTAAAGCCGTTCATGCAGCAATGCTAAAGACAGAAAGTCAACAAGATATGGTTTGCGGTAGCACCATGTGTAAATCTATTTTGAGTATAGTGGTGGTTTTTAAGAAGAACCGTTGGTGGACAACTCAACGTTTTGATCAGTATGTTCTGATTACTTTTGGGATTAGCATAAAAGCAATGGTGGCTGCACGGATGTGTATCATTATACAAATCAGATGTGAACAGCAAAACCCATCATATATAAAAGTTTTGAATAAAACCAACTTATCGGGAATATAATGTAAAACCCACACAACCTTTGGTTTTTGGAACCGTTCGAATGTTACAATCATATATAAATAGAATATAGACCTACACAAGTAAAACTAACTCAAGAAAATTTCATTTCAAAATCTGGACTCGTTTTTTGAGATAGGAAGAATAATCCATATAATAGGAATTCTGTAAAATCTGAGAAGCATTACCGCGGTAACCGTTCCTTATATTCAAATGTTGGGGGATAAAAAGTGATACATTATTGATGTCAGGACACTTGGTATACCTTTGACACTTCGTACCTTCTCACAAAACACTTCGTACCTCGTACTAATTCACATTGCCAAAATATAATTAACTGGACCCGTTGTGACTGGACTTGAGTTCAAGGGTTTATTTTTTTCAAAGTATTCTCTCAGAATTCATTGTACTTTCCAAAGATGCTGTACTTCTTACCATATAAGTTGGATTGTCATTACTTTTTAGAGTCATTACCAAAAGTATACGGACCCAGACACCATTGGTAAGTATCAAACACCAGTCTTCTCACTTGGTGTATCTCAACATATGAATAAAATAACAAACCTGTGTAAATTTGAGCTCAATTGGTCGTCGAAGTTGCGAGATAATCATGAAAGAAAAAACACATTGTCACACGAAGTTGTGTGCTTTCAGACGCTTGATTTCGAGACCTCAAATTCTAAATCTGAGGTCTCGAAATCAAATTCGTCGAAAATTACTTCTTTCTCGAAAACTACATTTCTTTAGAGGGAGCCGTTTCTCACAATGTTTATACTATCAACCTCTCCCCATTACTCGTTACCAAGTGAGGTTATGATGCTAACAATTATTTTGAGTAATTACCAATAGTGTCCACTGCCTTTAAGGAGACCAGTGGCAAAAAATACGGCAGCAGAAACCCACGTAATGTTTATGATTATTCTTGACCTGAAAATCATACTAAAATAATGGTGTCTGATGAAATAATAAACACACACAAACACAAAACAATAAACCAAAGTAGTTTGTGTCGTTCAAGGTCACAATACTCTCTGTTGCTTTCCCATGTGTGTCAGCGTAAAAGGTGTGAGGAAATCTTTTGTAAAGTTTACTGTAAATGTAAGGTCAAGAAATAACTACGGTTTTTTTTGTGACGCCATATTCATGTAAAACCATAGATAAAGGACTAAAACAAAACTTACAGGGGGTTGAAATTGTTACACTTTTGGTCCATGAAAATAACAAAATTGTAAGCCAAAGATAATTTTGGTTTTAGCTTTTTTATTGACAAGGACACACGAGAGAAATAAGGTAATCAACTTACACATACACGATTATTGATTTGTTATAATAATAAATTCCATATTAACATCGCCCTCATAAATAAACAAAACATTACATAACAACCTCTATGGGTTGTTTCGATCTATATAATAGAACAATATTCATTTTGAAAACATGAACAGGATGCTATGTCTTTCTTGAATCGGAAAAGAAAATAGCCGTAGACTGATGCATTCAACGGCTGTTTCATGCAGGGGCAAGGAAAACCAGGACGACCCTAATACCCCGAACCTCGAGTTAAAGCTCTTGGTGTCGAACAACAGTACAAAAGATTTGGAAAATGACTGGTCCGCGATTGTTGTTCGTGGGTACGGTATGCAAGGACAAACACAAATACAATAGAAGTGAGTCTGAATAAGTATTGACGAGGTTTCTTGTTATTCAAATTCGGGTCAGGGTGTGGGCGAAGGAACACTGGGTGATTTTACCACGGTTTTGATTTGGCATTCACTGCTGTATACTTTTCCACCTGGTACGGTAGTCTACTTGCAGACACACAGAGCCAGCTGACGTAGCAATTTGAAGACCTTCGTCTCGACTTGACTGTTGGTATGTATGGCTTTATTTTCTCATCAATAGATAACGTGTTTTTGGAATGTTGAATCTCACTGCTACTAACTTCACGCTTTCTAGTCTATAAATGTATCATTTAACCACTAATGGTTTTGGTTTTTAACAAAATAGTGAAAGGAATAGCAGTCGGATTCGGTATCCGACCAAGTGTCACTAATGAACATACTTTTTGATGATCTGTCACTCTTTTGATTTGAATTCGTTCTATATTTGTTAGTATCAATTTCAATATATAAGAACGTCCACTGCATTGTTTTATGTGACCATTCATGTATTTATCCTTCTCGATCTCAATAAAGAATTCGTCAATAAACACACCACCAAGTTTCAGCAAAGTTGGTGTTCATGTTTCGTGTGGTCTTAACTACAAACCGATTTGCTTTGCATTTGTACATGGCCATGATGCCAATGTCTATATATTTTAACTCTGTTAATAAATACAGCAACCGAAAAAGAGTGAATTTTAATTGGGTCTGCCAATGCTAGTTTTTGTAAAGTTCGATCGTGAAAGAATGCCGTATCCGGTAATCTGACTTAATCTGGTCTCCATCATTTTGGTCAAACGATATCCTTGACCTTCTACCTGTCCACGATTTTGAGCACTCTGAACTATTACAAAGAAATTCCGTTCCAAAGAGTTGAAATCATGAACAAAGGGGTCATGATGGGTACATGGTGGTCCTTATTTCATACCAAAAATTCGCTCGATTTAAAAATGCTGACTTTGGAATTCACAGTCAGTGAGTATTCAGAATTTACATTGAAAGTATTTATATATGTACCTTTTACCAGTTTTTGTTTCAAGTTTAGGGTAATTCCAAGAGTAGCGAGAGTTGCCCTCCACCCCAATGGGTTTAGTATACAAAAGTACCGATAATAATATTAAAGAAATCCTCAATTTAAATACCATTAAATTTGCAAGTTTTGTGTACAACCAGCAGTAGACTATATTATGACTGTTCAGAGACACATATTTTATTCAGTTACATTAACTAAAATCATGAATACTATTTTGTTAGCAGGCCTTTGTTGTTTCGTACTTCTTGTAAAAACAAGTAACCAATTCTTTCCCCTGCACACCCCGCCCCCTCCTAAACCTTTCCTCACCTTATTCAGACATGTGCAAATTGCGCCGCAACCCGAAATATGTTACAAACTGAAACTCAAAATTATGAATTTAATTGTGAAGTTCTACCAACGGATTTAGTACAAATTCAACAAGTATCCGAACTATTTCATATTCTTTTGTAAAGTTATGTTTAACAATAAGAACGAGAGCAAGCAACCTTACTTGTACCATGGAGCATTATTGGTCCATGCTTGTACATGCTATTCGAACGATTGAACGGCAACGAATGGACAGTTTTTTGCACGCGCATCCACATTGGTGATGACCTGGGCGTTTCCCAACCCCTGGGTTTGAGGGGATTACGTAACAACAGCTTCTTGAAGAAAGGATGCTTTCTTGACGCATGCGTTGGTAGTAGTATAGACTGGGCTGCAAGGTGTGTAGCCCAATATAAATACAAAGCACAACGTGGACGTTTACAATGTGTAAAGAAAGCACTGCCATTGTACCCGTGGCGTCACCCAGACATTTTCAATTGGGGTGCAAGCCGGAGCAAAAGCCATAATTAGGAGTGAGGGGATATTTAATGTATCGAATCATTCATTTGAACTTTCTCGATAGCATTGCGCAAACCCTGATTGAACAAGGGTGAACACTCAATTGTTTTCGGGAGTATCCAGTTTCATGATTTCGTTGTTTGTTGTCAACTGCCATGAGTATATTGAAACGATCATAATTCTATCGGGTCAATTATTCTTTGTTTAACTCCAAATTAAACGACATCAAATTATGTCCGCTTTTTTTCAAAAAAACCTTTACTGTAATGCAAAACTCAATGGTGTTATTTACATTGTAACAATATACATATGTCAAAAGTCTTACTATAACATTAAAAATGTGTTTTTTGCAAATGATTTGCCTTAAAGGCAGTGGACACTATTGGTAATTGTCAAAGAATAGCCTTCACAGTTGGTGTATCTTAACATATGCATAAAATAACTAACATGTGAAAATTTGAGCTCAATCGGTCATCGAAGTTGCGAGATAATAATGAAAGAAAAAAACACCCTTGTCACACGAAGTTGTGTGCGTTTGGATGGTTGATTTCGAGACCTCAAGTTCTAAACTTGAGGTCTCGAAACCAAATTCGTGGTAAAGTACTTATTTCTCGAAAACTATGGCACTTCAGACGGAGCCGTTTCTCACATTGTTTTATACCGTCAACCTCTCCCCATTACTCGTCACCAAGAAAGGTTTTATGCTAATAATTATTTTGAGTAATTACCAATAGTGTCCACTGCCTTTAAAGGGCGTTATTTTTTATATTAAAAACGATAATATATTGTGAATGGCGATAGTCAATGCTTTTAAGGAAAACAAAATCTTATTTTATTGTCTTATTATTCATCTTCTTGAGGGCCTACTTGGTTCATGGTCCTTCGTAATTATGTTTTGTGTGTCTTGGTCAAATAAATCATAACAATAATTATAACTAAAACATTTCGTAATGTTCTGTACCTACACAGACTACTAATTAATCTACAAAGATGGAGATGTCCCGGATGTTGCTGATCTGCGCCATGTTGGTTGTCTGTGTATACGCAGGGCAGAAGAAAGGCATGTCGGTAAAGAACAATGGTAAGTTTGAAGACAAATATTTGCAGTTTGAGGCTAATTTCATTGTTTTTTGTATGTTTCGAGAAATAAGTAATTTCCACTAAAATATTTGAATTTGATTTTGAGACCTCAGAATTTGATTTTGAGGTCTCGAAATCAAGCATCTGAAAGCATACAATTTCGTGTGACAAGGGTGTTTTTTCTTCTATTGTTATCTCGCAACTTTGACGACCACTACAGTACCTTAAATCATTATCCAGAAGTGTTACATCTACACTTTAGTTATATCTAACAAAATATGTCTTGTTCATCAACAGATTTGTGCGAAAAATACACCGAAACTTCTGACTATGCGTCTTGCGGGGTACAGGACGATAATGGCAACGAACTGTGCTATCTCAACACAAAGGACCACGTCAAGTGCGACAGCGTAAAAGACTGCCCAAACTTTGCCGATGAGAAGGGTTGCAAAAAGGAGCATGAGGGTAAGTGAATTATTCATAACGATTACAACTCTTGAAGGAAAATTACTGAATTGTTTTTTTGCTAGAAAACAGTTGCTGGCAGTGTAAGCGATTCATGCAATCCACCATATACATAGGCCTATAATGGCAAACCTGTAAAAGTTTGAGATCGAGCGGCCATCGAGAAAATATAGAAAGCCGATAAGCTATTTTGCTTGACATCGATGCAAACAAAAATGAATACAAGTAAAACGAACACTGAGCAATAAACATCAAAATCGAAATTATATTATTTTTTTCTCATCGAATGGCATTTCAGACATTAATATTTTAAGGGATGTTTTCTTCTATCATCATCATTAGACCGTGCAGGTTTTTATGTAAATAATATGTGATCTTCACGGTTTTTATCTTTTACCAATTTTATCTGCTTGGTTTGGTATTCTTATACAATCAAGAGATAAAACGATTATTTATTTATTTAAAATCTTAAGACATACACAATGATTACAAGTTTACGGGGGCTGGTCAAGTCTTAAAGGGAAGGTACACGTTTGGTAATTACTCAAAACAAATATTATCTTAAAAACTTACTTGGTAATGAGTGATGGAGAGCTGTTGATAGTATAAACCATTGTGAGAAACGGCTCCCTCTGAAGTAGCACAAATTTTGAGAAAGAGGTAATTTATCACTCAAATAACAAAATACTTTTAGCTAGAAGTCTTTTATTCCTATCTGAAAGCACACAAATTCGTTCGACAAGGGTGTTTTTTCTTTCATCATTTTCTCGCAACTTCGATGACCAATTGAGCCCAAATTGGAAAAACGAAAAAATATAATCATATAATTGTAAAAAGGAGATTGCACTTAAGGAGAATGTTCTCTTTGTCAATATAAAGAGAACATATAGAAGTCATGAATCTTATTTCTACTTTGTGTTTCCGAGTCTTTCATAGACCTTCCCAGTACGGGCACGTTAGGCGTGAAATGAGGTGCATGCTGGGCTAGCTAGCGATCAAACTTGATCTGTGGTAAATTCAATTTGCCGTCCATGCCACCAAGGGCAGTTTGTTGATCAACAATAAAAGATCTGCTCGATGTTAATTTTGGTCTTACCGTATACTGTAATCAGTACTAGCACGAACTCTGTGGAACAAATCACAGGCATATTTATCGAATGGTATTCGAACCCAACACCTTTGCAATTCTAGAGCAGCGTCTTATCAACTAGAGGCTAAATGATGTGTAAACAATTATACCCAGTTATTTTGTATAATCCTTTCTTCTGTTTTTTCTCCACACTAGATTACTGCGCCAGTGGCTTCAACGGCAAGGACTTGGAGGTTTTCCACTGTGCTGACTTCAGCACGGCTGATGGATTCCCGGAGAACGACTCGATGTGTATCTCCACGGAGCAGTTATGCGACGGTGAATTCGACTGCCCTCAACGCGACGATGAGGACCCAGCAAACTGCCCAAACAAAAAATAAATCCCTTTCCCCCCACTGTCGTCACATTAAAGGAACACGTTGCCTTGGATCAGACGAGTTGGTCTGTAAAAAGCGTTTGTAACCGTTTTTTATAAAATGCATATGGTTAGAAAGATGTTTTAAAAGTAGAATACAATGATCCACACAAACATGGTTTTCCTTTTACTTTGCGAACAAACACGGTCGGCCATTAATTTTATGTGAGTCAAATATTTGACCCGTGTTAGTTGACGAGGTCAAAGGAAAACCGTGCAACTTCCAGGCATGTTTGTGTGGATCATTGTATTCTACTTTTAAAACATCTTTCCAACTTTTTTTTTTTATGCATTTTAAAACAAACGGTTACAAACGCCTTTCAAAGACCAACTCGACGGATCCAAGGCAACTTTCTTTAAAGCCCGATACAAACTTCCTCCGAATGCTTTGAGCGAAGCGAAGTTTCTTGAGTCGCAAGAAGGAAAACAGCGCTGATTATTGCGTCACCAATCATCGCATCTCATTCGCAGGAAGTAGGAACCGGACTTAATCTTAATAGAGCTAAGTGACCGCCATTAGATTGAGTTAACATTAAGTGCAAACATGCAAAAGCCAAGAGCGCTATACCATCTCGAAATCATAAGTTCCTTCTACATCATCCAACTGGCGTAAAAGTACGTCAGTGATCTGCCTTTAAGCATTTATGTCTTTAGTATAATCATCTAAGACCTACTAAAAAAAAATCACTTTCGATACCAGACTATGTAATAAACTTTTCACTTCTTCCTTACTATAGATTTAACACTATTTATAACCTGTATTGTTCTTTTTCTAATGCAAAGTATAAATTGTAGTTTCTGAGTATTCGCCTAAATATATTTACAATTGTTCATCGATAATACAGATAGATATACAGTAAACTTACTGATTTAAACATCATGTTTGATACATGTAATGCTTACAATTATTCATAAACTAGATAGGCTTCATGTTAAAAGATCAGCTATGCATCTTAGACTATTTTATCAAATGTAGACTACTAGAGATCTTCACAGGATCTTACCAAGAAGATGTTTATTGAGGTTGTACGGCTATGTTCAGTCCTTAGCAAGTAGGCCTATCTGTTTTACAATGTTAAAGCATGGAAAGGTAACTCATTTGTGCTGGACTTATTTCTAATGAGATTATAGAATTAGCTGTGGTTGCAAACAAATTACCAGCAACCAAATTACCAACCAAATGGAACGACGGTATAAATGCAAAATGTACTTATTTCTATTAAAAATTTTCAATACCTCTCGAGTCTTTAGATCCATTTTGTGCGCCAATTCAATCCGATCTGTATAACTCAACTTTCGAATTTCGAAACGAACCGTTACTAACAACTGTGTTTAGAAAATTAGGCGTAAGGTCAAAAACTGTAAGGACAACCTTTCTGGTCCGAAGTGGTGAATAAATCATTGCTATTTTCTTTTGTACATCTCTGGTATCTTTGCAGTCATTTTCTGTGTGTGCTGTGAGGTTAGCTTTTACGTGTTTATGTACCCATGTAATGTACCTGGTTCGTGAATGTAATTAAAATTTATTCGTTTGTTTAGTTTGCGCTTCTGGAATCACAACGGGCAGAAATCATGCACTCACATTTCACTGTTCAACATTTAAAGACAGTGGACACAGTTGGTAATACTCAAAATAATTGTCGGCATAAAAACCAAGTTGGTAACAAGCAATGGTGAGCTGTTGATAGTATAAAACATTGTGAGAAACGGCTCCCTCTCAAGTAACGTAGTTTTCGAGAAATAATTAATTTTCCACAAATTTGATTTTGAGGCCTCAGAATTAGATTTTGAGGTCCCGAAATCAAGCATCTGAAAGCACACAAATTAGTGTGACAAGGTGTTTTTATCTCGCAACCAATTGAGCTCAAATTTTCACAGGTTTGTTGATTTGTGCATATGTTGAGATACACCAAGTGAGAAGACTGGTCTTTTACAATTACCTAAGGTGTCCAGTGTCTTAAAAGGCAAAGCTATCCATCTTTTGGACCTTTGTTTGTTTTAATCCGAAATGAAATAACATGTGTCATAAGGCTTTTGAGATATCGCAAAAATTCAGAAACATGTTCACCCTCATAGGAATGTAAATAATTTAAAGGCGGTGGACACTTTTGGTAATTGTCAAAGAATAGTCTTCACAGTTGGTGTATCTCAACATATGCATAAAATAACAAACCTGGGAAAATGTTAGCTCAATCGGTCATCGAAGTTGCGAGATAATATTGAAAGAAAAAACACCCTTGTCACACAAAGTTGTGTACGTTAAGATGGTTGATTTCGAGACCTCAAATTCTAAATCTGAGGTCTCGAAATCAAATTTGTGGAAAATTACTTCTTTCTTGAAAACCACATCACTTCAGAGGGAGCTGTTTCTCACAATGTTTTGTACCATCAACCTCTCCCCATTACTTGCACCAAGTAAGGTCTTATGCCAATAATTATTTTGAGTAGTTACCAATAGTGTCCACTGCCTTTAAAGTCACCTGGAAATATATTTTTTTTTCTTTCAAACACAAGAGGTTATGCTTACGAACAATAAAACAATTTTTTTAGTAATTGTTTGTCACGATTTATATGTTTAAAAAATATATAAAGTTGTTTGTTCTATTTCCAGGTGACTTTAAGTCAACTCTTGTTGGTTGTTAGCTTTATTTATTAGGCATGATATTTGGCTCTTGGGGTAGGTTTTTTACGACAAAAAGGGCTGACCTATAAGTAAATGTATTGTTTAACGTTTAAAAAAAATAAAGCGGAAATTAGTGGGGAAATAGACCGTGCAAGTCTCGCACGTAGCGAAAACGAGAACTTAATTCGAAAAAAAGTATATTTTTGTACAAAACCAAATTGTATTGAAATTGCTATTTGTTAAAAAATTCTTAAAGATTATTATTTTTAACATACTTTTTGTATAATTATTATTTTAATTCGTGTACATAATAATTGTTTTGTTTAAATCAACGTAAAAAATATACATTTATCGGGACGAGGATCGCTGTTCGACATCGACCTGGATGGTTTTTCTAATAAACCCCGTTTGTGAATCACGTCCAATTGGTGCGATCATCACATAGGTTCAGCGATAATGGGAACGTCAATTGGGTAATATTCTTAATTGTTTAGAGTAAACCGGAAACTGGAGTTTAAGTTTTTTTCTTTAGTTTTCTTCGTTAATTTGTTGAACTGATTTTACTTTTCTGTTTTTAATTACTTATTTTTACATTCCCAAGAACATATTCACTTTTTAAAGTCATAACTTATGTTAAACTAAAATTATTGACAGAACAAAATCTCCCCAACGTAAAACTCCATTAGGTTGGGACCACAATGGTCCCGGAAGTTCAATTTCTCCCGAGACTTGCACAGTCTATATCACGCCAGAATATCATTACATGTAGTGTAATATAAATAAATACATTATGTTGTAAACAATACGGGTACATCGTGTACATTCGGGTACATCAAACGGATTTCTGTGTCAGTAGGGGGCGCCCTTGTGATTATTGTATCTGATCTAAGTCAATTTTCGCCTAATGCCAGGCTTTTACTCCATGTGAGTTTTTCGGATTCAAGCTAAACTTAGGCAAAAATGCAACACTTATGATTTATTCTATTTAACCCTATTTTCGACAAAAGTATTTGGGTGAGACAGTGCCCTGTTGTGCCCACACAACTGCGATCTCTTTCCCCGTCTAGCCAGCTCTGTTCGGGCGTTTGTGTGTTTCTCTGGAGAAGGATTTAGAGGATAACTTAAACTTCCTAAGTTTGAAAAGCAAAATAGTATACAGATGTCAGCGCTTTGATTTTAGTGGGAGACTGAGTTGTTTTGTTTCAGTATAAGTTGGTCGATATACGGGCAACTGTATTAGAACGGCGTGCGACATTTTTTTCATGACTTTCTGTTTGGTTTTTTTTGTAATAAGAAACGGTTTCCGAACTATGGTACATAAGACGGACACAGGACATTCCATATCTAAAGGAACACGTTGCCTTGGATTGGACGAGTTGGTCTATCAAAAGCGTTTGAAACCGTTTGTTATGAAATACACATGCTTGGAAAGATGTTTTAAAAGTAGAATACAATGATCCACACAAATTTGCCTCAAAATTGCGTGAATTTCTTTTTACCTCATCGACTAACACGGTCGGCCATTTATGGAAGTCAAATTTTTTACTCCCATAAATGGCCGACCGTGTTTGTTCGCGACGTATAAAAGGAAAACCGTGCAATTGTGAGTGATACTTGTGTGGATCATTATATTCTACTTTTAAAACATCTTTCTTACCATAGCCTATGCATTTCATAACAAACGGTTTCAAACACTTTTTGGACCCAAAGTTCGATTAAAAGAGTTGACTTGTGGACAGTCGTTAAATGGCAAGGCTCCCCACTATATATCTGAACTGCTTCAAGTTTACACTCCATCAAGGAATCTTCGATCAAGTTCTATGCTTCTCCTCATTGAACCCAAGTCTCGACACTCATGGGGTGACAGGTCTTTTTCTTCAGCTGCCCCACGCATCTGTAAACCTCTACCACTAAATCTTAGATTTTGTCTTTGTACCACTATGTCACAAGTTTTCAAGGATTAACTTTGTCGTGTCTGTTTTCTTTGTTTTTTGTTTTGTTTGGTGGTTTTACTGCGCCTTGAACAGCCAGCAGGGTGGATACGTGTGCATTACAAGTCTTATTATTATTAGTATTATTATTATTGTTAAATGTCTGTCGCGGTGATAGCATTCCGAATTCCGCGGTTCTCGCGGTATTCTCACGAGACTGCTGGCCCCGTGAGACTACTGCTCTCACGACTACGGTCCAATTTAAAGCCATTTGACACTTTCGGTAAACAGTGTTGTCCAAGGCCCACACTTCGTGTATCACAACTTATATATAAAATAACAAACCTGTGGAATTTAGGCTCAATCGGTCTACAGAGTCGGGAGAAAAAAAAACGGGAAAACCCACCCTTGTTTCCGCACGTTTCGCCGTGTCATGACATGTGTTTACTATAAATCCGTAATTCTCGTTGTCGAGAATTGATATTGTTTAAATGTTTTCTCAAAAAGAAAAGCATTTTATGGAATAATATTTCAAGAGAAGTCTTTTACCATCACCTTCTGTAAACCCTGTAAGTTATTTGTAAATCTGTGAACTTTAATTTTGTTTTTCTGTTCCGAAAGTGTATAATGGCTTTAAAGGAACACGTTGCCTTGGATCGGTCGAGTTGGTGTTTGAAAAGCGTTTGTAACCGTTTTTTATAAAATGCATATGGTTGGAAAGATGATTTTTAAAAGTAGAATACAATGATCCACACAAACATGCCTCGAAATTGCACAGTTTTTCTTTTACCTCGTCGACTAACACGTTCGGCCATTTATGGGAGTCAAATTTGACTCCAATAAATGGCCGACCGTGTTAGTTCGCACAGTAAAAGGAAAACCACGCAATTTCGAAGCATACTTGTGTGGATCATTGTATTCTACTTTTAAAACATCTTTCCAACCATATGCATTTTATAAAAAACTGTTACAAGCGCGTTTTATAGACCAACTCGTCCGATCCAATGCAACGTGTTCCAACGGTGAGTAGAAGTCGGCAACCAGCATTTCGCGCGAGAGCAGTGATCTCGCGAGAGCACCGCCACAACTTTACTATCTCACAACTAGTTAAAACTCACCAAGCAGTCAGTTTCCTTCGTGGCTGATTACCTGATACTGAAAATATTTGTCAGTCCCTAAAAAGAAAACCTGCACATTTCTGGGGCCTGGCGACCCCCCCCCCCCCCTTAGATATAATGGCATGGTCCAGTCTAGGAAACCAATGACTATGACCTCCCCTTAAGATATTATACTTTAAAGAAAACACTCCCAGTGAAATAAATATAAAAGTGCCGTTACTTAGGCCTGTGCTAAACGTCGCACTTTTGCCGGCCTTAGTGCGATGTTTAGCGCATGCCTTTGTATCCGATAGCTTACTTCAGGGTTTTTGGTTGAGTCAATCTTTCCGGATTGTTTAGGCCACCCGTCCACTCCTGGAACTTCTCCCCCAAGTCCTTATGGTTCGGGCTAAGAGGGGAAAGTTTGGAACACGATGACGAAGTACGAGACCAAGATCCCGAATACCTTGGACCAAAAGGAGAAAAAATAAATTGTTCTGACATTTAACAGTAATAATATAGAAGTTTTATAAAGCGCACATTGTCTATCAGGGCGCTATTACAAAGAAAAAAGAGTGAAAAACAGTTTGAATAAAAAAAACCCGGATCTTTAGACATGAGGTGTGTTTTGAGAGATGTTTTGAACGAGTGAATAGAAGTGGATGTTTTGATATGAAGAGGTAGTTTATTCCAGAGATGACATGCTGCAATATAAGACGATATGTCCCGCAGATACGATGATGTTTGACTTCTTGAAGAAGATATTTGTTTCCAGATCGAAGATGGCGAGATTGTTTGTAGATTTTGAGCATGTCCAGGATGTAAGAATGCAGGTGAAACAATGATCATCAACTTATAGATGATTCTAGATTATATTGTTCCGAGTGCTCCCTATACACAGCTAACTTATTCTGTCGAAGTACTTTTCATCTAAAAGAAAATAAATAACAAGAATTAAGGTCCTATTACCGTAAGAACAAAATCTCTCGTTATCGCTGCCCAATTCCAGACGGTCAGAGTGATTGGTTTGCCGTGAAGTTTGGCCAGGAACACCATCACCTGCAATCAGTTTTAATTTGAGAAAAATATTCAATGTTTGAAAAGCTATTTCTTTGTAGGTATTATTGTCTATTTTAAACGATTATTTTATATTGCGACAATTTCATAAATGTACACAATACAAGCGCATAACAAAACAATCAAGAAACAATTAAATAAATAACAATAGCAAAATGACAATATTTTAAATGGTAACAAAAGCAAATAACCACAAAATAAACAGATTGTTTTAAAGCAGTTAAGAAATACCACATTCCATAATTTGATAACACAAGACCTTACAGAAGTTCTCGCTTTTCAATTCACTCTGAAAACATTCGGGTCGGAATTGGCACTGACTCCGGGTCACAACTTTTGAACTATGACCCATACCTGACCCATAATGAGTCAGGCTGACCTCTCAATAAATTGGATTGTAAGTAGGCGCAGGCTGGATGCCACTCTCGTTATTCACAAGTGTGACGTCAGATATTCATTAATTAAACTTGATTCAAGTCCCGTTCTCTTGCAAGAGGTCCCTAGGCATATTGCGCCAACTAGCAAACAATGTAGCTACTGTGGTTGCATGCCGGCTGCGCAAAAGTTTTCTGACGTTTGGCGATGGAACTGAAACTTAAAAGGACTCTCACAGGATTAGGACTTGAGACCAGTCTAGTAATAAATGTACCTGTATTGGGGTTCCTTCCTCCGATTGATCCCGCAACGAAATATCATGAGCGTAGTTTTCTGCATCATGTGCCTGCAATGATTAACAATTAAAGTCTGCCTCGATTGACGTCACAAACAGCGCCCTCTCGGGTCGGGGTCTACTCTTAAATTTGTAAATAACATAAGAACTGATTTTTTTAAACCTTAGTTAACTGTTTATTCACATTCCACTCATCAAAACACATATATTAGTGACAAAAGCTTTATTTTGAAAAAATACCACTTCCAGGTGACTTTAATGGAAGAAGGTCAGGTTATTGGGTTTCATAAATACCTCAGACAGTTTCGCTATTCCCATTGGTGGAGAGCGCGTCACGTGTGTGTGTGTGTATAAACCTTTGTTTATGACCAGTAAAAAGTGTTGAAACACGGGCGTGACACGCGAGCTTGCACCAGTGCTTATAAGACAGTTTCTTCATTCCTATTGGTCGAGAGCAACGGCCGGGACACTTGTGCCACATTTCGCGATACGCGCGACGCGCACAGCTGCATTCCTTTATAAGGAGTTGTTTACCTGATCGGACCGAGGCCTTACCATTTCATAGCTGGAGGGATGTTGTGTCGAAAGAAATCATTGAGCAATTAAAATGTTTGCATTTATTTAACTTTTTTTTCCAAAAAGTATTGCTGTTTTTTTTTACCGAAAAGGTATTTATGAATGGGAATCAAAGTTTGTTGAATCGGTTTTCAACTAGTGGTTTACACCCGCAGAGGCCTGGTTCTTCATAATTTACCTCGACTTCATCTCAGTAAAATCATCACTCCCACGTTGATTCCCTTCAACAAATCATGATTGTGATACTGTGATGTGGCTTCGCGTGCGTATCAGTCACTCAGCAGCAACGTTCAAGACGCTTTTTAAAGCGACACTGGACACAAATTGTCAAAGACCAGTCTTCATCACTTGCTGTAACTCAACATGCATAAAATAACAAACCTGTGAAAATTTGAACTCAATTAGTCGTCGTTGGAAGAAAAAACACCCTTCATTTCATTTCATTTCATTTTATTTGCCAGCAAACATAAAAAAAAACACACACATGTATTAAAAAATTGCACATCAAAGATTTACAAGAAAAAGAAATACAATGGTTATAAAAAGAGAAATAATTTTTTTTTTATAATATGTAAAACCACTAGCAAATAACTGAGAAACCTGGCCTGGCCGCGGGCAGATATAAGGATTGTGTAGGAAACACTTCCAGTGGGGGTGGAACACAAAACACTACAGACAAAACCAAAAACAAGAACCCTGGCAGGGAAAGCCAATAGCGACAAAAAGTCACTTTCAAAGTGGCTGACCTTTTGGTTCGAGACAATAACGAGAATTAACAAGACACACCCTCCACAGGAGGAGTACGTATTACCCACCAGCCAAGCCAGGCAACTCAGATATAAAAGACAAGCAAGAATTTAAACAAAATATAAAATAATAAAAAAAAAAAAAATGTGGACCTGCCAGCTGATTTCTTTAAAATGCTTTTTGATTCCTCTAACAAAACCAGGAAGGCTAATTAAAAGTTGGTTCCTAACATGGGAGGGTAAATTGTCAAAGTAGACAGGAAATCTGTTAAAAACAGTAAATTTAAAAGCATCAGTTCTAGCATAAGTATGATGAAACTTAAGAGTGTCAGAATGGCGAGCATTAAAATTGAAAGGATCAACATAGTAAAATATTTTTTAGTGGAAAGTTACTTCTTTCTCGAAAACTACATTATAAACTTCAGAAGGAGCCGTTTCTCACAATGTTTTATACTATCAACAGCTCTCCATTGCTTGTTACCGAGTAAGTTTTTATGCTAATAATTATTTAAGTGATTACCAATAGTGTCCAGTACCTTCCTTTAACATTTAATAGTTCCCTGCAAGTGCGGGACTCGATTATGTTTGATTTGTGAGACCTACTCCTTTCACACAGCACCATGTAATGGTTAACAACGGCGCATTATGCTACCAATCATGTTTTATAAATGTTTTCTACGTGTGTTGGACTCCATTTTGAGGTAACAAATTAATTAAAACAACAACTTTTAAAAGCAGTGGACATTATTGGTAAAAACTCAAAATAGTTATTAGCACAAAACCCGTACTTGGTAACGAGTAATGGGGAGAGGTTGATAGGATAAAACATTGTGAGAAACGGCTTCCTCTGAAGTGGAGAATAGTTTTCGAGAAAGAAGTTATTTTCAACGAATTTAATTTCGAGACCTCAGAATAAAAAAATTGAAAATCAAGCATCTGACAGCGCACAGCTCCGTGTGACAAGGGTGTTTTTCTGTCATTATTATCTCGCAACTTCGACGACCAATTGAGCTCAAATTTCCACAGGTTTGTTATTTTATGCATATTATGTTGAGATACAGCAAGAAGACTGGTCTTTTGCAAATAACAAAAGCGTCCAGTGTCTTTAAACGGGGCGTTATGGAAACATGTTGCTTCTGTCTCTATAACTTCAAAATTCTACATATTTTCTTGCCAAAATGGATTTGCTTCTTGAACGAACTCATTACCAGAATTTACCTCATGTATTAATGGAATTTTCCGACCAAAGCTATATTTTCTAACCAGACCAAACCAGTTTACGATTTGTTATTACAATGACGAGTTCAGACGTTTTAATAATAATAATTGTATTGTATTATGTTTTATTCCAAACTGGAACACACCCCATAACCCTAGGGATGGTAACAATTTAATAAAAACATAATACATTGAATTTATAAGTCATACGGAAAGGAATTTAACTTTGAACAAAAACAAATAATCACACAGTTTGATTTTCTTTTAGAGTAGTAAATAAAAAGACGTACTTGGCAACGCAAATATAGCTTTATCGGGAGTGTCCATCAAAAACTTAAACCTGTCTTCCCTGCCAAGAGTTTCAAAGCCTTATAATGATCAATAATATAAGCCAACATAATATTCCTAAGTTCGTTGTATAATGGGCAATCAAGAAGAAAATGGACTTCTGTTTCCACATCAAAGTGACAATGCGGGCAAAATCTTCGGATTGACTCTCACCCAATATAACTTGTTATATATGTAGCTTGTGTGAAGAGCAATAATAATGAACAGCACTTATATAGCGCTTTACACAACATCAGTCACGAAGCGCTTTACAAAAATTAATGAGTAAACAGGTACGTTTTCAGCAGATGTTTGAAAATGTTCTCGTTCGGAGCAGTTCTGATGTTGTGCGGTAAGTTGTTCCAGAGTGTAGGTGAAGAACTAGTTTGGTGTGATCCAACCTTTACATAGGCTTAGGATTTGTGTTCCAAGGATTCCATTGGAGTCTTATCTGGACACAGTTCTTAAAAACAATTGTCAGCATAAAAAATTACTTGTTTACGAGCAGTAGATAGCTGTTGATTTGTGAGAAACGGCTCCATCTGAAGTAGCGTAGGTTTTGAGAAAGGGGTATTAGAGCTGATGTCTTGAAATCAAGCATCTGAAAGCACACAACTTGTGCGACAAGGGTGGTTTTTCTTCCATTGTTCTGATGAAACTTCGACGACCAAATTGAGCTCAAATTTTCACAGGTTTGTTATTTTCACGCATATGTTGAGATACACCAAGTGAGAAGACTGGTCTTTGACAACACCAAATTACCAAAGGTGCCCAGTGCATTTAAACGATCAAACGATATAAATAATCAAACACATACACACATTCCATAAAGAATGGTGAAAGGAAGTCAACCTTAGCCTGGTATCAAGAAAGGGTCTAACTTCTGATGACTCCGTTGTGCACATTTTTCCATCAAAAGGCCTAGTTCTTCACAACTTTTTTAGAAACTAAAAGTGATGGGCGGTTCCCGTTTATTTTCATTTCATACAAATTAAATATACACATCAATTCATTCAACAAGATCAAATTAACCACTATGATATAAATATTGGTTAAAACACTTTATTGTCCATTTGAATTGAGTAAAGGGGTACTTTTGGGACACTTGGTGGCAGCAGACTTACCAGGTAACATCCATTGTTCTCGGTAATGTGCGCAGACAAAGGATCAATGGCGCAGACGTAAACAATGGAAATGTATCTGGTATTAGTGTGCTGCCACCTAGCGTTCCAAACTCTCCCATTGGTCTCTTCCTTGATCCATGAAATTCTAAATTTCCTACCTGTTCGTGAATCTGTACAGCGAACCAGAACAGCACCCCGACGAAACCACTGCAGAAGACACACCAAACTGCGCTGAGTATGACATCACCTGCTGAGCTGCTGGAATGAGTGATCTGATAAAGCTGGGTTGCAATCTCGACCAGAGAACTCGCAACAACAAACCCTAAAAAGGGCGAGAAGATTTCATTCCCCGTAGCAACAATTCTATGATAAACAAATATTAAAGAAATATAGTAACACAGCATAAATCAATCAAAATTAATGTCGATTAATGTTCCCTTTCTCCAGAAGACGATCAGAGCATACTAATCGAAACGTCGAGTTGAAACCAATGGTTCTTTTCAGAACCACCCAAGTCATTAAGAGATAGTCATTACATGTTACCGCAGACCTTTCCATCAACATGCAAAGTTCCAAATCCCACAAAATTAATTTATTAAGCGCCAATATTAAAAGTTTGCTCTAAAGGCGCAAAGACTGCTGGAACAGCTTTAAAGGCACATGGCACTATTGGTAATCACTCAAAATAATTAATATCATAAAAACTTACTTGGTAACAAGCAATGGAGAGCTGTTGGTAGTATAAAACATTGTAAGAAACGGCTAAGTAACGTAGTTTTCGTGAAAGAAGTAATTTCCACTTAAATAATTATTTGAATTTGATCACGAGACCTCAGAATTAGATTTTGGGGTCTCGAATTCAAGCATCTGAAAGCACACAACTTTTGCGACAAGAGTGTTTTTTGTTCCATTATTCTCTCGCAACTTCGATTGAGTTCAAATTTTCACAGGTTTGTTATTTTATGAATATGTTGAGATACACCAAGTGAGAAGACTGGTCTTTGACAATTACCAATAGTGTCTAGTGTCTTTAAAGCGTAGTGAATGAGGCATTAAGTGTGCTGGCCTTTTTACAGGGGGTGGATTTCAAAAAGAGTTAAGACTAGTGTTAGTATCTCTTAAGACTAGTCCTAAGTTTAGGACTAGTCCAACTTTTTGGGAAATCGACTCAGGGCTAATCATTTTGGGGCCATATAAAGAGAAAGATCTATCTGCAGAAGTTGAATAGTGAGTTCTTGTCACAACTAAAGGGAGCAAGAGGTAGACTAACGAAGATGTCTTTGTTGGGATCTGAATTTGAGCATGTCCATGACATATCCAGGAGCTTGTTTATGGTACACGTTATACATCAGTATCATACTTTTGAAGATGATTCTTTGAGGGATTGGAAACTAATGTAGGTTGAATAGATGACGACTGTTGTATTTATATTTGCGTTTATTATAATAATCAATGTAACAGCATTCTTCTTGACATTATAAAACCTTCTTTTCAAGAAGAGCAAACAACAGTTATAATTATTTTATTTTATTAAAACCACAAATCGTGGCACAAGGGCCAATTGCATGTGACTGTACTCAAAAATATATTAAATATATAACAAGAAGTGTCTTTTAGACCTACATAGACTCACTTCGCTAAGCGTTGGTGCTCGCATCTTAGTTTTTCGAAGCTGAACTGGAGTTTTCCATCTTCAGAGATGCCATTTTGGAGTTTCTCGTTGAACTTGTCGAACATCCTGGACATCAACTTGGAGAAAAGGCAACATAAACTAACTGTGAAAATGTAGGGAAATGAACCGGCGAAGTAGACGAAAACCATCGGCAGTCTTCCTTCTGGGGGGAACGGTTCGTACAGAAACTCGACCGCACTCCGAATTTCATCGATAGGTCCGAAAGTGAAAAAGACCAAAACAGAACCGTCGAAGCAGTCTATCACAACAGGGATGAGTATGGCGATGAACACGGCGCGTTTCACCCATCGTCTTTCTCCTGTGACCCCCAAGCCAGGAACCTCGCCGTAAACCCGGTGCAGGTGTGCCACGAACGATTGGAAACGTTCCCGTGAGAAGGTGCAGTGGTAGAACCAACATGAAATCCCAAAGGCACATTGAAAATGCCACGTTCCAGGGCCGATCATAGTCAAGAAAACGCTTAAATTCCCGATGTTCTGTGCCATTGGGAGAATGAAACGAAGAGCGTTGGCCCAGGCTACGAGGTTAATAAAGATGCAATACAGTCGCCGTGGATCGAGCAACCTCACGGGGAGGGACTTGGAGGCGTCGATCGGTGGGTAGTACAGGCCATACACGGTCATCGTAATCAGGATGGGTCGCAACTCTCGGGTTAAATTGATCGCAGGATTCGAGTCTGGGTGTTCTGACTCAATGGCGTCTGTCTCGACCTGGTTTGGATGTGGACCCTCGACCTTCCCGTCCAACTCCTCGGTACATCCATGAGTTGTCTTGACCGCCATCTTGGTTTGAGGGTTCGGTTTAGGTCTGGTGGCCGTGTTATTGGTCTGACCATCCCACTGAGAGCCGACTGGATTGGATGCTGAATACATGATGCTTATTCGACTCACAAATACGAAATGAATCTCCACCGATCTTTGTCTAAGTAAGAGAGGTTTGCGGTAACACCATGTGAATCAAGTAGAACAATGTCTATCCAACAAAGACTGTGCAGAAACTCGGTATAATACCAAATAATAACGGCCACTTTCTGTAATGTTTTGTTCAAAGAATCGCTTGTAGATAATGGTTTGTCCACAGTGTGTTTGCTTTCCAAGCCTATTAAGTACAACTAATGGTTGTTAAACAAAATGTGGATGTAAAAGCTTCTCAACGCTACAAAGTGTCCGGACGTGGACGTAAGAGATGAGTGATCCTTTAAAGGCACTGGACAGCATTGGTAATTACTCAAAATTGAGTGTGCATAAAAACTTACTTGGTAACATGATGGAGAGATGTTGATAGTATAAAACATTGTGAGAAACGGCTCCCTCATGAAGTAACGTAGTTTTCGAGAAAGAAGTAACTTTCCATCACGAATTTGACTTCGAGACGTCAGACTTAGATTTTGAGGTCTCGAAATCAAGCACCTGAAAGCACACAATTTCGTGTGACAAGGGTGTTTTTTTTTCTTTCATTGATATCTCGCAACTTCGACGACTAATATTGAGCTCAAATTTTCACAGGCTTGTTATTTTATGCATATGTTGAGATACACCAAGTGAGAAGACTGGTCTTAGACAATTACCAATAGTGTCCAGTGTCTTTAAGGAAAGATTATTCCTTTTAATTAACTCCTGGAACGGGTGCATTTTAAGAGCATTTTCCGTTATCCTAATTGACTACATTATTACGGGCTTGTGCATTCAGCCACTTAACGTAATTTTGTTAAAGTAATTTGGTGTATTTGTACTTATCGCGTCGATACAGGTGTCATTAGACAAAGTAAGTAAGTTTCTGTGACAAAGTGGACTTTAGAAGTGTAGGAAAGCTGAGAAGAGCAGCGATTGAAAGTGAACAGCAACTCCAGGAGTGCGGCCCCGGAGGATGAGGCGGCCACGAAACCAGGTCTTTGCCTAGACTTGATTCAAGCCCCTTTCTCGTGCGAGAGGTCCCTAAAAGCAAATCCGCCGTCAAAATGCAGCTATTGTGGTCCCGATAATGCAGAGCATCACAAAAAATAGTTTTCTGGCGATGGCACGGGATTGGGACTTGAATCAAGTCTAGTCTTTGCCGAATGATGACGATGACCTTGGTGATTTCGTTCTTGGTCTTTTCATTGTCAGCCGAGTCAGTTCGCACCTTACCTCTATATCGTTTCAGTATATTGAAACGAGACACAATTCATTTAGAACTCCGGAGTTAAAAGACTTGTACAAAGTAAAGAAAGTGCATGGCATAATATAAGTGTCCAAAGTCACTTAGTACCTTGTAATAAAAGGTACGTCTGTGCGGCACCTAAATGTAGCCCGAGCCCTAAATGTAGCCTGACCTAAATGTAGCCCAAAACATGTACCTAAATGTAGCCCGGACCTAAATGTAGCCCAAAACATGTACCTAAATGTAGCCTGACCTAAATGTAGCCCAAATCATGTACCTAAATGTAGCCCGGACCTAAATGTAGCCCAAAACATGTACCTAAATGTAGCCCGGACCTAAATGTAGCCTGACCTAAATGTAGCCCAAATCATGTACCTAAATGTAGCCTGACATAAATGTAGCCCCAAACATGTACCTAAATGTAGCCGGACCTAAATGTAGCCCAAAACATGTACCTAAATGTAGCCCGGACCTAAATGTAGCCCCAAACATGTACCTAAATGTAGCCCGGACCTAAATGTAGCCCAAAACATGTACCTAAATGTAGCCCGGACCTAAATGTAGCCCCAAACATGTACACAGGAATTTGTTATTGATTTTCGCAAAAACCCTGCAGCTATTGCTCCCTTGGTCATTAATGGTTCTGAAGTGGAAATAGTGAAATGTTTTAAATTTCTAGGTGTACATTTATCATCTGATTTGAAATGGGGATGTAATGCAGATTCAATTGTTAAGAAAGGTCAGCAAAGATTATTTTTCTTGAGACGGCTGAGAAGCTTCCATGTCAGTCAGCCACTTCTGTTGAAGTTCTACCGAGCGGTGATTGAGAGTGTCTTGACACAGTCAATGATCGTTTGGTGGGGCAATGGAACAGCCGATAACCGGAAGCGTATCAGCCGGATCGTTCGCACCGCTAGTAAAATCATAGGTTGCCAACTTCCATCACTTGATGAACTGTATCTCTCTCGAGTTAAAAAACGAGCCCTCTCTACAGTAGATGACCAGTTTCACCCAGCACATTCCCTCTTTCAGCCCATGCGGTCTAAGAATCGTTTCCGTTCAACTAAATCTGGATCCAACCGTACTTTGCAGAGTTTTTACCCCACAGCTGTTCGTGTTCTAAATGACAGGTTTTAATCATGAATGTCTGTTTCTGATTTTAATTCTATCGTACTATTTTTATCTTTCGTATTTCGCCTGTATATTGTAATACTTTTCAGAGTTGTTTATATTATATTTCCATCTATTTTTGTAAATGGTTAAATTTTAGTGTATTTGTATATAACATAATATTTTTAGACACGCAAAACCAAAACGAATTTCACTGTACTAATATTTGTTTTTTTACAAGTGACAATAAAACATTATTCTATTCTATTCTATTCTAAGTGTTACATCTACATTTTAGTTAAATCTAACAAAATGTCTTGTTCATCAACAGATTTGTGCGACAAATACACCGACACTTCTGACTATGCGTCTTGCGGGGTACAGGACGATAATGGCAACAAACTGTGCTATCTCAACACAAAGGACCACGTCAAGTGCGACAGCGTAAAAGACTGCCCAAACTTTGCCGATGAGAAGGGTTGCAAAAAGGAGCATGAGGGTATAAGTGAATTATTCATAACGATTACAACTCTTGAAGGAAAATTACTGAATTGTTTTTTTTTTTGCTACGGTTGCTGGCAGTGTAAGCGATTCATGCAATCCACCATATACATAGGCCTATAATGGCAAACCTGTTAAAGGTTTGAGATCGAGCGGCTATCGAGAAAATTTAAAAAGCCGATAAGCTATTTTGCTTGACATCGATGCAAACAAAAATGAATACAAGTAAAACGAACACTGAGCAATAAACATCAAAATCGAAATTATATTATTTTTTCTCATCGAATGACATTTCAGACATTAATATTTTAAGGGATGTTTTCTTCTATCATCATAATAAGACCGTGCAGGTTTTTATGTAAATAATATGTGATCTTCACGGTTTTTATCTTTTACCAATTTTATCTGCTTGGTTTGGTATTCTTATACAATCAAGAGATAAAACGATTATTTATTTATTTAAAATCTTAAGACATACACAATGGTTACAAGTTTACGGGGGCTGGTCAAGTCTTAAAGCGAAGGTACACGTTTGGTAATTACTCAAAACAAATATTATCTTAAAAACTTACTTGGTAATGAGTAATGGAGAGCTGTTGATAGTATAAACCATTGTGAGAAACGGCTCCCTCTGAAGTAGCACAAATTTTGAGAAAGAGGTAATTTCTCACTCAAATAATAAAATACTTCTAGCTAGAAGTCTTTTATTCCTATCTGAAAGCACACAAATTCGTTCGACAAGGGTGTTTTTTCTTTCATCATTTTCTCGCAACTTCGATGACCAATTGAGCCCAAATTGGAAAAACGAAAAAATATAATCATATAATTGTAAAAAGGAGATTGCACCTAAGTAGAATGTTCTCTTTGTCACTATTAAGAGAACATTCTGAAGTCATGAATCTTATTTCTACTTTGTGTTAGGCGTGAGATGAGGTGCATGCTGGGCTAGCTAGCGATCAAACTCATACTTTGGTAAATTCAATTGGCCGTCCATGCCACCAAGGGCAGTTTGTTGATCAACAATAAAAGATCTACTCGATGTTAAGTTTGGTCTTACCGTATACATGTACACCGATGTACGTTAGCACTGTAATCAGTACTAGCACGAACTCTGTGGAACAAATCACAGGCATATTTCTCGAGTGGAATTCGAACCAAACACCTTTGCAATTCTAGAGCAGCGTCTTACCAACTAGAGGCTAAATGAGGTGTAAACAATTATACCCATTTATTGTGTTTTCGATTCCAGTTATTTTGTATAATCCTTTCTTCTGTTTTTTCTCCACACTAGATTACTGCGCCAGTGGCTTCAAAGGCAAGGACTTGGAGGTTTTCCACCGTTTTGAATTCAGCACGGCTGATGGATTCCCGGAGGGTGACTCAATGTGTATCTCCACGCAGCAGTTATGCGACGGTGAATTCGACTGCCCTCAACGCGACGATGAGGACCCAGCAAACTGCCCAAACAACAAATAAATCCCTTTCCCCCACTCTCGTGACATTAAAGGAACACGTTGCCTTGGATCGGACGAGTTGGTCTGTAAAAAGCGTTTGTAACCGTTTTTTTTTTTTTTTTTTTTTTTTTTTTTTTTATGTGAGTCAAATATTTGACCTCCATAAATGGCCGACCGTGTTAGTTGACGAGGTCAAAGGAAAACCGTGCAACTTCCAGGCATGTTTGTGTGGATCATTGTATTCTACTTTTAAAACATCTTTCCAACCATATTTTTATGCATTATTAAAACAAACGGTTACAAACGCCTTTCAAAGACCAACTCGACGGATCCAAGGCAACTTCCTTTAAAGCCCGATACAAACTTCCTCCGAATGCTTTGAGCGAAGCGAAGTTTCTTGAGTCGCAAGAGGGAAAACAGCGCTGATTATTGCGTCACTAATCATCGCATCTCATTCGCAGGAAGTAGGAACCAGACTTAATCATATAGAGCTAAGTGACCGCCATTAGATTGAGTTAACATTAAGTGCAAACATGCAAAAGCCAAGAGCGCTATACCATCTCGAAATCATAAGTTCCTTCTACATCATCCAACTGGCGTAAAAGTACGTCAGTGATCTGCCTTTAAGCATTTATGTCTTTAGTATAATCATCTAAGACCTACTAAAAAAATCACTTTCGATACCAGGGGTGGATTTCACAAAGAGTTAGGACTAGTCTTATCTCGAGTTAGGACCAGTTACTCGTCCTAACTTGGGGCTAACCATGCAATTTGTATATCTCCTAGGACTAGTCCTAACTCTTTGTGAAATCGACCCCTGACTATATAATCAACTTTTCACTTCTTCCTTATTATAGATTTAACACTATTTATAACATGTATTGTTCGTTTTCTAATGAAAAGTATCGCTGTAGTTCATGAGTATTCGCCTAAATATGTTTACAATAATTGTTCATCGATAATAAGGACAGATATACAGTTAACTTACTGATTTAGACATCATGTTTGATACACGCATACATTGTTCATTAAATAGATAGACTTCATGTTCATAGATCAGCTATGCATCGTTGACTATTTGTATCGAATGTAGACTACTAGATCGTCCCAATAAGATTTTATTGCGAACAAGAAAACAGCATTAGCTGTTGCAAACAATCTACCAACCAAATGGAACGACAGTATAAATGCAAAATGTACTTATTTCTAGTAAAATCTTGAAATGATTTTTCAATACACTCTCGAGTCTATAGGTCCATTTTGTGCGCCAATTCAATCCGATCTGTAACACAACTTTCGAATTTCGAAACGAACCGTTACTAACAACTGAGTTTAGAAAATTAGGCGTAAGGTCAAAAACTGTAAAGACAACCTTTCTGGTCCGAAGTGGTGAATAAATCATTGATATTTTCTTTTGTACATCTCTGGTATCTTTGCAGTCATTTTCTGTGTGTGCTGTGAGGTTAGCTTTTACGTGTTTATATACATGTACATGTATACCTGGTTCTTGAATTTAATTAAAATTTATTCGTTTGTTTAGTTTGCGCTTCTGGAATCACAACGGGCATAAACCACTCACATTCACTGTTCAACATTTACAGGGAGTGGACAAACTCTCGCGAGACTGCTGGCCCCATGAGACTACTGCTCTCACGACTACGGTCCAATGTTAACGGTGAGTAGAAGTCGGCAACCAGCATTTCGCGCGAGAGCAGTGATCTCGCGAGAGCACCGCCACAACTCGACTATCTCACCGCAGTAGACCATTGACTTCTCCACAAGTCTATTGACAGAGGGACCGGGTATAGAAAACAGCATACCCTAGCACCGGCTGCCAGATGACTCCAATTAGTCAGAGGGTCTGATCTTGGTAGGTTGATGTCAGTACAATTTTGCGCACTAAAATATGACTGGAATAAAATTGCATTTGGGTCGCTCCAGTAAACTTGTCCTAAATGTTAATACCCAAAGTTAAAACTCACCCTGCAGTCAGTTTCCTTCGTGGTTGATTACCTGATACTGAACATGTTTGTCAGTCCCTCAAAAGAAAACCTGCACATTTTCTGGGGCCTGACGACCCCCCCCCCCCTAGATATAATGGCATGGTCCAGTCTAGGAAATCAATGACTATGAATTCCCCTTAAGATATTATACTTTAGAGAAAACACTCCAGTGAAATAAATATAAAAGTGCCGTTACTTAGGCCTGTGCTAAACGTCGCACTTTTGCCGGCCATAGTGCGATGTTTAGCGCATGCCTTTGTATCCGATAGCTTACTTCAGGGTTTTGGGTTGAGTCAATCTTTCCGGATTGTTTAGGCCACCCGTCCACTCCTGGAATTTCTCCCCAAGTCCTTATGGTTCGGGATAAGAGGGGAAAGTTTGGACAACGATGACGAAGTACGAGACCAAGATCCCGAATACCTTGGACCAAAAGGAGAAAAAGTAAATTGTTACTTTCAACTGACATTTAATAGTAATAATAAAGAAGTTTTATAAAGCGCACATTATCTATTAGGGCGCTATTACAAAGAAAAAAGAAAAGAAAAACAGTTTGAATAAAATAAAATGGATCTTTAGACATGAGGTGTGTTTTGAGAGATGTTTAGAACGAGTGAATAGAAGTGGATGTTTTGATATGAAGAGGTAGTTTATTCCAGAGATGACACGCTGCAATAGTAGAAGATCTGTCCCCCAGATACGATGATATTTGACTTCTTGAAGAAGATGTTTGTTTCCAGATCGAAGATGGCGAGATTGTTGTAGATTTCGAGCACATCCATGATGTAAGCAGGTGCTTACCCATTGAGTGATTTGAAAACAATGAGCATCAGTTTATAGAGGATTCTAGATGATTATTGTTCCCATTTGTTCCCTTTGCAGAGCTTATTTATTCTTTGAAAGTACTTTTCATCTAAAAAGTGAAAAAAAAACAAGAATTAAGGTCCTACATGAAGTACCATGTCCATTTAATTCGTCTTACCGTAAGAACGAAATCTCTTGTTATCGCTGCCCAATTCCAGACGGTCAGAGTGATTGGTTTGCCGTGAAGTTTGGCAAAAAATAGCATCACCTGTAATCGGTTTCAATTTAAGAAAAATATTCAATGTTTGAAAAGCTATTTCTTTGTAGGTATTATTGTCTATTTTTAACGATTAATTTATTTTGCGCCCGTTTCATAAATGTACACAATACAAGCGCATAACAAAAGAATCTAGAAACAATTAAATAAATAACAACAGCAAAATGCACCATTTTAAATGGTAACAACAGCACACAATCACAAAATAAACAAATTCTTTAGAACTTAAGAAATACCACATTCCATAATTGCTAACACAAGACCCTTACAGAATACCTGACCCATTAATGAGTCAGTCTGACTGCTAAATAAATTAGATTGTGACTAGGTATTGGCGCAGGCTGGGCCCAGTTTCATGGCGCTGCTTAACTAACGGTAAGCAAATTTGCGTGCTTACTGAAGCAGACAAATTAGCTTAAGCCTTGGCGTATTTCACAGGTTAGCAGAATAATAATTGGACGGCCATATTGCACGTTTACCGTTGCTTTGCATTGTGACGCCACATACTTTCGTGCGGTAAGCACCGGAAGGTTAGCATGCTTTTTCGTGTGCTTACGGTTAGCAGCGATATGAAATGGAAATCACACAGTAAGCACAAAATCGGCCGCTAAGCAACTCTATGAAATTGGCCCCTGGGGGCCACTCCCGTTATTCACGAGCCTCGAAGTGTGACGTCAGATGTTCAGGCTAATAATTGTTTCAAGTCCCGTTCTCGTGCAAGAGCTCCCTTCATCCAAATAGCAAAAAAAATGTAGCTGTGGTCCCGAGAATGCGCGACACAGGTCACATGATGCAGGCCGCACAACAGTTTTCTGACGTTTGGCGATGGGACTGAAAATAAAAAGGACTCTCACGGGATTGGGACTTGAGACAAGTCTAGTAATCCATGTACCTGTATTGGGGTTCCTTCCTCCGATTGATCCCAAACAGAAATGTCATGAACGTAGTTTTCTGCATCATGTGCCTGCAATGATTAAAAAATGATAAACCAAATAAAGGTCAGATAAAATGGATATTCAACAAATCATGATGATGATGATAGTATCATCAGCGTTCATAAATACCCCAGACAGTTTCTCTACTCCTATTGGTGAGAGCGCGTCACGTGGGGTGTTTAAACGGTTGATAATGACCAGTGTTTATAACCGGCTGGCTTCCACGTGTCAGGCACGCAAGATTATCACGCGGAACGCAATTCATAGCTATTAGTAACAGCGCGTAACCTACTTCTAAGCGCGCGCGTAATCTATTTCTAAGCGCGCGTGCGTACACACAGCCCACGCGCAACAGACTCTTCACAAAGTTTTTGAGAAAAAAAAATTCAAACCTCGAATTTTCAACTGTCGAAGTGTCTGTAATTGTATTTTTGTAACGTTTTTTAACAAAAGGGCATTTATGAATGGGAATAAAAGAGTAGTAAACGTCCGTTTAAAACCTTGCAGGGTTGTTGCCGTGCGCTAAAGGCCCTCGCCTTCGGGTCGGGCCTTTATCACACGGCAACTCGACCCTGCCGGCTTAAAACGGCCGTGTAAGAACTCGTCGCTACCCTTTTATTCCCTTAATATTTTGCTGCAAGTGTTGGACTACATTTGAATTATGAGATCTACTCCTTCTATATAGCACCATGTAAGTGTTTACAAGGTGCTGTGACGAAGTATGCTACCAATCATGATTTATATATGATTTCTACTTGTGTTGGACACCATTTTGAGGTAACAAATTAAAATAAAAACTGTTAAACGGGGCGTTACGAAAAATGTTGTTTCTGTCTCTAAATTTGTCAACATTCTACATATTTTGATATTAAATAAATGGAAAAGCTTCTGGACCCAACTCATAAGGTTTATCGCAATTTAGAAACGCAATGCAATGTGGAAAGGAATATGGGGCGGTTTCTATGCAGTTTCTACGACTCGCGCACGCAACGCCTACACCTTTGTGTGGGTTCAACAGCGCCCTCTCTTGATATTTTGCTAATCGCGATAAACCTTATTCCCAGAATTTAACCGACTAGGAGAACATGTGAATTTTCCGGCCAAAGCTGTGACGTCCTAACCAGCCGACCAAACCAGTTTACGATTTGTTAAGGACGAGTTCGGACGTTTTTTATAACTAGTTTGGTACGTGTGGCCCAACCTTTACAAAAGCTTTTAGGAAATATTTTTTCCAGGGATCCTCATTTAATGTCCTCTGTCTCTTCTCTTATAAAAAGAACTGGACACTATTGGTTATTACTCAGAACAATTATTAGCAATACAACTTTATTGGTAACGAGCAATGGAGAGCTGTTGATAGTATAAAACATCGTGAGAAACGGCTCCCTCTGAAGTAACGTAGTTTTTGAGAAAGATGTAATTTCCCACCACTCAGATATTTGAATTGATTGCGAGACCTAGCTTCAGCAGAGATCTCGAAATCAAGCATATTATGTAAGCACACAAGTGCGACAAGTTTTTTCTTCCATTATTCTCTCGCAACTTCGACGACCTATGGAGTTCACATTTTCACAGGTTTGTTGTTTTGTGCATATGTTGAGATACACCAAGTGAGAAGACTGGTCTTTGACAATTACCAAAAGGTGTCCAGTGCACAAACGTACAAACATAACAAGATAACAAACACAAATACACATTCCATTAAGAATGATATAAAGAAATAGTCCTAGTTGAAGTTGACTCCGTTGGTGTAAAACCTGGAGGGGTGTTGTGATGAAAGAAATCATTGAAACTTTTTTATTTATTTTACTTTTTGACCATAAGTGTTGATGATTTTGACCGAAAAGGTATTTATGAATAGGTCAAAGTGTGTTGAATCCGTTTTCAACTAGTAGTTTAAACCCGCTGAGGCCTGGTTCTTGATAATTTACCTCGACTTCGTCTCGGTAAAATTATCAAGAACCAGGGCCCAATTTCATAGAGCTGCTTAAGCACAAAATTTTGCTTAAGCAAAAAATTCCTTGCTTAGTAAAATCAGATTACCGGCCAAGACTCCACTCAATTGTTATGCTAAGTAAACAACAGCTAAATACTAGTCATAAGCAATGTATATGGCATGAAATTTTGGCCAGTAACATGTGTAAAATAAGCGAGCTATTTTCGTGCTTAAGCAAATTTTTTGCTTAAGCAGCTCTATGAAATTGACCCCAGGCCTTGTTGGGATTAAACCACTAGTTGAAAACCTCTTCACCACACATTGATTCCCTCATTGAAATTGAGTAATTGGTCTCTTCCTTGATCCATGAAAATATTATTTTCCTACCTGTTCGTGAATATGTACAGCGAACCAGAACAACACCCCGATCGAACCACCGCAGATGAAAAACCAAATTGCGCAGATTATGACAACCCCTGGTTGGCTGCTGTAACGCGTTATCTGGTAGAGCAGGGTTGCAATCTCGGCCAGAGAGCTCGCAACGATAAACCCTAAAAATGGCGAGAAGATTTCATTCCCCGTCGCCACAACCCTATGAAAAAAAAAATTAAACAAATTAAAATAATAATAACTTAATATATAAATCAATCAAAATTCATTTATTAAGCGCCAAAATCAAAAGTTTGCTCTAAGGCGCTGAGTAGGCAAAGTTTAATAGTAAAGACTGCTGGAACAGGTGAGCTTTAAGGAATGTCTTGAACGAGGTAAGTGAGCTTGCCTTTTTACGAGTTTTTTTTTTTACAGAGTTAAGACTAGTGTTATCTCGAGTTAGTAAGGACTAGCCTTAAGCTTTTAAAATCCCCAAAAGACTAGTCCTAGGTTTAGGACTAGTCCAACTCTTTGTGAAATCGACCCCAAGAAGCTTATTCCACATTTTGGGGCCATACAGTGAAATATCTCTCTGCAGAAGTTGAATAGCGAGTTCTTGTCACAATTAAAGGGAGCAAAAGGTAGACTAACGAATATGTCTTGTTGGGATCTCAATTTGAGCATGTCCATGACATATCCAGGAGCTTGTTTATGGTACACGTTATACATCAGTATCATACTTTTGAAGATGATTCTTTGAGGGATTGGAAACCAATGTAGGTTGAATAGATGACGACTGTTGTATTTATATTGCGTTTATTATAATAATCAATGTAACAGCATTCTTCTTGACATTATTCAAGAAGAGCAAACAACAGTTATAATTATTTTATTTTAGTAAAACCACAAATCGTGGCACAAGGGCCAATTGCATGTGACTGTACATAAAAATATATTAAATATATAACAAGAAGTGTCTTTTAGACCTACATAGACTCACTTCGCTAAGCGTTGGTGCTCGCATCTTAGTTTTTCGAAGCTGAACTGAAGTTTTCCATCTTCAGAGATGCCATTTTGGAGTTTCTCGTTGAAATTGTCGAACATCCTGGACATCAACTTGGAGAAAAGGCAACATAAACTAACTGTGAAAATGTAGGGAAATGAACCGGCGAAGTAGACGAAAACCATCGGCAGTCTTCCTTCTGGGGGGAACGGTTCGTACAGAAAATCGATCGCACTTCGAATTTCATCGATAGGTCCGAAAGTGAAAAACACGAAAACAAAACCGTCGAAGCAGTCTATCACAACAGGGATGAGTATGGCGATGAACACGGCGCGTTTCACCCATCGTCTTTCTCCTGTGACCCCCAAGCCAGGAACCTCGCCGTAAACCCGGTGCAGGTGTGCCACGAACGATTGGAAACGTCCCCGTGAGAAGGTGCAGTGGTAGAACCAACATGAAATCCCAAAGGCACATTGAAAATGCCACGTTCCAGGGGCGATCATAGTCAAGAAAACGCTTAAATTCCCGATGTTCTGTGCCATTGGGAGAATGAAACGAAGAGCGTTGGCCCAGGCTACGACGTTGATGACGATGCAGTAGAGTCGCCGTGGATCGAGCAACCTCACGGGGAGGGACTTGGAGGCGTCGATCGGTGGGTAGTACAGGCCATACACGGTCATCGTAATCAGGATTGGTCGCAACTCTCGGGTTAAATTGATCGCAGGATTCGAGTCTGGGTGTTCTGACTCAATGGCGTCTGTCTCGACCTGGTTTGGATGTGGACCCTCGACCTTCCCGTCCAACTCCTCGGTACCTCCATGAGTTGTCTTGACCGCCATCTTGGTTTGAGGGTTCGGTTTAGGTCTGGTGGCCGTGTTATTGGTCTGACCATCCCACTGAGAGCCGACTGGATTGGATGCTGAATACATGATGCTTATTCGACTCACAAATACGAAATGAATCTCCACCGATCTTTGTCTAAGTAAGAGAGGTTTGCGGTAACACCATGTGAATCAAGTAGAACAATGTCTATCCAACAATGACTGTGCAGAAACTCGGTATAGTACCAAAAAATAACGGCCACTTTCTGTAATGTTTTGTTCAAAGAATCGCTTGTAGATAATGGTTTGTCCACAGTGTGTTTGCTTTCCAAGCCTATTAAGTACAACTAATGGTTATTAAACAAAATGTGGATGTAAAAGCTTCTCAACGCTACAAAGTGTCCGGACGTGGACGTAAGAGATGAGTGTTCCTTTAAAGGCACTGGACAGCATTGGTAATTACTCAACATTTAGTGTGCATAAAAACTTACTTGGTAACATGATGGAGAGATGTTGATAGTATAAAACATTGTGAGAAACGGCTCCCTCATGAAGTAACGTAGTTTTCAAAAAAGAAGTAACTTTCCATCACGAATTTGACTTCGAGACGTCAGACTTAGATTTTGAGGTCTCGAAATCAAGCACCTGAAAGCACACAATTTCGTGTGTCAAGGGTGTTTTTTTCTTTCATTGATATCTCGCAACTTCGACGACCAATATTGAGCTCAAACTTTCACAGGCTTGTTATTTTATGCATATGTTGAGATACACCAAGTGAGAAGACTGGTCTTAGACAATTACCAATAGAGTCCAGTTTATTTAAGGAATGATTATTCCTTTTAATTAACTCCTGGAACGGGTGCATTTTAAAAGCATTTCCCGTTATCCTAATTGACTACATTATTACGGGCTTGTGCATTCAGCCACTTAACGTAATTTTGTTAAAGTAATTTGGTGTATTTGTACTTATCGCGTCGATACAGCTGTCATTAGACAAAGTAAGTAAGTTTCTGTGACAAAGTGGACTTTAGAAGTGTAGGAAAGCTGAGAAGAGCAGCGATTGAAGGTGAACAGCGACTCCAGGAGTGCGTCCCCAGAAGATGAGGCGGCCACGAAACCAGGTCTTTGCCTAGACTTGATTCAAGCCCCTTTCTCGTGCGAGAGGTCCCTAAAGCAAATCCGCCGTCAAAATGCAGCTATTGCAGTCCCGATAATGCAGAGCATCACAAAAAATAGTTTTCTGGCGATGGCACGGGATTGGGACTTTAATCAACAAGTCTAGTCTTTGCCAATGATGACGATGACCTTGGTGATTTCGTTCCTTGATCTTTTCATTGTCACTGAAAAGAGACACAACTCATTTAGGACTCCGGAGTCAACAAGGTGCTAGATGACTAAAAATAAGAATACAGGTTTTTGTGAAAGGTTACGAAGGTGCCAGATACAAAGTGTCAACAAATTTGTACCAGTGTTAAAGGCACTATGTGTCCAACGTTATACAAAATCTAAGCCTGTGGCTGTTCAAGTTGGGCGCAACTTGAAGTAAAGGCAAAGTGTTTGTTTTTAGAATCCTTCTATTGGTTTAATCCTCTTGTACTATTTTTTTACTCTTATTTTTTGTTTATATTGCTTTTAAATTTCCGTGACATTCTTAAATGTTTTACGTAATTTTTATATCGTAATTTTATCTTGTGATTTTATGTTTACTTTTAACATGTTAGTTTGTTCGCAGGGCCCAAATGGAAACCAGTTTTGTTTTACTGATTTGGCTCACCCTGGGTAAATAAATGAAATGAATAAATAAATAAATCCTTTAAAAAAATGTAGATGCACACAAGACAAGTAACATGTGAACATTTCATCCCAAAAAGGTGGTCACGTTTTTGAGATATCGCTGAAAATCCGGAGCGAGTATTATGTCCATGCGGAAAGAATAATCCCTAATAGCTAGGAATTCACAATCTGATAAGCATTCTCAGATTCGAATTCATACAAAATTGATATTATGTATTTGTACATAACCACACTATACTTCGAAGGAAAATGTTTCTCAAAATGCTTTATCGAAAGCTGCTGAAGGCTTTTTATCAATAGTTTTAATGCCATTAATCTTAAGAGTGATTACGAAACATAAGCACAAGACACTATTGGTAATATTACGTAAAATCGAATATTAACACAAGAGGGCGTGCTCACTTGCTCCCACACATTTCAGTGTTACTATTCTGTGGTACAAACTGTCATCATTTGTTTGTTTAAAACATTATTATGTCAATTTTGGAGATTTCAAGGAACACGACACTCCCAATCTAAAGAGACAAAGTGCAGCTATATGTAAACATTCAATGTCGGTTTTCGGGAATTAATATTAATTATCAACTAGTTATTTAGGTCCTACCATGTCCTACGCAATTTGTAAACTAGCGTTTCCATATAAATACGTATTAATAAGTTAAATCATTATATAATCGTATATGGGAGGATGGCCTTAGCTTTCGAACCCCATTCTACCCCAATGTTCAAACCAACCGGATCTTTTTCAGATGCATGAACATAAATATAACCAATAACAAAAAACAATCATACCAGTTTAACTAATATAACAGCTTCCTTGGTGCTTTTAGAATATTGTTTTCTTCTTTGTGTCTTTTTTTTCTGATTTTTTCTCCTTTTTCGATTAATGACTTTTTCTTATACGGTGCTGTGGCCAATATGCTGCCGATCATTGTGAATTAATTAAACTTCAAGAATTGTGATTGTCCACTCCGGCACACAGGCCCTCCAACAATAAATCAACACATGCAACAGCCGTCTAGCTTCAACAGGCAACTACCGTCGTTATGCACCAGTGTACACGCACAGGAAACCACTCTGCAGCTGCAGGTGCATAGGGGTTCCGTGTGGACGACATACATGAGCATACAATTATAATTACACTGCAGGTCGATCAATAGACCAATCTGCGAGGAATGACATGTTGGTGGGTAAATAAATGACAATATCCTTGTAAGTTGATGCCGAAATGAAGATCATTTGACGGCAGGAATGGAAGGGGACGACTGGATGTTGTACATGGTGAGACGTGAAGTCAAGATGGATCGTTAACCGTACTTGTTGTGGGTCGTGCAAGTGCAAAATACCGGGCTGTGTGCGCCTTGCGTGATAGCCACATTCAGGAATGCCTATTATTAACAACAGCACCAACAGCCAGTTCGACAATGGTGGCCATTATTTGCTCATCGCTATAGTCATGGTGGTATAGACATAGCGAGCCGCTGAGCCAAAACACAGCAGGTAACGTGAATACATTGATATCGAATTGTACGCTTGGAATTCCATTCGTATCATCATGACAGATTCGGGGTTTGGAACCGTTGACAGTTCTACGGTTTCCTCCGGTACCCCAATGGATATGTGGAACGACACCATGGAGTCTACGACCGAGATGGCGTGGGAGAATATCACACTTTCTACGGCAGCATCATGGATAAACGGCAGCACGAACTCGATGGACCTCAACAACAGTTCAGGGTATCTAACCCCAGACGTAACCCTCGAATCCAATTCCACAACTGGTTTTGTGAATGCCACTAGTTGGATTACCTCTACCGTAACCAGTAGCTCAACAGCTGCTTTGACAACGTCAGAACCAGTTCCAGCTTCAGGAGTTGCGATTGCAGCAGCCGTATTTATGGTCATTTTTCTTCTTCTTGCTCTAGCAGGAAATGTTTGCTGCCTGATTGCTCTCAGACACAAAACCTTAGAGAAAGCTGTCGCGATCTATACCTTCTTGGGCAACCTCTGTGCTGTTCAGTTCAGTGATAGTATCCTAAACATGAGCCTGATCATTGGAGCTGCTTCCAGTGGCGGCTGGCCGTTTGGAATCTTCATGTGCCAGTTCAGTGCCTTCATTTTAAACCTACTCAACGCAGAATCCATTCTAGCTTTGACTTTGCTCGCCCTTGACCGCTTGCTAGCGGTGAAATGGCCTGAAACTTACAGCAATATGAACAGGGCCAAAGCCAGCTTCATCACAGGGTATGCATGGCTCCACGGTACCCTCTTCACACTCTTTATCCTAGCTGGGGTCATTCCTTCCGAATACCTCCCAGACTGCTACCTCTGCTCAGTTTCATCGGGGACAGGTTATGTGTACGTCGTGTTTTTTTCATTATTTTGCTACATTCTCCCGCTGATCATCATCATTTCAATGTATGGCGTCATCGTTAAGGTGGCTGTAGACGAGAAGCCAACAGTGCAGAACTTTAATGCCGAGCTGCACTACGCCAACAGGCTAGGTCGTCGGTCAAAGCTTTGGAGCGAACTCAGACGAGCTAAGGTCATCGGGGCACTTGTAATCTTTTGGTGTGTGTTTCAAGGTCCTTACCTAGCCTTGCAGACTGTCTACCTTTACGGTAACTCCAGCTATCCAAGTGAAACTGATAATGTTTTCTCATCTGATCTGAAGACTGCCTTCACGTGGATGCGATTCTGCTATCCGTGGATCGTCTCCGTCGTGGTCATCGTAGGCTTCCCAGAGGTCAGGGAAGAGTTCGTCAGCTCCGTTTGCCACAAAAACAACACAGTCAACTCCGGGATGGGAAAGCAAGAGATGCTGGCCAAACCAGGCGTGCGGACGTCCTGGACGAGCGATGCATCAAATAGCCGACCATCAACTCTAGGTCGATCATTCCAGGTCCCCGTCCTGTTTGCCACATCGGGAGGTCTTCGGCTTCAGATTGGCAACAGTAAGAGAGACAATGACGTGGACAGAGCAGCCGATTACCGGCAAGATGGTTTCCATCCAGACCCAAGGATGAAATACGACCCCACCAAGTCCCGCTACCCTCCACCATTGACCCCAGTACCTCAAGGCAGTGATGAGGAGACTGGTGGAAGTTGGGACCTCCGCACTGGACCAGAAGAGGTCGCCCAGGAGGCCACACTCGTCTCTACCATCAGCTCGTCAGATCCTGAGCGTACCAGGTCGCAAAGTACCTCGTCTAGTTTCCAGCTTTCGTTGACCAGTCGGGAGCTGAAGATGCACCGTAGTTCCTCACCGAAAAGCCCTGTTGGTAGCCCAAGGAATGTGTTGGCAGAGACCCCACCTGGATCTATACCACCATCTGAATCCAGCACACCTCGGTAGTATTGACAGGTGAGTTTGGATGTGTGTGTAAAAGTACAGTGTTCTCCCCTAAATGCACTGGACACCTTTGGTAATTGTCTAAAAGACAGTATACTCTCACTTGGTATATCCCAACATAAAAATAACAAATCTGTGAAAACTTTCACTCAATTGGTCATCGAAGTTGCAAAAGATTGATGAAAGAAAACCCACCCTTGTTGCACAATGTGTGTTCTTTCAGATGCCTAATAGTAATAACGTCTTCAATTCTTATAATTTTTGAATAAGAAATTACCTCTTTCTAAAAAAATATATACTTAAGAGGGAGCCATTTCTCACACTGTTTTATACTATCAACTGCTCTCAATATTGCTTGTTACCAAGTAAGTTGTTTTTATGCTAACTGTTATTTTGAGTAATTACCAATAGTGCCCAGTCCCTTTAATTAAAGATTCTGACAAGTTCAACTTTTATTGTGATATTGTTGTTCTTGTGCAAATCCATGATGGGGACATTCACTTTACTTTGAAAGCGACAATTTAATTTACATTCAAGTGCTGTACTCTTTTTTATTTGGAGGGATGGTGTATTGGTTGTGTAGTAGTTAGCTACAAAATGTTAAAATAATATGAACTTTAGGGAGACCATATTCTGAACTCGAAAGCCATTTTTTTTTTTTTTTCCCCTTGATGACTCTATAGTCCGTTGATTAAACTTGGAAGGACTTATTTGACAGTGGATTTTGAAATGTGTTTGTGAAGATAAAATTCATGAGAAAAAAATTATGGATCAGGGTACAATAAAGCGGAGCAAAATGCTATACAAAATGTGTCAGATGCTACTCAAAAAACACAATTCGCTACTCAATGTTAGCATTCAGTGTGCACAAAATAAGTTCAGGACAAATTTGTTGCTATTCATTATGCAAAACTGCCCGATGGAAGCATTCCCTGGTAATTGATATTATTCAAATCGACGTAGACAGTAACTTGTCTGGTCTCAAAGCGGGAAACAGTAATCTGCATTATCACTGCGTTTTCAAAAAGCCTGCTAGTCTAATCATGGTCTAATAGACTGATTGTCACCAGCGCCCAATTTCATAGAGCTGCTAAGCACAAAATTTTGCTAAGCATGAAATTTCTTCATGGATTACCGACCTATAATTTCCGTTTGTAGCATATTGCTTGTTACTGGTATTTAGCTGTTGTTTGCTCATCCTGAAAATCACGTGAAAATTTTGTTGGTAAATCCTGTTATTGTCAAGGAAGAAGTGTCATGCTAAGCAAATTTGTGTGCTTAGCAGCTCTATGAAATTGGGTCCTGCACGTTCCTATAAAAAAAAGCATACCAAATCATGTAGAACGTAACACCATAGAGGTAGTACCATGGAGCTATAGAATGGTACACCATGGAGGTAGCTCAAAGAACGTCTCTAAGCTAATAGAAAGGAAAAAACCGAGGTAAATGTATTTCCTTTGTCTGTGGCCATGGCTGAAACGATCGAGGTGTAAACGTTGCTATGCAAACATAATGGTTGTTAGGTTATGGGTCGGGATAAACCTTTATAGGGAAAAACGTCATAAAGTAAACCTATCAAACACCAAATAGAAATATTCTGTTTGGTCTGAAGTATTGTCAATTTTTGGAATGCGCCAATCCCTGTTCAAAGTTCATGAAAAGCATAAAACCTTTACATTGAAATTCTGGTGTAATGTGTATTGTTGTTTTACTTTGAGTGTAACTTATTCATAATTTGCTAGTGAAAAAGTCGAAGCATTTATTCATATCTTAAAGTTTCAAGTCAATAAACTCGCCATGCAACCAGTCTGTAAAATTACATCCAATTATGATGTGGTCATTAGCAGAGGGAAAACAAAACACTCACAAAATAACGTAGACCTATCTTATAAAAACAACTGTTATGTTTCAAAAAGAAAAATGAAATACAATATGGGGAAACACCTTGAACCTATTAACCGTCCTTATTCGACAGTGGACACATTTGGTAATTGTCAAAGACTAGTCTTCTCACTTTGTGTATCTCACTCAACATATTTTTATATGCATAAACACAAACCTGTGAAAATTTGAGTTTATTGGTCGCCTAAGATGCGAGATAACAATGGAAGAAGCATGTAATTCTGAGATCTCAAAATCAAATTTGTGGAAAATTACTTCTTTCTCAAAAACTACGTCACTTCAGAGGGAGCCGTTTCTCGCAATGTTTTATACTATTAATACCAAGAAAGGTTTTATGCGTATAATTATTTTGAGAAATTACCAATAGTGTCCACTGCCTTTAAAACGGAAGGTATAATACGTTTGGTTACCGACTTAAAATTGTATGCCAAATACAAACTATTGATAAGAAGCCTGCGACAACTATAAAACAAATCAAGTATAAAGCATTTTGAGAAACGGTTCACTTAATCACTTATCAATGTGGTTAATTTGTACACAAATATATTAATTGTATGGCTCAAAACAAATGTTCTACAATTGTTTTAGTAAATTTTTATTTTCTCAACACAAATTTGACCCCATATTTACCCAGTCAGTTTCCATTGTGGTTCATTGTTCGATCAATAAATAAATTTTAGAAATAAAAAGGGGGGAAAAAAAGAGAATTAAAAAATTATATACAATACCAAAACGTCTGTGAAATCGGAAATGAGTTTACCGTTTTTACAACAACTCTTTTTACAAACCAAACAAGTTTTGGTGATTTCTATTCATCATATTCGAGCAAGTAACCGTTTCGATGATTGTGTTTAAGACATTAAAATCATTCCATTTAGGAGGGGGGGGGGGGTTCGTGAGTATCGATACCAAGCTGCAATAAAACCCTTGAGATTGAAATTGGGTTTTGAATTGAATTGAATTGAATTGAATTGAATTGAATTGTTTATTCAAGTATGAAAAATACATGAAATTTAAAATCCAATTGTACAGCAACATATTAAATATTAAAAATGTCAAAATTGCACAAGATTCCCCTTTTCCGTTACATAAAAAGCCCTTATTTGTCTACGTAGTTTGTTGGGTGTTGTTTGATTGTTGGGTCTAAATACCATGAGGGTATATCCTATCTCGATGTTCAGATTGTGTGCCTGCAATTGTCTATATCTCACTGATGCAACAAGGGGTCATATAAATACGGACATGAACAATATTTTTTGTTGGGCCTTACTTAAAAGCAAGGATTTGGCCCTCAAAGAAGCTGGGTGTTTTTTTTTACAACACATACATTAGTGTATTTTTTTACTTTCTGTATGTTAAAGGCAGTGGACACTATTGGTAATAACTCAAAATATTTATCACCATAAAACCTTTCTGGATTACGAGTAATGGGGAGAGGTTGATGGTATAAAACATTGTGAGAAACAGCTCCCTCTGAAGTGACGTAGTTTTTGAGAAAGAGGTAATTTTCCACGAATTTGATTTCGAGACCTCAAGTTTAGAATTTGAGGTCTCGAAATCAAGCATCAGAAAGCACACAACTTCGTGTGACAAGGGTGTTTTTTCTTTCATTATTATCTCGCAACTTTGATGACCGATTGAGCTCAAATTTTCACAGGTTTGTTATTAATTTAATGCATATGTGAGATACACCAAGTGAGAAGACTGGATTTTGACAGTTACCAATAGTGTCCAGTGTCTTTAATTCTATAAAAATGTAGATGCACACAAGACAAGTAACATGTGAACATTTCAGGTTTGTTATTTTATGCAAATGTTGAGATACACCAACTGTGAAGGCTAGTCTTTGACAATTACCAATAGTGTCCACTGCCTTTAAAGGCACGTAACACTATCATTGGGGATAACTTTCCGCATGGCGCCACAACTTTTTCACTCATTTTTCACAAAAAGGGATATCTCATTGAGGTTACAAAGATACTATAGGCATATAATTATTTCATATCGAATGAAAAAGTGGTGGCGCCATACGGATACTTTTCCGCACACAATTTCATGTGACAAGGTTTTTTTTCTTTCATTATTATCTCGCATCTTCGACGACCAATTTAGTTTAAGTTTTTACAGATTTGTTATTTTATGCATGTTATGTTGAGATACACCAAGTGGGAAGACTGGTCTTTGACAATTACCAAAGGTGTTCAGTGTCTTTAAGTGACACGAAATACATAATATGTGTAAAAACTACCCCAAATGGGCCAAACCATGCTGACGCAGAATAAGATTTTTTGTTATAAAAACCATTAATACATTTTAATATCGCTTGCTTCACATGTCGTTTATTGCACGCACTAACAGCATCAAAAGCAGCTAAAACACTTTTCCCATACATGCTTATTTATAGACAAAGATTGGAACAACAACTGTTCTAAACTATGTGCAAAAAGGCCGAACATGCAATGCAGCATACTATAGCTGCTGAGCTTCATCCAATCGGGCCGACACTAACAATAATTTTATACGCTGGAAACAATTAAGGAGAAAGAGTAGAAGTGTTATTTGCTGGATAACTTTGCTTACCTCAACCCTTAGAAGAAAACACCACTTCGCTGTTATACATCCAGCATTGTCGTGAGGCAAAATTGGTGTGCTTTAATTGTGTTTTAATTAATAAGAAAGTTATCAACAATAACAGAGTTCCGACATCCAGCCAAGGTCATGTCATGAGTGTACAAACTAAAGCACATGTTTTAGAAAGTCTGGCACTTCGCCTATATCTGATGATAGTGCATCGTCAATGGACAGAACCAGACTAATTTGGAAAGAAGGCTGGCTCTTTCAACATAATCTTACATAATTTTAGTTATTTATATTTATTATTTAGTATTACACGTGTAAATTGATGAACAATAACAAACAGATTCATTGTTTTTTTTTCTTTCTCTTTTTCTTTTTCTGTTTAATGATGAAGAATAAAAACTAAGATCACAGCATTGGTGGATTGTATGAAAGTGCCGGTTGTCAAAATGATAAGAGCACAGTATATACACATGTGATTATAGACCGTCCAAAAATAGTCCTTTTCTCTTAAGCAGATACCACAGTGCTCTTTTTAGGCATTCAGTCCAAACCTTTTGAACAAATTGAACGCTGACTTATTTTCTGCACACACCTGTGTGCATCCACCTACTCTTTCAGTCGAGGGATTAACTCAATGACGTCATAATAACAATGACCAATCACCCGAACAATAAGACTTGGCGCTGGCAGGTACTATCTCGCAAGAGAGTGCCAGACCGTTATGTCAATACGTTGGTGTTAAAAAGCAAAGTACACACACGTTTTGGAACATGGCGCATGTACCGGCCAGCGAATGTTAGGAAACGGCCTGCTAATAATAATAATAACCTTACTTATAAAGCGCTTTTTACAAAAGCGATACAAAGCGCTAACGAAATACAATGGCAACAAAAACAAAAGATAAACTACACGCTTTACAGACAAAACAATGCAATTAACAATGATACAATCTAGAGTAACTTAGGATAGAGGTGGGTTTTTAATTGGGATTTGAAGGAACTCAGGGAATTGGCTAAACGAACAGATTGAGGGAGACGATTCCAGCATTTTGGCCCAGTTGCAGCAAAGGCTTTAGATCCTACATTGGTACGTGATCGTGGGGCATTCAATACAACAGCTGAAGTGGATCTTAAATTATACAGAGACTGGCGGGTGTGGAGAAGGTTGCCCAGATAAGTTGGAGCTTGGTTAGAGAGTGATTTATATGTGAGTACTGCGTTCTTATATTCAATCCGTTGCAAAACTGGTAGCCAATGCAGGGTCTGGATGAGAGGTGATGTATGTGTGTATTTCGGTTTCTTGTAGATGAGACGGGCGGCTTGATTTTGAAGGAGCTGTAGTGAGTGCAAGTTCTTTGTTGATGTTCCATAGAGAAGGCTATTGCAATAGTCCAACCTTGAAAGAACTAGTGCTCGAATCGCTGCATGTGTACAACTAGCATCAAGGTACTTCCTGATCAAAGTCAGGTTACGGAGGTGAAATTTAACAGTTCTTGAAATATTTGCCACCTGAGCATCATGAAGAAGACGATCATCAAAGATGACACCAAGGATCCGAAGGGATTGTGAGGGTTCAAGAACAACATCACCAAGTGTCAACTTGACATCAGTGAGCTTCCGATGATGTGCTTGCGATGCGACTACCAGGAATTCGGTTTTGTCTTGGTTGAGTTTAAGTTTATTGACAGTCATCCAGGTTTGAATGTCTCTGACCACATGTGTCAGCTTGGAGAGTGCACCTTGGATAGAGTCTTGAGAGCCTGGATCACATGTGAGATATATTTGTATGTCGTCAGCATACATGTGATAGTTAATATTGTGTTCTTGGAAGATATTGGCAATCGGTTGCAGGTACAAAGTGAACAGCAGGGGCCCTAGGACTGACCCCTGTGGGACTCCATACTCAAGTTTAACCTGGGGAGAATCTGAATTGTCAATGGCAACGGAGCATGTCCTGTTCTGAAGATAGGACACGAACCACTGTAAGGCGAATCCGGAGAGTCCAAAATGAGTGTGAAGTCTTTCTGTTAGAATGGCATGGTCCAGTGTATCAAACGCTGCTGATAGGTCAAGGGACAACAGGAATGTAGCTTTCTTGTCGTCCAAGGCGCGTGATATGTCATTCTGTAGAGATAGTAGAGCTGTTTCAGTGCTGTAGTTCTTTTTATATGCAGACTGTCTCGGGTTATCAAGATGATTCAGATCGATATACTCGTGCAGTTGATGAGCAACAACTTTCTCCAAGACCTTAGCGAGAAAGCGAATATTGGAGATTGGCCTGTAGTTACAAAGGCTGTCTTTGTTCAATGATTGTTTCTTCAGAACAGGTGTAACCGTTGCTTGACCAAGACAGGAAGGGAAAGTACCACTTTCCAGCGAAGAGTTGACGGTCTCTAGGATGATGGGCATGAGTACAGGAATGTGTTTCTTTAACAGCCACGTCGGTAGAGGATCAAGGGAGCAGGTTTTATCAGGTAGTTTCCTAATGATATCTTCAAGGTCGCTGAATGTTACCCGATTGAATGATGAAAGCTTGGTGTTTGGTTTAGCGGAAACTAGACCAAGAACAGATGCATGGACATTGAGATCATCGATGCACTTCCTTATATTCCTCACTTTATCAGTAAAGAAGGAACAGAAAGCAGACGCAAGTTCCACAGATGATTCAGCGTTGGGCAGCACACGTTTGTTCTTGTTCAAGAGTTCGTTAACTGCTTTAAACATGTCCTTCGGTGAAGAGCGCTCGAAGATGTCATGATAGTAGGCCTGTTTAGAATCAGATACAGCCGATGCCACTAAAGTCTTTGCTTCATGATAGGGTAGTGGGTCACTTGCAGGGTTTAGTCTAAGGGCTTTCCGCCATTTCCTCTCAGCTCGCCTCTTCTCACGCCTAGCAGCATCGACATCATCGGTATACCATTTTGGGCGATGACGAGTCATTGATTTTCTTGAGCAAATTGGAGCATGCTCATCGAGAACACATTTGATGATGTTATCAGCATCAGATATAAACTTGTTCAAGTCGTCAGTCATTTGAACCCCACTTAGCTTAGAAGAGAGATCAGCGGAGAACCTTTGGTGGTCTAGATTGCAAAACTTGCGGAACAAAGTGGGTTTGGATTGAAGAGTTTGTTTCTTTGATTGAATTCTGCAACTGATTGTGTAGTGATCGGATAGAAGGCAGGGATCAATCTGCACAGAGCAGAGTAGGTTTTCATCCTCCCTGGCAATAGCTACATCAAGAATATGACCACCTCTGTGAGTTGGAGATGAAACATACTGGATCAGTCCTGCTGTCCCGAGCAAGTTCATGATGCGTGCAACATCATAGCGAGTGGGGCTGTCAAAGTGTATGTTCAGATCGCCGAGAATTAGCAATTTTCCTGGAATCTCGTTGAGTGCATCAAGAAGAAGTTCACATTCCTCCAGGAACGTAGATGTTTTAAGGCCGTTCTGATTAGATGGTGGAGGCCTATAGGTCACAACTAAGTTCATTGTCCTTTGATGATCGGTAATGATACAATGCTCTATTGTCTCATAGGTACGGGAATCGAGTTGACGAAGTTTGAGGTGGCATTTAAACATTGCTCCCACACCTCCTCCACGTCCATTAGCCCGTGGGACATTGATGAAACTGTAACCCGGTGGGGTCATCGCACCAATGAGAACATCGTCATCATCTCTGAGCCATGTTTCTGTGATTAGCATAATGTCAATGTCGTTGCTTATAACGTAATCCGCGAGAGATGATGATTTATTACGTACGGATCGTGCGTTCCAACAACAAACATGAATCGCTACAAGCGATTTCTGTTTAATAATGCCACTGGACACGTTCGGTAGTAGTAGGAGGCCGGTTTTCTCACTTGTTGTATCCCAATATACATGAATAACATAACAATACTGTGAAAATTTCGGCTTAATTGGTCATCGAAGTTGCAAAAAAAATGGAAGAAAATACACCCTCTTTGCACAAATTATTTGTGTGCTTTCAGATGCATGAGATCAGCCTTGAACGAATGGGTGTCTAAATAGACCCATTTCCTGCAAAATGAGGAATTTGCTGCAAACATTGTTTAGCAACCGAACTTGTTGTAGATTTTCTTCGTCGCTTTGTAAGCATGATTTAACAAACAATGCATAATGAAAACTTTGCCATGCGGGCCAAAATACCCCCCCCCCCCATTTGTTGGCAATAACTTCGGCCAATCAAGGGAAACTATAGACTTAGGATACGCCCATGTTGTTTAATTTATCCCGTAGTCTTGCAAATGCCATTGTTATTTCACGGACATTTTTACCACGGGCTCTGCGATTGTGGCTAGAGGAATATCGTAAGGTTGAAGTAAGACTAGTGTTGCTGTAGGCCCACTGCATTTATGTTTGCTTCGTTCTGGCAAGGGAAAGGGAACCGAGGCATTTTCTTATTGGTAAAGGGCACCCTATGAGGAATTTGTAAATTTCTACTGTAACATTTCAAGGGCACCAAGGCAATGACAGGGAGCTTAAAGGCAATCGCCTTTGTTGTCCCAGTGAAGTATCAGACTGAATATACACTGCACAATTATACTGACAAACTGATAGGCTGTGCATCCGTGCATCCTCTACCACCATTTTCTATAGAACACAGAAAGACACAAATCAATACACACCCCTTTGCCCTTCCTCTGTGGTGATTGGTGGCACCAATGGATCAATAATTTCCAGATGCTTAGCTGAAATTTGCCTACATCATGCATGTACACAATGGGCAGTTATGTACATGTAATGTATGTTATGTATGTGCTTGGGAAGGTAGTGTTTGCACTTTTTAAAAACTACATATTATGAGCTTTCGTTAGCAACAAGTACTTCATCGGATGCGAGAAGTTGTTGCTACAAAAACACATGCAGTTCTGCAGCCAAGGACTGTATGAAGAAAAACAAGATTTTAGTTCATTATTACTCTTTAGCACATAAAAACAGGTGAACCCATGTAAAGTTCTATCGCGTTTTGAACCTACATGTACACTAAACCAAACTAATAAGTCAACAACGCTAAAACATCACTTTCACTATTTAAACGTTGAGAGAAGTACATGAAGGTGAAAGTCCATCTAGGCCAATCATAATACTTAACCACAGAACGATAGTCGAGAGCCTCTGAATGGTTTGCCATGCCATATTAATGAGCATAATACCACATTAATCATTAAATGCGATGTTGATCGATCAGGGACCCTGGAATATTATTTTTATGGGACAATTTTAGAGGTTGTTATGAGCTAATATAGGTTTTGAACCATGCGCCAATCCCCTTTTCTGAATTATTATCAACATCAATTCAATGACGAATCTACCGAATCTATAGCTATTAATTTTGCATTATGCAAATATGTTGTTGGGGGCGAGCTTGTGTTAGCTTGAGTGATAGTTGCATATCACAACATCGCTGAAATTGCATTATTGATCACCCTATCCTACTGCATAATTCTGCGTTCAGTGTAGAGAATGGATCACAGGGACGTTTTTACGACACTTGAAATGCCGAACATACTCTCAGCTACCGTTTGGTACGCGTGTTTGTGTGTTTTCTGTTACTTGATATATTTTATCTGTATCTATGTGGTAGTCAATTTGAACCGATACAAAATCTTTAAATCTTGTTTTCGCGGCGTCGATGAGCTTGCACTTTTGGGTACATTCATTCATACAATGACCTATTTACATTAACGCTTAAACCCGCCGCACATATTCCCTAATACAATATCAATCAAAGCTTGTCTTGTTGTGATGTTGAAGACCCACAAATGTAGGATATTTGGTTTACGGCGTTTGTTACGGCGAAGCCAATCGGATGGGGGCTGGTCACAGATCGTGTTCCACCAGTTGCCCCCCCCCCCCATGCCCCACGAAAAGAAACAATAGATAGATCAGTGCCCTCAAATAAAAACCCAAAAGGACGACCCAGCATTAGCCCTATATTACACTTTAATTCCTCTGTGCTGTATTACTAAACGAAAGGGTCGGTTAGACACCTCAAAGACAAAATCATGGCAAATTTCCATCTTAATCTTAACCCACGTATTTTCCATTAATTTTGATTTACAGAGAGCGCCATCTTTTCCCGCCTTTTCACCAACCCGAGCAAGGAAAATGAGACATGCAACAGCCGTCGAGTGCAGCCGTGTTGACAAAACCTTGTGGTAGAGGTCTACGTGATCACCGTGTGAAAGGGTTAGCCGTTTTTTTAATGTAAATTATGTTTTGTGGATAACATGAATGTACACTATTAAACTCGCACGGTTTTGTCAAAGTTGGTAAATTGGAAAAATTAGGCACTCTTTGTCGAAAGAAAAGCAAGGTATATTATTCAATAACCAAAACTAAAGGTAACTTTAGCATAAAGCATCTCTTTTGTTGGTTTTGTGGGCGTTATTTTCATACAATTTGTTTTTAACCTTTTGAACACCTTTGCCATACTGCCGTCAGATGCCCTGCCTGCATAAACCTACACTTGTCACTTTACGAAAAAGATACCAGACTAACCATTTTTCAGCGCAGCTGTTTTACTGGGAAAAGGGGGGGAAACCCCAAAACATTCTGACGTACAGTATGGGGAAGTTTGTATTAAGTGCCTCAGTCTAAGAGAAATTCAAAAAAGTTAACCCAGTTTTTAAACTTTGAAGTGTCGAAAAGACAGTGTAAACCCCAATGTCAGTGTAGCACTTCACTCTGTGTATCTGAGGTGAACTATGATTGATTACATTATAAAATCAATCGGACAACAAACTTATGATCAAATTTGATAATTTTGTCTTGATAACTGGCTGATTCCTAAGAAGAGTTTAGCAATTATGTTTGGATAAAGAATTTTGTGATGTAAAGTCCATGCATGCTGCTTTTTTTATTTTTTTTTATAAAGCATTTCAATGGCACCAACTTTACAATTTTTTTAATCTTTTGAACACCTTTGCCATACTGCGGTCCGATGCCCTGCCTGTATAAACCTACACTTGTCACTTTATGAAAAAGAGACCAGACTATCCATGTCGCGCATGGAGGCAAATCGCCTTCGTGGATGCCCCTATTTATGCAGGAGAATTATATTGAATACAGTTGCACCTTATACCATTGGGCAACTAAGTTCATAAAAACTGCTTATGGCGGGTAAACTTTTGGTAAGAAGAGCACTGATTACCTCTAAATATTATAAAACATTGTAGGAAACGACCCCTTTGAATGTGTCTTTCAGAGCAAGTAGTAATATTTCAACAACAAACTTGAACAATATGAGGAAACCTTCAAGCATGAAGCCTTTCTTAGGCATCTGAAAGCACACAACATGCAACAAGGACGTTTTGTTTTTCTTTCTTTCGCAAATTTCCACATGCCTGTTTCTAAATGCAAATGTTGGGATACACCAAATAAGTATATCTGGTTTTCACAATAAACAAAGCATACCCTGCCTTTTAAAGGCAATGGACACTATTGGTAATTACAACAATTATTAGTAAGCATAAAACCTTACTTGGTAACGAGTAAAGGGGAGAGGTTGGTAGTATAAAACATCGTGAGAAACGGCTCCCTCTGAAATGGAGTAGTTTTCGAGAAAGAAGTAATTTCCCACGAATTTGATTTCGAGACCTCAGATTTAGAACTGAGGTTCTCGAAATCAACCATCTGAAAGCACTCCGTGTGACAAGGGTGTTTTTTCTTTCGTTATTATCTCGCAACTTCGATGACCGATTGAGCTCAAATTTTCACAGGTTTGTTATCTTATGCATATGTTGAGATACACCAAATGAGAAGACTGGTCTTTGACAATTACCAATAGTGTCCAATGTCTTTAAGCAATTTCCTTGTCATAAAAAGAAGCAGATTTCCCTGTGTACATGTATATATATAATATATAATTATTGGGGGTTTTCACAGCAACATTTCTCTCTGAAATTAGGCCACCGTGTTACTTTTTTAATAATTTATATGTTCAATGCCGTCAACACTAAAATCACTAGCACTAATAATTATTATTTTAAATGCATATCCTTGAACTATATTGAATCTAAAGTGATTTTTTGATGGAAATACCTTTACAAAAAAGTTCAATGCCAAAGAAAATAAAAGAGGGGAAAAAATCTTTTGAAATCCGTCCAAACGCACGAACTCACACGAAGTTTTGGGGTTTGAAATCGTCTGCAATACAAATAAATTTTGCATAGAGTGGTTGGGCCATGGGGCCTAGAAGTATTTATGATTTCACTGAGGTGAGGAGGGGAATTGCTGAAAAAAGGTCGCTAAAGAGTAAGCCTGTATTATATTTGAGTTTTTAATATTTAATAAACTGTGCCGATATGATTGTTGTAAATTTGCACATGCGTGGTTGAGACTAACTTGGACTCTTAGCCACACAGAGAACAAATTGCATAATATTTAATTTTGTGTTGACATAACTTAGCTCAAGCTTTGGAGGGACGATACATCATTGATAATATTTGTTTTCCTGTTAAGTAATTGGGTTGAAATATTCATTTGGAAACATAAACGTATGTTGTGTTCTCTCATCTGGGATATGAATGACAAAAATGTGACAACTCCAAGGTTGTAACATTTCTGCAAAACAGTGAACACAATTTTGCTCAAAGATAAAAATCAGCAACTTGATTTCATAATTCAAACTTTTCTGGAATGTGTTTTTTACGGTATCCCCGACACTTTCATTTTCAAGTAAATGTTCCTCACTCAGGAGAGAGATTTACTAGAATCCTTATTTAGTCTGAAAAAGGGTATTTATCCACACGTTTCATTGAAAAGAGTGCTATAGGGTCAGATCACATGAGGTAACTTTTGCAGGCAACTTGGAGGCAACCTATTGCAGTGAAGGCACAGGACCACATGTGTAGTTTTCAATTCCCCTGAAACAAAATGTGACATTCAAATGTGGGTGCCTTTTCTTAATGAATATTGCCTGAAACTTGTTGCCTGTGAAATTGTTTGGTGCAGAATGGGAATAAGTTCTTATATAGCGCATTTCACAATAAATTGTATCAATGCGCTTTACATTAGTCCCCTGGTCATTGGGCCAATAAACATCCCTTTAATCTTTCTCAGCTCCCATTAGGGAGTATACAGCCCCGAGCTGCCGTGGCGCTCCGAAAGCTTTTCATTCACAATATCAATCTCTACCCTCGCAGGTACACATTTATACCCCTGGGTGAAGAGAAGCAATTATAGTAAAGTATCTTGCTCAAGGACACAAGTGTCACGACCGGGATTTGAACCCACACTCCGGTGAATTAGCACCAGAACTTGAACTCGATGCTCTTAACCACTCGGCCATGACACTCGGCCATGACACTCGGCCATGACACTCGGCCATGACACTCGGCCATGACACTCGGCCATGACACTCGGCCATGACACTCTAGAATGGCACTTACTTTTTCGAAATGACTACTGTATCATCTCTTTCAAACATTTAGTAAGTTTTAAAAAGTCATAAGAATAACAACGACCACTTAAAACTTTTCAAAGTTTTATTGGTCCAGACTGCAATAAAAAAGTTTGAAAAATAGATTACATACTTGTGAATAGAAAAAGGCAATAATTGTAATTTCAGGTGAGATGAATAGGTACAAAAGGTAGTTAAAGTAATGTGTGTAAATGCTTATTTTATAAACATTTTAAAGCAAACGCAAATATGTATAAAATGTGAACTATATATAAATAATAGTTTTTTACTTGTGCGACATACACTCCATAACAATAATTTCACCAATTGTGCACTCACATTATTGTTGTTTTAAAAGACCATGATTGAAAACAAGTTGTGATAGAGTAGTTTTGAAAATTCTTTCTGTTACCACTTACTCTGAAATACTCTGTAAATTTTTAAATCATCCTTTTTAGAATGGGTATTCTGCATTAATGACTTTTTGGGGGGATTTATTGGAGCTGATATGTATTTTTAATTGTCTTTGTTAATATGTGACAGTTACATAAACATATAGAAGTGATACAACAAGTATTATTGATCTATCCCTAAGAATATTTGTTTGGTACAGGTCAAGGGTCAAATAAGTGGTGGATTGACTACAGCAGTGATAAAAACAATATAATGCACGTACTATTTAAAACCAAATCCATTACAACTGAAAAAAATATATACTGAAGAACATTTCAAATCTCAGGTGGGTCCTATCAGAAACTTGAAACACAAAAGTTTCTGGTCAACCACAAACTTGAAACACAAGTAGACAAAAATGTAAGGAAATAAATACTAACAGTCATCAATCCACCACAAAACATATACATGTGCTTGTTGTTCATCTGAGGGAAAACAAAGAGGTGTTTATATCATAAATTAATTAAGTTAACAGACAGTTCCAAAAGTACAGGACAAAAATATTTATACTTGAAATTCTAAAACAAAAACAGAAATATTGAGAATCCGTCCATATCTCAATAATAATGAGAATAGAAAAATGTAAACAAAAAAATTATCTATCAAAGAACATTTCTTCTTTTTTAATGAGTATTAAAATTTTATTTTTCTTGATGTGTAGCCGTTAAAAAAACTTAAATTGTCAAGATGAGATTTGCTGGGTGTGAATAACTCCCGGAAAAAAATGCTTGGTGACCTGACCCCAATTTGATAAAGCCTGTAAGCACTAGACCTACTAGCTACAGGGGTCGATTTCACAAAAAGTTTGGACTAGTCCTAAGTTGCTATGAGATATTAAAAATGTATGGCTAGTCCTAAGTTAGGACGAGATAAAACTAGTCTTAAAGGCAGTTGACACTATTGGTAATTACTCAAAACAAGCATAAAACCTTTCTTGGTGACGAGTAATGGGGAGAGGTTGATGGTAAAAAATACTGTGAGAAACAGCTCCCTCTGAAGTGCCACAGTTTCAAGAGAGAAGTAATTTTTCACGAACTTGATTCCGAGACCTCAAGTTTAGAACTTGAGGTCTCGAAATCAATTATCTAACTGCACACAACTTCATGTGACAAGGGTGTTTTTTTAAATATCTCGCAACTCCGAAGACCGATTGAGCTCAAAGTTTCACAGGTTTGTTATTTAATGCATATGTTGGGATACACCAACTATGAAGGCTAGTCTTCGACAATTACTAATAGTGTCCACTGGCTTTAACTCTTTGTGAAATCCACCCAAGGATTGCTGCTAAGTGAAAACACTGCAAGTTTACACTGCTGCATATGGAGCCCCAACAAATTCTGCTTAACAAAGAATTTAATTTGCTAAGCAGTACGTTTCTGCTAGACAGCTTTATGAAATTGGGCCCAGGGTAGAAGACAGGATAGTGTGTGTCCTCATCTGCAAGGGATGGATCAGAATTAAGCAATTTAAAGAAGTGTTAAAAAAAGATAATTTAACTAATAGTTTGTTTTTTTTTCTACTGTATTTAAAATGTGTAATAATTGGGCTTGTGGTAAATTTTATGTGCGTGTGTGTGTGGATACGATTTGACTTTAAGTGCCTTCAAACATCATGATTTGTAGATACCTAGTTTTTATTGGTGGTTTTTTGATAAAATAAAATTGAAATAAGTTTAAATGGTTGATATACAACAGAAAATCAGTATTTATAAAGCAATGTGGCCTTCATGTAAAAAAGCAAAATAGGGTAACAAGTTTTTTTTTTATCACAATATCTTTTTTGAATCCTCTGCAATATTTCATAACTCTGAGTGTCTTATGTAGGAATGATGTGACTAGATAGTGTAACTAGTGCAGTAATTATGAAACAATTGTGACAGCTTGAACCTTGTTTATCATCCAAACTTTTAGTGCACTTTGTTTGAAAATGTAAGATGAGGATATATAATTTGTCCATAACCACAGTACCTTGAAGTGAAAGTTTCTCAAAATGAAAGCTGTTGTTGAAGTTGCTAAATAATAATGAAATAAAAAACACCCAAAGTTGTTTGCTTTCAGATGCTTGATTTCGAGAGCTCAAAATCTAATTTTGAGGTCTCGAAATCAAATTCATGGAAAATTACTTCTTTCTCGAAAACTACATTACTCCAGAGGGAACCAGTTCCGAAAAAGTTTTATACTATCAACCTCTCCCCATTACCAATAGTATCCACTGTCTTTAATATCAAAGTCTTACCACGTAGTCATTACCAAATGTCTGTATACAATTGGTAATAACTCCGAGTACTGAATCGTAAAGCTGCGCCCCGAAACAGTGGGAACCAGTCCATTGTTTATATTATACATGTACTCCAACTGGTCTCCAGCTCTTCTCACCTAAATAAGCTGTTGCAAACAACTTACCAACCAAAAGAACCATACTAAATGCAAACATAATGTTACGGCCTAATGTTTCGACCCTCGCAGAGTCTTTCTTGAAGGCTGCATGGATATTACACATTAAATTTTGCGTCAATTTGCTGAGGTCTAGGCGCACTACACGGTTGTGTAAATACCTATTGCCACAGCAAATGAACAACTTCATGAAAGCAAATTAATTTCGGCATTGGCTACAAATTTGAGGTGTTTGCTACATCCAAAAAACACCTGTCGTTCAAAACGGCCTGGATATAAATACTCTAACCTTTTGACTATTAGGGGAAAACCGATGGTAACAAGTCGACAGGTTTACATATTCATCTATGAACATTGCGTTGTACTCCGTACACATTGGCAGGTTAATCATTCTCATGATATCAGTAGTTGCTATGGTAACCAACGACTACATCCAAGCTTTAACACGTTCCAATCACCAGCAAGGTCGCTCCAAACACATTAGTTCCACTAGACTGGCCGATCAATAAAGACTGGGTTTATTTGTCTAGTGACAATTATCATTGGATATGTAAAGGAAAGGTATACGTTTGGTAATCACTGATACATCTAATGGCAATATAAACTCTTGGTTAAAAGCCTACAGCAGTTTTGGATAGTATAAAGCATTTTGTAAAAAGGTATCAGTTTTTATACCCTGAAAATTAAATTTGAGAAGTGTTACTGCAGTATCGCTTCTCAGACTGTGTATTCCTATAAGGGACATTATGCTTTGCTCTGGATTTTCGGCGATATCTCAAAAACCCAAATGAAATTTTCACATGTTAGTTTTGTTGTATTCAACATTTACATATATTTAAAGGCAGTGGACACTATTGGTAGTTAATCAAAATAATTATTAGCATAAAACCTCACTTGGTAATGAGTTAATGGGGAGAGGTTGATGGTATAAAACATTGTGAGAAACGGCTCCCTCTGAAGTGACGTAGTTTTTGAGAAAGAAGTAATTTTCCAGGAATTTGACCTCAAGTTTAGAATTTGAGGTCTCAAAATCAAGCATCTGAAAGCACACAACTTCGTGTGACAATGGTGTTTTTTCTTTCATAGTTATCTCGCAACTTCGACGACCAATCGAGCTCAAATTTTCACAGGTTTGTTATTTTAGGCATATGTTGAGAAACACCAAGTGAGAAGACTGGTCTTTGACAATTACCAATAGTGTCCAGTGTCTTTAACACAATGGAACGGTTCCATAAACATGAGGTTTACTTTGCCTTTAATGATGAGTAATGTGTTCATTAAACATTAACAACTTCAGACACACAACAAGTTGATTGATTGACCAAAAATATATATTCTAATAACAAGTGACTTTACTGATTGTGCCTGTAACATAGCTAGGTATTGTGGGAGTATAGTCAATAAAAAATGCAGAAGTCAGAAACGACCTTGTTGTTTTGTCATGTTTGTTTTTGTCTTTAGTCAAGGTAATTTTCTACTGTTCAACCCACAATTGATTTAAAATTACCCCCGTCAGTTTCCCTTGTGATTTATGACTTGATATTTATAAAGAAAAAGTCACATCCCCTTCAGGTGATTCTCTTATACCATGCAACATTTTAGGTTGTATTGTAAACTGGGCGTGTGGAGCCTCCACTTTATGTATCTGTTTGAATATATGTATTTGTTTGAATGAAAATGTCATTTCAAACATGAAATACAGACTGAGATAATCTCGATATCAACGGGGAATCAGTATTTGACTTAGAGCTGGTGCGGATGAGTTTCTTGATAACCTCCTCAATCCGAGGGCGTCCACCTCACCGTATGAAGAAGCCTCCTGCTGGCGATGGTGGTCTAGTTTCAGCCTCCACTGCATGGCCAATGCAGTGGCTTCCTCCTCGTCTCTATTTCCGCCTGGAGCCGGTCTCAACCCCTGAATGAGAAAAGATAAAATTTTGAATCAACCAATCATTCCCTTGTGTTATTATTATTATATTTTATTCTGCCATTTCACAAAGAACAGAAAAAATACTTGCAAACAAAAGTTTAGCTACAGGAAAACAAACAAATTAGATAAGGGTTAAATAAACCTATCTGATCTGTACTCAAAGATGGTTTGAAACTAATCGGGAAAAAACCCAATTGGACATGCGTTTGTTAACATTGTTTGTAAAACTAACATAATATAATAATCTAAGCATTTATATTGTGATGTTACACATAAAAGGTACCACAACGCTTTACAATATTAAAATTAAGCAATCCACAATTGACAATACAAAGGAATGATGATGAAATCATTAGCCTAGTAAGCAAAATAAGTCTGGTACAGATGAATTTCAAGATATGTTTTGAATTCAATAAGCAAGGATATATGTTTGAAGAAAGTTGCGTAAGTTGAAATACATTGAACATTATGGCACAGGATATCACTTGGGGAGAAGTTCATTAACAATAACCTGAATTATTTAGCGCCAGTAAAAATCAATTATGATGCTCCTAGTAAATGAACATTGTTAACCCCCTGATCACTGGGCCTTTTTATTCCTAATAAAACCATCTTTGCTTCCTGGGGACTACGCAGCCTGTGCTGCCAATTATGTAGCGTAACGCGTTAAAACGAAAAAACCGTCTCCACCTAACATGCCTAATGGTCACCCAATTATCCCTGGGTGAAGAGAAGCAATTACAGTTAAGTGTCTTTCCAAGGACAAAAATATCATGACCAAACTTCTTATCCACACACAGAGTATAGAAATAAATACATTTAAAAATGCAGTGAAAAAAAAAAAAAAAATTACAACAATGCATGGGAGAGGAGAGGGTCCATTAACAAGCACGGGTTGTCGAGCATGGATCCCTAGGGTACATCAAAGATTAGGAAGGACCTCAGCTACATACAACAAACACAACACAATACAATAAACAACAACATATTAAGACAGTTTAGACAAGCAATAGAATGACAATGGAGAAAATTATGAGATCGATGAATTTAGAAAGAATTACAAAAGATAACACAAAGTTAACACAAAGCGAATCTATTTCATTTTGATCAGGTTTTACGGCAGAAGAATAATATAACTATTTGTCCCACAGAATTAGTGTTGAGTTTTTCTTTTGTTTTGGGGTGTTTTTTTTTCGTTTTTTTTTTGGGGGGGGGCAAGTAAAAAGAACCTTACACAATGTGTACAACCATGTCATGTCTACATGCTTCGTTTTTGAAAGGGCAAGGACACCAAGGTATTTTCTCCTAGGTAGGGCACCCTTTGAAGAAATTGTAAATTTCTACTGGAGCATTTCAAGGGCACCAAGACACATGGGGCATGGAGGATTGCCTTAGTTGCCTCTGTAAAGTATTAGGCTTGCATACCACATAGTAACAGGCTTTTATAATGAGCCGTATCAATCTTAAGAGATATTCAAGGCGCAGAGACAACGCAAACAAAACAATACATGTACATATCAATCAATCAGTCAGTCAATCAATCAATCAATCAATCAATCAATCAGAAAACATTTATATAGCAGCTATATCAACAAAATCAATGAGCCAAAATCAATCACATATTTAGTAAAAAGAAAGCAAAATAACAATACGGGAAAACATACAGTATTTTTCAATGGAAAGCAACAAAACTATAAATTAAAGAAATACATTTTGAAAAGGTGTCACCTTTTCAAGATGTATTTCTTTAATTTATAGTTTTGTGAGTTTTCAGAGAAACTTTGAACTTGTGTACATCGGAAATATTACGAATAATTAATCTATCTATAATCATGGGATATTCTAAAGACTAACATTCCTAGGACATGACTTTTACCTTGACACAAGCCGCCTCCGTAGCTTTCAGAGTATTCAACACAGCCTGCATCAAGTTATCTGCATTCTTCATTAAGATGATATCTGTGGTGTCATCGTTGGGTGTGGCTGTCTTCACGCTGGCAATGATACTGAGCTGTGTGCAGAGGGATGGAATGTTCTCAGCGCAGTAGCGGAGATCACTGCCAACTCTGAAAACAATTCAAAACACTGATCATCAATGAAGACATAAGAAAACTTTAATGATCTCTAAAAAGAAGAAATTGCATTGCACGCTAAAGTTAAAAAAAAAACACCACAAACATCAAAAGTTACAACAGGCAGATACAAAAATGGCACAATAAACAATGCACAGAGATTAAAGAATAAAACGGAGCCAAAGGCTTCAGAAAATCAGGCAATCTGCCATTAGAAATCTGTTATTTCAATTTCACAATGGCACATGCATTTGGATTAAATGTACGAAGCAGAAAGCACAAAATCTTACACTTTATGGGGATGGCAAAAAAACTTGTTCATTTTGTTTTTAACTCAACATGGAATTGAAATCTACATAAAAGAAGTCAAACTTTCTTGCAACCTTGCTAGCCATGATTTTCCCTGTTATTTTCAAAGGTGACTCCCTTTGAGTTTGTAGACAAGGAAGAATTTTTGTATTGACGACATAAATCAGTAAACAGAATGTTTTACAAGGTAGATTTGGCTGAATTCAGAAGATTTCTCTACTGCCGCAGAGTAAGTTTTTGAATTCGGAAGACTTCTTCTCAGTCCTAAAAAGAACTGTCCTCCTTTTTAACTACTACCTGAGCGGACGGAAGGTAGGAAATCTGCCAGGCCTTTGTGGCAAGGGGACTTCTATTTATTAACCTCACTTCAGTGGAGTTCTTCATTGGTCTTAACATTTTAACAGGCTTGCTCTAGTCATAGGAACAGATACTACTCCACTGCCTTCAGTCCCATATGCATGATCTTTATTAAAAGGGAAAGGCCTGTGCAATGAAATGTTTTGTCAACCTCAATAACCTGGCTCTCTATTATGGTGTATCATTGATCTGATTGTGTTTAGGACACTGGATTTGGGCAGTGGTCAGGGCCACTTCATTGTCCAGAATTGTATTATAATGTACACAGCAGCAGTGTTACTCAGGAAGTCAAGCATCATTGACCCTAGTAAATACTTGGTTGGGGACCTTTTGTCTCTTGTCCAGTTGTACTAGCAGAACTGGACAAGACTGGACAAACACACAGCCTTCCCATGACATTAAGATTGGCCATGGTTAAGTCTAGTCTACTCCAGTTATCCACCAAAACTGTATCTAATAGTGTCTCTGTGGTACCCCAATATTCTTATATTCTGGTTTATTTATTTACTGCACTGGCGGCCATGCAGGCAGATTTACAAATGTCAACAATTCTTATAGGACAAAATATATTTATATAGTTATATACAAACTTACAAGAAAAAAAGAAAACCCCAAAACATGCAGACTTTTTTTTAAAGGGCTGGGGGGGGGGAGAACAGGAAAAAAAAAGAGTGTTGAGATTTGAAAGGGGTCTCTGAAAAGACATGATACGAGCAAACGAATCACCCTAATAGTTATAAGAATATTAATAACTGCTTGTAGTTCTTGTTAGTGAATTTTACAATAAGGTATCAATGAGCTTTAAACTAGCGCCCTAGTCGTTGGGCCAATAACATTCCTGAAATCTTTCTCAGCTCTCTGGGTGTCAAGTATACAGCCCTGGGCTTCCGTCACGCTCTAAAGACTTTTCAATACACACCCTTGAAGGTACCCAGTTTTACCACTGTCTGAAAAAAAAAATTGTAGTAAAGTAGCTTGCTCAAGGACACAACTGTCACGACCGGGATTCAAACCCACATTCCGTTGACTTAACCAATAGAACTTGAATTCAAAATTCTAAACCACTCGGCCATGACACCCATTATGACACCTTTTCTCACCTTTCATTCAGGCAGTATTTGGAGATGATTTCAGCGAATCTGAAGATGACTCGACCGTTAGCAGCGATAGCTTTGGATGTGTTGATCATCTCATCTTTAGCCTGGTGCAATAAAAAAAGAAAGCAAAATAACTAACGGCAACAAATGTTTTAAAGTTGCCTAACAACTGATTTTGTGCTTACTGTGCAATTTCGATTCACGCAACACAAAAAGGCATGTTAAAGGAACATTACAGAATTGGTTTTTGCTAACAAAACAGTTGCTGACAGTGCACTTTAAATGTCATCCACCATACATAAACTGACAAACCTGTCGAAGTTTGAGATCGATTGGCCATCTTGGTCATGAGAGAATAGTGAAAAACCGATTACAAATTTTGCATTGCATCGATGCCAGAATAAAAATGAATAAAACACTCACTGAGCGATAAACTCCAAACGCGAAGTTAGATTCTTGATTTCTCACCAAATATGACATTTCAGACAGAAATATTTTGAGGGATGTTTTCAACTATCATCATCATTAGACCGTGTATGTTTTATGTAAATCTGTGATCTTCACGATTTTTGTTTCTTACCAATTCTGTAACGTTCCTTTAACCTTTTAGTAAATACTGTATGCAAATGAATGACTAAACAATGTAAATTCATGCTGAATGCGTAAGATGCCCGCCTAATTTTCTTGCCAACCTGTGAAACAGCCATATGCAAAAGCAAATTTTCCTGCTACAGTAAGCACAAAAATTAGCTTACCATTAAGCAGCGCTATGAAATTGGCCCCGCTAGCAAGTTACATTCTTGTTCATTTCCTGCGCTTCTTAAAATGTTTATATAAAAATGTAAATCTCTATTTTAATTCAGTCTTTGGACTGCGACAAACAGATGTGTTTTTTTACAATAAACCAGTAATAATTATTTCAACAATCCATTCTCCCTATTCAATCACAGACAATTAATAATTTACTCACAGCCTGATCATTGACTCTACGAGAAAATCTTGCCATGTCGTACATCTGAGCCGAAATCGTCTTGGCAACCCTGACGATGGAATTCGTCTCATCTTCCCATTTCTCCACTTCTCGTTGAAGAACCAACGCAGCTGCCTACATGATTAAAGGAAGAACAATCATTACGTCACTCGTTTGATAAATATACAAAAACCTTTTATTATGCATCAGAAAGCACACAAATTATATTTTTTTTGCATTATTCTCTTGGGTTTTTAAAGACCAATTGATCCAAAATTGTTACACGTTTTGTTATTTTATGCATATATGTTGGTATATACCAAGAGAGAATACTGGTCTTTGACAATTCCAATGTCTTTAAGCTGAACCCAATCTTTCCCCAAGGTAACACAATTTAGGGTGTGCTGTCACTGCCTTTCCCCAGGTCGAAATTCCAGTTCAACCTAGTTATACTGGGTTTAACTGGAACTAGTTGAAACCAGTTGATACACTAGTTAAACACAGTTAAAACCGGTTGGTTTAATATGGAAAATGGACAGAAACCAACTGGTTTATAATTTCAACCTAGCTGAACACAGTTAAACCTAGTTCAAACCAGTTGGTTAATATGGAAAATGGACGAGTTTGGTCACTTTCCAGTTGAACCAGTTGACCCCAGTTAACTAGGTTCAACTGGAATTTTGACCTGGGTCACCTCTGTTGACCCCAACTCGAATCCCACACCAGAGCATAGCATTTTCAGTCCCTACCTGATGGCACAGGTTTTTTTTTATTTTGGGTGGTATAGACCATTCAGACACGCACCGAGCGCGCAAGTGTTGAGCACCGCGCGCCATTTGCTGCGGTGTCTTCAATGCTTAGATTGTGCACAAAAAAACACCGCAGTTGGTAATTTTCAACAGAGGGCGCTATCAATTTTGTTTCGTCGGATTGGTCTTTTCCCTCATATCTAAAACTGAACATTTCTTCTTGGTCTTCTACATACAGCTATCATAAGCCCTCAATAGTTCAGAGTGCTAGTCACTATTGAGTGTTCATTGGCTGCATTACCAGAAAGATTTAATAGTGATAATTTTAATAATATTTATTTCAAATAATCCTCATTTGTGGAAAAACACCTTTGATACTCTAAAAACACACAATGTTACGCCTCAAACCCTCAAACTTAAGGGAACTTCCCATTCATTGTGCAATCCATTCAGCAGCTTAAAAATCCCCCAGGCTTTTAAAACCTTTTTCCCCCAAACTTTTTGCTAAAAGCAGAAGAGAAAAGTTGTTTATTTACATGTATCCAAGTGAATTTAATTGTGTACATTGCAACCCAGGGGAGCAGATGGTCTACTGAACAGGCTATGATTAGTGGAGCGTAAACTCTGCATGTTACCATGCCCCAGTATGAACGAATAGAGAAACTATTCAGCTCCATGGTAATACAAAAAAGTTCAATTTGGGGGTAATTTACATGCTGCCTTTAAAGGCACTGTACACGTTTGGTAATTGTCCAAAACCAGTGTTCTCACCTGGTGTATCCCATCATTTAAAAGCATAAAATAACAAGCCTGTGAAAATTTGGGCTCAATCAGTCATCGAAGTTGCGAGAAAATTATGAAAGAAAAAACAACCTTGTTGGACAAATTTGTGTGCTTATAGATAGGAATAAAAGACTTCTAGCTAGAAGTCTTTTATTATTTTAGTGAGAAATTACCTCTAAAAAACTATGTTACTTCAGAGGGAGACGTTTCCCACAATGTTTTATACTATCAACAGTTCTCTAATGCTCGTTACCAAGTAAGTTTTTAAGTTAATATTTGTTTTAAGTAATTACCAAACGTGTACCTTCCCTTTAAAGAAAAGAGTTACGTCTACCCATAACAAAGTATGTCACTTTGTGTGGAGGATTCATAACATTATTTTTTTTTTTTTGCAATAACATTAAACAAAATATTTCATACATAAATTATGAACACACTTCTTTGTGACTTTCCTTTCACTCTTTCAGTTTCATTATCGTACATGTACAATCTGTTTAATGTAATCAAAAAGCGGTCACAAATTACACATGTACACAAGAGGGCATTATCACCCAAGAAATTTTAATGACTTTTGGATGTACCAAGGCAATACAAATCAGCAAGATAATTTTTGTTTGGTGAGCAAAATTTTTTTTTTTTCAGATACAGAATTTACAAAAACCTCAAAAGCTGGGAATTTTAGGTTAAAACACAGACTCTAAATTGACTCACAGCAATGGAGGTGCTGCACTTGCTGTAAGTGTGATTCAAGAAGCTTGCTTCATTCTCCATCTTCGGAGTTGAAAATGTAGGGGTACTGGTTGCTGAACGCTGTACTGGTGTCTTCTGCAACCTGAGTTTCAGAATGAAACAGGTCAATTAATACTTTAAAATTAATTTTGTGAAAAACAAAACAAAAACTATGTTATTATTGTAGGACAATACTTACCAGGGCTTACAAATTGAAGGTGGACCATGCATTATCATGATCCAAGCAGGCCTGTGGCAGTACATGGAACTCTTTTTCATAAGATTAAAGACCTGGACACTATTGGTAATTGTCAAAGACCAGTCTTCTTACTTAGTGTATCTCAACATATGTTTACTCAACTGGTCGTCGAAGTTGCGACATAATAATGAAGAAAAAAAACCACCCCATATACGAAGTTGTATGCTTTCAGATGCTTGATTTCGAGACCTCAAAACCTAAATCTAAGGTCTCGAAATCAAATCACGGTAAAGTTACTTCTTTCTCAAAAACTAAGTTACTTCAGAGGGAGACGTTTCTCACAATGTTTTATACTATCAACCTTTCCCCATTACTTGTTACCAAGTAAGGTTTTAGTAATTTCAATAGTGTCCACTGCCTTCAAGGCCAATCCCTCCCAAGAATTGCAGTTTATAGAATTCCAATTATATTTTATTCATTCATATAGTTTAAAATAAGGTAACAGCAGTGCTTAATGTAATCAGAGTCTTTGTGTATTGGGTTAATGAAGTGGGAACAAAAAACTGCCTCTAGCTATCGAGCAATCTCGGCAGTCTAGTTGGTAAGACACTGCTCTAAGAATTGCAAAGGTTGTGGGTTCGAATCCCAACCGAGTAATAATAGTAATAATAACAATAATAACAAGTTCTTATATAGCGCATTTCGCAGTAAACCGTATCAATGCGCTTTACATTTGTCCCCTGGTCATTGGGCCAATAAACATCCCTTTAATCTTTCTCAGCTCCCATTAGGGAGTATACAGCCCCGAGCTGCCGTGGTGCTCCGAAAGCTTTTCATTCACAATATCAACCTCTACCCTCGCAGGTACCCATTTATACCCCTGGGTGAAGAGAAGCAATTATAGTAAAGTATCTTGCTCAAGGACACAAGTGTTATGACCGGGATTCGAACCCACACTCCGGTGAATTAGCACCAGAACTTGAATTTGATGCTCTTAACCACTCGGCCGCGACACTCTACGTAATATGCCTGTGATTTTTTTTTCAAAGAACTCAGGAAAGTTCCGAGTATCAATGTATGGGTAACAATAATAATAAAAATAATAATAATAATATTCATTATTTTAAAAATTGCTTCCATGTCACAGACATCACAAATCGCTGTTTAATTAAAACCATTAAAAATACAGACAATTTTGACACAATTGTCAAAAACAAAATTATTAAGAAATTGTGAACTTACTCTTGCAGTCCCAGTGATCGGGTTCGATACATACTGTAGAAAAAACACAAAGGGAATTTTTACATTTGGTTAATGTAAAACATGGACACTCGATCTTTTTAAGTGGCATGAAAATCTTGTTATTAAGAGTCGCCAATGTTTTAGACCAGAAGCATTTTACGAGATTTGAAGAAGAAAAACTGTCATCCTGCACACTTAATGTAAGGTTATAAACACATTTTGTGTGTTAGTTTTTGGATGTTTGAAACAAAATTGTAAATGTTTTCACTTCAGCTTTTAAAAGGTAGGCTGTACTTTTGGTAAATACTTCACAAATTAATTACCATAAAAACTAGAAGAGCAATCCTAAAATGGATTTGTTCTTTAACAGGTAGCCAATGAACGCTGGTGGTGAATTTCTATAAGTCCTTTTTACCTTCTTTGGTCTTCCACCTCTTTTGGGGTCCATGTTTTCTTGGTTCCATCTTGCTCATCTTCCTCCGTCTCTCTTGGATGTCCTCCTGGAGAAGAATGACGACTAGAAGATGAGGCACGCAACGAGGCACGCCACTGGGGTAGGCGGGAGGGTGAGGCAGGCGATGAACGGAGACCACTCGTCAGTGCAGTGGGAGTGGAATGGTGACGGGGTGCAAAGCCTGGTGTGGTGCCTTCATGGTGACAGTGGAGTGAGGATAGGGTCAGGGGTCAGGGGTTAAAGGAGGGGGTCGGGGGTTGAGGGATAAGGAAGGAGTATTAGGGTGGGAAAGCACAGCAAATTGGTGATTGTTATAAGTGTTACATCACGCCATGGATTAAAATGGAAGGTTATAAGCTTGGGGTGGTGCATTGTGTGAGGTTATTTCACAATCATGTAAGGCCGAGAATAAACTATGAATATTAGTAAACTTGCGGGTACAACAATGCGAGTAGTGGCTCTGAAAAGAGCCCGTTTGGTCTTGATGTTTCAAACAGTATACTCTGACTTCCTTCAGGAGAAAGCCTTAAGATGAGCAGAGTGTACTGTTATTCATAGTTTATTCTTATCCTTCACACCATGCAAAGCTTCAAACATCACATATGTATGGTCATTTTTGAAATATGCGCATAGATACAATAGGCCAATCACAAGCGCCATTTTAAAAATGATAATATAAGATTTGTATAGCGCTGGTATCTAGAAAGCGGGCCCGTATGTTTCATTTTTTAAAGGGCAAGTGCACCAAGGCATGTTCTCCTTGGTAGAGGGCACCCTTCTTAAAGGAAATTGTAAATTTCTACCGGAGCATTTCAAGGGCACCAAGGCAATGGCCAGGGGGCATGGAGGCAATTCGCTGTTGTTGCCTCAGTGAAGCATCAGGCCTGAAGATATGACTCCATGTGTGGTGCAGCACTGAAACTGGGATAACATAATAGGGGCCACAAAGGTGTCCAGTGCCTTCAATGCTTGCAATAATGCTTTGTGTTGGCTGCTCCAAAGTTGTGGAATGCACTACCGACTTGTTTATGGGGAGGTATTTAGCTGGGGTCCTTCAAGGCCAAACTAAAGACTCACTTATTTAGGGAGGCTTTTTACGATCTGTAATTACACTTTTATTGCAATTGTGTGGGTGACAGCTTTTATGATCTTTGTGCAATTTGCTTCTGTGTGTTTTTAAGTCTGTTTTGTAATTGTTTGTTGCAACTTTTACTGGTTGTTATTTGCTGTAACTTTTTACCGGACTTTTGTTATTTGCTGTAACTTTTTAATGGATTTTTGATGTAATTATGCATTTGATTGCTTTCGGATGGATTAATTTTCATAATTTTAATCTTTTTTACTGGTATTGTGTTTTGTTATGCATTCTCGAATAGGCTGGTCCTGGAGAGAGCGCAATATAAGTTCAATATATTATTATTATTATTATTATAATATCTAGAGACTTAGGACTGGACATACCTTGCTTAGGCAAAGTCTGAAGGAGGTTGAGCTGTAGTGGAGACAGACCAGTCGTGTCGAGGGGCCTCGAGCTCTCCTCGTAGGCAGACCCTGCTGAGTGGAAGATGGATGCGGGCATCTGCTTGCTGCATCTCAGAGCAGTAGTTACATCTGATGATAGGTGTGGAATTAATAGAATGGTGAACAAATAATAATTGTATTTATAAAGCGCATTTTCTATAGGATACAAAGCACTAGGGGAGAAAGCAACCAAAAACCTAATTGAGAATCCAATATAAGAGCATAAAAATACATGCATTACAGCAGAATCAAATACAAATTGCAAAGTTTGATTGAACAGATGTGTTTTTAAGAACAGCTTGAAAAGGTGTGTTTTTATTCAAGTTTGGACTTTAGTGTCTTCTTTTAATGGCTTTCGCAACAAGAAAAAATAGTTCATAGTTTTCTTTAAATGTGTTTCTGAACAACAACAAACATTTAAAATTTTTTGTTTAAACTTACCCAAGCTGTTTAGATTGACATCTTTAAAAATCATATCAAACTGTTTCTTGGTATCAATTTGCAGTTACAACTAAATATGGATGAATTTCTTCTCTGCATAAAAGTGACTGATTACCTTTGACGGCCGATGACAGAGCATCAGGAATACTGTTCAATCCCGCTACGACTGCCCTGGCATTACACGCCCATTCTCTCTTCACACTGCCAATGTCTGCTCTGGACATCACAACATTATCTGAAAGGAATCAAATCACACATTCTCAAAAATGATTTAGGTTTGGTTTTGGAACAGGACCCAATTTCATAGAGGTGCTTCAGCAGAAAATATTGCTCAACAGTTTTCTGCTAAGCAGAAATGAGCAGGATACCAGCCACAAATTGTACATAATAATAATAACAATATAATTTGCGCATTATGTTGATTGTGCAGTTGATGCAGTTGATGCTTTCAAACTTATTTATTCTAGTGTGTGCATACTGCTGATGTTGTTTTTGTTTGTTTGTGCAATGATCATTTTTGGAACTGCATATATACGAGCTTGCTGTAATTATTATTATTTTTAATTTTATTTCATACAAATAGAAGTTATTTCTATTATATACCTGCAAGATTCCTTGCTTGGGTAACAGCTATCGGAGTTAGTCTACACAAAGCATCAACGGCAGCAAACACAGCGGTCTTAAAGGGTCCTGCTTGGGCTGATTTCAGAGCCACAGCACAGGCCTGACGGATGCCTGAAACTGTAGACGTCAAGAAGTCGGACTGTGTCTGAAACTCATCCAGGAGCTCCAGTCTGGAGGGACCTACATGTACAAAGAAAACAGAAGATAATTCAGAATAATCAACAGCAGGGTTTGCCCTTAAAGACACTGGACACTATTGGTAATTGTCAAAGACCAGTCTTCTCACTTGGTGTATCTCAACATATATGCATAAAATAACAAACCTGTGAAAATATTAGCTCAATTGGTCGTCGGAGTTGCGAGATAACTATGAAAGAAAAAAACACCCTTGACACACAAAGTTGTGTGCTTTCAGATGCTTGATTTCGAGACCTCAAATTCTAATTCTGAGGTCTCGAAAATCAAACTCTTGGAAAATGAGTTCTTTCTCGAAAACTACGTTACTTCAGAGGGATCCGTTCCTCACAATGTTTTATACTATCAACCTCTCCCCATTACTCGTTACCAAGTCAGGTTTTATGCTAATAATTGTTTTGAGTAATTACCAATAGTGTCCACTGCCTTTAATACTAGCCCCGCAAACATGGTCTAGTAAAAACTGCTACTAGCTAGTAAAGACTACCTCTCAACTTGCCCTGTAGGAAACTAACAAACTGTGCAACCTACTTGTTTAAAATGTTCATATAATATGTTCCATTCAGATGTGAATATTACAATTTTTAAAGTGTGGTAATTTATTTTTGAGTGTTTGAGTGAAACTTTATTTGCCTCTAATACTAGAAAAGCCTTTTGAAAACAAACTGATATTGGCGACATTTCACTTAAAATATCTGGTTTATTTAAGGCATTACTTTGTTCTTCAGTGTATGGATTATTTTATGAAGAAATTTGGCGCTTGCTCGGTAAGCAAAGAATGGTTTTTGTACACTCAGAATTTGGCAGTAATCAGAGCCATGAAATTGGGCCCTGGGCTGCTGCGTACAATCTTCATTTTTTTCATTATGTTCGTAATGATTTTGCTAAATAAAGATTGATTGAATAGGATGTGAGAATAAGAATAAACTATAAATAATAGTAAACTTGCATGGCCAACCATGTGGAGTCTTGGCTCTGAAAAGAGCCGATTTGGTCTTGACGTTTTAAACAATATACTCTGCTCGTCTTCGGGAGAATTTTCTTTTTTTTAAACATGAGAACGTTTGTTCACCTGAGGCTTGGCTGACTGCCATTGCTGCTCCACTCAGTCTGTCCAGGGGTATAGTCATCTCTCCTACAATCTGGTCAATCAGAATAAGCTGCAGCTGTGCCTGTTTAAAAAAATCAATCATTTGGGGTTGAACAAAGATAAATTTACTAGAGCAGGAATAATATAAAACTTAAAGGCACTTAACACTATTGGTAGTTACTCAATCAATCAATCAACATTTATTTCCATACAAACACAATATACAAATACAAACAATAGGATGTTACAAGACTGAAAACTGTATGGAGGCACGGCCCATTAAAGCAAAGCTTGTAAGCTGGGATGCCTTTACAAAACAAAGGAAGGTAATAAGATCATTTAAATTATAAAACAATGCGTATAGTAAAAACAATGACATCAAAACGAGACGGATAAACGAAACGCAAAAACAAAACACCCAACAAGACAAACAAACACCTCAAACTAACACCTCAAACAAAACCAAACAAACAAACAAACAATACAATTACCATAAGACGGCCACGACGATAGAACTAAACCAAAATAATGACAGAATCACAACTATGTTACATAATGGGAGACAATGTGTTTTTTGAAGGATTCTTTGAATCGACCAACAGAGGACTGCGAGCGGATTCGCCTATCAATTGAATTCCAGAGGCGGGGCCCATGATAGCGAAGAGTGTTCATTGTGTAAGAAGTACGTGCAAAAGGGATATAGAGATTGTTACAGGAGCGTGTGTTATAAAGGTGCGTGTTGCTGACAGAAGAAAAGTAATTGGAGAAAGTGTGGGGCAGAAGATTTTTTGTGTATTTGAACATGAAAATGGCTGTTTGAAGTTTGTTGATATCCGTGAGTGTGAGTGTGTTCAAGTTAGCAAACAAGGGCGCGGTATGGTCACGACGATGAGACATAGAAGCGATACGGATAGCCCTTTTTTGGATTAAGAACAGAGAATGAAGTTTGCTAGTGCTTGAATGAGCCCAAACAATATTGCAATAGTTAAGATAGGGAAGAATAAGAGTGTTGTAGAGAGAAAGTAATGTGTGTGTGGGAAGAAAGTAACGAAGCTTAGACAAAACGCCTGTGTTGCGAGAAACAATTTTCGAAACAGAGGATATGTGATCTTTCCAGGTCAGCTTATCATCAATTAAAACTCCTAAAAACTTTGTCGAGTGAACCTGTTCGATTGGAGTTTCATTAATACTGATGGTGAAGTTGTCGTTAGCGTTGCGAGTCCTGCTGAAAAACATGTATTTGGTCTTGCTCGAATTGAGTGACAGCTTATTAGATTTAAACCAAGACGAGGCCAGACTTAGTTCCCTGTTGATGATATTGCTTAAAGAAGATATATTAGAGTGAGAAAAAAGGATAGTGGTATCATCAGCAAATAGAATAAAAGACAAGACGGATGAGCAATGATAAAGATCATTTACATACAAAAGGAACAGTAACGGTCCAAGAATGGAGCCTTGTGGAACACCGCAGTCAATTGTCTTTAGAGGGGAATCACAGTTTTTGAAAACTGTATATTGTTTCCTGTCAGACAGATAATTAGCGAACCATTGGTTAGCCACACCACGCACTCCATAGTGATCTAATTTGGAGAGAAGAATGCTATGGTCAATGGTGTCAAAAGCTTTGGAAAGGTCTATAAAGACACCAATAGTAGACATTTTCTCAGTGAAAGAGTTGTTCAGATGATCAACAAGTTTAATTAGCGCCATATCTGTCGAGAATTTGCTACGAAAACCAAATTGAAGATCATAAAGAAGATGAAAGTCAGAAAGGAATTTAAAGAGTCGTTTGTAGACAAGTTTTTCAAGAATTTTAGAGAAACAAGGAAGAACTGAAATAGGGCGGTAGTTCCGCAAGTCATGGCGATCACCACTTTTAAAGATAGGAGTGACTCTAGCAATTTTGAGCTGAGAAGGCACCGAGCCACACAGAAAGGACAGATTGAAAATATGGGCAAGAGGCCAAGAGATAAAAGAAATTACAGATTTCACCACAGTTGAACTAATTCCATCAAAGCCACAGCTTACACCATTGTTGAGTTGTTTGCACACCTCATTGATTTCAAAGCGATTCGTTGGTACAAGAAAGAAAGAATGGTTGTTTGAGGTTGGCAGGTAATCAGAGAACAATGCCTGTGTAGGTGAGATTTTGCTGGAAAGTGAAGAGCCAATGTTGGTGAAGTAAGTGTTGAAAGAGTTAGCAACATCACAGGGGCCGGAAAAAGTCTGCTGTCCGTCAGTAACTTCCTCTGGGATATCAACCTTTCTATTTTTGCCAAGAATGTCACTGATTTCACGCCAGGTGTTTTTAATGTTGTTTTTATTGGCATCCAATTTGCGAGCATAATGCGTTCTTTTTGCTACTCGGATAATTGTCGTAAGTCGATTTCTGAAGCATTTGAAGTTATGCTCATTGGTTGTAGATGGATTGCGTAAGAACCGCTTGTAGAGTTTATTTTTGTGGTTGATAGAAGTAATAATAGCTTGAGAAATCCAGGGCTGTTTTTGTTTAACTTTGACTGCAGATTTCAAAACTAGAGGAAAGTGGTGATTGTAGAGATCTGTAAAAGTAGAAAGAAAGGAATTGTAGGCAAGATCCACAGCAGACGAGTGGAAAACACCAGTCCAATCAGTACATTCAAGGTCTGACCGAAACGCATTTAGCGTGAAGCTATTTATTGGCCTAGTAGTGTATGTTTTATCAGGTGACTGCTCTTGATGAAAACAAAAAGGAGTAGTTTGAAAAAGAGGAAGATGGTCAGAGATATCGGTATAAAGGATACCGGCAGATATTTGATGTGTATCATTGTTTGTAAGAATATTATCAATTAGCGTGGCTGTGCGAGAGGTAATGCGAGTAGGCTTGTTTATCAGTGGGCAAAAACCATACGCAGAAATCATATTTACAAAGTCCTCTGTTGGCTGATGAATGGAACAATTGATAAGATTCAGGTTAAAATCTCCCATTATATAACACAGCTTTTTCTCATTGGCAATAACACTGAGACAAGAATCAAGAGATGTCTGAAAAGTTTCAAAGGAAGTAAAAATACCTGTTGGCATAAAAATTACTTGGTAACAAGCAATGGAAAGCTGTTGATAGTATAAAACATTGTGAGAAACAGCTCTCTTTGAAGAAACATATAATAATAATAATAATAATAATAATAATATAAGCATTTATATAGCGCCCCACAAAGATCGGAGCGCTTTACAATATAGTTTTGGAGAGAGGTAATTTCTCACTCAGACTCCAGTCTTGAAGCCTTTTAACATTTTTCACGCATTCACGCATGCGTACAGACCCTATTGGTTGGCAAACACCATATGGATGTGCACAATTGTGTCTGCCTCACGCAGCAATAAACCGCATACAATTTTCCCTCATTTTGCCAACCAAAATGTAAGTGCAATTTACATCATATGATTGGGTCTATTCTGAAGGTATTTTATTCTAACCTTTGCAGACCATTCTCTCCGCAGCAGGGCAACTCTCTGCAAGCTCCTGTTCTTCCGTTCCGATGATGGCTCATCAGTCTGTACCCGAGAGCAGCTGACTACAGCCTCTGATAGGAGATTAGTGAGTCTGGTCACAGACTCACTGCCTTCTTGCAGGGAATCATGGCAGGCCAAGTCTGATGTACAGCTGCAAAGGTCAAAGGTTGAAGAACGTTAAATTTTCCAACCAGTGGAATGAATTCTTAATATTAGAACAAAGTTTTAATAGACAGTTTATTGTTTTATTTGGCAGCATAGTTTCGTCAGTAAACTGATCCAAAGTTAACACATTGAAAATGCAATCAAAGATATTCAACAAACCTCGCTATGGTATTAACCATGTGACCGATCTTTAGAGCGTAATCTTTCACTCTCTGCACATGCTCAGTGACCTCATCATGGCTGCCCTCCATAGCAACGGTTTCTAAGGAGCTAGTCACATGACTCATTTCTATACTGAAGTCATCAATGATTGAGATGAGTTGCCACTGTTTGACCGACCAGTCCAGCCAACGTCTTGCTATCAAATCCTCCAGCACCGGCTCACCTGGAAATAAAAAAGAGTGAAAAGTTTAATAATACTGGGCTCTTATATAGCCCTTAATTACACCCCTAGGGGTGTATCGAAGCACTAAGTAGAGCGCTGGCACAGTAATCAAGAGATCCAGGGTTCACATCCCACTCTAGTCAATTTTCTTTGAACAACCCAAAATTAATACAAAATTTACTCAGTCAGTTTCCCCTTAAAGGCAGTGGACACTATTGGTAATTGTCAAAGACCAGTCTTCTCACTCGGTGTATCTCAACATATGCATAAAATAACAAACCTGTGAAAATTTGAGCTCAATTGGTCGTCGAAGTTGCGAGATATCAATGAAATAAAAAACACCCTTGTCACACAAAGTTGTGTACTTTCAGATGCTTGATTTCGGGACCTCAAATTCTAAATCTGAGGTCTCGAAATCAAATTCGTAGAAAATTACTTCTTTCTCGAAATCTACGTTACTTCAGACGGAGCTGTTTCTCACATTGTTTTATACTATCAACAGCTTCCCATTACTCATTACCAAGTAAGGTTTTACGCGAATAATTTTTTTGAGTAATTACCAATAGTGTCCACTGCCTTTAATGATTATATTTTGTACTAGTCCCATTTTTAAATTAAAAAACAAACCTGGGTTGATAACTGTTTCATTGGCTGCACTGATCAGGCTGTGCGTTAATTTCGTCCAATCAGAAGCCTCCTTGTGCAGCAGCTGGATTTGTGTGGATGAGGCGGCCATCTTGGATTGGTTGAGATTGAAGCCAGCTTGAGTCGCCTCGGTAATGCCTTGTACCAAATGACACACCTTTTGCACATGCAAGTTCAGTGCATCAATCTGTCACAAACGAAATAAAACAAAACATATTTAGGCTGCCTGGCTGGTGTAGTGGTACAGCCTCCCATCTATGGGACCCTGGTTCAAATCCCATCAAGGGCACTATGTGATTAAGGTTTTCAGTCCTTGCTTGACTGCGTGGTTTTTTCTAGAATAACTCTGTGGGGTTTTCCTCCCACATCTAAAACTAAAACTTCCTTCCTTGTCTTCTCTCCATGGGGTTCTCGACCGAGCTAATCCGGTGGCTCTGAGGCAACGATTTAATAGATGTTATCTGCCCGTGTATTTTTTTCATAGACTTCAGGAATGAACGAGTATATACAGTTCTTAATTACACATCGGTTTAAGGGTAAAAACAAATTATTAAAACTATCCGAAACCCGATGCAAACATAACATCTTGTAAAATATTTTGGAAAAAAACCTGCAACAACCGACCTCTCTTGGTAGACTCTCAGTGGCCCCGCCCAAAGACGCCTCCATCAACCTGTTGCCCGGTTGCCCCCAACAGCCAATCATCTCCTTCAGGGCGGAGCCTATATCAATGACCAATGAGGTCCAAGCTTCGGCCAGGAGGTTGACGTCCATCTTTGCGGAATCTGTGCCCCCTACTGCCAACTTGGACTGCTCCGTCAGAGTTGAGGTATGAGAAATGAGTTGTAATACTTGGGTATCAATTTTCCTGTGAAGGAAAAAAAAATAAGTTTCTTACGATAATAAAAGTTGTTCCTTGCTATATTGATAAATTTGTTTCCGGATCTATTGTACATCTTTTCCAATTCTATGTCATTTTCTTTCTTTTTTCTTTTCTTCAAATTTTATGTCTTTTATCCAATTCTATGCCTTTCCAATTCTATGTTGTTTCCATTTCTACCATCTCTTCCAATTTTCCATCTTTTCTAATAATTTTTCTTTTCCAATTCTCCTTCTTTTCCAATACTACTCCCTTTCCACTTCTGTTTCTTCCAACTCTATGTCTTTCCCAATAATATGTCTTTCCCACTAGGCCCATGTCTTTTTGAATCTATGTCTTTTCTAATTTTATGTCTTTTCCAAGACAAAGAAACATTCAAGAGAACAGATTATCTCTAGGACGTTACTATAAAGATAACTTTCCAAACAGAACGCTATTGTTTCCAAAAAAACCTCCCCAACATAAACACCCCTCACATAACATAATAATAATAGCGGATTCTTAATAATAGCGGAGTCTTACACAACAGGAAACATCTGAGCTTAGGACGCTGATGCTGGACCGGGATGCGTGGAAGACGACCATCAGAGTTTCCCGAGAAGTCATCGGCTGAAGACATCCTCTCGCTCAACTCAACTTATAAATAGCGTGCATATCTATCACTCAGTGACGCTCAAGGCGCTTTAACATCCAGTAATTCCTGCTAAGTATGTGGGACTACGTTTGGATTATGAGACCTATTCCTTTACATAAGCACCATGTAATGATGTACAAGGTGCTGTGGTGCGATATGCAGCCAGTTAAACCATGAACACCGAGGTGAACTTCTTCTCTTTTTGATAAGTGAACTGGGTTCTTTTACGTGCGTTACACCTACCCTTTCAATTGCGTGTCTCCTGCAAAGTCCGACGCCTTAGCAGCCAGGCTAGCCAAGAATGAGCTCTTGTTCTCTGCCTCTACGCAGAGCATTCCGACCCTCCTTGGGTCCTGGTCGGGTGTGAACAGCGCCCTCACTAGTCCAGCCATGGGGTACGACAACTTTAAAGGTTTTACTGTAGAGATACAAGGATTATTTATTCAGTTGGCTAGAGTTCAATTCAAAATCTTTTTAAAAAAAACGCCAAACTCCTGGATTTTTCGTCAGAGATCCTACCATATGCTTCAAAGTCTCTACTCAATAATAATAATAATAACAATTTGAGCATTTATACAGAAAAGGTACCACAGCGCTTTACAACAAAAATAAACAAGCAATCAACAATTAACAATACAAAGAAATGAGAATGAAATAAATAGCCTATAGAGTAAGCAAAATAAGTCTGGAAAAGGTGAGTTTTAAGATATGTTTTGAACTCAGTAAGTGAAATAGCATGACGTACTTGATAAGGAAGATTGTTCCAAGGGTTTGGAGCAGCTGCATTAAAACCTTTGAAAGAAGAAGTGTAGCTGTGGTGGATTTCACAAAGAGTTACGACTAGTCTTATCTCGATAACTTAGGACTAGATATGCGTTTTTTATATCTCCTAAGTAATAAGTTAGTCCTAACTTAGGAATAGTCCTAACTCTTTGTGAAATTGACCCCTGGTTTGCCGTTTATTTTCAGAGTCATTACCAAAGGTGTTTTAAAACATTAACTGACAATGATATGAAAAATATTTTAAAATACCTTTTTTCTTGGTTGCTGGTGAATGCTTGGACAAATGAAGAGTTGACATTTCATCTTCCAGGGTTAGGTTTGGATCGGAGTCTAAGACTCCCGCTGATGCAGGAAGAGGTTTACTCAAGAAGGACTCCTTGGAGAAGCGAAGACGTCTTGGAGATGTACGACCTTCATCATCATAAGTTGGGAAATCTAAAAGAAGGATAGAATATGTTGGTTTTTTTTTTCCCCATCACAGAGAAATTATGCTTTAAAATAAGTGATGTTTGAAGCTTTGCATGGTGTGAAGGATAAGAATAAACTATAAATAGAAGTAAACTTGCAAGTACAACCTAATAATAATTCTGTTTTGAGGGAGTGTTGACTCTGAAAAGGGCTAGGTTGGTGTAATTGTTTCGAACAGTATGCTCTGCTTGTCTCCAATTTACTCTGCTCATCTTCGAAACTGTTTAAAACGTCGCGACCAAACAGGCTCTTTCCAGGCTGAATAAAGGAAACAGCAACAAAACTGAATCTACTAACCCTCAGCCTTTGGTGTGCGTCCACTTCTCACACTTTCCCTGAGCGGGTTCAAGATGTCCGGATGGTCCCGTCCAATAATTGCTTGGCCCACTTTGTGTACACACTCCAACAGGTGCAAGCCTCGTTCTGTCAGCTGCTGGTGTGCCCTCTTGTGCTGGAAGTGGGACAGGGCCTTCTGCGCAGCGTTCTTTATCAGACTGTTTGCTGTGAAGAGACGATATCATTTGTCTTTGATACATAATGGCTAACAATATTACTGAGTTCTTTCATATCGCTTTATCACACTCGATAAAGACCAGTATTCTCACTTGGTGTATCCCAACATAATTTGCATAAAATAACAAATCTGTAAAAAATTTGAATTAATTGGTCATCAAAGTTGCAAGAGAATATTGGAAGAAAAAACTCCTGTGTTGCACAAATTTATGTGCTTTCAGATGCCTCATAAAAGGCTTCAGGTCTGAAATCTTTTAATATTTGAGTGAGAAATCACTCTTTCTCAAAAACTATTTTACTTCACGGGGAGCCGTTTCTCACAATGTTTTATACTATCAACAGCTCTCCATTGCTTGAACCAAGTAAGTTTTTATACTAACAATTATTATGAGTAATTACCAAACAGTTTCTTAGGGTTGATTTCTCAAAGAGTTAGGACTAGTCATAACCTAACTTAGGACTAGTCCAAAGTTAGGGCGTAAGGAGTTAGGAGTAACTCATCCTAACTCAAGATAAGACACTATTTAAGACACAATCTTTTTAAGTACCTTGCTCTAACTGGCTGATATGAACCTTCAATCCATTCCTGAATATCGGCTCGTCAGATGCCTCCACCTGGTTGTATGCCACCTGGAGGACCCTCTTAGCACGACCTAAAACATTATTGGCTGCTTCCGCTAAGAGGTCATGATCAGTTATGACCTCAGCTTGTTGGCATTCTTTAAGGTCATCCTCGATGTAAGATTCTGTTTAATTAGAAAATCTAATAAGTTGTTGCAAAGTGCTGACAAACCAAAATGGTACAAATGCAAAAAATAGTTAATGGCCCGACGTTTCGACCCTAGCAGAGGCTAAAACTAATAACACAGACAGTTTGCCATTGACTGACGAGAGATTGGAACACACTAGGGGGCAGCAGACACACTAAGTAACCATGTGGACATAGACCTTATCGCAAATAGTTGGAGGTCCTTGCTTCAACTCCAACTCCAGTAAAAATGTCTTTGTTAAAACCCAAATAATTTAATATTTTTGACACTTCTAAATGGGATCTGAGACACTGCATCAAATAATGTGTCAACGATTAGGAACACTTTGTTAAAAAGATGCAAAATGAGTTAGGCCGTGTCTGAATTGGCAGGTTTGGCTACAGCTACAGCTGTTACTAAGTGTGTTGTTAAGGACAGTCTATACCTCAATGCACGATGACGCGGAATTCTAGCCATAGCCGTAGCTGTATCGGCTAATTCAGACACGCCGTATACGCGTCACATACCTGAAATTTCCATGAATCTATTAGCGTCGATGTGGTCATTCACAGCCTCCACCAATCGGTGTACCTCATTTTGCCACTCTCGACGAATCAGCTTCAAGTGTTGAACGGCTCCTTTGTCGAGAATGTCCTGGCGGACAGCAAGGCATGCTGGGAGCACCTCGGGGTCGAGCCTCTCAAGGGATCTCACAATGTGCAGGAGGGCATTAGCTTCTAAGACGTAAAAACAATCACTACTGTCAACTGCTTGGATCATTGTCTCATTAATACAAAAATGAAAAACAATCACTCTTTCCTTGATCTACTTTTTTATTTCTCTCTTTTTTCAGAAAGGGGTATATTATTTAAACATTTTTTATTGTTGTATTTTAGTGTATTTTTATGTATGTATATTTTTAGTTTTGTCTTCTGTAATCTTTTCATTTTAGAAATATTTTATTTGCTTTCAAGTAACCAGTGCAGGGGTCGATTTCACAAAGAGTTAGGACTAGTCCTAACTTAGGACTAGTCCTAGGAGATACACAAATTGCATGGATAGTCCTAAGTTAGGACGAGTAACTGGTCCTAACTTGAGATAAGACTAGTCCTAACTCTTTGTGAAATCCACCCCAGGCCTCAGAGTTAAGGCTTTTTATTTATTAGTTAATACAAAACCCTTGTTTGAGTGGATTAGGGGGAAATACGTGCAACTGAAATTGAGCAAGTTTTTGCTGACATTGGCCGAGAAAACCCCCCCAAAAGAATCTCAAAGACTCACGGGAAACATCAGTGCAACTCGCTGCAATGAAACTGCCAAGTTGACACATTCTATCTGCATGCTCATGGAACGTCTCCTCCAAAGGCTGTAAAATTCTATTGCAGTCCTTCTCTCGCAACGGTCCCTTCTCCTGAAATATTTGTGAAGAGGTGAGCACACAGATTTCAATTATTATTGTTAAATATTTGGTTTGTGGTAACACCGTGTGTGTTTCTAATTGCCAGGTAGACATTGCTCTTTTGAGAACTTCTCTTGCTTTATATTCTACAATCGCAGTGTAGATTTTTTGAATTCGGGAGACTTTTGAAGTTCTTTATTTGTGCCATTCATAATTATAGACGTTTAACCAATGTTTGTTTGAGAGAGATTGGCTGTTACAAGCTTGGCGTTTATATCCCCTTGTAGGAGTGTGCTGAGTTCCCTTGATGGGAAGATCATTTAAACAAATAAATAAACAAACCTTGAGTGTGAGTGTAGCGGCTTTGATCATCCTATCCAGTGGCTCTGATGTCTCAACGAAGGCGTCAACAGTCAGTCCCAGGACAGCGTACTTAACAAGCTTCTCAAGAACCAACAGCTCTTTGGCCAGACACTCGCAGGTTCGGTCGTAGTCGCTACGTAGCTGCTTGAAGTCCGGGTTGTCACTGATGCCTTCCGATTGGTCATGAATGACGCTGCGCTGCTTCAAGATCTGTTGTGAAAACAATGCTGAAGATGAGGGCGGTAAACAACGTAATAATATAATAAAAATTATATATTCCTTTAATCTTTCTCTTCTCTTGTGGAGTATACAGGCCTGAGCTGCTGTGGCTCTTTTGAAGGCTTTTTCATACACACTATCAACCTTTAAATTCAAATTTGGAAGAGAGATTGTGTATTCCTATTATTCTTCCTGCATGAACATATTTACTCCCGATTGTTAGCGATGTCTCAATAACAAGACCACTTTTTGAAATGAAATGTTAACTTTTATTGTATACATGTACATCTACATTTATATATGATTGTAACATTGAATACTTGTTTACTCAAGTAAACACTTGTTTACACAGGTAAACACTTGTTTACTCAGGTAAACAAACTAACCTGTTTGCAGGATGAGATGATTTGCTCTTGTAGGTTCTCTCTGGACAGTGATCCGACAGCCATACTGTGTCTGACCACATCCTCCAGGTTGCCGTAGAAGTCTGGGTCTAGGGAGGAACGGTGCTTTGGCGAGAGCAGACGTATCAACTAGAACAAAATAAAAAATGAAACAGTAAATTGACATGTCCGTACAAAAAATTGTACCTCGATTCTGCAACTGTTGTGTGTCACACAAAAATACTCTACGCAAAAACATTTTCTGGCTCCATCGAGGAACGATGCTTTGGCAAGAGCCGTATCAATTAGGGGGAAAAGGAAAAAATTCAACAGTAAATTGTCATGTTCGTGCAAAAAATTACATCTTGTTGTGTCTCACACAAAAATACTATCTGCAAAAACATTGCCTTGCTCCAGCTAGGAAAGGTCCTTTGGCGTGAGCAGACAAGTCAACTCGAAAGACCAACAAAACTATTAAATCGAAAACAAAATATGTATTTTGTCATGTCCGTGTTAAAATTTGTATCTTTTGTCCACTTGTTGCCTGCTATAACCTTTTTGTACAATGAGTCATAAGAATCCTACCTTGTCAAGATTGGACGCAAAATGTCCCGCCTCTTCCTTACAATCTCCCTCGTCCTCATCCTTCTCTTTATCTCTGGATGCAGATAAACCATCTTCTAGTTGCCTCTCCATCAAGGAGATAAGATCTGAGACGGTAGACGAAACCTGGTTTATCACGTAGTCTCGACTTGCCTACAAAAACAACAAGTCATTGATTAAATAAAAGGCCCATCTCGGCCCCATCTCTGCCCTTCCATGGCAAAACAGCCATATAAAGCCGAGTTCCATTGGACTTTTTCTAAAGAGTTTTGGTACTTTTTGTGACACAAAACACAATGTCCACAGACTTGAAAAAAATGTTGGTAGAAAGATTCCCCTTATATTACTTGCTGAGACGCTGTAGTTTTTGAAAAATTAGTAAAACAATGTCACAAAAAAAAGTTTCCTCGAGGAGATGAAAATTATTTTAGCATGCACAACTTATTTACTAGTAATGGTGATTAAACCCAGCACTAGTAAATACCTTGTAAATGCTTAAAATATTTTCGTCTCCCAATACGAAAATTCACGATTCGACTAGGCAATCAATCGTCTGAGCGACTACGACACTAGTCACAATAGTTGCCCGCGCCTAGTGTCCAGTGCCTTTAATTCTGCATTTCTCCCTAACTAACCTTGGCTTGTGGATTGTTGAGATACTTCACAGACGTCTGCATAGCAGCACTGAGAGTAGGTACAGACTTCCTGAGTGAGTCCATAGCGACAAGTATCTGCTCCTTGCTCAGGGGTTGGGTGAGATCTTGCTGACGTCTGTCACACAAACTGCTCAACATCATTACAGATTCAGTAAATGCCTACACAACAAACACAATCCTGTTGTCAAAAATTACACCAACATTATAAGTGCTCTCTTTTTTTCTACCAGTAGAGTCTGGTTCATACTTCATGCGAATGCGAGGCGAATTTTGACGTCACAAATTCGCAACGAATAAATCGCAACAGTTGTGGAACAATATTGCGAATTGAATACTGACGTCACAGGGCTGTTTTCACAGCGAATGTTTCCCAGGAGTTCAACTGTTGCGATTTATTTGTTGCGAATTTGTGACGTCAAAATTTGTATCGCATTCGCAGGAAGTAAGAACCAGGCTTCATACCCATGTAACGTGAGGAAATTTACAGGCAACACGTTCCAGGCAATCTCCACGAAGACATGCATTCATATTTGAATGTACACATGTTTTCCTTGGGGATCCTAAGACATTGCTTAAAAAATTACAAATGTGCTACCAAAGCAGTCCTACAGCATGCACTGCTGTTTGTTGCCTCAAGTTGCCTGTGAAAGTTTCCTCATGTGACAAGGCCCTAAGGCCCATATCACACGAGGCAATTCACAGGCAACCAGTTCCAGGCAATCTCCAAGAAGATATGCATTAACACTTGAATGTACACATGTTTTTCTTGGGGATCGTAATTAAGACACTGTTTAAAACATTACTCATGTGCTACCCCAGCAGTCCCTGAAGCATGCACTGCAGTTGGTTGCATATTTTGGGATACACCAAGTGAGCATACTGGTCTTTGACAATTACCAAAGGCGTCCAGTGCCTTTCATAAACCACTAATAAATAAATAAAAAAACAGTAAAAAGTATTCTACCTTGAATGAAGTGACCAGAGCTTTCATGGAGTCCACAGATTTCACCAGTCCGAGTCTGTCCAGGACGTAGTGAGCTGCTTGGATGATACGCCGAACCTCTGCACCATCAGACACCAAGAGAACCTGCCATCATATTCAGATACATATACATTAAAAAATGATGGTCACTTTTAAATGTTTCAGGGGTGTGGTCAGCTTCCGGGTATTATGTTCGTATTTTGTCAGGTTGACTGGAGTGTTTGGCGAACATAAAGAGGACCAGAAAAACCAGTAGACAAATGTGTCAGGGGAATTTTTTGTTGGGGGGAGCCTGCAAGGATTTTTGTTCAGATCCCTTTGTTACAGCAATAAAATGTTTTCATGCCTACTTGGCAATCATCAGTTGCGTGTGGGTGATTCTATATATCAAAATCGGTAGGTCTCACGTCTCGTGAAAGACATTAGTTGTGTATTCCGCTGAGATTCAGGTGGTAAGATGTCATAACTGCTTAGATGATTCAACGTACCTCTGCACCATCAGACACCAAGAGAACCTGCCATCATATTCCAGGCATGAGAATGGGTGATGATAAAAAAACAGGAAAAAATTCAGTTGATTGGAAATGTCAATATTCCATCATTTTCGCGCGCAGCGTGAAGTCCCTTACGGCCGGGGTTCAGGGCCCGCTTAAGGGCCCTGGGAGCTCTGGGTATTTAGAAGCTCTGTGGTGGTCTCTGATGCATTTCTGACACCTATTTTTCCAGGTAGAAGTGACCTACCTTTGTGTGATTTTTCCTTCTTTTTTTTTTAATAATAGGTTTAAAAGAAAATAAGGAATGTAAAGCTCAAACAATTCAAACATTTTTGGGTTCGCCTGCGATTTTTTTACAATTCCGGAGAAAGAAAGGAAAAAAAAAAAAAAAACCAATAGTAATAATATTTTTATTTTTTTGACGATCTTATCCCTTATTTCTGCCCTTGAAAATGCTTTTTTTCTCATTAACAACCATTTTTATAGGTTCTTGATTTGAAATTCGGTTGTGTAAAAGAAATTCTTTTGCAATTAAATGTTTGTGATTTTAACGATCTGTCGGCGACGCACATTTTAAAATAATAGGCCTACATATTTGGCGAGAGCGATGTGTTTTTGAGAAAGAGGTTGTTATTCAGCATAGGGTATAACTGGAACGAGGTTGAGATTAGACCCCAACATAGAAATAGAACCAATGAAGAAAGCACGTCGTCCGGACGTACAGTGTGTTCGCTGGTTCCCAATATATCTTTCGCTGGTTGTGAGGCAATAACAGGTACCAGTTTTCCATGGCCTGCCGGCGATCTCAGATTCGTGCCGCGCCGCTTATTGGTTCGTGTACAAACCTGCACGGACGTACACAGTACACAGTACACATGGTGCAAACACGTGCATTGTTTTTTCAGTAGACTTTCAAAAGTCTCCACACGTGTTATCTTTGCTGCAGCAGCAAGCGCATTACACGCAAACATTATTGAACCGTACCACTATAAACGAAGCAAGGAATGAGGCAAGTTTATACATCCGTCTCTGCTGCTGCATGCATGCGCGATGCCAGGAAGACCACAAGCCGTAAACTGGGCCAGTTGCTGGACGGCAATTTATTGTTTAGTTAGGTGCCGTTTTTTCATGAACACCGTACGTGTGGATCCGCGATAATAACAATTACAAAGGTAAACTGACATTGTCTGACTAGAGAAGAGGGATTAGAGAAATCCAAATGTATACCCCTAAAAACCTACCCCCCGAATTTTATAGCAAATTCACATCGAACTCGGAGACCACAATTTTGAAAGGGAAAAAAACGGAATTCCGGTTTAAACCGGAAGATTCTCATGCCTGATATTCAGATAAATAAATGGCTAACAGGTGCACAATTACACTGTACAAAAAAATTCACCTATTTAAATTTATAATATACAAAAAATTATATTTACATTTACAGCTGTATATCATTAAAGCAATCACACAACATCGGTAAACAGTATTGTCCAAAGGCCCACACTTCATGTATCACAACTTATATACAAAATAAAAAACCTGTGAAAATTTAGGCTCAATCGGTCATCGGAGCTGGGAGAAAATAACGGGAAAACCCACCCTTGTTTCCGCACGTTTTGCCGTGTCATGACATGTGTTTAAAATAAATCTATTATTCTCGATATTGAGAATTGATAATTGTTTTAATGTTTTCTCAAAAAGTAAAGCATTTCATGGAATAATATTTAAAGGGAAGTCTTTCACCATAACCTTGTGTAAACCCTATAAGTTATTTGTAAATCTGTGAACTTTTAATTTTTGTTCTGTTCAGAAAGTGTCTAATGGCTTTAAAATAGCATATTCAACACAACAGCCATGGCCCCTTAAGGGAACACGTTGCCTTGGATCGGTCGAGTTGGTCTTTGAAAAGCGTATGTAACCGTTTGTTATAGAATGCTTTTGATTAGAAAGATATTTTAAAAGTAGAATATAATGATCCACACAAGTAATACTCGAAATTGCGTGGTTTTCCTTTTACCTCGTCGACTAACACGGTCTGCCATTTATAGGAGTCAGATTTTTGACTCCCATAAATGGCCGACCGTGTTAGTTCGCAAAGTAAAAGGAAAGCCACGCAATTTCGAGGCAAATGTGTGTGGATCATTGTATTCTACTTTTTAAACATCTTTCTAACCATGTACATTGTATAACAAACGGTTACATACGCTTTTCAAAGACGAACTCGACCGATCCAAGGCAACGTGTTCCTTTAACAAAATGCCTGTGTGTACTCATTATCCATAACATTGTAAACTAACTAGTCCAACTTGACATCAATCTCATTATACATTCAACAACAGCTGTAGTTTCATGGAACACAATCGGTTCTCCCGGATTAACATATGGATCTATTAACATGATGAATGCTAGTTATCCAGTTATTCTATTCTCTAAACAGGGTGGTAACAAAACATCTTTAATTGGAGTGGGGGGGGGTTCTCAAAATATGCATACATCAATAATCACACCAGGGCTCGATTTCACAAAGCAATACCATAGTGATTTGTATTGTGACATCACACCTTACTAAGCAGCTACAATTGATTTGCGGTTAAAGGGAAGGTACACGTTTGGTAATTACTCAAAACAAATATTAACTTAAAAACTAACTTGGTAACAAGCATTGGGGAGCAGTTGACTGTATAAAAACATTGTGGAAAACAACGCCCTCTAAATTAACGTAGTTTTTGAGAAAGAGGTATTTTCTCATTAAAATAATAAAAGACTTCTAGCCAGAAATCTTTTATTCCTATCTGAAAGCACACAAATTCGTCTAACAAGAGTGTTTTTTGTTTCATCATTTTCTGGCAACTTTGATGACCGATTGAGCCCAAATTTTCTCAGGCTTGTTATTTTATGCTTATGTTGGAATACACTAAGTGAGAAGACTGGTCTTTGACAAGGTGTACCTTCCCTTTAAGATCAATTAAAGCTCTTTGTGAAATCGGCCCCAAAGCATAAAAACTTTGTACAATCATGAAAATCTTGCTTGGGGTATCAGAAACTGGTTACCAGCCACAATTCCAAATAGTTTACATTGCTACAGATGGTGCCCTACTAATTGTTTTGCTTAGCCAATTCATTAGCTAAGCAGTATTTTCTGCTTATCTCCTTTATGAAATTGAGCTCAAGCCTGTGTTTAATTGCATAAGACATAAAAGACATAAGAAACTTTGTTACTCTCCAAAAAGAAGAGATTATTACACTGCTTACACAAGGTTAAAAGTTTTTAAAATATCAAAAAGTCGCAAAAGGCAGATACAAATATAGCACAAGAAAACAACGCACAAGGATTTGAGAATATAAAAAAAAATACCTTTACAGTTGCTTGTAGTAGTCTCCGTGCAGCAGTTACCATATTCTCCTTTGCTTCTTCAGAATGTGGTTCAGCTTGTAGTCTTTGAACGGCCATCAGAACATTGCGTCCTGTAGACTTCATCCGGTCACACGCCTTGGGCATTTCAGAACACAACACCTGCAAATAACATTTTTTTAAATACAGGGTTACGAGTAACAAACAGGGAGTAGCAGGGCTTGAAATTAACCTGAGGCCAAGCAGTTGTCATTTTATTGGTCCGTTTATCACTAGCAGGCCTGATACTTCCAGGAGGAGGCAGAAGTTGATTGCCTCCATGCCAACTGGTTATTTTGCCTCGGTACCCTTGAAATGCTCAAATAGAAGTTTAAAATGTCCTCGTTAGGGTGCCCTTTGCCAAGGAGAAAATGCCTTGGTGCCAATGGGCATTAAAAAACGAATCATACAGGCATGCACTAGTCAATATTTCATTTTAAATAAGGATACTTTTCAACAATGAACTTGCCCATCGAACCACTTAGGAGTGAGTTTTTACTAGTCCTTGGGTGTTTTAGCTGGCATATGGCCAACAGACAAGGGCCCAATTTCATGACTCTGCTTACTGCCGGATTGTGCGCTTACCGTCAGGATTCCCTGCTTTCACGCAAGCGCCAAATTTCTGCGCTAGCCTTGTAAGCAGAGAAAGCCTAGTAACGTTAAGTATGCAAGAACAGAAGCCAAACCTTGCCGCTTACTCGTGTAATATGCTCCGAAGCATATGAGCGAAAGCACAGAATTCCCTGCTTGCGTAAGCACCAAATCTGTGTTTAGTTACAGTTAGCAGAGCCATGAAATTGGGCCCTGATGTTAAGAGAGATTGCTGATATTTGTTTCCTATTTACTGGGATTTTTGCCTATAGTGGGTCAGCAGAGTTCCAAGTGTGACATAGTGAGTGCTCCTTCCAGTTCTTATTGTATATTAAAGGTGGTACTTAATTTCTGTGAATGCGAAGTAGACCAGATACTTCACGGAGGCAATGAAGGCGACTGCCTCGATGTGCCCCCTGGTAATTGCCTTGGTGCCCTTGAAATGCTCCAGTAGAAACTAACAATTTCCTCCTAGGGGGCCCTTTAGAAGAAATTGCCTTGGTGCTCTTGCCCTTTCAAAAACAAAGCATACAGGCCTGCCGAATGTTTCGCAGGAGTTATGCAATTGCTCAACTCTTCCAAAATATTTGTATGGCATTCGCATTCGCAGGAACTATTAACCGGGCTTTACTCTGTGTTTTGTGGACTTTCTGGGGGCATTACCACAGGCGAATACTGTACCTCATCTCTGGACTGTTGAACAAGAGTCTGCCCAACCTGACCCAAATCTTCAGTGGCCCTTAAGACCTGCTGGGCAAAGGGGACAAGATTGGGCAGCTTGCCCCCCTCCCTCTGGGCAGAGTCATTCAATATAATCAGCTGCGATACCTGCAAGTAAATAAAATAAAAAATACAAAAATTTTGCAAGGTTTTCTTGGCATGTTATTTGAAATTCAAAATAAGATCTTTAAAAAAATCAAACAATGTGAGAAAGTGCTAAGCCTAAATGAAAGATGAAAGAAGATGAAGTGTTACAATACAATCACATAGAAAGCAATAAAACAAAATTGTTATTAGAAGACAAATTCTGATCGACAGTTCAATAACTGGGGCACTGTATTCTTTTTTAGAAATTCTGGTACTTTCCTTTTACAATGTTTTTGACATTTCTAACATTGTAATTGTAAGGCCCTTTTGCCGAGTAACATCCATGCAAACATATAATAAGAAGAAACTATAAATAAATAGTAAACTGGCGGGTACAACCATACATGTGTAAATCTCTTAGGGTGAGTGTTGGCTCTGCTCTGAAAAGAGCCGGTTGGGTCTCGACGTTTTGAACAATATACTCTGCTCGTCTTCAGGAGAATGCAAAAATATCTTCAAATGATTGAATAAAAACACACTGCCAGACATACAGGGTGCGAACCCCTTCTCTTGGTTCTGCTAGAACTATATTAATGTTCATGCCGCTATCGTTCATTAAGACGATAGCGGTACAAACCTCCATATTTCTTAGAGAAGGTGTCTTTTACGTGCATTTGTTGTAAACGGGACTGACAGCTTTACGCCCTATCCGAAGGGGAATGAAGGAAATAAAAAACTACATCAAGTAATTTATTTATAAAAATATTAATTGCTTTTAGTTTTAGGTTTAATTTGTTGTTATATAATGGCAGTAGGAAAAATACAGTAAGGAAAAATAAATTTTTCCTTAAAAATAAAAGATGATGCATGAATCTGTTTTTATGGTTGTCACATTTCATGACAGTGTTTTGTTTAGTGTAAAGCTTTGCAATTAAAAATGTGAACGAATTATTATAGTTTAGTTTATTTGTATTAAATAAATACTTTGTCTAATCACGGAGGAAGCTCCTCCATGTGGTCTAATAATGATGGTCTAATTCTAACTAAACATAACAACGTCTTTCTTGATTGATGAATTATTATTTTGATTTTGAAAACATTTTAGGCCTATGATATTTAAAATTAAAAAAATACCTGTGCTGCAATTGGAGCCAAAACTCTCTCGATCGAGCGCGTCTGTACCATTGAAGCCACACTATTTGTGGCTGCACCACCCTCCATTTCGTCAAACTGTGCTCTCTTCGTTTACATTTAGTTTCTTACAACAACAATTGTGAGTTGAAACAAATCAAACCATTGTAAATTGATTTCTTGTTGATGACGATTCCCACAAACATTTTAGATAGACAACTTGTTTTCCCTTTTAGTCTGGTCTCTTTATAAACAACTTCAGTTTTCTACGGTTGCTACGATCCGTTATTCAGACGCCATACCAACGGCGATCGAGAGTCGGAGCCCAGTCTAGATTCCCGTATGAACTGCGTGGACGCCAAATGGTTACACGACTTGACCAAACTCATTCAAATAAACCACGCCCACCAAAAGGGGGTGTTGCACAGAAATGTATCATTTTTTGACAGCTTTTACAATTTCCCCTGGATCAATATAAGCAAGTGCCTTAGGAGAAGAAGTTGCTAAAATTAACATAACAATTAAAATCTTGTCTAAATCTGGAACGCTCCGAAAACTTGAAATTAGGCCTCATAAAAAAATGACAAACGGATGCCATCTTTGATTCTAATGATGATGCTTGCACACGGGGTGTTGACATCCCCCCATAAGATAATATTGACGACGAGGGGAATTGAAAAGTGGCATTTTCAATGCACGGTGCTGGAAATTAGCATTTTTGTAACATTTCCAGCAATCAGGACCCAGCCGCGGCTGCTGCGCAAGCAAACACAATATGCCGCCTATGAGCAGAAATGCTGTGATGAGACCGATGATGTTAAAATAGAGACATTTACAGCTCAACAAGGAGGGCTAGGCCTATGGTAATTTAATTGGCAATGGTATTCTTGTATTAGCGTATTCATTTTCATTTCAAGTTCTATTTTTGACGTATTTCTTATTTCCCCATGTTTTCCTTCTTGTTTCGTGGGGAGGGGGGCCCTTCCTGTAATCTTCTTTATGGCAGCTTGTTAATGTTAGTGGGTGAACAAGTAGCAGTTCGATTGGCTATATAATGTTGCCTAAACACTGAAACAGCGGGTCGTGTAGTTAAATGAACCTTCAACAGACGCCTTATAACCCCCCCCCCCCCCGCACGCCCTCTACTCTTCACAACTGAAAATGTTCAATCTGGATATTATGTAGAGAAAAAACGCAAACCCCATGGTTTGGATCAAGATGACCATCCTCTTTAATTCTCAGTTCTGTGTCAAACTTTGAGCCAACGTCCTTCGGGATAAATCATGCCAGACATTAAAGGTTGATTCCAAGAAGCAAGACAAATACATTCATCAATTTTAATCTTCACTTTTATTTTCTACCAAACAAAATACCAGTATAAGATTTTGAAAGCTGCTAAGTACAATTTGTAGCAATAAAGTGCGCATAATTAAAACAAAAAACATAAATTAACACATGTATTGTAGATATAGTCTATTTAGGCTACGACTCATTTCGTTATTGACCCCTTAACCGATATTTTAATGTGAGATATCAGTCAAGATACAACATAATGGCAATGTAATTGGATAGTTTAGCCATGGAGGTTTCTACCTCCATGGTTTAGCAAAGTAATACCACCGTTATGTGATGTCTGCCTTATTCCATTTTTTTAAGAAATACAAAAATCAGCTGAAAAAAACGTTTCCTAAATTACTGTTTAAAATTCATGACACATTTTAATGTTTGGCCCCAAAATATACAGACACCCACTATTTATCTAATAAAAGATCAACAGTGGGTGTCTGTATCTTTTGGGTCAACCTTTATTCGTTAAATTCAAATGAGTTTGCAATTTCTTTCCAATGAGTTTAATTTGAAAGTGGAAGTCTTCTGAGTGATTGAAATCATGATTATTTGTGAAAAGATGTAGTTTGTCGATAAAGTATATAGTTTGTATTTAATCCCATTAAAACTCTGCATAATTGTGTGCAAACGTATTAATTTAAATATTAGTACTGTCCTTTTAAATCCACTCTTAATATAAACATGGATGGGGTCGTAAGACCCCCCCCCCTTCCCAGCCTTCACTCAAGGCACATGAAACACTATTTAAGAATACAACAACTGCGAATCTCTGAGCATGCACATGATGGTTTGCTCTCGTTTGTGTTACGTATTGTTTGTCTCATACGGCTTGATACAACTTGACTCTAGCCTAGGCTAGGGTCAATCTTTTCTTGGTAATCTTATGTGACAATACCTATGGTATTAATTTAAAGACAGTGGACACTATTGGTAATTGTCAAAATCCAGTCTTCTCACTTGGTGTATCTCAACATATGCATAAAATAATACACCTGTGAAAGCTTAGAAATTTTCTACTAAGCAAAAATGAGCAGAACACCAGTCACAATTGTACATGTGACATGGTAAACATTTATTCCGGTGAGCATTATTTTGTTATGCTTGGCTACTTTTTGTGCTTAAAGGCAGTGGACACTGTTGGTAAATACTCAAAATAATTATTAGCATAAAACCTTACTTGGTAACGAGTAACGGGGAGAGGTTGATAGTATAAAACATTGTGAGAAACGGCTCCCTCTGAAGTGAAATCAGGCATCTGAAAGCACACAACTTCGTGTGACAAGGGTGTTTTGTTCTTTCATAGTTATCTCGCAACTCCGACGACCAATTGAGCTGAAATTTTCTCAGATTTGTTATTTTATACATATGTTGAGATAGACCAAGTGGGCAGACTGGTCTGTATACAACTAATTAAATCATTGCATTCATAAATGCAGCTAACAAGATTTAGGCGATCGTTCTCAAATGTTGAACATTATGATTTCAGCAAAAAATAATTTACAATTAATTAAAAGTTAGTAAAACATTGAAATTTGACAGTTAACTGTCCGATGTGACCAATGCTGAATTATAAATTTGTGTTGTATATGGTATAAGCTGAACGTAATCTACATTGGTCTCCCGCACATAAATCTTAACCCAAACTTCTTTTTTTTTTAATACAACCTTCTCCTGTTAAAATATTATTAAGTTTGAAAGTTCCTATCATGCAGTAGGCCTATGGCAGTGACTCAAAAAAATAAATGCGCAAACTCTCGGCACAAAACTTCCTGGAACGAAAACTACTTTACCCAACTTCTTGATAGTGAAGAGTCGCTCAATGCCCGACACGCCATTTTGGAGAAGAAAAGTAGTTTTTATCTGTTTCTCATAAGTCGACAGTTGAGGGGAATATGGCACACTGCCCATAGGGGCAACAATGACTGTACCTTTGCCATGAATTACGGCTATCGACTATTATTTCAGAACATTATTAAACCTACATGAATACTTTTGTAATGGGGTTTTTGCTTTCGGAATAATATAACTGTTCACGTAGTTTTCTGTGCATATCTTTTGAGACAGCTAGTTCAATCTTCTCAATGGTTTTACTATTCTTTAATAAGAAACTCCATTAATCTCTACAATAAAATGACTCAAACTTTTTGCCAGTACATGCAGGACTATTTATTTTGTTTACATACATTTTTGTTGTCCATGTTTAAATATCTGACCTAGGCCTGGCCTAAGCATCCTACCCAACAAGCTCAGATAAGACTGACATTTCCTACAATACTTTCACACCAATAATTATATCTGGGCCTATAGACTCCTTCCTTGTATTGGCTGCCATTGGCCAAAACGTTGAAAGGCTACTATTGGTCGAGCGAGTCGTGCGTGCGCAGCGCGTACCCAAGTGCACTTTTTGTTGTTTAAAGATGGCAGTCAATGAGGTCATGTGCAATCCATCAATAGACCCATTATAAAGATTAAAATCTTTAAAAAGTAGAGAAAATCTCTAAAAATAGAGATAAATGCAGAGACACATGATAGGCAGCCATCTTTGATGTCAAACAATGAAAACTTGGGTACGTATACGGCACAACTCTCAGCCAATGATAGCTGTCCGTTGACCTCAGTGTGAGGGGACTGTTTTGGGTTTGTGACGTAATATGCAATGGTATCTATGGACCTTTTTTATGAGGCACTTATCATATTCCCTTCATGTACTGAAAATATTAATTATCATTAAAACAGAGCATAAACCATTCTCAAGATGACGTCACTATTGTTTAAATCCCCTTGTTGGGATACTCACATGTCACAAACATGCGTTGAGAAATACAATGCATTCTTCACTGCATGTAATCCAAAATGGCAGACCTCCCGTATTGCTCAGTATTGTGACGTCCGTGAGAAGGATTTATTTTCCTCATTAAGCCTCATAATTGAGTTGAATACGGCTAAATCAAGATGGTATCCTCTATACAGTAGGCAAGCAGCCGATTTCACGACACGCTAGGATTAATCCTATATCGAGTTAGGGATGGGTATAGATACGGAACTTAACTCGTCCTATAAGTCATAAGATTAATCCTAAATTAGGCAGAGTTTGGTGAAATCGACGGCTGCTACCAAGTATTACAAATATTCCCTAATACATTAAGCCAAGACCGACAGTATTACCAGAGCCCTTGGCCATCTCCGATTCCTTCTTCTTTTTCCGTAAGAAGTTGGGATCCTGCAGGAGATGCGCCAAGAACACAAAGAGGATGTTGAGCAAGAAGAGGAAGAAACTGACCACGACGAGCCAGAAGGAGAACCCAAAGTTCACGGAGGTCGTCCTGAAATTATTTGGGTAACCCATGTCTTCTTGATTAAGGACGTTTCGCGTCAGATGTGATAAATAGAGGATCAGGTAAACGACCCAAGCAATCAGGCATGCGGCGGCTGTGAAAACAAAACAAAAACAGAAAAATATATCAAACCAAATTTCAGCTTTTGGATTGCAGTGTGACAACAGGGGCACTTTCAAAAGCAACCTCAAACAACAGCACAATCAGAAGTTGATAGTTCATAATCCTAAAAGGATTTGGGTACTTTTTGAAGGAACAAAACGTAGTCCACAGACTTACATTAAATTTTCAAAGTTTAAAGATAATGAAGAAGAAAGGTTTCCTTAAAATGTTACTTGCTGAAGTGCTGAGGTTTCTAAGAAATATTAGTAAAACATTGTCACAAAAAGAATGTAAATCTTGGGAGACGAACAATAATTTAAAGCTCACTCACCTCCAACGGCGTTCCAAAGGTACAGTCCCATCACTCCATGGATGGTTTCTATGGGAACCGTAAGCGTATTGACTAATCCGAAGATGGTAGAGACCAGAGCAAAGATGATGGCGATGATTAAGAAGATGAAACAGGCGATGGGGTATCCAACGCTGTACACATCTTTATGCTCACTGAAAACTAAAGGGACACAAAAACACATTGTTTACAAATTGCACCATCATTCAATCATATTATGCCTTTAAGGGTAATACATTGGTTTTTGGCAACGATTCATTTGACAAGTTATAAAGACAGATACAATGAAGTCACATTTGCAGTTGATGAGTACTGCAGTGCCTAAGTGCCGATAAAACAGAAAAACAGCAGGGTATATTTACAAGAACGTCAAGTCCGTGTACTTTTAAAGGCAGTGGACACTATTGGTAATTACTCAAAACAATTATTAGCATAAAACCTTTCTTGGTGACAAGTAATGGGGAGAGGTTATGGTATAAGACATTATGAGAAACGGCTCCTTCTGAAGTGCCATAGTTTTTGAGTAATTTTCCACGAATTTGATTTCGAGACCTCAGATTTAGAACTTGAGGTCTCGAAATCAACCATCTAAACGCACACAACTTCGTGTGACAAGGATAACTTTTCTTTCATTATTATCTCGCAAGTTCGATGACTGATTGAGCTCAAATTTTCACAGGTTTGTTATTTTATGCTTATGTTGAGATACACCAACTGTGAAGGCTAGTCTTTGACAATTACCAATAGTGTCCGTCTTTAAAGACATTGAACACGTTTGGTCAGTGTTGTCTCACTTGGTGTATCCCAACATGTGCAAAAAACAACAAGCCTGTGAAAATGTGGACATTGAAGTTGCAAGAAAATTATGAAAGAAAAACACCCTTGTTGTACAAGATATAATAAAATGCTTCTGGCCAGAAGTCTTTTATTATTTTAGTGAGAAATTGTCTCTTTCTCAAAGACTATGTTACTTCAGAGGGAGCCGTTTCTCACAATGTTTTATACTATCAACAGCTCGCCATTACCGGTACTCATAACCAAGTAAGGTTATATGCTAATATATTTTGAGTAATTACCAAACGTGTACAGTGCCTTTCACCAAGAATACAGCGGGTACCAACTGCACCTCTTGCAGCAGCATTCGCATTCAAAAGTTTGGGGATACAAATTATCCTAACCATACAACTTTAATTTTAAATGGTTGTAAATCGAAATGATTGTCATTATGGGACCAATCCATTTTAAGATTTTAAAATGACATCTTTTAGATTTGAATTTTAAATGCTTATTATTTTTATTTTTTTAATCTAAAAATGGATTGGTATCTGATAACAATCCTTTTGATTAACTTGTGAGTTCCTTCCCATTTAGATAATAGGCCTTTTTAAAAGCTGCAGTCCTTCTCACCAATAAGTTTATTTAAAAAATGGTATACGTCTTAGGTTTGCGGTAACACCATGTCCATGTGTATATTGCCGTGTAAAAACACAGTGTTACTCTAAACCAATATTGATACCTCATCATGCAATGCATCCAATCCCTAAAACTATCTAACTAAAATCTAAAGTTTGTTATTTCCAAGAAGGACACAGGTATTAAAGATTAGTAGTCCAACTCAAAAGGTTTAAGTCCAATATATACCCCCTCCCCCATAAGCCCTTTTTATGTAGGCAGATTGCTCGCAAGATCGGTGGAGGACTTAATACAAATTTCATCCAGGGGATTTGTGGGGCACTTTGGCGGCACTAATGGGACTAAAGATATACCACAATAGAGACAGGAACCAGTCCTTTCACATTCTAAATGTCGCAAACAATAATGTAGAACAGAAGATTTCTCAACCATGAGAAATTATCACACATCGTTCCAGACATCCACACTTTGTATATGAACACCAATTAATACCCAGCAACAACTTAAAAATTCAACAAATGTTGAAATATTTATTAATTTATTTTATTTTTTGCATCAAAAATGGACAAAGAATATTTTTGTATAACTACATTAAAAAAAAATTTGGAAGCATGATGGTTGAAATTTTACAAAATGTACGACGTGTGAAAGTACATCTAAACTGTAATAGTGTCCCTTGAAAAATCTTGTAAAAATATTCAAAGTTTAATAATATTCAAAGTTATGTTCACTCTAAAACTTCCGGGTCCAACTTGACCCGGTCCAAGTCTCTTTTTCTGAGCCTGACCAATTTCTAGGTCAACATGACCCGAAATCTGTGTCAAAATGAGCAAGAAATGGATCAAAATGATGCAGAAGTGGGGTTGGAATCCCATTTTTAAAACCTTGGCCTCTCTGGAATCTGAAAGAATGTCACTTCTAATCAAGACCCCCCTACCTGATAGACCATTCAAAACCATTTGGTGAGTCAACCATAACTATGCACATATATTACACCATTAAACAACAAAAGTAAATGGTTTTGAATGGTGAATCAACTTGTCAGAAAAAGGCACAAGGAGGTCGATGTCTGTATCACATTCCAAAACCAGTTTAATATAAACGACTTCACAGCATAACATCAAGATCTCATTACCACTTAGCAGGTACTCCGACTGTTCTGTTGGTTTTTGTGCTTATTTATACGACCCAGAAATCTTATATGACTTTCTATTGTTACAAGTTTATTGATATTAGATCAATGCCAATGGCTTAGAGTCTATTACATGTTTTTATATTTCGTTTACTTTTGCTTGTAGAATAAACACCACAAACAGACCCACAATCGCTGAATGATTAAACCTCTACATTCTTGCCCACTCCTGAATAAACACAGTTCTGGAAACCTATTGTGTATTGGGACCATGCGTGACTATTTAATATAAACCCAGAATACAATACTGGCCACTATTACTCTGTTTTCGCTATTCAATACCAATGTCTACTTGTTTCATCTGTCTTTACTGAGTATAAACCAACAGTTTTAGATATCATTTCATGATCACTGTTGAATTCAACTTCTAGCAGAAATGCCCTAATTTATAAATTCCAATGTATTCCATTCTAAAAGGAAAACAGTGTATCTATAGATGATGTTTGGTTAATTTGAAATCACATGACCAATACTGCTCACAAATACAAGTAAATTTAAGTCGGCTCATATATCTAGATTGTTTAAAGCCAGTGGACACTTTTGGCAAACAGTATTGTCCAAAGGCCCACACATCGAGTTTCACAACAATATTAAAAAACAAACCTGTGAAAATCGGTCATCGGAGTTGACATGTGTTTACTATAAATCCGTAATTCTCGATGTCGAGAATTGATAATGTTTTAAAGTTTTCTCAAAAACCAAAGCATTTCATGGAATAATATTTCAAGAGAAGTCTTTTACCATTACCTTCTGTAAACACTGTAAGTTATTTGTAAATATGTGAACTTTTTTTTCAGTTCCGAAAGTAGAGCAAGAAACAAGCAAAGTATAACACAAAGCCCTGCCCAAAAGCCCAAAGTTTTACGGTTGTTAAAGTTGATTTTTTTTTTAATCTGAAAGAATTCCATTGCAAAGCTAATTCCCACAGTTTGAACTCGTTAGTTTCATCTGCTATCAACAGCAAATAGCATCACAGTCGCCGTCTTGTTTCTAAATCGCTCTCTGAAAAGGTACACCTTTATATTATAGAAAAGTTTATTATTTGATGTATAATACATTTTGCTCAATGAGAGATAGAGTTTGAATCAAACAAAATGGCTGCTACTTAATCATATCACATGCCATGGTTCCGGGTGGCCTTCAAGTTTGCGTGTCTCACTTTCCGCAGCATACAATAGATGGTTTCGCATGACTACATACAAGCTTCACAAAAACTTCAAAAGCCTCATGTAATATCCCAGCAACTCACCCTACAATGCCAAACTATGTCTGCTTTTCACATCATTGTGTGTGTGAATATGAAATACACTCGCAATGGAAAAACTAAATTTCATTGGATATTGTCTGCCCCTGACCTTTAATAATGCACTGGAGAATTTCTGGGTTTTCTTTTAAGTTTGATTCTGTTGGAACTTATTTTATTCTTATTGATAGTATTGACTAGTTACATAATTCAGGTTATTTCGCACTCTTCAAAAAAATAAAAGTTAAGTCTTTTGAAGAACCTTGTAGGAAATCGAGTATCCGCAATTGCTGAGCTATATTTCTCAAATAATTAGTTAAACTTGTTTGCCCAAAAGATTGGTATAAATGATTAATTTTATAATGTGCAAAACAATTTCCAAATGTTGTAAATATAACTTGCCAACACAACCAGAAAAGCACAATTATTTGTTAGGGTTATTGACAATTCAACCTTCATGTGGTAAAGATTTGGTAACTTTCACCAACTTTTTTTAAAGAGTGTTAGGATATAACTTGAACTTTTAAATTGAAACAATTCTACTATTGGTGCCTTTTCGAACAAGATGATTCACCATTCAAATCCATTGACTTTTGAAGTTGTGTTTTGAATGGTGTTATAACTGTGCTTTATGGTTGATTCCCGGGTTTTGAATGGTGTTGCATTTTCTATAAAATAAAGCATCTAATTTACCTATTGTAAGTACAAAGTTGTGGCAGGAAACGGAAAGTTTTCCTCTCTGGATGTTGATAAACTACTTGGAGAAAAACACAAAATAAATATTTCTCGACAAACTAGTCTTACTTTTGAGCGGTAAATATATGTATTTGATAAGATATATTACTTAATAAATATAGGCCAAGTCAGCAAACACCAGTCACAGCATTTTCAGATCTAGACCCATCTGGCGCGCTGTTCTCATTTTTTCGAAATTCGAAGAAAGGATTATCTGCATGGGTCTAATTCAAACCCAGTAACTGGGACTCTTTACTCATTTCAAAAATAACGACATTTGCATTTTCGTATTTGAGTGAAAATGCAAAATGTCAATTTTTTTATGTTACTTGGTCTAGCATTTTCAATTTTTGTTTATGTTTTCAATATCATAGTTTTATCAAACCTTTGAAACAGGTCCAGGCTCGTCCTCCGAGGCCCCAGTTAAACTTCTTGCATCCCTGTAACAAGCCAAAATTACAACGCCCCCGGAAGGCACCCGGGTCGTCAGTGTCGATGGGGTTCGTCCCGTAAAACTCCTTCAGTGGGAGGGTCGTGTTGACCAGACCCGATAGATCTCTCTCAAGCCCGGCCTCTATCCAGTAGCTCGTTCCGACCGCAATCCCGGAGATAATCAGGGCAACGAAAGCACACAGGGAGGCAAGAAAGAAGAAGGTGGTCCTTCTCTTGACAAACATGACGGCACTTTTTGAATCAAGGGTTGACTTAGCCGAGATCAAGAAACTCTTTCACTACAAACTTGTTTTGACGCTGATTAAAATTAACAAATCCAAGTTTTTTTGCAACACTTTCCATTAACCACAAACGCTATTCTGGTTAGTTGAAGTCCACATCCAGTAGCAACTCAATAAACATGTCCATGTCTTAAAGTTTGGAAGTGACGTCGAATCAAGCAAAGTGATCTCCTAAGGCATCAAATGAAATCTCAGACCAAGGAATGGAGGAAAACTGTGGCTCTCATCACAGAACGAACGAAGCTCGTATCTCAATAGAACATGGCCAGGTACAACGCCACACACCCACGCACAACACGGAAGTTTATAAAACCGAAACTTGCTTTGCAAGGAAAGGGAATGTAACTTCACTGGGCTTCCTCTGATCTTCACACACCTCGAAAACTCAATTTTGTCGTCTCTTGTTCTTCCAACTTGATTGATACAGTCTCCAGATTTGTCTGAACATAATCTGAGCAAGTACTCTTCATAGAAGATCAATAACTGAGCAAACTTTGAGTGCAAATCTCTACAGTCAGACCGTGGGAAATTTTCGATGACGCACTATGGTTTGGGGCTCGTTTTGCCCTGGTACACCAAAATACAATGGCAAGTGAATATGGCGTGTCAAACGTTGCATTATTCGATAATGTACAATATATGTGCGATGTTTCTCATATTTATATAAGAATGAACATCGCACATGTATATTAAATTATCGCATATGTATACCGTCACAAAACATCGCATACAAATGATCGCATATAATATACTACAAAATTATCAAACATATATTAAAACTTATCGCATCTCTATTGCAAATTATCGCACATATATTGCAAATTATTGCACATATATTACAATTTATCGCACATATATTACAATTTATCGCACATATATTACAATTTATCGCACACATATTACAATTTATCGCACATATATTACAATTTATCGCACATATATTACAATTTATCGCACATATATTACAATTTATCGCACATATATTACAATTTATCGCACATATATTACAATTTATCGCACATATATTACAATTTATCGCACATATATTACAATTTATCGCACATATATTACAATTTATTGCATATATATTATATTTATTGCATATATATTACATTTATTGCATATATATTACATTTATTGCATACATCAAATGAATATCGCACATATGTGACAATTATCGCATATATATGAGAAACATCGCACATATATTGTACATTATCGAATAATGCAACGTTTGACACGCCATAAGTGAAAGCCGTGTAAAAACAAGTTTGACATGAAGTGCTAGTCCTGTGACGCTCTGATGAACACGCCCTTGTAATTTTGGGTTTGCTTGCCTTATGTAGTTAGTTGCCTATTCAAAGTGGAACTATTTTGGGTTTATGTTATTGTAGCCCTGCCTCTTCACGTTTACCAGGAAACCATAACAAATCAAAACTTTACAGTTAACTACTTTAGTGAGGTTTCAAGTCTATTACCTCCATGATATAAACAACTTTTACTTTCCAACTGAAACTTTATTGACTCAAAACACTCTTACAAATGAGCTGTTCCCTTGAACTTACATCAAACACATTACTAAAAGGGAAGGTACACCTCAAAACAAATGTTAACTTAAAAACTGACTTGGTAACGAGCACTTGGAGCTGTTGATAGTATAACACATTGTGGGAAACGACTCCCTCTACCTGAAGTAGCATAGTATTTTGAGAAAGAGGTAATTTCTCACTAAAATATTAAAAGACTTCTATAGCCAGAAGGCTTAAATCCTATCTGAAAGCACACCAACTCGTCCAACAAGGGTGTTTTTATCGTGTTCTAGTAACTTCGATGACCAATAATATTACTGAGCTCAAATTTTCACAGGCTTGTTATTTTATGCTAATTTTTGGATACGTGAGAATACTGCACTGCTCATTGACAATTATTACCAAAAGTGTCAGTACCTTAAACAAATAGGCCAACTAAAATGTCAAATAGAGAACAAAATAAACTTACGTAAATTGTCAATTGGGCCTACTAGTGAGTTTATAATAGAAAGATTCAGTGGCGAACTGTGCCCCCATTTGAAATCTTATACTTTTAGGCTTATAGGGAATAGATATTTTCAGAGTGAAATGTTTAATGTGATAATTTCGATGGTATGTTTTGTAACTATTTTAGCTTGCCATAAACTTGGTGCCCCCCCCCCCCCCCAACTAGGAAAAAATAATGCACACATTGGACCCTTCAATTACCCTTGCTGCGCCGCTGATTTTCGATTTTAGTGAAGTTTTTAATTGACGGGGTAGTTTGTGCGTCCTCTCAAAATTGATAAAAGCTAAATTTGGTGAAACAACGAAACCAAGAACTTAGAAGAGAGAGGGGGTGGTGAAAATTAGACACAATCAAAAAGCCCAACATAAAAAACATAAAAAAAACACGAACTCGCGACATCACACTTTAAAATTTGCCGATATCGTGGTCAAAATCACAATCCCCTCATTTACACGTTTTGAATTCACCCCGCAATAAAGTCACGGCAGTGGTAATTTCTCATTTCGAGCGAATGGACCACTTAAATGGCTTAATTTTATGACGGGACAGCACACGTTAAAGGAACACGTTGCCTTGGATCGGTCGAGTTGGTCTTTGAAAAGCGTTTGTAACCGTTTTTTATAAAATGCATATGGGTAGAAAGATGTTGTAAAAGTAGAATACAATGATCCACACAAACATGCCTCGAAATTGCGTGGTTTTCCTTTTACCTCGTCGACTAACACGTCGGCCATTTATGGGGGTCAAAATTTTGACTCCCATAAATGGCCGACCATGTTAGTTCGCACAGTAGAAGGAAAACCACGCAATTTCGAGGCAAACTTGTGTGGATCATTGTATTCTACTTTTAAAACATCTTTCCAACCATATGCATTTTATAAAAAACGGTTACAAACGCTTTTGTTTTGACCAACTCGTCCGATCCAAGGCAACGTGTTCCTTTAAATGAATGTGAGGCTGCGCGTAAAACAAAAGTTCATAACTCAGGTTCATTTGCGAACATGAGCAAGAACGCCTCCCATTGGTTTGTCACGTTGGGAGACTCCAATGTGCTCACAATGTGGATTATGATTGCACCGAAGATATAACGGAATTGCTAGAAGAGTCATATCGTACATTGTACGGGCAATATTATCACAAAAATATTCCCATATCTATGGTACAATAAGCCCCGACACCCAGTCTACGAAACTAACGTAAAACGTACGGTGCGACTTTGTCCGGGCTTTCGTAGTTCGGATCTGGTAACCTACACAAATTTAGATCGCATGGCACCATCTCTTTGTGTATGCTGTGATTACTATGAAAACATCCATAACTGGGGTGAAATGTTGCTGCGCCTATACAGGAGCAACATAGCTAAATTCCCCATTGCTTTCAGTGTTAAAAGGCGGGTTTTGATTTGTCGTGTAGTCTCAAATGTTGAACCTTAATAATAGGCATTTTCTTAAACGGAAAAGCCTCGCTAGTAAGTGCCAGCCATCAGCATAGAAATACTGTCAAATTCTCTTGTTCAAAGAATAGCTGCGGCTTTCGCAGTTGGGATATGGCAACCCACAAATTCATTTGGATCACCCGACGTAGGTGAGTGATGCTGGCTGATTGACCCCCATGACTCACCAAAATTCCCATTGCTTTCCGTGTTAAAAGCGGGTTTTGCAAAGTGTGGCATTCTCGAATGTTTAACCTGTATAAAGAACATTTTTCTTGTGCGAATGAAAGCCTCGCTAGTAAGCGACAGCCATCATCATAGAAATACAATCAAATCTCTAGTTCAACACGAATAAGTGTTGGAAGAAGAAATCCATCTATGGTGCGACTTTGTCCGTCTTCCGTAGCTGGGATTTTGCAACCCACAAATAAATTTAGATAGCCTATAGCACCATTTTTTGTGTATGTGGCGATTGCTACGAAAACATCCATTACTGGGGTGAAATGTTGCTGCGCCTGTGTAGGAGCAACCTCGCCAGATTTCCCATTGCTTTCCGTGTTAAAAGGCGGTTTTGCAACGTCTAAATGCTCACGGATGTTAAACCTGTATATTGGGCATTTTCTTACACAGAAAAAGCCTCGCTAATAAGCGACACTCTTCACCACAGAAATACAGTCAAATCTCTGGTTCCCTAATGCGTTGGGCGCGCCAGCAGTTTCCTATTAGATACCGTTGTATAATTTTGGTTTATGAGCAGATGCCATTAATATAAATCTCAGCTATATCTTGGGTTCAAATCTCACAAGTGACACACTCCAACGCAACGCAACAACAGTGACGCCATAAACACGACCGTGCAACGTAAAACACCCATATCAGAGGTTCAGTGATGCCATAAACGTGAAAGGTGCACGTCAAATTTCCCCGTTGCTTTCCACGCTATTTAGCGGTAGCTCGACTGTGGTGCTAGTTTGGTGTTGAACCTCGTTTATGGGCATTTGCTTACGTTACACGCACAGTGCATGGAGCAAATTTGCTGGTTGTTGCTTGCTGTATGGTTTGTTGGATTTCTGAAAATTTTGAATGTTTGGGGGCCCGGGCATTTAGGGGTAATAATAATATGAGGGTAACTTCTTTAATATATTTTAGGTTTGCAAGGGTATGGCTGCCAAATAATAATTGCCAATTTCAGTTCAGGACTGAAATTTGCAATTATTTCTATCTAGCTTAGGACCGTTTTTAGTAAATGCTCCTGTACCACTTCTCTGCTAATTTATTCCTCCATGCTGTAACTAAGCAAGCAAACAAATTATTGGTAAAGGATAATGTATGTACCTAGATGTTGAAGATCACAGAATAGGATTTTAAAAATTCTGACGTAATTAGTGGTAAGCATTACTCACAAATTACATGCAAACAATGTCATAGTTTAAATTAAATCAGCGAAATCGGCGAATACAAAAGAAAAGTCCGATTCATAAAATCTTTCTCCACCTTGCTGACTGACGGGTACGGCACGTGAATAACTTTTCTTTTCCGTTTTAATAAGTCATATTTTGTCGTTTGGACCTAAACTTTTTAATCACCAAAACAAACTAATAATACCAAAACAGCTGGGGAAATTTCGCACAACAAAAGGCATTGCTCGAGAAGGAAAATTCATTTGCGATGACGATCCTAAACGAACGAAGTCCGCATTGGATTTCGCTGGTGTACGACCTACATGCTGAATAAACCATGACTACTTGCTTTAATAAGCATTGAGATTTACAGGGAGCCATTGAACAGCGAAAGTAATGGCGGCGTCTACAACTTGATCGCCGTGTGTGAACTGAAAGTGAAGCTACGATTTTAGTCTCTGCGGCCAGAAATGTAAGTCAAACGGCAAAGTTCACAATCAATGTTATATCATATTTATATTATGTTTGTGATCGCACTTTTTAAGTACAATCTAAACTTGTTTTTGACGAGAAACGGGGGAACCAATCATAAAAGACATCAACGTAGAGAGTCGTGTAGGATAGACAAGTCGACCTTCACCAGTTACTTTTGGATGATGAATAGTAATACAATCACTCACTCTGTAATTTAGTGATCACATAATGATCAGCCGTTGTAAAATGGCTGAGGCTGATACTTTGGAGACATGGCTGGGCATCTCGGAGAGTTAAATAATTGGGTTTCCAAATAATTCTCACTGTCTCTGTGTCGACTTGCTTGATTTGATTGATTGATGAAGACGACTAGTCTAGACTCACCAGTCACTGACACTGACAGTCAGCACTCAGAGAGTCATACAATTTCCAAAATCCAGACCAGGGTCACTCAGACTCTGACCATCCTCAATTTTATTATTTCTGTGACTTTTATCGTAGTTAGTTGCAATAGATCAGATGTGTTATCTGTATCTGTATTGGTCTCCGTACAAACACCTGTTGAGGTTGTCGTCGTACGTCCTTCTGGATACTTCTGACGGTCTCAGAATCAGAGAGTGCCTCACAACGCATTCCTCAGCAGTCTGACTTTTGAACACAGTCAAACTTTTCATCTTCTTCATCCCGATCTAGTCTGCATCTCACTCACAGTCACAGCTTTATTTACATCCAGAACTTGGAGTGAACTTTACCGAGCTCTAGTCCTATGAGTACCAGCATAGTCATATATAAAGTTACGAATGATCATCATGAACAAAGTCACTATAGTTTCACTCGGTGTGCCATTCTGCGCCTTGAACACCCAGCAGAGTGGATATGTACGCATTACAAGTCTTTATATTAGTATTATTATTAATATTATTATTGGGACAGCAGCTCAATTCAGAGGAAGATTACCACAAATAATGATACCATCAATTTGGTTCTTTTACATAGATGATTATCATGCTTTGGGATAAATAAAAAAATTGCAAGTTAATTTTTGCGAACTTTTATTAACATGATATACTTATCCGACCATTATCTGACCATTTGACCTCGCTCCAGAACTTCGTTATCAATAGTGTTACCTTATTTGTTTGTTAGAAAGAATGGTGAGCAGCCAGTTGAATATTATGTTTACTTACTACCACTACCAGTACAGTAGCTTGAGGTGGGTTTTTTTTACGGGAAATAATAGTCCAATTTCAATATTCATCCATCAAAGAGGTGATTTGAATTGGTCAGTGACTGTAATCTAAACTAGTTTAATTAAACAAGTTTACCTCAAGTTCTTTTCCAGACCAAAGTAGAAAAGAAATGGGAAGATTTTAAGTCAAATGTAATGCGTTTAAAGGAAAAGTATACCTTAAATTGGTTTTTGGAAGGGTTCGATATTGTTGAAAAGTCAAGAGCGGATAATGATATTTATACTAAACAAAGCTGAGCAGCTTTGGCTTCTAAAACCAAAGGTTTGTTATTGTCATTAATTTGTAGAGTGACTACCAAGCATCATATACCCTTCAGTTCCATGTGAAGGCAGTGGACACTATTGGTAATTACTCAGCATAAAAACTTACTTGGTCACCAGCAACAGAGAGCTGTTGATAGTATAAAACATTGTGAGAAACGGCTCCCTCTGAAGTAACGTAGTTTTTTAGAAAGATGTAATTTCTTACTCAAATATCAAAAGGCTTCAACCCTGAAGTCTTTTTCTCTGGCATCTGAAAGCGCAAACATTATTCTGCGCTTCGAAGGTTTTTTTTCTTTCATTATTCTCTTGCAACTGCGATTACCATCATTACCATTTTCACAGATTTGTTATTTTATGCATGAGATACACCATGCATGATATGCATGAGATTTTAAGTGAGAATACTGGTCTTTGACAACTGCCAAAGGCATCTGATGCCTCTAGGTTTATGTATAATAATAATAATAATAATAATGTCAAAGTCTTAGATAGCACATGTCTCTACCAACAAGGTACTCAAGGCGCTTAGTACTAAACATTTATCAGGAAAGAGAGGTTATTGAAAGTAATGAATTCTGTATAGCACTTACTTGAGAAAGACTGTGGCGGTCGCGAGCTGAATCCATAATTAAATTGCTTGACTCCGTTGAACAACCCGAAGTGAATGAGTCCTGTAAAAGGGGGTGGGACACTGTTCGGATTTGTTATAGCCGAGCTATTTGTCGCGTTTTCTCTGGTTGCTATGGCATCAATCCAGTTCGGCGTGGCACACCCAGCGATCAAAGCGCCAAAAGAACAGAGAGATAATAACAGCACGATGCCAAAAGGCACCTGGTTGCGTCGAGACAGCATGATGTTTGATTTGAACGTCGTCAGAAAGTTCCAAGTGTGGTTCAATAAGGCGTGGTTGTCACTTACTTCAGTATGCCGGTCCAAGTCTATAAAACCACACCACAAGAAACTGGTAATGGAATGGTTCCTTAAATACACTCTGTGCTGAATGAGTGCCTGAAAATATGGAATCAATTTTTTTGACACTCAGTATTTTGTTTGTCAAGACAGAGTATTGTGAATAAAGCAGGCAGTGCAATCTTGATGTAACAGTCTAGACGCATGTGGTGATTACAACTCCTCGGTGGTGCATTTACATTTACCGGTACACGTAACTTGCTGATAACAGTAAATCTACCCGGAGTTTCCAAGTAGGTTTTGATAAACTTGTACCAACAATATCCAATGAGGCAATGACCAAAATGTCAATCGATTTAGGCAGGCGTGGTTCTCACCCTTTGCTGTATACCGGTACCAGGCGATAAACCACAATATAAGCATCCGGTAGTTGGGTTTGGTTTGTTCATGAATGCAAAATGGAGTATCGGCAGTATTTGCATAATCAGTCCTCATCTACATGTATGGAGGGGGGGAAAAATACAACAATAGAAAACAAAGCTTGGCAAGTTAGACTTTGAACCTAACTCGCCTTGCTGTGTAAACACATTGCATTTGATGGTTACTATATTATTAGACTGCAGTTTGCACTGCTGTGAAGTCTGCACGCTAACACATTAAATTATAGTCAGACTTGGAGTGGGAGATATTTTTATCATAAAACATGCCATGCGCATTAAGTTAACCTGTGTTGTGTAGTTCAGACGTAGTATTTTACTAAATGTAGTCAACTGTATTGAGGTACTGAACGATCCTTTGGGTAAATACTGATTAGTTGAGCACTAAATCCTTGTGTATGTTTGTAATGAGCAATTGGGTTATGGTTAAAATAAGGTAACAGTTTGTGGATTTTTACTTTGTTGATACTGTTTTGTGACTTCTCTAAATGTATATTTGGTTTGTGGTAACACCATGTACCTAATATATACTGGGTAGATTATGTTCTTTTGAGAACTTGTCTTGCTCCATATTCTACTTCTGCGGAGTAGATATTTCGGAATTCGGGAGACTTCTCTACTACAGCGGAGTAGATTTTTGAGACTTCTTAGTTCTGAAAAGAACTGTCCTGCTTTCTAACTGCTACCTGGACTGAAAGTGAAAATTGGCTGGGACTACTTTATACTCAGTTCTAACTTTTGCCTGGGAACTATAAGAAGCTGTTTTTTACGATTTCCTCTATTATTCCTTTACAGGTTTAGCTGATAATTGTTGACTGTATTGTACTAAACACCACCGTTGGCCATGGCAGGTGTGATCTCAACTGACCAATGGAGTATCCGGGAAAAACTTTGCTTAGCGTCGTCCGTCATAAGGAGTGGGGATCAAAACTGGTAAGCAGAAACATTTTAACCATTTTAAAGGGCAGGTTTTCGTTTGGTAATCTCACCTTAATTAATGGCAGTACATTCTCTCATTTCAATCCATATTAAGCCATCTCACTCAGGTCTCCGTTTCTTCTAGTGATCTATCTCCAGCTGCCCCGAAATCGATAAAGATCATTGGGTGATCAAGCAGTTGCTTCCCCTGCCCCTCCCTCACTTGTGGAACGAAGTTCCCCAAAACTCAGTGACATGCTGGATTGTTGATACTTTCAATACCAAATTGAAAACACACGTTATGACATGCCATTTTGTAACAACTTTTCTTCTTTTTGTGACCTGAGCACCTCTTGGATGAATATTCTTTTTGCGCTTTATCAATGTCTTTGTTATTTTTAGTATGAAACAAACTAAAATCAAATTGGTGTTGTTTGTTTTGGACCAGGGTATCAGTGAGCCGTGCTATCAAGCCATTCGGCGATCCAGCGAGACCCTCTGACTGGTTCTCACAGAAGGTTAGTTTTTAAAACTCCACAGTAAAACCATTGCTTAAAGACACTTAGACACCTTGGGTGATTGTCAAAGACCAGTCTTCTCACTTTGTGTATCTCAACAGATGCATAAAATAACAAACCTGTGAAAATTTGAACTCGATTGGTCGTCGAAATTGTGAGATAATAATGGGGGAAAAAAACCTTGTCACACGAAGTTGTGTGCTTTCAGATGCTTGGTTTCGGGACCTACATTTTGAAAACTACATTACTTCAGAGGGAGCCGTTTCTCACAATGTTTTATTCTGTCAACAGCTCTCCATTGGTTGTTACCAAGTAATTTTTTATTCTAACAATAATTTTTCAGTAATTGCCAATAGTGTCCACTGCCTTTAACTTTTGTGAACAACTGAGAATCAAATCTGGAGAAACATTGGTGTGCTAACTCGACATCCAGCATCAACTGGTTAATGTTTTAGCAATTATCTTAATTCGCTGCCCATACTGTATTTCTGTTGCTGTTTTTTTCTTACAGAATTGTGCTTGCCAGTACTCTGCACTGCTTGAGACTGTGGACACACCAAAGTAAGGTCCTTCATGTTCTATATGTACTTGGTAGCTTGACGCTGTTGTGTTTATGGGTTCCATTTTTTCAAGATGGATGGGGGAATTTATGCAGAAAGGGTGTTCAGTGCTCATTACACATCAGTGTAAGGGTGAAAAATAAATTTTATTGTCTTTGCAAAACTTATTATCTATTAAGATGTATGTTGCAACACTATTTTCAGCAAGAGTGTGGGTTCGAGCCTAGTCGTGACACCTGTGTCCTTAAGCAATACACATAACCAATGCTTAGTCTTCTGGACGAGACATGAAGCTGTTGGTCCTGTGTGTTGTGTATTGCACGTTAAAGAAACCAGTGCACTTATTGAAAAGAGAAGGGGTTTGCCCGGTGTTCCTGGTTTGATTGGCAGCATATTGCGCAAAAACACCTTACATGGTGGTAAAAAGGAGTAGGTCTCATAATTCAAACGTAGTCCCCCAGTTCCTTGCAGCGTAGAAACAACTGTATTAAGCGCTTAATAAATGTTGTGTTATATTATTTACTCGATCTAGACGTAAAAGAAGTGAACGAGGTGAAGTAGTGGACACTCCAGGAGATCTGATCGTTCGCAAGATGACCAAGGAACGTATCGCCGAGCTCAAGACCAAGCTAGAAGAGGATAAGGCCCAGTATCAACAGCTTCAAAAAGAGATCGAGCAGATACAAAGCGGTCAAATCGATGATAAATTACAGTCAATGTGGGATGAGATTCAGGAGTAAGTGTCCAGACCCCAACCTTGTTCTCAGGGGTGTTCGATCTCAGCATGCCCTGCTGGCTCATAACCCCTGGAATTGGTTCATTAAAAGGTGCTAGAATCTGGTACATTTTAATTCTTCTATTTCAAGTGGTGTCTTTGGTCAATGATGTTACGACAGTGTTGTCCCCAGATCTTCCTGTCCCTCATGCATGTAGATATCTCCCCAGCTGCAACAAACCATGTGTCCCGTCTTGGTATGTCTACATCAGTCGGGTGACCTCGACCTCTTTGGGCTTGACCTTGCTTGGGCTCCCAGAGCACAAGCTTGCTGGCTGGAAGCTCAGGGTGGCGATAGCAGTGCCCAGCGAACTTCACTCTACTTGCGCAGATTTTGACACTAAGCTTTGGGGAACCCGAGCTAGGAATCTGAGTTGGATATTATCAATTACCCCTACTACTATCATCACAAGTTTTCCTCCTTGTCTCTGCAAAGTCCCTTGTGTTTTAAATCCTTTCATTGTTTGATTTTTCCAGACAGAAGAGAGCAGCCGAAGAGGCAATGGAAGCGAGGAAGGCTGCGGCTGAGTTGGCTAAAGCAGCCGCTGCTGGTATGTATCACACAAGAGTTGTTATCGTTATCTACTACCTTTGTTTGTTGATCTCAAAGCTTATTTCCATAAGTGATGTTTGAAGCTTTGCACGGTGTAAAGGATAAGAATACGTAGAAAACATTCCAAAGACATTGTTTCAATTCAGTGTATTTTGGCAAAACTTTGGTCCAGAAAACCCAACAATTTGGGGGAAAAACAAGGAGAATCCTGAGTAAGAACTAATAATAGTAGTAAAGACTTGTAATGCATACATATCCACCCTGATGGGTGTTCAAGGCGCAGTAAAACCATACAACAAAACAAAAGAAAACTTACACAACTGAATTAGTCCTTGAAAACCTGTGACATAAGTCAAGTTTTGATGATATCTTTACATGTGTACCCTTTGCAGTCAAACCACCCAGCAAGTTAGCCTTCCACTCTCCTCATAAACGTCGACCACCAACCAGAGCCCCTCGCCTGGTATCCCGTTCCCAGTCTGAAACATCACAGGGCGATAGTGTCGAGGTGGATGAAGACACAACGCAGACACCAGTCAAGGTATGATAGAACACCTGTCACGAGTCCTCGTCTCCTTGTTTATTTTATTATTTATTGACGTCATCTTTAATGAGGGTAAACTCTGGTCAATGCCCAGCACTGCTTTCTATTATAAATTTTTAAAAGGAAAGACACCATGGTCTCCTACCTAAATAGCAAATCTCCAAGTTGGTACTAAACGGAGACACCTTAGACCAAATAGCTCCATACTTTGTAGTGCTAAGAACAAGTCCCATCACTTTTTTTCTGATGGAGCTTCTCAGTCTATGGACCCATACTCTGGAATAAAAACTTCCAAATCACATCAGGGACACAACATCCTTCAACATGTTCAAGTCACTTCTGAAAGCCCACTTGTTTCATGAAGCCTACCATCAATGACTAATTTATTTCTTCTGTGCTTCAGCACCTTTGAGCAAACCTTTGATTTAGGCGCTTTATAAATATTCATGATTTTATTTCTCTGCAACTGCAGACAACTGATGAATCTGGTGCCGTTCCCTCTGATACATCAGTAGCACGATAAATCAGCCTCTGCCATTCTGACCTCACTCGCTGCAGCCAAAGAACAGGAACAAGACGCCTTGGCTGTAAGTAGTGGGCACATCAGTTTTAGGTTTTCTCTTGTGGGTGTAATTTTGTTTAGAGTTTGCAAAGAAAGAGCTTATTGTTATACATAAGAATACTTGTGTATTTATTTATTTATCTCTCATATTGTGTTCTGAGAATCTTTACCAATTGATTAAAACCACACACTGATCAAAGGTTTTTGCATTTTATCCCTTGCATGTGACATCGCTATTTCAAGCAGCTCCCTCGCTTGGCCTGGAGCTGTACATAGCGCAAACACACTGGTGCATTTCTACTCTTCGACATACTAAACTTCACTGGCTTCCTATTCACGAGTCTATCATCTTCAAACTGTTAACCAACACATATAAATGTGTGAATGAAAAAAAAAATAATATTAATAATAACTCAATAGTTCCGTACTTATTTGGCTTAATACTAGACTATTCATTTCATTTTCATTCCTATGTAATGTTAGTTGTTGATTGCTTTTATTAGTAATATTGTTGTAAAGCGTTGTGGTACCTTTTCTGTGTGAGAAAGCTTTATTAATGCCTAGATTATTATTATAAGAGCAGTCCATTAAGATGTTTGTTTCTAAATTTTATAGATTCTTGAGGCAGATGTCCCCATCGACACGGATAACGATGAGGCAGCAGAAAGATTACTTGCAGGTAAATAATCTTAACGCACTTTGCCCTCCCCCCCCCCCCCCCCCCATCAAATTCAGACTCTTTCCCCCATCAAGAAATAAGGAACACAGACAGACAATTTCCATGATGAAGACCTAAAGAGATTGTAAATTCCAACCTGGATTTTTTCCATAGGTATTGATTGTGGCAACAAAACCCACAAACTGATTTGGCTCAAAGCTAGTGTGAAGACAAAGAAGTTTGTATATGTGTTGAAATTTTACCAAGGCAATACGAACCTTTTCCAGATAAGTTTCGACACGGATTGAAAGTCGATAGTGTGAATAGGCCTTAAGCTTCTGCTTGGCAAGTAAAGGGAATATTAAAGACTAATGTCAAAGGATTGAGGTCTGCTCTGGGTGATGCACAAAACAGTTAACTATAAAACTCCCTTACATTTACCTTTGTGTTTTGACTCCCTAGCTAAGGTAGAAAGTCTATTGTGTCTATAACAGTTACACAAAGGGGAATGGCAACAGTCTCTTGAAGACACTGGGCACTATTGGTAATTGTCAAAGACCTGTCTTCTCATTTGGTGTATCTAGCTCAACATATGCGCAAAATAACAAAACTGTGAAAGTTTGAGCTCAGTTGGTCGTTGAAGTTGCGAGATAATACCGAAAGAAAAAACACCTTTGTCACACGAAGTTGTGTGCTTTCAGATGCTTGATTTCGAGACCTCAAATTCTAAATCTGAGGTCTCGAAATCAAATTCATGGAAAATTACTTCTTTCTCAAAAACTATGTCACTTAGTTTTATACTATCAACCTCTCCCCATTACTCGTCAACAAGTAAGAATTTATGCTAATAATTATTTTGAGTAATTATCAATAGTGTCCACTGCCTTTAATATTTAAAGGCATGTTGGCAGCTGTTATTGGAATTTCACTACATTTATTTTCTGTAATTTCTCGGTTACTTTGAAGCTACTGCAAGTGACTTGGTGGAGTTACTGAGTCCATACCCAGTAGACTCTCCATCTTCCCAGAGTCTTGACGAGAGTTCTCTACCTTCCCAAGATACACCGACTTCTACCCCAGTTCCAAGAGTTAAAGAACCTCTCATCTTAAAGATAGAGAAAGGAATCCTTAAATCCAAAGAGGTAGGTCTCAAAGAAACTTATATTGTTTATGTGAAATTGTTTGAAGAATAACTCCTACTATGGTAACAGTCTCCCGACGATGACTAGAGCAAGCTGGTCGAAAAGCTGAGACCAATTAAGAACTTACTCTGCGGTAGTGAAGTTCATAACGATCCACTAAGCTACAGCAGTAGTCTCAGCCAATTGTCTACCTACCGCCCAGGTAGTAGTTAAAAGCAGGATAGTTTTTTTCAGAACTGAGAAGCCTCCTGAATTCCAAAAATCTACTCTGTGGTGGTAGAGTTTATAGCAAGACAGTTCTCTAAAGAACAAAATCTACCTGATACACACATGGAGTTACCACAAACCAAACATAAGCATTGTTTTCTTTCAACAGAGCACATTTCTGTATTTTTTGTTTCAAGTTCTGAAAGCATTTCTGCCTTTATCCATACAGGGATTCCATCTAAAAAACAAAAACATTGTGTGCCAATTTGTGTTTCCTTGCCATTCCTTTGCCCATTTCTCTTCAATTTATTCTGAAATATTATATCAAAGACTAAAGTAGAACCTCAAGAAACCAAGTCCGATGAGAGTGAGATGGTAAACGTCGAAGATCCAGTAATTGAACAACAACCAACAGACCCTCAGGTACCCTTTGTTTTTGTTTTTTTCCGTCGTCCATTTTTTGTCTTTTCCTGTCAGTAGAGATAGACATCATAATATCCACTAATTATTTTAACTTCAGGATGTCAAATTTCTTTGACTAATGTTTGCTTTCACATAAATGCAAACCGTAGAACATAACATGTCTTAGATTTACCATATTTATTTTTGCCTTTTTCATGAGGATTGTGCAGAAGTTGAAGTTACTGGTTGCTAAATGCTGTGCATTTGGCAGGCTGCTTTAGAATTGGCGGCTGTTGCTATGGCTACAACAATAAACAAAATAGCTTTTGATCATGGTATCATTTGCTCTAAATATGAGGGTTGTTGGTTGGATTCTCACCCAAGTACACATGCTGTATGCCTGTGGTTTTTGTTATGGTTTTTTTTTTTGGCGAAGGAAAATGTTGTCAAATCAGTTCACCATCCAGTACAGCCCTGCTACATAGATCACTTGATGAACTTCCTGATTGGATTATTCCATGCATAACTAGGGGGCCAGTGTCAATCAAGAAATTGATAATGAGATATCACTCAGCCCACTTGCCCCTGTTGCGGCTAATGCTGTTCGACAAAGTAATGCTAAAGTTCAGGAGCACTCTGTAGAAGCCACCAACCTTAAGAGTCCTGTGAAGACATCAAAATCAAAACTCACAGCATCTCAAGAAACGGATGACCATATTCCCTCTCCTTCCTCGATGCAAAGATCTCCAAGAAGGAAAAGCTTGAGTCCTGAACAACAGAAACTGATCACCCAGAAGCTTGACGCTGCTCTTTATAAGAGTCAAGAGCTTGGTGCTACACAGAGTTCGTCTCCCGTACGTTGGCTTCGAGCAATACAGGATCGTAAGAAATCTAAATCCTTAGACGACACTATGAAGATGGACCAGTTAAGCAGATCAAACCTGACGAATCAACCAAATGAGAAATCATCGGTAAAGCCCGATGTGGCCGACACAGAAATGCCAACGATGACCGGAGCCGATCAGCAAATCCACTCACCCGATCCAAAGACTTGTAAACCACCGGATCAAACCACGACTGATGCCAAACAGAATGGTCTCCAACTCTCAAACAATCAACCCAAAACTGACAGCGAAAGGAACAAACCTGAACTAAAGAAAGCCTCACCAACAAAGAAAAGCCCCAGAAGGGTTGAGGTACAGCATTTGTTGAGTATCAGCTCTTGCTATTTGCACATTGCACCTGTTGTTATTTTGTTCATCAAAACACCTGTTTAATTAATGGGTTAGAAATGAAAGTCTCAAAGAAAGTATTTTGAGTGACATTCTACAAGACAGTGTATCCTCTTGTTTTCCATTCAGAAGTCTGACAAGGAGTTTCCTGCAAGATGTAGTTTTTCAAGAAATTTTTAACAAACCAATGCTAAGCAGTCAATGATTACAAGGGATACGACTTCTTCTATGTTTAATTATTACCATGGGATTGCTGGCAAATGAATGTTCAATTAATCTCATTAATTTGTCACGTTTTTGTCTGTTCAAATTAACCACCGGGTAATCGGGTACTTTTTATCAAGCCTCCTGTCGGGTCCCCACCTCTTTTTTATACAAAGATTAACAGCTCATCAATGATCTGATGCTCCCTCTTTGTTTCAAACTCTCCTGTAGTTTGAAACTAGGGTTCTGACTGGGGCAAGCCCGCCAAGAGCAAGTTCGAGTGCCCACATCAGACGATGCACTCACTAGAATTACTCATTTGGAAGTCTAGTCAACCATCGGTACCGTGATATTCAACACTCCATTGCATTCTGCCTTTTCGCTTTAGTATCACTGGTTCCCTGCTGCGCTTTACACATTATTAGCAAGGAACAGGCTATCGGGACCACAGAAGGAACCATGGTCCTGAGGCTGGTTCCAAATGGTCGACCACAGTAGTCAACCAATGGTCCCCAAGCCTGAGTTGAGTCAGAATAGTCAACCTTTAGCTGACTACCGCACTCGAACTTGCTCATTTCTCAAAAAAAGCCTAAGGCTGACAGCCACAGCCACAGTTGAGACACTGGCTCATAATTAAAGAATACAAAAAATGGTTGGCCCAGTCTACACAGTGTGCCCCATAGAAGTTAATCCCCAACCTCAATCACCTAGAGTTGTCCAACGATGTTCAGATTTCAGCCCTAACACAAGCGGCTTGTGTGGCCTTTCCTCAACACCCTAATACTAAACTCGTCTTCTCCCTGGTCCCAAAAGCAAACTAATGATTAGTAATTTTTATTTCCAATTCTCATTTTTGCTTTAATAACAATTAATACTAGTCAACAACAATAACCCATTTCTTCAGCCATCCATTTTGCCAATAAACCATCATTCATTTATATTTGTCGGTAGACCTCTTCTTGCAACTGACTCCATCACCTACACACCTGTTGTGTAGATCATCACATGGTTTATCAAAATTGGCTGGAATAGTTTATCTATCATTCGTCTTAACTTTTACTTTTTACTTTCAGATGATGTTTCATTATTATTTCTTTGGCGCTTGGAAATCAGTGTTTCATTCATGTTTTATTTTTATTTTTGGTTGAACAAAGAAAAATTCACTGGCGTGTTATTTGAACACATGACCTCTGGGTTAAAATGACGGTGCTCAACCAACTGAGGCATTAAGCCCTTATGTTTGTTTCTCCTTGGAGGAGATCATAGTCACATAGCTCAGTTGGTAGAGTGCTGACATGTTAATTGGGAGGTCACAGGTTCAAACCTCGCTCTATTTTTCTTTGTTCGACCCAAAAATTAACCCAGTCAGGGTTTTTTCTGCAGGTTATTTTGCTTACAGTTCTCTTCAGTTCTGTTAAAAGTTCAATCACATCCAATTCAAATAAATTTCACTCTACACTCGCCCTAAAACATGCAACTTTCTAATTGAAAAAAAGGGAGAATGGCTGATGACACTTAACTTTTGTACATTTTTTTTTTTAGTTTTCTATGGCACTTCTTTGAAATGAAAGGAAAAAATGGAAATCAGTAGATCAGCTGAAAAGTTGCATTCCTGTAGAACAGATTTGCCTTCATCAGCATGAATAAAAAGAAATCAAATTAATCACAATTTGTTTTCTCTTGCTACTCTCAAGGCTGATAACAACCTCGATTTGACGGCAGCAGTTCATTCAAGAGGAGTTATCGATAAAGAGGACTTCCGTCACACAGACCCGTCCTCTCCGGATGATACATCGTCTCGAGACGACACAGAGATTAAGGTCAAGAAGAAAGCAACGAGAGGAAGACCTCCTAATAGTCAGCGTAAGAGTGCAAGAAGGATTCAAGCACCTACGGTAAATATACCATCATCGGGAAATAGGCTGGCCTGTAAAGCATGGTCTGTTTACTAGTGCAGTCCTCAGTCCAACACCAATCATTATGAACTCGACACCATTACTGTTGGATTCTGATTTTTGCGGTACATGTATACCTGATCGCATGTAAAGCATAATCAGTTTACTATTGCAGTTCTCGGTCCAACACCATTCATAACTAAACACCTTAACTGTTGGACTCTGAATATAGCCTGATTATGGTGGTAGACCTGATCACATGTAAAGCATGATCAGTTAACTAGTACAGTCCTTGGTCAAATACCATTCATAACTCAACACCTAACTTGGACTCTGAATGTAGCAGTATACCTGATGACATGTACTTAAAGCATGATTAGTTTACTAGTGCAGTCTTCAGTCCAACACCATTCAGTAACTCGACATCCAAAATGTTGGACTCTGACTGTGGTGGTAAGCCTGATTCCTAGAAAGCATGATCAGATTACTAGTGCAGTCCTCAGTCCAACAAAATCAAATTAACGTGCACTTGGATTTTGATGGGTTTGGGTGGTTATGTTATTGTGTTATTCCATGCAAACTACAATGACAGATCAGACAATGAGTTTCTTGTGAATGGATTCTTGAATGTTGTCAAGTCTCTAAACCTGTTGGATGCACTTCTCTAATTCTATCATCACCATTCCATAATCAGGGGGAGGAGGATGAGTTCAGTCACACGGATACTCCACCCACTGGCAGGAGAACAGCCGGTAAGGATGGAGCAGCTAGCGCCATTGCGTCTCTGATCAGCGAAGATTCCAAGGACGACACGCACAGCGAGGGTGAGGAGTCCGATGGGATGGACAAACCCTCGGAGAGTGACGATCTGTCTGCCTCGGCTGGTACCCTGCAATCTCCATACTTCCTGGAGTCACTACCCAACAGCCCTGCATCTGTCTCACACAGGTCAGTTTTGGTTACCGCTGTAACAGTTTGGGTACTTTTTGTACAACGCAGGACTCAAATGTGGAGTCTTTACTGGATCAGAATTTATTTTACAAGGCCAGATTCAAAACGAGTTTAAATAGCATTCAGAGAAACAAGTCATGCTACTTTGATTCTCAACAGAACTGAAAGACATATTTGATTAGTAGTCAACATTTTCCACAGAGACACTACACAATGAGGTATTATTGTTATTAGTCAGTTGTAAAACACAAGACCACCGAGCTTGTCCGGTCAATATTTTACTGGCCCGATGGTATATGAACTGGCCTCGAACTATCATCTTTAAAGTAAAAACCGATTTTGTCTTGACTTTCTTTGTACAGTGAGGAGGATCACGCTTATAAGATTTGGCGCAAAGCGATCATGCTGGTTTGGAGAGCTGTTGCAAGCCACAAGTAAGTATAAAGTTGTTTCACCCGTCGTAAACCAAGGTTCACTCATCCGAGATACACATTCAATTTGAGGATAAAAAGATGAAATAAAGAAAAACAGTGAGTAAGGTCTTCAAACTTTTACTTCATGTGCAACTCACTGCAACATCATCCAGTATCGCAGCATGCCGGTGTGTGGTGCATGCAGTGAGAACCATTACCAACTCAATGAGGTATTTCCAGACTTGTGATTGGTTAAAACACTCTGCTGCTGACAACACCAGGGCTTGGGTCCAGTGAACTAGACCCAATTGGCCACGAAATGCCACAAATACAGTGCTTTTCACACATCAGTAAAAACCAGGCTTAACTCTTTTCCAATAATAACACAGACTTGTAATGCGCACTTATCCACCCTGCTGGGTGTTCAAGATGCAGAAAGTATTGCATCAGCTGGGAATTGAACCCGGTCTCCTGTGTGGCAGGCGAGAATTCTACCACTGACCACCAATGCCTCTTTATCCCTGCAACAATTATTATATCAAATAAATATATTCTCCTCGTCCAGGTATGCCAACATATTCCTCCATCCAGTGACTGACGACATCGCTCCAGGATATAAGAGCATCGTCCTAAGACCGATCAATCTGATGACCATCAAGAAGAATATCGAAAGCGGTTGCATCCGAACGATCGATCAATTCCACCGGGATATGATGCTGATGTTTCAGAATGCCATCATGTATAATAATATCGATCAGCATGTCCATCACATCGCTACCATTATGCAGAGTGACGTCGAGAAACAGATAGAGGTAACGTGTTAATACCTCTCATTTTCACAACTAGCCCCACCCCTCCACGCATACTACCTTCCAATTTCCGTACTTATCTTCATACAAACCATCAGAGTCTACAAAATTTGACAATTAATTCCACATTTAAAATTATGAACAACGCAACATCGTACATCATACTTAAAGCTGCAGTTAAATTTGAACAGACGTAACAGGTAACCAACCTGCTTTCGAACCCTGCCTCCCCCCCTCCATGCATACTACCATACTTCCCCCACACATACCCTCCCCCTTGATCTAACCGAAGACAGATTCTTTAATATCCACAATCCCCATTCCTACCTGTGCATCTTCCATCTCACCCAACACCTGTAAGAATTATGATGTCATGACTCAGCGTGACAGAGAAACTATGGTGTTGACTTAAAGCCATTGGACACTTTCGGTAAACAGTATTGTCCAAAGGCCCACACTTTGTGTATCACAACTTCTATATAAAATAACATACCTGGGAAAATTTAGGCTCAATCGGTCATTGGAGTCGGGAGAAAATAACGGGAAAACCCACCCTTGTTTCCGCATGTTCCGCCGTGTCATGACATGTGTTTACATAAATCCGTAATTCTCGATGTTGAGAATTGACAATTGTTATAATGAATTCTCAAAAAGTAAAGCATTTCATGGAATAATATTTCAAGAGAAGTCTTTTACCATTACCTTCTGTAAACCCTGTAAGTTATTTGTAAATCTGTGAACTTTTTTTTTGTTTCTGTTCCGAAAGTGTATAATGGCTTTAACTCGAGTCAGACTCGAGTTGCCAATTTCACTGACTTGTGACTTGACTTAACTTGACCTGAGGGAAAATGACTATTCTTATATTTCTTTATCCAAACAGGAGTTTGTGTCAACGCAGGCACTTGTACAACAACCGGACTCTACCAAAATGCTGCGGGGTAGAGGCAAGCAGGGACAGGTGGTAAGTCATCTTTTCAAAATCAAACCCGACTACAAAATATCAAAAGACAAGCATCAATATGAATCATTTACACTTCAAATTCCATCTGTCACTGCCGGGCTGGAAAAGCTCAGCCTTAATTTCAGGAATTCATTATTGTGGTTGGCTTCCTCATAAAAAGTAACCAAGAAATTCTGACCAGTTGTCTACTATCAAATGACTTATTAACCGTTACAATTTTATCCCTGGTTAATCTTATCAACAGATAAATAGCTTGTTTTGCTGTCCTTGTTTTTCAACCATTTTAACGCATTATCGCTGTGCAATGTTTTTCTGATCTGGTTAGGGACAGTAGTTTGACACATTTGTCGTTTTATGAAATTCTGGGTCATTTGCACTTTTATCTTGGGGTTTTTGAATTTTAATGGCCTTTTTATCGAATTAACTAGCTTTTGAACATTAGAGACCATAATTCAGCTTCTTTTTTTACTGCAAGGGTCTTTTTAAATATGACAAAATGACAGCCATTCTTTGATTCTCTGTTTACAGGAAGAGGACCGTTCACGTCGAAGTTCCACCGACACAGATACGTCAGGGAAGAAGAGACGCACAAGATCCGATGAGAATTAAAGAGGAACTCTATGGGAATTTTGGCCAAGAACTATCTTAAATTCGGGATCAGATCACAACGATTTGTGACAAGGGCATTAACCCAACGACAACAGTTTTAGAAATGCCATAAGTAAGCCTTTGGATTAATTGATGTATATCTTGAATACTGATAGTTTCTTTCATGTGAAAGAATACATGGAGAAATGTGGAATGTGGAGAAAGCAGAATTGTTGAATCGTTGTTAATGACTGAAGAATATATGATCAGTTTGTTTTTATGTAACAGATCAAACAATGTTTAAAGGGAAGGTACACATTTGGTAATTACTCAAAACAAATATTAACTTAAAAACTGACTTGGTAACTAGCATTGGAGAGCTGTTGATAGTATAAAACATTGTGGGAAACGACTCCCTCTGAAGTAACGTAGTTTTTGAAAAAGAGGTAATTTCTCACTAAAATATAAAAAAGACTTCTAGCTAGAAGTCTTTTATTTCTATCTGAAAGCACACAAATTCGTCTAACAAGGGTGTTTTTTCTTTCATCATTTTCTCACAACTCCGATGACCTTTTGTGCTCAAATTTTTACCGGTTTGTTATTTTATGCATATATGTTGAGATACACCAGTTGGGGAGGTAGTGCTTTCTGCTCTACCGGCTAGGCTTTGAATTGAAGATACCCAAGCCTACATTCGTATGGACTGTGAAAGGGGTAACCCTGTTTCAGCCCTAGGAGTAGGTGGCAGTGGCCTCTGGAAAAAAATAGTTGTAGCCCACACCTTGAAGTGGCCTTCAGGCCTTGTGTGTCAGGCAACTTGCATACAAAAAAAATTAAAAAAAAAAAAAAAAAAACTGGTCTTTGATAATTACCAATAGTGTATCTTCCCTTTGAGCCTGTATCACACTTCCGCCATCTTCGTCATGTTACCACAGAGTACCATGTAATGTTAATAGTACTATTTTATTTTTTTTTGCATGAGAGGGATCAAATTTTTTTTTTATTCTCGTCTCATTTTGACCTGTCGCACAATCAAGTGGAGAAAGAAATCATGGTTGAACCGTTATGTATATGTTTGTGTGAGAAATCTGTTATCGCTACTTAAGTCAGGTAAATATGGCAGATTTTATAGTTGTTTACCGCATTGCTTCAATATCAGTGCGCCATGATGGTTACTGGTGTTGCCTTGCCTTTGATAATCCATTGTGCGAAGACAATGTTCATTGGGGCCCCATATGGCCTATTAAAGGGAGGGTATGAAAACCAATTCAACACACTTTGATTCCCATTCATAAATACCTTTTCGGTCAAAAAACATCAACACTTTTTGGTCAAAAATTAAAATAAATGCACAAATTATAATTGTTCAATGATTTCTTTCAACACAACAGTACACCCCCTCCAACTATGAAATGGTAAGGCCCTCGGGTAAACAACTCCTTATAAGGGAATGCTGTGCGCGTCGCGCGTATTGCGTGATGTGGCACTACTGTCCCGGCCGTTGCTCTTGACCAATAGGAATGAAGAAACTGTCTTATAAGCACAGGTGCAAGCTCGCATGTCACGCCCATGTTTCAGCACTTTTTACTGGTCATAAACAAAGGTTTATACACACCCACGTGACGCGATCTCCACCAATAGGAATAGCGAAAGTGTGAGGTATTTATGAATCACCCTCTAAAACTATGTCTGCTACATCTGCTCTAGTCTAACTGATGTGTTATGGGTTTTTATTTCCAGAAGGCTTGGGACATTCCGCGCATGCACTCATACTTCTGAATTTAAAAAAATAGCTGTTGGATTTTTTTTTTTTTTTTAACAACCCTTTTGAATTGTATATCCAAGTTCCATTTGTGTATTGTGCTTACAAAATAAACATTAAAACAATAATATTAAATAAATATGCAATTGAAGAAGGGAAAAAACATGTTTTCGATGTTAGCTTTTATTTTTGTATCAATCCAACTTAGTTATTTATTGTCCAACATGTTGTGAGTAAAGTTTGTTAACTCTGAAAGATTTTAGTTTTTTTGCAAAAAACTACCAAGGAATCCCTAACAAAAAAGCCAACATTCTACAATCTGAAAACATTAAACACTTTAAATTACAAATAATTTATCTACATGTCATGACTGCAAACAAAATACAAATGCAATATTTAAACACTATAAAATAAAAAATAAGAACATGTGGATTAACAATTCTGGAAGCCAACATTTCCTATGACGACGGTCAATAAACAAAAAATTAAATCAAACTAACACAATATAAAACTTTTGCCTTTGTGTCGCCTGCAAAAAGACTCCGCTTGGGTTGAACGGCTGAGCCATAAATTATTTTTTGCACTTTATAAAAGTGAAAGCTTTAAGATTAATCTAGTCACTGCAACAAAATTTTATCATTCCTGAACGTAATGGACGATAAACAGAGTTCTGCAGTTTGGTTGAATCTGCATGATGTGAGACATCCCAGAGCGACAGAAGAATTCTACGGGACACAGTTTCAGTTGTCACATCATTGCATACTGGTAGAAATTCCTTCAAAACATCCATAGATTCCCAATACACATCAAATTCCTAAAACATCCCTTGGGAATGGAAGCTACTGGTACAAGACGTCCTTAAGATCTTCACCTCTCCTTTACATTGCTTGAAGCAACTTCAGTATGCATGCCTAACACGAGTTAAGTCGCTGCTTAAACATAAACATAGCCAATCCTTGCAGGCAGTGGTGTTTGAAAAACTTGATGTAGGCCAAAGTGACTTCCATTTTGGAGTGTCAAGATAATTGAAGAAAAGTGAAGACAAAGTATGTTGCCAGTGGAAGCTATTGGTACAAGACGTCCTTAAGATCATCAGCTCTCCTTCACAGTGTTTCTGTTTCAAGCAACTGCTGTATGCATGCCACACATGAGTTAAGCCTAACATGAGTAAAGCCTAAACATGAGTTAAGTCTAACATGAGTTCAGCTTAACATGAGTAACGCCTAACATGAGTTAAACCACTGGTTAACTAAAACATAACCAATCCACGCAGACAGTGGTGTTTGAAAAATGTGAAGTAGGCAAAAGTGACTTCCACTTTTAAGTGTCAAGATAATTGAAGACAAAGTCAAAGTCCAATGGCAGTGGAAGCTACTGGTACAAGACGTCCTTAAGATCATCAGCTCTCCTTCACAATGCTTCTTTTTGAAGCAACTTCTGTATGCATGATTAAAGACGCTGGTTAACTAAAACAAAACCAACTTGAGTGTCAAGATAAATGAAGACAAAGTCAAGTTCCTGCCTTCCGAATGAAGTGACGAGATCCTCAAAGGCCAAGCATCGCATCTCATTAAGGTTTAAAAAATCCTCACTCAGTCTTGTAATCTTGAAGAGTCAATACGACTAACCGGAGCACAAGAGTTCGTCAATCCAAGACTAAAAACTAATTCCCTACAAAATAGCATCTTGGTTTCTACTTGGAATCCGATTCCCTTTTTTGTTCTCGTTTAAGAAAGTTGTGAAAAGTGTCTAAGTTAATCGGGGGTTCCTCGTGTCGCCGGTATTACCTTATGTTTTTCCTCTGAATGACTTGACGTGTTCAGCGCCGTGTTTGACTCCTAGACCTACTGCGGGATCGACGACGGCTGAGATGGAAAGAAAACCAAAAATGGAGCATAAAAATATGATATTATTATTATTTACTTGGCATAATTTAGTAAGTTATTTATTTATTTATTTGTTTCTTTATTTTTTTATTTTGGTTAAAAACACAATACATTGTCGGCAAATAAAACTAGAATGACACGTTCACAAAATGTCTACATTCTACAAGAGACAAGCAAAATCTAGACCAACCTAACAAAAAGAACAAAACAAAATACATGAATAACATAACAAAACAGGGAGGACAATGAGCAATGGCACAAGCCTGAATTGAACAATTCAACTAAATATCTTTGACTCAGAAACCTTTAAAAGTCTAATGCCACTAACTACATTATTAAAATATATAAACAATCTAAGAAAGCCAAATGTTTACATAAAAATACACAAAATAAACAATCCAAGAAAAGTTTAGATATCCCCCAAGGGGAAAAAACATCCACATAAACATGCATACATACAAACACACATACAGTTTATACAAAATATTGCCATGAAAGAATGCAGTATACAAATACAAATTTGTTATCCGAAAAACAATGCATATTAGAAAAAAGCTCAACTTTGTAATCGGCAGATTGCACATGACGTCATTGACTGCCATCTTTGATGACAAATGACAGAGAAACACATGTGATATGCGCAGTGCACAACTCTCAGCTAATGGTAACCTTTTAGTAAGCAAGTTCCATCAACGTTTGAAAGGTTCCAGAGGATAGTATGGGTTTATGAAAATGTTTTCCAAAACAAAAAGTGCAACCTACCTATCTGGAGAACTACTACGTGAACGGCTTTTGCTTCGTGTTGGACGACTCCTGGAGTGATGTCGTCTGTTATGGCTATAAATAAAACAAATTGGATATTACTTAATACATTATTAATCCAAATTCAAATTATCTTCTCAGACAAAAGGAATGATCTTAATAATAACAGACGTTTATAGTGTGAAACAGAAAAGATAATTCAAACAATGTGTTTGATCATGTTTGTGTTAACTACGTTTAAAGCAACTGTCTGTATGAATATACTCTGCTGCACAAGTAATACAAAAAATGCAGAGAAAAGGAAATAAACAAGCAGATTATAAACAATTAACTGGGTGAAGTACACAAATGGGTTTTTAACTATGATTTCAAAAGAACAAATCATTGTGCTTGAGCAACAAGGTCAAACGTTGATTTTGCAACCAAGTCATATGGCGTGCAAAAACACTCTGTGTTACATCATCATATCTGGGCATCCGTCTTAGATTAGGATTAAACTTTCACCAAACTTAAGATGGGTTCAATGGGTCATAACATCTATGGTTACGGAACTGAAATCGTCAAAGCTTAGGGCTGGAGTTAGTGTCGCCCTAAGGTCCGATGGCAGGACAGAGAGCTAAGGTGATTCATTCACCAGCACCAGGGCCCAATTTCATAGAGCTGCTGTAAAGCACAAAAATTTGCTTAGAATGAAATTTTTGCCTTGATTAAAACAGGATTACCAACCAAGTTTCCACGTGATTTTCAGAATGAGCAAAAAAACAGCTGAATACCAGTAACAGACAATATGCAACAAATGGAAATTTGGTTTTTAATTCTGTTTTTATCAAGGCAAAAATTTCATGCTAAGGAAATTTTTGTGCTACTGCTTAGCAGCTCTATGAAATTGAGCCCTGATCATGGGATGAATGAACCAAAGTATAAATCAAATTTCGCTTAATTTAAAATTGATGAAGAACCATGACGGCTTACATTTGCGGTGAGCAACTTCTAGATCTACTCCTGCTCCTAGCTGAATGACGTCGGTAAGGACTCCTACTTCTTGAACGGCGCCGACCTCTATCACGCCCTCTGTATGCCTGCCTCCTAAGTTGGTCTGGAGCTGTACAAACAAAATTAATAAGATGCATTAATCTGGGACTTGAGGCATTACATGATGAGGACTTCATAGTAATTCCGGCTATAAAAAACAAATTCATTATAGTTATTATTATTATTGAGGTATCAATATATATTTGGTTTGCGGTAACACCATGTGTGTATCTACTTGTCTTGCTTTATATTCTACTACAACGGAGAGGATTTTGGGAATAATCCATAGAGATTTTTTATTCTTCCGATGGTGGGTGAAAAATATCTTTCGAAGCATTTATACAAAACTCTCAAAAGCTTTAATGGCAAAGACCAGGGAAATAAGGTCAAGGTTCTTTGCACTATACAATTATTGCATTGGAACCCTAAGAAAATCAATGAAATCACTTCTACACCTTGTCTCAATTTCACAGAGCAGCTTAAGCACCCAAAAAAGAAGACAAAATTATGCTAAAACCAAAGTTTTTATTTTTTTTACTATCGAAGCTGGGGTATTTGAGGCGGGACTAGTCGAGTAGTAAGTTTCACTAGACACCCAAGCCTGTTGCTAAGCAGGGAAATTTTAAGCAGTTTTTTCTGCAATAAGCAGCTCCATGAAATTGGGCCCAGCTCAGCTCATCCCACAGTAGATGTTCAAACTTACTTTTTCTGTCTCCCTCGGAGTACTTGACCTCAAGTTCTCGTCCAAGCAGTCTCACTCCGTCTGAATAATACAGAGCATCTTCTGCGTCTCGTTCATCTTCATATGTGATACCGAGAGTTAAGAAAGCAAATGAGGTACAGAAAGACAAACACTCCCATGGACAAACAACCAAGAAACTGTGTTGCATACAATACAGTCTGTGCACTTAAGAATAGAACTTCTAAAAAAGAAGAAAGGGTTTGGGTATTTTTTGTTAGACACAAAACACAATGTCCACAAAATTACTTACAAGATTAAACTTACAAAATTTGACAATAACGATGATTATAGAAAGCTTCCCTTAAAATATCACTTGCTGAAATGTGTAGTTTTTGAGAATGAGTAAAACAATGTCACAAAAATAATTTTGGGTCTCAGTTAGAGAACAATTATTTTAGCATGTACAACAGATTTATGCGACTCCTAAAAACTTTGCTCTATGATTTCCAAAATCTTGACAACTAATGAGGCTGAAACTTCAACAGGTAAATAATATTACATACATCTTTATTTCATTCACATTGTGAATGAAGATGTGTATAGGGAGTCATGTCAAGGTAAAAAAATGCATTTACAAAAAAAAATCAAACCCCAACTTCTTTGAAAGAGACATCGTCATTTAGATGGAACATTAACGAATTGGTTTTTGCTAACAAAACAATTGCTGGCAGTATCAGCACCAACTCACCTGTAGAAGTTTGAGATCGATCGGCCATCTGGGTTAGGAGAAAATAGTGACAACCGATTGAACATTTGGCATGATATCGCCTCAAAAGAAAAGTGAATAAAATGCTCACTGAGCGATAAACTCCAAACGGAAATTAGTCTTATTTATTCCTCATCAAATATGAAATTTCAGACAGAAATATTTCAAAGGATGTTTTCTACTATCATTATCATTAGACCATGTAAGTTATATGTAAATCTGTGACGTTAGACAAGTTTTTTCTCACTAGTTCTGTAATGTTCCTTTAAATATTTTTAAAAAACAGTTGAATGTGTTTAAACAGCTACTTGAGCGGAATGTTTTTAATGGAAATGCTATTTTAACCATTATGTAATTTTGAAATGTGCACACTTCTGAATTTTTGGTAATTATCAATTAAAAAATCAGGCCCATGCCTCAAGGTTTGGAAAAACTTGAAACACTTCTGCCGGTGACAGCGCGTGTCAAAATGACAATGCTTTGGTGTCATGCTTATGGGTGTACCTCCACGCTGCACCAAAGTGGCTAAACAAATTGGAGCTCCCAACTATGACGTAACATGAGTGATTAGATTACATAACAGAGCCTTTCGCGAATCTTTCAGAAAAGCGCGTGATAAGGGTATTTACACAATTAAACTCTGTTTATATATGACTCGACTTCCTTGTAGATTGAAAACATTTTAAATTAAATTCAGCAAGTTCACGACTTGACGTTTTTGTTCAACCAGGTCTTTAAAGGATATTGAATGTAGGAGAATCCTCGAGGCTCTTTAGTGTAGTAGTCCAGAGGAATGTACACATCAGAGATCTCTCCATATTTTCCAAAGATCTTACGCAGATCATCTTCCCTATGAAGAAAACAAAATAATAACAAATTAAAGGCGAAGTGTCCTGAGAAGTCAGGCTGCCCAGCTTGATCTGCCATGTAATTATAAATATATAAAGATGATGTCGCGCGATAACCTGCGATGCTCAGCTCAGCCATTGAACATGCACTTTGTGAAGCTACATGCAATGCCAACTTCACGTTTAGTTTTTCTTCCCATTTTTGACAGATCGGGTTTGTTTGCAGACAACGCCCTCCATTGTGCTTCGACGACGTTCTGCAGGCTTGAAATTCTCCTCTCAACTCAGGTTGGCTTTTTTGACATAAATAAGATTAGGACTAGGAGTAAAAATAGGACAATAAAAAAGCTCAGGTGGTTCTTGAACGGCCTATCTTATCTAATCTGACGAAGTTACGTGACAGTTTTGAGACATAAACAACAAGCAAGAAAAACAAAAAACGAGTCAAAAGACACAACACCGAACAGAAAAAAAAGGAAACAACACAAAAAAGTCACAAGCAGACGAACAAACAAGGGATTGTTTTTATTGTTTTTTACACATTGTATAAAATATTGGCCCACTTAACAAAAAAGAAACTGTGCAAGCACCTGACCTGACCTTATTCACCCAGGCACATGCAGTAAATAATGTTTCCAAATTTCCATAGGCCTATTTTTTTCATACCGAATTCAAAAACACTGACAAGTGTCAGTGACGACATGGCATGGTCATGGACAACACTGTGGCAGCTGCTCTAACCTTATTCCGTCCATTTCCGACATATATCTGACTTCGGCCACAAAAAAATGTAATTAAAACCAAATTAAATGCACTTTGCATCTTTAATGCCCCTTAGTGACGTACCTGGTATCTGGGTGAACATTCCGTACGAAAAGTGAAGAATTCGGAGCTCTACTGAGTCGCCTGCGAGACATTTTGATGCACAACTTTAGTTACAAACACAGGGCTCTCTCGAAAAGTTGAAGCGCGCTATACTCTAACTGTAATCTGCCGCTTGAGGGCGCAAACAAAGAAAAACACGCCCGAGGGTACAGCTAAAAATGTAAAAACCAATTATAAACAATTAATTTATATTATCCTCTCCTCCAAAGAACGTGTTTATTTCTTATCTTATTAGTAAGATAAGACATATTCAAAGTCACCCCCACCCTTCTTTGACTCTTCCATTCGCTGAAAAAGAGTAAATATTGTCAAAAAAGTGAGTGTTTCTTCCTCTCAAACAAAAATTATTTATGGTTTCCGCTAGGTTGAGACTCTACCAGGCAGAACCATACACATGTTCTGCTTTAATAAAGAGCAAAAAAAAAATGATCAGGATGCCAGTCAAAAAATAATATACACATGAACATTGGTAGCCTATTTCTGGTATGATTAGCATAATGATTTATTTACTAAATAGAACCATACAATTGTATTCCCCAGTTTTCATTTGAAAGAATAGAATAGCGCGTTGAAGTTTGTGCCCTGGAGTTTTTATTATTACCTAACCCCCCCCCCCCCCCCCGCCCCCAAAGAACCTAAACCCTAAACATTGCCCAAAAGAATTACCATTGGGATGAGAAATGATTTAAAGGAACACGTTGCCTTGGATTGGTCGAGTTGGTCTTTGAAAAGCGTTTGTAACCGTTTTTTATTAAATGCATATGGGTAGAAAGATGTTGTAAAAGTAGAATACAATGATCCACACAAACATGCCTCGAAATTGTACGGTTTTCCTTTTACCTCGTCGACTAACACGGTCGACCATTTATGGGAGTCAAATTGCCATAAATGGCCGACCGTGTTAGTTCGCACAGTAAAAGGAAAACCACGCAATTTCGAGGCAAACTTGCGTGGATCATTGTATTCTACTTTTAAAACATCTTTCAAACCATATGCATTTTATAAAAAAGGGTTACAAACGCTTTTTATATACCAACTCGTCCGATCCAAGGCAACGTGTTCCTTTAATAACAAGAGAGATTTAATCACAAAATAATATACATTCACACAACAAAAATAATATTCATTCACACAACAATGTTTATTTAGTGTATGTTCAATGAGTACCAAGCTCAACATTTTAATTTAACTTTCTCTTTACAGAACCCAAGCGACATCTCTCAAAACAGTTGTGTCTTTTCCCTTATCAAAACCATGTATCCAGCTATGAAAACTTAAATGATTTTTTTTTAAACTCTGAAAGTTTTCTAAAAGCCAATGTAGAGTTTAATGTACAACATCCATTGTGGTTTCTTATGTAAATTACAGTTGACTCCCGTTACAAAAAGGTCGCAATGACTAGCCCAATTACCTTACAAGTAATAATGTATAACATGAACCTTATATAAGAGGGCAGCAAAACAAAAAAACAGTGTAGAAAATGATATTTGGAACTTAAGATTGCTCTTCATAAGCAGAACCTCTTTATTAAGCCTGGACGCCTAGTAAAATTTACTACTCCTATAGTCACACCTCAAATAAATGGGAATTCCACACTACCAGCCCAGGCTTCTTCTTTATAGCAGCAGTGTTGTGATTGTATGTATGGCACATTGCTCCAAGGTTATCCAAAACCAATATGGTATGAGTTTATTGTTTTGGTACCATACTCATGTATATCTTCTGGAACTCTACTGGGGCATTCCTCAAACCACGGCTTGGGCTCTGGCTGTTCGAACCAACATCGCGGGCAAAATACACCAGGCATGCAACTGTTACTTCACCAAACAGGAGGAACTCACAAAATTTCAATGATTTTGCTTAGTATTCTTCAGTTTTGAATGGTAAAACTGAGAATAAAAAAGAGGAAATCTGCTGATCTGAGGAAAAGTTGCATGCCTGATACACCCTGCAAATGTATAGACTGGGTTCGTACAGCGCTCCACTGCGTGCGCAGCGTGCGCAGCGTGCAGAGCCTAAGCTGGAGATGGAGCCCAAGCCGAAGTTTGAAAACGCCCCTGGTTTAAATATTGTTTTAATGAACACAATAATGTATCACAAATGTATCAAGGTTTGAATTAGAATAAATACAAAAACGTGACAAAAATAGGCTGGTGTTTTGGTGTAGGGCTTTTTAAGTTTTCCGATTACATGTATGTTAAACAAGGGAACCAAACATAGATATTGTACCTACGTTATGATACTAATCTGTAGAATATTATTTCTAGGGAACACTTTCAAAGCTCGACTCTTCCATAGCAACAATACCCTGATTCAAACCCTTCACTCCAACCAATTCACCAGGGGCCGATTTCACAAAGCAATACAATTAATCGCATGACAATTAATACCATAGTGATTTGTATTGTGAAATCACACTTCACCTAGCAACTACACACATGTACGACTATTTGCAGTGAAGATCATTCTTAGCTCATTGTGAAATCGGGCCCAGGAATTATTAGGCATCAACAAACCTCAAAGTACTTTATCACTGACAAACTGAACATGTGAAAACAAAAACTCTAACCGCACAAAACAGAAACAATGATATGCACACTACAGTATAAAAAAACATCAACATTATATATGTTTAGACAAAAAAATACACTAAAGCAAATTGGGATCTACCTAGCATCACCTAACTTATTTCTGTTCTGATTTGCAAATATAAAAACATGTTGTGGCCATCAAGCTCAAAGTCAACAACTTTGCGTTTTATACTCTAAGACAGGTTCATACTTCATGCGAATGCGAAGCGAATTTGACGTCACAACTCTCCTTTCGCAGCGATATTCACAACAAGTGAGTTGAGCAGACTTCAACCCCTGCGAATTATTCGTTGCAAATTTGTGATGTCAACATTTGTATCACGTTTGCAGGAAGTATGAACCGGGGTTGGATTGTATTTCACCAGATACTTACTCCAGACATTCAACTTTCTCATCGCAAAAAAAGAGGAAATGACCGATCACACTTTTCGTTTGTTAAGTGTTTTTCAATTTTCTATGGCACTGTCTTGAAAAGAAAATAAGGAACACAGCTGATTGCCTGAAAAGCAAAAGTTGCAGGTAGATAATTTTGTCTTATTTAAAACTCTAAAAGGATTAACAAAAATTAAACATAGCTGCAATTTTCTGTTCAGTATGAATCTGCAATGCAAGGTTTTTAACTTAAAAATACAACAACAAAAAACAAGGGTGAACACAAATCCGCTTCAATAATTAAGCAAACAACAGCATCTTGGTTATATTTTTACAAACGTGGTTTTTGTTGAGAAATGCATTCACTCTCAGGAAAGTCCATGAATAGCTCAGCGGGTTCTGCTTCTGTAACATAAAAAAGTCAAGGGTTAGTTAAAATTGCTAAAATAAGACAACAAATTCTCAAAAGTTGCAATCGACCATTGGACAATGTTGGTTACACATGCTAGTCTTGGTGCAAGACACTCTTGTCGAGTTGGTCAACCTCTATAGAAATATAATACCATAGATAGGACCCATACACTCAACCAAACTGCATTCAACGCTACACACACGTCACAACTATTCCACAGAAAATATGGACCAGTAAAAAAATTAACAGACCACTGAAATGTCAAGCTAACTGGTCCTGCTGGCAAGTCGCAAAAAAGTTATGGGCAAACCTGTTAAGGTTTCTTTCATGCATGATATTTGGTCCTTAGGAAAAAAAGTAGGGTAGTCATTAAAGTACAAAGGCCGACCTACTTGTTCAAATGGTGTAGAGTTAAATAGACTTTACAGACCATATTAATCAGGGGTTTTTTCTTCAGATTTTTCAGGAAATCATACTAAAGTAGGAAAAATATCATGACTGTTATTTAAAACAAAGACTTTTATTCTGACTAACCTGGATCGTGATCGTGAACGAGAACGGGATCGAGAATGGGACCTAGTGTAAGAGCGTCTCTTCCTCCTCCTTGAGAAATTTTTAAAAATCAAAAAGACACCATTTAACTTTAAGTAAATCATCGTTTTTTAGAAGTGCAAACTAATTCCAATCCATACAACTTTATAACAATTATTATAAAGATTTCATCAAATTCGGTGGTTAAATTTCAGTGAAAACAACAATTGAAACTCAACGGAATGTTGGCTGGTAATCTGTTTTTGCCAAGCACTGCAGGATTTTCCTGTGCTTAGCAAGTTATTGTGCTTACAGGCTTTATTAAATTGGGCCCTGGTGAAAACCATCAATCCTAGTTTGGTGATAACCATCATTTCTAGTTTGCCTAATAGTGCACATCATTTAACCAAAGCCTGGTTCACACTTTCTGCGAATGCGACACAAATTTTGACGCAACAGTTGAGCTGTGTTCAACTTCTTTGAAAACAGCCATGTGACAACAAAATTTTCTTAGCATTTGTAGGAAGTATGAAAGGGGCTTAGCAGTCGCAAATCCTTCTGTCCTGCCAAATTTCCAAAGGGTAGAATTCAGGAGGACTTGGGCCAGTATTCCTAAATAATGTTCATCAAGAGGGTCGGGGAAACCAACCTTATCCAGATTGTAGATACAATCATGTTGGTGTGGAGTGACAAAGGAGAGGAGGATTTGGAGGAAAAAGGCCCGGTTCACACTTTCTGTGAATGCGATACAAATTTTGTCGTCACAAATTCGCAACCAATAATTAGTTGCAGCAACTCCTTCAAAACATTGGCTGCAAAAACAGCCATGCGACATTGATATTTGGATCGCATTCGCAGGAAGTATGAACCGGATTTTAGGCCACACGCTGTCCAAACTGCCTAGTCTGTAAGTTAAGGCTGAATCAAACGGTATTTTCACTTGTTTTAGTTTACTTACTTTTCCGGGGTGCGACTACGAGAGTGACTCCTACTGAAGGATCGTCGGCTACGGTACGGACTTCGACTTCTTGATCGCCGTCTATTATACGGACTACGACTGCGTGAACGTCGATCGTAAGGACTACGGCTACGGGAGCGACGGCGACCACCACGCCTCATATCCCTTCCCCTCATTTGGTTTGGTGCTAGAAAAAAATGGAAAAACAAATTGTTGTTTTAGTTCAGTTACCATTTTTAAGGTTGAGAAAATAGAATTAGTTGCAAAGGACTGTGGACATATGGTATAAATGCAAAAAATAGTTAATGGCCTGACGTTTTGATCATGCAGTGTAGGGTTGAAACATCAGGCCATTACTTTTTCCATTTTATAAATTAAGACAAACTCTTAGACGCAACTCTTCTATTTTCTCTTTTATTATTTAACAATATTCACAAGAGTAGAAAACAAAATTTGAAAGGAAGCTTACTTTTTCGGTCTCCCTCTGCAAACTGGATGTCCAGCTCTCGGTTGAGGAATCGATAACGATCCAAGGCATACATAGCATCCTCTGCATCACGTACATATTCAAATGTGCTACTTTGTGTTAAGGGAAATAAAGCAAGATATACACACACAGACAAACCATGGCCACTACCAGACACAAATCTTTGCAGCTTAGAATAGACAGAACTGCTTTTAACAAAGACGGGTAGTGAGACATATTCATGCATACATCTTGCAGAGCATTAAGCAAGAACAAAAAACTATCATCCAAATTTGCTTAATGGATTTTGTTGACAACCACCAAACCTTGTTCCATTGTAAACTAATTTGTTTGAGTAGACTTTTCTTTTCGATTGAACAAAGATAATGCAAAATGAAATGTCTCAACTTAATAAAAAAGTCAGGAAAGCAACCTTCAATTAAGTGCACATGCATTTGCAATACTTGAAATTTTGTAAAATTTTGGTCAAAGGTCAGATAAATCAAACTACAACAGCCAATGTGAAGTAGAAAAGCGTAACAAGATTAGCTTATTTCCAGGCAATTTGACTTGACAAGCAGACAGGCATCATAAAAGGGTACAAGACGACAAATGACGACAGTAAAAACATACTAAAGAAGGTCAGACAAGCAGTAAAACAGAGCAAGCAACTTAAATATTTCAAAACAACAATAAGAGAAAGAACAATTGAAGAGAACAGACCAATCAACCTCAGTGGTAAAGATTAACTTGGCTGATGTAACCATTTTGATTAAATTCTGGTTAAACTGTTAGTAAATACTTAGACCCTCTGACCACAACTATTACTTTTGGAAATCTCAAATTCACCTATCAATGGGTTTTAGGCATTTGGTTTTGGAAGCTGTTCAGATTCAAATTTTGGGACATAAAAATTATTATCTTCTTACATAACCACATTACTTTGAGGTGATTTTTTTCTTCAAAATGCTTTTTACTACTGAAAGCTGCTGTAGGCAAAGTAACCACAAGTTTCTATTGCTATTAATTTTTAGAGTGATTACACCTTCCCTTTAATTGACTTTTGAAACTTTAACCCGACAGAAGACATTCAAATGCAATTTTCTGATTGTTTATGTTAAACAACTTAAGACTACGATATATTGAAGTCATTGTAAAATTGTGATAGCAGGTTGTAAAGATAAGCTGATGGTATACATAACTGGGCTACCCTATTCATTATTGTATTAGCTTTCCAAACAAAAACCGAAAAAGGAACAAAAAAGACAAGAGGAAAGAAAGCGCCAGGATACTACAATTACCTCAATCTTGAGCTTGACTTGACTTGACTTGACTTGAATGATTTCTTGAATGAATTTGAGCTTGGTCGTAACAATTTCTTTTTTGTCTTGACTTTGTCTTGAACGGTCCCGTCTTGAACTATTCTTGAAAGCCAACATCGACTCAACTTGTATAAATTTGCCCGACTTGGTAGGAAGCGAGATATCATGACCATGTCGTCTTGAGTGTCCAACAACTCTTGGATTTCATTAAATTTCAGTTTCTACTTTCTTGCGACAACTCTTCCAATGAGAACATTTAAACCCCAAATTTCACCATCTCGGATACCTTGGACGCTCTTGCCTACTGCTAATTGTATCAGGAACAAGAATCTTGTAAACTCCTAATGGTCTTGATCTTGATCTTGAATCCTCAATGCCCGAAAGCTCATCTTAGATTTCTTTTTGGTCTTGCTTGATTTTCTTGACTTGAGCAATAGGCAATCTCGTGAATTTGTAACAACCTCCGACACATCAATCGACTTGCTTGCTACTTGATCCGATGCCGAACTTGCGTGTGATTCTTGGGGCTAGAAAATCTTTAACCGCTCCAATCTTGCAAGTATCTTGTAAAGATTCTTTCTTGGCTTGATTCTTGATTTCTTGAGCCGATGCTTGATATCTCAACTTGATACCCAGAGCTTGAATCTTGATCTTTTTCGACAATATGTGGAATGGAGTGCACGAACAAAGTTGTGACTTTACCAGATTATCAAAGATTTTAAGTTCAACAAAATCTTTGAGTTAAACCCAAAAACCTGAATAATACATTTTCCAACTAAAAAGTAAAAATAAATTAGTTAAATTTTTGCCCCGAATTTTTTTCAATGGTCTTTCAACTGACCCCATTCCACATATTATTTCATCACGCGATGCTGTACGTCATTCCTGTGAAATGTGCTGTAGCGTCATAAAGCCAACACATTCATACGGAGACTGGCGCAAGCGTAGATTATCATGTAACTTGACCACTTGAACCCTTGTTCTTGTCTTTGCTTGTTGCTCTATAGGTATGTGAGCAAGACAAAAGAAACAACAAAATATATTAACAATAGACCAAGATAAGATTAACAGTAACCATCAAGCATCTCAAGAATTTTTTGGGGAGAAAGAATTGCTGCAAAAACAAGAAAATTACAATTTTACAGGTTTTCCTTTCAGAACTTCTGAGGGAAACAGTGGTAATTACTTTTTTAGGTAATCATCAAAGGTATACTATATCCTCTCTTCAAGATGTCAATTTAATTTCATTTGCCCTTCTCTGTAGGTAATAGGATTCTCCAGAAATTCTTTCTCCTGAAAATTAAATTAGACGCTCCGGTCATGATGTGGTGTAAAATGAAAATGCATGTAAGGATATTGTACATAACAAAAGCCCCTTGGCTCTCGTGTGTAGTGATCCAGTGGAACATATACGTCGGTTACGGGACCATACTTTGAAAAAAGTTGGCGAACGTCATCTGGCCTGTAGAAGTACACATCAAATACAAAGGTTGTTAGGATGTACAATTTTAGCATAAGCTGTCAACTTCCATTATTATTTTACTTTTACAGATTACATATTTTGAACAAAATGTGGCGGTGGCAATGGAATACTGCTACAGTGTCAATATTTTCTCCACAATGAAAACATATGAATACGAGGCATTATGATGAAAATGAAAAGAGAGTCGGAATCTGAGGAGAGGGCGTCATGTAAAGACCTCCAACTATGCACACTACAGTGAAGGTCTTCACATGCGCCCGCCCTCTGTTGTTGGTAATCGCTAAATCTCCCCACATCATAATGGACTGGTCCAAACAGGGTTTTTACGCCTGAAAATCACACTTTTCGTGAAGTTCTTCCATTACAATGACCTTAGATTTTTTTTAATTTGGGTCATGATTTTTGCAAGTGGTGAAAATGGGGCAAATCTGGTGACTAGCTGTCGAAATTATACGTGTTGGACCAGATTGTCATTTTGCCACTCGAGAGAATCTCGGGAATCTCGTATTAACCCTCCAGCGTGGCGGCCGTCGGGAGGAGGGTAACTATGCCATTGATTGACTCGATGTCGGTCACTTCGTAACCAAGTCACTTATAACCCAAATTGTTGTATCCAAGTCACTTCGTACCCAAGTCATTTCATACCCGAGCCACTTCGTATTACAATTGTCTGACTCTGGCAGAAGTGGCCGGCCTTCATTGTTTTCTTTTATGTGGACATCGACACCCCCACTGATTATACTTCATGGTAATAAAATGTTCGTCACTAACCTTTAATTAATAATTATTATTATTGGTGAATTAATGTTCTTCACTTTGAGTCAAAGTTCGACACAATTTTCTCATGGAGCCATGGTACTCTATGGTGGTACGAAGTGACTTGGGTACGAAGTGACCGACATTCGATCATAGAGTTATAAGAACTAGAGGGCGCACTGGCCTATATACGCGCCCCGGTATGCGCGCAGGCGGCCATTTTCTAAGTTGACAAAAGAGCCATCTCACAGTCACAGCGTGTGTTTGTGCGACCATTTTGTAAGTTGAACAAACAGCATTGCGTGAGCGTTCAATAAAAAAAACCTCAAACATGTATTTCATATTCGACGCGTGTACAGAATGACGCGCTTGACATCTTGCGGTCCTGTGGCTTTTGTGCACGAAGCATCACTCGTGCGCCCTCTAGTTCTTATATATAACTCGTATGTGTTTGTGCAAGAAGCATCACCAGTGCGCCCTCTAGTTCTTATATATAACTCTAAGCATTCGATTGACTGAGTTCCGTGTATTTCCGACACAAGCAATTTCGAAGTTTTGTATCCACTTTTCCCTGAATCATTGTCATTATTGAATTTAAAAACAGGTTCATTATGTACTATAAATTAACATTTATATACCTACCTCGCATTGTCTGGAATATTTCGCACATAAAGCGAAGTATTTGGAGGTCTACTTCCACGTCTTGACATTGTTGTGTTTTCGCTCAATATGTCTTTCTTTTACTTTACTCCAAAAATAGCGTGTACGATGCGCGCTATATCATGACGTCATCACTGGTTTACATTTCTGTGGTAATTTTAAAGCAAAATAGCTGGGTACCAGTGATGGTGTGTGACCGCGCGCAGTACGTCTTGTTAATTTCCCCCCTTCTAAGCCCCACCCACTGGTATTGCTGTTGATGGTTTTAATATCAATTTTTACAAACCAGATAATTAGAATTAGCTGTTGGCTTTTTTTACAAACCAAGCTGGCCCCCCTTGGCTAATGCCTCCTCCTGGCATGCAGCTAGCTATACCTTGCTTGGTAAGCTGTCTTAGCTCCTGTGACCCCCCCCCCCCCCCCACCCCGCCACTCCACAAACAGCATGTAATGATAAATTAATTGTGACTCTATCACTGCTAATACTAAACAGCGCCCTCTATTTACGATAATTCACGTACCATGATAAACATACCAAAGTCGCTTGACGTTTCGACTTAGTCTTCTGTATCATCTGTCTCCTCACAGGGTATATAAGTTGTAGGTGTGGTGTCTGTCTCGAAGGCTGAAACGATCATGAAGAAACAACTCAAGGCTAGGTGGGGAAAAACTCTCTCTCGCGCGCGCGTGGGGCCACACTTGACGTTAGATCTGGTCCGTTGATGGGCGACAAGTTACCAAGGTTCTGGGTTAGACTCCCCCACAGCAACCACCGGTGATTTCACAATGACCAATAATAAATCATACTTCTTGATTTGTGCAATTCATAATTGTTAGTGAAGAGACCGTGATCTATACAAAATAACGTCAGTGCTTGCATTATTTTCCTCACACGGTAAACCGAGTGCTGTCATTGCACCGAGATGTGTTCATCTGCATTAAAGTCTTACCCCCCCCCCCAAAAAAAAGGGGGGATCCCCCGCCGTTAACATGATTTTGAAACATACAGGCGAAGGAATACTATTCTCGTGACTCGTGGGAGTGGAAAATTATTGTAAATACAGGCGACGGGACAGTCCACATGATGGAAAAAGCCATATTTTTTCCAACAGTTTCTACCACGTTCAACAAAAAGCATATCATTAGGGATCGAAATTTCAATAGAGGGAGTATAATAAACAGCCAGAGCCCAATTTCATGAGCTGCTAAGCACATTTGCTTAGCATGAAATTTCTTCCTTGATATAAAAACAGAACTTTCCACGTGATTCAGCTTAATACCAGTAACCGAAGCAATATGCATCAAATGGAATTTGGTTGGTAATCCTGTAGGAAGAAAGAGAGCTCCATCCCGATTTGTTGTAGGCGTCAGGCCGCTTGATCACAGGCATCCATTAATTTTATTCAATTTAATTCAATTTACTGTGATCACCATTATGAAAGCACATGAAATAACGGATTTCCCATTAAGTATTTTTTTAAAGACGTACACTTAATCTACTCCAAATGTGACCTGCATCGAAATGAGGAATGAGGAATGTCACAAGATTTACTTTTTGAGTTATCCATAATAAACACGCAAATCTCCAACACGGTCATGCAACAGACTGTGAACACATGTACACCTTTATACAGAAATTATTGTAAAGGGGGCCTAAAAAAAGAAAAAGAAAAAAAGGAAAAAAAGGAGAATAATAAAAACAGGTATGGCGAGTCAAAATAAAGTTGTATTAAGAAAAAAAATTCTCTGATAAAACTGCAAAATAATTATATGGATGGCACATGGGTACTATAGGGGAATCTTTAAACAGCTTCTTCCATTTATGGCCACAGATCGTTTTTCTTACGCCGCACCGTTTCTTTGGAATAGTCTTCCTGTGCATATTCGCCAAGCTAATTCTTTAGAATGTTTTTTAAGTCCCTGTTGAAAACTCATCTGTTTAAAGCTGCATTTTTGTAATGTTGCTTATTTGTATCTTGTATCTTTCTCTCATTGTTTATTTTATTGTTTCTCTTTATGCGCTTAGAGGCTTTTATGCATTAGGCGCTTTACAAAATAAAATGCCTTATTATTTATTTATTTATTTATTTATTTATTTATAAACAATGTGTTGTCAACTCGCACCTGATCTTTACACAGGGAGGTCATATCCTTCCTCCATGGTCACACCGTTGTATTTTTATTATGAAGGAAAGTTATCTACCGTATCATTTGTATATCAAACTCCTGCAGGTTAGGGTTGTTTTATAATTTCCTGTGCCCTTATTGTTTTTCTTGCTTTGTATTTACTTTTGAACATGTACTTATAATTATCTATTTGACATACTGTCTGCTTGTATTTGTAATTGTTTATTGGCCAAATAAAGAATAAGAATAAGAATAAGGTGACCTGCACGCCCTCGATCAGTTAATTGGTATATAAAACCATAAACTATAATCCACGATACGTCAACGAGTGTGGCACCTTGAACTTTTGGTATGGCAGTTATCATTTGAACTTCCTTTGTTTTATATACGACCTCCATGGTTCCATTAGTTGCCAAGGTTTTTTATCTTGGATGCCCTGGTAGTTGGAGGCTGTATATAGATCGTCAGAACAAAGAGGAATGACCTAGCCTGGGTCATCCTCATAATGGACACATGTATTCTAACTCGGTGTTCTCCATTTAAAGCCAGTGGACACTTTTGGTAATTGTCAAAGACCAGTCTTCTCACTTGCTGTATCTCAACCTATGCATAAAATAACAAACCTGTGAAAATTTGAGCTCGATTGGTCGTCGGAGTTGCGAGATAACTATGAAAGAAAAAAAAACACCCTTGTCACACGAAGTTATGTGCTTTCATAATGCTTGATTTCGAGACCTCAAATTCTAAACTTGGGAGCCGTTTCTCACAATGTTTTATACTAACCAACCTCTCCCTATTACTCGTTACCAAGTAAGGTTTTATGCTAATAATTATTTTGAGTAATTACCAATAGTGTCCACTGCCTTTAAGAACACATTTCTCAGGCACTTGGTTTATGGGTTGCACTGTGGTGATACTGAATATGATTCGTAAGACTGAGATAAAAATGGGAATCTCCAATTCCATGCACAAAGACCATTGTAACCTGTGACTTCACGTATAGGCCCTAACATCTTATACGGGGCCTGCATGCGCCTGTGGATGCAGGCACATTTTTGTATCATATAGAGCAATCTTTGTAACAGCTCATTTCGAGTAAAACTTTAAATCTTATTTGGAGCTGTCTTCTGATTACTACCAACTTTGGAAAGGGGATGGGTGAGGGTTGCATCTCAAAACTTGTTCAGCTGTTTATTTCAACTTTGACAACTCTTGAATTATGGAATTAGTTATTTATTGTAAAAATCCCGTTAGTGACCAGTATTGTGCCATCAGACATGCAAGAACTTAGACCTCGGAATCTCATAGTTCCGAAGTGTTGTTCTGAATTTACCTTTCAACCATTATGTTAAATATTACCTTTAAACAAACATTGAATACAAATTGAAATACACAGGGTGCAATCTGAAAGTTAGGAAATATTGCAATTCCCAAAAGGTGATTCCCATATTTTGCTCATAGACCAAACTAGGACGTTTGTCACGCTTCAAACATGTTTTGAAACATTCTGTAATATTACAGCATAGTCAATAGGCCTATTAAATTAAAATGGAAATTAATAAGCAACTAGACAAAAATCAGGAAAATAGCAGAGGCCTACCCATTGAAAGTACGTTTTTAGTGTTTACCTCCATGGTCATTACAACTTATCTGTTTAGAGAAACAGGTGAGTTGTAATGACCATGGAGGTAAACATTAAAACATTCCAACGCAATGACTGATTGTGATCTGAAGTTAAATATCAATAAACTTTAGAACTAGTAATTTATCAGAATTTCCATGTTAATATTAACTTTGGAAAAAAAAATTGAATTACACAAAGAGTGCAACCTGAAAATCAGGAAACGTAATAAAATTATTGGGAAATTTGCAAACAAAAAAACCTGAAAATCAGGAAACGTAATAAAATTATTGGGAAATTTGCAAACAAAAAGGTGATTCCCGGTTTTGCTCATAGACCAAACCATGACCAAACTAGTCGAGAACGCTTTTCACGAAGCAAACATGTAGAAACTTGCTGTAACCGTACAGAGCAAGGACCTGTAGTAAGCTGTCATTGCAAACAGCATAACGGTCAAAAAGTTGTTTACAAACTCTCTCTTGAACTATTATGGTAATAAGCAATCAGTCACAACATAACGTGTTTTAGATAGTGTGTACCTGTATTTTGTACATGACGGGTATGATGCAACAACACGCACAACACACCACCACACCACGAACCAAACAATACAGCATACAGCTGTTTATATTTTAAACCACGTTACGGGGCCACAAAGCGTCAAAAATTAACATATTCATGAGGTGGTTTCGAGTTTGCGACAAACATATGACGTCAGATATCGGAAGGTTTGGAGCACTCGACTTGACTGTAGGGGGGGTCAATGTTTATCAAAACATGGTTTAGTAAAAAATAAATAAGTTTATTCTCATTTATTACAAATTTGATATTTATTGTACGTACTTTGAGTTTAACATGTAATTTAAGCGAAAAAAATGTACGATATTACTTCCATTGTGTAAACTAGGTTGTAAAAAAAAGCGCAAGCTTCACTTTTACAAATGGTACGGTCCAAACGTAACAAAATCAGGTCATCATCATCATACGGGGATTGCCTCTCTTCTTTTGCATGCGAAATCAAGGGGAGGGCGTTTGAATTTCGAAATATCCTGACTGCTGGGTCGCTTGTCGTCGAGAAGAGAGCTAGCTAGCTGGCGAGCTTTGCATCAGTTTGGATTGTGTTTTGCGATGTGTTTAAGATGGACGCTCTTGGAATCACATTCTGCCTTGCTTTATTTAATCTACCAAGCCTATCTGAGGTAAGAATTAATGTTCATTTAATTTTTCCAGCTGCATTTTAACAGGCGAAGTGAGGAAATTTTGGTCCGAGGTGTTGCAATACTTTTCCTTGCTGGGGGTCTTCTGCGTTGGTCATTTAAATTCATTGTTCGTGTTCATGTACTCTGACTACACAGCTGATGACAGTTGTTTTTCATGGTTATACTGAAATGTTTGTTGAGTATATAACGGTTTACCGTTCATAGATAACATTTTACAGAACTGTTATTTTTTCTTGCAATCCAAATTTCAGTCTGCTACATGATTTCATATCGGTTGATCGAAAAAAATTCACTAAGGAGTTTGAGTAAAATCGAACATGTCCGACGATTGCAACACACCAGCTGATCAGCTGGCAATGTTCCCTATTGATTGTCCTCGAAAGAATAAACTGATAACAAAGCATTTTTTCCTGTAAATTTAATACATGTTCAACTGACGGTAATGTTGTGCATGAAGTTGAAAAAATCTCATCCGGACTGCTGACATGGCCGATGTCACTTAAATTTAAAATATTATAAACGATAGTTAGCTTTTGTTTTTTCCTTTTTGCTGCTGAAAATTAAACAACATAAACCATGGAGGAAGAATAGGCCTCCCTAGCTAACATTTCATTAGTAACAATGTGAAACAAAGAATGACTAATAATATAATGATGAGCTGTTCATTGTTTTAGTGCCATGCATTGTGAAACTTTTGTATGGGGGCAGCTGTCATGGCTGTGGTCTGTACGCTTGCAATTGCATTGAAGATAAAGTTAATATTATCTGAAAAAGTATTGTTTTTCAAAAAAGGAGCCCGGAGGAAATTACACACTACTTAAGCTGTACTGAAGTAATAAAATGTACCACTCACTCAGTATCACAAACTTCTTTGAGACAGGAGGACAATTTCTTTATTCTGTTTTCCTAGTACTTCTACTAAAATCTACATGCTTCACTTTAGAAGAGACTTGACTTAAAATTAATGAGAAGTAGTAACTTTAATCGCAAAAATAAGAATTTAGTTGGATGGGATCAGTGTTAATTAATATAAATGAAAGAAATGGTGTCTGCTTGAGAGTTCAAATGAGTCACTGTTCAAATGGTTTCTTGAATGAAAACTTCTTTGTTAGTTCTTATAATAATTTCAGAAAAAGTGTGATAGGCCTACCGTTCATGTAATAATAAATTCTGCAGCATTTGTTGGTTGTCCAGTGGACTCGCTGGACAAACAACTGAAACTTTGGGACAAAGCATCTCACAGAAAGTGATGCCTTACAGCTCATTGTGCAATCATGTCATGATGGACCATTTTCATTTGTTGTTCGCAATTCCAAGCTTATTTCAGAATCACAGCAAAAGTATACAGCGTTGTCTCTCGAGATGTTTTATAGCAATTCATTCACAAACCTTAACAACAAAAACAGAACACAATTTAATACATAAATTCAAAATAGTGTTATTGGCATGATGTTTTGATTCTATCCTCAGAGTCTCTCTCGAAGACTAGGGTTGAAACGTTAGGCCTTCTTTAACTATTTGTTTGCACTCATTAATTTTGGTGAACTTTTGATTTCATCAATGTTTGTTCAATTCAAAATTGTAAACATTGTGTGTTATGGGACATGCTTACATACTTAGATTAGGTAAGCAGGTAAAATATTGCTTTGTGTGATAGCAGTAATGTTGACTTGATGTGATGTGAGGGTAATGTTTGCCTGTCCTTGGTTGAAGGAAGCTCACGTAGCTGCAACCGTGCTGCAACATAGTAAATGAAGACCCTTTCTCTTATTCAACCTTGGAGAAGGATAAAACATTGATTCTTTATCTCCTTAATTCAAACCCTGGCCTCTGTTTACTCATCACCACCTAGTCAGGCTTTTATGTTGTCCACTCAGGTCACCAAAATGAGCAAGGCCAAAGATTGACAGTTTGAATTGGTTGCAGCATAGTTGCATGGACAGTTGTAAGTAAGAGGTTAAACCTTGTGTGAATTTGAACATGCTGGATGCTTTTTCTGTTCAAAGACTGGGCAATCCAAGAGGTCAGGAGAAAATCGGGAAAAAAACTTGGATGAGAAAAAAGAACTTTTAAATATGTGAAACTTTTGTCTTCAAGTTTAGATTATTTCTTTGTTTAGGTTTGGAGTGAGAGTCCAGTGTTCTTATAAAAAACTTTTTAGTTAAAAATTTGTTGATAATACAATCTGTAGATTTTTTCTTTTATATTTCATTATCAATACTGTAATGTGGATCAAGGATCTTTATGTAGGATGTTATCCCTTTGAGGGCTTGTAATAAGTCATTTTAATCGATGACAAATCTATAAAATGATGATAGTTCAATTTAGATGTGGGTTTACTTTAAACATTCAAACATTGCTCTCAAAATTACAGTTTAACACTAAAATAATGGGTTTTATACTTAGATTTTAATGCAAAACAGTCAAGCAAACTTACTTTCAATTGTTTGATTTAGTTAAGGTCACTGAATAATATTTGTTATCTTTCCGAACAACCATCCTTGCCCTTTTAAACCCTAATCAAATTTTGTAAATAGCATATTCCACAACCCTCACATGGTGCCTGTGAAATGCACGTTTACACCTTCCACATCAACAACACAGATTTCAAACTGATCGGGTTGCTTACATCAGTTTGAATTTGTTGTTATAATATGAATGAGTTTGGGCCCTGACCTGAGTGATTAGCATACAATCACAAGCAAAGCTCTGTGCATACACTTCTGACACTGGAGTGCACTAGGGCAGTTTGTGTTGTGGTGTGATGTGAGAGCCTGTCCAGGTCACTGTTTGTGCAGTGTTATGGCTCAACTGTAACGGTAGGCTGCACAAGCATCTAGAACAGCATCAGACCCTTGTATCTGGGAAGGGAACTGCTAAGTTTAGCTCTCCAGATATCCTGCAGGGAGGTTTTGAGATTCGGAGGGCTTGGCTTTGGGGAGATGGGGTCAGGTCACTAACCTACATGGATTTGTTTCTATTGCTGTTTAGTTTAGTGTTCATTGTATTTCACTGGCCTCTGATCTGGTGCAATACAAGGGGTAAACAGATTGACTGGAATTTGTAGGCAGTGGGCCTTTCATGTGTTTACAACTTTGTGGACCTTTCATGGTGTTTACAACTTCACTTCACAGAGTTGTAAATCTTAACTTTGTAGTAAAAGCAGGAACATTGTAAACAGTCTAGCTTGATTTATGGTGTGTTATATTTTCAAGGGATTGGAAATGGTGGATGTTGGATTTCATCTAGGCATGTGCTTGAATACGGTTAGTTAAAGAAATGAGCTTTTATAAGCAGATGCGGTATGAAAGTACTTTTTTAATGAGTCGTAAACTGGGGCAGGTAAATTTTTGATCATCAACCATATTGTGGTATGAATTCATTTAAATTGAAATTATCAGGTTTCATTTCTGAATGCAGGTCAATTCAAAGTTTAAAGACCAGCAGGAAAACCGAATGCATCCCTTTCGCATTGTTGTCCAAAACAGAGGAAGGAAACAGTCTGACATTTCTTCCTTTAAAAACATGGCCTGAAATGCTTTCAACTCCTCTTCTCGATGTTGAACACTCACTTTACTTATAAACCAAATGATAAAATATTATGATCAAAATCTGTGAGATTTATTTATTAAACCCCAGTTACCAGCACAGTGTCACAGTTCCTGCCATGTTCCCTGGGCTCACACTCAATCTAATGGTTGGTTACTAAGGGCTACAGCTGTCTATTAGTAAGAGCCCAGCTGATTGGCGAAACCACAAGTAGTGTTTCCCAACCTCTGACCTCACGCCAGCTATAAATAGCACCAGCGCTGCCAGTTGATGGGGCGATATGCTAATGAGTTTGACTACCCAATCAGAACTGGGCCTGCCTCCAGCAATTGCCCTGTGTGTACAGTATGCAGTGTATTTCATGCATGTTTGATGTTTATTTGTAGGTGTCCCTATCTAATATAGTGCGGTAGGACTTGTGTAACTGGGGCCAGGTTGTGAATAGGACTAGGCATCAGGGTATGGTAGAAGAAGAAGTGGACCAAGACTTTGTCCAATTATAAACAGGAACAGGGAAGTTGGCCTCACAATGGTCGCAACCAGCACAAGTCAGTTGTTATTGCTGACACAAAGGCTTGATTGCAATAATAACGAAGGTCCCATTCAGCTAAGCTGCCGAAATCGGATTGACAAGTGTATGGTCCTGCAGATAGGCTCTAACCCAATTTTTTGTTATTGGCCTGTTTTGCTGTAGTTTTAGGGGGTTAAATAAATAACTGAATGTGTTTTTTTTGAAAGGTCTAGGTAGATAGTAGTACTCAGCAGGGATGATCATGGATTGGAATTCAATTGAAATACAATGAGGAACAGTTTGATTTACAGAACATGCTAGATTATTGATCAATTTGTTGTTGATCGACTTTCTCTTACAAACACATATTCATAGGCGGACACCAATGATTAAGACATTAAATGTCGCACTCATACTTTGAAACATTTCAGACACAAACGAAAAGGCGGACTTATTCTTCTTCTGTCTTCCCATATTAAAAGAAAGCAAGTTCTAATTTATAGCACATTTATCTCGTGTTAAGGGAATGTGGAATTGTTAAGAGGGAAGTCATTTCTCCAGGAAATTTTTAAAACTTGTTTGATCACAATACATCTATAGAACAAAGAGATGGAATCTTCTTTAAACCATCTTTCATTCAATCAAGAAGGTCAGTGAACATTCACAAGAAAGTGTAGTTTATCCTGATAAAACTATTGAACATGGTAAACCTTGTAAGCATACTTGACTTTAAAAGCTGTATTTCTTGCTGTATTGCTACATCTCAAACATCTATCGGGATATGTTTTGTCAATGATAAACTCACTTCATCATAGCACTGTATGCAGAGAACCCATGGACGGACTGAAGTGTATAAGCTACAATATTGCATCTCTGTGTCACCAAAATCTGAAGCAGCTCCTCCAGGGTAGCATAAATAAGCAGACCTGGAGACCTGAAGAATGAAATTTAACCAGACCTACCAACCCTTAGGTTATTATATAATACCACTTGCTGGCAACCCAAGGCCACTTGATCAACAAGCCTTCAGGATCAAAATAATCATGCCCTTTAAAAACAATATTTTGTTGGTCTATCATTCTGATTCGAGTTTTCAGCAAGGGGCTATAAGCTGTATCTTGCAGTTGGACATATTTTGTTATTTGTTAAGAAGTACAAATCATTTTAATTTCTTTTAATTATAATCAACTGCTGAGCTGCCATGCTTCCATGGCCTTAACTGCAACCCTGCAGACTTGTCCAGGGCTTGAAGTCCAGTGGACAAATAACAGATTACATAATACAAGGCTTGTTGTGAGTGGCCCCTGGATATGAATAAAAACTGTGACCATACCTGTTCATACATGTACAAGTGTATGATGATTCATTATAAAGGCGCTTTTCAGAACCATACTTTGAAAGTGTGGCTGTTTGGTATTGGATATTTTGAAACTAGGTGGACAGGGCCTAAGCTGGAGCCCAAGCCCAAGCTGTAGTTTTATTGTGTCAGTTTGTAAACATGACTTTTAAAACTGGCATAATTATTATCTTGAAAATTTAGATTTCAAATCATAAAAATTTGTTCACAGCCACCAAATATTTGAAAACTTTTTTCCCCATTTTGTGTACACAATTTTCAAATGATTAGTACACAATTTTCAAATGAATATGTTCAGATTTTGAAATACAGAGATTCTGTTTGAAAAAGAACAGTTATGGATAGCACAGACAGTTGTGGTCGCTTGTCATCAGTAATTTTGTGGATTTCTTTTATTTACCACTTGAAGATAAGAGTTGTGGTTGACATTTGTAAGTGTGTCTTGGTTAACCACAAACCCACAAACATTTGTGTTTATTTGTTCAAGACATTTATTCCCCTAGGCAGCTTGCAAACTGTAAGTGAGCTCACAAATTGCGTTTATGTTTTCATCTTAAAGGATTCCTTTATCTTTGTTAAATTTTGTGGTCTTTGTATCACAGCTTCACCATTAGTGTACTTACGTTTGGGAGCATTGTTGAAAAATTTACCCAAAAATGTTTGATGAAATTTTGCTTAGTTAGGGGATATAAAGAATACTGTTTGTTTTTTGCCCCCAAAAGTGCACTGATGTGTTTATAAGCACTGTGTACTCAGGATTGTATGTTTAGGTTTGAAATGATCACTGAAATATGACGGTGGATTTCTTTTGACAGAAATTTCCTGTGTTGGTAAAAATTTGATAAAATGTTTTTTGACCTGAGCGATACCAGCATACTTAAAGAATTCTAACTAAGTAGGATCATGGAGGTAGGTAGGATTGAAAGGTGATGAGAATTAACATTGACAACAATTCTCTCAAGGTGTTAAGTTGTCACAGACTTGTCAATCAATGAACGAAGGTAGTCCCAAGTTCCTGGTTTGGACACTTTCGGGTTTTTTCTGCAAGCATTAACGTCATCATCAGGCAGATGGGAAAGCAATCGTGTAGTGCAGTTTCTAAGCCTGTGTGATTGGGCACAAGTTCTAAACCTACTGGCTTGTCGTTAGTTGAACGAGACCTTTCAACCATCTTTCCACTTAAGTAATCATCTAGTTATCGATGACACTCTGTACGCTAGTTCATGGGGAATATAAAGCGCGTCATGCTGCATGCACCATCAAGACAACTAATTTAATTCCTCATTAGACAAGTTTTATCCCTCTAAGCAATGAATAATTTGGTGCGGTAAACAAAGTTGAGAAGCAAGGCAGAGTTTTGAAACATGGAAGCCCTCCACAAAATAAACAATTCAAATGTAGTCTGGTTCTCTGTTATATCTAATAAGCAGATTTGATCACAATCAGTGGTATTCTGGGAGTCGGACACAACATGAATTTTATTTAGTGTGAATTGATATTCCAATTGTTTTATTTTATTTTACAGGCAAGGGAGTTTTGCCAAGTAGGAGGCTATTGGTGTGACACAGGACATTGCTGTGGAAGTGGAGAATGCTGCACATATTACTATGAACTCTGGTGTAAGTATATTAATCATGTTGCGTTCCCCCGGGGGTGGATTTCACAAAGAGTTAAGACTTTAGTCTTATTTTGACAAGTTACTCTTTGTGAAATCGACCACTGGCAGTATTGAAAACTGATTTCGATTTCCAACTAGAGACTGACCTATAGCTATTTCTGCTGATGTTTTTATCCTGCATTTTTTTTATTTACTGAACAGCGCTTTGAAACAGTGTTGAAGCGCTTTATAAACAAGGGAATCAAAGTGTGGTTAAGAGGTTTTCAACTAGGTTGTTTAATCCCAACGAGGCCTGGTTCTTGATAATTTTAGCGAGACAAAGACAAGGTAAATTATAAAAGAACAAGGCCTCGGCGGGTTTAAACCACTAGTTGAAAACGATTCAACACACTTTGATTCCCATTCATAAATACCTTTTCAGTCAAAAAACATCAACACTTTTGGTCAAAAAGTAAAATAAATGCAAAAATTATAATTGTTCAATGATTTCTTTCAACACAACACCCCTCCAGCTATGAAATGGTAAGGCCCTCCGCCGCCCTCTTGTAAACAACTCCTTATAAGGGAATGCTGTGCGCGTCGCGCATATCGCATGATGTGGCACAACTGTCCCGACCGTTGCTCTCGACCAATAGGAATGAAGAAACTGTCTTATAATTACAGGTGCAAGCTCGCGTGTCACGCCCATGTTTCAACACTTTTTACTGGTCATAAACAAAAGTTTGTACACACCCACGTGACGCGCTCTCCACCAATAGGAATAGCAAAACTGTATGAGGTATTTATGAATGCAAATTTAAAGTTAAGTCATGGTGGCGAGGATTTGAATTGGAGTACATGTAACACAAGATGGTGTTGGTTGATAAAAGACTTAAACCTTGAACTTGCCCTCGGAGTTGGTAATTGCTGGAGTGCTTGTGGTCATTGCCTCTTGGTGTGTCCTTGGGTCTTTGTCCTCCCTCTATTGTTCCAATCTAGACAGTTTTATTTATCAACTGATGTACCTGGTGTTTTCATTCATGGTTGAATTAACTGACCAAATCATACCTCGTATGGTTGAGTTATTCAATGGCGACGATGTTACAATAAATATTTTGCAAAGGGATGAATTTGCGAAATCATGACTGAAATTCAAATTTTGTTTGGATTCATTTCAATTGAGCATTGAAATCAAAGAGAATTGTTTCAAGTTTAATTTGAAAGGTTAAGCTACCGAAAACAAAAAAAGTTTGTCAAAAACTCAAAATGAGGTGTGCAAATTATCGGCTCCAATAAGTTTATCATTAAAATACCAGATTAAACAGGAAGCCCTGATGAAAAATGAGATTCCTAAAACTCACCCGCGTACCCCCTCTGGTTTAGAACAGAGCCCCCCCCCCCCCCTCGTGCATAAGGAAACAAACTAAGCAATTTTTTTTTAAATATTTATTTCGCGTCTTTAAACTATTGGCTTCGCGTTGAAAAAAGGCGACAAATAGTTAAAGTAATGACTCATTTCATTATCCCTGATAAATTGTGCAGTGGTTCACCCCCAACCAGTCCTTCTAAAATAACTTCATCTGTCAACGCCAAGGACCCTAAAAACAAAGCCTGCTTGAATTGCAGGAATCTCAAGGTCTCATTCTGATGTATCAAGATCCAACTTGAAAATTTGAGGATCAAACTTGGCAGAGGTTTTGATGCCGTGCTGTAAACTGACAGTGTGGGAGAGGATCCATCCCAGATGTTTTTTAGCTTTAAGGTCAATGTCCAAGTGAACTGTGCCTTGAACCAGATATAAAAGCGCACATCTGATTGAACAAAGGCCTGTAGTATTGTGTGCATGTATTATCGATCAACTTGTATTCCAAATTGATGACTACTGTGTTCTGCTCCAGAAAAGCAGGCTTCAAAGTTTGTACTTGAAAGTGAAGGAGTGGTGTTCCTTGTATCTAAAAAATAATCTATACTACACGTATTATGTACATGTGTATGTGATTACATTACTTATTTCAGGCTTCAAATTATCCTACTATAGCACCCACAGCAATTGTCAAGGTGCCCCATGCTCTTGCTGTGATGCCCTTTGCAAATTTCAACTACAAATTTATGGCTTTGCAAGATGTGGTCTGCCTTTCCAGACGCTTTTGGGCTATAAAGCTTTGTCTAAGCCATGAAAGGCTTGACGAAATGGCTAAGTTGACATTGACAAACATTATCATTGGAATCTTGGCTTTGAACTTTCACACAGCATGTGCTGCCGACAACGCTCTCTTGAGTATGTGTACGTCTTTCAAGAACTTGTTTTTGGTCGTTGCTTGGGCAGGTTCCGAGAACAGATGATGCAATTCATATTTTATTTGAATGCGATTCACGCTGTGCGTCCTACTTACGGCATGAACAAGTATGAACAAGTTCACTGTGGAATACTTCTAGCAGTGTGCTGTATATTGCCTAGTGTACAGGGATATTGCAGTAAATGCATACATAATTATGTGTATTATGAATAGAAAATGTTGAAGGGTTCACATAGAATGATTTGAAACACTGAAAGCAAAGAGAAGGGATTTCAAATTCAGAATTGTTTTCAAGAAAAAGTCCTTTCTAAATAAATTGTTTTTCATAAGCCATCTAGAGATATATATATGGCAGACACAATACTACAACACTATAAGGTTTGGGTAAATTTAGTAGCCGACATAGCTTTCAAATGATCTGCCTTTTCTGCCAATTAGTCTTAAACTTTCTGATCCTTTTTTGGCCTTCTATACAACTTTTTAAAAATGTATGCAGTATCAGTCCCTGCTTGTTGTTTTTACATCTTCTTTGCAGCATCATAAAGATCACTTACATTCTGAACTGAAAAGATTGATTTTTAAATAAACCATGAGTTTGTATACTACATTCTAATGACCATCAAACAGAGCTTGAAACTGACAAATGAGATACATTTTCTCTCAGTGCTGTCACATGAAAAAGGTTTCTAAGTAATCCTGTCATTTTGATTCTGATCTTGTGCAAACACTGTTGGTCTAGTAAACTTTTTGAGCTACAAAATGTGTGCATTTTTCCAACCAACGTCGAGCCCTGTAATCTTAAGTACATTGTACCTTGTGGTTGTCGCAACCAATCGATATTTTAAGGAGATTGAACACTACAAGGTTGATGTATCATGTACAAGAATAAAAACTGTAAGGCGATGATTATAAGCTTTCTCCTCTCAGCTTATACATTAGAATCAAATTAAGTCGAATTTCCCTTCGGATTATAAGGAACTATTGCTTCTAATGGAAATATCCTCGACACCCTCCCCCTCCCCCCCCCCCCAAATTGAGATGCCTGACTTCATCATCAAGTGACTTTGTCCTTGTTTCCTGTGATGAAGTGTTGAAGGCTGAAGTTTCTTGCGTTGGTGAAGGGGTGTGGTCAAGGTAGCCGTAGGCTGGGAGTTGGGGAAACAAAACAAAGGTCATTTTGAAGAGGCAGTCAAACCTTTATGAAAGTCAGAAATTAACCAAAGAATAAACTGCATTGGCTGCCCACGCTGAGGTCAAATTACAATGGACAACTCTCAGCCAATGATAGGTCTTCCTTTGACCTCAATGAGGGCGCCGTTCAAGCAAGCTGTGTAAGCGAAGAATGCCTAGAACTGTTGAGCTCGCACTACATAAAGCAAAACTTCCCTGCTTAAACAGTCAAATACGCTTACATAGCACAGAGTTCCCTGCTTCTGTAAGCAGCGATTCCTTTTCGGCCTTATTCTTTGCAGAGCCTTGAGATTCCGCCCTGTTCAATTTGCTACAGATGGGACAATTATGATCAGTAGTTCTACCTCCATGATCGGTACAATAGAGGTCCACAGGTCGCACAGCCTGTGATCCTTTGTTGAGTTTCCTGTTTCACACCCTGGATCTGAGACAAATTCCCAGGCACTCATTTAGTATTGGATTGTGGTCAGCCCAAATTAGAAGGCATGAATTTGTGGTGAAATAATCGCACGCACGTATAATAAACATCGAGTAAGATACATCAAGTACAGTACGTGGAATGGCAACCTATAATTGGTTGCACCTTGTTGTAGAAATTCCCAAGAGCTAATAGCACTATTATTTCTGTAGGATGATGTTAAGGAATATCAGAGTAACTCAGTTCTTAGTAACTATGTATTGTTTTCATTCTCGCAATGAATAAAGTGCCTGTTCATGTACATGTATGTAAAATGAGTTCACTCCATTGTTGGTTTCCAAGGACTGTGTTCATTAGCCTAATCTAGCATTCATAATTGTTCGCAAATTGGGGTGAATTTTTCTGAGAATACATTTTGTCATCTGAGAGGGTCAGCTGTTTAGAACCTACATGTACATTAAGTTTGTATTTATAATGAGATGCACCATTGTTGGGATTTTATTGGGAATACCTGCACCTGCAGAGACACACCACCATGAACACGGGGCTCTCAGCGTTGTGGGTTTTTTGTTTCTACAAACGAGAGGGTGAATGGATGGATTGACTCACAGTGTTATTTGTACAGATGAATGTTTTTCCCAGTAGTCCGGCCCACTGTAATGTCACCTCTTGATCCCTGGTGTGTAACTTACTTTCTGGCATTGTGGTATCATTTGGGAATCTGATGGCCTTTGACCTGTCACAGGAGTAGATTACACACATCCCCAAGGCCACAGGATTAGGTTTTTAGAATGTCCTTTTTTTTTTCTTTTACTTTTTTTTTGCACCCACATAAACTCAAGCCCAAATATAATTTCTCTGAAATTTGAGCATCGGACTTGTCATCGAGAGTTCTTTCCAGTAGAGCTTGATATCTTTCAATGATGAGAAGGAATTTCCTTCCTCTGAGGTTGCAAAAATGATTCTTTGCGCGTAAACAAGTCTCTTTAGTCTATGTATTCAGATACAGTGATGTGTACAGATTCTGAAAATGCATCATCTTTTTAATACACGATTTTGAAACTGAATTCAAAACTGATATTCAGGAATTTAGGTAAGAGGGGCTACTCTCAGTCAATAGGAAAAATATGAAGGGGCGCCAAGGCCAAAACCAGGGCAACGGAGGCCATGGTCTCTGTGTAATTTGAGGCCTGTGGAAAATGTACTCTGGTTAAACAAGCATTTTTTGTTTTGCTTAAGTTATATCTTATTTTTGTGCTTTAAAAGCAGCTCTTTGAAATTGGGCCATGGAGTCCCTCTCTATGAAATTGTTAATCGCTTTGTTTCTGACATTAAGTTCCATCATTCCTCCTGTAGTACACAAAGTAGAGTTGCTTAATGTTTGTTTGTTTGTTTCCATTTCAGGGTTTTGGCTGGTATGGTTTCTCATCGTGTTTATCATCGGCTTCTGCGTCTGGCAGAGGAAGCGTTTCCACCCCATGAGGGGCCACCCCAACCACCGCACATGCTCCATCCAAGATTTTCTCAGGGGATTCAATTTTGAAAACATCACTCCAGGTGAGAGTAGTGTCCGCGCATAAATCGACGGGGTTTCTTGTAACGTGATGCAAGGCAAATTTATCAATTGGATTCATTTCAAAGGGTATTTCTGGGGAATCCACAATGCATCTTAACCAGTTCTGATTGAATTACTTTGTTGTGTGTTTGTTTTTTTCTGTGTCCCGGGAAGATTCAGAGCTGCAAGTGATATATATTTTTTTTCTTTTCTTCTTTTTTCTTTTCTTCAAAACTTAAAACTTTATTTTTTTTTTGGCTTAAAATGGGAAGTGGGTTGAGTTATGTTTAATTTACTGTGTTGACCACTTTATAAATGAATCGGTTGATTACAAGTTGAAATAATATCTTGTCGAGATGTGTTGAGCTAAACTTCATTCCAACAAACTCTTAAAGAAACCTGTCATTTATTTGTTGTGGTGTTTTAAAATTTAAAAAGTTATAGTTTGATGTTGTAACATAATTTCTTTGTGTTGACTTTACAGTGCCACCTTGTAAGCTACCCTCGTACTCTGAAATCGGGGAGACTGTCGGCTATGACACGCCTCCCCCGCCCTATACATACTACTATATCCAAGCAGCTACGTCTGGGTTTGGGAGCAGTACGGGTTGTCACTCCTGCAGCAGCGGTGGCCTTCCACCGTTGACGCACAGACTAACGGAAGCTGCAATAGAAAATACAGGGTATGTTGGCCATTCCTTTTTTTCTAGAACCTAGGGTTGATTTCAAGGCAAAAAAACTCATCGCAAGACAAATTGTCATAATTGATTTGTATTTTGTCATTTATAAGTGATTTGTATTTTGACATCACACCTTATTTGGCAACTACGGTTGATTTGCAGTTACGATCAATCTAAGCTCTTTGTAAAATTTGCCCTAGTACTCTCTTTTGAGCATGGATGTTTTTTTTTTCGTATAGGCCTAACCTGGCATTTCTTGACTTCACCATTACCTCATTTTCAGGCCAGCTTTTACTTTGACAGAATTGAGCTAAAAAACAAAAAGAACATTAAAAAACAAGAAACTGTACAAATACTTCAAAGTTTCTCAGTGAAGCAATTGCTACCATGCTCCTGGTCATTCTCATGGTCACCCATGAATTGCCCCCCAAGAGTACTCATTTAAATGTCCTCATAGCTTTGCCCTTACACGAGCAAGAACTCAGGCGCTGATATTGCTCGAGTTGTTTTGGAACCAGCATTTTTATCAATATTATTAGAACTGTGTTCCAAAGTCCCCTGTCCCTAATCACACAACGGCCGATAAGACCTGGATGATACAAACACTGGTCAATGATGCCGGCCCCATATCAATGTTGATTCAGTATTTAAGGATCGAGCCGCAGCAGCTTGACCTTTGAGCATTTTTTATGATTGGAAAGAACTGGGTACTTGTTTTTTTAAACACCTGTCAATATTTTGTAATTTTAAAAGTGTTTATTTGTATTTTTTTATCCAGGGGTGACGGGGAGAGTAGATTAGAAACACCGGACTCCAGCGAGGCTCCACCAAGCTACAGACTGATCATGGAATCATCTCGCGAGCGAGAAATGCAGGCCGTGGCTGCGGCACTTACACAGACATTGAACCCATCGATCACCCCTGCGGTGACCCCTTGTGCCACACCGGTCAGGTCACCGTGCCCGACACCTCGGCTGTCAACTCCTATCTCTACGCCCAGGCCTACGCCCGCAGCCACACCGTCTGCCACGCCTAGGCCGACTCCCTTAGCCACACCTGTTGCCACACCTAGACCAACACCTACAGTTACACCGTGTTCGACGCCAGCGATGACACCAGCAGTATCTAGATCTCCCAAGTCCTTTTCCCCGGCTGGCAGTCCTTCAAGGCACCTGTCGCCCTCCGCTAGTCCCTTGAGGCAATATAATGAACAAAGTGGCAGTAGTAGGCGTGGTTCGGCCACGCCAACACTCGCACAAAATTCAGGGAATACCACGGCGACGGACCATGGTGTAACATCAACGATTGTGGATTTGCAAATCAACGATAAAGGTTCTCTGAACTATGTGACAAGGCTGACTTGAGGTAGCCTTGCTGTTTTTTTTTGTAAATGTTTGTTTTCCGCTACCGAATAATTGGACGCATCGTATTGCCATTCTGGTGCCTCATCGCCCCCTGCTGTAATCCCCATTATCTTTCTCTTTAGTGGGGTGTCCTTGTTTATAGTTAACCTCAAAGGTGTTATAAAATCTCAAGTTTGACGGGCGAAGCTGATTAGAGAACTATTAATTTGTACAAACGTTTTGGGAAAGGAAAACTTTAAAATAAGTCTCAAAATATGCATTTTATTGGGCAGAATCCTTTATTTATGTTCATCTACTTAGACTTTTTAAGCTGCTTTTAATCAGTGTTTTTTTTTGATACGCATTTTTTCAGGCACTTATTCCCGGTTTGTATGGATTTGTTTCACTGGAAATACTATTTATTTGGTTTGGCAGATTTGAGGAACTCGAAAGAACTCTTTACAACCTCCCATTCTAGAAAAAACCATAGTTGCATTTCTGTCATTACCCTAGGTAAGGTCAAACTAAGCTCATTGACCCTAACATGACTTGGGGCTTAAAGAGGAAACATCACGCACTGGATGCATGGCCACGTGTGATTCCACAGATCCTACACGTAGTTAAAACAGTTACTTGCCTACAGATGTGCATGATCCTATGAGTCACTTCGACTCATGTGAAAAGAAAAAATAACGTGCGGAGAAAAAAAAGGCTTGAGACCTAGATTGATGGCCTTGTTTTTTAACTTTTTTTGGCAGTCCTTGGGGCAAAGTTCTTTTTTGAACTGAGAACAAGTTTTCACATTTTCAAACTCTTGTTCAGTATTTTTTTAACATCTTATCGATGTTGTTTACTTCTTTAGTTTCTAGCAAAATAGCAATGCAAAGCTGAGGCAGCTGTAGATTATTTATCTTTAGACTTATTTCATTTTCTCAATTCTTTTTTTTCTTCTTCAAAGATTGGTCTTGTTGTGTTTTTACTCTGGGGCTTTTATCTGAAAAAAAGTTGAATGATCGAAGGAACATCTATCCCAAATGTACTTGGAGATTCTGGGAGTAAAATTAAAATTGTGTACAATTCTGTTGTTGTATTAAGTGTTGTGTTGAATGCTGGTTTAATTACCTGTGGTGAATTTTCTAGCATTACAACAATTTATTTCTTCATTTTCATGTTTGAAATTGACTGAAAAACCATGTTAAGCTGGACAGCAATCCCTCATGACAATGAAAGTGATTTGCATATTTATACATATGCAAATTTATTCATAAGTACAACTCTATTGCTCAGAGTATCATCTTTAATTTTTCAAAGATATAAAAAAGCTTAATACAATTTTTGTATATATATCCAAAATGACCTCGCATGAAACCAAGGATTTAAAATGGGGGAGGGAAAAAAAGTAACCAGTTTCAATGTTTTTCACTGGATTTTATAACACAGTACTGTTTTCTCTGTGCTTGCCAAAGTTTCCTGTTGAGATTTTGGAGCAGGGGACATTTTAAGCCAGTTGAAAGCTTATTGAAAAGCGTAAAGTAATAAATAACCCAGGAGTATTGCATGGCTTAGCATGGGAATTATGCTTGTAAATGTGCTTACTTCCTGTCACATAAAAAGTCCTTGCTAAACATGTGGACGAATGGATAGCTGTAAGTTTAGAATGGTGCAGGCCTTGAACTCACTTGTGTAGCTGGGCCCAGCAATTACCCTGGGGTAACAGCCACCTCTGTGAGGAGAGTGTAAAGTTGGAACTTTGCCACAGCAAAAAACAGGGAGCAAAAACACAAGGCAACATGTCAATAGCTGTGGGTGCAACTAAGAGCTTTTCACATGACAGCAATTTAACTGGGGTCCCTTGCTTAATTTTAGCATGGTTATAAAATGTAGCAATGATTGACAAGATTTTGCACGAGAACTTGGACGGTAAAAAAAAATGGTTGTCCTTTTCACTCAAGGTACATATTGTGAATTTTACAACCATGCTATTATTTATCAAGGGACCCTTGCTAAATTGCTGTTGTGTGAAAGGGGGCTTTAGGCTTAGGTTCATCGCAATGCATATGGGGCATTCACTTCTTGGGATTGCCGAGGCCAGTGGTTTTAAAGAATTGATTCTAAGTGCTGCCTTTGTTTCTTAAAGAACACAAATGGCTTATGTTGTTTTTAGTCCGAAAGTTTCCTTTATAGCTTAATACTGATACTACAGAAAAAGTCGGTTTGGATTTTAGAGTTTATTCTTTAAACTTGTAAGCGTTGAAAGCAAGAAAAAGTACAGTAAATTTAGACACAAAAAGAAGAGCTTAAAATTGATTCCATCAACGAAGATATTTATTTAATCTGTTGGGATTTGAGTAAAGACTTTAGGGGTTGATGGTATTTTAAAAAGTAACTTCAAGTGTTTTTGTCGTCGTGTTAAGCTTTAAGACTGTATCCAAGGAACTGTGCAATGTACAGTGTTTAAAGCATACAGTGAACATTTTTTTGTACTAAAGATTTTTTCTTCCTTAAAACGATCTAGTGCCTACATCTACACGTGTTTAATTAAAAGAGACACTGACTGTTGCATAATATGCAGCGAATCAACCCACCTATGGGCAATAGTACATTTATTGCCAATTAATTAATTGTTAATTGTATATTTGTCTGCATGTTTAGTTAGAAGAAAGACCATTTCTCAACTTTTTCATTCTATTATCAGAATTGTAGTTTTGAGTTTTTGCGTTTAAAAAGGTATTGAAGTATCAAGGCTCTATCCATTATTCATGTGAATTTGAATTGTACTTGTCCAGTCTTTTGTGATTGAGAAATGTAGCAATGAAAAATCGTATGTTAATGCATGAACAATTTACATGTAGAAATGTATACTTAACAACTGTTTACTTAAATATTTTGAAAACAAGTAAAGATTGCATTAGTCTTTCAATTTTAACATTTATCCGAAAACGCTTCTAGAGTACGCTCAATTAATTCATGAAGTCCAGAGGCAATTTTGTAAAATTTCCCGAATCTCTCACCGGTATCCGAAGATAACGTTAATCTCTTTGGATCAAGTTAATTTCTTGTATGTTCTTTTGAAATTTGCATTATAAATGCCCCAGCAATCTCCTTTTCTGTCATGTTGTTATATAATTTATTACCTTAAGGTTTATTTAGAATACTTGTGTATTTACAAATATATTTAGTTCAAGTTACTCATTAGCGCTGTGTCAAAACACACCTTATTGATTATTAGTGGATGTTGGAGGAAGATTTTTGCAAGTTTGGACAATTGAGTTGAAACCTTCGTCAAGGTGGATGAGTTGTCCCGCAAGGTGCAGGGAGATTTTTGTTATCTTTTCGTGGTTTACAGCGGTTAACAATTTGCATACTTTATAGTTCCCTATAATCATTTTTTTATTACAGTCAAAATAAATTTTGCGTTTGTATGTAACAGACAGAGCATCCAGTCTCATGGAACAAGGAAGGGTATTACCTAAACTTCTATAATGGCCAAGTACCGTAACAAATTAAAGAAGGAGTACTTTCTGTGAACGCTACAAAATGTTACCTTCGAGTAAGACTCTGCTAGAGTCAAAACTTTAGACCATTAACTTTTTTTGAAAAGTTTCGATGACTGGGAAAACCTTCCTAAAATTGGGGCAAAAGCAAGATGACATTGGGGTAAGCATACATTATTTTGTCAATACACTACTTGGCTTAATTTGGAAAAGGATAGTAAAGCCTGTTCTTTGATTTGTTCCATGAGGTGTAGTTAACGTTGATATTCCATTGGACAGGAATTAGACTGGGGATGTCTCTAGAGGGAACTATATATTGCATGTTTTTGTTGGTTACATGCATCAGTGTTTTTGTTTTGGTCAGTGGTGCTATTTTTATATATAAATATAAGAGTTGTGTGTGATGCGCCAACTGGTTGGCCACACACATGATAAGGTTACAATTTCTTTAACTCTCAGTCTTTAAAAGTGTACAAAATATGTTTATGGTATCTAGAAAACAGTTGTTTTTGACAGTTCCAAGCTCGTTAGCACTGTTGGCATTTTTTGAGGACATGTATGGCTATCTCTCTTTATAAGCCTTGTCGTTTTGAACTCATTGTCTCTTGGACCTGATACTAATGCTGCACAATCGATGATTTTTGTCGGTGTTCGTTTTTTTTACTAAAAAAGAACAACTTCTTAGCAATTTAAAAATGAGATAAGGGTGTAAGTAGAGCAGAGTTATGCATGTTCTCATACCAAAAGAAACCTCCACATTGGAGTGTTGTTGGGTTTTTTAAAATAATGTTTGTATAATGGCTATCTTAATGTTGTTATACAATCTGGAGTCCAGACTGGAGCGAGTTAAGAAGACCCAATTGGGATTGGTATGGTGGCATAGCCATAAAAGAAGTCTGCCCTTTTTGTGAAAGCTCATATTTTGTTTTTTTGTAAATTTGTTTAAGGGGTTGTCCTAAGGGAGTTAGAATGACCTCCGGTTAACTTGTTCTCCTGACCTTTCTGAACCTGATCTCGAAACAGAATGAAAAGGTTTGTGGTATGGGTAGAAATGTTAAGTTTCTTCTGCTGTCTGACGTACCATATTGAGTTTGTTTGGGACACAAAATTTGAGCTTCTATAAACTGGGTGGGATATAAGTAATAGATGTTGACAATTATTAGTAAGTGGTTTTTGGTGGAATTATGATTCTAGTGTGTACATACTTTGTAAATATAACACATATTTTTTCGTGTATAATGTCATGCCAAAGAAAGTATACATTAATACAAGAATAACAACTTGACAATTTGCCTTTCTGTGAGTCTATTTATTTGTCTACTTGTTTGTTCGTTTTTATATTTATTTGTTTATTAATTACAGACTCAATGTCATTATTATGATCTTTGGGGCAAATTTTTTTTTTTGCCCCACCCATTCAATTCATCTGGGAAAATGCACAATATTCTACATCGACATCAATTGAATATTACACACACAAAAATGAGCTTTGCTTCTAAAATGTTAAATACTCCAGCAGTTAGGGATTGACTTTAAGCTGATCAGCCCAGCCTCCTAGCCTCTAAAAAATGAAAGGGGATGATGTTTAAGTGTCCTTGATCTAAACCTATAGGATTCATGTCCCAGCCCATCAATCACCTGTCAAGACAGGTTGTTACTTGTCCGACCCCTAGTATGGATCAATACCTATTCAATTTTATTAGATCTCAAAGAGGCTCTCCTGTTTTCATTGATCAATGATTCTCAACAAAGCTGCCGATAACCAGAGGTTTAAAAAAAACATCTTTTGTTGGGCTGCCTTTGTTGATTAAGGAAACAGTGGGAGAAGTTGGTGATCTGTTGCTTCTATAAAGAAACCGTAGTGAAAAGAAGGAGACCTGATAAAGTTGTGTTACATAATTTGACCAATGGGAGTTTTTCAGTAAATAGAAGACAGATCTAGTCATTGTAACAGCGGTAGGTAGCTTGACCGGATTTAAACCTGCAACCTTGTGATTGCATGGTTCTAATGTGGACACTATGAGATTTACCTGGGCCCAATTTCATCAAGCTGTTAAGCAGAATATTTTTGAAGATTTCTTGTTAAAGTTGAAAAGTTGTACAGTGTCATCAATCGGCAAAATCATTATTGTTTTAATAAGGAAATAATAATGTGCTAAAAAAAAGGCTTCTTTCAATTGTTTACTTCTGGGAATGGCAGTTGAAATTAGCAGTCTAAAGTAACAATAAATCTCATCACTTTCAAAGCTCTTCATGGAGTATCTCCAGACTATCTGATCTTCTGCTTAAAGGGATTCATGTTTGCCTCTTGTTCTGCTGACCAAATTTGCTCTATATATAGAAGAGTTTGCGGTACCACCATGTAATAACAATCTCTAAATGAGTTGGGTGGTTCTGAAAAGAACCGTTGGGTTAACTCTCAGAACCACCCAACTCATTTAGAGATTGTTATTACATGGTGTTACCGCAAACTCTTCTATATCTTATCTCCACCATGCAAAGTTTCAAATCCTACAAATTTGCTCTAATTTGTGTCAGTGTGGCAGCCCACAAACCATCAGCCATATCAATCATGACACTGCCTGGCTTCAGACCACCAAAAGGGCGAGCAGGGACCATCAAGTGGCTTGAAGCCACTAACTACCAAATTAATCACATTCAATGTTCACCTTTGGTCAAGAGATCAAACGAAAGTCAAGAAGCTGGTCAATGATGCTAACTATTTGTTGCAGAAAATATGGTCAAAGAGCCTTTAACTTCATTGCACCTAATTGTTTTTGAATGACTTGACCTCTTCATTCATGTGTTCCCAGCCAACTCTCTTCAGATTTCCAGGGGACTTTAAAAAAATAAACATGAGTTTCTTAACAAGATGCTTTATATTTCATTTCAGACTAGTACATTATACAAATATTGACTGCGGGTGATACCTGACCTAAGATTTTTAACAAGAGACGTTGTGAATAACTTGACCTCTTCCTGTTTTCCAAGCCGACTCTCTTCAGATTTCCAGGGGACTTTAAAAAAATAAACACTTTGTTTTTTTAATGAGTTTGTTAACAAGATGCTTTATATTTCATTTCATTGTTTTATATTTTGTGTTGTGATGCATAGTAAAAAATGACCTATAAATGTATTGTATTCTTATTATTATGATAATATTCTGTGGGTTCATGGAAGGGAATCATAGTGGCCTCTATAAGCTTCAAATACCTATATTATTTCCTCAACTTTGACCATGTTTCACAGACACATTCTCCCGGATGGTTAGCAGCCTACTTGTAGAACTTAAAGATAATACGAGCGTTCACATTTTAACTTATCAATAAATGCTTGTATTTTATTGCTCCATGATTGATTGTATCAATTTAAATCATCTCAATTTCAGTTTCACCTGTTTATTAGTTTTGATAATGATGATTATGTCTGACCATGGAGGAATAAAATCTAATTTATTCCTCCATGGTCTGACCCTGTTTATGATTTGTTTATGACTGGAATTTTAACAAAGCACAGGTTTGCCCCCCCCCCCCCTCCTGCTTTTGACTTTATTCTGAGTTATCAACATGTTTGATTGCAGGTTTGATTACAGGTTGGATTGTACTATAAGGTATTATTATCGTGACAGTGTATACAGAGATGATGTCAATCCGCTTGATCTAAAACAACCGTAGAGAAAGGACCATTTAAAATAATTAACGGTGTTCAATGAGTGCGCCCTCTATCATTGGCACAGCAATTACATTCAAGATGGCCGCCTCCATGAAGTAACACAGTCCGGTTGGTGTTATTATAAATTTCTTTATGTTTCCTTATTCTGACTTGATTGAGAAGCATGTTCTGGGTCAACTTAATTTCTTCCATATTTTAAAGCCCTTTCTTTCTGTTTTTGGACCATATTTATTTGTAAGCTACTGACTGGACGGGAGTTTTTCAGAATCAGACTTTTGACTTATATATTTTTTAATTTAAGTTTTAATTTTAGTTTTTGTTTTCACAAACTTGAATTTGAAATTCGTTTCCCTGCTCCTCAGACCTACCTCAGGCTTATCATCAGTTAGTTGCGATAACGTAACCCTCCTCCCGACGGCGAGGAGGGTTACGTTATCGCAACCTAATCATTAGTGTGATAAGTGACTGATGACCTAGTTTTATTAATTGTGTTGTATTTTTTCATTCAAACCCAAAATAATTAAACTTAAAAAATGTACACAGTCAGTTTCTCGGCCTTGTGATTTGTGGTTTATGTTGATTATTTAGCTGGTTGAGTAATTTAATAAACAAAAAGTCGCACAAAGGTGATCCCCTGGCTGCCGCTTCCCACCACAAATCCCAGCATGCCCAGGTTGTGATCCCCCCTTGCCTGGCTACAACTTGTATACAAAATACAAGTACACGGCAGTTAAAGGAACAAATTGGCGCCGTGGATTAGTTGCGATAACGTAACCCTCCTCCCGCACGTTTCGCCGCATCATGACATGTGTTTAAAATAAATCCGTAATTCTCGCTAACGAGAATTGATATTGTTTTACTGTTTTCTCAAAAAGTAAAGCATTTCATGGACTATTATTTCAAGAGAAGTCTTTCACCACAACCTTCTGTAAACCCTGTAAGTTATTTGTAAATCTGTGAACTTTTATTTTGTTTTCTGTGCCGAAAGGGTCCAATGGCTTTAACTTTTTGTGTTGTTGCTTTTTGTCCTCAGTTTCAAGGCGACATTGTGCAGTACGTCGGACACCGGACACTGTTTGTAGACTGGCCTAGTACTCTTTCTCCTGCCTTGATTGTTATTTTGGAGAATTTAAAAACATTTTGTAGCAATGACTTGCCAGGGCATTGTCAAGTGGCAGACATTTGTCAGTCGATTTTTTTTTCACGGTTTTTAGAAGTTTTGTGTGCAGTGAATCAAGATCAAGCATGCATACTCGAAATATTCATTTACATATTCAAGACAAATTGCTGCAAAATTAAAGGATTTTGAATTTGAACACCACACAAGAAACATTTATTATCAGTTGGTTTTTGGAAAATAAACATTGATTGCCATGGCAGTGAATACAAAATCTAAAGGCAATGACGATAGTAACTCAAACACAAACGGCAATACCACCAAGAACACATCAATCACCAGATGGGTATGGAATCGTCAAGTCGTTAGTCCCTCATCAGTATGTGCAGGATCTGCCGTTGGGGTGCACTACAAGGCAAACCAAGGATCGTGTCAGCAGAGATTACTTAACGAGGTACAATGCTGTTTGTATGGCCGGGTCGCACCATCTGGCTTTTCGGATTTCTCTAAGGTGCAAGGACATGAAGCAATCTTCAACTTGGAGTTTTCACCCAGCGGGTACGTTATAAATTGTACTTCTAAATAAACCTTGCCCTAGTTTTGCAATGATCGTAACCCTCGATCCTCACGACGACGGAGGATCAAGGGTAACAGCTAACCTTGCCCCCAAAAGAGTCCCAAAGTGTAGTGACACAATTCTTTAAATATACTGCCACCAAGGCCAGTGTATCTCTATCAGTATCATTGTTATTGCAAATTTTTATGTAACACTCTCATTTGTTTGTGTAATGTGCATTGTAAATATTCAAAAGTGGAACTATTTTGAATAACGGATTGAACATTCAGTATTTTTATGTGAACTAATCATTTGAAAAGAATTTCACATTTCTTAAAGTCAGGTTAAAGCTTTAATTAGCCCATGAAGTGTAGGCCTACAACTATCCCAAGCTTTTTCTCTCCTTACTTTTGTCAACATCAGTTAGCCTAGTTCCTTTTAAAATTCTTTGCGTTTTGTTGTTGGCATTTTATAATATCATTGTTCGTCTTGTCCTCGTTTCGTGATTTGCTGTGTTTGTTTTTGTCTGTATGTAAAAAGGCAAATGTTTTTTACCAGTCGTGGCTTACTTTATTCAGCCTCATGCTCTCGTTCCTCTCTTGTACATAGTTCGTGTCTAGGTATTGATTTATTATTTGCTATAACACTATTATTAATTACGTATACTTTATCCGTGTTTGATTGTAGTACCTTTTTATGTATCGATATTCACAAGCTATTTTCCAAAAAGAGTAGGGAATAATGTCATATTGAATTGAATTGAATTGAATTGAAGTTTGATATTCACAGCTTTTGTTTATTTTTAAATTCTCCCAACTGTATTTAGTGATATTCTAGTAGCAGCATGTGAGGAGAATAGCATGTTACTGTTTGATCCACTCACATTCAAGAATATAACAGCTGTACGGAACGCACATGGAGACTGTGTCAACTGTATTAGGTAAGATAACAGGCCTGTATGCTTCGTTTTTTTAAAAGGGCACGGGCACCGAGGCGTTTTCTCCTCATAAACAGGGCACCCTATGAGAAAATGGTGAATCTCAACTGGAGCATTTCAAGAGCACCAAGGCAATGACCAGGGGGCATGGAGTCAATATCTTTGGGTGCCTTCGTGGTCTATCAGGCCTGAATACATATTTTTGTCGTTAATACTTTACCCCCTGCTTTTTTATGTATGCTTTCTAACCCCATTCATGTATTTTCACTTCACTGCTTATGTTTCACTTAGTTACCTGTTCATGTTTGTTGTGTTGTCATTTAGCCTTCGAGAAAGACTCTGCTAGGGTCGAAACGTCAGGCCATTAACTATTTTTTGCATTTATACTCTCGGTCCATTTGGTTGGTAAGTTGTTTGCAACAGCTAATTCTATTTTCTAATACTTTAATCATCTGGAGTTCTTTTTTGAAGAAATGTAATCCTTAACTTTACATTGCCCTATATTTAACTTCTGAACTGTTTCATTTACTTCCTGTGATTTTTATTTCACCTCTTAGATTTTTAGACAGCAGAACTTTTGCATCGGGATCAGATGACTCTACCATTGCCTTATGGGATATCCGTAATTTGAAACAGAAGGTCCGCTGTTTGGAGGGACACACAAACTGGGTGAAGAGTATTGAATATTGCCACCGGACACGCCGACTTATTTCCTCGGCTTTTGACGGTGCAGTAGTTAGTTGGGACATCAACAGGTAAGAAGGGACTCTCTATTGGTCACTTCTAAGGATACAACCACCGATATAATTTTATCTTTTTCAAGTTTTTCAAAATGTCTTATATTATTCAAAGCTGTTGTAGGCTTCTAACCTATAGTTTTTAATGCCATTAATTTTTAAGAATGATCACCAAAAATGTTCAACTTACCTTTAAATATGAAATGCAGAATTCTTAATGATCACTGTTCATTTTGTTTCCATTTTACACTTAGTTACCTGTTCATGTTTGTTTTGTTGTCATTAAGCCTTCGAGAAAGATTCTGCTAGGGTCGAAACCTCAGGCAATTAACTTTGTTTTTCCTTTTGGGACAGTTATGAGGAAAACGGAGCACCACATGAAAAGATCTTCTATATCGAGTCTCTGATGAGGACACGTCTAACCCCGGACTGCACCAAGCTTGTCATGTCAACTGCCAGGGGTTTCTACATTGTCATTCACAACCTTAACCTTTCAACTCTCAACTCTGACCTTGCCAATGTAGACTTTGTTGAGTACCATCGCATCGCCATGCAGGAAGAGGAAGATGGAGTGAGGTCAGAGCTAGGTCATTGGAGTAGAGAAGCGCCATTTACGAGGACGAGAAATCGTGCAGAGTTGGTCTTAGATTGTCCGGAGGACAGTAAGGCATCTTGTATTTCATCTTTGGTTCTTCATCCACACGGCTGGTGTATGATATCGAGATACACGACAAGAGAAGATGATGCTGAGGTGAGAAATTTAGAAATTTGGGTTGGTCGGAACGTTTTTTTCAATTTTTTTGCTAGCAGAAATTTGGAAACTTGCTTTGTTCACTTTCGGTCTGCCAATCTACCCTCATTTCTCATCTATTCTTCACTTGTTCCTTTTTGTATCCAAACCTGTCAGTAATCTTCATTCAGGACCAGTGCTTTAGTTGCCGTTTAGCCTGTAGGCCTACAGGTAATTCTGTAAAACATGTTTTTTTAATTTTTAATTTTGTTTCTTCCTGTAGCTAAACTTTTGTTTGCAAATATTGATTCTGTGCTTTGTGAAAATATTATAAATAATAACAACAATACATGTAATATTCATTTGGGGATTTTAGTCATATGCACCGATGTGTGTTAGCACTGTAGACTGTATAATAATAATAATAATAATAATAATAATAATAATAATACTTTTTGTGTGTTTACTTCTTTAGTGGACATGTGTACATGATCTCCAAGACCCACTTCCAGACCAGAGTCTTTCCATTCGTTCAACCACTCAACCCCAAGCTCTTAAGCGCTTGATGTACTACACCAAAGAATCCACAGATGGAAGAGGGTACATCAAGGAGCTTAGCGTCAGCCCCGACGGTCGTCTCATCTGCTCCTGCTACGGATACGGAGTCCGATTACTCGGCTTCGACACAAAAAGCAGTGAATTATGCGACATCCAGCCCCATGGTGTCTGTGAACTTAAGCAAATAAAATACTTGGTGAAACACAAAAGTACTGTTTTGACGTCACGGTTTTCGCCGACGCATTGCCTCCTCGCCTCTGGCAGTATGTGCGGAAGAGTTGCGTTTTACCAACCAAAATTATGAATAAACACAATACCGCTTATTTTCCCTACTTTGTTGATGGGGTATGTTTTATAAAACATTATTTATTGAATGTTTTTTATCAACGTTTTACCCTATTTATATTTTATCCAGTTCTTAAATCAGGCTCCTGATTTTTCAATGAAGGCATCTTGAATCAGCCTGGTTGCCTTACATGTAGAGCCTTTCTTGTGAGCTGTATACATAACTATGCCTGGGCCACTAGCGAAATTTACTAATCGACTAGTGGTGCCCCAAATAGTCGCGACTTCGACTCTAGTTGCAATTAATTTTTAATTCCCTCATTGCGGCATATTGTTTGCCGCAGACGCAATATAGTAAAATTCACACTGAAAGGATTGAAGGTTTGTGTCACTGATGTCTGATTGTGTTTCGTAAGTAAATTATGTTGTTTTGAATAGTCGTGAGCGACACAGTGTATTCACCAAACAGGTAGTTGTGACAGCACGATTAATCATCGAGTAGTTGAAAAACGGTAGTCGTGACTCGAAAATAGCAATCAATAGTCGTGACTTCGACACTAGTCAAACTAGTTGCCCAGGCTTAAACCACATTTCAGTCACCCATTTATACCTTTCACAACAATATCAACTGATTGAAGAGAGCACATGTTCATTCCATTGGACAAAAAGTAGTGTGTTGGATAGCAATGTGATTGTTTATAGGATTTGAGGCATTGCATGGTGAGGTATCAATGTATATTTGGTTTGCGGTAGCACCATGTGTGTATCTACTTGCCAGGTAGAGTTGTTCTTAGAGAACTGTCTTGATTTATTCTACTGCCGCAGAGTAGATAATCGGAGGTTCGGGAGACTTCTCAGTTCTGAAAAGAACTGTCCTGCTTTTTAACTATTACCAGGGCGGATGGTATAGAAATGTGATTGTTAAATTGTCAAGTTATAATCAAGTAATGTTGTCATCCAAAGAAATTTGTTTCCGCTTGTAAGTTTTAATAGAATATACAACTTTATGTCTTTAATTATTATTGTAAAAAAACTACCAAGTAGATTTTGTGTTGTCTGTGTAATTATGTCTATGTGGGTCCCAACAGTTTTTCACAAAAGTATTTTGTATATTTTTTAAACTTGGGTGTGATTCCTGTCTATACTGCAGGTACAGTTAACAGGTTGAATGGCTTCTTATTAGTCAGGTTGGTGTAGTGGTGTCGTGCCTAGCCTTCCACCTCTGGGACCCTGGTTCAAATACCATCAAGGCACTATGTGGATTGGGTTTTCAGTTTCTACTTGACTGTGGGGGTTTTCCCTGGAATAATTTTCTTGGGTGTTCCTCCCACATCAAAAACCAGAATTTCATCATTGCCTTCTCTCTTCTCAATTGGCTCTAATAAGAGCATTGATAATATCCAACTCCCCCAAAAACAAAGATCTTGACAACCACCAACGTTAGGGCTAGATAGCTCAGTTAGTAGAGCACTGGAACATTATTCTGGAGTTCGCAGGTTCAAATCCTCTAGCTGAAGTAAATTTGTCTTTGTTCAACTAGCCTTGCTCAAGGCAGTCGCATTATTCGCTCCGAAAAGACGCAGCTGTAAACCCACCCGCCGTATACCCTGTGCATGGTGTGTGCGATCACACCAAATGACCCACCCGTATACACACTGTCACATCGCACGAATACTGTTCAGTGTTCACACAAGTCATCGCACTCGTACACCACTAACCGCATGCGGAGGCCGTCAGGCCGACGGCCTCCGCATGCGGATAGTGTACGGGGGCATCGTGTCGTGCGATGTTACGCACAGTGAATACGGGTGGGTTTTACGCACAGTGAATACGGGTAGGTTTTTATACAGCGGCGGTCTTTTTTCGGAGTGAATAATTCGACTGCCTTGAGCAAGGCTATTGTTCAACCTGAAATTGTATATTTTGTGACAGAAAGGTGTTTATGCTTCTCAAGACATTCAGATTAATGTTGGTGTTGTCCTTATCATTTCTGCAATTTTTTTTCCAGCAATCATCAACTATTGTTTTACTAATTTTCCAAAACAGCGTCTTTGATCTACTCCTGAGCTTGCTTGAATAGAATATATGACCTCTGAGTTTATGATTGCATATGCAAATTTATGCTAATTTATGAGCACGTGCCTCCTTTCATTTTCAGCTTCAATTAACCTGTACAAATTTTCATTTCATAAGGCTATAGCGTTTTCAGTTGTAAATCAGGAGCAGTTTTATGTCCATGCCGGAAGAATAATCTTTAATTGGAATACACTATCAGAGAAATATTTTTTGCATGAAATTTTGGTTGAATCCTTTTCTTTAAAATCATGTCTTTTAGAAGGGAATTGTTTCTCAAAATGTTATACATTATCAACAGCTGCAAGTTTTTATGCTTAATAAATGTTGGAGTTATAACCAAAGGTATACCCTACTTCTCAAGGAACTAATTATTCAACTTTGACTTGATAGATAAAAGGAAAATTGTTTTACCTTGTTTAAATATTCATGATTATTCGTGTCTTATAACACAATGAAAGCATATTGAGAATAACTTTGCATTTATAACAAATATTTACATGATTATATATTCAAGCTTAATAATTGAAGGACACAAAACTGTTATAAATATTTTGTACATAATTTTCTCTGGTTTTGCACATGGACTGACGACAAGCGGTCGTATAATTTAATTGCTAAAATCATGGAGACAATAAATACATTATCCCTTTTCTAACATGGTCTGAGTCTCCGTCATTAGTGACTCTCTTTGGAGAGGGGGGAGTCGAAGTACGTCACTGCATTTCAGGAATTAACTATTGATTGGTTTTAGGCTCTGGGGTGAAGTAGCTCTGATGTTTGTATGGATCTCAGGCGACACATCTGCTCATGAGTGTTTTTTTCTTTTGGTCGGATGATAATAACACTTCTATATGAATATTAGAGTGAAAATATTGTTTTATGGTTTGTGTTAAAGGTATTGAGCATTGGTAAAGCATACAAAACAACATTGTTTATGATTTGTCTGAAAACTTACTGATTATACTAGAACCATTATTTTTACGGTGAAATATTTTCCCCTGAAATGTGATCATATTTGGGAAGACTAGCTGTGGAAACCACCCAAAAACGCAGCATCTGATTTTATTTGTTACAACCCAAAAATCAAGGACAGTGTGTTAACATGCTAAAAATTGTGCATGTTTTCATTACTTTCTCACACAACGGGTGAACATGAACACTGCCTGCGACTACTTTGGCAGCTCCATCAATCCTGTCTACAAGAATCAAAGAGAGTTACTTTTTATTTTGTTATGAATGCTGACTCGTTTTTTTCCTTTCAGTCTTTTAACATTTTTATTTTATTATTTTTTGTGTGTGAAATTATTAATCTTTCTAAAATGATCATCAATTTGTACATATAACTCAACTGTTTACATTTTTATTTGTTTAATAATTCTGTGCAATCACGATAATGTTATATTGAGGGATTCTTTCCATCCTCAACTGATTTGGATGGTAAATAAACAAGATGGCCGCCCCATGAGGGTTCATTGACCAATGTCATCTTGTGAGAAATCCATCCACAATAAATTCCATATAGGCCAATAAAAATTGAAATTTTGTTTCTCTTCAACACCTGCTATTTTTTTTGCCCCACCTTGGAAAATATTAATTATTAATTTATTAATATATTTCCATGTAGTCAATATAGTATCCTTTTTTTATGCCCATCCAAGAAATGTATTATTTTATCATTTTTTCTTCTTCTATGGAAGCACATTTTCTTTGATAGGGATTTAAAAAAAAGTGGAAAAAAAGAAGAAATTACTCATCAATATCCAGAGATCAGTCGATGAGAAACACCCATAAATTTTAACTGGCCTATATCTCCAAGGATTAAACAAAAAGGACTCTTAAACCTTTGCAAAGGTCAGCCACCTCCATAGATCACAGGCAACTTTATCTCACATAATCTCACCAATCCCATAGGTTGTAAAACAAACACTGTTAATTTAACACTTTGCATAAGTCATATTATTGTACTTAAAGGGCATTGGACACCTTAGGTAATTGTCAAAGACAAGTATTCTCACTTGTATCCCATTATTAAACAAAACTGTGAAAATTTTTACTCAATTGGTCATCGAAGTTGCAATCGAATAATGAAAGACAAAAACACCTTTGTTGGACAAACTTTGTGTGCTTTCAGATGCCTTATGAAAGGCTTCAGGCCTGAAGACTTTTTTTTATAAAGTGATAAATTACCTCATCTCAAAAACTTTACTTCAGAGGGAGCCATTTCTCACAATGTTTTATAATCAACAGCTCTCTAATGCTCGGAAGTTTGTATGCTAACAATTATTTTGAGTAACTACCAAAATCATCCAGTGCATCTTATGGTACTGTAAACCTAACTTTTACATGGTTCTGTTTTATATGCACATTTTATGCATAACAACTATCTTTGAGAAAAAAGTACCTACAATAGAAATGCTAAAAATAGTAAATTGCCTGACATTTCGACGCAAGCAGAATCTTTCTCAAAGGCTAAATGACAACTCAGCAAACACATAGCAGGTGTAAAAAGTGTTACACAAGCAGTCAAGTAGAAATAGGCCTACATGAATAGAGAGAACCTTTGTTAGGTTTTGTTTGTTTACACCAACAAAGTTATTTCCAGCAAAGTTTTATGCCTCTCCACATTGCATAAACAGCAATAAGTAAACCTCGAAAAAAGTTATTTGCCGGTGAGGATGCACATAGCCTTTCTTTGGTGAGTTTTTAAATGTTCAATCCAGAGAGCGAGCACTGTGGGTACTCTTCAACCATGGTACACTCTAATTGGGAGGGGTTTAAAAGTTATTCCAAAGGATTGTGATTATATTAGGGACGAAACACCTTCGGTCCATTTGGTTGGTGTTTTGTTTGCAACAGCTAATTTTATTTTCTGAAAAATAAGTCCTAAGCATTAAAATTTCAAATCTAAAAGATTGAAGTTTAATACAAATGAATTGGTCTCTTATTACAATCCTGTGGATTCAATTTTAAATCCCTTCCACTTTCAGAGTGTAGTATCTCCCTAGATCCATGGATTAATTCTGTTATCATTTCCAGGTAGGGTATGCACACTTGACCCTCTGTGCTATTTTAACAGCAATGATAATGAAATTTTAGTGTCCTTTACTGGGAACTTGAGTTCCTGTTAAAGGCAGGGTAGGCATACTTTTTGTAATTAATCCACAAGTAAATTACCATTCGCACTGAAAATTAGTTGATATTATAATTTTTTTTTAGGAATTACCCTTTTTGAACTCAAGACACTGAATAATTCACTGATTGTATACCTGCCAATGGTGTGGAGAATTTTTGTATTGCTAAGCAATAAGTATTGGGGAACCATGTTACTAAGATTAATCAAGTATATGGCAGGCCTGATACTCCAATGAGGAATGAAGGCGATTCCCCCATGCCCCCTGGTCATTGCCTTTGTGCCCTTGAAATGCTCCTGTAGAAATTTACAATTACCTCATTGGGTGCCCTTCCAAGGAGAAAATGCCTTGGTGCCCTTACCCTTTCAAAAACAAAGCATTCAAACAGGCCAGATATTATGTTATAGCTCATAAAAAATTTACTTCACGCAAACTTTTTCTGTGCTAAGTAAATTTGTACACTTGACAAGCTCTTTCCCCGCAATGGCTCTAGCCTAATGGTGGCTCCAGCTCCAGTCCAGGCCTATTATTTTATTTATAACAAGTTCTTATATAGCGCATTTCACAATAACCGTATCGATGCGCTTTACATTAGTGCCCTGGTCATGCTCCTCAGCTCCCTAGGGAGTATACAGCCCCGAGCTGCCTAGGGAGTATACAGCCCCGAGCTCCCTAGGGAGTATACAGCCCCGAGCTGCCTGTAAGGCGCTTGTTGCTTCATACACAATATCAACCTCTTCCCTGGCAGGTATCCATTTTGGCCCCCTGGTAAAGAGAAGCAATTATAGTAAAGTATCTTGCTCAAGGACACAAGTGTCACGACTGGGAATCGAACCCACACTCCAGTGAATCAGCACCAGAACTTGAATTCGATGCTCTTAATCACTCGGCCATGACCACTCTATGATGGTTCTATCTCCATGATGGCTCTCATCTCATGCTGTTTGTTTGTTACTGATGACTCAACATATTGCCTTACTTCAAACATGGAGGTAGAATTACCTCCAGTCTTTAAACTTGAGGTTAGTCGTAAAAACCTCATAAACCTGTTGTAAAAACACTGCACTTCCAGGAGGGAAATACATGGAGTGCACATGTAAATACATCAATGTTTAATTAATTGCCTCATGCTGCCGATTGTCAAACGCTATGAAGAGAACCATTTCAGCCAGCAATTGTTGCATAAGTTTTGGAGTGAACTTGTTTTGTACACATTTAGTGCCAAATACTGAGATAGCAAACGGTGATTTTTGAGTAGCAACTGATACTTTTTGCGTCACAATTTGCTCCGATAAACAATGGAAATCGTTCAGTGCTATGGTACATTATGCTTTTTTTCATAATTTGAGACTGTTTTGATGGTGCTGCTCTTTATTTCGACCCTCCTATATATTCCATCAACCCCTCAATTGATTTTAATGCTAGCGTTAGGGTTAGGAACAGAAATAGGAAAATACTCTAGGGTGTCGGAACACAGGTGAGTAACCGTTTTCATAGTTGCATATTGACCCCTTGCACAACATGGAATGTACCTTCACATTTATGCCTCGACCATTTTTCACTATTTTGGGAGTTCAATTCCTTTTTGATCATTTTTATTCTCATGTAAGTAAGTGCGCTGCATATTGGAAATGATACAATGTAGGTAATAACATGAAACGGCAGTTGAACGATACAGGCTACAGACCCTCACCAGGGTAAAAAATGATTCTATACTGGATGGATTCCATTCTCTGATTGAACTTTAACCTCCAAATAATATGTTCAGACAAACCATGGAGGTAGGCAAACCAGCTGCATTGCTACTTTAGTGTCGCCGGCTTATGCCTTATGCCAAGCTCATGGGTTGACAGTGGAAATCAATTTATCTGGAATAAATTAATCATATCGGCGGGGAGGTCTGGACCATTGGTTACGATCCCGTCTGACAGTGCGAGGGCGTGATTTGATAAGTGATGTGCAACGTGCATAAATAGATGGCCTAGCTTAAAGGCAAAGCATACCTTTGGATTTTGGAACTGTTTGATTGTTTAATAAACTAACAACTGAAAGTTTATGGTGGTCGCGTTTTGGAGAAAACTCGGAAGTGAGTTTTTCCTTACTGGAAGATTCATCCCTTAGGAACACACAATCTGAAAAGCGTTATGCAGGTAATGTTTTCGAAGATTCAAATTTCAAGGCATAAAAACTGTTATCGTTTTACATAATCACATTACTTACTTTAAAGTGAAATGTTTCTCAAAATGTTTATGCTATCAAATGCTACTATAGGCTTCTAACCAAATGGTTGTTTGTTGCCATTCTTTTTTTTGAGTGTTTACCAATGGATACCTTCCCTTTAAAGCCATTATACACTTTCGGAACAGAAAAAAAGAAAAAAAACAGTTCACAGATTTACAAATAACTTACAGGGTTTACAGAAGGTAATGGTAAAAGACTTCTCTTGAAATATTATTCCATGAAATGCTTTACTTTTTGAAAAAACATTAAACAATTATCAATTCTCGACATCGAGAATTACGGATTTATAGTAAACACAGCGAAACGTGCAAAAACAAGGGTGGGTTTTCCCGTTTTTTTTCTCCCAACTCCGATGACCGATTGAGCCTAAATTTCCACAGGTTTGTTATTTTTTATATAAGTTGTGATACACGAAGTGTGGGCCTTTGGACATACTGTTTACCGAAAGTGTCCAATGGCTTTAAACAATCTACCAGCACATTGTACGTTTGAATGGATAACCACTAGACAGTGATGCAGATTTATTCAACCAAAACGTTTTTGTTTATTGTTTCTAACGCTAGATATTCCTGATCAAACCACAGGGCTGATGAATAATGATCTCATGAAATATTCAAACACAAATGTTTTGATTTGTTTTCATGGCTAAAGAAGAGCTCCAATAAGTCTACTTATTAATTCTATAAAGGTTCTTTACATGCAATAATAATTTTGGGTAAGATGATTTTAACTCCGGTGAGGTGCTATACCCTGCTTGTCTTCAGAAGTAGACACTGACTAGTGATACAAACAAATTAAGCATGCAAAACAAAAGAGAAAGTCATGCAATCTTACTTCAAACTGTGATTATTAGTTTTTATATGTTCACAAATCAAATATCACTGTTTAATTCACCCCCAATTGGTTTACAAAACACAGAGTGGTTTACATTGTATTTGTGAGCAGTACACTACAGAAAAATGCACACTAGAAAAATGTCTTGAATAAAAAGTAAAAACTTACAATTGCAAATCATTCATTGTTTACACACATCCCCCCAAATCACCAATGTAAATAGATTCCATTTTAATTATTAATTAAAGTTGCATAACTACCGTTGCTTCAAAGCGTCCTTGGCCCTACAAACTCTGCTTACTGTAATGGTGCTTGCTGACAGCAGAAAACGCTGCTCTTAACGTTAGTGTACTTCACAAGTTTAAAATCAGTTTGTGCTTGTGCGAACTTCAAGTTGTGAAGCACTCTTTGCTAGCACAGAAATTGGGTGCTTACTCGGTTAGCAGAGAATGCTAGAATGGTGACCATGTATTAAGCAGGGAATAGTGTAAGCGTAGAATTTTACAGTAAGCACAGTCGTGGAATTAGCCCCTGGAGTTTTTTCGGATAGGGGACTAACTTTTGCCCTATCTCAAATCAGAGTGGATTTATATCCCAATTCAGGCTGGAAATTATCTGAATTAGGGTAGTTACATAATTATATCCCTACCTTATTAAGGTAGATGTACATTAACAATCAGTAAAGTTTAGATTACAATAACACTTAAATCTTGATTACATTTCTTAATTAATTATTTTTCTTGTGGTATCAGGTTACAAAAATGTGACAAAAGTGAAAATCTTTTCTACATTATGAGTTTGAGATAAATTATTGAACAATGCTGTATCAAAATAAATCAAGTGTTTATAACTGGGTGTCATTTTGTGCAATACATACAATAAGGTTACAACTTCAGGTCTCAGGTTCCACATTTCTAAGGTAGCATGGAGTACCTTAAAGACACCCCCCCCCCCCCCCATCGTTCCTCCGAATTAGCACTTTTAGATATGCACGTTGCCATGGTTTTTGGATTATTTAATATGGACAGATGATTGGCAATAATAATCATTAAATACTCAGCTTATAAATTGGATAAGAAAATTATACGTTGTATGTCTTAAAAAATCATTTATCATTTACTTATATGGGAACTAAAACTTAAAGGCTTGCAACATCACAATATAGCAGGCGTATTCTAACATTTTCAATTTGCAAAGGGCACTTCTTAACATTGACAAATCTGACATATCTTAAAGTCTATGGGGAAATCAATAATGGGACACCAAGGCCAAGACCAGGGGCAACAAAGACCATGGTCTATGTAATTCCAGACCCAGTACAAATGTGCAGGCTGGTTTGATATGAATTCTATATTATATCGATGATTAGTAAACCTGTATCCACTTCAATCTACATAAACTGAGCAATTTTCAAGCAGATCCCTTAGCCCAAGGGCTTTTACATGTAGAATCTAGATTAGTTTTATTCATGAAGTGAAGTCTATGAGCAGACCCAGTTTCCAATCACTGCTTGATTACAGGGCTTCATAAATCTTGCTTAGTAGATACAGGTTACCGACCAAAGTACCATGTTAATGTGTACATTGTTTGTGACTGGTTCCCTGCTTATTTCTGCTTAGCGGAAACAAAATGAATAAGTGCCATTTTCTGATTTAAAACAGCTCAATGAAATTGGGTCGTGGGAGACTGGGCTAAAATACAGCAATACACTCGGCAAAATAAACCAAGGAATTTTGTTATACTTTAGAATGTAATCCTTGATTACAAAGAGCTTTCAACAAAATCCTATAATACTTCCCCATTTCAAAACAAGATTTCATTTCCTTTTTGTTATATGCATAAAACATCGCATATTTGACACTTGAAAAAGCCATTTTTCATCACCATCAAATATCACTGCAGAAACATTTTGCAGAAGAGCCCTTTGTAATTAGATAGTTTAGTGAGATCGTAAAATGAAAAGAACACTTCATTATAAAGTGCACACCTGTCCCCAATGATGACTCACTAGAGTAACGTTACAGTATGATTAGGTAAGAGGTCGTACAATTGTCAACATTTTCACCAGCGTACAAACCGTACGCTGGGAGGGAGGGGGTTTATGCTTGCCAACCACTTTCATTTTCTGAAAAAATTCTAACTGTAAAACCTTTTTGCACAGTAGATAAGAAGCTGTTTTACAGGTAAGCTGCATCTTGTACACATGAAATTACGATTTCCGGCATTACATGTATTGCCTATTTAACATGGGTACGTATTGTTTGAAGCTTTGCATGGTGTGGAGAAATAAGATGAAACTATACATAAATAGTAAACTGGCGGGTACAACCATGTGTAAATCTCTTAGGGCGAGTGTTGGCTCTGAAAAGAGCCGGTTAGGTCTCGACGTTTCAAACAGTATACTCTGCTGGTCTCTCAACATTTCGAAGAGTATACTCTGCTCGTCTTCTTTATATGTTTCTTTTATCTGAATCTGTACTCCGGAGGTCGAATCCCACTCTAGTCAATTCTTTGTTCAAACCCCAAAATCATTTCAAAATTTACCCAGTCAGTTTCCCTCGTGGTTTATAGTGAATCTGTACTCATAACAAACATGGATTGCATGCAATTCACATGCAAGTATCTCTACGTAGAATACTGTGAATAAAACCAACACTTTTCATTGTACACATTTTGGGGGAGGTAGGGAATATTGAAAAAGTGTATGGTTTTTAAGCTTGTGAAAATGTTGATAATTAAAACGGCCCTAAGTAAGTATGGCCTAGGTTAATGTTTTCTTTAGACTTCATGATTATTATGTTTATACCTGCCATTTGACCGCAACAACAACAATTCTGCTGATAGATTTATTTTATCAAGTGTTCTGAAAATTATTTAAATTAAATATTTGTGTTTGTCATACGAAGTTGTGTGCTTTCAGATGCTTGATTTCAAGACCTCAAATTCTAAACTTGAGGTCTCGAAATCAAATTCGTGGAAAGTTACTTCTTTCTTGAAAAGTACGTCACTTCAGAGGGAGCCGTTTCTCACAATGTTTTATACTATCAACCTCTCCCCATTAATCGTTACCAAGTAAGGTTTATGCTAATAATTATTTTGAGTAATTACCAATAGTGTCCACTGCCTTCATGGTAAGGTCACCATTTTTGCCAAATATTTTAAAGAAACATACAATTCAAGTGACTTCATGTGAAAGTTTTAGCTGATTAAAGTGTCAACTTGCTGAGAAAGCAGCAAAAAAAACTGTCACAGTTTTTCACAAGAATGTCAAATCCATGCAATAATCTTTCTCGGATTCAAATGTTTTGATTGATTTCTAATCAATATGGCATTTCAGACGATATAACTTCACAGGATGCTTACTACAGTACCATACTGTTTTTATAACAAGGAAGCTTTTTGGTTAGAATTGTTATTTATTTTAATTGGTGGTGGGGGGGGGGGGTAGAACAAAAGTATGAGCCTCCCTTTAAGAAGTGCATTTAGAATTATTTAAATTATGTGTATGTATTTTGGTTTACATGTAGTATTGGTGACCGATTAAAAAACTCTACTGATTTTTTGATTCCATGAAAAAGAAATATAGTTCCGCTTGATTCAAAAGACAATAATTTTTGTACAAATTTAGTAAAATACTTGAAATAAATAAACAAAAAATCTAACGATATCTACAAGTAGGTTACTTGTTAATAACTTGCTTTAAAATAAGGTAGCGTACAAGTATCTTTTTCTCTCGCTAATAATACTGTTATTTTGTTTATATTCAGATTCAGTGTAATGAGGGAAAGATGCATTTGAATTGTTTAAATTCAATTTCCTTTTGGCTTTTAATGTTTATCCCTCTCAGACCATAGTATCCACAAGCAGCTCATACCAAAATATTTCAACATTAAAGTTTAAAGTATTGCGTTTTTATCTAAATGATGTTCTGGGGGATTCTAATAGTATTGCATCAGTGCCAAAGGATCTCGATTTTAAAAAACACTGTCATATCTTGCATGAAAATGTTCCTTGTCAAAATTTCATATCTCAGTATTTTCTTGATGTATGTCAATTTTTTATAACACGATTCACCGTTTTGACGGTTTCAAACCTGGACAAAATTCTACTTAGCAAATTTCTTGGCTAAGCAAGAAATGATCAGGGTTATCAGTCACAGCAATAGTAAATGTATGATTCTGGCTGGTAGCCAAATTCTGATAAGCAAAAGTTTTGTTGTGCTTAGCAAGTTTTTGTGCTTACAGGCTGTATGAAACTCGGCCCCATACCTTTTCTTCCACACAGTTTTGTGTTCTGTGTTGAAAACAACTTGTCTGGCAGTATAAATTGTGAAGATTTTGTTATGATAAGTTAACAAATTTGTTTCTTACCTAAACGATGATGTAAGTATTCTGTTTTGACTGGTGGTGCAAAGTGGTGACGCTAAAAAGTTGATGATTAAAGTTTCCGCCAGTATTGGACGTGAGCTAGACCGATTGGCTACACAGAGCTCTCGTTTTTACTGTTTTCCACTCCGACTTGTGTTTGTTTGATATTGACAGCTTCGTCGCTTTCGACTTCAGCACTCTTGATCTCCAGAGCTTCTTTGTTGGTCACTTTCTTCCATTCTTTATTGAAGATCTCCTTAGACTCTTGCGGACATTCCGTTTTCATTTCACGTTCCATCTTGGTGGCAGAGAGAGCTGCGATGTACTGGTTCCGGGAGATCCGTAGATACTGGACATCGGAGAGGATCTTGATGGTGAAATCCGGGATGAACGGAGCCAAGTGGGTAGTGGAGTTTGCACTCATGCTGCTCCCGACGCTAGTTTTGCTTCCTGATCGAGAGATAGTGTTTACTGCAAACAGAACAAACAAGAAGGAAATATTTTGTGACACTGATACTTTTCTCCAGAAGACGAGCAGAGTATACCACTTCCCAAAACTCCCTCAAAAGAGAATTATAGGACTACACGGTTGAACCCGCAAGTTTACTGGGGGTTTTTTATAGCTCATTTTTTTTTTTTTTCAGAGGTATCATTGATAGATGGTCGGCAGGCCTCACCCGTTGTTTGAGTCAGAAGAAAATAGTATACACCATGCAAAATTTTCAGCTTGTAAACTTATTGTCCTTATTTTTTGTTGTAACAAACGAAATCAGCACATGTTTTTATTTACGGTTTCCAGATACAGTTTTCTCGAATACGACTTAACTTCAGCAGGAATTATTTCAAAAAAATATTTTCAGTACAAACTTCATAATCAGTAGCCGTCAGTCTAACATTAAACAACAATGCTTCCTCAGAGGGAGTCATTTATCACAATGTTTTATACCATCAACAGCTCTCGATTGTTCGTTACCAAGTAAGTTTTAATGCTAAATTTGTTTTTGGAGTAACTACCAATAGTGTCCACTGCCTTTTTGTTTAATAAAGGGCTTTATAACAAAACCAAATAAATGTGTCCTGTATCCGTACCTCCAATAGTCATCAGCGAATGTTGACCGAAGAACGCAAAGGGACCTTGCTCAAAGATGAGATTTTCTTTCCCAATAGTGACCTCTACCCGCCCTTGTAAAATCATGATGAAATAGTCGGCTTGTTTGCCGCGGCTGTAGAGATACACAGCTTGATGCTTGTCTTCTTGTCTAGCGCTGCAGTAGATATCCTGCTCCAAGAGGCGGTGCAAGACAGCCTCCGAGATCATCTCAATCTTGAACGGCTCCACAGCTAAAAAAGATTAGGAACATTAGGTTTAGAAATAATACCCACATGTATACCTATGGACATTATGTCCAGATACATAATAACACAAGTTACAAAAAGCAGTCTAACATCCAAAGCAATAACAAAATAGTTTGACACTTATTTGAGACCGGTGCCCTGGAGTTGCACCGAACCAAATAGATTCGGAGCGACTCTATTCATTCTGAACGACTGCAAAAGTCAATCTTTCAAACTCTTGTGCGTCAAGTCGCTTCTAACTGTTTCAGATGTCAAACTTGTCATGTACTGAAATGGGTGTAAGATTTTAATCAAGACAAAAGTGAATATTTTGTTTTCAACCAACCTGTGTTGAGGAACTGGAATGTGGCCAGAGCTAACTGGGGCGATATCTTGGGTCGAATCACCTCATCAAGCTGGGCAAAGATTGAGTAGTCACGTCGCTTGGAGTTGCTGATTTTCTTCTTGTTCACATTATCAGCTGCAAACAAAAACATTTCAAAAAATAGAAGTCAGCTATCACAGGCTTGGTATTTCATTGTTTGGGGGGGGGGGGGGCAACCAGAAGGCTATGTCAGGTTTGCAACTGACCTTTCCATAGCCTTTGTGAAAGGACATCTAGACCAGAGCAATAGTGGCCAAGGCCTCTGTGACCACGGTCTAAATGCTGGCCCGCAAACATGGTTTGGAAAAAACTTTCAGTTTTTGTCACAATTAATTTCTTGATTTGGGGATTGGATTTTACTTCCCATTGAAAATTTTAAAATTTCTTGAGTTTTCCTCCAAATTTTGCTTCAGAAATAGTAATAATTTTTTATTTAAACAGTGTTTTTTCCAGCAAGATTTTCTCCTACAAAACACATCCTTTGAAATAAGCAAATGCGAGAGGCTTTTGCTACTCACTGTAGACGTCCGTTTCATCCACAATTTCTGACTTGAGAATTTCTTCAATGACATCTTCAAGTGTGACGAGTCCCATGACTTCATAGAATGGGTCGCCTTCTCCTTCGTTATTGACTCGATTGACTATTGCCATATGAGATGAGCCTGTATAAAGAGAAATAAGAAACCAATAATGTCAATAGGCTTGGCTTTTCAGTCACGATATTAGGTCAGTGGAAAAAAGTAGGACAATTTTATTGGCCTGACGTTTCGATCCTAGGAAAGTCTTTCTCAAAGGCTAAATGACAACACAACAAACATGAACAGGGAAACTAAGTGTAACATAAGCAGGGAAGTGGAGTATTTCCACTTCACTGCCTAATTTACACTTGTCTACCTGTTCACATTTGTTGTTGTCTTATAATTTATCTGCTAAGGTCGAAACGTTAGGGCCAGTAAATATTTTTTGAAAAGAAAAATCCTTTAAAAATGTAAAAAAAACGATGAGCTCTCCTTGATCTCTAATTATACCTTTCTTAAATTCAGAGAGCATAACATCTAGAGTGGTGTCTTCAAACACAAAGTTGATTGGGTGCTGGTAAAACTTAATGACTGTTTTGAGTGGAGTGCAGTCATCCGGATCAACGAACGCCAAGTCCTTCACAAACAACAGAGCGACGATGTTGTCCCTCGTGTCCGAGTACACTGGTATCCGAGTGAATCCTCTATTCATGATATCGGTGACGGTATTGAAGTCTAAAACTGCTTCCTCGTCCAGCATGTAACAATCACTCAAAGGAGTCATGACGCATTTGACAGGAGTCTTCTTGAGTTCTAAGGCTCCTGATATGATGTCCACTTCCTCCTTTTGAAGATCTGTGTATTCATCGGTGACGCGAATCAACTCCAATAAGCGTTCTCTGTCATAGACGTTCCCGATTTCCTTCCCCAGTATACAATCGAGTACCTTACTGATTGGAAATGCGATGGGGAAGGTAGCGACCATGAAGAAGTACGTAAGATAGACTGTTCTGGCGCCGACAGCTAACCCATGGCGAGAGCAAATAGACTGCGGAACAATTTCTCCGAAGATAACGATTCCAGCAGTTGAGCCAATCACAGCCAATAAACCTGAAGATAAATCTCCAAGGAGTATTGTGAGTGTGCTGTTAACGAGGACATTTCCAAGGAGTAACGAACACAGCAAGTAGTTTCCAGCGCGACGTATCGGAGCGATTTTCTTGGCGTACTTTTTCTCGTTACGATTCCCACAATTCTGTAGAATTTTCAATTCGGTCGGATCAAGAGCCATGAGGCCAAGATTCAAGCCACTAAATAATCCGGAGAGAACAAGAGAAGGACGATCAAAATGATCTGAATCCACAGGGGAGTATTGGCGGTATGATTTGGACTTGCAACCACGAATCCGTACCTAAATGAGTTGATATTGCGCTACTTTTCACCTTGATGCACATGTACAGAGTGATTGCAGTTGAACCAGTAAATACTTCTTGCAATGAGCCGGATCTTCCCCCGGTAGAGTTTTCTGATCGAATCGTTCCTATAACAATATGATTCGAATATTCACACGAGTCTCCCATTTCAGCTTCTTCTGTCGTGAACCAAACAATCATTCCATCTCGAATATTTTCCCCAAGAACATTTATTGTAACTTCTTTATTCGGTGGGACAAGCAGCGCTCCAGCAGAACCTACTTCTGTCCCCTCATCAGCATTTATCAACGCAATAATTTTCGTGTCACCATCTTCTGCATTTGCTCCTGGGTTACAAGTCAACGATAAAATCACAAAAGTAACAGACAGGAACGTTCTCATACTTATCCATGTAGTTCTAAACAAATCTTGGGCACCCAACTGGGTCATGGAGGCCGCCATCTTGGATTTAAAGGGAGTGGAAATTTACAGCGATCGTTAATAAACTTCTAAATCGTAATCGCGTAACCTCCCCTCCAACAAAATAAAATCTCTAATAATCTACAAACGATGTCATAACAAAGGTAGATTCATCTCCTCACAGGTACACTGCTATTTCAGATGATTGTACCTCAACTTGTATGCAATTGATACTCTTTTAGAAGCAGATAAACCAGTTAACGTCGACATCCGCCGTGTGAGTGTGATGAATCACAGCAGTGTGATGATGGGGGTTTGAGTTTATTTTGTTGGGGAAACAACGCCGATGATGGCGCACTCTAAGTTTATCGGTGGGCGTTTTTTAATTAATGGGAGTTGCGGTTTTTGTGTGGTGTGTGGACGTGGCCCGATGGTTTCGTTGAATTAAAATGACGTAATCTTAATGAGATTGCAAAAAAGTGGGCTGTGTGTCCTTTGTTTATTTCTTGTTTATTTCTTGTTTATAGGCCCATGCCATAAAAAAACATTGTTTTATTAGCTCACTCTGAAATGTTCTAAATACAAATCCTCCAAAATGTCTGTGGTTTGCAGATGGGAGGAGGGGCTGGGAGGAGGGCATGTTCAATGACTGGGATGGTTTGGGCTATTCCTCCATGGTTTGGGTGTCCCTTTTCACAAAAACCCCAAAGAATAGTATAGGAATCCTATTATAGGAATCAAAGAAGTGACGAAAAATCTATTTAAGATCCTTAAAGGACTTTTACCTAATGATTGTTTTTTTTTATATTTTAATAATTGGGCTAGCACGTTAGGGGCGGTGAGGTTGGGTTGGGGGGAATGTTTTTGAGAGGAGTGTAAAATGTTTAGATTAAATAAAGTGTGTCAATAAATGTAAAGATAAATTTCACTTGGGGATTTTTCGTTGTTTAACATAATTGCAGGGGAGAATCTTTGAAAGTTTCTGTTTGAGCGGCAGTTGGCAAACGGATGTGGAGGAGGTGTTGTCCATTTGCAAATTGTGGGCCCGGCCGGGCCTAGGGTTAGGAATGTAGGAACACCTTGGGGAAAAGTGTTTTTTTTTTACAAACAAAATAACAACTAATGAGCAATGAGCAATCTACAATTTTACAAATTGTACATCCTCAATGCACAGCCTCATATAGGCAGAGAGTAGTGTCACAACAATCCATCTCGGAGGATTATTTCAAAAAGAGAAAGAAAGCCCGAATTCTTTATAGTATTCAATGTTCTTATCCATGTCAATGGCGCTTGCGCTGTTGGATGTGCAGAAAATTTAAGAAATAAATCATAACGACCCCCCCCCCCCTCCCCATCCAATAATAATTTCAAAAAGGGGGTGAAAGCCCGAATTCCATAACATCTTCCTCATCTTCCAGTCCCACTGCATGGCATGCGGCACAGTGCGAAATAACCACTCTACGAAATAACCAATAAGAAGTCAGGAAAGTGTTGTGCGTGACCTAAATATTATAATTTAGGGGCCAAGGGTCACTCGTATCTTTCAACTGGCTGACGATAACGATGTACATGTGAACATGTACAGTACTGTACATGTAATTCCGAACGTCCTCCGTCGTAGTGTAATTGCGTGTATCGGCAACGGAGAAAACGTCAACAGAGAGGGAAGGCGGTGTATAAAGGGACGTTGGTAAAACGCGGAACGATTGCGGAACGACGGAATGGCGGAACGCTTTTATATACGATGTAACAGATTGTATTGCACGTATGTACATACGTACATACATACGTACGTGTATCCATGAAGCATGGAGGTAGAAATATGGAGGTAGCTAGATTGCAAGACGACTGTAGAATTTGCTGCATATATTCCAGTGTATAGAAAGTCTTTGGAATGATACTTTGTACTTACCAGTGCGTTCTTTCATTGGACAACTTGGCATTTCAAGATTATTTTTTAGAAAGGTTCTTCGTGCATGATGACATTATGCATTAACATGGAGCACTGCTGAAGTCCATGGCTGAACTACAACGACTGTACAACTGTGTGTAATTTGTATGCATGACCCACACGCGCATACTGTGTATGTACATAGGCTTCATCCCCCTATTATGGCTGATGATGGTGCATTGCGCGAACGAAATATAAAGGGGGGGGGGCATGATTAATGAGCAAAAACACCATCAAGGACGGGGTGCTCCACCAATTGCAATATACCAAAATATTCTTTAAGGACTCCTCTTTCATACTAGCTATCCAAAATAGTGGAGCACCCCGTCAATGAGGTCGAAAAAATTAGTTCTTTTGGCGGAACGTTTTTAAGCCACCATTAACACGTACAGTGCATTGCGCGAACTGAAACAAAATAAGGGGGTACATCGACGGACAAAAACACCATCAAGGACGGGGTGCTCCACCAATTGCAATATACCAAAATATTCTTTAAGGACTCCTCTTTCATACTAGCTATCCAAAATAGTGGAGCACCCCGTCAATGAGGTCGAAAAAATTTGTTCTTTTGGCGGAACGTTTTAATGCCACCATTAACACATACAGTGCATAGCGCGAACTGAAACAAAATAAGGGGGTACACGGATGAGCAAAAACACCATCAAGGACGGGGTGCTCCACCAATTCCAATATACCAAAATATTCTTTGAGGACTCCTCTTTCATACTAGCTAACCAAAATAGTGGAGCACCCCGTCAATGAGGTCGAAAAAATTAGTTCTTTTGGCGGAACGTTTTTAATACACCATTAACACGTACAGTGCATAGCGCGAACTGAAACAAAATAAGGGGGGTACATGGATGAGCAAAAACACCATCAAGGACGGGGTGCTCCACCAATTCCAATATACCAAAATATTCTTTGAGGACTCCTCTTTCATACTAGCTAACCAAAATAGTGGAGCACCCCGTCAATGAGGTCGAAAAAATTAGTTCTTTTGGCGGAACGTTTTTAATACACCATTAACACGTACAGTGCATAGCGCGAACTGAAACAAAATAAGGGGGGTACATGGATGAGCAAAAACACCATCAAGGACGGGGTGCTCCACCAATTCCAATATACCAAAATATTCTTTGAGGACTCCTCTTTCATACTAGCTATCCAAAATAGTGGAGCACCCCGTCAATGAGGTCGAAAAAATGAGTTCTTTTGGCGGAACGTTTTTAAGCCGCCATTAATACATACAGTGCATAGCGCGAACTGAAACAAAATAAGGGGGGGTACATCGACGGGCAAAAACACCATCAAGGACGGGGTGCTCCACCAATTCCAATATACCAAAATATTCTTTGAGGACTCCTCTTTCATACTAGCTATCCAAAATAGTGGAGCACCCCGTCAATGAGGTCGAAAAAATGAGTTCTTTTGGCGGAACGTTTTTAAGCCGCCATTAATACATACAGTGCATAGCGCGAACTGAAACAAAATAAGGGGGGTACATCGACGGGCAAAAACACCATCAAGGACGGGGTGCTCCACCAATTCCAATATACCAAAATATTCTTTGAGGACTCCTCTTTCATACTAGCTAACCAAAATAGTGGAGCACCCCGTCAATGAGGTCGAAAAAATTAGTTCTTTTGGCGGAACGTTTTTAATACACCATTAACACGTACAGTGCATTGCGCGAACTGAAACAAAATAAGGGGGGTACATGGATGAGCAAAAACACCATCAAGGACGGGGTGCTCCACCAATTCCAATATACCAAAATATTCTTTGAGGACGCCTCTTTCATACTAGCTATCCAAAATAGTGGAGCACCCCGTCAATGAGGTCGAAAAAATGAGTTCTTTTGGCGGAACGTTTTTAATACACCATTAACACGTACAGTGCATAGCGCGAACTGAACGAAATAAGGGGGGTATACGGATGAGCAAAAACACCATCAAGGACGGGGTGCTCCACCAATTCCAATATACCAAAATATTCTTTGAGGACTCCTCTTTCATACTAGCTAACCAAAATAGTGGAGCACCCCGTCAATGAGGTTGAAAAAATGAGTTCTTTTGGCGGAACGTTTTTAAGCCGCCATTAATACATACAGTGCATAGCGCGAACTGAAACAAAATAAGGGGGGGGTACATCGACGGGCAAAAACACCATCAAGGACGGGGTGCTCCACCAATTCCAATATACCAAAATATTCTTTAAGGACTCCTCTTTCATACTAGCTATCCAAAATAGTGGAGCAACCCGTCAATGGGGTCGAAAGAAGTTTTTTCTGAACCCGTTAGTTGGGTAAAAATCACTCCCTGAGTTCGATCTATAAATCAAACTCTTTATCCGCAGTGCTATAGTATAGCCGTTGTTGCAACAAAGGAATGCTTACACCAGCGAGAAACATGTGCGTCTCCCGCATCCAGTAGGCGTTTTTTCTATTAAAATAAAAGTATAACATTGTATATAATTCTTTTCGTGCCTTTCAATCTATAATTATTAAAAGATACACCATTGGCGAGCAACATTGGTGTAGCTAGCTTTCGTTGAGACCGCAGTGTTTAGTCGTTCAACACTCTTGCGTTGAGTTGGATCTGTATTGCTGACGCCGGGTGGCAGTTAACACAATGTTTGGCACACTTTATGTAGATCCAAAGGTTTTTGTACTGACATAATCATTGGCTTTTGTTGTATACCACTATAGCATGACAGCAATAACAATCGTGTCTCAAGATAGGATTAACATACTTGTGTAAATGAGTACATGTCTGTCGCAGGTTTTTACCTAGGTTGTTGTAAACAAGTTTGCTATAAAATAAAACGCAATGGACAGCAATTAATTTTGAAACGCTTCTCTCAGTGATGGTTACTATTATTATAATATTTCAATATCACAACAGTTGGAATGAATTTAGGTACAAGGTTATCAAATATACACGTCAATGGGTTACTGTGAAAGAACAAGTGCAACAACTCACAAGAAGAGCAAAGTCACAAATCAGGTTTGTTCTGACTTTCTCCTTCAAAGAATAAAATCATACAGTACACTTTAAACCACTTATAAAGACACTGGACACTATTGGTTATTGTCAAAGACCAGTCTTCTCACTTGGTGTATCTCAGCATATCCATAAAATAATAAACCTGTGAAAATTTGAGCTCGATTGATCGTCGGAATTGCGAGATACTATGAAAGAGAAAAAACACCCTTGTCACACGAAGTTGTGTCCTTTCAGATGCTAACTTGATTTCGGGAGATTTTAAAAATTCTAAACTTGAGGTCCCGAAATCAAATTCGTGGAAAATTACTTCTTTCTCGAAAACTACTTCACTTCAGAGGGAGCCGTTTCTCCCAATGTTTGAAACTATCAACCTCTCCCCATTACTCGTTACCAAGTGAGGTTTCATGCTGATAATTATTTTGAGTAATTACTAATAGTGTCCACCCTTTAAATTTCAATAAACTGAAGTTGTACAGTACATTCAATTTAGCAAAATCAATAAAGGCAATAGTAAAATTCGTTCTAGCTACTTCAACAGTAATTACAACTCTGCAAAATGACACCTGGTCAACGGCAATTAACCACTGAAACAAAAAGTTCGTAGTGGAGCAACGGCCACGATAGTGTTTTTACAAGTGTTTTTTTTTTGCTCATCCATACCCCCTTATTTTGTTTAATTTCGCGCAATGCATTCCGTGCTAATAATGGTGGCTGAAAAACGTTCCACCAAAACAACTTATTTTTTCAACCTCATTGACGGGGTGCTCCACTATTTTAGACAGCTAGTATGAGAAAGGAGTCCTCAAAGAATATTTTGGTGTATTGGAATTGGTGGAGCACCCCGTCCTTGATGGTGTTTTTGCCCGTCGATGTACCCCCCTTATTTTGTTTCAGTTCGCGCTATGCACTGTATGTATTAATGGCGGCTTAAAAACGTTCCGCCAAAAGAACTCATTTTTTCGACCTCATTGACGGGGTGCTCCACTATTTTGGTTAGCTAGTATGAAAGAGGCGTCCTCAAAGAATATTTTGGTATATTGGAATTGGTGGAGCACCCCGTCCTTGATGGTGTTTTTGCCCGTCGATGTACCCCCCCTTATTTTGTTTCAGTTCGCGCTATGCACTGTATGTATTAATGGCGGCTTAAAAACGTTCCGCCAAAAGAACTCATTTTTTCGACCTCATTGACGGGGTGCTCCACTATTTTGGTTAGCTAGTATGAAAGAGGAGTCCTCAAAGAATATTTTGGTATATTGGAATTGGTGGAGCACCCCGTCCTTGATGGTGTTTTTGCCCGTCGATGTACCCCCCTTATTTTGTTTCAGTTCGCGCTATGCACTGTATGTATTAATGGCGGCTTAAAAACGTTCCGCCAAAAGAACTAATTTTTTCGACCTCATTGACGGGGTGCTCCACTATTTTGGATAGCTAGTATGAAAGAGGAGTCCTCAAAGAATATTTTGGTATATTGGAATTGGTGGAGCACCCCGTCCTTGATGGTGTTTTTGCTCATCCGTGTACCCCCTTATTTTGTTTCAGTTCGCGCTATGCACTGTATGTGTTAATGGTGGCATTAAAACGTTCCGCCAAAAGAACAAATTTTTTCGACCTCATTGACGGGGTGCTCCACTATTTTGGATAGCTAGTATGAAAGAGGAGTCCTTAAAGAATATTTTGGTATATTGGAATTGGTGGAGCACCCCGTCCTTGATGGTGTTTTTGCCCGTCGATGTACCCCCCTTATTTTGTTTCAGTTCGCGCTATGCACTGTATGTATTAATGGCGGCTTAAAAACGTTCCGCCAAAAGAACTCATTTTTTCGACCTCATTGACGGGGTGCTCCACTATTTTGGTTAGCTAGTATGAAAGAGGAGTCCTCAAAGAATATTTTGGTATATTGGAATTGGTGGAGCACCCCGTCCTTGATGATGTTTTTGCCCGTCGATGTACCCCCCCTTATTTTGTTTCAGTTCGCGCTATGCACTGTATGTATTAATGGCGGCTTAAAAACGTTCCGCCAAAAGAACTCATTTTTTCGACCTCATTGACGGGGTGCTCCACTATTTTGGTTAGCTAGTATGAAAGAGGAGTCCTCAAAGAATATTTTGGTATATTGGAATTGGTGGAGCACCCCGTCCTTGATGGTGTTTTTGCCCGTCGATGTACCCCCCTTATTTTGTTTCAGTTCGCGCTATGCACTGTATGTATTAATGGCGGCTTAAAAACGTTCCGCCAAAAGAACTCATTTTTTCGACCTCATTGACGGGGTGCTCCACTATTTTGGATAGCTAGTATGAAAGAGGAGTCCTCAAAGAATATTTTGGTATATTGGAATTGGTGGAGCACCCGTCCTTGATGGTGTTTTTGCTCATCCGTGTACCCCCTTATTTTGTTTCAGTTCGCGCTATGCACTGTATGTGTTAATGGTGGCATTAAAACGTTCCGCCAAAAGAACAAATTTTTTCGACCTCATTGACGGGGTGCTCCACTATTTTGGATAGCTAGTATGAAAGAGGAGTCCTTAAAGAATATTTTGGTATATTGCAATTGGTGGAGCACCCCGTCCTTGATGGTGTTTTTGTCCGTCGATGTACCCCCTTATTTTGTTTCAGTTCGCGCTATGCACTGTACGTGTTAATGGTGGCTTAAAAACGTTCCGCCAAAAGAACTAATTTTTTCGACCTCATTGACGGGGTGCTCCACTATTTTGGATAGCTAGTATGAAAGAGGAGTCCTTAAAGAATATTTTGGTATATTGCAATTGGTGGAGCACCCCGTCCTTGATGGTGTTTTTGCTCATTAATCATGCCCCCCCCCCCCTTTATATTTCGTTCGCGCAATGCACCATCATCAGCCATAATAGGGGGATGAAGCCTATGTACATACACAGTATGCGCGTGTGGGTCATGCATACAAATTACACACAGTTGTACAGTCGTTGTAGTTCAGCCATGGACTTCAGCAGTGCTCCATGTTAATGCATAATGTCATCATGCACGAAGAACCTTTCTAAAAAATAATCTTGAAATGCCAAGTTGTCCAATGAAAGAACGCACTGGTAAGTACAAAGTATCATTCCAAAGACTTTCTATACACTGGAATATATGCAGCAAATTCTACAGTCGTCTTGCAATCTAGCTACCTCCATATTTCTACCTCCATGCTTCATGGATACACGTACGTATGTATGTACGTATGTACATACGTGCAATACAATCTGTTACATCGTATATAAAAGCGTTCCGCCATTCCGTCGTTCCGCAATCGTTCCGCGTTTTACCAACGTCCAATCTAGCTACCTCCATATTTCTACCTCCATGCTTCATGGATACACGTACGTATGTATGTACGTATGTACATACGTGCAATACAATCTGTTACATCGTATATAAAAGCGTTCCGCCATTCCGTCGTTCCGCAATCGTTCCGCGTTTTACCAACGTCCTGTATAAAGTACCCGAAAACTACTTCCAAATGGTAGGATTTTCACCATGGCTTGGTATTTTTTTGTAGATAATGAAAAGGACAATTATTCAAAGGCCAGTTTTCACCTATTAACAGTAGTATTAATTATTGTGATAATTCCAAAATGTCTGGTTGGTTACAAACATAAACAAACAACAATAATCTAATATTTATGATGATGTGAGTACTGAGTGTGTGACTCTGTCATGCTCTGTCTGTGTTGAGGTTCGAGTGCGGTGGCATGCAATGCAATGGTATGCGTGGTTTGTTGTTTGTTTGTTTGTTTGTTTGTTTGTTTGTTTGTTTGTTTGTTTGTTTGTTTGTTTGTTTGTTTGTTTGTTTGTTTGAATGATCGTCCCATCGGCATCAAGAGAACTCGGCAAACGTCTATCTATATGAATTACACATATCAAGAAATTGTGATTCAGTTAAAAACTACGACAATATATTTATTCCAGTCATAAGGTTTATCGCGATTCAGAACCGCAATGCGTTGTGGGAAGGAATATGGGGCGGTTTCTATGCAGTTTCTACGACTCGCGCACGCAACGCCTATACCTTTGTGTAGGTTCAACAGCGCCCTCTCTTGATATTTTGCTATTGGCGATAAACCTTATTGTGAAGTCAGCAGTTAGCTGGGGGATTTGAACCTGAAACCTTTTGTCGTGACTCATGAGTGCAAGTCCTGCACTGCAGTCAAACCACTTGACCACGGTTTGTTCAATTGCAAGAACAAACACTACTAAACAGTCATTTTTGGGGGCACAATCTTTGAAGTAGTAGCGATAACCTAACTCTCCTGCCGACGACGCAGAGGTACGTTATCGCAACTATTTTTGAAGATGGCCTTTTTTTGTCAACAAACCCTCTCTTCTAAATAACAGCAACAAGCATCAGCTGGCGGCATTGCACTTTCTGACTCAAAATTTTCATGACAACTCTCAACATTAAGTCTAACTTTAAATGTTGCCATATTCTTTTTTGCATAAGAAATTTAGGAAAAGTTTCCAGATGCCTTTGGTGCCACCACTTTTTCATTCATTATGAAATAATATAGAACCTAATTTACCTCAATAAGATATCCCTTTTTGTAAAAAAGAGTGAAAAAGTGGTGGCGCCATACGTAAAGTTATCCTCTAATTTACCTCAATGAGAATGAGATATCCCTTTTTTTTTTAAATAGTGAAAAAGTGGTGGCGCCATACGGAAAGTTATGTAAAATGTATAAAAATAGCAAATAATAACTTTTAAACTTAATAAGTTCAAGCAACCAACAGCTCTCACTCACATTCTAAATTCAACCAAACAGAGCAAGGACCAGGGCCCATTTTCATAGAGCTGCTAAGCACAATTACTTGATAAAAACAGGATTACCAGCCAAATTTCCTTTTTTGCATACTGCTTGTTACTGGTGTTCAGCTGTCGTTTGCTTATCCTGAAAATCACATGGAAATTTGTTTGGTAACTTCACATAAACAATTCAAGAAACTACTTTAGACTCATTTGTACAGAAATACTTGACTCTTTGACTTCACTTTCCATTTGAACATCTTGAGTTTGGGGATTCCTTTTTTTGCATCTTCTGATGCATCTTTGATTGTCATATATTATTTGTTTATTGTAATAATAATGAGAATTCGGGAGACTTCTCGGTTCTGAAAAGAACTGTCCTGCTTTTTAACTACTAGTACTACCTGGACGGAAGTTAGAAAATGGGCTGAGACTACTACTTTAGCGTATTAAAGCCATTGTACACTTTCGGTTCAGAAAAAAAAGAAAAAAGTTCACAGATTTACAAATAACTTACAGGGTTTACAGAAGGTAATGGTGAAAGACTTCTCTTGAAATATTATTCCATGAAATGCTTTACTTTTTGAAAAAACATTAAAACAATTATCAATTCTCGACATCGAGAATTACGGATTTATAGTAAACACTTTTCATGACACAGCGAAACGTGCGGAAACAAGAGTGGGTTTTCCCGTTATTTTCTCCCAACTCCGATGACCGATTGAGCCTAAATTATCACAGGTTTGTTATTTTACATATAAGTTGTGATACACGAAGTGTGGGCCTTGGACTATACTGTTTACCGAAAGTGTCCACTGGCTTTAAGTGGATCATTATTAACTTCTCTTCGTTTTTGTACTTTTAGGGCTTACTGGCCTTTTTGAAGGCCAAATTGGGTAGCAACCCAAACCGCAAACTTCAGATCCTCCTCCTTGGTCTCGACAACGCCGGCAAGACAACGCTCATAAGAGGACTAGCTCAAGAAGATATCAGTCACATGACACCAACGCTTGGATTCAACATCAAGACTGTCAAATGCCACGGTGTGGACTTGAATGTGTGGGATGTTGGAGGTGAGTGTTCTCAGTGTCTCCCTTAAAGGGTCTGGGTACTTTTTGTAAGACACAAAACACAATGTCCTCACAGATTTACATTAAACCCACACAGTTCAAAAATAATGATGGTAGAAAGATTCCCTTAAAATATTAATTGCTGAGTTGCTGTAGTTTTTGAGAAATGAGTAAAACAAGTCACAAAATTTTAGCATGTAAAAAGTATTTTCTTGATATTGTTTTACTACAGCACCTTAGCTACTAATTGGTTTAAGGTACTTTCTACTATCATTATCTTCAAAAGGTGTAAGTTTATGTATATCTGTGGATATTGTGTTTTGTAATACAAAAAGTATCCAAATCCAGTGGTCTGCTGGCCAGATGGCAGTTAAAACACCCAAAGACCAGTCAAAGATTTCTCCAAGTGGTTCGACAGTTTTAAAAGCCCCTGTTGAAAAGGCTGACAGACTGGTGTAATGCCAAGCTAATTGGTCCTGCTAGACAGTCACTGAAACATTTCAGGGCAAACCCTGATTGTAATTTTATTGGTTGTTGTCAGTCTTCCTTACCCCCTCCCTACCTGGGCCTGATTTCCTCTTGTTTTTTTAATAAAAAATTGGAGGAGATGGTAATGGGCTACCAGGGTTTGCCTGTACTGTCTTCAATGACTGGCCAGAAGAACCAGTTAGCTTGTCATTATACTAGCTAGGCTTTTAATTACTGAACAGGGCCCAGTTTCATAGCTGCTAAGCACAAACATTTGCTTCCAAAGCATTAAATTTTTGCCTTGGGGAAAACACAGGATTAGCAACCAAATTGCCACGTGATTTTCAGGATAAGCAAACAACAGCTGAACACCAGTACCAAGCAATATGCAACAAATGGAAATTTGGCTGGTAATCCTGTTTTTATAAAGGAAGAAATTTCATGCTTAGCAAGTTTTTGTGCTAAGCAGCTCTATAAAATTGGGTCTTGGTCAGCTAGACTACTTGGAGTGATTTAAAAAAAAAACATAAAAAGAAGTATAGGCATTCATAGGTTAAAAACAAAAGAGTTAATACTTAAAAACTTTATTCCTTAGGTCAGAGAACGATTCGACCTTACTGGGGGAACTACTATGAGAAAGCTGATGTTCTAATTTATGTAATAGACAGTGCAGATACTACACGCTTGGAGGAAACAGGAGAGGTAACAATGTTGTTGATTTAATATAGACACTGGACACTATTGTCAAATACCAGTCTTCTCACTTGGTGTATCTCAACATATGCATAAAAAACATACCTGTGAAAATTTGAGCTCAATCGGTCATCGAAGTTGCGAGATAATAATGAAAGAAAAGAACACCCTTGACGCACGAAGTTGTTTGCTTTCAGATGCTTGATTTCGAGACCTCAATTCTAAATCTGGGGTCTCAAAATCAAATTTGTGGAAAGTTACTTCTTTCTCGAAAAGTACTCCACTTCAGAGGGAGCCGTTTCTCACAATGTTTTATACTATCAACCTCTCCCCATTAATCGTTACCAAGTAAGGTAATTACCAATAGTGTCCACTGCCTTTAATAATAATAATAGTATAATGTATCAACGAATTCGTTGGGCCCTGAGCAGTGCTGACTGAACCCCTATAGATTGATGTCACTAAGCGTCATCAATACTATATTTGATGATATGTGCACGCATGCAGGGCTATCATTGGCTTAGAGCTGTGCGCAGTGCGTACACGTATGAACTTTTGCATTGGTTATCATCAAATATGGCGGTTGATGACGCTTAGTGCAATCCATCTATTAAAAGACCAGCATCTTTTAAACACTCTTCAGTCTCCTGACAATGACTAGAACAGGCTAGTTGAAGCGTTGGTATCAATGCAAACTCACTCCTTAGCAGTGAAGTTAATAATGGGAATCTCCTCATTCCACTAAGCATGCTAAGTGAAAGTAGTTGTCCTGGCTGATTGTCCTACATTTAGCCCAGGAAGTAGTTATTAAGTTCTGGATTGGATGGACCGGTCGGTCCTGTGTGTTGTGTATGCTGGTAAAAAAAGTACACTTTTAAGAGAAGGGGGCTGCCCCTGTAATTCTGGCATGGTTGTCAATTCCATATGCACCACCAACCCTGCATTTGTGAGACAGGGCCACAAACTATGGAGCAGCTCCTGAGATGCCCCCTCTGCTGGAGCTAGAATGCAAACCTGAGGACCTTGCAGAGTATATTGATATTGCTAGGAAATGTGTCCAGTTCTGGCTGAAACACAATATCTAGTGTTTGGACACGATAAGAAGAAGAAAGAGAACCAACCCTGTCTGTGTGATCACTGAGAAGGGGTGTTAGTGCAGTATCAATCAGACAAGACAAAATTGTATAAATTTAATTTAAAAAACACTTTTTTTTTCTTAAGGAGCTTGGCCAGCTATTGGAAGAAGAGAAATTGTCCGGTGTACCACTGCTAGTCTTTGCAAATAAGCAGGACCTTATTAGCGCAGCAACATCAGCAGATATTGCGGAAGGCTTAAATCTTCACACCATAAGGAACCGTGTTTGGCAGATCAATGCTTGCTCTGCAGTCACAGGGGAAGGAGTTGAGGTGAGAACTTCCTTGTCTTATCAAACCCTTTTCACACGACAGCAATTTAGCAGGAGTCCCTTGCTTTATTTTAGCAAGGTTGTGAAATTTTACAAGTTGCACTTTGTGTGAAAAGACAATATTTGGACCTGCCATAATCCCTTGCAAGAACTTCTCTAAGTTGGCATAATTTTGGAACAGTGCACAAGTTATTGTTCATTCACACCAGGTGCATTTTTTTATTTTTATATTATTACTATTATTTTATTTGCCATAACAGTACAAAACAAAATACATTGACAATATACCCCGAGATGGGCAAGGGACAACAAAAGCAAATACATACTATGATCCGTAGATCTGTTGCCCCACATCTGGGGTACACAATAAAATTAATATAGATTTAACATAATATACATGTAGTACACAAAGCAATAAAAAAAAACCAGATAATTATACAACCAATAGCAAATTTAATAATAAATATATAATAAGAATACAAAATAAATTTAAAATAAATAAGTAGAAATTACAGATAAGGTAAGGATAAACAATAAAAGGAAACAAATAAATAAATAAAAAGTAAACTTGTAGATAAATTAAACAACTTAAAATATTGCGCAAGTGATTCAGCTACAATGTCAAACTTGAGCATGGGAAAATTGTTAAAATGCTGTCATGTGAAAAGTGAATAATTTCCAATCTTTCTTTGTTTCAAACTGGTTTTCAACTCTTTATACCTTAAACCTTTGCCGCCACACTACTCTGAAAAACAGTTTGCCGAGTTCCCTGTTTGGGAAAATCATTCAAACAAACAAACAAATCTGAGCTTCAAAATGCTTCTCTATTATTCAAGAATATTGACAGCTCTCTTAATTCTCAATTTGTTTGAATCACACAGGAAGGAATGGAGTGGATAGTGAAGAACGTAAAAGCAAGGTAACATTTTGCCCAATCATCCGATGCTGCAAACAAAAGAGAGTCAAACTCAAGTGGCCTTAATTTGTTCAAACCAAACAGCTGCAAATCAAATTTGTAGATTTTTTTTCTTTTATTAGTTACCGGCTAGCCTCCAGAAGTTGTGGAAACAATTTTGTCCTTGTCATCAGATTTGTGTGGTTAACTCACCACCATCAGGGGCCAATTTCATAGAGCTGCTTAAGCAAAAAATTTGGTTAAGCACGAAAATAGCTCGCTTATATTACACATGTTACTGGCCAAAATTTCCTGCCATATACATTGCTTATGACTAGTATTAAGCTGTTGTTTACTTAGCATTACAATTGAGTGGAGTCTTGGCCGGTAATCTGATTTTACTAAGCAATGAATTTTTTGCTTAAGCAGAAATTTTTGCTTAAGCAGCTCTATGAAATTGGGCCCTGGGCCCAATTTCATGGCTCTGCTTACTGTAATAAAAGAATCAACGCTTACGGATGGAAGCAGGAAATTCTGGGCTAATGTCAAGCGTATTTCACAGATTTGCATGGAATTTTTACTTGTGCGTGTGCGTACTCTTGTTACTAGGCATTCTTCGCATACACAGCTAGCGTCTGCGCTTGCACAGTAAGCGGAGACTGGTGATCGTAAGCACAGAATATGGCGGTAAGCAGAGCCATGAAATTGGGCCCTCGCAGGATCTGTATCATAGACCCAAGAACTTGAATTTGTGCGACTTACAGGTACGCTCATCGTGATTATAGTCTGCTTGTGGCAAGACATGGACTCATGAACTCTCACCCAGTTACCGCATGCATGCTCGATAACCATCGTAGCACAAACAATAGCTTTGAAGGGCACCTTCATTATTTTTGCACAGGCGTGTGCTGTAACTGGGTGAGAGTAAAAGAAGTAAATATCTGTCTACAGACTCCCTTTGATCATAATGAAAGTGCCCCTTTAGCTGTTTCATAGTACCCACCACTTGGATTCTACCTTTTGATTGATTTAGAGCCCACCATCTGACATGTCTTACTTTTACTAGAAAGCTGTGCAAGCACGACGCAATCAATATATAATACCTGTAGTAACCAATGTACTATACCCAGGTGTTGTAACAAATGTTTACTTATTTTCCTGAGCAATAGTTAAAACTACAACTTTCTTGTGATATCTGGAGCAGCATTTTTTCACATGGCATTGACACGGATAAATAGAATGCTTAATGGAACACCTTGGGGTAGCTTAAACCATAGCGCTCAAAGCAGTCGATATTTGTACCTCCATTAAAATAAGTCCCCTAAGTTTTATTGTTGTGTTTCTCTTTTAAAGGCAGTGGACACTATTGGTAATTGTCAAAGACTAGCCTTCACAGTTGGTGTATCTCAACATATGGATAAAATAACAAACCTGTGAAAATTTGAGCTCAATCGGTCATCGAACTTGCAAGATAATAATAAAAGAAAAATACACCCTTGTCACACGAAGTTGTGTGCGTTTAGGTGGTTGATTTCGAGACCTCTAGTTCTAAACCTGAGGTCTCGAAATCAAATTCGTGGAAAATTACTTCTTTCTCGAAAACTATGGCACTTCAGAGGGAGCCGTTTCTCACAATGTTTTATACCATCAACCTCTCCCCATTACTCGTCACCAAGAAAGTTTTTATGCTAATAAATATTTTGGGTAATTACCAATAGTGTCCACTGCCTTTAATTATTAAGAATGTGCTAATATTGAGAGGGGTAAAACTGGTAAATATCTTTCAGACAAAGTTAAATTAAGATACTTTTAAGGGACCTCAATGTTTAACCAAGGTGGGTTTTTTTAAAGAAAGTTGGCAAATTCAATTTTGTGGTTTAATTTATGTTCAACATTTTGCCTTTTACTACTTAGTAAGTTAGATCACTTTGGTACAGTGTTTCTTTATTATGAAACAAAAATATGATGGACACTTCACTATGTGTTTAATATCAGAATAATGTGAAATAATATCTGAACTGGGTTGGGAGGAATTAAAGGTTGAACAAAACAAGTTTCAATCAACTATACGGTACAAATTTAAGTAATCGACAAGCCATTTTCATCAGTGACTATTTAAAGTGAATTTTACAGAAACAATAGTAATAAAAGTATTTAGGTTGTAAATGCAAAAAATATATAATTGATGTGAACGAAATGTTTTACATCGAATAATGAAATGTTATCACACTTGCAGGTAAGGCTGTGTCCGAAACAGAAACTTCATCTACGGCAAGATCAGCGCATCTGCCAGTGTTGAAGTTGCCGTTTTGGACACGGCCTTGGAATTAAAGGAACACGTTGCCTTGGATTGGTTGAGTTGGTCTTTGAACAGCGATTGTAACCGTTTGTTATAAAATTCAATGGGTAGAAAGATGTTGTAAAAGTAGAATACAATGATCCACACAAACATGCCTCGAAATTGCACGGTCTTCCTTTACCTCGTCGACTAACGCGATCGGCCGTTTATAGGAGTCAAATTTTTGACTCCCATAAATGGTCAACCGTGATAGTTCTCACAGTAAAAGGAAAACCACGCAATTTTGAGGCAAACTTGTGTGGATCATTGTATTCTACTTTTAAAACATTTTTCCAACTATATGCATTTCATAAAAAACGGTTACAAACGCTTTTATAGACCAACTCGTCTGATCCGAGGCAGCGTGTTCATTTAAATGAATGGTCAGCAGAAACTCCTCAGACTGTTTGCAATTTTACATGGTAATGGGGATGTTTTATTGGACACAAGGGATGTCGAACACAATTTCCAATGAAATGTGTTTCAAGCCTTTGGTGATCAGGGGCCAATTTTACTAAGAGCTAAGATTGGTTTTTAACTGCAAATCAATCATAGTTGCCAAGTTAAGTTGGGTGTCACAATACAAATCACCATGGCTATGCTGACAATTTGTCTTGCGAAGTATTAAGCCCTGGCCCGTATTTCTAAGAGCTGCTTGAGCAAAAAAATAATGTAAGCAAAACAAAGATATGCTATATACCAGGGGTGCGTTCCACTCGCGCAAATGACTCGCAACTGTTCGCGCAAACGTTTTTTATCTTTTGAACGATTGGTGCTTATACGCGATGTCAATATGGCGGCGCCCTAAAATGAAGATGGCGCGTACCACACATAGTTTTTTTTTACTTTGTTTTTGCGGCAATAGTCCTCTTTCCAGTTATAACAACTCGTTCCACTTGAAATTGTTTGCGAACGTGCGCAACTGTTGGCAACGTTTGCAGGAGTGGAACGCACCCCAGAATAAGGTTACCAGCCAAAATTCCACGTCACTTGTTTAAATTGCGATTAGTATTCTGATCATGATTGCTATACAGGGATTTTTAAAGCATTTTTTTGTTTGACGTTACCCGGCAAGAGGCGGTTGGAATGCTGTCGGCCTCTTTGCAGGAGAAAGATAGAAAGAAGGATTCTTCCATTATCGGAAGAGGAAAAGTTACTCACTCGGAAAAAAAGAGTCACTCTCTGATTGTGCCTGATACCACCTCAAAAGATTTTATGGAAATGGATTGATATTAAATTTATATTAAATTTTGTTGACATATATTTAATCTATTAAACAGAGTTATATTGCATGAATTAGTCTTAACTGTATTCACGATGTGTTTTTGTGTATTAAAACTATTTAATGTCTTTGAGTTTATGCAAAAGAATCAATTTATAGTTTCAAAAATAACCGAAAATAACCAAAACGATAAGACTAGTCTTAACTCTAGTCTAGTCTAGTCTAAGATATTATATACATTTTCTTGAAAATATGTAGAGGGGGAACAAAATCAAAACAAAAGCATGATGTTTATTTTGTAGATTTTAACCGAGAACTGTTCAATTTGACTAAACTTTAATCGACTTTAATTAACTTTTTATCTCAAAATTTTTCTTGAGGTTTCAAAAACGAAAAGTGTACTATGCCTGTCATTTTACTTATTTATGTATAAAACTTTTATAAATTAAACTGTAAAGTAAGTGTGTGTGGTTTCTCTTAAACAATTGTGTCATATTTAAAGTTAGTTAAACTATTACCAAAAACCAAAAAGTCTGTGTTTTTATTCCAAATAAACAAATAAGATAGGAAGTGTATGATTGAGTTTGTTTTGTTTTGTTTTACTTTTGACTCTTTTTAATTTCTTTTTAATGAGTGGGATTAGGTACGGTCTCCTCCTCCCCTAGAGTTTGATCAAGCTAGTCCATTTTGTACTTCATGTTTCAGTGTGTTGTTTGTTTAGGGTGGGTTTCAGGTAAATTGAGTCTTAGGTGCAAAATAGTTATCGATATATACATGCATATTTTATGGTTAAAGATGGTCATGATGGACAATTTGCCTGGAAAAATGTAACCTGAAATACCATAGTTTTTGAGAAATGGGTAAATCAAATCGCTTTGTTCTCATGAAATCAAAACCTTTTCATGAAAACCAGGTTTTTCCTTTTTTGTCTAAATTCTAGAGATTAGACCTACTTTTACAGGTTCGCTTTTTCAAGTGTAATAGATTTGCTATTTCAGAAATTTAAAAGCAGAAACTGGTCTTTGACAGTTATCAATGTTGTTAATTGCATTAACTAAATCCATAATATATTTGTTTTATTGGTTGGTTATTTATTAACTTAAATGAATTCTATAAAGAGTCGGGACAGGGCAATTTATTTTTTTTTTAAATCGGAATAATTCTGGACACTATGAGTCTAGCACCCAACCTAAACGTAGATATTGAAATGTGAATATTTTGAAGTGGGACCAGCCTAAATTGTCATCCAAATTCAAAACTACACATCACACGTTCTTTTCGTGGCCTGTTGACGTTTTTGGTTCAGGTAATTAAATTGTTCCTACTCTTATGACTATAAATTGAACATTTACACACTTTATTTATGTAACCATAGGATTTTTAAATAAATACTACTTTTATCTGTCGGTTATTCACAATAAAACGGTTGGAAAAGACTGATTGTGTTGCTGTTTACACGATATTTATGAACCACTGAAAAAGAGGCTAACGCGATGATCAAGCGGTGGTCGTCTATTTCCGACAGATTTGTTTCTCTTTTCGATTATGTTACGTCGAAGCCGCGCCGACGTGCGGAAGATTATCCCTACGTTCTTCTAGATACGGTATATATGACCGTGTATATGACCGTGTGTTTTATCATATAGAGCAAGGTGAAGGAACAATATTATAAATGTGGGTAAACCAAAGATTATTCTTTCGGTCATGGAGGGAGGAAGAAATAGGACAAGTTTCCGTATGGCGCCACCACTTTTTCATTCGAAATGAAATAATATAGTATCTAATTTACCTCAATGAGATATCCCTTTTTGTAAAAATGAGTGAAAAAGTGGTGGCGCCATATGGAAAGTTATCCAAGAAATAAAATAGGGTCTTACTTAGTCTTAGTTAGGGAATGAAAATTTTCATTCTGGTTTGGTTGGTAGCTTTTAAATTTCACAATCACAGTGACAAACACACGGTAGAGCTGTTGCTTTTTTCTTATCCTCATATTCATAATTTTAACTTTGCAGTAAATTTAATTGAATACAAATTAAGCTGATATTTAAAACGTATTGTGTTTATTACCTTAGTTTCAAAGTCAAACTCCTAGATAAGATAGAACTATGAAGTTCGCTATCGTCTGGAGACGATAGCGAACTATGAGGTCCGCTATCGTCTCCAGACGATAGTGAACTATGAGGTCCGCTATCGTCTCCAGACGATAGCGAACTATGAGGTCCGCTATCATCTCCAGACGGTAGCGGAACGAACCTACTAACGGTTCTATCTAGGACTAGGACTAGGAGTAAGTTTCAGGTAGCTGCATAGACCCAGTAACTGGGGCGCTCAGTAGTTGCGATAACGTAACCCTCCTGCCGACGGCGTAGCCGGCGTTATCAAAACTTTTGACCAATAATGCTTGCCCAGAACAGCTGAAGAAGACTGCCTACTCCAGCCTTGTCCGACCTCATGTTGAATACGCCTCAGTGGCATGGGATCCCCATAGCATAAGAAAGGAATTAGAAACATTAAAAACATTGAAAAAATACAGAGAGGCGCTGCCAGATTCATCAAAGGCAACTACATCCGCACCGAAGGCACGGTTACGCACCTCCTGGAAGAGTTAGGTTGGTGCACACTTGAGGAGAGGAGAAAACAAGCCAGACGACTCGTTAGTGAATGCACCGAGCTTGAAAAATTTCAAGCAACTGCTATAATAAAATCCCATTCCCAGCACAAGCCTGGCATCATACTCTCATCGAGTCCAGCCAATTCAAGAGTGAAAGTGAAAGTGAGGCTTAGTTTGACATTAACAGTTTGTTTCTCTGTGCAATCTCAATTCATTACCGATTAATGGTGGGGTTTTTTCTTTGTTTTTTTTTCTTTAGATAATCCACCAATATGCCTGAAGTATCGAATGAGTTCAAATTGAACCAATGTGCCAATGATGGCATATCATCGGTCAAGTTTGGTCCGAACACATCTCAGTTTCTTCTGGTATCGTCCTGGGATGAGAGCGTGAGACTGTACGACATTGAGGCCAATGTGATGAGAACTAAATACAATCATACCCACGCTGTTCTGGACTGCTGCTTTTATGTAGGTCAAAGTTTTCTGATCATTTTTACCAAAAACGTTTATTAAAAGTTCTAGTTATCATTTGTAAATTGTGTAACTTTACAAAGAGCTTATGTAGATCTTTAAGGCAGTGGACACTGTTGATAATTACTCAAAATAATTGTCAGCAAAAAAAACTTGCTTGGTAACAAGCAATGGAGAGCTGTTGATAGTATGAAACGACTCCCACTGGTAGCGTAGTTTTTGAGAAAGGTAATATTTCTCACTTAAATATTAAACGACTTCAAGCCTGAAGCCTTTATTATGCATCTGAAAGCAAACAAAGTTGTGCTAGAAGGTGTTTTTTCTTCATTATTTTCTAGCAACTTCGATGAACAATTGAATATAAGTTCTCACAGGTTTGGTAATGCATATGTTGGGATACACCAAGTGAGAATACTGGTCTTTGACAGTTACCAAAGTTGTCCAGTGCCTTTAAGTGCGAAAACAATTTTAATTGCTAAGCAAGGTGTGATGTCACAATACCAAATCGTTATAAACTGATCTTGAGATGAATCTTATATGCTTTGTGATTTATGTGAAATCAAGCAATTTTTTACTACAACAACAACTGAACAGAATTGCTTTGGCAGGCTAGGCCTGGAATTATATGGAGACCATTGCCTCTACTGCCTGTTTGTTTGGCCTTTGTGCCCCTTCAAGAGTGTCCCATATACTTGCAGATGAAATTCCAGGCACGCTGTGGTTTGGACAATTACTTTTTCATTGTTTCTTTTCAATATAAACCACAAGGGAAACTGACTGGGTAAATTTTGAAATGATGAAATGACTAGAGTCAATTCTTTGTTGGTTGAACAAAGAATTGACTAGAGTCAATTCTTTGTTCAACCCCAAAAATCATTGTTTCTTTTCCTTACAGATTCCCATTGAATAACCCTCAAATTATTTGTACCATTTCCCGCAGGTTGACAAAAACTGGTTTCTGCTTTTACTTTTTTACTTGTTTACTCTGTGCAATATTTTAATGAATTTTTTGTTTTGTACTTAACGTTGCTGTAAACTTTCATTCACTTCTTTATTTTTTTGATTGTAAATCATGTACAATTAAGTTCTTGGCTGTGTTTCATAATAATATCATATTGTATGAATTTCATCATTTTACATGAGATTTATTTATTATATGTATGCCTAAAAGGTAGGGTCATTCTTTGATAATGACCCAAAAGTTTTTGGGGTTTTTCTGAAAATGTTTAATATTTTAAACTCACCTCACGCCATTTTGTAGAGTCAAATTTTTGACTCCACTAAATGGTGGACCAATCAATTTTGAGGCTTACTTGTGTTGGTCGTTGTATTTTACTTTTAAAACATCTTTCTAACCATGTGTTTTACAACTATTTTCATAGACCACCTTGCCCGATGCAAGGCAACGTGTCCCTTTAAGTTTAATTTGATCCAAGCAGGTCACACAGTGACATGTTTTGTTTTATTGATTATAATTGTGCTTGCTGCGGGGACTTGCTCTGGGAACAATTTTTGGGTCCCTCATGAATGTCCATGCTTATTATTCAGTTAGTTTTAATCTTATCAAACAACTATTTATTTCTTAATTTCCAATTTACATTGCCTTTGATTTGTTGATGAATATACAGCTCATTTTCTTGGAATATCCTTCTGGTAAAATGTTGACTACATTTGGTGATAGGGCTTTTTCTGTGGCAGCCCCTAAGCTTTGGAATGCGCTACCACTTCACATACAAAGCGAACAGAAACTCATCTCTTTAAAATGTAATATAAAAACCTATCTTTTTTATACCGCTTTTTAGCATTTTGTGTCTTCTTCTATGGTCACCTTGCCAGTTACATGTAGTTTAGAATTTTAGCATAGATAGGGTTAGAGGCGTCTGTCTCCTGAAAAGGTCAAAACATTACCGATGCCAGCAGAGATAGGCCTATGTAATAAGTAATTAATTAGTTCTCTGTTGGCGGGACAGACGTATCCCCATACTTTTGTTTGGGCACTGGCCTGGTGACCAGTCTTTTTTCTTTGTCTTTTTCTTCAAGCTTTTTAACAAGTGTTCTGCGCATCTGATCATTTTGTATGTAAGGGGCGCAATATACATTTTAAATATTATTATTATTATTTCTGTGTTGACATTACTCTTTCCCACACAGGATCAAACCCATACTTACAGTGCAGGATTGGATCATACGTTAAAAACATTTGACATCAACACAAGTACTGGTAAGCTTTTTCAAATACATCTCCTTTCAAACCTAAAAGACAAATATTTGTCTTATTGCTGTAATTTATAAAAATACTTTGTCACTTTAAAAAATTATTTGTTTTTGAGGAAAAGTTTTGCTTTTTCTCTTAAACCTAGAAGAAAAATATTTTTCTTTTGGCAGTAATATATAAAAATAATTTGTCACTTTTTTAAAATTATATGTTTTTTTAAGAAAAAGTTTTGTTATTTTTCAGACACTTCTCAAATCTAAAGCAAAAAATGTTTGTCTTATGTCAGTAATTTATAAAAAGTACTTTGTCATTTAAAATTATTTGTTATGGAGGAATTGTTTTGTTCAATTTGATGTTTACCATATTAATTTTTTAATTGTTATTTACCAATTAAAATTCTGAGATTGAAACAGTTGAATTACAGTTGGTAATTTGTCATTTGTATAATTGTATAAGAATATATTGATTGACTTTGTAAACTTTTTGTTATTTTTAGCCTTCTAGAAAGACTCTGCTAGGGTCTTAACGTCAAGCCATTAACAATTTTTTGTATTTGTTTTTTTTTGTTACAGAGAGTGTAGTTGGTACACATGAGTTACCAGTAAAGTGTGTAGAATACTGCCCTGAGGTGAATGTTATTGTAACAGGTAGTTGGGACCAGACAGTAAAGCTATGGGATCCAAGAACACCATGTAATGCAGGATCCTTCTCACAACCAGATAAGGTACAAATCTACTCAGTAAAATCCCTTTAAAACAGGCGCTCCAGAGCCACGCCAAACCAAATTATGAATTAAGTACATGAAAAGTTTGATATCTAAAATATTTAGGAGCGACTGGACACGCTAGAAGTCGAAAGATCGATTGTTAGCAGTCGTTTGGAATGACTCTGGAGCACCTTGGTTTCAGACGTAAATCTTGTCATTAGTTGAGCCAATGTAAATGTTATGTTAAGTTGCATGTCTAAAACCAAAATTGATTTGGGTCGACGTAGAGTAGCTTCTTATCTATTTGGTTGCCGTGACTCTGGCATGCCTGTCTGAATCAGGTGTAAGACTTTTAACTAATTGGGCCTTTGAGCGTTTCTTATTGCTCAATAAGGTAATGAAACAATGTATTTCTTAAAATTACCTTGTAGCATACTTTTTGGAAAACCACATTGTAAATAAAATGTATAAGTAAAATGAAATTGCATAAAAATTGCATACAAATTTAAGTAATAAAATTAAAGGTTGTAATTAAACCTTCACTTGCAGGTCTACACAATGGCAGTTTGTGGGGACAGACTTATTGTTGGCACAGCAGGACGCAAAGTTTTGGTCTGGGACCTGCGCAACATGGGGTACGTCCAGCAGCGTCGAGATTCCAGCCTGAAGTACCAGACTCGTTGTATCCGTACATTCCCTAACAAGCAGGGGTATGTCCTGAGTAGCATCGAGGGGAGAGTAGCAGTGGAGTACCTTGATCCCAGCCCAGAGATTCAGAAGAAGAAATATGCCTTCAAATGTCACCGCCTTAAGGTGAGACTCTTGCTTGATTCAAATTGTGTGTTTATCCTTTAAGGTACTTTTAAAGAAATGTTATGTATTGTACCAGTGCAATTCAACTGATTGCCAAATCAATGAATCTAACAAAAATAAATACACTCCTCACATATGATGTCACATTTTTAAACAGCGCCCTCACTGAGGCAAAAGGAGGCAGATCAGTAGTAAATAGCTGTTCTTTGTGTGTCAAAACGCGCGTGTGACATTGGTGTTCGAGCAGCATAGCGAAGAGCTTCTTTTTAGGGGTTTTCTAATGTTATAAAATATTATTTATTTTTTGTGCAGTAGTTTTTATTGTTTATTTGATGATGAATTTATGTGCAAAATGTATCTAAATGTAACTAAATGAAAGCTCCTTTTGAAACTTGCCGTTACTAATAATCCTACGCTTGTTTCTGATTTAGGTAGAGGGCGTAGAACAGATCTACCCTGTCAATGCTATAGCGTTCCACAATCGTCATAATACGTTCGCTACTGGAGGATCAGATGGATTCGTCAACATCTGGGATGGATTCAATAAGAAACGTTTGTGTCAATTTCACCGTTATCCGACAAGTATATCCTCGCTGGCATTCAGGTGAGTCTTTTGTCTTTCATCCAGACTCCCATGAGTCTTGAAGGATCCCTCCTCAGTCTCCTGACGATGACTAGAACAAGCTAGTCGAAAGGTTGAGACTAATTAAGAACTCACTCAGTGGTAGTGAAGTTAAAAATGATCCACTAGAAGCTAAAGTAGAAGTCACAGCCGATGGTTGGTGATTTTGGTGTAATATATATTTTAGGGGGGGTTGGAAGTTTAAAGTGACAGATGATCTCTTGCCATGGAGCATGGATAGTCTACAAGTGTAACAGTATTAGTATTACCACATTGAATGCCTTAACAAATAGTCTATTTTGCTTGTTATAGCTGAATAACATCTGGCTGGTCCAGATTTTGCATGTCTTTTGTAGAATTTTTTAATTTTGCAAACATGTCATTTTAGTATTGCCATGTAATATTACCGACAATGTGTTGTGTTTTAAACCAAAATAAATAACTTGGTTCTTGTATTTCTATTTACAGTAAGGATGGATCCGTATTGGCCATTGCCTCATCCTTCATGTATGAAGAAGGAGAACAAGATCATCCTGAAGATGCTATCTACATCCGAAGAGTCACAGACCAAGAAACAAAACCAAAATAGACATCATCTCATTAGGGGGTGTAGGGGGGGGGGGGGAGGGGGTTAATATTTCCTAGGTTCAGACACATTCCTACATTGTAGAGTAACTCTACCATCAGGGCCAAATTTCATGGCTCTGCTTGTCGTCAGGGCTTGAATTTGGAGGAAAAATTCACAAGACAGCCGAGCTTTTGGCCCAGAATTTTTACTGGACTGTAATTTCTTTTACAAGACCATATTCAAAATGACAAGACAGTTTCAACATAAACTGTATGTTTTTGTAAGAGCAAAATAGATTGATTGCATTCGTGTGATGGGTTTCAAGTAGACTTTGGTACTCTACATAACTGAAGATATTCATCAGCCTCAAAATCTTTTTATTTTTTTGTCCAGTTGTGAGTGTCTAGCCCGACACTAAAATCACTGGTGGCCTCGGGCCTGAGGTGTTAAATTCTAGTGCTGGTTCTGTTCAGCAGAGTGTGGGTTCGAATCCCGGTCATGACACGTGTATCCCTGAGCAAGACACTTCACTATTATTGCTTCTCTCCACCCAGGGGTAAATGGGTACCTGTGAGGGCAGAGATGGTTCTTGTGATTGATTTAGCCGAGTAGCGCATTTGTTGCACGAGGCTGTATACTCCCCAGGGAGCTGAGATGGTTTAAGGAGTGAATTAAGGCCCAGTGACCAGGGGTAATATCTTGAAGCGCTTTGAGACACCCATAGGGAGTGAAAAAGTGCTGAATAAAAACTCAATATTATTTTTTTATTATTATTAAATTCAAGCCCGGACCGCGTCCCAAATTTATGCACTAGGTGTAAGCTATGAATGCCTAGTAAGGTGGAGTACGAATGTGCACAAGCAAAAAACTTCCCTTTTTACCTGTGAAATACGCTTCATGTAAGTACAAAAATCCCTGCTTCTGTAAGCTTTGATTCTTTGCTTACGGTTGGCAGAGCCTTGACATTGGGCTCAGATCTAACAGTGCTGTTTTGCACATTTGTAAAGCCTTTTATATAGTTCATATGTTGGCTTTGCAGTCCAAAGGAAACCAGTATTTGCATTTTGAAACATGCAGCGGAACTAATTATCTGAAGTCAAAGTCATTTTGTGAATAATATCAAATGTCTCAAAATGAAATAAATATGGCAGTTTGTAAATTTTTTGAGGGTTTTCTGAGGTCTAATGATGCGATTTATCCTGGCTTGAATAATTGTTGCAATGGGGAATTAGTTTTAACTCTGATATTACTACATCCTGTACAGTTGAACCTTTGGCCTTGGTTTGTATTATGTAAATAGTTAAGTTCCTTACAATTCTTTATAAGCAAAGATGGTTTTTGTATTGGGATAAAATCAAACCTCCAAATGTTTGTGGTTTACATTAGTTTTTTAAGTCTGCTAATTAATAATACTAGCAATTGATAATAAAGTTTTGTACAGAACTTTTAACTGTGGGCTAGTGTGGACAATCATTCGTTGAAACAGAAGTCTTTATTAGCTTAAACCTTCCTCCCAATAACCACATTTATTTGTCAACTTTATTTACAACATAATACACTGAAAGCATAGAGAGCAAAGAGATGTTTCGGACAGGCACTTTCAGACGGGCCCTCCAGAGTCGTGCCAAACCAAACTCTGAATAAGTACATGAAAAACTCGACCTCTGAAACAGTCGACCTCTGAAACAGTAAGGAGCGACTGGAAGCACTAGAAGTCAAAATATCGATGTACTTGTGAACTAAGGGCTTTGGTTTCAGACATCGATCTCGTCACGAGCCGAGCCAATACAAATGTTATGTTATGTTCTACAACCAAAACTTATTTGGGTCAACTTAAGAGTTGCTCCTAATCTATTTAACTCGGCGCGCCTCTGCCGCGCCTGTCTGTAGGTGTTAGGCTGCCATAATGTCAGGCTCCCTGTGTGAGTCAACATATATAACAATCACCGATTGTCATTCAACCAAATGGGACCAGACTAACCATCCAGCTTCGGTTTCGTCTTATCGATTCAAATAGGGAAATCGACAAGATGGCCGCAGCACAAAGATTCTTGATTAACTCAGTGAATTTTTGATCAACAGAAACACACTTTAATTTGGAAAACTGAGGAAAGTTATGATGCAGATGCAAATTAAATAAAGTATTAACACGTACATACAAATTCCAACGATTTTCAATCGAAACCTGAGTGAATCATGATGTGTGATTTCCTCAAAAGATGATACAACATTTTTTTTTTTTATGCAAGTCGCCATACACACAAGGCCTGAAGGCCACTTCAAGGTGTGGGCTACAATTTTTTATTTTTGCATGGGGCCAGTGCCACCTACTCCTGGGGCTGAAACGGGGTTACCCCTTTACAGTCCATATGGATGTAGGCTTGGGTATCATCCATCAGAAGCCTGGCTAGTAGAGCAGAAAGCACTACCTCCCCAACTTTACAAAGCATTTATGGTTCAGTGTCTTGCCTAAGGATACAAGTGTCACGACCGGGACTCAAACCCACACTCTGCTGATCAAAAATCAGAGCTTGAACCCGGTGCTCTTAACCGCTAGGCCACGACACGCCATAAACATAAGTTGTTCTTTTAGTTTGTATTATAATGGCCTTGCCTTCACTCACACCATACCTCTTTAAAGTATAAATATTACATGTTTAATCAAAATAACAAAAAAAAGGCTGTATTCACACAATTGTCAAATGTGTTTCTGTAACCAAAGGAAGGTGTATTGTAGAGAAACTGGGCTCTCTGAACACAGGCCTTACATTGGACCAGATAATAATCCTAAGCCGTATCCGAAATTGGCAGCTGCGGCTAAGACTGTTGATAAGGAAAAACTATACATCAATTCATGATGACATGGCAATCTAGCCTAAGCCGTAGCCACAAATTCAGATACTGCGATGGGTTTACTGATAATAGGCTATACATTTGAAATACAATACACATGGAATTCAAGAGAAGCAATTCTCTTAGAAGTTCTTACATTTAATATTTACAAGAAGCCCGGTTCATACTTACTGCGAATGCGAAGCGAATTTGACAGCACAAATTCGCAACGAACAATGCGCATGAGTTTGGCTGTGCTCAACTCTTGCGAAAAACTCGCAGCAAAAACAAAGCTTTGACTTTGACATAAAATTCACTTTGCAGAAAGCTTACAGGAAGTATGAACAAGGCTCGAGTTCTTTCAAGTTATTTTAACACTTTTTTAAAGAAAACTTTCAGTTTGCAGAAAGCATAGAGTTATATATTGCCAAAGAACTTGTAACATGGAATATCATTGGTTTTTGGATGAGTTAGTTCATTCAAAGTGTTGTCAAATATATTACATCTTTATAAATCAATACATTTGATAAAATACAGGAGCCGACTCCATAGACCGGTAATAAAAATAACTGGATTTACATTTTGCTAAATTGCCCAAGTAAACGAGGTGATGTTTTATTGGGCAAGGATTGTTAATGACTCTTAAAATGAAGTCATTACAACAGGGCTTCAAGGTTGACCAGTGGGGCATCAGAAAAGAGCCAATAGCTGGGCCCAATTTCATAAAGCTGTTTAGCAGAAAATACTGCTTGACAAATTTCTTTGCTAAGCAACGACTGAGTTGGGCGCACCCACCAGCCACAACAACACAAATTACTGTGCTTAGAAAGTTTTATTTGCTTACAGGCTTTATGAAATTTTGCCCTTCAGGTGTAGTGCAAATTGCTGCCAGACTGCATGCACATTCAAAGATGCCAATCACAAGAATACATATTGCAATTATATTTTGTATTACCTGCACGAGTGCTTCACTCACACAGGTGTTAGCACTTGAATAAAGCCCACTTCATACAAATGCGAAGCGAATTATGATGTCACAGGGCTGTTTTCGCAGTGAATGTTTCGCAGACGAGGGCCAATGATCCATGTAGGGTCCTACAATCAAACACTGACTTCAACTGTAATGTATGTTTCAATTAGATACCAACTTTACATCACAAATTATGCTGGCTAGGCTTGTAAAATTTTCTCTGGTCACTTTGAAATCAAATATATCTCTTTTGGTGATGTAAGTATTGTTAAACAAACAAGCACATTAATGTATTTCATCTGGCTTTATCATCATTTGCTAAACATGACAAAATATGCTTAGCATCAAAAATCTGCTTAGCTGATAATTGGACACCGAAGGGCGGCTTCTATTGGATAACACAACAAGAGTTCGTCTTCTTGGCCTGAGAAAAAAGTAAACAGATGAAACAAACCAGTTAGGATGTAAACCACTGACAGAAATGTGCTTTAAAAGTGCACTTATAAAGGCACTGGACACTTTTAGTAATTACTCAAAATAATTGTTAGCATAAAAACTTCTTTGGTAACGAGCAATGGAGAGCTGTTGATAGTATTAAACATTGTGAGAAACGGCTCACTCTGAAATAAAGCAGTGTTTTAGAAAGAGGTAATTTCTCACTCAAATATAAAACAAGACCTCAGGCCTGACGCCTTTTTAGGCATCTGAAGCACTCAAATTTGTGCAAAAAGGTTTTTCCAAATTGTCAAAGACTTGTTATTTTATGCATATGTTGGGATACACCAATTGAAAATAGTGGATTTTGACAATTACCAAAAGTGTCCAGTGCTTTTAAGGTCTTTGAAGAAGTTACAATGACAGATTTATATTTTATGTCGCCCTTTTTTTAAATTATTTTTTAAATCTTAGCCCACATTAGACATAAGAAAATAATGATTAACTTCAAATCAAATCTAATTTGGCTAAACTGATGATTGCGTAAAATGTTTATACGTGTAACCATAGAAATGCCTACTTACAGTTTTGTAGAATGTCTTTGATTGTAAACTGAGGTCGTTCGATTTGGCAACAAGGTCGTCCAATTTTTCTCCTCGCTGTAACATTGCGTCGATTGTATTGTGCTGTGAGGATAGAATATTACATAATATAGCCAGCTTTAATAATAAGTGTACATTCATAATAATGGACATTTATAATGCGACTAGTCTGTCAATACAAAATGACACTCCTGGCACCAAGATTTCAAATTGGTGGAGCTTGTTAAGAATGACGTTATGAGACTATATAGTACAACACCTTGAACAGCATGATTGATATTGGCCATGAAGTATTACATCCAAACAACTCTAGAACAAATTTGATGGATGTCAAGAAAGATATTTGTCACTAACTCAAGGAAAGGAAATTTTGTTGGAGTCTTATGCAAAACTAACAAACTTACCATTATAATTTTGGTTTCATCTAAATCGCTCTGCAGCCTCATCATAGGGTCTGCCTGTGCTGGATCCTATAGGTCAAACAGAGTCATATATCAGGTCAAATACAGTCATATATCAGGTCAAATACAGTCATAATGGGTCAAATAGAGTCATACCAGGTCAAATAGAGTCATAGCTTGTCAAATAGAGACATTCAAAACAGAGTCATTTTAAAACTAACTGAGTCAGTTAAGGTCAACTAAGGACGTAATTTATACAGTCTTTTTTTTAAGTTAAAATTTGACGGCGTTCAATCAGGTCTAATTGAGAGACAAACGAGATGGTCACACAATGTGAAATTTGTCAAATCCAGTATGAAGTAAAATGAGGTCATGAGGATCAATGAGGGTTAGGATCTTGGTTTTCTTGTTTAAGGTCAACTAAGGTTAGCTAAGGTCAACTTGGGTCACATTAGTGGAGTACAAAATTTATAAACCACATCATTTAATGAAACTTGATGTTCATGCATTTCTAAAAACCAAAAATTAAGAAAGGTCACAGTATCGTTTTCTAACTGAATCTTGCCACACTTACCTGGTACTTTGCGAGGTATGCATCAAGTTGTTTGAACGTCACAGAATTCTCGGCCAAGGTTGGCCACGACCTGGCAGAGTTTTCCGTTGAAAATTCATCTAAAACCTACAGATTTTATTTAAACAAAAATAGTAAAATGATTCCATGTTTCAACCCAAAAGTATTTAACAATTTATCCAGTCAGTTTCCAGACCTGATACTTCACGGAGGCAATGAAGGCGATTGCCTCCATTATTGTCTGCTAGATTTTTCCCAAAGGGTGCCCTTTACCAAGGAGAAAATGCCTTGGTGCCCTTGCCCTTTAAAAAACGGAGCATACAGGCCTGAGTTTCCCTTGTGGTTTATTACTTGATAACAAAAGAAGAACAAAGATTTTTACAGAATTTTGTGGGAACTTAATTATGAAGGAACACACAAAAAAATAATGATGAGACAAATACATACCTTGTTTAATAATGTAAAAGCTACTCTTGAGGGATATTCATGATCTGCTATGACGACCCCTGATAAAGAATCGCTTCGAACGTATGTGTGACAACTGTACTCTGTAAATGAACACACATTTTACTAGTTAGTAATCGAGAAGAACAAGCACCCGGTATCCAACCTTGTGCCCAGTGGTGTATGATCAGAGTGCTGGCTCGATCTCGACAGCTGGAAGTGTGACTTAGAACATATCAAAATATATTGGATATTTTAATTAGTCTGCTGGTTGATCCGTTCTGTGTTTAGAGACTACGCAGAATGTGCTGTCAAAAGACGCTTCAAGTCACAGAACAACAAACAGGCTCTTTTCATTAGGTGACCACATAATACAAATATTACTCATTTGAAATGTGTTGCATCGAAATCTGAGCATTTTTAAGTGCCCCAAAAGAGCTTTACAAGTGTTGACAAGTTTTTAAGAAACGTGCATACAAAGCAGTCACTTTTTGTTAGCCCGCTGACCGTGGTAGCAAGGCTGCCCGCTATCTTTCCTAAACCAAATGTTTACTTTTATAGTTTCCAGTTACAGTGTAGTTATTTTTTGTCCTTGGTTTTAAAGTTTTGACAAACCTTGTTCTTTTACTGTTGCTCTCAAGCCAGGCGTACTTCTTTCTACCACAATGCGTGATGTGAACTTCATATACTCTTGTACACTGATAAAACAAAATATAAACATAACAATTTAGTTTTCACAATCACAATCAAGATCAACACTCAAGACCCAGCTGGATATATCTGTAAGACATTGAAGTCATTGAAGTAACCCTTTGCATCCAAATCTTAAATCTTCACTTCATGGTATCTTCAGACCTACGGGTCACAGTTGTGAGTTCCTTGGTTTCACTGACAACCAGACCAGACTAATGAATGTTTCAAAATTATGATTTTGGGTTGGAACAAAGAAAAATTTACTAGAGCGAGATTTTAACAGCATCCTGATTAACGCTAGCGCTCTACGAACCGAGCTATCTAGCCCTATGTTGGCAGTTTCCCTTTTTGTCAATAGAAATTTACTGTATATTGCTTCTTGCTGTTTGGGAAAACCAATGTTTCGTCAAACAATCCGTTACGTTGAAAACTGGATTTGAACTTTACCTGCCCTTTTGGAAGTAGCCAAATGATGATAAATTATAGGCACTTGATAGAGTGACGACTTTGGGATGACCTTTATAAAGGACAGTAATCGCTAACAGCTTCATTCTGCTGATTGATTTGTCTTCTCGTCCTCTTTGATGCAAGTTATTGTAGGTTGATGTTTGGTATCGTTAAGTTTACTTCATCAACCTGGAAGGTAAATAAGACATTACAAATATGGAGATTTACAATAAGTAAGAGCATTCATCCGCCCATTTCACTCATTTAAGTAAATATAGAGGTGTTACTGTCGGATAAATAGGTGTACTAGAAACATTTCCGTAAACCCCCACTGCCACCACACTTTTTTATTTGTTTATGTTACTAAATAAGATTTTTCGGAATTCAAAACCGCAATGCCTTATGGGTAGGCAGAGGGGGCCTTCGCGACAGCAGTGTATGTTGTCATGTATGACGTGCGCACGCATGGCCTATTCTCTGTGTGGGTTCAACACAACAACGCCCTCTCCTTATATTTTGCTCTTCGCGATAAATCTTCGCGGCTCACCATAGACATGATATAGTTTTATAGAGCCATGATCTGACATTGCCAAATTCAAATACTAAAAAAAATGAGATATTATTTTGGATAATGAAAGAAGAAACATTGTCATGATTGTCTGAAACATTAATTAATTAATTTATATTTATAAATATTATAATAATAGGCCTATTTACTATTAATTAGTTTAGTAAAAACAAAAATGGTGGCAGGTAGGGAAATCTTTCCAAGAAGGATACTAAGAATGTTGGCCCTATTTATGGGGCTGCCGGCCGGCTATCAATCACAATATAATCACTCAGTCATGCTCTCATCACAAGTCATGACTCACTCACTAGCCTCAGCTCAGCAGTCGCACCACGGCTGGTAGTGACACTATGGCCGGCGGGGCAGCAGACAAGGAACAGAGAAAGTCTAAATTCTATTTAGTGATCACTTACGTTTCAACGTCTTGTTCCACTAGAAAACAGTACGTTCCCAAACTGTATTCATTGATGTCTTCATTGATGTCTGACAAGAAAAATGTTTCACAAGACAAGACTGGGTGCGTCAACGTGTTTATTTCAGTTATTAAAATGCCCCACAAATTACAAACAAGCAATAATCGAAATAAGTAAACACGTCATTCCGCCTACATTAGTCTGGGGCCACAATCAACGTTCAATTAAGTTAGCATGTTGCATTAATAGGTTTAGGAACACGACGTTTTTCGGACTGTTATAGCAGGCGAAAAGTGTTGTAAATCGTATTCATTTTCGACTAAACAAAAATGTTAGTTGGGACCAGTCCGTAGAAAGGAGGAACTTTGACCCGAAAAGAATTATACTTATTATTGTTATCTATTTCTGGATTACATGGTGCTTTAAGAACAACATTATTTGGCACTTACAATCTCCCTACTGTCATTAGGGAATCTAATACTCTATCTGCTTTTTATGTTAATTTCTTTCTCGTGCGCTATGATCTTGATGGAATAGCGCCTTTTAAATTTTAATTTTTATGTTACAAATCTAGCCGCGCTACCATGGGCAGCGCGCTGTATTGCCCGATAGCTTTGCGTACGTCTATAACCCCTGGATGTCTTTGGTTTCCATAACACATAATTTGAAGTGCTGTGAGTTTTTTTAATGCGTGTGCGTTTATAAGGTGTATTCACTTGGGGGTCAAAGTTTTCTTTACAGCACAGTGCGGTTTAATGCTAAACCCTAACCATAATAATCCTAGCGCTAACCCTTACCCTAACCCTAACCCTAAGTAATTCCCCTAACCAAGACTGATTGAAATATCACATAATATTTGGATACTTTCAAGTCACACCTCAAGGGGATACGATCGAGCAATGCAATCTGGGAACGAAGACAAAAAACAGCGGCATGGCAAGATCGTACCACACAGAAACGTTGTTCTAAACCCGCTATCCAAACAAACAAACAAACACATATGCAAATTAAACTTTCCACCTGAAACTAGCTGCATACAGTTACACATCACAAGATCGAAGAAGAAATGAGAGGGGTCAACCATGACTCAACCTTTACTCGATCGACTCGACTCGATTCCTCTTTTGCGCATGACCACACTTGAGCGTGCATATTATGTAGAGTGGAATAGTGGATCAGTCACAGGCCTAGTTAAAATGTGCTAGAATCGAGGCGGTATGAGCGAGCAAATAAAGCTAGGAAGAAATGGCGCGGCGAGATTGCTCACCGCCCTGGGTACGAGGCGTTTAATCGAAAAACTTGTAAGAATTTTCATCCTTTTGGCGCTCCGTATCTTTACCAAGCTGAAGCTAGCTAAACTACATGAACGCAACTGTGATACTTTCATGAAGTCAGTAAATGCGGTTTAGTTACACAAGTTCGTCAATGGGAGACGTGCGCTTCTGCACGAAATTTACGTAACTTATTTCACACACAAGGTTCTAGTTTTGTAGGGTTAAAACCATGGCATTTCAGAATTCAATTCGAGGAGCAGCCAGGAGGCTTCTGACACCCCGTGTTGAAGGAAACAAGTTGGATTTTGCAAGGAAAATTAACTGGAATTGTGGAGTGCACGGCGGACATGCTGGGCGACCGAAGTGGCGATGGGTCCACGCCGTGCAAGTGACACTATTGCGGGGACAAAGTCTGTCCGAGAGCGTGGATGCCATATTCAGACTTCTCAAACGGCAACTTCACGTCTATGCTTCACAGAAATTGCGTCGTATGGAAGGAGTACTAAGCATTTATGGCTCAATATATGCGGAAAATATGCTTCAGACATTGACGGCGAACTTTTCAAGGAGATTTTTGAGGGGGAGGAAGCGACCATTTTATTTTCTGTTTGGAGGAGCCTGCTTTGTGTGGGACAGGGAGAAAATATCCGACAATGAAATTGATAGGTTAGGCAATTGATTAGTCAGATCGTGGTGTAGAAATTAACGAGAAAGATTTCTGTATCCTGTCACCACTTTTTCATGAATTTTTACTTAGAAAAAAAACAAGATGAATATCAATTTTGTTTTGAAAATTATGATGTTGCGGTGTTTTTTAAATTTGCATTCTTAATGTATAATGTTTTAAATATGATGTAACATATAAAAAAGTAGTGGCAGGTTACCGAACATTTCCCGAAGGCGACCATATAAAATACTAGTTGTGATGTTCAGTTTATAAAAATGTCAGTTTAAAAAATTTCAGGAAATGTCTTGTTATTATAATTTATATACATGTATCTAGTACTTTTTAGTAGGCCTAAGCATGCTAAAAAACGAGTAAGAATTCTAATTACTCCTTAAAAATTCACAGTGTGTGAAAATGGTTAATTCACAGCCTATGAACTCCTAGTTGCGATAACGTAACCCTCCTGCCGACGGCGTAGCCGGAGGCAGGAGGGTTACGTTATCGCAACTAATGAACTCCAATAATCATATCCCTCTATCGTCATGGCGACGGTAGCAGACGTTCAAGGATGGAGGGCTGCAATTATTGCAACTGTACGTGTGACTGACAGTGTGGTATACAAGTGTATTTGCATTAATCATAATCTATCCTTGATCTGGTCCTTGCACCACCCAGAAAATATTGATAAGAAAGGGGGATCTAGCAGGGCCATAGTATGGTTTGCACAACTAGTGTGGAAGGGTCTTTGTATGGTTTTGATCCTTGCGCATATCTCATCAGGTCATATTGCTGCATATATATTGCAGACAAAACATATTAGACTTGGAGCCACAAATTTGATTACTGAATGCAACCATTGATGCAACAGTCAAATAGAAATCAAAACAGGGAGTGATCAAAATAATTCTTGTTCCAAAATTAGTACGATTGTATCAGATGCCATATTTAAAAGAAAAGAAAAAACGATGTCCAAAAAGTCACATGCTATTCGTTTTGACATCATGTTAGATTTGTAATCACACTACAAGCAGCAACCCAGGTTGTTTTAAGTACATGATGTACATGTGTGTAGAGATTATTGTCAATCCCCTGTTTAGAAGCTTTGAATTGTAAAATGTTTACATATTTTTGGACAGAGGCATCTTACACATACTCTGGCCCATTGTGTCTTAATGTTAAAAGATCTTTTCAGGGTCCAGTGTCTATGGTGTGAAGTGTACCTAATGTTTGTGAATGAGACTGCTTGTGAGCATTTTTGGATACATATTTTCAGGCTATGGCCTTCGTTGCCCCATGTCTTTGCCTTGGTGCCCCTTCAAAAGTTTCCCATTGACCTAAATAGTTGTCAATGGAAGTGCCCTCTGCAAAATGAAAATAGCTTTGCCCTTTCTAAGGTGAAATTCAAGGCCTGCTTTTTTCTTTTCTTTTAGAGCCTGCTCTCACCGACAATACTGTACTAACAATACTCTGAATTGTTGCAAAGATCCCTTGTCCCATTTTTGTCGTATCATCAGTATTTATGCTGTGCTTTGGGAAAGTGTGAAAAGCTGGCATGTCATTTTGTACAGGCTGGTTTGCTTGACACCTTTTGTGCTTCTCTTTAACAAGTCAAATTATTCTTAAAACAGTTATTCTGCTGACTTCTTCGAATTGAATTGGAAAATTGTCACAGTTGTGTCTTCATATTTTAATTCCTTTTTGCTTTGTTATAACTAGCTTTTACTATTAAGGTTGGTGAAGAACTGTACATTTTTAACTAGGCTAAACAAATTGCAGCAGCTTCAAAATGCATTGTTCAAAAACCTTACTTCAATCTTATTAGTTCCATGTTCCATGTTTTATTAGTTTCAACGCTCTTATTATTGCCATACAAGAAGAAAAGATTATGAAGAAATTTAAGTTTTAGATGTGGGAGGAAAACCCCAGAGACTTATTCCAGGGAAAACCCACTCAGTCAAGTAGCAGGGACTGAAAACCCAATCCACATAGTGCCCCCTCTGGTTGGATTCAAACTAGGGTCCCAGAGGTGGAAGGTGAGGCAAGACACTGTCAGCACCCCGCTGAATTCCCCTAGGAACCCTAAAATCACGACACCGAAATCAAACACTTTCGACTCCTTCTTTAGTTATTATTATTTACATTATATTTACAATCAAGCATCAACTTCACATAGAAATAATATGCAACTCCAAATTCTAACCACATTCACTTAGCATCAATATGCAATCCCAACTTCTACTTAGCAATAATATGCAACTCTAATACCACTTAAAATTAACTTAGCATCAACATGCAATCCCAACTTCTACTTAGCAATAATATGCAACTCCAATTCCACTTAAATTCACTTAGCATCAATATGCAACTCCAACTTCTACTAAGCAATAATATGCAACTCCAAATTCCACTTAAATTCACAATAGCATCAATATGCAATTCCAACTTCTACTTAGCAATAATATGCAACTCCGAATTCCACTTAAATTCAGTTAGCATCAAATTACACCAACCTGACTTCTAAACTTGTTGTTTCAATAACTTGTTCTACTTTTTTCAGATGCGTAGACGACTTTGAAGTTGTAGCTGAGTTAGAGAGACTTGAGTCTGCTGGTGAGCTGAGCCTCACTAAAGCATCTTGGGACACCATCTTCAACAATGATCATCTGAAGGTGTGGAGAAGACCGTTAGATGATACTTATCTCTACGAGTACAAAGGTTTGTAAGAATATTTTGTCGTTCATGTCGCAGAGGTTTTTCTTTTTCTTTCAATATTTGTCAAGTCTACACTTGCGCTTCTCTCTGTCTTCAGTCTGGTGGCGCAAGGTGGCGCAATTGTCCTGCGGTGATCATCACAAGTTCATGCCAAAGATCTTGATCTACTGCTGATCTCGCTGCAGCTGCCGTTCACTGTCCAGTCCACTTCTTTATGTCAGTCATCCATGATGTGGCTGGACGACCTCTCCTTCTCTTTCCCTCTACTGACCACTGTATTATTTCTTTGTCAAAACCTCTGCGAAGCATGACGTGTCCATAGAAATGCATTGTCCGCACTATGCTTAGATAAAAGAAGTAGATAGGCAGGATACACTGCAGGCAACATCGTACCGCTCACAAAATTATTATGAACATTTTGAAATGCCTTTTCTAAAAAATTTGTATAAATTGCTGTTCATATTTGACTTTACTCTTTGTACAATCTACAATAATTTCTTCCTTCTTAGCTTACGGACGTTTCATGGACATTTCGGCCAAAGCTTTCTTCCAAGTCCAGATGGATCTGGAGTATCGTAAAGTATGGGATAATTATGTCATCAATCTGGATGTGATTGACAAGGATGAGGAGACGGGGTCAGAGGTCATCCACTGGGTCACACACTACCCTGTAAGTCTATCTCTTATTTAAGCATTGCCTCTAAAATAATTGTAAACAACAAGGCAAAAAATTTACTTTTTTCTTCAAACTTTTGTTTATTTTATAGTCATGTTTCATACATGTTAATTCTCTTAAGTCTTATCTGAAGGTAAGAGAAACATTTTATTTCAGATAGAAATTTTGTGGTATAATAATTGTCAAATTGAACACAAAGAAATATAGCGCTTCTGCGTCCCATATCGAATGAGGCTGAGGACCAAGCTTATCTTCAGTTATTTTGTTTTATTTTACAAACGATGAAACCTTCATCTTCACAGTTCCCGATGTACAGTCGAGACTACGTCTTCACTCGTCGTACTAAGATTGATCACACCAATAAGGTCATGACCCTTGTATCAAAAGCAGTCCAGCATCCATGTCGACCAAAGAGCAGGAGTCATGTCAGAATTGACTCCTACTTCTCACAGATGGTCATCAGGCCACACAAAAGCTTTGATGAGGTAAGTTTTGGATGATAGTTGTCTTGTTTTTGTTTCCTTATGTAATGTAATTTCTGTTTCACCATTATACCAGTTAATGTGTGTGTGTTGGGTTGTCGTGAAGTCTTTGAGAAAGACTCTGCTTGGGCTGAAATGTCGGGGCGTTTCCATTCAAAAATCTTAAAGTAGATGGGAAACTTTGAAGGGGACCAAGGACAAGACCTGGGCCAACGGAGCAGAGGTCATGACCTTTGTGGCCTGCGTTTAAATCCAGGCCTGCATTTTGGGGTAACACCTTCTACTATGGCCAGCCCTTGAGGAGCAGTGCTGCCTAGAAGACCTGATGGCAGCAAACGAGAAGGCTGTGATATGCGCCCAATCCTGGCCAAACATTTGAAGAGTAGATGATGGACTTCCATGCATTCAAGTTGGTATCCTGCAAGCCCAATGGTAAATCTTGTATTGAATTATGAACAAACTCTCTGATTTGTTAATTCAACAGAATGGTTTTGACTTCATCCTGACGTACCATGACGACCCCAAGACATCCTTTCCAAGCCCTTGCGTCAACTGGGTTGCCAGATCTGGTAAGAACAATTTACATTATATCGACCCCTTGAGTAACGCAAAACTCATGCGCTTTTAAGCACAAAGAACAGCGATCATCTGATCATTTGTCTTCTTTGACCCCAGTGAAGGTGCTCTTTGACCCCAGTGAGGGTACTCTTTGACCCCAGTTAGAGTGCTTTTTTAGCATGGGGTGTCACATGCAAGGAGTCTATTGTATATTTCCGGGTAAAAATGTTGGTGCATGCACATTTACCATATGCTCTCAGAAATAATTTTTCCAATTTGACATAAAAACTTCATTTCCTGGTTATTTGCTTTTATTTTGTCTAAAACAAAATTTTGCACTAATTTTTGACATGTGGTAGGGGTTGAACAAAGAAAACTTTGAGCAGGATTTGATATGTGGAACAAGTTTTCTTCGTCTTGATACAGAAAAAAAGTTAGCTATGTTCTAATATTTGACTCTAACACTGAGTAATTCTATTTTCTTTCAGGTTGTCCTGAGTTCTTGGAGAAACTCCACCAGGCAGCAATGCAATACGACAACCACAATTTCACCATGTCATCCGTGAGGGATCTTACGACTGCCTCCACATCCAGCTCTCAGGAGTTTGGTCGAAACTCACCGGGCCAGTATTCATTATAAGACCAATCATCTAATGTTGATGTTTCCCTAAGGCATTTGGAAGTGAGGTTACTTTGTCCAAGTGAGGTTACCTTGTCCAAGTGAGGTTACCTTGTCCAAGTAATGTTACATTGTAAAAATGAGGTTAACTTGTTCGAGTGAGGTTACCTTGTCCGAGTGAGGTTACCTTGTCCGAGTGAGGTTACCTTGTCCAAGTGAGGTTACCTTGTCCGAGTGAGGTTACCTTGTCCAAGTAAGGTTACCTTGTCCAAGTAAGGTTACCTTGACCAAGTGAGGTTGCCTTGTTCGAGTGAGGTTACCTTGTCTGAGTGAGGTTACCTTGTCCGAGTGAGGTTACCTTGTCCAAGTGAGGTTACCTTGTCTGAGTGAGGTTACCTTGTCCAAGTGAGGTTACCTTGGCCAAGTGAGGTTGCCTTGCCCAAGTAAGGTTACATTGTGAAAATGAGGTTACCTTGTTCGAGTGAGGTTACCTTGTCCGAGTGAGGTTACCTTGTTCGAGTGAGTTTACCTTGTCCGAGTGAGGTTACCTTGTCCAAGTGAGGTTGCCTTGTCCAAGTAAGGTTACATTGTGAAAATGAGGTTACCTTGTTCTAGTGAGATTACCTTGTTTGAGTGAGGTTACCTTGTTCGAGTGAGGTTACCTTGTCTGAGTGAGGTTACCTTGTCCGAGTGAGGTTACCTTGTCTGAGTGAGGTTACCTTGTCCAAATGAGGTTGCCTTGTCCAAGTAAGGTTAGATTGTGAAAATGAGGTTACCTTGTTCGAGTGAGATTACCTTGTTTGAGTGAGGATACCTTGTTCGAGTGAGGTTACCTTCTCTGAGTGAGGTTACCTTGTCCAAGTGAGGTTACCTTGTTCAAATGTGGTTACCTTCTCCAGCATCTTAATAGTCTTCTTGCATGTGACGCCACAAAACCCAAACAGCGCCCTCTCTGAGGTAAATCAAGACCTGTTGTCTTTACCATTGTCATTTTCATTGTCAATAAAATAACTATGTGCTTCGACCTCATGCTCAGTTAGTTGAGTCTTTTCTTGAAAGAATTTTAATATTTGTTACCCCGATATGGGTTAGCACTGTATACTCAATACTTTCTTGAGCTCTGCGAGAAAAAAAAATCACAGGCATATTACTTGGGTGGGATTCAAACCCCAACCTTTGCAATTCTAGAGCAGTGTCTTACCAACTAGATCACCGAGATTGCCTGCTAAAGGCAGTATTAAATCGTTTTAAGATAAGAGTATCGTAAATTTCACTGGAGAAATTGCTACAAATACATTTGTACATCTCAATCAATTTTAAATGTGTTTCATATTGAAACATTGTACATAACAATGTTGCTTCTCTTTAAAACATGACAAGCATTATTTTTGGTATGCAATAACATTCTTCTAACTTCAAATTCTGAGTTAAGTCTGAGTCTGTCTGTCTGTCTGTCTGTCTGTCTGTCTGTCTGTCTGTCTGTCTGTCTGTCTGTCTGTTTTGTTTGTTTGTTTGTTTGTTTGTTTGTTTGTTTGTTTGTTTTTTTGTTTGTTTGTTTGCTTGCTTGCTTGCTTGCTTGCTTGCTTGCTTGCTTGCTTGCTTGCTTGCTTGTTTGTTTGTTTGTTTGTTGGGGGGGTTGGTCTCAATTGGGTTGTTAGTTTAGTGTGCTTGTTAAATATTTATTGCTTTTGTTTTATCTAATTTTAGTTCTCATAACGTCTCTTTTGACTATGCTCTTAATTTTTAAATTTTTCTTGTGTATAAATTTTCTCCTCTGTTTTTAAAAATTTTATATAAAAATGTAAATCTGTATTTTAATTCAGTCTCTGGACTGCGACAAGCAGATGTTTTTTACAATAAACCAGTTATAATAATAAGTTCTGCAAATTCAGGCCTGGAATTTCATCTTTGAACATGTTGAAAGGGCAAGGCTGTTCTCATTTTGCAAAGGGCACTTTCCATTGAAAAACCTTAAAGTCAATGGGAAACTTTTGAAGAGGCACCAAGGCCAAGACTAGGGGTAACAGATGCCTTGGACTCTATGGCATGCATGAAATTCCAAGCCTGCAAATTATTTTTGTTTTTGCCTTAAAAACAATGTTCATAGATGCCTTGAGCTGAGCGAGTTGTGTTATTGCAATATTCTCATCAAGTATTAATTAATTGAGTCAACACATTACTCTTTTAAATCCATGACAAATTCCTGTATTTTACTGTAATGAATTAATGAATCCATCAGTCATTAATGTAGAAACAAATTTAACAATTGTAAACTAAGTTGTAGTATTTGTGGACACAACGGTGGCTGAATAATAATAGTGGCTTTTTATATGATGCTCATAATCCATCAGTCAGTGCCGCTGAAGGTGCTTCAACATTCAGTATTTTTCTGTAAGGTAGTGTGGAACTACGTTTTAGAAGTATGATACCAATTCTCTTACATGTCGTAGCACCATGCAATTGTTTACAAGGTGCTTTGGTGCAGTATGCAGGTAGTCAAACCAAGAACACTGTGGCAAACTCCTTCTCTATTCGATAAGTGCACTGGGTTTGTACCGTTTCTTTAACGTGCGTTACACAACTCATGAGACCAGCGGCTTTACGTCCCATCCAAAGGACGCAGCAATAATGTTTAGGTATCTTACTTAAGGACACAATTGTCATGACCAACTTTTATTGTTGACTTATTTTAATTATTATTTTATTTTGACAAACAATCTATTGTGTTTGTGGTGTCGTTGTTGCTGTAAGCAAAATGTAGATTTAAATTAAGTTTAAATATATTCTGATGTAGCCACCCTAATGTCTTGTTTCAACAATCTTGGAATTAATACTCAATTATTTCACCTCCAAATAGTTTATTTTAAACAGATTATAAGATTATTTCTCCTTGATTGGTTTCATTGATTTTAGTTTAAAAAGGGGAATGAGAGAATAAAAAATAAGCACTGCCAAGATGTTGCAGCATATCCGAATTTACTCAATTGTAGAAAGGTTGCTTCAACATGACAGTGTGAGGGTAAAATCCTTTTTATTGTTTTGTTTAAAATAAATGTTTCTTTAGCCTTCGAGAAAGACTCTGCTAGGGCCGAAATGTCAGGCCATAATAACTATTTTTTGCAAATATTCCTTATGTTAAACGTGGATGAACTTGGTCAGTTTTACTTTTCTTGTTAATTGTTTTCATACATTGAATGATTATGATAACAAATACTTCATGTTGTCAAACTTGGATTGACACCAAATGTTTTTAGTGGGCAGGTTTTACTTGAAAAGTTAAAGAACCTGTAAGATTTGTATAAAATGAATTATCTGCTATTGCTGTGTTGAAAGTGATAATAAACATGTTATGCAATGTAATGATCAACATCAATTGTTTTCACTGTTTTTATTCTAAAGATGAATTTGGTGATAATGTGCATAGAGAAATAGGATGTTATTTGGGTTTTTGGCTTTGTTTCTTTGTATGCAGAAGTTTGACGCTCCAACACAGTGTGCATGTCTCAGACACAAACATACTCAGGGATGAGAGTGTTCAGACTTTTGGCTGAATTCAGACTTTTTATGTAGGCCTGGTGAAGAAAATCAGATAAAGAAATCCTGCTCATTGGTCTACTTCTCTAGTGCTTTGGATACTGTTTCCAAAAGCTCCTTGGAATCTATAACCACAGGGGTTACCAAACGGTAGAAATGACATCATTTCAACATACCTTTGTATTTGTATCCAAGTTTGAGACTTTTCCGTTAGTAATGACTCTCACCCCTGCATACTGTGTTAGCATGGGGGGATACAACAAGGACAAGTTAGTGCTGTATCTTGTGAAGTTAACTATAAAAAGCATGATTCAAGAGCTACAGTTTGTGATCAGAAAATGTATTGGGGGGGGGGGCGCCGGAAATTAATAGAATTGTGTCAAATTATAACCGCCTCGGGGAGGGGGTCTGGGCTTCAACCATTGGAAATGTTTGATTTGCCTTTAAAAAGTTGGCCAAAAGTTTGAGGTGTTTATGGAAGCCGGCAAGTTGGTTTGGGAAAAAGCAAAGTTTTTACTATTAAATTAATTAGCATAAATTGAATGGATTTGACAGGTTGAGAATAAAACTACTATTTTCAGTCTCGTTACAAAAACTTCTAGAGGTTCCTGCATTTTTTGTTTCATTTCATCCCAAAGTTGAACGGTTTTCGCACAGCGACGGGATAAACAGCGCCATCTATAGTATCGCACGACAAATAATATAATGCAAGACAAAACTCCAGAAAAAGTAAATAGCGCCACCATTTACCTGCACACAGCGAATGTCCTGTGATGATGTCCTTTTGGTAAAGACGCCCTGTTGCTGCAAGAAAGTAGCTTGTGAGTTGACATTTATTATAAAATAAACACATGAAACAGATAAAAAATCACGAATATCTGAATATTATTGATCGCTTGCTTAAACAGCGAACGATATGGAAAAGTTTCCGTATGGCGCCACCACTTTTTCTTTCGAAATAAAATAATATCCTCTGCTTACCAGTTATCACGCTATTATGCCTTTTTCTTTGAATTGGGAAAAAAATAATGATGCCTTATATCAACCGATGCCCTAATTATCTTCATTTGTTAATACGAAGTATGCAAACATGTATTAAAACTTGATGGACATTGAAATGTTCACATCACACACCGATCTTGGATGACTTCAACTGGCCCCATTTGTTTTGAGTTTTTCCTGTTTTCACGGCAAACGAGAAAGTATGGTTTCCCGGTGAAGCCATACATGGAAGAAACATCTGCAGTGACTACAAGTGTTCTTTGAGACTCTGTGTATGACTGTATAGCCAGCAGTTGCCTTCATTTTATTCAAAATATTTTTTTATTAAATTTTTAAAATTACAAAATTACCATGGTAACTTGCACAAAATAAAAAAAAAATAAAAAAAATATAAAAAGTGTGAATAATTACTGGCTTCAAAACCTGATTTCTATTTATTTTTGTTCTATTTTTTTTCTTAATATTTATAATAAAGTATATACATAAACAGTGATAATTGAATCAACAAGCTGATGTTTAAATTTTGATATAAATAATAGTATTGATACGAGGGTTACAAAATAAAAATCTCCAAAAATATTAGAAAATGATATAAGGCACATGGGTTCTTTAAGCCTCGGTATTTTTTTTCAAGAATGCTCAGCAAAACATTCTGTCACATGATTTTGATCATCATGAATTGTGAATTGAAATAGCGTTTGATGAAACTTTTTCGGTGGGCAAATATTTTTATATGGCCTCAACATTATGACATATTTTTGTACCTTGTAGAAATGCCTAAAATACCAAACTTTTTGCATTTACAAGTGCAAATGACCAGTGGAGCCTTACATGTTTCTAAGTTTTTGTCAAAGAAGAGGAGACTCTTTGCTTGGCATATAAAACCACACAATTTTTATCTTGGGACTGTTTACATCGCGCACAGAGAGGTAAAAGATTTGCAACGATAATAGGGACACCGCGAAAACAGGACCTCCTACGATATATTATCTAATTTACCTGATTGATATATCCCTTTTTGTAAAAATGAGTGAAAAAGTGGTGGCGCCATACGGAAAGTTATCCAACGATATTATTATTACTTCAGTTATGCGAAAGGGGGAAGTTCTTTTTTTATAATTAAAAATTATTTATATTTTATTTTCCTATTTAACTTTATTAATTTGTGTAGAGTACTGGGTGGGGGCAGGGAACGGTTAATTTTCCGGGGCAGTATCGGCCCAATTTCATAATAAAGCCAGTAGTAAGCCCCAAAACTTGCTAAGCACAGACAAAATACTGCTTAGCAGAAACTGGTTACCAGCCAAAAGTCCGTATAGTTAGATTGTTGTAACTGGTGCCCCGCCCTTTTTTGCTTAAGAACACGGCTTTTGTTTTTTGTGTGAAATTGGGTGGAAATCCAATTGGGCAATGGTAGGTACGGCAGATGCCTTTTGTGTTTATATTTCATCTTTATTAACATGCGGCTTAAAACCTTTCTGTTGGTGGGCAACTTGAAATTGCTTCACATCTCGGCCCAATTTTATGAGCTGCTAAGCACAAAAATTTGCTTAGCATGAAATATACCTTGATAAAACAGGATTACCAAACAAATTTCCATTTGTTGAATACTGCTTTATTCAGCTGTTGCTTATCACATGGAAATTTTGTTGGTAATCCTGTTTTTATCAAGGAAGAAATTTCATGCTAAGCAAATTTTGTGCTTAGCAGCTCTATGAATTGGGCCCTGGGCTCAATTTCATAAACTGGTAAGCAGACAATACTGCTGAGCAGACTTCTATGCTGAGTAGAAAAATGTGTGGGTCACCAGTCACAACAGTGTATACCTTAAGGACATTTAACCAGCTTCTGCTGAGAAATGTATTTCTGTGACTACCAATTTTTGTGCTCAGGCTTTGTGCTACGTAAGGGCGGGGCTGACTAGGGTCTAAATAAAAATGTTCACTGCATTTGAGTGGGGCCTAACCGATGCATGTCAATCTAATGTGTTTGTGCATCAAGGGAAAGGTACAATTCTTTTCCAAGGCGGATTGACCAAATTTCTTGGCGCCACTTGTAATAATAAAATAGCTCTTAAAAGTAAGCAGAACTAAGACTAAGTGAGAGGTGATAATCCCAAATAATAACATAAAAAGCAATTGGCATTATTTGTGTACTTTTTTTGTTTAGTCAAATTGTATTTCTTTTCTCAAATTCTGAAGAAACTGTCACTCATAAAAATAGTGACTTTCTGCTTTGCACTTTTGGTGGTCTGAGCACTCTATGAATTACATGGTTGAAGTGATAAGACTGAGGCCGCAATTCAACTGTGCATCATCATCATTTATCCCCCGCACCAAGCAATCTTTAAAAAGCCCTGGCAGAAATCTTCTAAAACCTTGTGCAAATACCAGAAATTTCTCTGCACCCTTAAGTTGGATTTGAAGGGTCAATGCCACCCCATTAGTACACTAAAGGCTTCAACAAGCTGCCTGGGCCCACCATGCGACAAGCTCTTGACATGCACTCTGCTCTCAGGTGAATCACCAGTTCCCTGCAATTGATAAGATGTTTATAAATGTTGTCAATTCTGTAGCTGTGTTCTGATCCAGCGTAAACCAAAGTCAAGTGTGTGTTATTAGCGACTGATTGACTTGGAGACAAGGTGTTATTTTAGTAGGGACAATTTTTATACATTATATTGTAGGCTTGAATGGCATCTGTGTTGGTTTTTTTTTTTTTTTGTTACTCGTTTTTAGCTTTTTTGTTTGTTCGTTATGAGAGGGGTCGTGCGTCATCGCTCAGTCTGACAACCAATTATTGTTTCAATGTGTGGTTATTATTTATTTATCTACTTTTACCCTGTCTTGATTGAAACTGTTTGGTGCATTTTAGATGAGTCCGGTTTTGAAGAAGATGATAAAGTGGGTAGGGTTCAAGATACATGAGGACTAGGTACCACCTGGGGTGGATTTCAAAAAGAGTTAAGACTAGTTTTATCTCGAGTTACATAGGACAAGTTACTCGTCCTAACTTAGGACTAGCCACATGTCCTAAGTTAGGACTAGTCTTATAGCCGGGGCCAAGCTCTTTGTTAAATCGACCCCTGTGTCCCAGAAAATATTGCTTAACAGTTTTGTGCTAAGCAACAATAAAAGCACAACACCGGTCAAATATGGTCTATGATATTGTATTTTGGCTGATAACCATATTCTGGGGTAAGCATAATTTTGCTGTGCTTAGCTGTGCTTTATGTGACATTGGATCTTAGTAGCTTCAAACGGCTCTCTTCGAAGAGTTTTGGCAAGTTCTTCACTATCCTTAAAGCAGCATATTATTTGCCTTCTTAGTAGGCCTACATCGTTCAGTTTTTGAAGAGTAAAATCAATTGTCATCCTAGCCATCCTAACAGCCAGGAGTTTCATCTTTGAGAGGGCAAGGCAAGTTCCATTTTACAAAGGGCACTTCCACCATAAAGTCTTTACATAATGATTGAAGGGGCACTGAGGCCAAGACTAGGGCACCAAGGCTTTGGATCCATGGCCTCTGTTTAATTGTAGGACTTATAAACACTGTACCACAAACCTGTGGAAATTTAATGAAATCAGGTGATCTTATAAATAAATGAAAACAGGGAAACCTGGTTAAAGTTTTGTGAGAATTTTGCAGCTATAGTAAATAAGTAATTTTCATTTCAGGATCTTACAATGCTTTGAGATTTCTCTTCGTTAATTTTGATCCTTGTTTATTATTTTTCTCCTGGGTTATTTTGTTCTCCTGTTAAAAGAGGATCAGAATGTATTTCTTATGTGTCAGTATCACCTTGTGGGCGTTAACATTCATTCTGGAAGATTTCCTGTCATGTAACTTGTCTCGTACCGTGGAGTTTCTAATTTTGCAAAGTGGATATATCCTCGAGCAACAGACAGCTCACGTGAAGGAGATTCAAAATATATTGCTTGCCTTGCTGAAAACATTTCAAGACCTATTGAATGAAAGAACTGAAGATTAAATGACACACCTGAAATTACCTGCCATTGTCAGAGACTGTAAACGAAAGACATCTCAAGAAAATGTGGAACCTTCTCAAGAGCAAAGATATGGATGCCAAGAAAATAACAGATGATGGAAGAAGATGCTAAGTTTGAAAGCTCTGATGTTAAAATACCCCAATTTTCTTGAGTGATGTTGTACAGGCCTCAGTGTCTTACAAGATAAGTGCCTGGGGCTCTCCGTCTTAGGATTTCAGTCAATTCTTCTGCCTCCAGTAACTTTCCTCTTGTTTCCAAGATTGTTGTTCTTCTATTGTTAACCTTTTAGCTCATTTATTTATTTGGACTGAGAGTCTACAAGCCTAGCCCTGGAGTCATCTTCACATTCTTAAAGACCACCATTAGTTTGTTTTGATATGTCCTTTTATCTCGGACAATTACCCTCCATTAGAGGTGTGTGGTGATCCCACCCTCCCCTCCCTTCTTGTTTGTTAATTTCACTGTCTGTTCTGTGGAGAACAATGCAATTCTCAATTGGCGTTCTCAATTGGAGCCTTTCACTATGATTGGACAATACCAGTTCATCACAGTGTAAAGGAGACTAAACCATAGTCCTAATGAAGTAAGAGAGGATAATGATTCTGACTTGAGTGCTGGTTGGAGCTGTGTTACATTGTTGGTTCATCTATGGAGGTAGAATTAGACCTCCATGGTTTATCACAACTAATGGAGTGATTTGGTTCCAGCATATGGAGGTAGAATTAGAATTCTACCTCCATGGTTCTGGCTTTATCAATGCATCTGAGGTAGCAAAGAGCTATCCTTTTTGTAGCTCCATGATGGTAGTGTAGGCTTTCTAAATTAGGCTTTTAAAAAGGATGACAAATTGAACCAGAAGGGAATGAATTAGGAACATGCTCGTCATGCGTGGTTAGATTCAGTCGAGGCATGTTTATTTTCAAGGCAGGTAGGCCTATTACACGATTTTCCGTTACCTCCAACTGTACTTTTATTCACCTTTACCCTCCTGAGAGATTGAGCAGGCTTTAATTATGCTCCAAACAAAATCCAATACCATCATCCAAACTTAGACTCTAATTGTGGTCTCAGCCCATCAGTTCCTGAGTGCAGTTCTCAGTTTCTCAGTCCAACAGAATCAAACAAAACATGTATTGAATTTGAAAGGTTTGGGGATGGTTTAGGTTAAAAGGCACTCATAGTAAATGTTGGTATAAAAACTTACTTGGTAACCAGCAATGAAGAGATGTGGACAGTAACATATTGTTAGGAATGGCTCCCTCCTGAAGTAACGTAGTTTTTGAGAGAGAGGTACTTTATCATTCAAATAATAAAAGACTTTGGGCCTGGAGCCTTTTATTAGGCATCTGAAAGCACCCAACAACAAGATGTTTTTTCTTTTATTATTCTTTGACTTTAGGAATAACTTTGACTACATGCTGACTTTTGCAAATTTCCCTAGGTTCTTTTCCGTGTTAACATTTCACCCCGCCTCTTGGCAATTTGGCAAACTTTCGTCTTGAGAAAAACACAAAAACAGCTCTTTGTCTCCAAGAAAAACACAATATATGGACCAGTCACCCCAGGGCAGAACACAGCATATCAAGTTTATCTTGACTTCTCACGGATTTGGCACGCATCTCAAAAGTTGTGAAAATATCCCATGGTTCATCTCGGTTTGACCTTTGACCTTTGGCAAGATTCCTGCTGACGAGGACATAGGGGAAGGGCACAAATAGTATTAAAGGCACTAGACACTATAAACCTAAACTAATTGATAAACCAGAAACTTACTTTGTAACAACATGGAGCTATAACAAGCAATGGAGAGCTGTTGATAGTATAAAACATTGTGATAAACGGCTCCCTCTTAAGTAACATAGTGTTTGAGAAAGAGGTTATTTCTCACTCAAGTAATTAAAGGACTTCAGCTGAAGCCTTTTATTATGCATCTGAAAGCACACAAATTTGTAGAACACAGTTGTTTTTTCTTTCATTATTTTCTTGCATCTTCGATGACCAATTGAGTCCAAATTTTTGCAGGTTTGTTATTTTTATGCATATGTTGGGATACACCAAGTGAGAATACTGGTCTTTGACAATTACCAATAGTGTCCACTGCCTTTAATAGTGTGTCTGTGACTCATGGAATAGTGTAAGGTTCATTGGAGATCTGTCATTCACAGAGTTGCTGATCGGAGTTTGGGTAATCTTCCTGGGAGTTGAATGTCTAAACCAGAGAGAGAGTCGAGGGTTCATCATCTTGACTCTCTTACAACGCCCCGGTAGTTTGCTGTTTGCTCAGCTCTCAAGAAGGCTGTGCCAACAGCTGCTTTGTGTTTACTGCCAAGCAGCAGCTTGATCCGCTCCTGCTGATGTACTTCTCTCTCCAACCCTTTCTCAAATGTTTTACTAAAAGTGTTAATAAGAATGTTTCCCCAACCCCCTTTAAGAGACAAGATAACCCCTCCACCACTTACTCTTTCACAAGAGTGAGCTTCTAAATGTGAATAAACATTTCTTTCTCTTGGTCTTGTTTTATTAATTTTGAGTTCCTTGGTCCTTTCCTTCTCCGATCCTTTCTCAAATGTTCCACTGAAAATATTAATAAGAACCATCTTTCAGAGACAAGATAACCCCACCCCGCCTTTACTTTTTCACCAGCGTGTGCTTCTAAGTAAATGTGAATTACAAAAATTCTATTGGTCTTGGTTTGTTAATTTTAAGATCTTTGGTCCTTTCCTCTCTCAAACCCTTTCTCAAATGTTGCACTAAAAATGTTAATAAGAAGTTTCCCCAACCATCTTTCAGAGACAAGATAACCCCGCCCTCGCCCCTTACCCTTTCACGTACCAGGGGTGGATTATTCAAAGAGTTAGGACTATAGTCTTATCCCGAGTTAGAATGAGTTGATATACAAGTCCTAATTTAGGACAGACTAGTCTAAAGTTTGTAATAACTCCTAGGACTGGTCCTAAATTAGGATATCTTTGTGAAATCTTTCCCAGACTGAGCTTCTGAAGGTAAATACAAATCTGTTTCTCTTGGTTTGTTAATTTTCTTCCTTGGTCTTTTCAGAATGATCTGCTGTGCCACGATTAGTGTCATTACTGTCATCAATTAGCTTCCTCTAAACCCAGAGAGCTCTATGAGGTCAGTGGCTCTTTCTCATTCCAACCATAAGTCAACTCAAAAGACCTTGCTCTGCGGCAAAAACAGCATCAATATGTTTGGATGGTATGTATTTACTGTGATTAGTTGACATTGTGAAATCATTTGTTCCAGTTCTGGTGGTCTTTAATCTCAGCAGATGCCATGTGTGGCGGCTGACAGTTGTAAAAGATGTCATAGACATTCACCATAAGTGATTAATTACAACCTCACAATGCACTTGAAACATAATTGAAGTAATTCAAGGGATGTTAGTCTATCGGAAATTACTGATAATGAATTCATTAAGATTTGTTGTTTTGATTCCAATTTAGAATAATTGCAAGGTATGTGATATTAATAAACCAACCTTTTATGTATGAGAAAGAACATCTGATTCTTACCGCATCATCCTGATGCTGAACAACATCTTAGATGCTTTTCTTCCTTGGGTCGCCTTAGGGAATATTAATACCTTTAAAACTGTACTAAGCTGGATTAAGTTTCAGCAGTGTATCTGTCTGAGTGGAGAAGGCAGACTAACAAGAACATATTTTGCAAGGGGTGCTGTTTTTTTTCAGAGAAAATTTGCACGAACGGAGTGGGAGGGGATCACGCCATGGGGTCCGGGGCCCACTTAAGGGACCCAGATGCTTTTGGGTCTTAGATGCCGCGTCTCGGGCAAAGGAGCCAGCACTGTAATATGTTTTTTTTCCTTCAAATTTTGAAATATAAAACGCTATACATATTTTTTTACATTTTGGACCTTTTCCAAGTTTTCCGGTCATGTAAGAGTGAATTTATGATACATTGTTTACTAAAATAGAGGGTACTTGACACGACTGGTTAATGTGCTGGGGATGTTGGAACATGGAGGTAGCTACCTCCATGGTTGGAAGCAGTGGATCCATGCTTGCAAAGACTTTGAGAATGATCAATAAATAGGTATTGTGTAAAGTACAACAATGCCTCCCCCCCCCCCCCCAATTTTACTCTGGAAGGGTGTTTGTACCCGACAGTCCCTTCACGTGTCCTCGTGAAAATGGAATGATAAACTCCAGTGTGTGCCTGCGCATATTTACCATCACGAAGAAGTCAAACAGTCACTTGAAGGAAGTAATTGTGCGGAGAGAAAGTTTTGGGGGTTGGGGTTGCTAGTGTAAAGAAGGCTTTGTTGTTCTGTGGGCTCTATTTAATTAAAAGGTTTTAGATAAACAGTGTGCTTTTGTGATGAAGTATCTGTTATAGATACAGTATGTCTTTGTTGTGTACTGAATGTGAGCGGCAAAGCTTTGGTTTTAGTCGCCTAGTGTGAAAAGAGGTAGTTTGTTTGTCATCTGATGACGTCATCGTGTCGTTGAAGGGTTTTGATACTTTTTGTTTTTGGCAACTACCTACTCACTGTGAACGAGATGTAGGTAGTTTACCTGTAGAAGTTTCAGCTTTATTAGTTTACAAGTTTGCACTACATCCTGTGAATGCAATGGGAGACTTTTGGGACGCTTGGTGGCAGCAGACTTACCATGTAAATTCCATTGTTCTCGGTAATATGCGCATGCTCAGAACTACGTAAACAATGGAAATTTACCTGGTAACCTAGTGCCTCAAAGTCTCCCACTACGCTTCTACAAATCTCTTTTTCCATGATAGCTTACTCCAAGTAAAGGAAACAAAAATAGAGTTTGATTAGCCTATAGACTACAGTGTTACAAAGTGAAATTACATTTGTCATAGTCCTAATCAACCACTATGTCAACTCAATCAGAGTTATTTTCATACAATCAGAATTTTCTTACCACACGAATCACTGATAACTATGGGTACACATTGTGATTATCACCCCCAGCAATCTCTTTCATTTCTGTCATTACTGCACCAGGGCCGTTGTTGACATTTATTTTCTCCTTTGGGCCGCTGGGCAAACCTTTTCCTTTTTCATTAAAGGTACTGGACACATTTGGTAATTGTCGAAGACCAGTCTTCTCACTTGGCATATGCATAAAATAACAAACCTGTAAAAAATTGAGCTCAATTGGTCATCAAAGTTGCGAGATAATAATGAAAGAAAAAATACCCTTGTCATACGAACTTGTGTGCTTTCAGATGCTTGATATCGAGACCTCAAAATCTTATTCTGAGGTCTGGAATTCAAATTCGCGGAAAATTACTCTTTCTCAAAAACTACATTACTTCAGAGGGAGCTGTTTCTCAAAAATGTTTATACTATCAACAGCTCTCCATTACTTGTTACCATGGAGGAAGTATTTTCTTCCTCCATGTTGTTAACAAGCAGGGAACAATTATATCTGGAGAAAAGAAGGCGATCTGAGCATACTGATTGAAACGTCGAGTTGAAACCAACGGTTCTTTTTAGTACCACCCCAACTCATTTAGAGATAGTCATTACAGTAACATGGTGTTACCGCAAACCTTTCCATATGGTATTTCCACCATGCAAAGTTTCAAATCTTACTTAACAATTATTTTGAGTAATTACCAATAGTGTCCAGTGCCTTTAAGCATTTTCCCTCTCTTCTCTCCCGTTTCTTTCTTGTGACGTTACCGTTCCTGCATGCAGAGTGACAGGCCTACGGGCATTACGATTGCATTATGATTGCATTATATGCAATTTGTCACTTTTCATTTCCTGCTGGTGAGTGTGATCTCGTCCTCGCGTTTTATTGGTAGTTGGGGGGGGGGGGGTAGGGACACGCAATGGAGACATAAGGCTGGAATGTAAAGTGAAGCTAGCGTCTAGGAGAGCTGGCTGTGCTTGCACGTCTGTAGCTCGACAAAACAACCTCTAAAAATACATTCAAGTCCCAATGCAGAGCTGCTTCTTAAGTAAATTAGATTTACTTACTGTGATTTAAGAGATTGAGTTTGTTGGTTTTTACAAGTGTCAAGGTGAAGAAAGTATCAGCTGGTATCCTCACAGGTTACATCTTTACTTCACTTTAAGGTTTTCACTTTCAAGCCCAAACTCATGACTCATGTTGTCTTCTTCTGGCTCCCAGTGTTTAAAAACTCAAATTTTCAAGAGTTAAATTTTTATTTATTTTATAGAATTGTGTACTTTCAGATGCCTGAGAAAGGCTTCATTCTCAGATTCAAATGTTGTGTGTTAAGAAATTACCTCTTTCTCTAAACTACATTACTTCAAAGGATGTCTTTACTATTAACAAAAGTTTTATAATATCAACACCTCTCAAGTGCTTTTAACAAACCTTTGTCTGTATACTATAAATAAAAAAATAACCCTGGCCCTTAAACAACCTACTCTATAAATTAAGAAAAACTTATGAGATGGGCTATATTTTTTATATGTTAATTTTAAAAGCTCCTGGTTTTGCCTGGTTTTGGCATGGCGCATCATAAATAGTAAACACTTGACTCTTAACCACCATTCTCATCTTTTGAGGAGCATATAATACCAAAGTTTTGGCGGAAAGTGCCTGGTTTGGGCATGGAGCATCATAAATAGTAAACACTTGTCTCTTAACCACCTGCAATTTATCAAATCTATTTGAGAAAAGTTCTGAAGCATTATTGAATGTAAGCTATGTAGACAACAGAAGACAACTTAAAAACCGAATGTCTCCAAATCGTCTCCATTCCTCCATGTCGATCTCATGCCAAACCTTAAATAATTTCCCAGCATGTTCTGTTGGTTTATAATCGCTCCTCAGTGTGCATGTTGACAGAGCTCTATTACTTCCACTGCTGGCTTGATAATTTGTCAGCACTCCCCCGCAGATCCCTCCTTCCCCCATCGAAGACTATAGCGTGGCGGCAATCCATCGCATGGTCCCCTACCGTTGGGCTGCCTTACCTCTTTATTAAATCAGCATCGTGAATGCCGAGCTCGGAGGGCGGTCCAAGGTATGGGGTTTTTGGTTTTGAATTGGGAAGTCCAGAATCACAAGTACAAACTACAGGTGCATTTTTTGAAATTGGATGCAGATTTTATGTCAGGACCGATTTGTCCCCCGGTAGGTTTTATGGCGGTGCCGTTTTTGGGGGTGAAATTTGCAGAATTGCTGGACGTTAATGCGATGATTGTCAGAGTCAAGGCACTCTTGTTCTGATGACATATCAAACAAGTTGATTCTTACGTGAGTCACTCATTTCACACCGGACTGGATTTGATTACGGGCAATAATTGAAAGCAATCAATAGTACTTGACGGGTTTTTGGTTGTGTACATCGTCCCTGTCAATTATTGATGTTATGTGAACTTGGGACAAATGTAATTGCTCAGTGTTTTTTATGTAGCAGCTTATTAGATTTGATTGCTTCTTTGTGGACGCTAAATCTCATGTGTCATCTATAGTGTTATTCACTTAAATGGTTTTCATGGAATGACATTTTCTTAGAGGAGGTTATCGTTGCGATACATGATTTATTATGATAGGGATATTGACCATTGTGTTTTAATGACACAGTGTCAATTTACCAGAATGTGATTTAATCATTACTACTTCCATCTGTCAGACAATTCTCCCCCCCCCCCCCACCCCAACCCCCCCCCAAAAAAAATAAAACAAAAACAAAAAAAAACCCAAAAACAAACAAACATTATTTTCAAAATCAGAATTATAAGCAGGCATCTTATGAAACATAATTTATTATCTTATTTTTTTTATTTTTAGAAAACTGATAAATTTGGTTGGTTTGGATTGTGTTGATTGAAAGTTAGAGGTTCATCATAATTATACTCATAAATACCCTAGAGGGTTTCGCTACTCCTATTGGTGGAGAGCGCGTCACGTGGGGGTGTTTAAACGGTTGATAATGACCAGCTGGAGCTGTTTATAACCGGCTGGTTTCCGCGTGTCTAGCTGACCAGCATGCACCGTATTCACTGCATACAGCGTGTGTACCAAGGATTTGTGATAAGATTTACATACTCAACGCAATATTTCATATTGAACTCATCTCAAACCCTAACGCCTGCGGGTGATCACAACTACCTCCTCTCTATTACCTCATCTCAAATATATTTTCATTAAATGCAGCCATTTTAGAAATCAATGTGCATTTACCACAAACAAGGGTTACATTTTTATTAGATTTACACTGTCAGTGACAACATACGTCTTCTATAATGCATGCATCGTTGCCGTATGATTGATATGAAACACAGTGGATTGCTTGTGATAGTTGTTGCCATGGTTAACATTAAGGGGCTCTGATTTGAACATGGTTGCAAAAGGCATGTCAATTTCAAGAACAAATTAGACGGCAGTCAGGGCTAATTGTGTCAACATTTTACAAACTTTAGTATCCGGGCAGAGAAGTGTGAGGAATGCCCCGGAGAATGTTTCAAGGGGGTTGTATTTTCTTTTTAGTCGGCAGTTACTTAAGAATACTTTAATCCAATTTGCGCTCTGGAAATGTAGCAGAAATCAAATTTGAAGCAGAAGGAAAAATCCTTTTTTTCCCCCTTTTTGTGCTTAAGTCATCAATTTCCAGCGATTTTGTTGAAGAGAATGTTTTCCTTTCGTTACACCCTTGCATGTTGCTCTACTTACTCGCCTCGAGATATCTCCTTTCAGTTGAAGAATTCGGGTGGAAAATTACACGGGGCACCTCTGCAAAAATGTTTGCAAACTTCCTGCATTCTTTCACTGTTTAGCTATTGTCGCCTTCCAGTGTACCATGAAAACTTTGTTCGTCTTTGTTCCGGACAAGGCTGTTTCCTTTAAGCACCACCCCGGAGGCAGTTTATTGTCAGTGGAATTGGAAGTACAACTTGTCAAGTAACTGACCCATAAAGTATTCTCTCCTTTTTTCGCCAGTTTTCTTTTTTTGATCTTCTTGTCAAGTTTGTGGAAAAGAAAAAAGCGGTGAGAGTGTTTTCCAGTGGAGTGGGCATCACAGTGTTAAGATGTTTGTTCACAAAGTTATGAGGTAGTCAAACGATTCGGATGCTGTCACTCAAGTTGGAAACCTGTGGCTTTCGGAGGGTTTTATTTTTTTAATTACCTGTTCTCTTTGTGGACAGGATGTAATCTAATTTGTTACGGGGATGTGATTTTTGTGTCAAGTTTGACTGCAAAGAACCACATAAATTTATCCAATAGCTCACTTTTGTGAAGAATTTGTTATAAACTATGCACACTAAGGAGATATTAGTTGGATTTTTAAACAACATCAACGTGAATAATTGATTGTACATCATTAGAGTAATGCACCAATCTGCCAGGGCAATGTCCTCTCCGACCCAAGCGACAAAAGAGAAGGATGCTTTTTCAAAATAATTTATTTTGCGAGTAAGTCTTATTCCCACAAGATTTTGCTCTGAAATCTACCGCATTATCTGTGATTCTAAGCCGTATTTCCCTTGATATTTACAACTGAACCTTGATATTAAGAAAAGTGTCGTCACTTTGGTCGTCACTTTGAGTGGGAATGTTGTTTTCCAGCACGGTATTCACACACACAAAAAACTTTTAGAAAGGGACTAGTATAAATAATAAAAAGACTGAGTAGGATTTGGCCTGCAACAGGATTGAAAGGCTCGGACAGGGATATTTGTAATGCCAATATTGACTCTGGACTGGGTTTCCGCAGACTAGCGAGGGGTAGAGTGGGTACCGATGAATAGCTGGTTACATTAGGGCTTTACCGCAGTGAAGGGCAGGGGGAATGCACTTGCCGGGAAATGCTTAGGACAACAGGCCCTGCCTTCAAAAGCCCACCAGTCTGTTCTTACGAGTGTTTGTGTTGGCCTTCTGTAAATACAAGAGCGGGTTTAAATTTTGGGGCTGTGAAGTGGGTTGCATTTTTTGCCGGTGAATAATGTGCTTGGCAAGGGTGGAGGTGTGTGAACCGTGTGTGTATCAGAATAGCCAGGAAATAAAAACTTTGCAAGCTACATGAGAGAGATCCTTTCAGACATTCCTGTAGCAATTGCTGGAATTCTTTACCTACCCTAACCAGAAGCTCAAAAAGTGTCACAGCCTTCAAACGTGCTCTCAAAACCCACCTTTTTGCCTCTTCCTAGCTGGTCGTCTTTATCTTTGTTTTGTCTTTTCCCTCTTCTTTCTTTCTCAGCACCTTGTATCCTTTGGCAATTTGGCGCTTTATAAATACTGTTATTATTATTATTATTATTATTAGCAAACATTACACCTGGAAATATCTCCAATTGATTTAAAGCCATTATACACTTTCGGCACAGAAAAAAAGAAAAAAAGTTCACAGATTTACAAATAACTTACAGGGTTTACAGATGGTGAAAGACTTCTCTTGAAATATTATTCCATGAAATGCTTTACTTTTTGAGAAAACATTAAAACAATATCAATTCTCGATAGCGAGAATTACGGATTTATTTTAAACACATGTCATGACACGGCGAAACATGCGCAAACAAGGGTGGGTTTTCCCCGTTATTTTCTCCCGACTTCGATGACCGATTGAGCCTAAATTTTCACAGGTTTGTTATTTTTTTATATCAGTTGTGATACAAGAAGTGTGGGCCTTTGGACAATACTGTTTACCGAAAGTGTCCAATGGCTTTAAAGGAACACGTTGCCTTGGTTCGGTCGAGTTGGTATTTGAAAATCGTTCTGTAACCGTTTGTTGTAAAATGTGTATTGTTAGAAAGATATTGTAAAAGTAGAATACAATGATCTACACAAATATGCCTCGAAATTGCGTGGTTTTCTTTTTACCCTGTCGACTAACACGGTCGGCCATTTATGGGAGTCAAAATTTTGACTCCCATAAATGGCCGACCATGATAGTTCGCGACGTAAAAGGAAAACCGTGCAGTTTCGAGTGATACTTGTGTGGATCATTATATTCTACTTTTAAAACATCTTTCTAACCATATGCATTTCATAACAAACGGTTTCAAACACTTTTAATAGACCAACTCGTCCGGTCCAAGGCAACGTGTTCCTTTAAAGAGTTTATTATAAGAGGATACCACCAAGTGGCTTGAAGTAACTAAAATACAAATTTTATCATATTCAAGGTTCATCTTGGTGCAGAGATGAAACAAAAGAAGAAGAGGAATTTTAGAAATGCTCAGTTCAAATGTTAGGGATTGCTTTTCAATTGATAGCGTTGATGGCAAACATACAGTCGATGGAGTATTCTGCATTACATTAAACACTTGCTAGGATTATACGATCTTTCTCCAACTTATGAGGGATTTCTGAGGGGACTCAAACAAAGCAGAGAGAAAAGGCTTGCCTTGGTTGAACAGAGAGAAAGGACCAATCTGAAGCAAAAGAAAAATACCCTGTAAATGTATATATTGGAGGTTGTTAAACTCTGAAGCGCTGAAAGGGACTCATATGCTGATATTCCCATGGTGATGTGATATACATTTAAAGGAACATTACAAAAAAGCTCATGTAAGATCACAGATTTACATAAAACTTTCATGGTGAAATAATGACGATAGGAGAAAACATCCCTATTCCCTTAAACTATTTCTGTCTGAAATGTCATATTTGATGAGAAATAAATAAAACCCATTTGGAGTTTATCACTCAGGGAGTTTTGTATTCATTTTTTTAATTTTTTTTAAGTCATGCAAAATGTGCAATTGTTTGTTCACTATTTTCTCCTAACCCAGATGGCTGCAGCGATCTCAAACTTCTGCAGGTTTGTCAGTGTATGTATGGTGGATTACATTAAGTGCTCACACAACCAGCGACTGTTTTGTTAGCAAAAAACAATTCTGTAATGTTCCTTTAATGGTCCTAGCTCTATGCATTAACAGAGAAGTCAACATAACGACCAATTGTGAGTGGAATGTGACACTTTGATTTGGACTTCCTTAAAGTTCAAGACTAATTTGGATTCCATCGTTGTCGCATCCTCTTGTTGTCAGTGATTACAATTCCAGGCTGGGTAGGAGAAGCTCGTTGATGCCTTCCAGGCATCATCCACTCATTCAGATTCCCATCATGCTCTTGGACTTGTCTGACCTTCGGGTCATGTTACAAATGTTAAAGGAGTTTTGTCGTGCAGGCAAATTTTGAAATGTTTATTCAAGTCACAAAGTTTACTAATGAGGTTTCTATAGTAGTATGGGAAATCAACCTGTAAGCAACTTTATTAAAGCTCTTAAGATTTAAAAATGTTGGGCCAAATCGCACAATGTCTTATTACTCTTAACTACGTTGTTCCCTGCTAATTTATGCTGAGCAGAAAACAATTTCTAAGCACCCTTCTCTGCTTAGCATCCTCTTAAATTGGGTCCAGCTTAGCTCAAGTTTCTATGTATTTTAGTATAAATTGAAAGTATTCTAAAGAATTAGTCAGGTTGTACTCGGTTTGCAGAAACACCATTTGTATATCCACTTTATTGCTTTGTAGATTTTGTTCTTTGAGAACTCTTGTCTTGCTATTAACCGGTATTGTACTTCCGCGAAGTAGAGTACGTAATTTGGGAGACCACTCAGGCCAAAGTTCATGGAGGCTATGGCCTTCATTGCCCCTGGGGTGAATTTCACAAAGAGTTGACTAGTCTTATCTCTAGTTAGGATGAGTTACCCGTCCTAACTTAGGACTTGTCATACGTTTTTAAGGTATAATCCTAAGTTATAACTAGTCCTAACTCTTTGTGAACTCGACCCCAGGTCTTGGCCTTGGTGGCCCTTCAAAGGTTTCCTATTGACTGAAAGATTTTCCAGTGAAGTGGAAGTGCCCTTCGTAAAATGAAAATGGCCTTGCCCTTTTTAATATAAATATCCAGGCCTGACTACTTAGTTTTTAAAAGTTGGGAGAAAGTTCAGACATGATATTTGTAGCTATAGCCATAGACTAGAGTAAGGCTCTAGTTGAATATTTCACCCCCTTTAACCATGGAGCTATAAAAGGCTCATGTTTTAATGCACCACCTTCCTGAAGTCAAAGCCAGGCTTGACCCCCATGGGTTCCCCTCAAGGTGTGGATAGCCATTCTCCAGGTGCTTTGATCTATATCATTATGGCATGTTTGTGAGACTGGGGCAAGACCTGATGAGAGAGTCATACCAGACTAAATGGACATTAACTGAATGCCTCAACTTGGATTTGGCTTGTTCAAATAAGGGTGTGAAAGTGTGTCTCAGGGGGTCGGTGCGTAGTGGGAGTTTCAGGGTTGGTGTCAGCGAAACCATCCCAGTTGGGATATTAGTTTATCCTCGCAGTAAACCCTTATTCCCCGATTGGGTAGAGTAATGGTTCTCTTATCCCCGATGGGGAGTTAATTGTCCCTCTGTTGGTATCAGGAAACCCTTGGAGGATTAGGACACCTGTAGGGTCATTGTTTTCCAAACTATCCCAAATGAGGGTAAGTTTATCCTTTTGGGAAACCTGGGCCCATGTTCATGGAGCTGCTTAAAGGCTGATTTTGTGCTTACTGTCAATTTCCATTTCATAGCGCTGTTAAACGTAAGCACACAAAAAGCTTGCTAACCTTCCTTTGCTTTTACAGCACAAAAATGAATGACATAATACAAATCCATGGTGAATGCGCATACTGCCCGCCCTATTTTCTTGCTAACTTGTGAAATATGTTTACACCTAAGCGAATTTTTCTGCTACAGTAAGTACGAAAAGTTGCTTACCGTTAAGCGGCTCTATAAAATTGGGCCCTGACAGTACCTGGATGGGACTACACCTGCAACAGTCCTACACCTATCCCATTTGGGATATTAAGGGTTACCAGCCCAAATTACAATAAGTTTGCATTGTTGTGGCTGGTGCCATCTCAACTTTCGTTTAGCAAAGAAATCTGTCAAGTAGTATGTTCTGCTTAAAATAACAGCTTTATAAAATTTGGTCCAGATTCTAAAACTGTACCCACTATTATTACAGTAACCTGTGGCCAGCACAGTATGATTAAACTTTTCCCACAAGCAGTCTAAAGTCAAATAGCCTACAAATGTTTGTGGGGTATGTTGATGTGGAAGGGGGGTCGATTGGGGCTCGCATACAAATGTTATATTATGAATGAGACCAGCCAATTACTGTTCTGAGACACCAATTACCATACCCGGTGCTGAAAAAAAACAAGTTGGTGGCAAATCCAAGTTGTCAAACAAAAAACAAAAATACCCAAATTGCCTTAACACTCCTGTTTCTCAGCAAGTTCACATAATATGTTTTTGGTTTCCTTTTATTTTTTGTTTGAATTAACAACAGGTGTTCAGGGCACACCTTTAACTTGAGGCTGGACCACTGACTATCATCGACCACCGCTTGAGCGAGGAAAATGTCTTCTTTTGCACGTTCCTCTGAGCTCTTCAGGAAATCGGCGCATACCTGAACTACCTGAACAAAACACTTCCCCTGTGGGGAGAGTAGAAATAGGAAAGAGGTTGTCACAGAAAATGGGTTGAAGGATGGCGGTGATTTAAATGCCTAGTTTAGAATTTACAAGGTAATCCTTTATTTATTTAATAACGCATTTCCTGTAATTCTTTGTGGAGGTGGATATGTCTTTTATTGCTGTATGAAAAGCTTCTCTCACTTAAAAGGGGAAATTTTCTCACCTCAGGTACTATTTTGACTAGATTTTATGTAATGGTTATTTTTACGCAAGCTTGGTTGTTAAAAGCTGGTCTGGCGAGTTATTAAGTTAGGCTAACTATGTATTGTGATGTTATAATTGTTTTGTTTGGTTGTCAGGGATTTGGGACAAAGTTTATTAGAGATTACATTCAGATTGCATGATTGTCAGGAAAAAATCCAAAGAAGTTATACTGAGATACTGAAGTTAATTTGTTGAAAATTCATAAGGGCTGCATATATGTGCTGTCATCCGAAGGTCATTGGTTCGAATCCCACTCTAGTCAATTTTTTGTTCAACCCCAAAAATCATTTCAAAATTTACCCTGTCAGTTTCCCGTGTGGTTTGATATCTTAAACAAAAAAAGTCGCATCCCTTGAAGGTGATCTCCTGGCTGCCGCTTCCCAGGTTGTATCGTAATTGGGTGTGATCCCTGGCTACACGGCAGTTAACGGTTGTATGGCTTCTGACTGACACCCCCGAACAAAGATATTGACAAAATAGGGACACCGCCAATATAGGGCTAGATAGCTCAGTTGGTAGAGCACCGGCACGTTAATGCGGAGGTCGTTGGTTCGAATCCCATTCTAGTCAATTCTTTGTTCACCCCCCCAAAAGAAAACATTGGAAGACGATCCACCATCACTGATTTCAAACATTGAGTTTTGGACTCATGAGGGATGAAAACTAACTCTTTTGACTCATTTCTCAAAATTATTTAATGGGAAATTTTCCACATGATCTTCTTTATACCATGTAAAATCTGTGAACATTTATTTCTTTTCTTCGATCTAACCAATGCTAATTACACGATACCACACCACGTTATTGCATTTTTGGAAAACAGATTATCGTATTTCTACAATTGAGCCATTTATAAAGACAGGTGTTTAAAGCCATTATACACTTTCGGTACAGAAAAAAAAAAAAAAGTTCACAGATTTACAAATAATTTACAGTGTTTACAGAAGGTAATGGTGAAAGACTTATCTTGAAATATTATTCCATAAAATGCTTTACTTTTTGAGAAAACATTAAAACAATATAAATTCTCGATAGCGAGAATTACAGATTTATTTTAAACACATGTCATGACACGGCGAAACGTGGGGAAACAAGGGTGGGTTTTCCCGTTATTTTCTCCCGAATCCGATGACTGATTGAGCCTAAATTTTCACAGGTTTGTTATTTTATATATAAGTTGTGGTACAAGAAGTGTGGACCTTGGACAATACTTTTTTGCCGAAAGTGTCCAATGCTGGTCATTTGATCCTCATATCTAATCATTTTACATTATATACTAAAGTTGCTTGGTGGAAAGTCACATTGACATTAAAGTTTTTAAATAGTCACAGCACACAAAAATAAAAGCAAACACCTACAGTGGTTTCACAAAAGAGTAACAAATCATATCATAATGTAGCCTTGCTCAAGGCAGTCGAATTATTCACTCCGAAAAAAGACCGCCGCTGTATAAAAACCCACCCGTATTCACTGTGCGTAAAACCCACCCGTATTCACTGTGCGCAACATCGCACGACACGATGCCCCCGTACACTATCCGCATGCGGAGGCCGTCAGGCCGACAGCCTTGTAGGATCTGTGTTGAAGCCACTGACCTCATTACTATAATAAGCGAAGAGTTCCCACGGTCAGCTCATTACCATAATGCCCGCGAAAGACGAGACATGTTTACCTCACACACCACCACCACAGACGCCTGATAGGGTCCAAAGGTCGTGATAAGGGAAGTGCGTGATTGGACGTCAAAATGAATAATTCATTTGCCTCGCATCCTGTGTTGTCTGATAGGTCTGACGAACGATATACATATTCATGAGCTGCATACTAGCATATCCTCGAGCCCCCCCAATTTCGTCCACTATTGGAATTTTTTCAATACAACACATTAAAACGGGAAGATACAGATCCGACAAGGCTGTCGGCCTGACGGCCTCCGCATGCGGTTAGTGGTGTACGGGTGCGATGACTTGTGTGAACAGTATTCGTGCGATGTGACAGTGTGTATACGTGTTGGTCATTCGGTGTAATCGCACACACCATGCACAGGGTATACGGCGGGTGGGTTTACAGCTGCGTCTTTTCGGAGCGAATAATGCGACTGCCTTGAGCAAGGCTAATCATAATGACAACTCGTAATTACAACATATTAAACTCTATATTTGTCACTACACTTATTTTTGTAGCAGACATCTTAATCATTCCTTGTTATGGTTTAATCATGTTTTAATGTTTGTAATTGGAGAATAATGAGGCATCAAACTAATTTGACTCATCAAACCATGGAAGAAACGTAACGTAATGTAAATATGCTCAGTCAAGATCAACCTTGGAAGATGGTTGTGTCAACCAACATCAGTCAGCCTAGCAAATGTAAATAAACAACTGACTAAACAACTATAAGCATAGAGAAAGGACCGCAGACTAGACCAAATAAAATAAAAACATGTTTAGCGTCCCCGCCCACTTCCTTTTTAGATGCCGCCCCCCTTTTTAACCCCCCCCCCCCAAAAAAGATACATTTTAACAATCTCGGACGAAAAAAATAAATTTTGAAAAAGTGCCCAGTCTTTAAAAATGTCTCCGGTGGTCATTTTCAACAAAAAGGCCCCTCTTCTTCCTTTTTTCAAAAAGGCAGGATGTTTTAATGTTTTTTTAAATTTTGGTCTTATCTCCTTGCTTTGAGCTTGGTGGAGACCCGCCTGGTGCAGCCATCTTGTCTGTTCTCTGTTTACATTGATGATATCCATATTGAGTCTGGTGGTTGAGAAAATAGTCCGAGCCCAATCTTGTGCCGCTGCTTACCACAAAATTTCTACGCTTATGGTGCCCTGTAAAAATGTGTATGGGCCCAATTTGATAAAGCCTTTAAGCACAACCTTCTCGCACTCTCGACAGGTATGCCTGTCTGATGTCTCTCTAAATGTCCAGGGCCCAACCTTTAAAAAAACATTGCTGATCACTTTTCTGCTAAGTGCTAAGCGAATATCAGCAGGATACCAGTCTCAAATAGTACATGGTAATTTCACTGATAACCTTTTTCTAGTCAGCTTACTTAAAAGCAGCTTGGTCTCAGTTCTAGTTCACTGCATCATGCTTGCTTTAGGCCAGAGCATTGCAAGCTCCATGAGGAATAAATCTCTTTTGGGAAATATGTCTGTAAGTGAGTCCCACAGTTGCAATTTGGCAATTCTTTGAGCCCCAAATGAAATAGACTTTTTACAATGCAGCCTTTTCCCATTGGCTGTCTATTCAGTCGACACCATTTATTCCTGGTAAATTTGCCCCCTGTGGTGGTTGGAGTGTATGTGGGAAAACGTTGTCTTCTGTTTGGGTGGTGAAAAGTTTCAAATTTGGCCTTCTAGTGATCCAGTATTATGGTTTATTTTCTTTGTTGTTCATACAAAAAATATCAAATCAATGTTGACTTGTTGGATTCTTGGAAACAAAGTGACTCAGACGACAGAAACCTGTATTTACGGTTTTGTCTTGTTGTTTGCGTGTTCATGCGGTTTGATGTTGTCGGGTGAGGTGTTGAAACCTCAATCAATCAAGTCCTTCACTTAGCCTGTGTGCCAGTTCTGCAAATTAATTCTTTTGGTGTGAGTTAAAGTTATGCTTTGGACCAAATAAAATTTGGTTATCAAATGATGAATGACATCAGTCATCGCATAAAATACGAACCATCTGGCAGACCAGGACATACATGGAGGCCACAGAGCCCATTGCCTGTGTTTCTTGGCCTTAATGCCCTGTGTCTTGGCGCCTCTTCCCTGAGACTTTTAAGATTTTTAAATGGAGGTGCCCTTTAAATGGCCTTGCCCTCTCAAAGATGAAATTCCAGGCCCCATCATGTGGTTTTCTGTTGTTAGCAGCCAGATCCTAGGTGGTGGGTTTAAACTAATTGATGAAGCAATTCATCAAAATCATGTCTTCATTGACTGATATTTTCTAACCACCAGTGGTGTCTTCAGAGCTAATCTATTAGGAAGGAAAGTGTTGAAACTTCTATTAATCAAGTCAAACAGCCAACCAGTTTTCGTTAATCGTTTCCTAGGGCAGATATGTTTCCCCCTCCACCCCTAAGTGAATATCTGATGTAACTTTAGGCAAGCAGCAGTCAGCTGAGATTTTATGAGCTCTCAGAGCATGACCTTATTGGAGGTGATTGCTCAGCATGGCCCTGATTGTGTTTAGACTGCCTGGCCTTCCCCTAGGGCTGACCAAATTAACCCCTCTTTAACCTTTGACCCTGAAATTCAGCTTCTCCACTCGCAGCGACAGCGAGCTGTATTAGAAAAGTGGGTTTGGCAGTACACCCCTGCTGGTGATGTAATGTGTCGGGAAGTTTAAGGTTTGCGCTGGTGGGGATTGGTGGGGATAGGGTTTTGATTGGAATACCCGTTGCGACGATTCTGGCGTATTATCACCTCGGGATTGGTTAGTGGATCATGAGGAGAGGCAGACTTTGGGGAGGCTGCAGGAATCAAAATCATATCACAAAAATAAATCAGTGATGTCAGTATTTGATTCATTTACAAACAAAAGGGATTACAAACCATTGCAGAACCAGTGAATCGGTGACTCATCCATTATGGAGGTTTGGCTGGTAGTCAGTTTCTGCTAAGCAAAGTTTTTCTGTGCTTAGCTTATTTTTGTTGTGCTTACAGGCTTTATGATATTGAGAGTTTCTTGAGGGTTCACTTTAAACCCAGGTAAAGACACTGGACACGTTTGGTAATTGTAAAAAGACCAATATTCTCACTTGGTGTATCCAAACACTATGCATAAAATAACAAACCTCTGGAAATTTGGACTCAAGTGGTCAATGTAGTTGCAAGAGATCAATGAAAGAAAAACACCCATGTTGCACAACTTTAAGATGCATTATCAAAGGCTTCAGATGATGTTTTTTTTTCAATTTGAGTTGAGTGAGAAATTACCCCTTTCTCAAAAACTATGTTACTTTAGAGGAAGCCGTTTCTCACAATGTTTATACTATCAACAGCTCTCCATTGCTTGTTAGGGAGTCTTACAACTATTGTGAGTAATTACCAATAGTGTCCAGTACCTTTAAACACAGGTTTTACCCTTGATGGAGCAGACACATTTAGCTAAGCATACATGTACAGGTGCATGTATATTGACAGGTGTCTGACAGACACTACCTTGAACTATAGTGATCAGCATCACACTGGCATATTAAAATACAAGACCCTATGCCAGGCCCCTATTATAACCCTGCTGGGAGCACGTCTCACTTTTTACAAAATTAAGATATCATAAAGAAAAAAAAAGTCCTGAGGAAATGTTTTTATTTTTAGTTTTTTTCGCAACAGCTGTTGTCATCATGTTTGTTTAAGTTAGTCCATCTTTTCTTTTGATAATTTTTAAGGTATTAAGCAGCTACCTTTTTTATTTGAAGTTTCCTTTTCAAAGCAAATAAAGAGTCATGAGACTGGTTTGGTTTTGGTTTCGTCTAATGGTAGCTTTGATGAAAAGGCATTTTCTGCCGCAATGTGTCGTACTTTGTGGCTTGATATGTTGCCAAGCAAACTTGTCTTTTATTGACCAACTCGTCCGATTGCAAGCATTTAGAAACATTTCTTTCCACACACTAATAACAAGGAGGGCAAACCAGATCGGGTTATTTTTAAATCGTGCAAACTCTTGAAAGTGATTGGGTTTAAGGAATTTTTTTTTTAATAAAACAAAAAGTAAACTATCTGGAAAAAAACTTAACTTATTAGACGGTTCTTATAAAAACTTTCCATCTTAACAGAGTGTGAGGATGCCTAAACTGACATTGTGTTAAAAAAAGAATATTGTAGTTGGTAACGACTTGTCCACAAGTCTTCAAAAGAGCTGAAGAAAGTTCATTAAAGAACCAGTTGTTTTTCATCATCTCTCAGCATATTGCATTAACACATCACTGCACTTCTGATTAATGGGGGGTTGGGTGCCATGCAAATAGTTTTTCTAACTTTGCTTCTAGATACGTAAATAATCAACATGCCTTAGCGTAGGTATGTGAAGGGCTCTTTCATGTGTTTGAATGTCGTCTTGTTGGTTTCTGTGATGGTGAGATGCCGCCTAGTGGTAGCCCCCCCCCCCCCAAGAAGTAATATCTTGACAGGGATGAATAATTGATAAACAGAACTTCTAAAAACCTAGACAAGTCACTGAACTCCGAGACTCAAAAAGGTCAATGGTGATTGGTCAGGAGAGCTGTCAGCCATTTTAGAAATGAACAATATGCTTTTTTACAAAACTAATTGACATTCCAACAACATATGAATTTGATTCTGGTATTGTTTTCCTAAATTATCTGTTAAAGGCGTACACTTTGTGAAATGTTTAGATGTCTAGTGGAAGACTAGTAGTCTCTATGTTTTGAAAATTATTTCAATTATCTTTGTGGTTTTGAAAACAGGTCAGTTTTTATGAGGAAGGAATTTCAATGAGTGTTTGGTTTGAGGGTTAGTCAGTTGTTTGTTTGTTTTTGAAAGAGTTTTGAAAAGGTGCATCTTGAAACTTGTACAACCAGCTGGGCAAATAACAGCTTAGGACAATAAAATTATGCTTGATAGATGAAGGTTACCATCATGCAATTTCAAATGTACCATCTGGACTGTGACTGGTATCTTGATCAGTTTTGCTAAGCAGAAAATTGTTAAGCAATATTTAGTGCTTATTTCTGAGCAGCTCTTTCTTTGAATTTGGCCCTGGGCCCAAAATATCCACAATGAAGAATATAACAATGTTTTAAAGACAGTGGACACTATTGGTAATATTGTCAAAGACCAGTCCTCTTACTTGGTGTGTCTTAACATATGCATAAAATAACAAACCGGTGAACATTTGAGCTCAATTTGTCGTCAAAGTTGCGAGATAATAATGAAAGAAAAAACACCCTTGTCACACGAAGTTGTGTGTTTTAGATGCTTGATTTCGAGACCTTCAATCCTAAATCTGAGGTCTTGAAATAAAATTTGTGGAAAATTACTTCTTTCTCGAAAACTACGTCACTTCAGAGGGAGCCGTTTCTCACAATGTTTTGTACTATCAACTTCTCCCCATTACTCATTACCATGTAAGGTTTTATGCTAATAATTATTTTGAGTAAATACCAATAAATAGTGTCCACTGCCTTTAAATGTAGGTTTACCTGCTGAGCTACGATTTGTGAAGGGTAAATGTCAATAATTGTAAAAATAATAGATAATTTATTTGTTTATTTTCTTCTTTATCCCTGATTCAAATCTATAAAAGTGTTAAAGTTTTCTGAAGACTTTTCAAACATTTCAACAAGTCTGTTGTTCCATGCTCAAATAAAGTTAGAGTTTCTTGTCCTTTAAGTTCAAACTCACATTGCAAGGTGAAAGGTCAAACCACTTTATTCCACCATTTTGTTTAGCCTTGATGGTTAGAGGGGGAGTTTTTTAATTGGGGGCGGGGGGGGGGGGGGGGGTGTATACTCTAGATTCAGACATCATCAACACCAACGTCTAATGGACAAGTTCATGCCCTACCATTTCTGTATTTGAAGACTTTTGTTTTCACAAAATCTAGTTTTACTAATGTGTAGTTTAAGCATTAACAGCTTTTCTTCAAAAGTTTTAAAGAGGTAAAGTTGTGCTACTTTGGGCAAGATTTCTTTTTATATTTGGTTTTAAAAGCATGTTCATTTTTTTGTCAAGTATTAGGTTTATACAATTTCTTATTAACCTTTAGCAGTGAATAGGTGCTCTTGGTTGTATTTTCTTCTGCCATGCCATGCAGGCAAAGTTCAGATTGAACTCAAAAACAATTTCTCGAAGATGAAAGCATCCAGGAGCAATGTTCCCACATTTGTTAGAGAAAAAGAAAACCAGGGCCCAATTTAGTAGAGCCGGTTAAGCACAGAACAAAAAGTAGCTAAGCACAACAAAATTATGCTTTCAAAAATTAATATCTATTATATTGTTGCGGTACCCGCTGCCAAAGCATAGGATTCGAACTGCCTCTAGCTACTGGGCAATCTCGGTAGTCTAGTTGGTAAGACACTGCTCTAGAATTGCAAGGGTGGTGGGTTTGAATCCCACCCTAGTAAATATGCCTGTGATATTTTTTCACAGAACTCGGGAAAGTACCGAGTATCCAGTGCTAAGCACACATCGGTGTATGGGTAAAATCCAATTTTTTTTTAAAATTATGCTTGCCAGAAGAAATACCATTCTTTAGTACCATGGAGGTACCGTCTATGACTGGTGTTCTGCTCATTTTTGCATTAAGCAGGAAATTGTTAACAATGTTTTCTTCTCAAACAGCTCTACGAAATAGATAGGTCCCCTATATGCTTAAAAAAACACAACCAACAAAACAAATATGCTTGCCAAATTAAGCTTACCAGCTAAACTATCATGTAAGATGTACATTTTGTGAATGGTGTCCTGCTCATTTCTACTAAGCAGAATCATTGTTAATCAATATTTTCTGCTCTATGTTATTGGGCCCTTGTCTATACTTACACTATAACCAAAATTTGTTCCATCTCAGGGCCCAATTTCACAGATCTGCTTAAGCAAAAAAAATATTGCTTAAAGGCAGTGGACACTATTGGTAATTACTCAAAATAATTGTTAGCTTAAAACCTTACTTGGTAACGAGTAATGGGGAGAGGTTGATAGTATAAAACATTGTGAGAAACGGCTCCCTCTGAAGTGACATAGTTTTCGAGAAAGAAGCCATTTTCCACGAATTTGATTTCGAGACCTCAGATTTAGAAGTTGAGGTCTCGAAATCAAGCACACAACACTGTCTAACAAGGGTGTTTTTTTTTTCCTAGTTATCTTGCAACTTGGACGACCAATTGAGGTCAAATTTTCACAGGTTTGTTATTTATGCATGTTGAGATACACCAAGTGAGAAGACTGGCCTTGACAATTACCAATTATGTCCACTGTCTTTAAACATTTTATGCTTAGCATAAATATGCAGGATACCAGTCACAGATTGTACATGTGACATGGTATTTTGGCTGGTAACCTTATTCTGGTAAGCATAGCTTGGTTGTGTTTGGCTACTTTTTTTAGTGCTTAAGCAGCTCTATGAAATTGGGCAAAGGTGAATAACCACAAAATATCTCTTGAAGAAATCTGTGAAATCCTGTTTATATTTGCTTTATCTGGAGCACCTCTCTCCTAAATCCCAACTATGGTACTTCAACTCTCTCATGGGCCAAGGACCCCGCTAATTGCTGTCCCAACCACTCCTTTTTAGTACCCGCTGAAGAAGTACTATACTCAAGTTTACATTGACCCCTTAGCCCCAGTGACTCCATGTCACCTTACATCCAAACAAACAGAGCTCTAGGTCTGGTCACCCATCCATCATCTTTTCTCCACAGATGCCTGGAGTGTGTGGCTCAATGCGGTGAACTCAAAGGTGATCTCTCTACTCTTCCTCTTCTGACAGCCAGGTCACGTAAGGTCACTTTGCCAATATTTGTTCCCCTCAGAGTTTGGATGATGTCGGAAAAAAGTCTAGATGGTTGAGGGGGTACAGTTATTTTCTCAAACTTTTCAAAAACAAACAAAGGAAATCTATTACTTACAACGAAAAAGAGATCAGACTTAAGGCTATGCATAAAAGGAAAATACTGAGTAAAGGTTTGAGGTGACACCATGTAAAATCTGTTTGTGAGAAGTGGTAGCTCTGAGAAGAGCTGGCTTGGATTGAACTGCTTGATGTTTCGGTCAGTGTGCTCTGACCGTCTTCTGGAGAACGCCAAATGGATATTGAAAATTAAGTTTTGTGGGTGCCCCGGTTTAAAGCCAGTGGACACTATTGGTAATTACTCAAAATTATTGTTAGCATAAAACCTTACTTGATAACAAGTACAGGGGAGCTGTTGTTAGTATAAAACATTGTGAGAAACAGCTCCGTCTGAAATAACGTAGTTTTCAAGAAAGAAGTATTTTCCACGAATTTGATTTCGAGACCTCAGATTTAGAATTTGAGGTCTCGAAATCAATCATCTGAAAGCACACAACTTCGTGGGAAAAGGGTGTTTTTTCTTTCATCGCAATTTTGATGACCGATTGAGCTCAAATTTACACAGGCTTGTTGTTTTATGCATATGTTGAGATACAGCAAGTGAGAAGACTGGTCCTTGACAATTACCAATAGTGTCCAGTGTCTTTAAGTTTTTGTGTCAACTTTAAATCAATTCAAGTAGAAATGTTGTACACAAATGTATACTTCAGCTTGAATACGGGTAATGTGTTCCAAAATGTTCCTCTGTTTTTATCCAGAATCTGCCCCTATCTTTTCACTTGCATAAATGGAGTAATATATGCTTAATCACGCACTCTGCTTACCACAAAAGTTATCCCCCATAAAACATATTGTGCTCCGTCAACCGATAGATTCATCATTTTGATCCAAAACGTTCCCCCTTTATTCAGAATCTGCCCCTTGATCTTTGGGCCTTTTTTGGTCACTTGTGGAAAGTGGAGTAACTTATGCTTAATCATGCATTTTGCTTACGGTATACCACAATAGTTATCCACCATAAAATGTAATAGTCGGCTTCACATGGAACTAGATTAATGGGACATAACATTTATTGGGAAAAACTGGGCCATTGTCATCTCCGATTACCCAAATCACCCTTTCAATCTCTGTAGTGTGTCCTCTTAAAGGCATTGGATACTATCAGTAATCACTCAAAATAAGTTTTAGCATATGAGCTTACTTGAAAACAAACAATGGAGAGCTGTTGATAGTATAAACCATTGTGAGAAACGGCTCCCTCTCAAGTAATGTAGTTTTTCAGAGAAAGAGGTATTTCTCAGTCAAATGTTAAAAGACTTTAGGTCTAAGCCTTTTTTAGGCATCTGAAAGCACACAACTTTGTGAAGTAAGGGTGTTTTTCTGTTATTATTCTCTTGCAACTTTTAAGTCAAAATTTTTCCAGATTTTTTGGTTTATGCATATTTTGGGAATAATTACCAAAGGTGTCCAGTGCCTTTAAAACACTAAGGCCCTATTTTGTCCCAGTCCACAAGGCATTTTATTTCTTACCACTAAAAAGCATAAACTAGGGTGACCACATGTTGGAAATGAAATACGGGGAGGTGTTTTTTTAAGGTATGAATTCTGGTCTAAACGGAGCAAGCTGTTCATCCCCTGAAGCTCATCCGTTGTTTTGGAAGTCGCTTCTCAATGCGTTTTATGTTTAACCTTTTCACTGTTCAGTCAATGACCTCGGCAGTCATAGTTGACCAAATAATCTTGTATGAATTTCTCAATGTCGGTTGTTGCTAGAATAAATATGTTTAAAAACTGTTTTGTTCTTTTTGTTGTCTTGATGTAAACTCACAAGCTTTGTCCGATTTATCCAATAATGCAGAGCTGGCAACTCTTTGATTCTGCAGAAAGTGCCCTAAAAATAAACTAATCTTTCCACGTTCTAATGAACAAAATTGAAAATCTGGAAATTGTCCCCAGTGTTGAATGCAATTATAAGTAGCTCCCTGATTGTTGCACAAAATTTCCCTGATTGCAAGATACAAATGTTGGCAGCTCTGGTATGTCTGGTCATATAGACCTTTATCACTGTGTGGTCATCTTGATTTGACTCCATTCCAACTCATTGTAACCAAACTGAGGCTGGACAAAGTAATAGTCTGGTGCCATGAGCAATGAATGTTAGCATTCATTATATACTGTTATTGGAAACAGACAACATGATCAAGATGCTGACAGCGTGATAAAGGTGTATAGCTCCATGATCTTGTACAGTGCCTTGTTCAATCACAAGTCAATATGAATTCCTCAGAAGAAAAAAAATCAAGTGTTAATTTTGGGATGAACAAAGAAAAATTGAATAGAGCAGGACTTAAACCTGGAACCTCCGGATTACCAACTGAGCTATCTAGCTGTTGGCAATCTCTCTACTTGTCTTTGTTCAGTGGTACCAGTCAGATGCCATATCACCTGTAAATGTTTCTACAGATGTCACATGGTTTTGGGGCAAGCTTTTGCACTGCAACCTCCAGATCAGTAAAGGCATACTTGTTACACTTACTTCTTTGAGAATGTAAAGTGTTTGTCGCTATCTCTTATGTAACTAAGCAAAAGCTTGCCCCAAATCACCATGCCACAACAGGATTTGATTTAGTCTGTCCTTGCTGTATGGTCTGAGGAATTCAAATGGGGCACATACTTGTGACAAAACAAAACATTGTACCGGACACCATTTCAATCTAACTTGAAAATGACCAATTCAAAGTGCTCTATCCTTTTATGGCCCTGGTTAAAACATTTTAAAAAGGTGTTAATAAAATTTGAAATAGTACAATGGTTGAGTTATTAAACCTATGTCTAAATACCAGATTTTCTTCTTTTAACTGGAATATTAGTGGTCCTGAGTTTATGTGGAAATTATTATACAAAATGTAAATTTGACCTGCATAGTATCTTTGCCTGCCAGGAAATTCACTGGAATGTACAAGGGCACTATTTTTGTAAACTAAATGTTACAGTAAAAATTGCGGCACTTTTCTTTGATAATCACCAACGTTGTCCAAATTGAAGTAAATCGACTAATTATCAGAGTTTGTCCAGGATGTCTGGCTGGGCATGTACTTTTCTTTTCACAGAGGATTATAACGCTTCACGTTCAATAAACAGAGAGTCTATGGGAAAAACGCCTTCAGAGACTTTAAACAGGAAATGGGGGTTTAGCAACTTTCTCCATGATTTGCATAATGAAAGTGTACAATAACTATGTCTTTACAATTTCAAGACTGATAATTTTGACAAATACTTCTGCCTGAATAGTGCCGTTTTTCAACAGTTGTCTAAACGCACCCTTTATAAAGAAGTATATGGTAATACATTGTTTTTATATTTTTTGTAAAATAAAGATTTGTAACAACAAATATGAATTGATTCAAATTGAAATAACAGTGTCTCATTTTAATTTTTAGTCTTCAACTCAAAATCAAAGTATTTGTGCCAGTTTGTGGATTTGTGCCAGTTTGAAGGATTTTCATTTTCCTTAACTAATTATGTGCACATCATCAATAGAGGGCAGTGTGAAAAGGAATGCGTGATGTCATAGACTGAACATGTCTGATGATCAGGGGGGGGGGGGGACACACACCGGGACATGTCCCCCAAAAAAAATTTATGATGGGGCTAGGTCAATGGTGATATTCCCCTAATAATTTGTAGGTATTAATCTTTATGAATGAATATTATAAAGCACCAAGTACACTTTTGATGTTGAATCAAAATAGCCCTGTGGAGTACCCTATTCATCATACAGGAAATCATCATATTATTGTAAGCAAGAAGAGTCACAGTGCTGCACATTAGGGTCTAATTTTGAGGCTCTGCTTACTGAAGAATTATGTGCTTATGGAGCCCTGCAAAATGCATAATTCTTTAAATAGATAGCAGTAAGTGCATAATTCTGCAGTAAGCAGAACCATGAACCTTGGCCCAGGGCTATTTACAAGGTGCCTCCAAGGACATAAGTTTGGGTCATTACTCTCCAATTAGGCTACCCTATTATCTCTCCATTGACAGGCATGAAACATCATTCCTCTCTCCTGGTACCATAAAGACATTCTCAATCACTCTAACCCGTATCTGTTAGGCTGTAAGGGCGATAAGATGGCGACCAAAACAAGTGTTCATCCACAACTCTTGATCATAAGGTGCAGTCCTCAGCAGTCTGCTCCCTGTTGTTTAGTCTTGTCCTTGCTCTATAGGTCTACCCATGGAGGTAGAACGTCTACCTCCATGGTCTACCCATGTCTAGTGGTCAACTAGCAGCCTAGAAAAAAAACATTTGAAGTTAAAAGTGCAATAAACGTCGTTCCTCTTCTGTAATATAAAAGAAAAGTTGAAAGTGTAGATTGAAAGAGGACATAAAAACAGAAATAGACAAATACAATGATGAGGGCTTTATCAAATCATAGAGATACGAACCATTGAGGTATATGAAAGAGTCGATAGACATCAGGGGTTACCCTTAACAGTTTTAGCGACCATCCAGCATGACCAGTAAGCTTGTCATTGTTCATTATTTAAACTAATACAGGGATGCTTTTCAAATCTGAACTAGCCAGCCGAATCACTTGGAGAGACTTCTGACTGGGCATGGTCCTCGTATTTTTAAACTGGCATGCTAGCGGACCACTGCCAAGGAAAAATGCTGGTACGGATACTGATGATGATCAACACATTTCAAAATACTCTCTTAATGTAAAAGAGTGACAATGCCACTCTTTACATTTTGAATTGTCCCTCATATGGCTCTTGAAAAAGAGTGGTGGTAATTTCAGTCTTTAAGAGGGATTTCACTCCAGGACAGAGTGAAAAATCACTCAAAAAGATGCAAACTTCAATCTGAAAGAGTGGAAGACCACTCGATAAGAGTTGACACTCATATGGCTCTTTGAAGAGTGCCTTCACACTTTTGCATTTAGAGAGAAACTTTTAAGAAGATGAAACATTACAGGGCTGGCCAACCTAAACAAAATCTGAAAATTATGCTGTAGGCCCTATTCAAAAGTAAAATGTGGAATCAGAACATTTAACTGAACACTGGATTTAAAGACATGTCAATTCAGATTAACCAACATGGTTTTTACAAGCATGCTTTGAAGCGAATGGTGCACCCTGAACCACATGGATTAAACCCTTTCAAAAGTTCAAAAACCTAGCTGGATTTTCAAGTTCCAGTTTTTTCCCCTTTTTTATTGAGGGGGGGGGGGGAGATGGAGTAAAGGATGTTTTCACATAGTTGGATTACTGAGGGTAAACATTGTCATCAGGGCCAGTGTAAGGGACTTGCAAATGTGGGTATTATAAGGGGGCCATTAGGGGAGGGGTTATGGGGATGTGGACGTGTGAAATTCAGCAGCTTGGGAGGTGCTCCTCTTTTGCCGGCAATACACTCTCCCCGTACTTGAAGAATGGCCGATCAATACGCACTAATTGCCCGAAATAGATAACGCTATACCGCTACATTACTAGTGTATTGTGTCCTTGATGATCCTCATTTGCCTAAAAACTTTCCTCTCCAAACCGCAGTGTAAAGGTCCCCGGTCTACACTGCCCGCTAGCTTCAGGCAGTCCTAGCTAGCTGTGCGTGGGGCAATGCAAATTTTTGTATCGGTCGGTGATGGGAAATTGAATGGGCTAGAGTCAACACGGCCCAAGAAGTTAGGTAAACACAGTCTGTATGCGCGCGGGTTGAATGTGCATTGGTGATGGGGAGCTCACTAGCGAGTTGCATGTCGAAGCGGGAACACCACGTCTACTTCATGTCTGTCAGTTTGTGCTTTTTAGTCAGTACACTCATCTCGATAGAGGATAACCATCGATGATGATATACTGATGAATATTTCCTTGAAATGACTGTTGGAGACTATTTTGGAATCGTTATTTAACCCGTATCTCATTGTGATTGGAAACTCCAAAGTTACTGCTGCTCTGTAGATGAACAGGGATCTGTTTTCGTATTGAAGTAATACAAAACTTACCCACTAGCTGGACGGTGTATTACGTTTTGTGGAGGAACTACAAAATACATCTGCGGAGCGAGCTCCAAACTTTGTGGTGAGGGCCAATTTAAGTTTCTTTACACCCATCCTTTGTCACCAATCTGCGGCGAGTGAATATCTCCACCAACACTACTAGACTACTACTACAGAGAGAGCCACTGGCGTATTTTACCACTACCCTTTGAAGAACTAGATACCACTAAATATAACGGTAAGATAGTTTGGTAATTAACAACCCACTATATCACAATCACATGTACGTACTAAACTATCAAGTGTTTGTCTCGTCTTATTACCTTCTCTTTTACGATCTGTTTATAAAGCAATTCGTTTTATAGAATCTGAAATGATTGTGAGGTTTTGTTTAATCCGTTTTTTTATTAGCGGTTGATGTTTTATGAAGTGTTGGATGGGCTGTATAAGTAATTGTAAAACAAACACTAAATTACGATGGCCCCCATAAAAGTTGGTTGACGGAGTGGGATATGCGAGTGATGGATTTATGGCCCTGGCACACGACCGACCGAGAGACGGTTATAGCCGGCCCTTGTGGCGAGTCGGACCATAAAGTAAAGGACCAAGCCATGAATGAACAAGAGCGAGGGTTTGGGGTCAGATTTGGCCATCGACAGCAACTAGTTGTGGTAGGGATACCATGGCATGCTTTTCGTCACAATATTGCCCTGCCTGCCTGCCCTTGTTTATAGATAACATTTAGAGAAAACATTTACAGGGCATGTAACTTCTCAGCTGATGATGATAATTGTGATGATTTCATTGTTTGTTTGGGTATATTGTTTGTTTGTTTGTTTGTTTGTTTGTTGGTTGTTTGTTTGTTTGTTTCTTTGCTTTTGCTTGAAATCACTATCACAATTCTGTTTGTTTTTGCCGTTTCCTTGTTTTTGAATTTCATTGAACTACTTAATAAATAAATATTACTTTCATTGCACTCATTCAAATAAATATTCTTTTCTAAAAACACGAAAAGACTTTTCAGTTGTTTATATACTTCGAGCCTCTAACCTCTGAGAATATCCCTCTACTAGTCTGAAACTTTTGTCAAAAGTCCCCAGAATATCATTATAAATATCTGATATTTTGTCAACAAACACCATTAAGTCAGTTGTGTTTATTTGAAATGAAAGTGTGTTTCAAACCACCTAATCAAAATTACACCAAAACCATGTTTGTATTTACGTTGGTAACTTCTTTCGGCCTTCAGCCGTGTTCTGTTTTACAACTTGCAACCAAGCTGTCCATACACATGGACCTACACATACCTTGTTCATGTACATTCAATGTGTATCAAACTCACAGTACATAATTATTGCGCATGACACAATAATAGAGAAAGGTACTTATCTAAACACAACTGCTTGGTGTCTGTATTTATAGAGTCCCATAGATTTATCGCGCATGCCTTATCGCTGCCAAACATACTCAACGATTCGATCTATTAAAAGTGTTATTGTAGTCAATAATTGAATCTGCCAATCAAAAAAACAAAATGGTTGGATGAACCGTTGGAAGATTTGTCTCTCATCAGCTAATCATATTGATTATTAGCTAATCTACCATGGGTAACCATCATTGCTTCCGCACTATAGTCCTTTCGATTCAGAGCCACCAAATAAGAAAAATCCTCCCGGTGAAAACCCGCCCCTCTGAAGGAGGGTGGATTGGGTTTTCTTTTCTCTACTAATGCGTTCATCGATTTCTATTGACATTCTTTGTAAGATGTGGCGCTGGAAGAGGCTGCAGGCGAGGTCACAGCGACAATCAAAAGTTGTTAAAGATCTAACGAGTTTTTTTTCTTCACAATCGTGTCTTCTTGAATGGCAAGTAGTATGCCTGTTAATGCTGCATTCGGACTGGACATTAAAAGTATTAACTTAATTGTCAAGTTTTGTGTGAACAGAGGTCCCACTCATAAACTGTTTATATCATTAGCACAAACTTTGCAATTTTTTTTGAGGGCCGAGTGAAGAAAGGCAAAGGAAAGTTTAGGCATGAATTTTTCTTGATCAGCTGATTTCCTCTTTTGCTTTTCAAAACAGTGCCATAGAAAACACTACAAAAGTTAAGTGTGATCGGGCAGTTCCTCTGATGCAAAAAGAAAGTTGCATGTTTAAAAGTGGCAATCAAAAAGCAAATAACATGTGTTAAATTAGTTTATTATGTAGGCCTACACATTGAAATGTGCTCGTTTATTTAAACAATGTTTATGAAGATTCCACGAAAAGGAAGTGCCGCAAAGGTTTTCCCGCGCAAAAAAATAGTAGCGTCGCCAATAAACCAAATTAGCAAGCGGAAGACGATTACCGTCTGGTTATTTTACACCAAGGCAGTGTTATAAACTGTGACATCCGGACAACGCGGCGGAAAAACCATCGGAATTAAAAACGCAATGGCTGCGTCTCTCACATGGCATGCTTGGTGCCAATTGCAATTTCGCGCACCAGTTCGTCGTGATACCGACATGTGTTTTACAAGAAACCATGGAGGTACATGGTAGTGTACAGCTGCACACACCGGGTAGTGAGATCTTAAAGGCACTGGACACTTTTGGAGATCTTAAAGGCACTGGACACTTTTGATAATTTCTCAAAGCAAAGCTTATAGCTTAAAAACTTACTTGATGTTACGAGCAATGGAGAGCTGTTTGTTTGTCTATAAACATTGTGAGAAACGGCTTCCTCTGAAGTATAGTTTTTGAGAAAGAGGTAATTTTGCACTCATAAGCCTTCAGGCCTCCTGAATCCTTTTTAATATCTCAATCGTTCTTTCGTTACTCTCTTTTACTTCGATGACCAATTGAGCTCAAATTTTCACCGATTGGTTATTGTTTTTGCATAATATGTTGTGATACGTGAGCGTACTGGTCTTTGACAATTGCCAAGGGTGTCCAGTGCCTATTCTTCCCCCATGCTATAAGAGACTCCTTATCGTTACAAAGATTTCCAAGAATTTTAAGCCTTCTTGTATAGTCTCGGGTTCGTGCTGCGTTTACGTCTGATCAGGCATTCAAGGATACATCTGATCATCGATAATGCAACTAGAAAGGGGTTGCAATTTAACTTTTAGTTGATATGACATGAATGGAGGTTTCTACGTAAGCTTTTTTATATGAGCTTCCAAAAGTCATTTTTAGTGAAAAGGTGGACCTCACTTCAAATAGAACACTTTTAAAAAGTGTTTCAAAATGTTGCTTCAGTACAACTTTAAGCAAACACCGATTAAAATATTACGTTCAATGTTCTCTCTCCGTTTACCATCTTCCAAAAATGCATTTAATCCAAATGTGGACCTCACTTCAAAAAGAAAACTTCAAAACAAAGATTACTAAAACGCTGATTGAAATATTACGTTCATATAATGTTCCCTCCCCGTTTACCATCTTCTTCAAGTACATCTTTGGGAATGTGAGTAGGCCTACAGCAACATATAGAGAGAAGGTCACCCTTTGGGATTAAACACAATTACCCAGTGCCGTCAGGGTATTCATCAGGGCTGAACGTCTGTCTTCCTTTTGGGAATAAGAAAAACACGAAGAACATTCTCAAATATCATAGTTGTGTAGAACATTTTAATAACAGGTATATCTATACATGCTGAAGTCGTGCATCCACGAATTGATGTAGGATGGAAAGTTTACCAAGGTTTTTGCGTTGGACATGCAGTGTTTTCGAAACACAGTCTGAAGGCACTGGACACGTTTGGTAATATTATTGTCAAATACTTATGCCAACATATGCATAAAATAACATACCTGTGAAATATTTTGTTCAATATTGATAATCCAATAATGGAAGTGAAAATACGCCTGTTGCATTGGTTTGTGTGCTTTCAGATGCATATATAAAAAGGCTTCAGCTGAAGTCCTTCTGCTCTGTGTTTTCCGGCGATATATAAAAAAACGCTATCCTCCTTTCGAAACGAAATTTCCAAACGTTGTTTTTAATATCTACATTTTATAATAGTATTAAAAATAGTCAAACGGTTCCAGAAACCGAATGTTTACGTTCCCTTTATATTAATATATTACGGCGTGATATCCCGATCCGTGATAATTCAAGTCAACAGTCGCCATTTTGATTTTCTACTCGCAAAATAGTAACGTCTAAAAATGAAGAAAACATACCTGCATAGTTAGTTGCATAGTGGCATGCAAACCTCCTTTTTTATTATAAAATTTCCTTTTTTATTGCTCACAGCCTTCATTCTTGTTTTGTGTGCGAAAATTTAATAGTGGCTGTTGGAAAATGGGGGTAATGACATACACACTAAAAGACCGTAGGGCTTGTATACGATTTGTTGTTATTTTAGTCTCGAGTCCGTATCAATTCAGTGAGCGCACGCTGGTGGTCGCAGAGAAGTGCGCATGAGCTCACAAATTACATCTTCAATTTCAGAAACTGGGTGAGTTAACATCTACACGATGTAATAATGCGACACGTCAGTCATCGGTGATATTAATTTATGAAGTTTAAAGGCAGTGGACACTATTGGTAATCACTCAAAATAGTTGTTAGCATAGAGACTTACTTGGTAACGAGCAATGGAGAGCTGTTGATACAGTATAAAACATTGTGAGAAACGGCCTCTTAAGTGGCACAGTTTTTTAATTTTTATTTTATTTTATAGAAAGAGGCAATATCCCACTCAAATAATGTAAAAGACTTCAGCTGAAGCCTTTTATCGTGCTATATAGCACACACATGTTGTTCAACAAGGGTGTTTCTTCTTTCAATGTTCTCTTGTAAATTCAATGACCAATATGAGCCCATATTTTCACAGGTTTGTTATTGTATGCATATATTTGGGTTACACCAAGTGAGAATACTGGTCTTTGACAATTACCAAGGGTGTACAGTGCCTTTAAACAGACACGTGGCGTTTTTGTGTGCTGCCTTTCCCGCCCAAAACACGTCAGTAACGTGATAATATAGCAGCGTTATTAGTCGTGCATGCTTGATGGAAGCACATTCAGAAACACCATAAAACAGTTTATTAAAGTGCCGTGCAGTTGCAAATGTGGGGCAAATTTCAAAAAGTTGTCAAGCAGAAATTACTGCTCAGCAATATTCTCTGTTTTATAGCACAAATTTAGTAGGGCACCAGTCACAACAGTGTAAACTGGATGTAACTTTTGGCTGGTAACATATTTCTGGACAAAATGGACGACCGTTATTTTTTTCGCTGAGCGGTGTTCTTAAACGTATTTTTTGTATATAAAAGTTTTTGGGCTTTGCAAGTTTTTGTTCTCATAGGCTATATAAAATTAAGCCCTGTTCAATTTTCAGTCCGCGAAGAAACACCGAAGATTTAAGTTGCAGTCTACCAGGACTATTTGTGTTGCTCTTTTAAAGAACTTGTTGGATTCACAGGGGTGTGTTTTGAGGGCCATTTTGTAAATCAGTTTCCGGTCGTTTGAGGCACGAAAACACCCAGTGAGGAGGGAGGATTTAAACATCAATTCACCGTACCGTTAATCGTCTCTCACCGCAACCATTGAGTACTGGTTGCCCGTTCATTGTTCACTCTTTATTTGCCCATTATCACGTTGTCGCCGAGCATCGGCTGCAAGGGTTTTCTAGATCCCCCTGTTTGTTGCTTTGCTTTCTGGACTAATTTCCATGTGAATTGGCTGGTAAGGCTGGCAAGGGGTTGTCTACAGTAGTTAAAGGGGGGTGGGGGGTGATGGTGTAATGCACACATCTACCATACCAAAAGTTTCACTCAAGTCAAGAGTGTAGACGCCAATGAAGTTGCACATTCTATGTCTAGTGGGTTTAGGCCTACAAGTGGCAGTTCGGTAACAAGATTGACAAACAAACATCATGACAGTAAAACATACCTCGCCATTTTCCCTCAGAAATTTATTTATGTTGCAGTTGTATTTATATTGAACATTACCAACTTATCCAGGACCAATAAGTTCGTGAAAATAATGTTTGCAGCTGTGTTGTGATTTGTGTGTTTCTGACATTTCTTCCAACTTCCAACCGCTCATCATGCTCTCATTGGTCTAACTATTGGGTCTTTTCGAAACCTCAACTTTCTTATCTCCGGTTTATTTTACCGTAGCGACACTATTTATAACCATGTCATATTCTGAACGGGGCTTCAAATAAGTATATAGACGTAGTTTCGAAAAAATCCATAATTACCGGATACTTCGAGAGCAAACAAGTCGCAGGCAGGCTGAGAAATTAATTAACAAACATCAGAGCGAGTTGATGAAAGGACCACGTTGTGGCTTGGTTCCCAATAGTTTAAAGCAAACTTTATGCATACGTTCTAGTACAAAATGACACGAGAAAGGGCTGTTTGAATAACATGACGCACAAGATTGCCAACATTCTTTACACACATTTTATGCAGCCTTCCTTTGAGCTCCATAATTGCTGTTGTTATACAGTCAGCAAGTTCTCCCTCGGGCATTGCAGTGTCTGGTGGTACAGAAGGAACGCCATAGCAGAGCCCGCTTGGTCATCCGATTTCAAACTCCATGCATTTCTTGGTACCATTTTCGAAGGTCGTTTAGACAACTATTTTGTACTGGGAATATTGGTAAAGAACCTGCCTCAAATGTGTCGATTATAATCTACGATTTGTGACGGCTAGAGGCCTTGACTGACATTCGAACGGAATTCATTGCTATTGTTGGTTCATTGGTGTTGAGAACTTGCGGCCACGTGGGGCCCGTAAATCCAACGTGTTTCTTTAACGGTCGCGTATAACGCAAGTACATAAATCATTCCCATTGGATCCTACACACCTAACCATAGTCGGGGTGCATTTAGTAATAGACTCGACAACGCGTTAGATCACATAGCTGTGTTGTTTCATGCCAAGTGTTTCTCGCATTTGTATCCAGTCTGCTGTGGTGTTTTAAGTGCTCTCACGCTCGTCAAATGGGGTCAAGATAAATGTGATCAGAGTTCAGTCATCGTTGGCATTAAAATTAACTGGCCTGGTTGTTTTATCAGCTTTACAGTGTGTGGAAAGCCTGCAAACCTGACTGGTCTTTGTATACGGACGGCTAGGCGACAGTAAGATCGACAGGCGGAGTGACTTTGCCCCCCATTCACACACACACGTACTCTATTACAAAATGATATCTCGATTGCCAACCATTCACTGACTGGCAACCAACGTTATTATTACACTGGGGTTTGTTGTGCATGTACACAACCAAGCTACACATGTTCAACGTCTACTCGTCGTGATGTATACATTTTTTTTTGAATGCCAGATTTGTTTTTCGGTTTGAGTAATTAACATGATGCTCCATGCTTTCTCGCGTTTGACAGGTCTTCTTGAAGACTAGAGCGTGGTGTTGTAGAGAAGTACAGCTCCACAGTCACAGTGTGGTCAGTACGGCCACCCACCATCAACGTCACCATGCCGAAGCCATGGACTACAGTGCTCGGATGCTTGGCTTGTCTCGCTGTTGTTGCAGCCGTTCTTGGCGATGTACAAGGTATGTAGAATTTTTTGTCTTTGTCTTGTAAGTTTAGTCAATGTTTTTTTTTGCCCACCAAAAATTGCTCTGAAGCTGGAAATTACACACAAGGTGTACAGGAAAAGAATAAGTGTAAATGATTTAATTGGTGGTTCAAAGATGGTAAGATTAGATTTATTGTTTCCAAAAGAAGAATTAAGATTTGGAAGGGAAGTTTTTGAAGTTTTAACTGTTGTGATACTACTGATTTTGTGTATTTTTTACACAAACCAAATAAAATATGATTTGTGTAGGAAATAATTTGTATATGTTTGTGATTTAGTCTTTGTAGAACTCTTAATAAGCAGATCGTTAACACAAAACAACTACAAAAGGATTGATTGAATTTATTCAGATAAAAATACAGCAAGGACATGCCAAAAATACATATATACACAACAACAGGAAAAAAGACAATGAAGCAAGATAAACAAAAAAAGAACACAAAATAGAAATACTGCAAAAACATCCAAAGATGGCCCAAACGAGCCAATAACTTAGACTTATTTCCATTGGGGTTCTTTCACCTGTTTTCACTAATTGTTATTTTACTGATTTGTTATACATTTTGTATAAATCGAAAATATACACTCATGTGAACTTCAGCCATAACAGAATGTTAAACCCATTGGGTGATGTTATCAGACAATCCAACCCTCCCTAATCGTCCTTTATCGTTGAATAATGAGAAGTGCAAATCATATTGAGCTCTACCCAAAACAAGCAGTGAGTAAAACCTTCACTAATCACTTCAATCAACTCAGTCCAAGGAAAATTATAATGTCAAGTAATAATAGTCTCTCATGGGACCTCCCATACACTCCCTTCAGTACCCCCAGCCGGTTTATATGGCAAGTGAATGTGGTCCCCCAAGTGAACAATAACATGAATAGAGCTCATTAGCCAGCCCCAAAAGGACAAAAAATGCCTTTGACAAAAGAGGTGGTAGGGTCCTTTTGTGTGTACAAAATGGCCTGCAATGGCTCACACAGCATGGGCGACTAGCCATTTAGCTGGCATGACTACCCTGACAAAAAAAAAAAGCCCAACGTTAGGGCCTCTGCTGTGTTTAATTTATGATGTTTACTCAGTCAGGCCCATGTTGGTGGACTTTGTTTTCAACCCAAACACATGGACCCGACCAGTTGATATTATAATAATAATAATTATGGATGTTAGGGAACCTAGTGCTTGAGAGAAATGTACACAGATAGTTAAAAAAATTACTGCTGAAGTGCAGTGCACTAGATGATAAAGAATCATCATTGAAAATGTATGATTATTTTTTGTAAAACCTTCAGGTCTGATATTAAATAATATCACAAAGTCATCCACATAAATAACAGCAGATTCCCTTAAAGACACTGGACACTTTTGGTAATTGTCAAAGACCAGTCTTCTCACTTGGTGTATCTCAACATATGCATAAAATAACAAACCTGTTAAAAAAAATTGAGCTCAATATTGGTTGTCGAAGTTGCGAGATATAAAATATTAAAAAAAAACGACATTGTGTACTTTTAGATGGTGATTTCGAGACATCAAATTCTAAATCTGAAAGAAAGAAAAAAAATTCAACAAAATAAATGTAAGTCTCTATATGGCAAGCAATCATCATTAAACAATGGTTTCAAATCTTCAAACAAAGCATGTTATTTTCTCCCTTGATTAAAATGCTGTATCCATTTAAAAGAAGAATACTTTGGTCAAGGTTATTCTATTATTGGAAAAGAATTCTATTTTATTTGATTACAACACATGCCCCCTTTGTAGTTGACCCTTCCCTTTCACTAAGTTAGGGGCTAGAAATTATTATAGAAATTCTTAGAACCTTGACTTTAAATTACGTTCTGAAAAGGAAAAGTCTCTTTTTTAGTTTGAGGATGGAGAGGTTGTGATTGAGATTGTCTAACCTAGTCCATCTGGCTCAAGTTCTTGTGTTGGAGAGTGGGTTCATTTGGTTAAAAACAAATTTATACTTTGCCTTTAAACAACACATTTGAGCATAATTGCTTCATCCTTGGGATGGGACACTGTAGTGTAAAGCTGCTGGTTTTGAAATGCACCTTAGAAGAAACCAGGACATTTATCCCAAAGATAGGTTGGCTGCAGATCACACCACGGCACCATTACAAGACTTTGTATAAATTGGTCCACAACATAGCTCTGTAACTTTGGAACACTTAGGGGATAAAGCATTTATACAAAATGTGTCACAAAATAAGGAACCATTTCGTTGTGTCAGTGGAGAATCTAGAATAAACACCTATGTATGGCACGAGTTTAACATTTTAACAATTATCTTATATCGCTGAAAATAGCCCCAGCTATATGCTGACGTTTTTGCACAGAGTGCGCTTTTGATTGCACTGACGCGATGATTTTCAATTAGGCTAAAAAAAAAAAACGCTTAGCAACCATACAAGGGTTAATTGGACAGTAGGATTCTGTTACATCAATGGATCAGAACTTGAGGTTTTATGTCCTTGCGTTAAGAATACAAAATCGGACTTTTTTGGTAATATGAGACAAGAATTACAATGCAGCACCGAGGACCTGCTAATTGAATGTCATAATTTGAGGGAAGGGTACGAAACAGCGTCCTCCCTTAACAATAACAGTGTACCACCTTGGAGCCTGGCTGCTAATTCTTCAGGTATCTGACAATTTTTGTCTCGTCCTGTTTTGTTAGATCATTGATTCAGTTGTCTCCATCCTGTGACAAAAATCAGTCAAGTTGTGTAATCAGTTAGAAGTGTGCTATTCAACAAGTAACAGCAAAGAAGACATTATAGTAAACTTGCAGGTACAAACATGTAATAATTCTCTTTTGAGGGAGCAGAGTGTACTGTTCAAAACGTTGAGACTAAATCAGCTCTTCTCAGAGCCAACACTCCCTCAAAAGATAATTATTACATGGTTTACCCACAAGTTAACTATTATTTATAGTTTATTCTTATCCTTCACACCATGCAAAGCTTCAAACACCACTTAAATAACAGCAAATTTGTTAATTCTGGTGTCAAGTTCACACCAGAATTTATCAAATTTTTGCATCGTGTAGCTTAATTCAAACTTAAAATATTGCTGAATTGTTTTTTTTTATCGAATAGCTCACTTCTAGAAATGTTTTTATGGTTTGAGTGATTTTCATAACAGGATAGAGACAACCGAAATCACTTGGTTTCAAGTCGAAGGGGTCTTTGATTTACAAGGCCCGTAAAGGTGTTTATATGAGAAGCTTAGACATGAATCACGTTATGTTTACAAGTAAACATACAGCAGGGTCATGGCAAAGGGATTGTCACTGTGTTGATCATTTCTCTCTGGGCGATAAATCAACACTAGCGTCAGCATCAACAGTACAAAGAAATTATTATGAAAGCTTTAGAAAAATATTTCCCCCCCCTTCATTTGATTTGTGGCATTCCTGGATTTTTTTATATTTTTTTATAGGTGCTGTGGAAAAAACACTTCAATGGTTAAGGTCGTGAAGTGCATTCGAGTTTGTGTTTCCTGTGTACACAGAAAGAACTAACCTAGAAACAACATTGACCTTAATTTAGAAAAATGTATTCAATAAATTCAATAGACTCATTAAAATCTCCATACAGCATAGTGAATGAAACATTCATGAAAGGGAAACGGTACGAGTGACTAATGAAATCATTGTACTTTTTCAAAGAGTAATCAGGTGATTGGCTGTCTGGTTAATAATCAACAACACTGGTGGCATTGAACCTAACCTGACACCTGTTTCATAACACAATTAGCATACTGAGCAACAAAATGGTGGATAGCAAGAATTGCATTCACCCTTTACAGTATTTTGGTTAAAGCTTATTTTTGTGTGGAGACCTACACCAGATCTTGCCAGTGTGGTTTCCTTTTTTCCCTGCAATTATAATAAGCTGGCACAGTTATTCTTTCTATGAAAGACCTACTTGTCAATCACATCAATAGTTCGACACTTTGTAGTGCCACATTTCTGTCGTTCACATCCCCCACTTCTTTTATAATGAAATTGACAAACCAAATAGCCTTTTTTCCCTGGCTGAACATGTAGGTTTTTTAGCCTGGAGGGCAAAGGCAAGAGAAAACCTACACCTATATTGGCTGCTAGCTTATAGGGCCATCTGTTGGTAATATAACACCCACAAGAAATACAATCTGACCGCCAACCCTGAAAAAATGATTCAAAATTTTGTTGGGAGAAGAGGGGCAGCCAGTAGTAGTGTTTGCAGGAGAGCCTTCTGTTGAATAATTATTTTGGTGTCTGCGGATTGTGGTGAAATATCACAGCATAAAAATCAATTATAAGGGGATATGTGGCTGGTTATTGTTGTACATGTGGTGGTATCCCCCCCCCAAAAAAAAAGCATTTTCAGGTAGACACCATTGAAGTGGGCAACTTAATATTAGGCATATACCACAGAGCAGCTAGACTTTGTGCAGCTTTGTTGTGGCTTCCATTATAAGGGTACTTCACCATTTTTCTGTGCTGCTCTGTTCCGATGAAATGCTGACCGAATTGAGCTAACTTCTATATTAGCATCAACATTTTAGAATCTGACTGACTGTGACAACAAAACCAAGTGCGTTTAGCATTTGGAGTAAAGTATTCTTCGACTAGTTTAATGGTCCATGATTTATAAAGATTGATTCAACAGAAAATCTTGCTGAGCTGAAGTAGGTTACCAGCCAAAGTACAATTGTGCCTGGTCTCCTGCTAATTTCTGCTTAGCACTATTTTGTTAACCACGACTTTTTGATTGATGCAATTGGGGCCCTGGAATGCAAGTTAATGATAGACTTGGCTCCAGTTGTGTAAGAAAAATGAATGTAGTCACAAGAACCTCCTAACAAGGTGGAATTCATCCTAGGTACCCGGCCCAAAAGTAAAAAGTCCGAGAGAAATAAAAGGAGATTAAATTCTACCGTAAGGCTCTGTGATGAAGCGGAAGTTTTCTTTAAGTAGGAACCTGATTATAAATCTAGACTGGCAGACAGTGAAGCTTAAGAGTTGATCACTTTGTCACCAAGATAATCACAGCTTCATTTTGGGTATTCAAACACACTGTACCATTGTGAGTTTGCCTCAGGATGGTCATTATTCACTCTGCTTCAGTGAAAGACATCAACATCCAATTTGCAACAATCATACATTAATGGTGTTTAAAGAGACTGGACACTATTGGTAATTGTCAAAAAACAGTCTTCTCACTTGGTGGAATTCAAAATATAATGCATAAAATAACAAACCTGTGAAAATTTGAACTCAATTGGTCTTTGAAGTTGCGAGATAATAATGGAAGAAAAAACACCCTTGTGACACAAAAGTTGTGTGCTTTCAGATGCTTGATTTTGGGACCTTAAATATCTAATTTTGAGGTTGTGAAATCAAATTAGTGGAAAACAATTCTTGAAAACAATGTTACTTTAGAGGGACCCGTTTGCTATACTTTCAAGAGCTCTCATTGCTTGTTAAAGGATTTGGGTACTTTTTCAAAATGTCCAAAGGTTTACATTAAACTTACAGGGTTTGAAGATAATAATAGTGGAAAGCTTCCCTTCAAATATTACTTACTGAGGTGCTGTAGTTTTTGAGAAATTAGTAAAACAAATGTCATAAAAATACGTTTGTAAATGCTTAGAATATTTTTCGTCTCATGAGACGAAAATTATGACATTATTTCATGACATTGTTTTACTCAATTCCCAAAAACTGCAGCACCTCAGCACGTAATATTTTCGGTGAAGCTTTCTACTATCATTATCTTCAAACAGTGTAATTTAGTGTAAATCTGTGGACATTGTGTTTTTGGTCCTACAAAAAGTACATACACCCTTTAACAAGTACGTTTTTATGCTAAAAATTATTTTCAGTAATTACCAATAGTGTCCAGTGCCTTTAACTAAACAGGTCATGTCCATGTTACTGGCAAAATCAAGGTGCTCTTTGTTAGTAAAAGTAAAAAAACCCAGGAATTCAACAGTACTGTATGCGTGTTTTATACACTGCTGTCTCGAATGGGGGTAATGTCATTCATGGATTGTGCATGGTTGACCAACTTTTGTCTGACACCCCAGAACATAGATACTGACAAAAACATTGGGAGACAATACTTGTCACAAGTATTGAAGGTTTGGGTGGTTTATTGTGGTAGAGCACCTGGATTGATACACAAGTTCATGGGGTGGGGGAGGGGGGATGGGTTTCATAAATTCAAAATCCCACACCAGGCAGGTTTTCATTGTTCATTGCATGAGAAACTTGTTGGAAACCAGTATATGAATCACAACGTTGGTCTTTTCTGATATCACGCTATTAAGATAACCAGCATATTTGGTATCTGTAGTTCATATCTCATACCATGTCCAAATACAGATTGTCAACCCGTCAGGCTAACATGATGTATGTGTTTTTTTTTTATTCTGGTGGCAGATGTTACGCAGTATGGATTTTGTACCTTCTTAATTGACATGTAATCAAAGATATCGCTTCATATCGGGCGGTCTGCAAATACGCAGCATTTACAACGACTAGTATTGGCATGATAACGACGCTGCCGAATCACTCTTAATGAGGCTTTTGGCTCAACTTGAGAATAACCCCCTGATCGCAAATTGGCAAGATTGCGTATCTGAAGTGGCGGTGATTGTATTTAACAAGGAAAATGAATCAACAAATTCAGATAAAAAGAAACATTCCTAAAAAGTGTTTAACCCCCTGTGTAGTGCTAATTCAAGTAGCTTGTTATTGCTATTGTCTATTTTTATCATTTACAAGCAGAAAACTTAATTCGAAGTAATGTCGAAAAAATGTAAGTTTTTATCCCCTGAAATTTGAATCTGAGAAGTGTTTCTTTCAGGAACGTTTCTCAGATTGTGTAATAATAATATATGACTTGTTCTTCCTTTGTGGAATCAACCCCTGCGATTTTTTGGCGATTATTTCAAAAAAACGCTATCACCTTTTGAAATGAACTTTGCACAGGTTAGTTTTAATGTATATGAATTCATTTACAATAGGATTAAAACAATCAAACAGTTCTAAAAATTAAAAACCAAAGGTACACTTTTGTCTTTAAATTTATACATTGTGGCCTAATAAAAATAGAATGGTCTCTGATGGGTAAACAACCAGTCCTTTAAGCCCTGACCTCAAACCACACTTCACCTCTCTCCTTCCTTGTCTGGATCCAGAATGTTTTGATTTCCTCACCCCCCTAGTAAGAACCTAGAGGATCAGTTGCAGGCATGTTGTTCCAAGGGGTGTGTCATTAGGGTTAGGACTTTCTCTAGAAGAAGGGTGCACAGTGGGTCAGCATTTTTAGCAAAACCCAATTCTAGACCCAGCAAATTCCGATCAGGGATCTGGTTGTGCGAAAATTCCAAATGTGTGTTGCTAATGTAAACAACGATCTGAGGTCAGGGTAGGGAGTGACTGTTGAGTAATACCTCAGAGGACATTGAAGGACAATAACCAGTGTGGAAGGATTGAAGGGTTACCATGGAAACCATGGCAATGATGTGCCGGTGATCCAGCCCTGTATGCTTTGTTTTTGAAAGGGCAAGGGCACCTAAGTTTTTTCTCTTTTGTAAAGGGCACCCTATTGAGGAGATTGTAGCTTTCTTCTGGAGCATTTCATGGATACTTTAAGACCAGTGTTGTAGCCGCAGTGCTGGGAGGGTTTGCCCAGAACCAAGAAATTTCACTCAGCACTCTGAGCCGCTTGTTGAACCGCTTGCCCTTGGTGGACTAAATTGGGTTTAGAGCCCACCACTAAAACTGGTCTAAAGCTACAACACTGTTTAAGACCATTCCTGTAAGATTCTCAACAGGGTTAATCTAACCCAACACTGTCTCAGCCCATTCAGGTTCCCCATTTATACAACCTGGGTTAACAGACGCAACTATGGTATTGGCCTTGCTCAAAAACACAAGTGTCATGACTGGGAATCGAACCCACAACCATCGAACCCAATTCCAAAGAGCTGCTTAAGCAGAAAATATTGCTTAACAAATTTCTGCTTAGCAGAAATGTGCAGGATACCAGTCACAAAATGTACATGTGACTTGGTAGTTGGGCTGGTAACCTTATTCTGGTCAGCAACACTTATTTGTGCTTAGCTACTTTTTGTGCTTAAGCAGCCCTGTGAAATTGGGCCAAGAACTTGAGCCCAATGCAGTAGATCGCACTCTACCACAATTTATATCTTTTAGAATGAATTCAAAGCAATTCAGTGCTCTAATTCCATAAGCACTACACGCTTGATAACAGTTGACATTACTGAAAGACTCCACAGTGATATCATTTCTGTCTGATTTAGGTTACTTGCAGTCTATCAGACATTAACCCCCCCCCCCCCACACCCTTTCTTATCTCCCAGTCCCTCAAAGAAAAATCATATTTAGCCCATTTCTGACACAATGCAAGTTCTGATTGAGTCTGACATAAGTGTGGTTCTAAATGTGACATATGACACATTTCGGTTAAAGTGCTTGTCCTACTGTTCGCATTTAGGATTCTTCTCTCATTCGCCCCATAGGCGGATACAAAGTGCACTTCACATGTGTAGAAATATAGAACGCTGTTGTACCCCGGCAAACTAGACATACACTTGAAGAGAGCGGTTAGTTTAAAAAAAAAAATAAAAAAAATAAAGTGCACAATAAATGTGAATGTGTGTAGGTGTTTTTTTTACTGATGTGAATTTCTTGGGATGGTTTGATCAAATTAGAATGGGGAAAAAACTGAATGTTCATCGCTTGGAGTGTTGACAGATGGAGTAGTTGAAACTAGGCATCGATCTCATGGAATTGTGCTTGGCATTGTGAAAAAATATGTATTTCAACCGGATCACTTGTCATCTTGTCTGTGTTGTCACAGCTTGACAAGTAGGGAAGGGAATTATTGATGGAAACCAGACTAGATGCGTTACTCAGCTGTTGCTGTTATGTTGATGATGTGTTAAGTTGTTTAGAAACAAAAATTATTTAATAGAAGGAATTTTGCATTGGGGATAAAGAATATTAATTTACGTTTTACCCATGGGTTAGCACTGTATACTCGGTTCTTGAGTACAGGTCGTAGGTGGGTTCGAATCCCACCCGAGTAATATGCCTGTGAATTTTTTAACGCAAAACACCTTTAGCAGTTTTGTTGTCCCCTTATGGCTGTTAGTTAATCTAAGACAATCGGTTTGTAAGCATTAAGTAGCTGAGCAAGTAGCTTATTCAAGCAGAAATGTTGACCAGCTAAAATGTCCATCTGATGTTTTTACCCGTTACAGGCAATGATTTCGGCCAGCACTTAAGCTTAGCAAGAACTTTAGACTGAACTTATTTTGGTGCAGACTGAATGCTAATTATCGAGTAGCAATTGCTGTTTTTTGAGTAGCAATGAAGCAATTTTGTGTAGCATTTTGCTCTGCTATACAAGGAAAATCGTTCACTGCATTATCATCATAAATTGCTTAGCAGGGAATTAAGCTAAGCCGCTATCTAGAATACTCCCTCTAAGCGTCATCAGAAGATGCTCCTCCTCATTGATCTCAATGGAATATCAGACAATCTCTCCAAGCATGTCAGTTGACATGTCACTGCAGCCTATTGTTATTTATGACTGTTGCAATCCTCAGATTTATGATGCCCCTCAGTGGTTGTAAATGTCAATGTAATGACCAGTGAAATGTGGCTTTTTAGAACTGTCAAAAGAAGAGGCATGGTTGAATTGACCTGGTAGTATATTCTTGTATAACTGTTGATCAGTGGTGACTGACATTAATGTGAATGGGTTAAAGCATGGAGGATTTGTGAATTTGCATTAAGGATATGCACAGCTAATGCATTTTTAAGGGTATGTTAGACTCAAAGTCATTGATCTGGTATTAACCTGTCTGATGGATTCACTCAGTGGCAGTCATCGATCCATCTTGCAGATTCTTTTGTGACACTGACAGGACCAAGTTGGTCCCATAAGCATTGAGTTTTAAGTAATTTATGCATCTCTTCAAATACTTAAATATTTCAACATAGTTTATGAATCACAGTTGATTGATTTATGTAGTTCATAATCATTAAAAAAAAACATCAAAATTGGATTGGTAGTTTTATTTTCAAGTATTTTGTATAAATAAAATTCTAAAAGAACATATCATTTCATATGAAACTTGAGTCCTTCTGAGTTTCCTTTTTGCATTTTTGATACATGTGATACCTGCACAGTCTATAAGCTGGTTATCCAAGTTTGTGAGAATAAATTAATTCTAGTGGAAAATAAACAACTAGCGAAGCTAGTCAAAAACTTTGTTTGGATTTCATTTAGTGGAGTTATTTGTTGTAGATATCCAATTTGTTTTTTAAGAAGCTCGGGTAGAGAGAGGTATCAATGTTTACAAGTTCAAAGGTCACTTGAGCTATATATTAAGAGGTCAGTAAGGGTCACCGTTAAGGGTTACTCGACTCCAGAGGTGAGAGTATCGACAAATCAATACATTCCTTTCTAGCCGCAGGGACAAATCTGAGACAAAACCTGTCGGAATGACAGGGATTATGTGTCAACTCACAGTACAATTTGTGCTGTTATTGGCTTGTTATATAGAATATCTCACTGGGAAAGTGTTTGGTTTGGTGTATAAGTAGCTATAGCTTTTAAAAATTACAATTTGTGCCGTTATTGGCTTGGTAAAATGTTTCAGTTGGATGGTGTTTGGTTTGGTGACTCCGTAGCTATAGTTTTTATAAGTAGCATCCAATAGAAGTTTTTAAAAACCTGTGACAGTTATAACATTATATCTGCATGATGCTGGATTTATTTAACCTAGATTTAGTTAAAGTTTTTGTTCTCCCACAATTTTTCAGCTAAAGTTTCTTGGGATTTAGTGCAGCATATGGACTACATGAGGGTATTTAGTTAAGATCAAGACTGTAGGGTTTAATGATTAAGAACTCAGAGCCCTAACAACACTATTCCAAACCTTACTCTTATTCTAGGGCTATGTTCTAGGGGATCTAGCAAGCATCAGTTCTCTCTCTTTGATGGATGAACCACTGACCAAAAACTGAAAGGGTGATTGATCAGTTCATTTCACACTTAATCTCAGAACGAGGAATTCCTCTCTCCACTGAAAGGAAATGGTCAATTTGGGCAACGCCGAGGGGAGATGCATATAAAGTTCAAGCTGTTTGATTAGAAGAATAACCGGGAAGCTAGAAGAAGATAAATTGATGGATGGTTTTCGTAATACCACTACAATCAATTTTGCCTGTTTGATCGTCATTTTTATCCTCTTGGTTTTTTTTTCTTCTTTCCTCTTTGCCCGATGATCTGACGATCTGACGGGTGCCTGGTCTGACAACATTGGCAGTTCCATTAGTGATATCTGAGTTGTTTAGCATGTTAATGGTGTTCCTTCAAGGATTGTCGACCAGTTCAGGCTGTCGAGATAGATTTACATCAACCCTCAATGCATCTCCAATCAGAGATTTTCCTTTTACCTTGATTGTCGTTTGGGGGGGGGGGGGGGGGGTCCAGCATGTTGTTTTAATGCAACAGCTACAGATTGCTTCAGTGTTGTTTTCTCTCTCTCTCTCTTCGAGCTGCAGGGACCTTCGTCTGATTCCTGAATAGATTACAGAATGTCTTCAAGTATTAGTCTCATTAAAAAACAGATAGGCTTATCAGAGTGATGTAAACAGGCATGTCATTTTCTCATTTTTATCTGATTTTGTTTTGTCCTCGGAAATTCATTAAGATTAATATTAAATAGCCTAAATAACATATCAAAGAGTTTATCAAGCGAGGGGTAGTAGACACTGTATGAAAAAACTCTTGGTTTCCTGGGTAAATAAGAGTAAAGTAAGAGTAAAGAGAAAATTGTTTTAAAAAAATTACAAAATGAAATTGGCATCACAGAAGACTGTGATAAGTTTTTTTTGTAGAAATTGCCGACACTCTTTACAAAAATAGTTTATTTACATTTTAGAATTCTCTTTTTAAATCTGCCAACAAATTTGGATATGCCAGAATTCTAAGGGATGATTGCCCTTACATGTTGGCATCAAGTTTGATAAATTTTATAAAACCTTTAAATGTCTGGATTGTCATGGGACTTAAAATAATTTGTACCGATCAAAATTTTATCTGCTATTAATAAATGAGATGGAAAAGTTACTACAGAACATAACATACTTTTCAAGAATCATTGAATGAAAAAACCCCACTATTTAATCTTAACACCAGATGAAATTTATCGGAAGAATGATCGTCATTTTCAAACCAGGTGTCTCCCAATGTTGTATACGTTAACCTTTAACCAGCTAGGGGGCACTGTACGCTTATACAAGACAGCGATATTGAATTTGCTCTCTGCGAGCGAGCGCGCTGACGACTAAAATTGATAAACCAGATAGAACAGACAGGAAGGGACAAGGGAATCAATTAGAACGTGTTACAGGTTCCTTGCTTCGTCAGTGCTTTGCTCGGAGGGACTGGGTATCGACACAAAGCTTCCTTTGGCTTTCAGGCAAAACTGACAACCAGAGTTTCGCCGGACAGACGCATATTTAGCAATACTGTCCTTTGGTAGTATCTGATTTCATTTTGTAGTGGAAGCTTTTTATTGGGATGTTTTCAGTCGCTGCTGCATTGTAATCGAAACGCTGTTCAAATATTCCCACTCAAACATAGGTATTTCCTTTTTCATATCCCCCCCTGTGAATTTCCAATTATAACAGTTTTTACAGGACAAAATTTTATTTTTGGAAATAATTAGTTTTTCAGGGTTAGATCCAATGGCAAGATGATTTTATTAACAAATGTTTACAAAAAACAAATTCAAATTAACAAGAAATTTTACAATATAGGTTTCTGTTGATACTATTCTTATTAATACTTGCAATATTTTGTGTGTCCAAGTGTAAATATGAACTGTTTTCATGGTGGAAAGGGTCACAAATGTACCATAATAAGATGCTAAGTATATGTAAACTGATACGTCGATAATATTATTCTTTCACAAATTGTTGACCCCAATCGCTACTCAATAGATGTGGCTTCGTTTACAGACCTGTATGCCACTAAAGTTAATAAATGACCAGCCTCATTATAGTCCAGGGTGACATCAGTGCAGATCGGGTCATCCGCAATTTCAAAGGTGGTTGAGGACAAACACAAAAACTTCACAAATCATTATTTTTTTAAAGGTACCATTGAATCCACACACATATCATAGAATGGCGCTACCTAGCGATAGATTTATTATAGAAAGTATATAAACAGCGATGTTATTTTTAGGGAGAGAAGGTCAGAATATACATGTTATGCTGGTAATAAATCATTTCAGCGTGGGAAGCTTGCATACCTTAGAGACTGTATTCCTTAGAGACTTCTTAACGAAATTATCGTTCTATCAAGTTCCTCCGAGAAGAAAATAAACATCAAAATAGAAATTTTTAAAGGCACTGGGCAGTTTTTTTAATTACCAAAAATCAGTATTCTCACTTGGTGTATCCAAATATATATGCATAAAATAATAAATCTGTGAAAATTTGGATTCAAATGGTCATCGAAGTTGCAAGAGAATAAATGAAGGGAAAAAAGGCTTTAGGCCTGAAGTCTTTTATTATCTGAGTGAGAAATTACCTCTTTCTCAAAAACTACATTACTTCAGAGGGAGCCGTTGCTCACAATGTTTTATTCTACAGCTCTTCGTTGCTCATTACCAAGTAAATTTTTATACTAACAATTATTTTGAGTAATTACCAAGTGTCCGGTGCCTTTAAGGAAGTCAACCGGTATCAGTTGCATCGTTGCCATAGTGATATTGTTATTACCTATGACCATCTAATTAGTTCCAATAAGCTGTATGTTACGCTGTCACTTTGCGTCAGCGGTACCCTTCATAACCGGTTCCCGAATCAAGAGGTCTTCCGCATGACTGAACATGACAGACATAACTTGATAAGTCCAAGTTCCAACTAGATTACTGTAGCGTGCTCTGCAGCACATCAGCTGATACTGTCCACAGCTTGCAAAACTTACAATAATAAAAGCGATGATAATGATATGTCAAGATGTAAGGGGGGGGGGGGCGCATGTGATCTCAGCTTGATAAGTAGGAGCTACATGTTCTTAAAGCTACAGCTGAACTCTTTGAAAACACAACATCGATTACAGCTGAGCTTTCTGCTTTGTCAACTTAGAGATGAGTAGAGTTAAGGTTCCGGAAGTTTAAAGGGAAGAATACATTGTTTGGTACTCCTTAAATTAATAGCAATACAAGAAGTACAACGATAGTATAAAGCAGTTTGAGAATCATTTTGCTTCAGAAAAATGTGGTAAAGGAAAAATCATCGAATTTTATCCTAATAAATCAATTGGAATCCAATAAACGTTAGTCATAAACATTTCTCAGATTGTGTATTTCAATTATGGATTATTTTTCATGTGTAGACATAATTGATCCGGTTTTTCGGCGATATCTTAAAAACACTACCACCTTTTGAAACTACTTAGTTTTATTGTAAATTTTATATCTACATTTACATAGCATTAAAACAACTGAGAAGTTAAAAAAAACTAAAAGGATATTTTGCCTTTCAGGACTCTGCTTCAGATCTGAGGGTAAAGACAAAATTAGATCAAGGACAGAATCCGAAAGTAGAACAAAATTTAGTTTTAATTGGGTTGCTTAAGCCGACGTTTAAATTAGATCTCTTTCAAATTGGGTCTGAAATCGCTTTTCATTCGGTCAAGAGCGATTCAAATCTCCAATCAAGTTACCTGCTGAATCCCTGGAAATTGAATCCCTCTCAATGTTCAAGCAGCAAGGTGGAAGATTCTGTCGCCATTCTTTGAAGTGGACTCGTAATGAGTTTTTAATTGTTAAAGTCTTCAAACGAGGTACATGTTTCAGGAGTGACTTGTTTGCCAATTCTAGCTCTGAGTGTTGGAGAGAGGGTGGCAATTGTGGAGGGGGGGGGTTATAATTAAGATTAACTAGGCATTCCAAGACCCTAAGGAGGCCAGAGTCCTCCCCCTGAGCACTGTCTTTAATTACTGCCACACCTTCTTGCACCTGCAGTTGTGATCATGCTGGGGCAACATGAAGCACATTAATTAATGGTGAGAATTGGAAATAACTCTCATCCCACATAAGCTCCTGGGTCTAGCCTACTCTAGCTGAGACTGTGGAGCTTCAAACACTCAGTTCTGCTAATGCACAAACTTTTGAAGCACTGAATGAAAAATGTGGCTCATTAGAAAGGTTAAAGTTGGGATCAAGTGTCAGGTGATGTTTAAAGTTTGTTAACTAGTGGTCAACTAGTTAACTAAAAATAAACTTGATAACCAATGTGCGGAAGTGCTTTAAAGGAACACGTTGCCTTGGATCGGTCGAGTTGGTCTTTGAAGAGCGTTTGTAACCGTTTTTTATAAAATGCATATGGGTAGAAAGATGTTGTAAAAGTAGAATATAATGATCCACACAAACATGCCTCGAAATTGCATGATTTTCCTTTTACCTCGTCGACTAACACGTCGGCCATTTATGGGGGTCAAAATTTTGACCCCCATAAATGGCCGACCATGTCAGTTCGCACAGTAGAAGGAAAACCACGCAATTTCGAGGCAAGCTTGTGTAGATCATTGTATTCTACTTTTAAAACATCTTTCCAACCATATGCATTTTATAAAAAACGGTTACAAACGCTTTTGTTTTGACCAACTCGTCCGATCCAAGGCAACGTGTTCCTTTAATAGGAAATTCAAATCTAGTTGAGGGGATGGTAAAAGCATCTCAAACGAGTGAAGCCAGCAAAAGCATTTTTAAATGTAATTTTAACAGAAAATTTACATGTCCCAATGTTAAGTTTAATTTAGTTTTTTAGACATACATTTAATACCTGCTCCAAAAAAATAATTCTCAAAGGCATAAATTTTGCCTCACACAATCGAGGCAAATTGTCTGCCTCGCCGTGGTGCGAGTGCTGGAGTATCGCTTCATCGCATCTCATCCTGCCAAACCACACACCACCCCACTTTATCTTTAGCTTGACAGGAATAACTTAAAAGAGAGGATGCCAGGGGTACGAGTCCTCAATAATCCACAGGGCCTACAGGTGTCATTCAGTAATATCAAAAATTAATCTGTGCCATGCCTCGTTGGCGAAGGGGGCGATGTGAGAGGGGGGGGGGGGGTGGTGGATCTCGCCCCGGGTTCCCTTCATGACAACTTGACTAATAAATAGGTGATGACTCATTGTAATACCCCCAAGATGATAACTTCGTTCTCCCTTTACACTGACGTTCAATCAAGCTAGGAATGATGAATGTTGCCAAGTCATCATTATGTTCAATCTGTGGCATCTGATAAGAATCTCAAGTACTTGTTTTTGTTTCCTCCTCTTCTAGAGATTAAAATTCTTAATAAAACTGATATCAATCACTTTTATAAGGACCTCGATTGAGACAAATATGTTTAGCGATGAACATTTATTTCAACATTAAGGCACATTGTAATGTTACAGTCAGGGGTATGTGTTGGTTATGTAGATACACTGTTAAATTTCTGTCACTTTTCAATTCAAGACATTTTAATGTAAAAATGGGCTGCAAAAAATTTATTAAAGGAGGGTATACTTTTGGTAAAATTTCCAAAAAAAAAAAAAAAAACTTACTTGGTTTAAAGTGACACGTTGCATTGGATCGGGCGAGTTGGACTATTAAAAGTGTTTTAAACCGTTTGTTATGAAATGGATACGGTTAGAAAGATGTTTTAAAAGTAGAATGTAATAATCCACACAAATATGCCTCGAAATTGTACAGTTTTACTTTTATGTCGGAACGAACACGTTGCGCTCTTTTGTAGAGTCAAATTTGTTTGACTCCAGAAAACCGTGTTAGTTCGCCAACCACCATATTTGATGACAGACAATGGAAATGTGCCTGCGTGTACGCATTGCGCACAACTCTCAGCCAATGATAGCCTTTTACGCGTGTCCATTTCATCAAAGATAGTGGTCAATGACGTCAAGTGCAACCTATCTATGGACCGCGATGTATCCTTTGATTGTATATTTACAATATCGATTAAGACTTTACCATTTAAATACCTGTCCACAACATGGTGTCTGTGAGCGTGTGCAATAAAAATCAAACCGTGAACACTGCGTGCTGTGTGCTTCATTGATGTACGCATTTAGACGCGCATAGGGCCAGCCTGACAATATGGCCCCTTTCATAGCAACAAAGGGGTTATTCAACACGGTCTATTGTGGTACTACTATGCATGCACAACACAGCCAGGGTAATTTGTTGCATTACACCGTGGCACATTGTGAGGGTGTGTAATTTTCAACAAGTCCTGCCCCATATCCATAGTCAACCCACTTTCCTTGCCATTATCACCATTACTCTATTGACTCTCGCCTCTAACCGGTTCCCTCCACTCCTCTCCATCTCCCTGTGCACGCTCTCCATCTCTCTCACCGGTACCCTAAGGCCCTCTCTGCTTCTCTGAGATCAATAGGAGATAGCGAGTTTGGAGTGTTGGGAATGAGAGGGGGGAATTTGCCCTGGTTTTGCTGCAAAACTATCAAATCATAGTGGCAAAGCAAGTTGGTTGGTTTCATTCATTTTGTACCTAGCTGTCGATATGACCTGGAGGTACATGTATTTGTGTCTAAGCAGCAGGGACACAGTGTGTGTGATCAATAGAGGACTGGGTGACTATTCATCTACTTAAAGAGGATGGGAGTGGGCGGGGGATTTCGTTAGTATTAGCTCCTTAGATAATACCCTTGTCTTGAACTCGGGATTTTTTTTTTTATGGCGCTGTGCTCGCGAGAAGAGTTTTCAGTTAAAGGGGAGTTTATCAGTGGTTGTGTATGGCAGCAATATTAAGATAGTATAATCTGTGGGGTGTTTAAATGCTTTTCCTCATTATACAACAGTATTTGTGCAAGGGCTTAATAAAGTAACAGCTTATACACCCAAGTAGAAAAATGAATACCATTATGAGTAAAAACTGAGTAAAAATTACATTGTGTATACCCTGAAAGGTGTCAATGTTTTTTACGTTATCATCAAAATCCTTTGGTATGATTTTATGAAGAAACCCTCTGATTCCTGTACCTAGAACACTTTAGGAAAATCAATGAATGCAGGAAGATTTGCAATAAATGCAACTGTTTGTCTTCCTTTAAAACATTTTGCAGAGAGATGTTAGGGCTGTGTAATTACAGAGAGTATCCCCTTTTTCTCACTTCATTTCTAATGATCTAATGTGTGAATTTGTTTTGTTGTAACTTCAGGTCCACCACGCCTTGCCGAGGCAATTGTTGGGTTCCAAAAGACACGAGTCGGACGAACCATCAAACTCCTCTGCCCAGTAATCGGTAACCCCCCACCCCTGACGATGTGGAAGAAAGACGGAGAATCCATCAATACACTGTGGGAGAGGTTCAAGGTGTTATCGCCGGGTTTGAAGATCAAGAATGTTGAGATGGCGGACGCAGGGCAGTACGTTTGCCGAGCTACCAATGGATTCGGTAGTGTGAGCATTAACTATACGCTAACTGTTATGGGTAAGTTGCATAATTAGTTACTAGCAGCAGTGGTTGTGTCCGGATCTTTGTTGTGGAGAGCAAGTGAAACGAATAATCCAATTTGATTACCTTTAAATTTTCACTCAATTGGTCATCGAAGTTGCTAAAGAATAATGAAAGAAAGCACTCCCTTGTTGCAAAAATTGGGATGCTAGTTCAGATGCCTAATAAAAGGCTTTAGGCCTGAATCTTTTGATATTTGAGGGAGAAATGACCTCTTTCTCAAAAACTATGTCTCTTCAGAGCATAGAGCAAGGACTTCAGAGGGAGACGTTTCTCACAATGTTTTATACCATCAACAGCTCTCCATTGCTCGTTACCAAGTCAGTTTTTATGCTAACAATTACCAAAAGTGTCCAATGGTTTTAAAAACATTGACAATTTGTACATCCTTAAGAAAAAAAGATAATTCTACATTGATAATAATGACACTGGATTACAGATATAGGGCACTTGCATATCATTTTTTTCTTATGTGAAATATATCGGCAGCCATAGTTTATAAACCTTGTCAAGAGTCTAGTCTGGTGCCATGATTCATGACACGTTGCCATGACAACCACGCTATCGGCTTGGGCGTCTTGTGTATAATGTTATTCCAGTCGAGTGGTAATAAAGGCAACATTGGTCTTTGTGGGCTTGGAAAAATAAAGAAAGGGGGTTAGGACATCGCAGAGGGAGAATTGATGGAGTAGTGAGCGGGGTAATAAATTAACCAGATATTTATGGGTCTGTGTGTGTGTTTGAAGGGCTGAGGTGACATGCTGCTGTGATTGTGATGGGGTCTAGCTGGTGTGAAAAGGAACGTTTTCCTGTGCTTTGAAATGAGCACATTAACGCTTCAGACAAAAGATGATTTGTGACATTAGGGGAACATTAATGTCAGGCAAACTGACAATTTACAGGATGGCTGTCAAATTAATAATTCCAAAGTGCATGTAAAGTGTGGAGAATGGTAGCATTAAGGTGTAGTTAGCATCATAGCACGGTGCTTAGTGTCTGCTTATGGGGGTGTTTTATGTGTGGTATATGTGGCAATCTACAGCCAATGAAAGGCATTATTATGCTATTAGTAACATGGATTCACACTGAGCAGCTTTGGATGGTGTGAAATGTTCTATTAGCAATAAAGGCATCAACCATCTTTGGTAATTGTCAAAGACCAGGATGCTTACTTGGAGTGTCACAACGTATGCACAAAATAACAAATCTGTGAACATTTTGACTCAATTTGTCATTGAAGTTGCAATAGCATAATATATAAAAAAATTCTTTATGCGCAAATTTGTGTGCTTTCAGATGCCTAAAAAAGCATCAGGCCTGTAATTTATTTGATTGAGAAATTACCCATTTGCATGGGGTCTGAGGGGTTCAAATTCAAGCGGTAACTTGTGACTAAGCAAGTCATTGTACCAGAAATTATTCAAATCTAATTCGCAAATGGCTTATTTATATGCCCAAATTTCCAGGCAATCTTGAAGAAAAAACACCTTCACACATCTCCTTCACATAAACTTCTTAGGGATGAAGTAAGATAGTGTTGGAAAACAACTCCAGTTCTACCGAAGTGCTTCTTTCGCATGCAGTGCGGTTGGTTGTCTCTAAGATGCCAGTAAAATGTCCCTGTGAGACAAGGCCCCTAATACATAGCGATTGATGCTAGATGGTTAATACATGACGGACGAGACGGTCTGCTTGTCACATTTCTCTTGAGCATATAGATCTTCTATCTTCGCCGAAAAAAATGCTTAGAAGTAATTTCGGACCACCAAGCTTTTCCAGATGGGGGAAGTCCAAGACTACACGAACCCATCTTTAGAAAGCCAGCCAGAGTGCACTTGGGTGCATCGTGTAAACCTCTCGACAGATCCTACGCAACTCGTACCAAACCCCACCACCAGAAATAGCCATTATTGGAGAATTTGTTGGGGATATTATAGACTGGCCTCGTTGATGCGATGAGTGACAACTTATATATTATATATCTCTATAGGGAAACCATAATGGGATATCATTGATTGTGCCATCTTGTAAGAAAGAGAGCTGTTAAAATAATAAATAGGGAAGCATTAAGGTCCACATTTTCTCAATTAAACCTGATGTACTAGAACAGCGCTACCCATCGTGGCCAATTATGAGGTTTTCCTAGCTAGTACAAACTAATCTGTGGAGAAACGAATGACAGATGTCTGGATAAGGTTTGTCTTCAGTCAACCAAATGATCACATGTTCATGTTTCCGTCTCAGATTTTCCTCTCTTGATTCAAAGACTGTTTCAAACATTTGGATTCGAACCAGAATTACTATCAATCATCGGTGTCAGACGCCTTGCTTTTAAATTTCTCTCCAAAAAAGGATGACTGTTAAATAACCTTGAGCCTGTCATAACTATTTTTATAAACTTGATACTGATGCCATTCATTATGATTAATGGACACATACATTATTAGCCAAATTTGTTTTATTTTATCGACAGCAGGTTTTTAATCTTCTAAATCAGACAAGGTACACATAATAAATAATGTATACTGCACCCTGAAGACTACACTAACAGTAATGCACTGGTGTTGGCCTCACAGCAGATGCCAAGCTTAATTGATTGAGATCAATTTCAACACCACTGACAAAATGAATTAAATGAGATGCCATCAATCCAGCTCTTTCAGGAGAGACACCCCCTCCCCCCATTTGCTTGATTGACATCTTGGAACAACTGATCTTGATGACTGATTATCATCAGCGAGGGTTGTAGGACAATGTAGTATTTGATGAACAGGGCCCAATTTCATAGAGCTGAGACCGAACCGTCGAGACCAAACCGGCTCTTTTCAGAGCCACCACTCCTTCAAAAGAGTTTACCCATGGTTGTACCCGCAAGTTTACTAGAGCCACCACTCCTTCAAAAGAGTTTACCCATGGTTGTACCCGCAAGTTTACTAGAGCCACCACTCCTTCAAAAGAGTTTACCCATGGTTGTACCCGCAAGTTTACTATTAATATTTATATTTATAGTTGCTCTTATTCTCCACACCATGCAAAGCTTCAAACACCATTTTCCATAGAGCTGGGTAAGCTTTTTATGATTACTAGAAAATAATGAAAGAAAAAACACCCCTGTTGCACAAATTTGTGTGCTTTCAGATGCATAATAAAAGGCTTTTAATATTTGAATGAGAAACTACTTCTTTCCCAACAAATATGTTACTTCAGAGCATTTTAGAGGGAAGCGTTTCTCACAATCATTTTAAACTTCCAACAGCTCTACATTGCTCATTTTTTTTGAGTAATTACTAAAAGTGTCTAGTGCCTTTAAATAGAAGGTACACTTTTGATAATTGTCAAAGACCAGTCTTCTCACTTGGTGTATTCCAACATATGGATAAAATAACAAGCCTGGAAAAATTTGAGCTCAATTGGAAAATGATGAGAAAAAAACACCCTTGTTGGACGAATTTGTTTGCTTCAGATAGGAATAAAAGACTTCTGGCTAGAAGTCTATGCTATTTCAGAGGGAGTCGTTTCTCACAATGTTTTATACTATCAACAGTTGTCCAATGCTCGTAACCCAAGTCAGTTTTTAAATTAATATTTGTTTTGAGTAATTACCAAACGTGTACCTTCCCTTTAACAAAAAAAGTTGTTGGGTAATGTTTTCTGTTTCCTTTTAATTTTGACCCTTGATGTTTGATACTGACATTGATTGACACTACAGGACACCTGTTTTTGTGAGTCGTTATCTTGCTACCCTGTACCCCAATGGTGTACACTTCAATCACCTATTGACTCCAGTTGACACCCCTCCATGTCCAACCTCTTATTTCTATATTATGAGTAAACACTACTCGTGACCAAACTTCAGAGGGTTTTTATAATAACTTTATCTGGTATTGTTTTGGGGAATCATTACTTTGAAGCCAGTTGCATGGAAACAGTTCCAATCAACATAAAGTAAGATACCTGCCCAAGCACAATGTGTCCTCCCTACAAAATTGTCAATCGACAAAATGACTAGTAGAAGAAGCTGCTTTGTGCTGCCATTGATTGCTGACAAAAACATTACAATTGGAAATGTAAGGCCTGCCTTTAAAAAAAACAAAAACAAAAATTTATATTTTTGTATGGAATAAAGCTGTGATTTTTTGTGAAGCCTCGTGTTAGGCCTGTATGCTTCGTATTTGAAAGGGCAAGGACACCAAGGCATTTTCTCCTTGGTAAAGGCAACCTATGAGGAAATTGTAAATTTCTCCTCGAGCATTTCAAGGGCACCAAGGCAATGACCAGGGGGCATGAAAGCATCTTTGTTGCCTCTGTGAAGTATCGGGCCTGCTCTGTATCTCTTTATATACCATAGTATTTAAGTGGCTAGAAATACACTTTTTAGCATAGGTATACATTTGCTTTAAACAGTTGATTGTGCGAGACCAAATAGCTCAAGTGTGTATTTTGGTTTTGTACTGAGTTGCACCTGCAATGGGGGAGTGCCGTTTCTGTTCCGCTAAAGAAATTGTCTTGACGAAACAATCGGCTGGATGTTTGCTCGTGTCTTTGTGTTGCTCTGCCACAAAAGATCGCTTATGGAACCTACTTGAGAGTTTACATGTCCTAAACTGTGCGATTGATAGCCGAAGTAGTCACCTGATTAAACATTGATACCTGACCCTGAAACATTCTGTGAAGGAAAGGAGCCATTCGACAGATGTTTGGAAGAGACGCAACTTGTTACACCCTCAATTTATGAGAAAATAGAATTAGCTTTTGCAAACTGCTTACCAACCATAGGTATAAATGCAAGAAACAGAGTCTCTCTCAAAGTTTTTTTTTTTATTGAAGCCTAAAAAAACCTCAAAAAGTTCTGCTAGCAGGGTCGAAACATCAGGGCCCAATTTCATGGCTCTGCTTGCCGCCGAATTCTGCACTTACAATCACGATTCCGCATTACATGCAAGTGCTGAATTTCTGCGCTAGCCTTGTAAGCATAGAGCGCCTAGTTACGCAGAGTACGCACGCGGAGAAGCCAAAATTCGCCGCTTACCCGTGAAAAACGCTTGCCGTAAGCACAGATTTCCCTGCTGCTGTAAGCGTTGATTCTCTGGTTATGGTAAGGCAGAGCCATGAAATTGGGCCCAGGCCATGGTTACTACCCTCAACTCAATTTATGGCGATCAGACACTGTTTTGCTTGAAATACTTCGCTGTGACAAATTGCTGGACAAAAAAAATTGTTTCCTGGTAGTGGTTTTTCCTGGTAGTGGTTTAGGAACTTGCTCTTTGCAGAGCTTCAGATGCGTGTACACACTGTGCGGGTTTCTCAGGCTACTTGATACCAATCGAATCAGCCTCGTCAAAACAGTCACTGGTTTCCATTTACACTGGTGAGATGTATGAGATTTCCCCATTGTCCTTCGTCTTATATCCCTTTCCCCCTGTGAGGAATTCTCAGAGGTGTTGTTTCACCACAGAGTGTTTTTTTGGCTGTTGTTTTTTGTCATCGGTTTAATTTGGACGGGATTCAATTTGCTTTTGGGATTGAAGTTGAAATGGAGCCTAATTGTCGGATCAATAGTAATAATGTGAGTCGGTGGTGAACTGTCATGAATTTACAACGACGCAGATAAACTTTTATGTTTCCAAGTCGTTAAAGGTTTTGTGTACTTTTTGTCAAAAAAACACAATGTCCCCAGATTTACATTAAACTCACACAGCTTGAAGATAATGATAGTAGAAAGCTTCCCTTAAAATATTACTTACTGAGGTGCTGTAGTTTTTGAGAAATGAATTAAACAATGATACAAAAATAATTTTCATCTCGGGGGAGACGAAAATTATTTTAGCATGTAAAACGTATTTACCAGTACTTGTATTTACTGTGGAGTCTTGTGGACATTGTGTTTTGTGTCCAACAAAAAGTACCCAAACCCTTTAAGGATTCTTATGTAATTATATAAATATGCTAACTACTTACATTGTTTTTCTTAGCGGCAACTGGTTACCAATTCAAATGTCACTCAATGAGCATGTTACTTCTCAACCAGTTACAAAATGTTTAAACCACCCCTTTTCCATTTGACTGCCTTTGTTACACCTTCTTGTATTTGTGTATTGTGTTGTCATTAAGCCTTTGAGAAAGACTCTGCTTGGTTTGGCCATTTTGTAATTATTGCAGCAACTTAATTTTATATCCAAGATAGTATTGCAACAGAAGCCTTGAGCCACTGTTGCAAGCACGATCGGTTTAAATATCAGCTCTACATTTTCAAACTCTTTCTTTAAAAACGGTTGCAACTAAAACCAGGTACTATTGTTCATTTAAAATTTCAAACACACTTTTTCCTTATTTTCAAAAGAATTTTCTGGTGAAAGTATTTGTTTTGTTTCCCTACCACGTCTGCTTTATGGTGGTTTTATATAGAATCAATACACTATTGTATGCCTGACATTGAAAGCCTTGTTTATGTATAACAGAGAGATGTACAATTTTGTAAAATCCATTCAGAATAGGTTGTTTGCTTCCTGCCTCATAAAAATTGCCAAGAATAGACCGAGGGACATCGTATGCTCTGCATCTCTGTCCAACCTCGGCAATAGTCTGAGTTTCTAAGAATAGCCATGGTGCTTGTTATATTGTGTGTTGGGAACAATCAAATACACGCAATTCCGCAATTCTCGTTGTGTTCCGGCCTTCACAGATTTGATTAAAGGTCGGTTCTCATTGTGACTTATGAATGTCAGGGTTCGATTCTTACAATCGTGCCTGAAAATAAACGATGTCCTAAATTTGTACATCCACTACTCTTCCACAGTTTGGGTGCTTGAAAGAGACAAATTTAAATAAGCAAGTTTTATCTGAAAGCCAACCAGCACTATATATTTGGACTTAATTACCGAGGAGTTCAGCGCCAAAGAAAATTTTAAGTGATCATGTTGAAGACAATGAAGTACAATTTATTGTGCAGTGTTAAAGATTAAAAGCATTGTCTTTCTAGTGTTTTCCTTTCAAAGGACAGAAAGTTACAAAGGCCAGGTTTGAAAAGGTTGTTTCCTTCAGAATTGATCAATTTGTAGTTAAAATGAGACATCTATTCTGTTTTGGGATATCAAACACCAGGGCCCAATTTCATAGATCTGCTTTCAGCACAAAAGTAGCTATCCCCCAAGCACAACAAAATGATGTGAACCAGAACAGGGTTATAAGCCAAAATACCACGACCCATGTACAAGTTGTGACCGACTTCATTATAGCATGGCATTAGGGGGAAGATGGTGCCCCCCCTACACACACACTTTCAAGTCATGTTCTCCCTAATCAGTATATAATCTATGGGGGCTGACCAGAAGTCATTAGCTACATACCAAGCATTTAAAGGCACTGGACACTTTTGGTAATTGTCAAAGACCAGTATTCTCACTTGGTGTTTCCCAACAATTGCTTAAAACAACAAATCTGTGAAAATTTTGACTTAATTGGTTGCCAAAGGTGCAAGAGAATAATGAAAGAACAAAACATTCTTGTACATATTTGTGTGCTTTCAGATGTCAAACAGGCCTGAAGTCTTTTAATATTTGAGTGAGAAATTACCCCTTTCTCAAAAACAATGTTACTTCAGAGGGAGCTGTTTCTCGCAATGTTTTAACCTATCAACAGCTCTCTATTGCTTGTTACAAGTAAGTTTTTATGCTAACAATTATGGTGAGTAATTACCAATAGCATCCAGCTGTCAATTTCACCAAACTCTTCCTAACTTAGGATTAATCTTGGACTTGGGGCGAGTTAAGTTCTGTATACATAGACATCGGGACGCATTGAACCCATCGTAGGTAAGGACGAGTACTTGTCCTAACTCAAGAAAGGAATTAATCAAGGTGTTTCGTGAAACGGCTGCAGTGCCTTTAAAGCAGTTCCATGGCAGAATATGAGAAGCTGTATATATCAGACATACCACATCATTGCTGAACTGTGGAAGGGAAGAGCCTAGATTAGAGAGGAGTGTCTACAGAGTTTGTCTGGAGGTCTTTAGTGGCCATTCAGTGATATTAAGGAACCAATCAACATGTTTTTCAAATTCTTGGCATAATCCCCTTAGGCTGAACACATCAACATTACAAGGGACTGTACACATTTGTTTACTTTACATGACTGTGTAAACAATTTGGGGATGTTCTTTGGAAGGACTTTTGGTCCTGTTTTTGCAGAAAAAATGGAAATTCTGAATTAGTTATGAAGTATTTCTTTAAGTTTTTGTGACGTTTTTGTTTTTGTTTTACTAGTTTGTCAAAAACTGTAGCATTTCTACCTTCCACCCAGGTAGCAGTTAAAAAGCAGGACAGTTCTTTTTAGAACTGAGAAGTCTCCAGCAATCTACTCCGCTGTAGTAGAGAAGTCTCCCGAATTCAGGAAATCTACTCAGCGATAGAATATAAAGCAAGACAAGTTCTCAAAAGAACATCTAACTGGCAAGTAGTTTCACAAATGGTGTTACCACAAACCAAATATATAGGCATTTCTGTTTTCAATTTTCCAGCATAACTTCATTTATCAGTCAGTGAACAAAAGCTGATCCCACTAATTTGAGTTATGCTTAGAGAACATTTACTTGGATTCTCATTTGAAAGAGGCATAGGGTAATATCTACTGATTGTAACTTTTTCAGCCAACTTTTTAAAAGTGGTACCTTCTGAATCCAGGTTTTTCTTTCTTGTGTTTCAGCTAAAAATTCAGCAACAGCGACTGACAACCAAATAATTTCACCACCATGTAAAGAAATCACTGCATGCCAGGCCGGAAGAATTAGATGCAAACCATTAGTACAAATTGGTCAGTGCAGGAGCGTTATTAAAAAAATGGCAACGCTTAAGTGCCATAATGGATTGGTTTTGCCGGCTAAAATAGGATTATTAACCCCCCCCCCCCCCATCTTCTATAGCTTCGAATTTCCCAGGACTAGTGGTTGCAAAGCACAGCGTACCGAGCGAACAACCACATCCAATGGAGGAGTCCATAACTCATAATGACATATCCATTACAATGATATTTTAGGCTGGAAATCCAATTAAAGTCAGACCAATCTGTCATCCTTACTACCTTGTATATATCTATGACTGCCCTCCCCTCCAATCTTTTTTTAAAATCAAGCAATTGCATAAACACGGATTATATTCCAATCAGGCAAAAGTTTGGGTTTTCTTAATAGGCATGCAATGGAACCTAACAGGATTCGGTGGTCTTTTGAAGTCGCAAGCGTGCCATGGTGGTGGTACCACGTGTTCGTCGTGAAATAATAACCATGGCTTCACTCTCAGGAGGACGTGCGATATTTTCATTTGATTATTAACAACAATAAGTGTATTACTACTGCGCAGTTGAACCCTAACAAAACGAAGTGCATTGAGTTTTTCAATAAGTCATTCATAGGGGTGCAGTGTACTTTATTTATGAAGCGTTGATTGAAAATTATGAATTGCAAAAAAATATGAAGAATCTCTTTATCTGCAGTTTTTTTTTAAGATATGGCGTAGGATTTATAATCCTGTGGGAAAACATATTAGTTTCAATCAAACAGCTTATGATTTTGAAGTTTAAGATTGATCCGCTGGAGAAGTTGTCTAGTCAAGACGAATAATATCATTTAATGGCTTCGAAAATTCCCTGCAAATAAACTTGAATCCGTTGTTAACATGACCTCCAAATTTGATGTTATTTTGAAAAACATTAGTTGTACAGGTTTTTTGTGGTGTTCCCAAACGCTTAAAAAATTTTGCATAAAGATTCTGCTGAACAGGAAGAGGTAGCCACCCACAGGATAGTAATTGCATGGTCCTCCCCAGGTTTGTTAAAAACTGGGGAAATTCTTGGCCCAAATTATTTTGTGCAATATTATTATTGTTGTTGTGTATTGGTCAAAATTTCTGCTAGCTTGTTTGTGCATGGGGAAAACCCTATCATGTGCCATTTGTGACTGGTAGGCCCTATCTTGCATACTTATGCTCTGCAGGAAAAATAGTTAATCGCTAACGACTTATTGTCTGCTTAAAGGGTTTTGGTACGTGATGGTAGAAAGCTTCCTTTAAAATATTGCTGAGGTGCTGTAGTTTTTGAGAAATGAGTAAAACAATGTCACCAAAATAATTTTTTGACTCCCGAGACGAAAATTAATTTTAGCAGTTCTATGAAATGGGGTCCAGGTGTTTCATGTACTTCTAATCTCAAGCAGGAAGTCTGGGATGAAGACTTGTAAACTAGTGTGTTTCTTATCACAAGTCATTTGTCTCAAGTAGCCACTTGTGAGACTTCACTAAGTGAAAAAAAACCTCCTCAGCTAGTACCAGACATTCTTGTCCATGCAGAGTTCTTGTAAAACCCTCCTCAGCCAGTACCAGACAATCTTGTCTCATTTCGAGTTCTTGTGATTTTACCAGCGGCCCGCCCTTTTGAAGTCAGACCACTTTGTCAAAGTCTCTCTTTGTCTGGCAAAGAAACTTTTTCCAGAACAGATTTTTGTTGTGTGTGATGATTGTTTGTTGAGAGCTACTTCAGTTTGTCTCCAAGTTGACTTGAAGACCGTCAAGTGCTTTTTTTGAAGATCTGTATTCAAGTGAGGAATGTTTAGCTCCAATTTGCAGTTGGCAGGAACTGATTTTTGTAATTGTATGGGGTGAATTAGAGTGCCTGCTTGGAATCTTACTTGCCTGGGGCACTTAAATTTTTAATATGTATGCAGCATAGTTTAAAAAGAAGCCACTATTCGTATTATATATGCAGCATGGTTTGTAAACTACTTTGTTGTAATTATGAAAAAATGTTCCCAGCAAATCAAAGCGAGAGCTAAAGGCTTGCAAATATCCTGCTATGTACACGTCCAACCATAGAGCAAGAGAAAGTAAAAACATTGTTTATTCAAGTCATAGGGCAACATTAGGCCAAACAATAATTTAAAAAACATGTTTAGCGCCCCCACCCGCGTCCTTTTTAGAGGCCTCCCCCCTTTGTTTTCTCTTTTTTTTTTACAGGGAATGAAAAGGATATACTTTAACAGTCTCAGCTACAAAAACAAGATTTACAAAATTAGCCCAGACGATTGTCTTAAAAGATATGTCTTACAGCCATTTTGAAAAAGATGAAGAAAAAAAGGCACTCCTGCCCTTTTTTATAAAAAGGGAGGACGCTAAACTGTTTTTATTTGGCCTTTACTGAGGCTATGATGGCTGTACTGGAGCCCTGACAACAAGTGATTTAAATAACAATGGGGTGTTGGGCAGTTGGTGTTATAGGCCAGTTTGCGGCTCTAGAGGAATTCACCAAGATCCCAAGGACACACACTGAGAACAATAACATGAGCTAAACAGGTCATGAATGAAGCAATTAAAGAGACCACACCAACCTCCTCCCTAATCCTATAGGGGGCAAAGAATCCCCGCCTTTATTCAGCTGAGATTATAGCTGGCCTTGTGGACAGCATCTTCCTGATTTGCTTCCTGTATTATGTGTGCAAATCACTTGCGCTGTCTGTCCAGAAAGAGAAAAAAAAAACGAGAAAAAAACATCCTCCTTCGTCGCGGCACACCACTCTGTGTATTTAGGACGTTGCTTGCACTAAAAATCGCACCTTACGACAATTGATCATCCGTAGAAGCACTCGATCATGCAGTTGGATTGCCACGCTTCATCCATGCACAGTACGCTGGATCCCCCAGTATTAAAAGTGTTGCATTGCCAGAGATACAAGACTTGATTAGGACTGGGGTATAGTACCCTTGCTTCTCATGGTTCTATCTTCCTGTCTGTGTCTGTTAACCCAGGCCTGTAATCAAATTGCTGCAGCTAGGGAGGAATACCGTGGAGTGAGCCGTAAGACTTGGACTAGATGAGAAAACAAACAAGAGCCAGACAAAGGTTCACTGTTCTTTTGCTCTTCCGGCTGGGGAGATGGACACTGAAATGAGATTTTTTCTTGTTGAGATGTTTCAAACAAACTAAATGATGAACCGCATCACTTAAGTTAATGAAATATTTAACTTTTGGAAAAATGTTAATTTTAATGTTTGAAGTGCAAAATGTGTCTGTGTGAGGGTATAGGCCCTTCAGATTGTGTTACATAAAATGTCATGAAATTTGCAAACAAGTTTTATGAGATAAATTGCTGTGCAGGCAACATTGTCGCTCCCTGATTTAAAACAGCAAACTTTTAAAGTTAAAAATAAAACAAAAACATTATTTTCCTTTAAGGTGAGCCGTGAGCATTAACAGATGCTAAGTAGCCATGACCCCAGTTTGTTGTTTTTCCAGATAATTTCCTCCGTAACTAAGAGTCAGCAACGAATTTGTGAGCGCTGCCTAAAGTTCTCTTGAGGGGATATATGACAGTTGTTTGAAAAAATCTTTGCCTCGTTCATCAATTAAGGCTGGTACTATTCAATTAGGATTGATTTCCTAGCGCTGAAGTAACATGGACTGATATCAGTTTATTCTGCATAATTAGACACTTGCTGTCAGACATAACAGTGGGTACTGTGGGGAGAAAATAAGCTGGGAATCAATTGTTTCTGCATAGCCAGAAACAGTTTAATCTAGATCTTTCCCGTAAAAAATAATTTATAAATACAAAGGAACCTAAGTCATCCTCCTCTAATAATGAAGAAGCCAAAAACAAGCACTCAACTTGTGACTATCAAAACTTATAAGTACAAATCTAATCCGTATATTTCCCTGCAGATTTTTACTAGGCAAGTTCAAATTCTGGAGGATTTAGCACAAGCCGAAAGAAAACTGCATCAACTAATCTTATGAATTCTTGATGAGGATTTTCTTTTTGTTTGGAGGTGTCAGAAGAAGGTGTCTTGTCTCGGAGCTTGGAGCAGACAAAATTATTGTTACTTCTCGTTAATCCATTTGAGAGGATTTACGTAGGGTTTCTTAAGATGTGCTTTTCACTCTTAAGCTTCTTTATTTTTTGGAATGCACACCTTGAGGGCAGTTTGGAGCTTTTTGCACCTTTTGGGGCTGGATATTCAAGGATTATTTGCGCAGACAAATTTGTCGGGAACTTGAAAGAAATTCTGCCACCCACCATTTCTTGAAAATCATTTGTGTGTTTTTTTGGTCTATAGTTGTCTGAGCCTGTTTTTCTCTTGTACGAGGTTGAGCATAATATAAAGTTTAGGTTAATCTTGCAATTACTAATTCCTTCTCTTCTTTTGATATTTTGTTGTCTATAGAGGGCGCTAGAAAGCCTGACAGTGAGAAGACATTTTTCCCCACCCTCCTGAAATTCAGTTGTGTTTTTTTGCCTATATTTGTCAGTGCCTGTTTTCCGTTGTTTAAGGTTGAGCATGGTTTAGATTCAGCTTGCAGTTGCTAATTATTCTTTTCTTCTTTTTATTTGTTTGTCTACAGAGGGCGCTAGAAAGCCTGAGAGAGAGAAGGAGCCTGGTGGTGTTGATGATCCAACCGGAAGCAAGCCAACTGGAAGTAAGTAGCAGCATGGAGGTAGAATTAGAGGTTCTCCGTGTTTAACCTGGAAATCCATTTTTTTTTATAACCCCCAGCACTAAAACAAAATCAATACAGTATCAATTAAAAAAAAAAAATTTTTTTAATTGTATTATATATCCTAGATCAAATTCATAAAAAAATGAAGATAAAACCTTAGATTGGAGAGTAACCCCAGATTGCAGAGTAATACTTTCAAAACCTAAGATAAATTTATGTATTTAGCAGGCTTCAGACCCACAAGCTTTCACGCTCGTAAGCTATTAAACTTTGCACTCGCAAGCTTTCATGCTTTGCACTCATAGTTCAGGTTTTTTTTCCAACAGCCTTTCACATCCCTGAAGTAGAGATAAAAGATTTAGAGCACCAAAGGCCATTTCAGGAAGCAACTGATTTGATGCAACAATTATCAGTGCAGAAAATAATATTTGCTATAAATTATATAACACAATATGTAGAGTTACAGTTTCTCATAACAATTTCAACATGTGGATTGACATGCAGGCTTAAACTGAAAATACTTTAAGGTGCTTGAAAATTATTTTTTTAAGTTACACTCAAAATTTATTTAAAAAAGATTTATTTAAAAAAAATGGACAAAAGATTTACAGAAAAGGCAGATAACTTTTTCCGTCCATTTTCAACAAGTTCAACATGGCTTTTTCTATCCCCAGTGCAAGAGGCGCTATTACAGTTTTTATGAACACAACAGGATGCAAAGTGGTCCCTTTATTATTCCATAACCGACTGTTTCTTTCGTCACCAGCAAAACCCAAATTTTCTCAGCCGTCCAAGATGCGCAAGAAGAACCTTGTGCGGCCGTTGAATAGCTCCGTTAGACTAAAGTGTGCTGCTACGGGCTACCCCAAACCTCAGATACTATGGATGAAGAACTCCATCATGCTGACTGATGCTGAGCTAGGTGAAGAGGGAGCAGGCTGGACTCTGAAATTGATCAACCTACGACCGGCGGATACTGGGGAATATACATGTGTCGTTCATAATCGCAATGGCCGGATTAATGCAACGTACACTGTGGAGGTTGTAGGTAAGCTTGGAAGTTAATAATAATAATAATAATAATAATAATAATAATAATAATAATAATAATAATAATAATAATAATAATAATAATAATAATAATAATAACGCCTTGTAATGCGCACATATCCAACCTGCTGGGTGATCAAGGAGCAATAAAACCAAAAAACAAACGAAGGAAAACAGACACAAACAAATGAGTCCTTTTTGAGAAGAGATTTTTAATTTTGTGGTATAAAGACAAGATCTTAAATTGAGAGTTCCAGATGTGTGGCGTAGCTGAAGAAAATGGTTTTTGTTTTACAGTTTTGTCCAGAACTCTCTCTGTTGAATGTAAGTGTCTAATAAAAAAAGGGTAAATAAAAAACAACCTCTAAAATTTGCAATACCTTTGCCATTTAAACAGGAAATATCATCAATAATTGGAATGACAAAATGGTATTTGCAGGATGCCTTGATATGACACCAAGAGCAATGTCAAATTTGATATTACCGATCCCAACAGTATAAAGTGTCAGCACACAAATTTGCTTAGCACAGATGAAACTTGCTTGTGGGATACAAGTCACCAGCCAAAATATTGTGTTATGTATATTGTTTGCAACTGGTTCCCTGCTAGGGTGATTAGTTGCGACCAGTACCAACTTGCATACCCTGGAAGACTATATCTTTAAACTGACATTTTCATATCTAGTTATGTTTTTCTCTAATAACTGCCTAAATGAAAAGTGCAGCTATTTACTTTAATTGTTTTTTTCTTGATACAGAGCAAGTGCACGACAAGCCTGTGCTACAAGGTGAACATCCAGTCAATACGACAGTCGCTTACGGAGGTACCACATCTTTCCAATGCCGAGTCCGCAGCGACACGCCCCCACACATCCAATGGTTAAAGAGGGTAGAGCCCCACAACACCAACCAACAGATCAACGCAACCCTGGACATGGACGGACAGAAGTTTGTGGTGTTGCCGGCCGGCGAGGTGTGGTCTCGCCCTGATGGGTCGTACTTGAATAAACTCATGATATCACAAGCTACTGAGAGGGATAGTGGGATGTATATATGCCTTGGAGCTAACACTAATGGTTATAGTGTAAAGAGCGCTTTCTTGGAGGTTCTACCAGGTAGGTTAGGTTCACCCGTCCCAAATGGATAAAAAAATGTGTTATCAGAAAAGAAAGTTTTCTAAATAAAAAAAACTCTTTGGGTTGTTGATGATCTCCTAGGAGGTCTGGTTGGTGTAGTGGTATCTTGTTCCACCTTCCATCTCTCAAACCCCAGTAAAATCCAACTTAGGGCACTATGTGGCATGGTTGGCTTGTGCGTATAAGCGCTCGCCTCTCACCAAGGTGACCCCGGTTCGATTCCTGACCAGGGCCATATGTGAGTTGAGTTGTGCGCTGGTTCTCTGTTGTGCCACGAGGGTTTGCCAGACCATCCTGTTTTCCTCCCTCGAGAAAAATCAAACACTTTCGATCTTTGGCTGTGCTCCGTGGTCATAATGGGTTGATGTGGCTGGCAGCCAAAGGCGCACTTGCATGCCTTCTTCTCGAACACGTTGTAGCCGCGTTCCATCGCAATTCAGCTCTTAGCTGCAAGTAAGGATGATTAGCCACCCAAATTATTATTATTGTGTGAATCAGGGTTTTCAGTCCCTACTTGACTCCATGGGTTTTACCTGGAATGATTCTCTGGGGTTTTGTCCCACTTCTAAATCGAAATTTCTTCATTTTCTTCTCTCTTCTCGTTTGGCTTTGGAGAGCGATGAGAATATATATCCAAATCCAAATGGATCGAATGACGGTTATCAGTAAAGAGCTTATCAATGAACACTTAATTGCAAATGTTATTCGATACACCAGCTCCCATTTGCAATAAACAGTTTTAGACTAACAAATACTCTAATTTTGTTCTTCAGATCCAAGTGGACGAAGGAAAAACACCCCAGACAGCGAGCTGACAAACAATGATGTTGACCAGACTTTAGTGGCCGTTCAGAATTCAGCGGGTTTGGACTCTACAAAGAAGGCTCTTCTCATCACCATCCCCCTGGCGTGTGCAATCCTCTTCTGTGTTGGGGCAGCGGTCTGCACCTACCACCGCAACAAAAACTTACAGGGTTACTCCAGCCCGCCCCCAATCATCCAACCCTCCAATCACCTCGCTGCTAAAGGGGAGCACAAGCGGAACACTCCGACACTTCCTACACAATCAGACTGTGAGCAGAGTGTACCTCTGACGTCTCCACCTCCAAGCCTGGCGGGGGTTCTCTCGTACCATCCGCCGAGTAGAGAGGCAGCTATTAACAGATACCCAGACTTGGGAATTAGTGGTGGGAGTTACTCGGACACCTTAAACAGCAGCGGTAGCCTGTCGAGTAGTAAACTACACATGCATAAACATGTACATCAGCACCATGTGGTGCATCATTGCTAGCATTTCTAAGGGACTTCTTGTATAGATTTATATATATATAAATATATAAAAAATGTGTATATACTAATGAAATTAAAGCATATACTAAATGGCATCTCGGTTGTTGTTGTTTTGGGGGTTTTTTTGGACAGAGGAACCAAAAGCTTATCCTACTATTTATGTTAAATATTATGTGAACATATCTCAAAAGAATGGCTGGAATCGGCAAGATTTACAGTCGTTTCTGTTAGAGAAAGAGGGACTCTTACCAAAATATAAAATACACTCTCATCACTTTCCTAGTGAAAAAGTTTATTCCAGGATTTCCTCTTGGGCTCTTAATGGTTTCATTGTCATTTCAACATCAAACCATACAGTGGCTTTGGGTTTCGTCAGAAAAAGAAGATTTTTAGTAGTGGCGTTTTAGTCACTTTTTTTCCCGACTCTCTGTAATTTGCCCATACATTAACCGCTTTGAAATATAAAATACCAGCCCTCATTTCACAGAGACGGTAAGCTGGGGGAAATTTGACATATCAACTTTCTGAACGGAAAGCAGAACTATTTTTGGACAAAATAACACACTTGGGCCTCTCCCATTGGGCAATGTAACAGTATTCTGACCACCATATCTCAAAAAGGTTTATAAGACAGTCTATATGCTTAGCAACTTCGCTCTATGGAGTTGACTATGGAATAGGACAGTCCATGCTTAGCAACTTTGCTCTATGGGTTGACTATGGAATAAGACAGTCCATGCTCAGCAACTTTGCTCTAAGGAGTTGACTATGGAATAAGACAGTCCATGCTTATCAACTTTGCTCTATGGGTTGACAATGGAATAGGACAGTTCATGCTTAGCAACTTTGAGTCCATGCTTAGCAACTTTGCTCTTTGGTGTTGGCTATTGAATAGGACAGTGGGTCTCCCCTCCCCTGTATCGCTTCTTGGTATCCTATATAGTGCCTCAACCACAATGCCATATTTGTATATAGTGTACCTAAAGCCATGTTTGTACAGCTGCAGATACTATTGTTATTATATAAAGTACTTATTTTATATAGATGCTGGTTAAGACCATCGGAGCGTTAAGAAATGTTAATGATGAATTATTCTTCACTGAAGGTTATACAGTACTTTTTTTTATTTAAAGAAGGCTAACCCCGACTGTATGTATTTCTTGTTTTAAGGCACTGGACATCTTTGGTAATTACTCAACAAAATTGTTAAAATAAAAACTTACTAACTTGATAACGAGCAATGGAGAGCTGTTGATAGTATAAAACATTGTGAGAAACGGCTCCCTCTGAAGTAACATATCTTTTGAGAAAGGGGTCATTTCTCACTCAAATTTGAAAAGACATCAGACCTGAAGTTTTGCTGGGCATCTGAAAGCAAAGCAAGTAATGCAACAAGGCTGTTTTTCTTTCATCTCTTGCAACTTCGATGACCAATTGAACCAAAATTTTGACAGGTTTGTTATTTTATGCATATAATGGGATACACCAAGTGAGAATACTGGTCTTTGACAATTACCAAAGGTGTCCACTGCCTTTAAGCCTGTGCTGCACCATGGTGAAGCTTAGATTAGAGTCTGCCTGTTGAATAGTTTTGCACCTGACTCTGTGGGTTAAAAGATGAAGAATGTTACATTATTATCTGGTATTGATTGATAAATTATCAAAAACCCTCTCTCGACCCCCAGTTTTCTGCACAGACCTAAACCACTTTATGTCGCCCATTTTTTTATGGGAAGCATGCCAACTACAGGCACCTTTTGGAAATAGTAAAACAAAACGATCAGACGCCTATGATTTGGTGTGAGATCTTAAGCATTCTGTATCTTAAGATACTTCTCTTTTCAGAAATGGTGGATCTGAGAAGAACCAGAAATAAGAAAAGTCTCAACATTTGAGTGCCTTGAGTACCTTGATTGGTAGATAGGTGCACTATACAAGACTTATACAAGAGATATTATTATTATTATTATTTAAACTGTGTACTTTGCTCATCTTAGCGATTGCATTCTACTGAAGATGAGCTGTTCGCAACGTCAAGAAGAATGTTTCTGAATTCTAGTTCTTTGAAGAACCACCACTTCTCACAAGAGGGATTTTCAACAATTTAAGTTTGGATTTAAGCATTGGGACAGTAAATTAATGACCAACCAATTGACCATAGTGGTATACCTTATAATAGTACGCCCTGCTAAAATGCACACTGCACGACAACATGGGGGAATCTGCATTCACAAAATGGCACAAACGAGGTTTAGGGATTTAGTGCTGGTGATTGACATAAGGGCCCAATTTCATAGAGCTGCTTAATGAGAAAAGATTGCTTAGCACATTCTGCTAAGGTGAAATGAGTAGAATACCAGTCACATATTGTACATGTGACATGGTAGTTTGGCTGGTAACCTTGTTCTGGTAAGCATCATTTTCTTGTGCTTAGCTGCTTTTTGTGCTTAAGCAGCTCTATAAAATACGGCCCATGTAATTGGGTTGATATTGTGCCTTTCAAACTAAAGACAGTACCCTGACAAAAAAGTCATGTTGTAAAATTGTTTTTGTTGTTTTAAAATGCTGTTATTTTTATTGTTTCAAAGTTCACCTGTTGTTTTTTAACAGTTTTTCTCCAACCAAAGTTACAAATCACTGCCAAAAGTTGTTATTTAATTATTTTGTAAATTGTGTCACCACTATGAAATATTTAAGTAAACCCTCTTTTTACATGTTTCTCTTATGTATAGACATTTCAGTATTAGATATTTAAGGTATGTTCAGTTTTTTGGTTAAAACAGTTGCGTTGTGGTTGGTTTTTGTTTTAGTTGCTCCTGCAGTACCCAATTTGTAATGGAGAGCTTAGTAGATCCAAAACAATGTTATACTTGAGGGTATTTGATATAAATTGTTTTTTTCTCCGACTGATTTTTCAGTTACACTTGCCTGGATGATATTTGATTGCCAGATTTGTTTTACTTCAAGGCACTGGGCACTATTGATAATGGCTCAAAATAATTGTAAGCTTAAACATTTACTTGGTAGTGAGCACTAGAGAGAAGTTGATAGTATAAAACATTGTGAGAAACGGCTCCCTCTGAAGTGACTTAGTTTTCAAGAAAGAAGTAATTTTCCACGAATTTGATTTTGAGACCTCAGATTTAGAATTTGAGGTCTCAAAATCAAGCATCTGAAAGCACACATGGTACGACAAGGGTGTTTTTTTTTTTTTCATTAATATTTCGCAACTTCAACGACCGACTGAGCTTAAATTTTCACAGGTTTGTTATTTTATGCAAATGTTGAGATACAGCAAGTAATAAGACTAGTCTTTGACAATTACCAATAGTGTCCAGTGTCTTTAAAGGCACTGGGCACTATTGGTAATGGCTCAAAATAATTGTAGACTTAAACATTTACTTGGTAATGAGTGGTGGAGAGCTGTTGATAGTATAAATCATTGTGAAAAATGGCTCCCTCTGAAGTAACGTAGTTTTTGAGAAAGGGGTATCTCACTCAAATAATGAAAGACTTCAGGCCTGAAGCCTTTTGTTATGCATCTGAAAGCACACAAATTTGTGCAACATAAACAAGTGTGTTTTTCTTTTAATTTTTCTCTCGCAACTTCGACAACCAATTGAGTTCAAATTTTCACAGGTTTGTTATTTTATGTTGGAAAACACCAAGTCAGACCTGATCTCTGACAATAACCAAAGGTGTCCAGTGCCTTTAACTGTCTTGAGAGATGAGTGAAACTGACTGGTAACATGACAGCTCTATTCGAGGAGTTCAGCCCAAGATTGTTTTGAACTAAGCAATGTGAAACCAAAGAGTAGGCCTAGTCTATTTTTAATAACTGCGATTGTTCTAGGCATTTGTCATCTTTTATTGCATTGAAAACTTTTGGCCATGTGACCCGAGACATCACATGTTTACAAAGAAGCCACAGAGCTGTTATTCATCACAATTCTTGATCTGATGTAAAGCCCAGTTCATACTTATGATGTCACAGATTCGCAACAGATAATTCGCAACAGATAATTCGCAACCGTTGAGCTCTGTTCAACTCCTGCCAAACCTTTGCTGCGAAAACAGCAATGTGACGTCAAAATTCGCAGGAAGTATGAACCAGGATTCAGTGATGCAAATCGAAACATTTCTTATACAACCTGTGTAGTTTCTTGCCTACTTGAAAATGCACTGGATCGTACCAGGTTACTACTCTTTTTGTTAACAAGGTAACAATGTCTATTCTTATTTAATTATTCTTTCCTAGAAGTCGCACTCTAACCACACATTTGAATGAAAATTTGCCACTTCTGCAGCTTTTGGTCTGGGGTTGATTTCACAAAGAGTTAAGACTAGTGTTATCTTGAGTTAGGATGAGACTCGTCCTATCCTAAAAGGACAAGCCTTAAGTTTTTAATCTCTTAAGACTAGTCCTAACTCTTTGTGAAATTGATCCCTGGTCATGCCGACTGTGAACAACAATTTATTTTCAGAAATTTATGTGTGTGAAAATTTAAGCTGAATTCGTACAAAATCATGTGAACAAGATTCTTATCATTTAAAGCATCTAATCAGTAAAACAGTCAACATAAAGTGTTTGTGGGGTGCCATTTCTAAACTGGGAATTACATACAGTACAGGCCACCAATGCTTTGACCTCTGTTGCCCCATGTCTTGGCCTCGGTGCCCCTTCAGAAGTTTCACATTGGCTTTACGATTTCCCAATGGAAGTGCCCTTCACAAAATGAAAATGGCCTTGCCCTCTTAAATATGAATTCCAGGCCAGCATTTCCCTACCCCTGAGAAACACAAAACCATAAAAACAGTTGACAACATTTTGAAATACTTTTAGGGTTTGCGTAAATGGCATTAATGTTAGCCAGTGTGCAAATACAGTCGTGTATTCAGAGAGATGTGTCAGGGATTTATAGTTTATATTTAACAAGCTGCTTTTTCACGTCACATAATGGCATTTTTTGTACATTCTTCTATTGTATATAGCTGTTGAATTTTCCGTAAATGTGAATACAGAAAAAAAGAAATGTGTCAAACTTCAAAACTGTGAGTGATGTTGTTATTTATTGGGCCAGTTGACCTCATTGGGGTCAAGATCTGTGTGTGTCTGTGTATTTGTTTTGATAAACCTTAGACAGGGGTGCGTTTTGGCGGCTGTAACCAATAATTGTTTCTGACGTCATAATCAAAACGGTTAACAAGCTCACAACTCGGTTATCGTTCAGTCTGAACAGCAGAACCAACGACCAACAACCGAAACAGTTTTTGGTTGGGGTCGCCAAAACGCACTCCAGAGTGTAAGATTCTAAAAAGCCACTCCATGTATGGTCAAAGACTCTTTCAAGATGTTTCTTTACTGAGTTCCTTTTTAATCAATAAAAACTATCATTATGAATTGCTGGACCCTCTTGTGATTCTCTTTTTTTTTAAAGCCTAATTTGATAAAAATACCTTGTGATTTTTATCAATTTTCGAGCAAAGCCTTTAATCAAATTTAGGCAAAAAAGGGAATTAATCAGAAGGGGTAAGTCCAGCATTTCCATCAAACTTAGGCCAAAATCACAAGGGAGACCAGTTATCAAATTTAGGCCAAAATCACAAGGGAGACCAGTTATCAAATTTAGGCCAAAATCACAAGGGAGACCAGTTATCAAATTTAGGCCAAAATCACAAGGGAGACCAGTTATCAAATTTAGGCCAAAAAGTGAAAAAAATTACAAGGGGTAAACTCCAGCATTTTTATTAAACTTGGGCCAAAAAGCGAAAAATCACAAGTGGAAAGTCCAGCATTGCTATCAAATTTAGCCCAAGAAATTAAAAAAACTCACAAGGGGTAAGTCCAGCATTTTTATCAAATGTAGGCCAAAAAGCAAAAAAATCACTAGGGGTAAGTCCAGCATTTTTATCAAATTCGGGCCAAAACGCGAAATAATAACAAGGGGCAAGTCCATCATTTTTATAAAATTAGGCCAAAAAGTGAAAAATCACAAGGGGTAAGTAAGTCCATAATTTTTATCAAATTTAGGCAAAAAAAAATTAAAAATTACACAGGGTAAGTCCAGCATATTTATCAAATTTAGGCCAAATGGCGAAAAAATCACAAGGGGTAAGTCCAGCATTTTTATCAAATTTAGGCCAAATGGCGAAATAATAACAAGGCTAGTATTTTGTCACATTTAGGCCAACGTAAGTCCAGCATTTTTATTGAAATGAGGCCAACAAGTGAAAAAAATGACAAGGGGGTAAGTCAAACATTTTTATCAAATTTAGGCCAAAAAGTTAAAAAATCACAAGGGGTAAGTAAGTCCAGCATTTTTATCACATTTTGGCCAAAAAGTGTAAAAAATCACAAGGGGTAGTAAGTGCAACAATTTTGTAACATTTGTGCCAAAAACATGAAAAAAAAATCACAAGGGGTAAGTCCAACATTTTTATCAAATTTAGGCCAAAAAGTGTAAAAAATCACAGCATTTTTATCAAATTTAGCCCCCCAAAATGAAAAAATCACAAGGGGAGAGTCCAGCATTTTTATCAAATTTAGGCCAAAAAGTGAAAAAATCACAAGGGGTAAGTCCAACATTTTTATCAAATTTAGGCAAAAAAAAATGGGAAAATCACAAGGGGTAAGTCCAGCAATTTTGTCACATTTAAGCCAAATAATAGCGAAAAAATCACAAGGGGTAAATAAGTCCAGCATTATTAGCAAATTTAGGCAAAAAAGCGAAAAAATTAAAACAGGGTAAGTCCAGCAATTTTGTCAAATTTAGGCCAAAAGTGAACAAATCACACGGGAGTCCAGTTATCAAGATTAGGTCTAAAAGTGAACAAATCACAAGGGGTAAGTCCAGCATTTTTATCAAATTATTTTTAGGCCAAAAAGTAATAAAAACAGGGTATGACCAGAAATTTTGTAAAATTTTGGCAAAAAAACCCAAAAGGGGTAAGTCCAGCATTTTGTAAAATTTAGGGCAAAAAGTGAAAAAAATCACAAGGGGTAAGTCCAGCATTTTTTTCATATTTAGACCAAAAAGTGAAACAATCAGAAGGGGGTAAGTCCAGAATTTTTATCAAATTTAGGCCAAAAACTCAAAAACTCACAAGAGGTAAATGCAGCATTTTTATCAAATTTAGGCCAAAAAATTTACAAAAATCACAAAGGGCAAATTAAGGCCAAAAAAGTGAAACAATCACAGTGGGTAAATCCAGAAGTTTTATCAAATTTTACCCAAAAAGTAAGAAATTCACACTGGGTAAGACCAGCAATTTTGTAAAATTTTGGTCAAAAGATGAAAAATTCACAAGAGGTAAGTCCAGCAATTTTGTCAAATTTAGGCCAAAAAGTGGAAAAATTACAAGGGGTAAGTCCAGCATTTTTATCAAATTTAGGCCAAAAAGTTATAAAATCACACAGGAAAGTCCAGCAATTTTGTAAAATTTAGGCCAAAAAATGGAAAAATGTGAGTCCAGCATTTTTTTCAAATTTTTGCCAATAGAAGAAAAATTCACAAGGGTATAAGTCCAGCATTATCAAATTTAGGCGAAGAAGAAATAAAATCACACCAGGTAAGACCAGCAATTTTGTCAAATTTAGGCCAAACGGTGAAAAATTCACAAGGGGTAAGTCCAACATTTTTATCAATTTTAGGCCAAAAAGTGGAAAAATCACAAAGGGGTAAGTCCAGCATTTTTATCAAATTTAGACCAACAAGTGAAAAATCACAAGGGGTAGTCTAAGTCCAGAATGTTTACGAGCAAACAACATAATTCAAACAACTCAACATTATTATAAAATTAATTTAAACAGAATACACTAAAATACCGGAAATTTGATGATTTGGGAGAGCCTCAAAACCTGGCGTGGGTTTTAGGCCATTTAGGATGAGCCTCAACACCGGACACAAGTTTTAGGCAATCATAGGAAGAGTAAAAACGAGGTGGTTCAAGCCGTCAACTTGAAGGAGAAAGAGCACAGTGTTGTCTCACTGTCTCTGCTTGGCTGTAACTGGCTCTCACAGTCGCCATGATGATACCGATGTTAAAAGAGAGCAAATTACAGCTCAACAAGGTGGGCAAGGCTGATACACCAATGAACTGACTGGACAGTGGTGGGGCTAAGGCTGAAGTGGTGACACCCATCAGTGGAAAGTTAGGAAGAGCCCAAGTAGGCAGAGTCAGTGATGTTACCCAGCAAAAGCATACCCTGTTTTATAAAGGCTTTAACATCACCCACTGCAGTAGGCAAGTACAAGAATCCTTGTGCCCACGAACAAATACTACATAATGACCGTTGCATTTGTAACAATGCACATTGTGTAAAAATGCATGCATGTGTTGCTCAATACCACAGATGTTCTTCAAGCAGACAAATATGTAAACATAAGTAGCAGGTGGGTATGAACAGAAACAGGGAAATTTAAAAAAAGGGAGAGGAAGTCCAGCATTTTAAAAAACAAATTAAGGCAAAAAAGTGAAAAAAATCAAATGTGGTAGTCGGCATTGTTGTAAAATTTAAGGAAAAAATCACAAGGGCCAAGTCCAGCATTTTCTCATTATTATCATCAAATAGGGCGGTTGATGACGTTATGTACAATCCATCTATTACTACAAACAAGGAAACGGTGTCAGAAGACAAAACAAAACTTGCATCAGTATCAAAACTCTCGGTTAAAAGCGGTTGAATTTATTTATTAATATACACAACTGAAAAATAAAATTGCATAAGGAGGTATGCCACAGAACAAACAAAGCTAAGATTTGCAAAAATATGCAACATTCAAACTTTAACCTTTTGAGGAAAAGATACCAAAATTCAGATCACGATTTGTATTTAAGCCCCTCCAAAATTAAATTCATTTAAAGATATTTGGGGAAATTTTTTAATCACATGTACAATATTTATTGAATTAAGTAAAACGTTTCATGAATAACAAATTAATGTGGTGCACCTTTTACAAATACCGAACAGATAAGTTGTAAAGCACCTTCATACAAATTTGCATCCAAAAACATTACAGAAAAGTCATATTAACTTAATTGATAGTTGAAGAGAAACAAAAAACTGTTTTCCTGATTCATTGAGAATGGTACGAGACTCGTTCAATTACTGACAATTTCACAAAATTCTTCAAAGTAAAATTACAATGATCATTTTTGTTTTTAAAAAAAGCAGATCTTTTTTAGTAGAAACATTGGGTAGAAACATGTCTATAAACTTAAACGAGCAAACAAATTGATACTTAAAGTGAAGAACACAAAATGGTTGAATAACAATATTTTAATGACTTACTCAAAAGACAAGTTTCTTGTCAACTTAAGGCACCGAGAAAAAACACAGCCTAGTGAGCAATGATGTCACTTTTTGCCAAAGCTAAAATAAACAAATTAAAAAACATTGTTATCGAGCTTTTGAATTAGGCATCTGTAAAAAATCCATTTGCTTAAGTAGACCTACCACAAATAGTGAAAGGGATTGTTGCAAAGAATATTATGATATTTCCAGGTGATGAATAAAAAAAAACAACCACAAATGAAAGACTTTTATTTTATGGTCGGAGAAGGTAGGGGTTGAATTCACACTGATACTACACCTACTAATAGGCACCATTGATATTAAATGCTTCAAATCTAATTTACATAACTGATATAAGTCTGGGTTTTCTATTGGTTTTTATTGCATGGTCTAACTCTTAGTAAAACATTGGGACGCCCACACGAACATAAGGGCCCAATGTTGAGAAACAATATTTGGATACATGTATATGTTCAGTAGTACTTACATTATCAGTCCAAATTAGGTTCTAATTGAAAGCCCTTGCTCTAGTCCAATTTACCCAGCTTTGGCAGAAAAAGCCTTGTTTTTGGCGTGAAGCATTTTCTTTATTTTCTATTTTCCAAGATCTGAACAGAAGGGGGTCAACTTTGTTAAGTTTGATGAACTTACCAGTGTTTTCTTTTGTTGCGTTTCTTAATTCCTTTATACTATTTAAAATAAACATTAGCAAAAGGTGGTCCGCGTTTACTTTATCAAAGATATTTTTGACTAGGATACAAATTTGGTCAAAAAGTAGAAAATTTGGTATGGCAAGAAAAAATATATAAAGCCAAATGAAAACAACTTGTAGTTTGTCTTTCTTGGAATATGGGAGAATCTTACTAATTGCCTTCAAGGTGTTTGGATATTTTCATAGAAAACATTAAGTTTTAATTCTTAAATCAGAGACCTCTAAACAAAGCAACTAAAAACCTCACATTACCTGATAACGGTTTTAAATTCTCCTTACGTTTTCACTAAATTAAATACACTTATTTTACATTATACACTGATCGGAGGATTATAAGGAGAATTAGAGTTTCTGTCTACATGTACATTTAAGTCTAGAATCTACCACTCTCTACACTCTACCTTTATCTTAATATATATATATGTATGTACATGTGAAGGAGCTGTGCTACTCATGGTCATCTAATAAACTTGATGTTTAGGGTGAGGCTCTGCCTTACTCTCTTAATGTAAAAAGAGTGAACAAAAACCCACTTGTTTTGCCTGCCATACCACTCTTGCAAAGAGCCATATGTCGGACAACTCTCTTTTTTTAGTGAAAGACCGGTACTTTCAACTCAATGTAGAGTGAAGTTCGTTATAATTTCACTCAGAAAGAATGACACAGATTGACTTTCCGTCTCAAAAGAGTGAAACTGACACCACTCGGACAAGAGAGTGAAATTTTCACTCTTATACATTTATGAGAGTAGCGCTATGACTTGTGTTTAAGACTGTGTCTGAATTTGGTGGCTGCGTTGTTCATAGCATCTTGAGGTTTCTAGAAAGGTTTGTGGAGACACCGGTACTTAAAACTCTCTGAGTTTGGTGGTTCTGAGTAGAACCTATTAACAAACTCTTGGTTCTTTTCAGAACCAATGTAACTCAAAGCGAGAGAGTTTTACAAAAATGGTGTATCCGCAAACGCTACTAGATTGGATGCCTACCATGCAATCACTCGCCCTTCGCTGCAAATCGTGTTCTTTTTACGAATGAACCCCAGTCACCAATTTAAATACTGCCCCACTTACATCTCAGAAAACCTTATTTGTCTATTTTTTGATTTGATGTAAGCTTCCCTTTCTGCCATTATTTTTTTAGTGAAAGCTCTTACTTGAAAAAAAAACACCTTTGTTTTTTATTTATCAAAATGAAGATCTATCCCGTCATGGGAATCCATCTTAACTATCATTTGGAAAAAAATAGTATAGAAGGCCTACTGCTGAGGCGGTCAAACCAGGGCTAAATTTAATAGAGTCTGCTTAAGCACAAAAACTAGTTAATCATAAAACAATTATGCTTACCAGAGCCAGACAAAGGTTACCAGCCAAAATACCATTTGACATGTACCATCTGTGACTGGCATCTTCCTTTCTGCTTAGCAGAAAATAATTAAGCCATATTCAGTGCTTAAGCAGCTCTATGAAATCGAGCTCAAGGCTTGTGAAATTCCTCCCTTTTTTTTTTTTTTTACAGCAATGAAAACAAAATTCAAGCACATAATTTGCTAGCAATATTAAGCACCTTTTTAAAATGGAAAATATTGTAAAAAGGCTCCCCACCTATTTATTTTATGTACACAAATAGATAAAATGCAATTTATGTAAACACCTTGAATACATATCGCTGAGTTGTACTTAACTACATATACAAGACTCTTTTTAGTTACTTCTTTAATTTTAAATGGATGACAATTAAGGCCCCATCTAGTAATAACTATCAAATACAAACAACCCAATTACATGTTCTATACTATCTCGAGTGTCCTTGATGGCACTTTTATAGACCCTTTACCCACAGCGCTTTGTATAAATAACAGATAATCAGTTTGCGGGTTGATCAAATACTTGTGTTGCAAAAGTTTGACTGAATTGTCTGTTTGAAATTGTGTCATGATTTATGCCTTTTTTTAATACCAGGTGGAAACTAGATTTCAAGCTAAATTAACGGAATTAAATTCAACTTGTATAAAGTCACTCCAGTCACGACACAAGGTCTCATCTCTCAAGAAGGTCCTAAATGTTTCACAAATTAAGTGTACGGGGATGTTCTTTGATGTTTTATTAGGAATTGTGCAGTTCGTGACAATTTTAAAAGTCACACAGTCATACAGTCAATGACTTCAACTGTCTGTAACATAATGCTTCATAGTAGATTTGGGTACCAAGACTCTAGAAATGTTCCGGCATGTAATGGCCTGTTCCTGGTGATCAGGTTTCCAAAAACTTAACAACAAAGGCTAGGTGTCCATCATGAACTTGATTATTTGCCCTGATTTTTTTTCTCAAGTAAACTGAATTGTGTACATCAGTCGGCTTAATTAATGCATCACTACGCGCACAAGTATTTATAGATTTTGTTTAAAAACACAGTAACCTTTGAATTTTAAGTTAATCACATGCATTAAAAACGTTGCTCACTGTTTAAGATTACGTCAGCCATAACGATTCTGTTGCACCTAACAATGAAAAACTGTACAGTGATGCGAAAGCGGCTTAAGAACACTTTAAAAATGTCAGTTATATAAAAAAAGAAACAATACCACTGCCGACTTTAAATAAAAAGGTCTCAAATATGCTTAGCTGATTTGTACAAGTGAATACTCAGGCTGCAGAAACACCAAAACGTCTTTCAACTTTAAACGACTCTTCCAAATACAAAACTCACTTCTTAACAACTCCTACTTACAAATGTGCAGCATAACTCAGTACTTATGGCCCATGATATGAATGAAAAGCTTGGATGAACGAACTTCAGAGTAACTTCATCCGTTGTGAAAGTAATTCCGCCGAAAAACATCAGAACCCAATTTCATGAATTGCTTAATCTCAAAAGGTAGCTAAGCACAACAAAATTATGCTTACCAGAAAAATGTTACCAGACAAACCACCATGTCACATGTGCAATTTGTGACTGATATCCTGCACATTTCTGCTTAGCAAGCAATTGTTGGGCAGTACTTTCTGCTTAAAGTTGGGCTCTGGTGTGCGACTAATAGAAACATTAGTATGAACGGATACTTGGCCCATAAAACTGGTACAATTCCGTTCAAATCAAATGCTGCAAGAAAGTTTCACTGTTACAATAGTATGTGGTTACCAGTGAAAAAACACAAAAAACCGATTGCTTGTTATTTCGATTCCCCCAACCATTATTTGTACCAGACATCAGACAGCCAAACTTTCAAGCTGGTTAGGTTTTGAAGTTGGAAGTATCCAATACTGCGCTGCCAGATATCTGGCAAACTCTGAAAGGCACAGAATTCAAACAAGATACTTTTATGGACAATTTGAAAGTTATAAATACATAATTGATATAATTCTGATATGAGGCATCCCAACACATAATCAAGGCATCTTGTTTAAAAAAATAATCAACTGAAATAATTTACTTTCTGCCCCCCCCCCCCCAATAAACATCTCCCTACAAACTAAAGTGATGTGCACTTTTGCACCACTAGACTTCTCAAAAAAATATATATAGTTTCTGTGGTATTCTTCTACCGTCTAAAATCCTAATAGGCACTGTGATGAAAAATTGATATGAAAAACAATTTACTTCTAATGTCATAGAACCATTGTCAAGTGTTCTATTGTGATTGAGACATCTTGAGACTTGAGGCTCTGTGCTTTTGTCTATTTACAAATTAAGCAACTTCAAAGACAAACCAAACTTCTGCAACAAGTCAGAATGTATCGTCAGATTAGCTCCATATTAAAAATCATCAGCATCCTCAAACAACATTCATATAAAAACCTTTAAAATTTACATGTTTTTTAAAACACCAATGAATCATTTCCTTGTGTGTATATGATACACTCTACTGATCATTAGTAGGTACTGAATGGTTATAAGTACTGCTTGTTTTCCCAAAGCTTTTTCAGTTTCCTTGGTAACACTTTTGCCTTGATAAAGTGGGCGGATTTGTTTACTAAGATATATACAAAATTGTATTTTTTTTTTTTTTTTAAATACACACGTTGATTATAGAATAAGAAAACTTTACTGAAATGGGTGAATCTCAATTCACTGAATACAACGTTGTCTGTGGTCCCTTCAGGAACTTGAAATTGACGAAACACTTGGGTTAATTGAAACAGTCAAAACTGAGAAATTGCCGGCACTCCCAGTCAAAGTTTGGTTTCCTTTTCCCAGCTAGGCATTTCCAAGATCCACTTTATCAGCAAGGCTATAACTACTGTTAATAAGTCCATATAGAGCATGAAAGAAAAATAAAACATAGCCTGGGCTAGGCGGTATGTTTCTCCAACTCCATGAAGTCCTCTTTCTTGGAGATAAAGACCAGGCTTTGTCATTCACTCTTTTTTATCAGAGTCCCCATAAATAAGTCATTGCGATCAAAATCCTTATTCAACGCAATGCGTGATAATCTAGAGATGTCTGCTGTTTCAATATCACTTTCAAACAGTGTCCAACAGTTTAAAGGAGCAGGCATTCCAAAAAGCGAAGTCCAATTGTTCTCTCTAAGAGTTATAGCTGGAGGGACTTAGCCGATGATCCAAACATTTATAGCTCAGATGAATCCTTGAAGCTTGAGCGATCCAATGAAATTGTGAAAGAATACAAGTCCTCCTCTTTTTTTGTTTGAAACGCTCTTTGGGAGTCAATGAAGGCAGAGGTTTCATCTTCGTGTTTTGGAGACCTTTTTCTTGGTGGGCGTCTTCATTCAAACGGTAGACTCACTGCTATGTCTGCTATGCTGACTTGAGTTACCCGAGTCAAACTCTGTCTCTACAAAGGTCGTGACTGGTGCATCGCCAAGAGCCTCTAGATCAAGGTAGTCCTATTGTAGTGATTTCAAAGAAAGATAAAATAGTCAAGAATTACGAGGAATACTAACTTATTTTATAACACACCCAACAGATGAATTTTGTTTTCATTGCTGTAAAAAAGGTTAGGTATTTCACAAGCCGGACGTTCGATTTCATAGAGCTGCTTAAGCACTGACTATGGTCTGCTAAGCAGAAAGGAGCAGGATACCAGTTACAGATGGTACATGTTAAACGGTATTTTGGATGGTAACCTTAGTCTGGGTCTGATGATATAAATGAAACACAAGTTGTTTGATTATTATGATGGATTTAGATTGGTCTAGGTTTAATGGTCAGAACATTCCATAGGCATTTTGCAATCTCATTTGGTCAAATCTTGGATCCTGGTTAACCTTACCTGATTGGACGAGAGGGAGATAATCCTGGCCAGGTCATCGACGAGATCAAAGAATGTTGGTCGCTGTCCAGGGGAGGTGTGCCAGCACTCTCTCATTATGTGGTAGCTAAAACAAAATCACACATAAAGCACAAGTTAATAATACATAAAACACTCGTGCGACTCTCTACTCGTGCGACTCTCTAACAGACTGTACAAGTCTCGTGAAGATTAAATGGTCACTATGCCTTGGATCGGGAGAGTTGGTCTATGAAAAGCATTTGAAACCATTTGTTATCAAATGCATGGTTAAAAAGGTGTTTTGAAAGTAGAACATGACAATCCACAAAAAATATGCCTCGAAATTGCAAGGTTTTACTTGTTGTCGTGAAGAAACACTGCATGCCAATTTGTGGGGAAATTAACTCAAATGATGACTGTCATCTTTTAAGTTTTCATCCATGTATGGCGTAACTGACTCAAAAAAACTTTTCAAAACCTCCTAAACCCTTTAGATAAATAACAACTCTGGCAAAGACTCACATTTCTAAGGAGCAGTTCATGGGTTGTTCTAGGCGCTTGCCGAGTTTCAGGTAGTCAAACATCTTCTCTACAGGTACGCTAGGGTATGGTGTACCTCCAAGGGTAATGATCTCCCATAGTAAGATACCAAAAGACCAGACATCGCTCTGAGTGGTGAAGACTCGGTCAAACAGCGCCTCTGGAGCCATCCACTTGACTGGCAAACGACCCTGTGGAGATAGAAGGAGGAAAATAAGGTCTCGGTAATCTTCTAATATTACGCAAACAAATATTACTTAAAGGCACAGGGGTGGATTTCACAAACAGTTAAGACTAGTCTTATCTCGAGATTTACTTAGAACTAGCCATACATTTTTAATATCTCCTAGGACTAGTTCTAAGTTAGGACTAGTCCTAAATCTTTGTGAAACTACCCCTAGACATGTTTGGTAATTGTCAAAGGCCGGTTTTCTCACTTTCAAAACTTTGAATATTTGGGCTTGATTAGTCTTTAGGTTGCAAGAAAATGATGAAGAAAACAAAAACCCTTGTTGGACAAATTTGTGTGCTTTCAAATGCCTAATAAAAGGCTTCAGCTGAAGTCTTTTAATACTCGAGTGAGAAATAACCTCCTCAAAAACTACGTAACTTTAGGGAGCTGTCTCTCACAATGCTTCCTATTGCTCGTTGCCAGGTTTTCATGCTAACAATTCTTTTGAGTAATTACCTAAAGTGTTCAATGCCTTAAACATAACGGTTTTTGTTTTAATAGGGTTTTCTTCTGACTTACATCAGTGGTTTTCTTGTAGAAATCGATATAGTGAACATCTCGGGCAAGTCCAAAATCAGCAATCTTCATGATGTAGTCGTCTGTAACCAACACATTGCGGGCAGCCAGGTCACGGTGAATTGCCTTCTTGGAGGCAAGGAATTCCATACCACGGGCCACTTGATACGACATGGATATGAGGTCCTTATTGGTCAGGAGTTCATGGCCGGGGAGTAGGACGGTCATCTCTGCGTTATCTGGGGGCCGACGGAGACGCAAGAAATCACGCAGGTTACCGTGGCGAGCATACTCACCAACGACATACAGTGGGCCTGCAGAATGGAGAAATGAACAAAGCAGACAACTTGTTTAGTATTCATTCAATTCTATTAAAACCTTCCTATAACACTGGAACCACAGACTGCCATAAAGTACAATACCCAGCAGGCTAGCATTGAGTGCATTGGTTTCTTGTACAGCTGGTATTATGTGGACACCAGAATTTCTTAAATCTTTACATTATCCTCTTGGAACTTTGTGAATATAGCCAGTTTGGCAGGAGAGGGGCCCCCAATACTTAAGTCCGGTTCATAATTCCTGCAAATGCGACACGAATTGCGAACGCCACGGCTGTTTTCATCCGAGAATATTTTGCAGAAGTTGAACACAGCTCAACTCTTCGTATCACATTCGCATTCGCAGGAAGTATGAACCAGGCTTAATACTACAAATTAAACAAGTCTGGTTTCTTTACTTTTTTTTGGGGGGGGGGGGGGGGTGACTGGTATTGTAATCCAGGGAACAAGACAAATAATCATGATTTACTGACCATCTTGAGTACAGCATCCGAGCAGGTTGATAATGTTAGTATGTTTTCCAATCATCTTCATCATCTCCAACTCAGAGACCAGGTCAGAAAGCTCACGATCCGTTGCATTGGCTGTGAATAGACAAAAATACACCATGAAAATATGTAATGATATCTCCTAACAGTTTCTTATTTGATCCAAAACTCTATCAAATTAAAGCCATTGGATCCTTTCGGTAAACAGTATTGTCCAAGGCCCACACTTCGTGTATCACAACTTCTATATCAAATAACAAACCTGTGAAAATTTAGGCTCAATCGGTCATCGGAGTCGGGAGAAAATAACGGGAAAACCCACCTTTGTATCCGCGCGTTTCGCCGTGTCATGACATGTGTTTAAAATAAATCCGTAATTCTCGGTAACGAGAATTGATATTGTTTTACTGTTTTCTCAAAAAGTAAAGCATTTCATGGAATAATGTTTCAAGAGAAGTCTTTCACCACTACCTTCTGTAAACCCTGTAAGTTATTTGTAAATCTGTGAACTTTTATATATTTTTCTGTACCGAAAGGGTCCAATGGCTTTAATACCAATCTTACTAATAATTAAACAATTTTTTTTATCCAAAACATAAGGTTAGTTTATACTTCAAAACTGTCACATTTATTACTAATTAAGCGAAAAATCCTATCCAAAACATAAGGTTAACTTATATACTTCATTAAAACAAACCGCCACATTTATTACTAAATAAAAAAGTACTATTCAAAACATGAGGTTAACTTATATTTCATTAAAAAAAACATAAAAAAAATTTTTGTTTGCAAAGCCAGTTCACATATTGTTCGCTTGCCAAGGCCTTCCCTACAAAATAGTTGTCAAAGTTTGTAAACAAAAGATAGGTCTATACTCAACAACAAAACAGCATTTACCTTTCAACATCTTGACAGCCACTGTTGTTGTCTGTTCCTTGGCTGAGATGCCAACTGCTTCTGCCAAGACGACCTTGCCAAATGCTCCCTCACCGAGCGCCTTGCCCAGGGTTAACCTAAAATCAAAACACAGTTGTTGATTAAACCAAGTCAACCCTAAGTCAACCCCCTCCTTAAAGACATTGGACACTATTGGTAATTGTCAAAGACCAGTCTTCTCACTTGGTGTATCTCAACATATGCATGAAATAACAAACCTGTGAAAATTTGAACTCAATTGGTCGTCGAAGTTGCAAGATAATAACGAAAGAAAAAAACACCCTTGTCACACGAAGTTGTGAGCTTTCAGATGCTTGATTTTGAGATCTCAAATTCTAATTTTGAGGTCTCGAAATCAAATTCGTGGAAAATCACTTCTTTCTCGAAAACTACGTCACTTCAGAGGGAGCCGTTTCTCACAATGTTTTATAATATCAACCTCTCCCCATTACTCGTTACCAAGTAAGGTTTTATGCTGATAATTATTTTGAGTAATTACCAATAGCGTCCACTGCCTTTAACTTGCAATTGTTTGGTTGTATCAAACTTAGCCACTGTCAATACAATGACGGTCACAGTTTACGGATGTACCATTGATCTCGCATTCACTTCACAGTCAAATTGTACGTTTAATTATAAAACGTCATTATTTGGATAAAGTAATAAAATATAATAATAATATTAATAATAGCCGGTTTTTATATAGCATTTTTGACACCCGAAGTGCGCCTCAAAATGCTTCCAACATCATTACCCCTGGTCACTGGGCCTTAATTCATTCCTTAATTCATCTCATTTCCCTGGGGAGTAAACAGCCCATATATTTACCTTGTTATCAAATGATATTGCTGGTTCTGTAAAACCAATACCTAAGACCAGTATAAAGTGACAGGGACGCGAGAGGTATTGTAACAAAAACCCTGAACTTTTGAGCACAAAGAGTGAAAGCTTTCTAACGCAAAGCTTGCAGGCTTTCTAGCGCAAAGCTTGCAAGCTTTATAGCGCAAAGCTTGCAGGCTTTTTAGCGCAAGGCTTGCAAGCTTTCTAGCGCAAAGCTTGCAAGCTTTATAGCGCAAGGCTTGCAGGCTTTCTAGCGCAAAGCTTGCAAGCTTTCTAGCGCAAAGCTTGCAAGCTTTCTAGCGCAAAGCTTGCAAGCTTTCTAGCGCAAAGCTTGCAAGCTTTCTAGCGCAAAGCTTGCAAGCTTTATAGCGCAAGGCTTGCAGGCTTTCTAGCGCAAAGCTTGCAAGCTTTCTAGCGCAAAGCTTGCAAGCTTTCTAGCGCAAAGCTTGCAAGCTTTCTAGCGCAAGGCTTGCAGGCTTTCTAGCGCAAAGCTTGCAAGCTTTATAGCGCAAGGCTTGCAGGCTTTCTAGCGCAAAGCTTGCAAGCTTTCTAGCGCAAAGCTTGCAAGCTTTCTAGCGCAAAGCTTGCAAGCTTTCTAGCGCAAAGCTTGCAAGCTTTCTAGCGCAAAGCTTGCAAGCTTTCTAGCGCAAAGCTTGCAAGCTTTCTAGCGCAAAGCTTGCAAGCTTGTGAGTGACCATACTCAGCAATCTGGGGTTTTCATATGGTTTTATGAATTTGATCTTACTTTTAAAATAATGATTTTTTTTTTGCGTACTATTTTTTAGAGGGTGGAGGTTTAAAAAAAACGGACTTACCTATCTCTAGGGAACTCCCATTCTGGATCCAGTGGTACTTCATACTCTGACACCACAGTAAGAGATGAGGATAGCCTAGCTCGGCCAATCACTAATGGAGTCGAGGAATGGTTAGACTCGGACGAAAGCTACCAGAATCAGAAAAAGAAAAAACAATCAGCACTTTGCAAAAATTGAGGGCAATATCTCAAAAATACAACCACTTTTTGAAATGATATTTTCAGATAATAGTTTGTGAACATCTACATTTATAAGGATTAAAACAATCAAACAGTTCCAAAATACAAAGGTATTTATTGAAAACGAGACATCTTGGAAGAAGGTTTCCGGCATACCTGTCTAGTGAGTTGGCTCTTGATTGGATACTTATCCAGACCAACATTCCTGGTGTGACGCTGATTATTCTTGTAGCACATGATAAAGATGAAGAAGAAGAGGACCAAAATGATGGAGCAACAAGCGATGGAGACGATCATTACCGTCTTCTGCTGATTCCAATGATCTGGGGGTTTCAGGATCACCTTGGGGGGTTTGGAGGAGGGTGCACGGGTGGGAACTGCAGATAAAAGGAGTGATGCAAACATAAGCAATAACTTAATTTGAAACAAAAAGTTGCCACTCCCTTTTGGTGATCCACTGGCTGCCACTTTCCATGTTGTTTGTAATTTGGGTGTGATCTCTGGATACAAGGCAGCTACAGGTTGTATAGCTTCCGACTGGCACCCTCATACAAAGACATTGACATAACAGAAAAAATGCAAACCTAGGGCTATATAGAGCGCTGGAACGCAAGTCCTGCACGATTTCAATCTCCTTTATAACTCCTCTATCAACAATTTTAGATTTCTGTGTAACAAAGTTTAAATATTTAAATGAGCGAGGTGTTGGAGGGCAAATTTTTTATGACATTATTTTTTTATTTTTTTTTATTTACTTTCTGCCTTTCTTTTAAATGCTTTTAACTTCTTTTAACTTCTCCCTCTTCCCTCAATATAAATTTATTCCTCAAAAACTTACTTGGCACAACGGTAAGGACAGCCATTTCCTCGCTAATCCCAAGTCCATTTCCAGCTAGACAGTAGTAAAGTCCAGCTTCTTCCATGGAGACATTGTAGAACTCAATCGATCGCTCTTGCACATTTATCTTCTTAGACACGGTCTAAAGAGGACGAAGATCAAATCACATTATTAACTCTTCCATCACATAAAAAAAGGGGGACCAAGCGAACTCAAAAACATAACATGTTGTGAATTTTGTGTGCGGGTTTAATGTCACTGTTAAACTGTTCATGAGATTTTTCACTGTCCCAAGTGGGTTTAATTCTGGTTACCAGGGATTGGTCCAAACTTTGAAGTTTTGAAAGCCTCAATGTGAAACACATCACGTTTAGCTGAGGTGTGTATAACAACTAAGCATCCCCCAGTCCCATCTTTCACATGAAAAATGTGGCAGCGATATTAAACCCATAAAAATTCAGCTGTGCTTGTGCTTTATATTGAGTAAATTGCATGGGAGATTTAAAGTGACTTTCACAGAATCATTTGATGAAATTCGAGAGTTCTTGATTCAAAAAGTTGACAGCAAAATTGAGAATTGCAATATGCGTGGACGTGCTGTGCATGACCAAGAAATGGCTTTATGAATGATACTTTCTTTTCCATGAAATTCACTTCTACCCCAGTCACTCGAAATCGATGTGTTGCTTTTTGGTATTTCAAAAGTTATTACAGGAAGATTCGAGAAACTATACCATGGGTTTAGTAAAGCTTGGTTCATACTCCACGTAAGAATAAAATGCACTGCTTTCCAAGTGTGATACAAGATATTCCTCTTGTGTTTTTGCAATATACGTGTAGTATGACGCAGGCTTAACCCATCAAAAATCCCATATATTAACCCACGCCTCAACCTATGTTACATAAATCAGTACCAAGAAGATGTTTAGCTTATCAATGAACACTCCAAATACAATGAAGGGTCCATGTTTTTTTTTAAATCAATCACAAAAGAAGATACAGGAAAAAGTCACCACCAAAGATTAAAAACAATGGCAGAACAGAAAAAATGAAAAAGGCAGAACAAGTCAAGCATGTATAGAAATTCAAAAAAGCAGGAGCCATAAAGATGCAAATACATCCACTATTACAGACTGCTTAGAGAGAGGAGTTGTAAGGACTAAACATAGCTTTTTCCAATCTTATGTGAGTGTTTCATGTCCCTCCTACACTCATTTGCGCAAACAATGCTACCAGCAAAAGCTGGTTTCATAGTGAATATATTTATCAAATCAGTACAAAGACTACGTTTAAAGTACATAGTTGGAAAACAAGTTGAAAAAATGCCTTGAGCCCTTTTCAGCTTGTCGACAATTTTGATACCACGTGTTCAGAAAAGGGCTTCAAGATGGCAGGTGAAGTCCCGTTCATACTCCCTGCGAATGCAACACAAATTTTGACATCACAAGTTCGCATGGAATAATTTGCAGCAGTTGAGCTGTGTTCAACTCCTGCAAAACATTCGCTGAGATATCAGCCACGTGACGTCAAAATTTGCTCCGCGTTTGCATTTGCAGTGGCTCAGGCCAGAAACAACAATTAAAAAGAAGTTCGCTGAATGCATGTGATCTTAGAAGTGAAACCAAATGGAAGCAAAGTGAATAAGCAAAGTGAACCATGGCATGGCATCAAGAAATAAAATGAGCTGTGGAAAATATAAACTTGCATTAAACAATAATATTGAAAGACAAACCAAGAGAAAAAGGAGTAGACAAAATGCTGACATTGACAGAAAAAAAAACATTGGATAGAAAAGTCACAACACATGAAACATGATACAATTAAAAAAAGAACACCATATCTGAGGATAAATATTTGAAAATGAGAAAGATTGTGAGAAGAAAAACCTTAAATAAAAAGGAGTCGCGGCTGAAAAAATTAAACCTTTATCATGCTTGCACCATTTTGCTTTTGCCCATAAATGTGAACATTCTTAATTAATAAAATTACTCGCTTCAAAGTTTGTCTCTATGGTGTTCCCGATAGCAAATCAGCATTGCTGAAAAAGCATAAAGCGCCCTCTTTGTACATTTGGTACCTGAAATGAAGTCCGCATTTTGGTTGTTGTCAAAAGTAATTTTAAATCCATTGACTCCAAGTTAATTTGGAAGTCCACAAAAAGCTACTTATCTGTTAAACCTACATTTCCTTACTTCCTTAGCGACAGGATAGTGTAGGTTTAACAAGCAAGGGAGTCTCTGAAGTGTACTCGACAACGAGCAATTTAATGGCAGTAGCAGCAGCAACATGTAAAAGGTTTAATAGAAGGAAGAGAAAGTGTCACCTTCCACAAAATGATTACTGTCATTAATGTAGAACTTCAATCTCTTTGACGCTCACAGCGACAGCAAACCTTTTTAAGTGTTTTGTTGACATTTTGTGACAGTTTCAACAAATTAGTTTCAAGCGACACTTTCCAAGAAGAAAAGGAAACCGAGGTTTCAATACCTCACCCAGGAAGAAGAGAATGTGCTTTAATCAGGAACGAAATGCAAACCAGTGAAAATAATTGATTAATATATAAAAAGAACAGGTTTGAGAAAACAATGCTGCTGAAAATGTGTGTCCCGTGTTGTGGCAGTGAGAAGCCGAGTGCTGCTGAAAAGAACGGCTGAGTAAAGGGAACAATTACAAGAATAGTGCACTGTCATATTAGAGTTACCATCTTGATTTTAAAAACACCATTCCATGGATATTGGGCTTATACCAACCACCAAATATAACACTGCATTAATTTAGGGGAACTTTGTTTTTACATGGGGTTAGTTATTCAGCTTACCGATAAAAAGCAGTTAGGTAAAAAAAAAAACTTTAAAAAAACTTGTTAGGTTGGAAACGTTTCGTTACAGTTTTGAAACTTTTAAGTTTAGGGTTAAAATGTTTAAAAACACTTTTACAGAGTTTGTTTCATCTGTTATGTTACTTTAAAAAGGTTTACAATAATTTTTGAATTACTTTTGGGGTTAGTGGTTAGGTTGGGGTTGTTACTCTTAATAGGGCAGTTAAGGCTAATGTATGTTGGTAACCTTGGTTTCTTACACTGGTTTAACGCCTGTTTTGTTATGGTCTTCTTTAAAAAAAAAAAAAGTGAAAATTAACAACCAATAATTGTGCACGAACAATTATCAGATAAATTTGTACCACCTTTAGTCAAAAAGGCTAACTCAAGACAGTCAGAGCATAAGTTGGCACAGGATTAGTCGAGTAAGGATTAGCGGAAGTGGATTGGGATAGATAAGGATTAGCAGGAGATGATTAGTACAATGCATGCAGGAAAATGAGGGGTTGGGAGATGTTAGTGTAGTAAAGTCCGCCTACAAGTAACTTGTGTTGTGTATGCAAACTTTTACCATATTCTCCACTCCTCTAAGAATTTATTGCAACTAAGGTGCTGACCAGTTACTTCATCTGTGGCCAAATTTTGGATTTGTCATAATTTTATGAAGAAAATAAAACACAATTATTATCGATTCTTTTGATAACTTTTTGTTTTAAGTATTCTACCAGATTAGAAACGACATTAAACATAACAAGTCAGCGTTACTTTTTAAGCCGATTTTCTTCTTTCTTTCTTTTTTCTTTGTTCTAAAAATAGAAAAAACAACAAATTTGCATTGCGTCAGGGATAAAGAAAATTAATTTGGGTTTTAACCATACACAAACGTGTGTTAACACTGTATTCTCAGTAGTTTCCGGAGTTTTGGAAAAGCTTGTACATTGTAAAGGAAGGTAAAAGCTATTTGCATACACAACTACCAAACGCCCCAACACCAGCAAATTTCAGCACCATCACCATCAAAAATAACTCTGCCGGCAAACCAGAGCTTGACCCCTTACAGTCTGACCTGGTGAGTCCAGGTCAAAGGTTAATGACTGAGGATCAGCGAGGCTCAGGTTGTCATGGCGACATAATAATACCTCTTTGGAATAACACCTCCATTCCAGGGTGTAATTGGAGAGATGGTTTTTCATAATATCTTTGCATTGATGCCTCAAATCCTTTGACCATTCATCCTATAGCGATGCCAAGCATGCAATGAAAATCAACAATAATCGGTTAGTCAGTTTTACATGCACATAAATATTAATTGATTAATGAACAAAGGAAGAGCTTGTAGGAGACTTTGCAAAATTAGTCTTCTAAATCAGACCAGTTCTTTTTTCATATTGGGGGTAGTTCCCAAAATTGTACATATTAAGAACAGTGGATAGATTGTAGGTTGTCTAACTAGAAAATGTATCTAGGTACAGAAATGATATTTCTTGCCCACTCTCATCCTCTTTGATTACTCCACTACCCCGTTGCTGTTTCCTCCAAGCTTTTACTTTATTCTGTACTCACAAGGTTTTCTTTGCTCAATTTGCGAGCACTGATACAAACATACTTGCAAAAAATACACACTCATGCAGGGTTGGATCTAGTGAGATTTGCTCACTGTGTCGACGTCTTATTCCATTCAGGCTGCTTGTTTGTTGGGTTAATAATTAAAAGGGGATAAAATATCATTTAAGCAATGTATTGCAGTTTGCCCTTCAAGAGCTTGGGTACACTTTGTAGATCATGTTTTTGGCCAAGACATGAATCCATTCTTACTGTAAATCAAGATGTGTGTAACATAATTTACAATAGAGGTTTCAGCCTCATTAGTCGTCAAGTGTTTGAGATAATTAGTTGAAAATCACAGGGCAATGTTTCAGAAGAGTCAAGTAAATCTGTTGTACTTGCTAAAATAATTGTTGTGACATTGTTTTACTCATTTCTCAATGCACACCAGCAAGTAAAACTTCAAGTTTGTGTTCTGTGTTTCATACAAAAAGTACACAAACCCTTTAACACTCAAATTTACATTTGTGTTCACCTTTTGTAAAAAAAGTCAGCGATTTAGGAAATCTTCTAAGGACAACATCAAGGAACATGCAAAACAAGCCAACCCTGGGAAACTGCAAGTTCATTGCAGCATACTTGTTTTTAGGGGAAAAGTTGTCAAAATTGTAACAAATAATTCATAAAAGATTTTGTACACTAACATTGTCCACTCTCAACTCAAACTAAGTTTTGTCCTCAACGAAATGTTTGGGCTGGTCGAGGAATCTCATAAAGTACATCAATTAACATGCAATATAACAAGAAACAACAGGAAAATAATACTTTACAACAAAAAGACCCAAAGAATAGAAATAAGATATAAATCATTCTTAAGCATAGAGCTATATATATATTGACTAAAGCGCTAACACCCCGTGATACACGCACTAAGATTTTGAAGCTGTGTGGGCACATCCATGTTTATGTACAAACCAATACAAAAGCTTGAAATTTGTACGGCAATTGTACTGCTATTTGCATGAAAGTGCGTTTGTTCTGTTTTATGTGCCATCGAAGCAAACAATGCAGCAAATGTGAACGCCCAATCTGCTGATCAGCGTACAAACTGCGAGCGTCATGTGCATCATGTTTAATAGGCACGTATACTTTTTTTAATACGGCAATAAAGTCGAATACGGTTTTCGTAGCGCGGACGTACGCAAGCGGACAGTCGGGTACATAAGCGCACACGCCGAATGTAAAACAAATCGCGGCAATGTGTGTTCTCTTAAAATTCCAAATTCACGCAACACATCAAACATGTCTGCGCCCAGGGTGGCTTCAAAACGCAGAGCAAGTTAGCTAGCGCTCTATAGTCAATATATATAGCTCTATGTTCTTAAGCCACAGTTGTCCCCGGAATCCCCACTTCTGAGTAGTCAACTAAGTCCAATTTCATAAAGACTGTAAGCACAAAGACTTGCTAAGTGCCGACAACTTAACAGCAACAGGTGACCAGCCAAAATTACACTAATTTAACATCATTGTGGGAGGTTCCCTAATAAATGTTTGCTTAGCCAAGAAATTAGTCAAGCCCGTATTTCTGCTTAACAGCTTGATGAAATCGAGTCCTGATGCAAAGGGGGGGGGGGGGGGGGAGAGAAGTGGTATACACACATTCCAATATCCCACTCAGAAATACTGCTACATTGGGAGACTGCAAAATGTACGCAAAAACAGTGTACTTTATGGTTGAAAAGCAAGACCTTAGGTTTTATAAATGTTCTACCTGTCAAACCTTTAGATAAAATCAAAACACCCGAGTGAGGTGTAGAAACCTTGAGAAAATTTTGTTCCTCTTCGTTTCTTTGATTTGCAAGTTTGCTTGCAAGTTTGCTTGTCGGTTTTAAGACCAATGTCCAGTCTGTTTTAAGTTGACATTGTTACACAATATGGCACATCCTAATTCACTGATACAATTTTCCGTAGTCCAGTTGTGCTTGTGAGATACAAAACAGTTTGCACTAAAATCACATTAAAACAAACCCCATTACATCCACCACAATTTCTCTCTCTCACTTGAGACAGGTTGCCCAGATTTAATTTTCAAGCTATTACAAAAAAAATGTTTGAAGACATTTTTACTGCTATGTGATTTTTTGGTTGATGAAGTCACCATACCCTCCCTTACTGGAAAATACCAAGAGAGAAATTAAAAAAGAGAAAACGTAAGACATGTTTGTTTTGAAAGGAGAACTGAAATTGATGAAAGCAACCCAAATTGGAGTATATTAATTATCTCATTAAATTAGCAAGAACAAGTTAATATCTGCCACGATAAATAAAACAAGAGAACAGTCAGGGGAAAAACAAATGCAGAAAAAATCTTAGAACACTGTGTGAAGAATTTGTTGATTCTCAAGCTAGGAGCGAAAGCATGCTAGAAAAAGCCAATGTTATTGTGCAGTAAACAAGGCTGTCACAATTTGATACTACTCTCTTTCCCTGACCACATAGTAAAGTTTATCAGCATGCCACCGACAGTGAAATAATTACAACTTTAAAATGTTTTCCCAAAATACCTCCTTCAGCATCCTAGCACATAGGTCGATAACACCTGGCGCAAATTTCTCTGAAACATCCTCAACATATTTGCATTCTGAGCAACTTACAAACAAAATCTGTGTCATCAATCCTCTATCTGCTTCCTAAGAATCAAGTAAAACATGTTTAAAGGCACAGGACATGTTTATACATATTTTGTTTTAAATATCCATTTTCTTAGGGGGCTGGTTTAACTCTCAACCGACTTTCAGTTAGGTAACTTTTCATGTTAAGTTCATCTTTCCCCAAGTAAACTTTTTAAAAAGTTAAAAAGTGTTGATATTGTGTCTCCCACACCTGTTGGGAAAACAATTAATCCAAATGGCACCATACAGCATGATTACAAGAAATAAATTCCTTCATCAACTTATTGCATCTGTATCTAGCGATCATCTGAAGAGGGAAAATGGTTAGCAGTGAAATCCCTAAACAGATAAAACATAGACTGATTTCATTTCACACAAAGTGGATTATTTGTTCTTTGAACAACGATAGTCTCACTGCTAAAAATGGTTTTCTTGAAACAAGAAAAACATCTTATTTTGAGAGAATCTTCTTGTGTCACTCCCTAGAAAATATTTTCTAGGGAGTGACACAAGAATAATTTTCTTAAAATAAGATGTTTTTCTTGTTTCAAGAATACCATTTTTAGCAGTGCTTGAACAATGATTTCTCGAGGTGGCACACAATACTTACAGCGACAATCTGAAGTCTCTCACTGGCTTGAAGATCAGTGTAATTATTGTTTTCTAATTTGACCCACATGACGTGTGGAGTCAAGTCGCTCACCACCCTGCACTCAAACGTGGCGTTAGATCCCACCAAGACCTCCTGATCAGGTATCTCTGATATGATTGGACGAGAGGCCACTCTTTCTATAAAGATAAAGATCAGCAGGACATTGCATTAGCAACAACCAAATATAATATCTTCATGATTTGAATCATCGCAAGTGATGACTGGAATCATCGTTAAAGATGACTGGGATCATAAGCGATCATTTTGGATGATCTTAAATGCTGATTTGTGATTATCGTAGGCGTTGATCTGAGATCATCAAGACTGACGATTGGGATCATCCTGACTGGTGATCCAAGGGGGGGGGGGGGGTAATACTCCAACAGGTCCTATTTAAAGGATTTGGGTACCTTTTCAAAATTTCCATAGATTTACATTAAACTTACAGGGTTTGAAGTTTGAAGATAATGATAGTGGAAAGCTTCCCTTCAAATATTACTTACTGAGGTGCTGTAGTTTTTGAGAAATGAGTAAAACAATATTTACGTTTGTAAATGATTAAAATAATTTTTGTCTCATGAGACGAAAACTATTTTCATGACATTGTTTTACTCATTTCCCAAAAACTACAGCACCTCAGCACGTAATATTTTCAGGGAAGCTTTCTACTATCATTATCTTCAAACTGTGTAAGTTTAGTGTAAATCTGTGGACATTGTGTTTTTTGTCCTACAAAAGTTAAATAGACCCTTTAATGATAAAAGCAATTGTATACACTTCCTCAATATCACAGTTTTGATCTTGTAGCGCGCTTTATTAATCCTTGACTGAAGTCTAAAATGTTGGTATTACAAGATAAATTTATGTATAACACATGGCAAGAGTCTATAGAGGTGAGGCTGCGCAACGTGCAGTCAACCATGCCACTAATACAATGACCCCCTTCTCTTTCTGGAGTCTGTACTAAAGCGCCTTCAGGTCACACAGTCTACTGTGGCATATCATGCCCTAGCGGTTAAGAGCACCGGACTCAAGCTCTGGTGTTTCTGATCAGCAGTTCGAGTCCCAGTCATTTCAATACATTTATTTCAATGTTGCCATAAAGTTACATTTGTGTACATCATTAAAGTTAATATACATGTTAATGAATAAATAATGGCAAACCACAGATGAAGTAAAGACAATAATAATGTACACCTAGGTTGAGTAGATAATGACAAACAGGACAACATCTAGGCATAGGGTGAAGCAAGGCTTTTGTTCCCGTACGAACAAACGAACAAAACAAACAAATACACCAACAGACTACCACAACACTGACTTACATACAAAACATGTACATGTATGGGTACAAAGACAAACATCATCCAGAAAATATATCATAACTTTAACTAAGAATTAAGGACTGCTTTTGATTTTTTTGCAAATTTTGACAAAGTAAGTGCAGATTTAAGTGAATCACTGGGACTATTCCAATATGTAGTACCACGTTGGACAAGACTATTTCTAAATAAAGATGTTCTGTTGAAATGGACATAAAGATTTTTCTTACGAGTACTTTGAGTATCATACGAATGAATATTTGAAGTTAAGGTAAAGAAAGAGTTAAAACAAGAGGGTAATGCATTATGGTTGTATTTATACATAAACTTACCTAAGTTAAGGCGATAAAGATCATTTAATTTTAGAAGTTTAAATTGTTCAAAAAGTGGAGCTGAATGATCACGATAACCAGCATTAGAAATGATTCGAACAGCCCGCTTTTGTAAAGTAAATAGTTTGTTACACTGAGTTGAAGAACACCCCAAATGAGAATGCAATAGTTTAAGTAGGGCAGAACAAAAGAATTATAGATGGTCAATAAGATATTACTAGGTAGGAAAAACTTTAAGCGATTCATTATACCTATATGTTTAGATATTTTAATTGATACATCTTTGATATGATTTTTCCAAGTTAAATGTTCATCAATATATATATACCTAAGAATTTCGTGACTTTCAGTTGATTCAAGTTGATACCATTTAGAACAAAGGGAATAGATTGAGTGTATTTATATTGATTTGCACAAAATATAACATAGTTAGATTTTAGTATATTAATACATAACTTATTTGCTAAAAGCCAAGTACTTATTTTATAAAGTTCCAAGTTAAGGTTCTGAATTGCGGCATCTACATTATTATGACTGTACAATAAACTTGTGTCATCTGCAAATAAGCAAAATGAAATAATATCAGATGAGTTACAGATGTCATTGATGTAAATAATAAAAAGCAAGGGACCTAACACGGAACCTTGTGGAACACCACAAAAAATAGGTTGATCAATAGAATTGACGGCATTATATGAAACAAATTGTTTTCTATTTGATAAGTAACTCTTGAACAAGTCCAAGGCTATTCCACGGATACCGTAATGGTCTAATTTACGAAGCAAAATTTCATGATTAACTGTGTCGAAAGCCTTGGACAAATCCAAAAATATACCAATAGAGATGTTCTTGTCATCAATAGCTTGTGATAATTTATTAACTACATAAGAAATTGCTAGGTCAGTTGAGCGATTTTCTCTAAATCCAAATTGGGATTCAGACAAAATATTGTTTTTGTTTGTAAAAGAGTTTAATCTAGAATAAATTAACTTTTCAAAAGTTTTTGAGAATATAGATACTACTGTGATTGGTCTATAGTTTTCAATATCATGCTTCTTGCCCTTTTTATGTATTGGAGTAACTTTGCCTATTTTTAACCCGTCAGAAAAAATTTCTAACGCAAAAGACATATTGAACAGCTCGGCTAAAGGCTTCGCTAATGAATACCTAGCCTGTTTAATAACAAAAGAACTTAAACCGTCACAGCCCGACGCCTTACCATCCACTACTTCCTCTTGCGTAATAGGCGTTAAGAAAAGAGAATGTGAACATCTGTCATTCAGAAAGGATTCAAACGCTGTATTACACAATGGGAGGTTACTAGCAAGCCTGGTGCCAATATTAACAAAGTAATCATTAAATGTATCAGCAATGTCTTTGTTATCATCTATTCTCATGTCATCCTGAATAAAATACGAGTCATAATGCATGTCCTTAAAGCCATTGGACCCTTTCGGTAAACAGTATTGTCCAAGGCCCACACTTCGTGTATCACAACTTCTATATCAAATAACAAACCTGTGAAAATTTGGGCTTAATCGGTCATCGGAGTCGGGAGAAAATACCGGGAAAACCCACCCTTGTATCCGCGCGTTTCGCCGTGTCATGACATGTGTTTAAAATAAATCTGTAATTCTCGTTAACGAGAATTGATATTGTTTTACTGTTTTCTCGAAAAGTAAAGCATTTCATGGAATAATATTTCAAGAGAAGTATTTCACCACTACCTTCTGTAAACCCTGTAAGTTATTTGTAAATCTGTGAACTTTTTTTTTTTCCTGTACCGAAAGGGTCCAATGGCTTTAAGCAAGACACTTAACCATAATGCTTAGTCCTTCGGATGGGATGTAAAGCCGTTGGTCCCATGTGTTTGTGTATTGTACGTTAAAGAACCCAGTGCACTTATGGAAAAGAGAAGGGGTTCCCCCGGTGTTCCTGGTTTGATTGGCAGCACATTGCGCCACCAAACTTTGTAAACCATTACATGGAAACAATTAAATGTTGGAGCACCTTGAGTATCACTGAGTGACGGCTATGAGCGTTATATATAACACTCTTCTTAACCACATCAAGGATGCCAACACCATTCACATTTTCAAGAAACTCCTCAAATGTTTTCTCTTCCAACAAGTGTATCAAATCTAATTTCATCCAGTTGTCTTGAGCGCCTTTGAACAACTTTGGTTGATTTTGGCGCAATATAAATTCCCCCTGATTGATTGATTGATTTATTTGTTATTGTTATTATTATTACTCACCTTCAATGCCGATTCTGGTTGTATGCGAGATGTTGCCATACTCATTGCTGATGACACACGTGTATTCCCCTTCATCTACGTCTGGAGTTAGTCTCGATATCAATAACTTGAAATCATTGATGGTTATCTAAAGACAAAAAACAGAAGATGTATTCGAATAAAAAATTCTTTAAAACCCTTTAAAGGCAGTGGACACAGTTGGTAATTACTAAAAATAATTGTTAGCATAAAAACCTACTTGGTAACGAGCTGCTGATAGTACAAAACATTGTGAGAACAGCTCCCTCTGAAGTAACGTAGTTTTCGAGAAAGAAATAATTTTCCACGAATTTGATTTTGAGACCTCAGAATTAGATTTTGAGGTGTTTTTTTCTTCCATTATTATCTCGCAACTTCGATGACCAATTGAGCAAAAAAAAAATGACAGGTTTGTTATTTTGATACACCAAGTGAGAAGACTGGTCTTTGACAATTACCAAAGGTGTCCAGTGTCTTTGAAGACTAGCAGTTTAGTGGCCTTAACCTTTTAGCAAGCACGCAACATTAAACATAACATCACACACTCCTCGGTGCGCCATGAAAATTCAATCGATTTTCGGCTGTATCAAGAAATCGTCTGATAACTGTCGGTGTGATTATTTTCTTGTGTTACAAGTTGAGTTTATTTTGTAGAGGATGAAATTATCTTTTAAATGATTTTCACAGTTGCTTTGTTTGACTCACCAAATTCAAGCTTTCAGGTTGGAAACATAAGAGAGATCAACAAAAATTTGAAAACATTGTTTGCGTATCAAGTGAAGGTTTGTTTACGTGGAAAGATGTGCACACAAGTTTTTTCAAATTTACTGTCGTCCGACAGGAGAACAAAGCTACGAAAAATGGTTGAAAATAATCACAACATACCTTTAGAAATGAAAATGAATGCCTCTATTATCAACAGATACCTTCTGTACCTAAAATCTTTTGTAAAATCCTTTCAAATTGCGGTATTCCGTATGTAAAAACACCAGAAAGTTTGACGCAAAACAAGCGGGAGACTGCCATTTCTGTGTACATGTGCGCATGGTACCTGGTCGTCCCCTATACGGTCCTTCTACACAGAGAATTTTTACATGCTAAAAAATGTTTCGCCTCATGATCACTGAGACAATTTTTTTTAATGACATTGTTTTACTCATTTCTCAAAAACTACAGCACCTCAGCAAGTAACATTTTCAGGGAAGCTTTCTACTATCATTATTTTTAAACTGTGCGAGTTTAATGTAAATCTGTGGAAATTGTGTTTTTTGGTCTACAAAAAGTACCCCGACCCTTTAAGGATGTCTTATACTTCACCACATGACACGATCTAGCCATAGCCGTAACCGCCAATTCAAACATCGTCTTATAGACCGTGTACATCAAAGAAGCACGCAACGTGCAGCGTTCACGCTTTGATTTCTCTGGCACAAGCACGCACACACACACGCACACGCTCACAGACGCCATGTTGTAGGGCAGATATGTGAATGGTGACGTCATATTCAATACGGTCTATTACACTTGACTACTCACCCTCGTAGCGACAAGGTGATCGGTCTCCCAGTTGAGCTTATTGTCCTTCAGCCAAACCACCTTAGCGGGAGGGTTGGCTGTGTAGGGACACTTCAATTTGATGGACTCCCCTGCGACACGTAGAAGGTCGTACTGCATGGTAAAGCCTTCTTTGAATCGAGGTGCCATCATGGGCCCAGAGTAATCTGGTTCTCCCTCATCCACTTCGGAAAACAAAGAACTTTCCAAGTTCGAGGATTCTAAAGGTTTTATAACAAACAAAAAAACAATAATTAATAATAATGAAGACATTTGTAAAGCGCCTTATGCAAAAGAGCCTGTAAACGCATAAAGAGAACAGTCAAATATACAACAAGTGACAGATACAACTACAAGTAAGCAGGTTATAGATAAGCAGCTTCAAACAAATGAGTTTTTAACAGAGAACTAAAACAGTATAAAGAACTTGCTTAGCAAATATGCCCAGGAAGACTATTTATATATAATAATAATAATAATAATAATAAAAAAAAACAAAAAAAAAAAACATGTTTGGTTAAGCTTGGATTTCAGATTATGTACTCTAAATTAATGAAAATATTCTGTTTTAGTTCTTCAATTTTAAAAGAACACGTTGCCTTGGATCGGACAGTTTGTTATAAAATGCCTATGGTTGGAAAGATGTTGTAAAAGTGGAATACAATGATCCACGCAAATGTGCCTCGAATTTGCTTGGTTTTCCTTTACTTTGCGAACTAGCACAGTCGGCCATTTATTGGAGACAAAAATTTGACTCCCATAAATGGGCGACCGTGTTAGTCGACGAAGTAAAAAGAAAACGTTGCAATTTCGAGGCATGTTTGAAGGGATCATTGTATTCTACTTTAAAAACATCTTTCTACCCATATGCATGTTAAAACAAACGGTTACAAACACTTTTCAAAGACCAACTCAACCGATCCAAGGCAACGTGTTCCTTTAAAGAGATGAACAAAGTCCTCGAACTTGCTTGGCCAGTTATGGGGACATGGCCTTTTCCAAAATAGCACCAAGACTTTGTAATTCACTTCCTGAAGACCTCAGACAAATGGTCAACACTCCTCTCATTACAAATAGTGTCCAGTGCCTTTAAAAACAGGATAGAAATTATTTACAACTTACCACCCTGATCTACGATGACCCTTAGAGTAAAGTTGACCTTCACTTCCCCGTAACTGTTGGAAGCAAGGCACATATAGTTCCCTTTATCGTCCTCCTCCAAGTCTTTTATGGACATCGAGTTTCGTTTGACCTCCTTGTCCGCGGCAGACTCGTCAACCCGCATGCCCTCTTTCCACCAGGTTATGTTAGCTCTTGGATCACTGTCGATGGAGCATTTGAATTTGACTGACTGCCCCTCTCTCCTGGTGATGTTGGCTACTGGCTGCTTTAGAATCCTTGGGGCTCCTTCAGAGGGAAAAACAAATTAGTGGTTACTTGAAATTGTTTTGACATAATTTTTATTATCTTATTGGAAGGAGATTGCTTTTTTAGACAGTGATTGAATCAACTTTAGGCATTGGAAGGAGATTGCTTTTTTAGACAGTGATTGAACCAACTTTAGGCAATTCCAATTCATGTTTGTTTATGATTGTATTTGCATTTCCCTTTTTTTTGCCAAAAGCCTGAATTCATCAGTAAACAACAAAAAATATGCTTATTTGCCTTTAAGGTTGACCCAGTTGATGAGTCAAACAAGTCAAACTCCAGATTCATATTCACAACATTTCCATCAACCGATCTCACCCCCTCTGGGAATCACCTCCAGACAACTCAAGTCCCAAATTGGCAATCAACTTTCACTAATCCTTCAAGCAATAACCCTGGTTTTCACTGATTGCAGACAAGGACAAAATCACTCAGAAATGTATCAAGTTTAAAGAAATGGGTCTCACTCCCTAAAAGGGTACTTAAAGGAACGTTACAGAATTGGTAAGAAACAAAAATCGTGAAGATCACAGGTTTACATAAAACTTACACAGTCTTATGATGATGATAGTTAAACATCCCTTGAAATATTTCTGTCTGAAATGTCATATTTGATGAAAAATAAATAATCTACTTTCGCATTTGGAGTTTATCGCTCAGTGAGCATTTTATTCATTTTTATTTTGGCATTGATGCAATGCAAAATTTGTAATCGGTTTTTCACTATTTTCTCGTGACCCAGATGGCCAGTCGATCTCAAACTTCTACAGGTTTGTCAGTTTATGTATATGGTGGATTACATAAAGTGCTTACACTGCCAGCAACTGTTTTGTGAGCAAAAACCAATTCTGTAATGTTCCTTTAAAAGCCGACATTGAAAGTGGGGTAACTCAGCCCTTTTGGGTAAACAAAACAACTAAACAAACACAAACACTGCCCACTTTTGATAAACAACAGGCATATCAAATGGCAATCCTCTTCACTTAAACCTTCCAGAAATATTGGTTTCCTAGCCAACAAAATCCTTGAGAGAGTTTAACCAAAATGAAATGCAATTTTACTCAGCTCTACTTTAATCTCAGCTACCCTCCCAATGGGAACACTGGATACCACACGGGTGAAAGATCTGTTAAATCACTTGCATTTTTCTCTCTTACTTTCTTAAAAACAGGTGCATGGATGTGGGTTAGGTCAGCAGAGGGCCCAAGTGACATGAGCATTGCAACACCTGGCTATATATAGAGGGACCAGCGTCTGTGAATTGCAACAATCTGCCAACTACCACTAAATCAAAAAGATAAATAACTCTGCTACACTTAGTAATGTTCTTGCTAGCGAGTTTACAAACTCTTTTAAAGAACTTGACTGCTAGGGTTTTGTTTGGAGGGACAACTTTGAACAGAACTGACCCTGTTTTGTACCAGGCCTCGACCCTAACCCACAGCACCAACAGAAATTGTCGTGATGCCCTGGGCTTTTGCTGTGGTGCCCTTTGCAAAGTTCCAATACAAATTTACATTTCCCTCATATAGAAGTGCCTATTACCATAGGAAAACTGCTGTACCCCTTCAAGAATGATATTCAAGACCAGGGCCCAATTTCATAGAGCTGCTTAGCTCGAAGATTTGCTTAACATGAAATTTCTTTCTTGATAAAAACAGGATTACCAACCAAATTTCCATGCGATGCATATTGCTTGTTACTGATATTCAGGTGTGGTTTGCTTATCCTGAAAATCACATGGAAATTTGGTTGGTAACCCTGTTTTTATGAAGGCAAAAAATTTCGTGCTAAGCAAATTTTTGTGCTTATCAGCTCTATGAAATTGGGCCCTGGTGTATAGTGTAACATTCACCAAATCAAGCTTCGAAATAACACATGGCACCCACAGCAATTGCCGTGGTGCCTTGTGCTTTTGTTGTGGTGCCTTTGCAAAGTTCCAATACAAATTTAAATTTCCCTAATAGAAGAAGTGCGTCTAACCAGAGGATAAATTGATGTGCCCCTTCTAGATTGGAATTCAAGCTCTGCCAAATAATACCAAATTGCAGGCTGGCATACCTGTATCTACATACTGCATCACTACAATGGATAATGAAATGGCAGCGTTTTCCCCAGTGGTACGGCTCGCTAACGACACTTGAGGACCACTCACAATTCTATCAAAGTGGTCCAGCTGGTTATGTTAGCATTGAATAGCATCCCTACTATGATAAGCTGATAGAATAGCGACACCACAAACTTTCATCATTTGTCCTGTACCTAATGTCATGAAGCTTGTAAGCACAAAACCTTGCTGAGCACAGAAAAATCCTGCTAAGCAGAAACAGGTTACCAGCCAACATTCTTAACAGTTAATACTTTTGCCACTGGTGCCCCACTCATTTCTTGCTTAGCCAAGAAGTTTGCTGAGCAGTTTTGTACTCTGGGTCTAAAATCTGCCAGATTGATTTTCAGATTTTCAGATGAACTGTCATCTGGCCGGCAGACCACTGTAAATGGAGAATGCTTAAAGACAGTGGACACTATTGGTAATTGTCAAAGACCAGTCTTCTCACTTGGTGTATCTCAACATATACATAAAATAACAAACTTGTGAAAATTTGGGCTCAATTGGTCGTCGAAGTTTTGAGATAGTAATGACAGAAGAAAAACAACTCAAAGTTGTGTGCTTTCAAAAGCTTGATTTCGAGACCTCAAATTCTAAACCTGAGGTCTCAAAATCAAATTCGTGGAAAATTGCTTCTTTCTCAAAAACTACGTCACTTTAGAGGGAGGCGTTTCTCACATTGGTTTATACTACCAACCTCTCCCCATTACTTGTTACCATGTAAGGTTTGATGCTAATAATTATTTTGAGTAATAACCAATAGTATCCACTGCCTTTAATGGTAATACTGACAACTCGTCTGCACGCTTGGTGAAATGCAGCCCAGTGGTAGATTTCTCAAAAGGTTAAGGCTAGTCTCTAACGAGTTCGGATAAATTACTCGTCTAGGACTAGCCTTTAGGTTTTTGTTAAGTCCTAGGACTAGTCCTAAGATAGGACTTTCTTTGTGAAATCAACTCCTATTGCAGCAGCAACTGAATCCATTGTAATCTGGTTTTAAAAACAACATAACAATGAATGGACCAAGGGATGCAGCAGGCAAGATGAACTTACTCGGTGATAAACCAGTCCCAATGACTTCCTGTGAGGTAAGAGCCGGCCTGTCATCAATACTGACAGCAAATCTATAGTTGACCATCGGTTCTAAGCTGGTCACATTGTAGGATGTTTTATTGAACATGTGCTTTGTGGAACATGTTGATGCATCTGAACAAAGGGAAGAAATGGAAAATGACAGGTTTTAAAGTAAATTTCAACTTTTTTGTTTTCAATATTTAAATGAAAAATGTTGATGTAAAAAAACTCTATTGCAGACGGAGCAACTTAAAATTAAATGAGTTTAGACCAATAGTATTACAGGCCAATTCAAACTTGGTGAAAGCCTTTTGGACTCGTTTGTCCAAAGTGTGAAAAGCGTGAATATACAAAAGAAAGTGGCCTAACAGTTCTCACACTTATGAAAAAGTGATTATAAATTTACCAGCAGACATGGCCCCACAACATTTCAATTTAAAACTAACTTAGCTTTCACAACATAACAACTTTGGCCAATGGTTCCCAGAGTGTTATTACAGGTTTTAAGTTCTTTTTTGAGAAGTGGTGAAACTCAAACAAAACATTTGACTTTATTTTCTAGTATCTTTCGGTGGAAACACGCAATGCAACACTTCTCCTACCTTTCTCTTTGCAATATTTGATTGCATAGTTGTACACCCCTCCTTGAAGTGGAGCATTCCAATTACAGGTCACGGCTGTTGACCTGATGGGTGTGATAGTGAGGTTCCAAGGCCTATTCGTTTCTGTATGAAGGGAAAAAACAGAGGAACACAAAAACCATTCAGTTGGGTATAGTAATAATCAGTTGGGTAAAAAAGAACTCCAGGCAAAGCGGGAAAGAGGGATTCCTTACATGTTAGATTCTTCTTGGATATATGGGGGTGGAATTAGTTTTCTCTTTTTGAATCACACATTATAACCAGATTTGTGAAGAGAACTCTGAACAATTGATCAGTTTTTGAAGAATAGACCTAAGAATACAACATTAATGGTTGAGTAGGGTATTCCAGGGGGAACAAGAACTCAAGGGAAATAGGAAACATATTGTGTTTGCATTTTATTCTTCTTTGGATTAATTGGGGATGTGGAACTACTTTGCTCCTTTCAATCATACATTAAACCAGATTTTTGAAGATAATTCTGAACAATTGATCAGTTTTTGAAGAAAAATCAGAAGATTACAAATTCATGGTTGAGTTGGACATTCCAGGTGGAACAAGAACTCAAGGGAAATAGGAAAGACAAATTTTGTTGGCATTTTATTCTTCTTCTGAGCGAGGTTTTGGAGGGCACATTTTTATAAGACAGTTTTTTTATATTTTTTTTATTTACTTCTGCCTTACTTTTTAACGCTTTTGATGTCAAGAAAACTACTATAACTTCTCCCTCTTCCCTCAACATAACTTCATTCCTCAAAAACTTACTTGGCACAACAACGGTAAGGACAGCCATTTCCTCACTAACCCCAACTTCGTTTCCAGCTAGACAAGTATAAAGTCCAGCTTCTTCCATGGAGACATTGTAGAACTCAATCGATCGCTCGTACACATTTATCTTCTTAGACACAGTCTAAAGAAGACAAAGATCAAATCACATATTAACTCTTCCATCACATAGGAAAAGGTGACCAAGCAAACTCAAAAACATTACATCTTGAGAATTTTGTGTGTGGGTTTAATGTTACTGTGTAACTGTTCATGAGATTTTTCACTGTCACAAATGGGTTTAATTCTGGTTACCAGGGATTGATATCACGTTTTGCTGAGGTGTGTATAACAACTATGCATCCCCCAATACCGTCTTTCACATGAAAAATTTGGCAGCGATATTAAACCCATAAAAATTCAGCTGTGCTTGCGCTTTATATTGAGTAAATTGCATGGGAGATTTAAAGTGACTCTCACAGAATCATTTGAAGTGAAATTCATGAGTTAGTCTTGAACAACGGTTTCTCGAGGTGGCACACAATACTTACAGCGACAACCTGAAGTCTCTCACTGGCTTGAAGATCAGTGTAATTATTGTTTTCTAATTTGACCCACATGACCTGTGGAGTCAAGTCGCTCACCACCCTGCACTCAAACGTGGCGTTAGATCCCACCAAGACCTCCTGATCAGGTATCTCTGATATGATTGGACGAGAGGCCACTCTTTCTATAAAGATAAAGATGAGCAGGAGTAACAATTAATGCATTAGTAACAACCTAATATAATATCTTCATGATTTAAATCATCGCATGTGATGACTGGGATCATAAGCGATGATTTGGGATTATCTTAAGTGATGATTTGTGATTATCATAAGCGATGATTTGAGATCATTGTTACTGACGATTGGGATCATCCTGACTGGTGATCCAAAGGGGGGGGGGTAATACTCCAACAGGTTCTACTTAATGATAAAAGCAAATGTATACACTGCCTCAATATCACAGTTTTGATCTTGAGGAAATCTCAAGTAAAGTAAAACTATGATAGCGCTTTATTAATCCTCGACTGAAGTCTAAAATGTTCGAATTAACAGATAATGTTTATGTATAACACCTGGCAAGAGTCTATAGAGGTGAGGCTGCGCAACGTGCAGTCAACCATGCCACTAATACAATGACCCCCTTCTCTTTCTGGAGTCTGTCCTAAAGCGCCTTCAGGTCACACAGTCTACTTTTGCATGTTGTGGCATAGAGGATAAGAGCACCGGATTCAAGACTCAAGCTCTGGTGTTTCTGATCAGCAGTTCGAGTCCCAGTCGTAACGCCCATGTCCTTAAGCCAGACACTTCCATGATGCTTCGTCCTTCGGAGGGGACGTAAAGCCGTTGGTCCCATGTGTTGTGTACTGTACATAAAAGAACCCAGTGCACTTAAGGAAAAGAGAAGGGGTTCGCCCCGATGTTCCTGGTTTGATTGGCAGCACATTGCGCCACAAAACTGTTGAAGCACCTTGAGCGCCAATGATTCACAAGCTATTTCACCCTAAATGGTTATCATCTGTTAAATAAATTCGCAACATGTAAGAGATTCAACAGAAATTGACATCTTATATTTAATTAAGTCTCCACAAAGTGAAAACAAGTGAAAATGAAAAAAAATATATATCTTGAATTCCTTTCAACATTTTATCTTCATCATGCAGTGATGAACATTCAATGTGGTGGAAAAGCGGGAAAAGTACAAATATTGGTAGTTAACCCGTAAGTGAACTGCAATGCAACTTCCCAATCTAACCTCCTGTCTGTACTTTAATAAATCGTCATGGTTGTACAAATAACAATACTACACAAACCCTAAAATAGGTTCTTTTTTTTACCTAACAGCTTCCATACAATACAAAACACTCCTATTCCCCAAAACTATCATCAAAAGATCACGATTGATGAGCACAAAAAGAAGAAAATAACACAGACAAAAAAAGTTACAGTTTCTCTCACAATGGACTTAACCCCAAACAGTGCAATGTACTTAGTAGTACAGGCATCAGCTGTATTGGCTTTTACATCAACGTTTACAAAGCTAAACATTATTCAAATCACCATCAAAAAACGTCAACAGATTTTATTGATACTTTTTTTTTCTTTCTTCGCCACAACTGAATTGTAAGCGCAGGACAAAAAAAACTTCAACAATGGGCCACACAATTGTGTTCCAGAGTTTGGGTAGAAACCCGGAGGGTGATATATGGGGGCAGCCAGTAAGAGAACGCCGGTACCTAGGTTGTTTCATTGTTGCCCTATGAACTACTAAAGCCCGATAGCTAATGATATCTCACACAGCTTAATATACCCTGGAGTGACTGACGAAACAAAAGGCAAATTGATTACTCTCTCTCTCTCCTAGCGCAGGGACTCCCTTGAATGGCTGCATTTTCAATCAGCCAATCAGAATCCTTGACCTCCCTAGCGGGTTCACCAAATGGACTCCAGAGGACACAGTTTCTCTCCACCTCGGATTCCCTTTCTATATAAGGACTTGTATGCATGAAAGCTTATGCCAAAATAAAAACTTGTTTGTCCTCGTTGGACCAAACTGTCATTTGTGATGCGACCAGAATTTGGTTACATTTTTTTCTTCCCATAATTTTTATCAAAACCGGGAAAAAAAAAACAATCTTGTTATTGTACCAGTTATTAGAGTTGTATTAAATAACAATTCAAAGAGAGTTCATAAAATAGTTAACAGAGAAAGTGTTATGCTTTGTGTTTGGACAAGATTATTAGGGGTTTTTCTTGATCAAGATTTTCATTTAAAATCTTGATTAATTGATCGAAGAGGAAGAAACTATATATATCTTGTTAGTTGAACTAAATATGATAATACTATTCAAAGACATTTCATACAAGGTGAAAGTATTGTATTTTGTGTTTGGAACCCCCCCCCCCTTCTAAGCTGTAAATTGTAAATTGTACATTGCGGCTTTTAGCTCTTTGGATTCTTCTCAAGACCAAAACCAGCTCCAGGCAAAAACAACAAGAGAAAACGAGAAGAGAGCCACTGACTTTCAACCAAAAACAACCGGTCTTTTTCAAGACCACCCCATCTTTCAAAAAGAGATTCCAAACACGTTGCAATTGTGTCCTTGTTAAAATAATTTGCTATCATCTTAGCAGATATATTTAATAATAAATATCATTCCCTATACACAATAAACATGGTTACTCGAAAACATAATAAAAGAAAGTCACTCGCACGAACCCATAGAAAAGCCAATCGCTTTTCTCGCCACTGCTCAACCCTGTCCCAACAGAGACAACATAATCTGTTATCAGATTTGGCTAATCAACGCGAACAATTCATAACGAACCTTTCCAGTGTTGAACTTTCTATAGATCAGAAAATCGCACTAGGTAAAGGTTTGAACTTCGTTCCCACCCCGGCCAAACCCACACGCCGTTCTCTTTTGATAGATATAAACACTTTCAATCGAAGAATGAGAATAAAATACCTTATGCACAATAAGACTTCCCGAACACAACCCTTCAAAACACCATCCACCTGGTCTCCCAAATCAACCTTCAATATCATACTTGAAGATTATTTGGAAGCAACAAATTTCGAACTTGCTCATATTCGTTTGAAACAACAAACAAACAATATGACCAAGAAACACAAATCAGCTCTCCTACAGTTGAAACACAACAACCAAATCGTGATCAAACCATACGACAAAGGCAGAGGAATTTGCATTATGAACACTCCTGACTATCTAGCCGTAGGCTTCCGTCATCTTAGTTCTCAGCATTATCAACAGCTAGAACAAGATATTACACAAGACACGAGTCAACTAGTTCATAATGCCCTTACGAAAATGGCCAACCAAAACATCATCAACCGCAAAACATATGAGTACCTCGACCCCCTCAAACAGAAAGTGGAGTGCCCAACAATGTACTTTCTACCGAAAATACACAAAACTCCACCACCAGGAGAACACTTCATTGGTAGACCCATTATCAGCGGATGCACAAGCCCCACAGCAAAGATTTCTGAATTCGTGGATTATTTTTTCCTTCCGATAGTTACCTTGCAACCTACATATGTCCGTGACACAACAGACATATTGCGTAAACTTGAAGAAACCTCATTTCCACAAGATGTACTCATTACTAGCATTGATGTTGTCTCAATGTACACAAATGTCCGCCAAACAGAGGCAATTAATTGTGTATGCAGTGCGCTCGAACGAACAAACCATCAATATGCCATTAACAAACCACATTCCTCATACATCCGTACTCTTCTGGAACTCATCATTGGGAGAAATTGTTTCCAATTCGGAAATAAATATTTCCTACAGAAAGTCGGTTGTGCCATGGGTTCTACAGCCAGCCCCGAAATATGTGACATAACCCTCCATGATCTCGAAAATCGAATCCTCCAACAAGCTGACAATATACTCACTTGGTGGCGCTATAGAGATGACATTCTCATAATCTATGGCGGTAACATTGAAGATTTCAAAAACCTGGTAAATACCATGAATCAAATGCACCCCACCCTCAAATTCACTTTTGAGGCCTCAAACTGTTCAGTGAACTATCTTGACTTAACTATATTCAAAGGTAACAGATTCCGTGAAACAGGTATACTAGACACCAAGGTCTATACCAAACCCACAGAAACATATCAATACCTTCATAAATCCTCATCCCACCCACCACATGTTTTTAACGCATTCATATACGGGGAAACCCTCCGCTTTGCAAGAAACACCAACAACATTGAGGATTTTCAAGAGAAAGTCAAGACTTTCACAAACAAACTAACAGCAAGAGGTTACACACATGATGAAATAAACACACAGATACAAAAAGTATCACATCATGAACGTGCTAACATGATTCACAAACCACTGGAAGTACACCAGCAAAACAATAAATCACCTCTCGTCTTCACGACCACATACAACCCGGCATTTTTCCACAAGGATATATCACGGGCAATCATTAAACATTGGCCTCTAATTCAAAGCGATGAAACACTCACGGAAATTTTTCCGAACACACCCTTCATTGCTTTCAAAAAAGACAAAAACATACGGGAAAAGATCATCAGAGCCAAACTGCCACCGGACACAACTGAGTCTGGAAGCAACAGTGACGATCCCTCCCCCGAATTACACGAAACACTTGAGGATTTGATTGCTCTACTTTGAATACTATCCAACAGACGGTACATGCCTTGGTTATCTATTCAAAAATACAAAAATACCCACGGCTATGTCATAAACCCCACCATAATGGTTGCTCCCTACATCTTTCTCAAGATGTAAACAAGAGATTACCCGATTCATTGAATCAAACTTACATGCAACTGACGAGGAAGCTTACATGACTTCCGAAAACTAGTTATTGCTACCCAAGGATCTGCAAAAATATCCTAAATCTCGAAAACATTTTCGTTCACATACAGACCAAATTGGTCTTAAAGGGTCACATCTCTTGGTTAAACTATTTCCCATAAACACCATGTTTATTATAACAACGGTGGAAATAGTACAGCACAGTTACAATAATTGAAATCGTATTAATACAATACATATTTCAATTCACCACAAGTCAACAGACACAACGTCACTGGATGGGAGAGCACCAACATTTATTATCCCATTCCATCCCTGGCACCCCCGTACAAAGACATTGACAAAATAGAAAAAATGCAAACCTAGGGCTATATAGAGCGTTGGAACGCAAGTCCTGCACGATTTGAATCTCCTATATAACTCCTCTATCAACAATTTTAGATTTCTGTGTAACAAAGTTTAAATATTTAAATGAGCGAGGTGTTGGAGGGCAAATTTTTTATGACATTATTTTTTTATTTTTTTTTATTTACTTTCTGCCTTTCTTTTAAATGCTTTTAACTTCTTTTAACTTCTCCCTCTTCCCTCAATATAAATTTATTCCTCAAAAACTTACTTGGCACAACGGTAAGGACAGCCATTTCCTCGCTAATCCCAAGTCCATTTCCAGCTAGACAGTAGTAAAGTCCAGCTTCTTCCATGGAGACATTGTAGAACTCAATCGATCGCTCTTGCACATTTATCTTCTTAGACACGGTCTAAAGAGGACGAAGATCAAATCACATTATTAACTCTTCCATCACATAAAAAAAGGGGGACCAAGCGAACTCAAAAACATAACATGTTGTGAATTTTGTGTGCGGGTTTAATGTCACTGTTTAACTGTTCATGAGATTTTTCACTGTCCCAAGTGGGTTTAATTCTGGTTACCAGGGATTGGTCCAAACTTTGAAGTTTTGAAAGCCTCAATGTGAAACACATCACGTTTTGCTGAGGTGTGTATAACAACTAAGCATCCCCCAGTCCCATCTTTCACATGAAAAATGTGGCAGCGATATTAAACCCATAAAAATTCAGCTGTGCTTGTGCTTTATATTGAGTAAATTGCATGGGAGATTTAAAGTGAATTTCACAGAATCATTTGATGAAATTCGAGAGTTCTTGATTCAAAAAGTTGACAGCAAAATTGAGAATTGCAATATGCGTGGAGGTGCTGTGCATGACCAAGAAATGGCTTTATGAATGATACTTTCTTTTCCATGAAATTCACTTCTACCCAGTCACTCGAAATCGATGTGTTGCTTTTTGGTATTTCAAAAGTTATTACAGGAAGATTCGAGAAACTATACCATGGGTTTAGTAAAGCTTGGTTCATACTCCACGTAAGAATAAAATGCACTGCTTTCCAAGTGTGATACAAGATATTCCTCTTGTGTTTTTGCAATTTACGTGTAGTATGACGCAGGCTTAACCCATCAAATAAATCCCATATATTAACCCACGCCTCAACCTATGTTACGAAAATCAGTACCAAGAAGATGTTCAGCTTATCAATGAACACTCCAAATACAATGAAGAGTCCATGTTTTTTTTAAAATCAATCACAAAAGAAGATACAGGAAAAAGTCACCACCAAAGATTAAAAACAATGGCAGAACAGAAAAAATGAAAAAGGCAGAACAAGTCAAGCATGTATAGAAATTCAAAAAAGCAGGAGCCATAAAGATGCAAATACATCCACTATTACAGACTGCTTAGAGAGAGGAGTTGTAAGGACTAAACATAGCTTTTTCCAATCTTATGTGAGTGTTTCATGTCCCTCCTACACTCATTTGCGCAAACAATGCTACCAGCAAAAGCTGGTTTCATAGTGAATATATTTATCAAATCAGTACAAAGACTACGTTTAAAGTACATAGTTGGAAAACAAGTTGAAAAAATGCCTTGAGCCCTTTTCAGCTTGTCGACAATTTTGATACCACGTGTTCAGAAAAGGGCTTCAAGATGGCAGGTGAAGTCCCGTTCATACTCCCTGCGAATGCAACACAAATTTTGACATCACAAGTTCGCATGGAATAATTTGCAGCAGCTGAGCTGTGTTCAACTCCTGCAAAACATTCGCTGAGATATCAGCCACGTGACGTCAAAATTTGCTCCGCGTTTGCATTTGCAGTGGCTCAGGCCAGAAACAACAATTAAAAAGAAGTTCGCTGAATGCATGTGATCTTAGAAGTGAAACCAAATGGAAGCAAAGTGAATAAGCAAAGTGAACCATGGCATGGCATCAAGAAATAAAATGAGCTGTGGAAAATATAAACTTGCATTAAACAATAATATTGAAAGACAAACCAAGAGAAAAAGGAGTAGACAAAATGCTGACATTGACAGAAAAAAAAACCAATTGGATAGAAAAGTCACAACACATGAAACATGATACAATTAAAAAAAGAACACCATATCTGAGGATAAATATTTGAAAATGAGAAAGATTGTGAGAAGAAAAACCTTAAATAAAAAGGAGTCGCGGCTGAAAAAATTAAACCTTTATCATGCTTGCACCATTTTGCTTTTGCCCATAAATGTGAACATTCTTAATTAATAAAATGACTCGCTTCAAAGTTTGTCTCTATGGTGTTCCCGATAGCAAATCAGCATTGCTGAAAAAGCATAAAGCGCCCTCTTTGTACATTTGGTACCTGAAATGAAGTCCGCATTTTGGTTGTTGTCAAAAGTAATTTTAAATCCATTGACTCCAAGTTAATTTGGAAGTCCACAAAAAGCTACTTATCTGTTAAACCTACATTTCCTTACTTCCTTAGCCACAGGATAGTGTAGGTTTAACAAGCAAGGGAGTCTCTGAAGTGTACTCGACAACGAGCAATTTAATGGCAGTAGCAGCAGCAACATGTAAAAGGTTTAATAGAAGGAAGAGAAAGTGTCACCTTCCACAAAATGATTACTGTCATTAATGTAGAACTTCAATCTCTTTGACGCTCACAGCGACAGCAAACCTTTTTAAGTGTTTTGTTGACATTTTGTGACAGTTTCAACAAATTAGTTTCAAGCGACACTTTCCAAGAAGAAAAGGAAACCGAGGTTTCAATACCTCACCCAGGAAGAAAAAATGTGCTTTAATCAGGAACGAAATGCAAACCAGTGAAAATAATTGATTAATATATAAAAAGAACAGGTTTGAGAAAACAATGCTGCTGAAAATGTGTGTCCCGTGTTGTGGCAGTGAGAAGCCGAGTGCTGCTGAAAAGAACGGCTGAGTAAAGGGAACAATTACAAGAATAGTGCACTGTCATATTAGAGTTACCATCTTGATTTTAAAAACACCATTCCATGGATATTGGGCTTATACCAACCACCAAATATAACACTGCATTAATTTAGGGGAACTTTGTTTTTACATGGGGTTAGTTATTCAGCTTACCGATAAAAAGCAGTTAGGTAAAAAAAAAAACTTAAAAAAAACTTGTTAGGTTGGAAACGTTTCATTACAGTTTTGAAACTTTTAAGTTTAGGGTTAAAATGTTTAAAAACACTTTTACAGAGTTTGTTTCATCTGTTATGTTACTTTAAAAAGGTTTACAATAATTTTTGAATTACTTTTGGGGTTAGTGGTTAGGTTGGGGTTGTTACTCTTAATAGGGCAGTTAAGGCTAATGTATGTTGGTAACCTTGGTTTCTTACACTGGTTTAACGCCTGTTTTGTTATGGTTTTCTTTAAAAAAAAAAAAGTGAAAATTAACAACCAATAATTGTGCACGAACAATTATCAGATAAATTTGTACCACCTTTAGTCAAAAAGGCTAACTCAAGACAGTCAGAGCATAAGTTGGCACAGGATTAGTCGAGTAAGGATTAGCGGAAGTGGATTGGGATAGATAAGGATTAGCAGGAGATGATTAGTACAATGCATGCAGGAAAATGAGGGGTTGGGAGATGTTAGTGTAGTAAAGTCCGCCTACAAGTAACTTGTGTTGTGTATGCAAACTTTTACCATATTCTCCACTCCTCTAAGAATTTATTGCAACTAAGGTGCTGACCAGTTACTTCATCTGTGGCCAAATTTTGGATTTGTCATAATTTTATGAAGAAAATAAAACACAATTATTATCGATTCTTTTGATAACTTTTTGTTTTAAGTATTCTACCAGATTAAAAACGACATTAAACATAACAAGTCAGCGTGACTTTTTAAGCCGATTTTCTGCTTTCTTTCTTTTTTCTTTGTTCTAAAAATAGAAAAAACAACAAATTTGCATTGCGTCAGGGATAAAGAAAATTAATTTGGGTTTTAACCTTACACAAACGTGTTAACACTGTATTCTCAGTAGTTTCCGGAGTTTTGGAAAAGCTTGTACATTGTAAAGGAAGGTAAAAGCTATTTGCATACACAACTATCAAACGCCCCAACACCAGCAAATTTCAGCACCATCACCATCAAAAATAACTCTGCCGGCAAACCAGAGCTTGACCCCTTACAGTCCGACCTGGTGAGTCCAGGTCAAAGGTTAATGACTGAGGATCAGCGAGGCTCAGGTTGTCATGGCGACATAATAATACCTCTTTGGAATAACACTTCCATTCCAGGGTGAAATTGGAGAGATGGTTTTTCATAATATCTTTGCATTGATGCCTCAAATCCTTTGACCATTCATCCTATAGCGATGCCAAGCATGCAATGAAAATCAACAATAATCGGTTAGTCAGTTTTACATGCACATAAATATTAATTGATTAACGAACAAAGGAAGAGCTTGTAGGAGACTTTGCAAAATTAGTCTTCTAAATCAGACCAGTTCTTTTTTCATATTGGGGGTAGTTCCCAAAATTGTACATATTAAGAACAGTGGATAGTTTGTAGGTTGTCTAACTAGAAAATGTATCTAGGTACAGAAATTTTACTTTATTCTGTACTCACAAGGTTTTCTTTGCTCTATTTGCGAGCACTGATACAAACATACTTGCAAAAAATACACACTCATGCAGGGTTGGATCTAGTGAGATTTGCTCACTGTGTCGACGTCTTATTCCATTCAGGCTGCTTGTTTGTTGGGTTAATAATTAAAAGGGGATAAAATATCATTTAAGCAATGTATTGCAGTTTGCCCTTCAAGAGCTTGGGTACACTTTGTAGATCATGTTTTTGGCCAAGACATGAATCCATTCTTGCTGTAAATCAAGATGTGTGTAACATAATTTACAATAGAGGTTTCAGCCTCATTAGTCGTCAAGTGTTTGAGATAATTAGTTGAAAATCACAGGGCAATGTTTCAGAAGAGTCAAGTAAATCTGTTGTACTTGCTAAAATAATTGTTGTGACATTGTTTTACTCATTTCTCAATGCACACCAGCAAGTAAAACTTCAAGTTTGTGTTCTGTGTTTCATACAAAAAGTACACAAACCCTTTAACACTCAAATTTACATTTGTGTTCACCTTTTGTAAAAAAAGTCAGCGATTTAGGAAATCTTCTAAGGACAACATCAAGGAACATGCAAAACAAGCCAACCCTGGGAAACTGCAAGTTCATTGCAGCATACTTGTTTTTAGGGGAAAAGTTGTCAAAATTGTAACAAATAATTCATTAAAGATTTTGTACACTAACATTGTCCACTCTCAACTCAAACTAAGTTTTGTCCTCAATGAAATGTTTGGGCTGGTCGAGGAATCTCATAAAGTACATCAATTAACATGCAATATAACAAGAAACAACAGGAAAATAATACTTTACAACAAAAAGACCCAAAGAATAGAAATAAGATGTAAATCATTCTTAAGCATAGAGCTATATATATATTGACTAAAGCGCTAACACCCCGTGATACACGCACTAAGATTTTGAAGCTGTGTGGGCACATCCATGTTTATGTACAAACCAATACAAAAGCTTGAAATTTGTACAGCAATTGTACTGCTATTTGCATGAAAGTGCGTTTGTTCTGTTTTATGTGCCATCGAAGCAAACAATGCAGCAAATGTGAACGCCCAATCTGCTGATCAGCGTACAAACTGCGAGCGTCATGTGCATCATGTTTAATAGGCACGTATACTTTTTTTAATACGGCAATAAAGTCGAATATGGTTTTCGTAGCGCGGACGTACGCAAGCGGACAGTCGGGTTTGTAAGCGCACACGCCGAATGTAAAACAAATCGCGGCAATGTGTGTTCTCTTAAAATTCCAAATTCACGCAACACATCAAACATGTCTGCGCCCAGGGTGGCTTCAAAACGCAGAGCAAGTTAGCTAGCGCTCTATAGTCAATATATATAGCTCTATGTTCTTAAGCCACAGTTGTCCCCGGAATCCCCACTTCTGAGTAGTCAACTAAGTCCAATTTCATAAAGACTGTAAGCACAAAGACTTGCTAAGTGCCGACAACTTAACAGCAACAGGTGACCAGCCAAAATTACATTAATTTAACATCATTGTGGGAGGTTCCCTAATAAATGTTTGCTTAGCCAAGAAATTAGTCAAGCCCGTATTTCTGCTTAACAGCTTGATGAAATCAAGTCCTGATGCAAAGGGGGGGGGAGAGAAATGGTATACACACATTCCAATATCCCACTCAGAAATACTGCTACATTGGGAGACTGCAAAATGTACGCAAAAACAGTGTACTTTATGGTTGAAAAGCAAGACCTTAGGTTTTATTAATGTTCTACCTGTCAAACCTTTAGATAAAATCAAAACACTCGAGTGAGTTGTAGAAACCTTGAGAAAATTTTGTTCCTCTTCATTTCGTTGATTTGCAAGTTTGCTTGCAAGTTTGCTTGTCGGTTTTAAGACCAATGTCCAGTCTGTTTTAAGTTGACATTGTTACATATGGCACATCCTAATTCACTGATACAATTTTCCGTAGTCCAGTTGTGCTTGTGAGATACAAAACAGTTTGCACTAAAATCACATTAAAACAAACCCCATTACATCCACCACAATTTCTCTCTCTCACTTGAGACAGGTTGCCCAGATTTAATTTTCAAGCTATTACAAAAAAAATGTTTGAAGACATTTTTACTGCTATGTGATTTTTTGGTTGATGAAGTCACCATACCCTCCCTTACTGGAAAATACCAAGAGAGAAATTAAAAAAGAGAAAACGTAAGACATGTGTGTTTTGAAAGGAGAACTGAAATTGATGAAAGCAACCCAAATTGGAGTATATTAATTCTCTCATTAAATTATGTATCTTTAGCAAGAACAAGTTAATATCTGCCACGATAAATAAAACAAGAGAACATTCAGGGGAAAAACAAATGCAGAAAAAATCTTAGAACACTGTGTGAAGAATTTGTTGATTCTCTAGCTAGGAGCGAAAGCATGCTAGAAAAAGCCAATGTTATTGTGCAGTAAACAAGGCTGTCACAATTTGATACTACTCTCTTTCCCTGACCACATAGTAAAGTTTATCAGCATGCCACCGACAGTGAAATAATTACAACTTTAAAATGTTTTCCCAAATTACCTCCTTCAGCATCCTAGCACATAGGTCGTAAACACCTGGCGCAAAGATCTCTGAAGCATCCTCAAGATATTTGCATTCTGAGCAACTTACATACAAAATCTGTGTTATCAATTCTCTATCTGCTTCCTAAGAATCAAGTAAAACATGTTTAAAGGCACAGGACATGTTTATACATATTTTGTTTTAAATATCCATTTTCTTAGGGGGCTGGTTTAACTCTCAACCGACTTTCAGTTAGGTAACTTTTCATGTTAAGTTCATCTTTCCCCAAGTAAACTTTTTAAAAAGTTAAAAAGTGTTGATATTGTGTCTCCCACACCTGTTGGGAAAACAATTAATCTAAATGGCACCATACAGCATGATTACAAGAAATAAATTCCTTCATAAACTTATTGCATCTGTATCTAGCGATCATCTGAAGAGGGAAAATGGTTAGCAGTGAAATCCCTGAACAGATAAAACATAGACTGATTTCATTTCACACAAAGTGGATTATTTGTTCTTTGAACAACGATAGTCTCACTGCTAAAAATGGTTTTCTTGAAACAAGAAAAAAATCTTATTTTGAGAAAATCTTCTTGTGTCACTCCCTAGAAAATATTTTCTAGGGAGTGACACAAGAATAATTTTCTAAAAATAAGATGTTTTTCTTGTTTCAAGAATACCATTTTTAGCAGTGCTTGAACAATGATTTCTCGAGGTGGCACACAATACTTACAGCGACAATCTGAAGTCTCTCACTGGCTTGAAGATCAGTGTAATTATTGTTTTCTAATTTGACCCACATGACGTGTGGAGTCAAGTCGCTCACCACCCTGCACTCAAACGTGGCGTTAGATCCCACCAAGACCTCCTGATCAGGTATCTCTGATATGATTGGACGAGAGGCCAGTCTTTCTATAAAGATAAAGATCAGCAGGACATTGCATTAGCAACAACCAAATATAATATCTTCATGATTTGAATCATCGCAAGTGATGACTGGAATCATCGTTAAAGATGACTGGGATCATAAGCGATGATTTTGGATGATCTTAAATGCTGATTTGTGATTATCGTAGGCGTTGATCTGAGATCATCAAGACTGACGATTGGGATCATCCTGACTGGTGATCCAAGGGGGGGGGGAGGGGTAATACTCCAACAGGTCCTATTTAAAGGATTTGGGTACCTTTTAAAAATTTCCATAGATTTACATTAAACTTACAGGGTTTGAAGTTTGAAGATAATGATAGTGGAAAGCTTCCCTTCAAATATTACTTACTGAGGTGCTGTAGTTTTTGAGAAATGAGTAAAACAATATTTACGTTTGTAAATGATTAAAATAATTTTTGTCTCATGAGACGAAAATTATTTTCATGACATTGTTTTACTCATTTCCCAAAAACTACAGCACCTCAGCACGTAATATTTTCAGGGAAGCTTTCTACTATCATTATCTTCAAACTGTGTAAGTTTAGTGTAAATCTGTGGACATTGTGTTTTTTGTCCTACAAAAGTTAAATAGACCCTTTAATGATAAAAGCAAATGTATACACTTCCTCAATATCACAGTTTTGATCTTGTAGCGCGCTTTATTAATCCTTGACTGAAGTCTAAAATGTTGGTATTACAAGATAAATTTATGTATAACACATGGCAAGAGTCTATAGAGGTGAGGCTGCGCAATGTGCAGTCAACCATGCCACTAATACAATGACCCCCTTCTCTTTCTGGAGTCTGTACTAAAGCGCCTTCAGGTCACACAGTCTACTGTGGCATGTCATGCCCTAGCGGTTAAGAGCACCGGACTCAAGCTCTGGTGTTTCTGATCAGCAGTTCGAGTCCCAGTCATTTCAATACATTTATTTCAATGTTGCCATAAAGTTACATTTGTGTACATCATTAAAGTTAATATACATGGTAATGAATAAATAATGGCAAACCACAGATGAAGTAAAGACAATAATAATTTACACCGAAGTTGAGTAGATAATGACAAACAGGACGACATCTAGGCATAGGGTGAAGCAAGGCTTTTGTTCCCGTACCTACGGACAGACAAAAAACGAACAAAACAAACAAATACACCAACAGACTACCACAACACTGACTTACATACAAAACATGTACATGTATGGGTACAAAGACAAACATCATCCGGAAAATATATCATAACTTTAACTAAGAATTAAGGACTGCTTTTAATTTTTTTGCAAATTTTGACAAAGTAAGTGCAGATTTAAGTGAATCACTGGGACTATTCCAATATGTAGTACCACGTTGGACAAGACTATTTCTAAATAAAGATGTTCTGTTGAAATGGACATAAAGATTTTTCTTACGAGTACTTTGAGTATCATACGAATGAATATTTGAAGTTAAGGTAAAGAAAGAGTTAAAACAAGAGGGTAATGCATTATGGTTGTATTTATACATAAACTTACCTAAGTTAAGGCGATAAAGATCATTTAATTTTAGAAGTTTAAATTGTTCAAAAAGTGGAGCTGAATGATCACAATAACCAGCATTAGAAATGATTCGAACAGCCCGCTTTTGTAAAGTAAATAGTTTGTTACACTGAGTTGAAGAACACCCCCAAATGAGAATGCAATAGTTTCAGTACGGCAGAACAAAAGAATTATAGATGGTCAATAAGATATTACTAGGTAGGAAAAACTTTAAGCGATTCATTATACCTATATGTTTAGATATTTTAATTGATACATCTTTGATATGATTTTTCCAAGTTAAATGTTCATCAATATATATACCTAAGAATTTCGTGACTTTCAGTTGATTCAAGTTGATACCATTTAGAACTAAGGGAATAGATTGAGTGTATTTATATTGATTTGCACAAAATATAACATAGTTAGATTTTAGTATATTAATACATAACTTATTTGCTAAAAGCCAAGTACTTATTTTATAAAGTTCCAAGTTAAGGTTCTGAATTGCGGCATCTACATTATTATGACTGTACAATAAACTTGTGTCATCTGCAAATAAGCAAAATGAAATAATATCAGATGAGTTACAGATGTCATTGATGTAAATAATAAAAAGCAAGGGACCTAACCTGGAACCTTGTGGAACACCACAAAAAATAGGTTGATCAATAGAATTGACAGCATTATATGAAACAAATTGTTTTCTATTTGATAAGTAACTCTTGAACAAGTCCAAGGCTATTCCACAGATACCGTAATGTTCTAATTTACGAAACAAAATTTCATGATTATTTGTGTCGAAAGCCTTGGACAAATCCAAAAATATACCAATAGAGATGTTCTTGTCATCAATAGCTTGTGATAATTTATTAACTACATAAGAAATTGCTAGGTCAGTTGAGCGATTTTCTCTAAATCCAAATTGGGATTCAGACAAAATATTGTTTTTGTTTATAAAAGAGTTTAATCTAGAATAAATTAACTTTTCAAAAGTTTTTGAGAATATAGATACTACTGTGATGGGTCTATAGTTTTCAATATCATGCTTCTTGCCCTTTTTATGTATTGGAGTAACTTTGCCTATTTTTAACCCGTCAGAAAAAATTTCTAACGCAAAAGACATATTGAACAGCTCGGCTAAAGGCTTCCCTAATGAATACCTAGCCTGTTTAATAACAAAAGAACTTAAACCGTCACAGCCCGACGCCTTACCATGAGGAATTTTGTTAAGAATATCCACTACTTCCTCTTGTGTAATAGGCGTTAAGAAAAGAGAATGTGAACATCTGTCATTCAGAAAGGATTCAAATGCTGTATTACACAATGGGAGGTTACTAGCAAGCCTGGTGCCAATATTAACAAAGTAATCATTAAATGTATCAGCAATGTCTTTGTTATCATCTATTCTCATGTCATCCTGAATAAAATACGAGTCATAACGCATGTCCTTAAAGCCATTGGACCCTTTCGGTAAACAGTATTGTCCAAGGGCCACACTTCGTGTATCACAACTTCTATATCAAATAACAAACCTGTGAAAATTTGGGCTTAATCGGTCATCGGAGTCGGGAGAAAATACCGGGAAAACCCACCCTTGTATCCGCGCGTTTCACCGTGTCATGACATGTGTTTAAAATAAATCCGTAATTCTCGTTAACGAGAATTGATATTGTTTTACTGTTTTCTCGAAAAGTAAAGCATTTCATGAAATAATATTTCAAGAGAAGTATTTCACCACTACCTTCTGTAAACCCTGTAAGTTATTTGTAAATCTGTGAACTTTTTTTTTTTCCCTGTACCGAAAGGGTCCAATGGCTTTAAGCAAGACACTTAACCATAATGCTTAGTCCTTCGGATGGGATGTAAAGCCGTTGGTCCCATGTGTTTGTGTATTGTACGTTAAAGAACCCAGTGCACTTATGGAAAAGAGAAGGGGTTCCCCCGGTGTTCCTGGTTTGATTGGCAGCACATTGCGCCACCAAACTTTGTAAACCATTACATGGAAACAATTAAATGTTGGAGCACCTTGAGTATCACTGAGTGACGGCTATGAGCGTTACCCATCACTGAGTGACGGCTATGAGCGTTACCCATCACCGAGTGACGGCTATGAGCGTTACCCATCACTGAGTGACGGCTATGAGCGTTATATATAACACTCTTCTTAACCACATCAAGGATGCCAACACCATTCACATTTTCAAGAAACTCCTCAAATGTTTTCTCTTCCAACAAGTGTATCAAATCTAATTTCATCCGGTTGTCTTGAGCGCCTTTGAACAACTTTGGTTGATTTTGGCGCAATATAAATTCCCCCTGATTGATTGATTGATTTATTTGTTATTGTTATTATTATTACTCACCTTCAATGCCGATTCTGGTTGTATGCGAGATGTTGCCATACTCATTGCTGATGACACATGTGTATTCCCCTTCATCTACGTCTGGAGTTAGTCTCGATATCAATAACTTGAAACCATTGATGGTTATCTAAAGACAAAAAACAGAAGATGTATTCAAATAAAAAATTCTTTAAAACCCTTTAAAGGCAGTGGACACAGTTGGTAATTACTAAAAATAATTGTTAGCATAAAACCTACTTGGTAACGAGCTGCTGATAGTACAAAACATTGTGAGAACAGCTCCCTCTGAAGCAACGTAGTTTTCGAGAAAGAAATAATTTTCCACGAATTTGATTTGGAGACCTCAGAATTAGATTTTGAGGTGTTTTTTTCTTCCATTATTATCTCGCAACTTCGATGACCAATTGAGCAAAACAAAAATGACAGGTTTGTTATTTTGATACACCAAGTGAGAAGACTGGTCTTTGACAATTACCGAAGGTGTCCAGTGTCTTTGAAGACTAGCAGTTTAGTGGCCTTAACCTTTTAGCAAGCACGCAACATTAAACATAACATCACACACTCCTCGGTGCGCCATGAAAATTCAATCGATTTTCGGCTGTATCAAGAAATCGTCTGATAACTGTCGGTGTGATTATTTTCTTGTGTTACAAGTTGAGTTTATTTTGTAGAGGATGAAATTATCTTTTAAATGATTTTCACAGTTGCTTTGTTCGACTCACCAAATTCAAGCTTTCAGGTTGGAAACATAAGAGAGATCAATAAAAATTTGAAAACATTGTTTGCGTATCAAGTGAAGGTTTGTTTACGTGGAAAGATGTGCACACAAGTTTTTTCAAATTTACTGTCGTCCGACAGGAGAACAAAGCTACGAAAAATGGTTGAAAATAATCACAACATACCTTTAGAAATGAAAATGAATGCCTCTATTATCAACAGATACCTTCTGTACCTAAAATCTTTTGTAAAATCCTTTCAAATTGCAGTATTCCGTATGTAAAAACACCAGAAAGTTTGACGCAAAACAAGCGGGAGACTGCCATTTCTGTATACATGTGCGCATGGTACCTGGTCGTCCCCTATACGGTCCTTCTACACAGAGAATTTTTACATGCTAAAAAAATTTTCGCCTCATGATCACTGAGACAATTTTTTTTTATGACATTGTTTTACTCATTTCTCAGAAACTACAGCACCTCAGCAAGTAACATTTTCAGGGAAGCTTTCTACTATCATTATTTTTAAACTGTGTGAGTTTAATGTAAATCTGTGGAAATTGTGTTTTTTGATCTACAAAAAGTACCCCGACCCTTTAAGGATGTCTTATACTTCACCACATGACACGATCTAGCCATAGCCGTAACCGCCAATTCAAACATCGTCTTATAGACCGTGTACATCAAAGAAGCACGCAACGTGCAGCGTTCACGCTTTGATTTCTCTGGCACAAGCACGCACACACACACGCCCACGCTCACAGACGCCATGTTGTAGGGCAGATATGTGAATGGTGACGTCATATTCAATACGGTCCATTACACTTGACTACTCACCCTCGTAGCGACAAGGTAATCGGTCTCCCAGTTGAGCTTATTGTCCTTCAGCCAAACCACCTTAGCGGGAGGGTTGGCTGTGTAGGGACACTTCAATTTGATGGACTCCCCTGCGACACGTAGAAGGTCGTACTGCATGGTAAAGTCTTCTTTGAATCGAGGTGCAGAGTAATCTGGTTCTCCCTCATCCACTTCGGAAAACAAAGAACTTTCCAAGTTCGAGGATTCTAAAGGTTTTATAACAAACAAAAAAGCAATAATTAATAATAATGAAGACATTTGTAAAGCGCCTTATGCAAAAGAGCCTGTAAGCGCATAAAGAGAACAGTCAAATATACAACAAGTGACAGATACAACTACAAGTAAGCAGGTTATAGATAAGCAGCTTCAAACAAATGAGTTTTTAACAGAGAACTAAAACAGTATAAAGAACTTGCTTAGCAAATATGCCCAGGAAGACTATTTATATATAATAATAACAATAATAATAAAAAAAATAATAATAAAAACATGTTTGGTTAAGAAGCATATTTGTAGCCATTCGCACACAACAAATACTGAAGTTTTATTCCAACAACTTGAACATCAGCTGTATTTTTATTTTTCACTTCTTCGTTTTGGACAGAAAGCTTTAAAAAGCAGACCATTAAAAATAAATCTTGTTGGTTAGTGAAAATCAGACTTATAAGCACAAAAGTACCCTTTGTGAAATAACCCACAAAATGAAAGCAGAATGTAAATTTGAGTGGGAATTACACCGACACGTTCATCAACTTGAGACAGTTTCAGCTCAACATAAAAAACACAAGCAGTTCTCGAAAACCCTCAAAACTTCTGTCAAGTTGAATAGAATATCCCCATAGCAGTCTTACTAAGTGTTCCATAACAACTTTCACATCTAAATACCATCTTTATCTCATCTTGTCCATCACCAATCATCATCCCATGACATCTACCAGGAGTTGAGAATCGAGGTTGGAGGGATAACTGACAGGCCCGACCCATAGAACAAGGTGAAGGTTATCTTCTCTTAAAGATTAAACCAATCCATCTACAACTTCACCATCCTCACTCCTCAACAGCTGGCACCTCTTGGCTGATTATTACTATGATAACCAATCCCACATTCCATATGTTACAGGACTAGATGGAGTTAACTTATCCAGTACTTGAACCAAATGAGAAAGACCAGGAAGAGTAAAAATGACCAGCCACTTTCATCTAGATTATGGATAGACTCCGGTCCCACATAGGTAACCAACATCCATGCTCCACTAAAAGCAAAAGGGCCTCATATGTGAAGGTTGGACGCTTCGTTCCTTGATGAGAAAGTATTAATTCCCCTTTGAACATTTTAAAAGGCACCAAGGCAATAACTTAAGGTAACTTTTTGCCCCATCGCCCCAAACCTCCTGACCCCTAAATGTATCCATCAACAACAATACCACCATGATTTTGACAGCAGTATCACCACATTTTTTTTAATAATCACAATTGAATGGTATTGATATATCTGATCCAAAGTGTTTTTTCTTCGATAAAACTCAACACCACACAACACATAAATCACTATTGTTTGCCATTAATAACATCTTTTGCTAATACAGCCAATGCAATAGTATATCCCTGTCAAACTTGACTGCCTGCTGCTGTCTTGTGCATCAACAACCAAACCCCCCCCCCCCCCCCAAGCCCACTGATAAACTAATCCTACAAAACCTCTAGCATCTGCCGTAAATCGCACAACGCATTAAAATTCACAAGTCATGAACATCGGCTTCCAAGAAACATGTTTCTAAACTTTTCTCTCTAAGTGAAGGTTGAAAAAATTAAAAAACTGGGAGGCGACTCTTCGTACTTTCACCAAAAGATTTCCCAATTGACCGGATGAATCACTTTCTTCAGAACTTCGCTGATTAACGCTTTCAAATTCTTAAGAGGAATGCTCTTTATCACTTTCAACTTGAAGATTGCAAAACAGAGACTCCGATGCCAAGACAATTAATAATAATGTAAATACCACGAGGCAACACTGCACTCCAGGGAAGAAGCAAAATATTTAGAGAAAAACAATTTTACATCACAGGATTTACATCAGCCTCTGACAGTTACACAGTACACTGTCTAAGCATCCAGTTTACATGCAGTTGTGTTATCAATTTTTTTCCCAACTCATAACTTAGTTTCTGAACTGGATGGTCACACATGTAACCGACCAGGGCTCAATTTCACAGAGCTGCTGAAGCAAAAAAGTTTGCTTAAACAAAAAATTTGTTGCTTAGTAAAATCAGATTACCTGCCAAGACTCCACTTAATTGCTATTCTAAGTAAACAATAGCTTAATGCTAGTCACAAGCAATGTATATGGCATGAAATTTTGGCCAGTAACATGTGTAAAATAAGCGAGCTATTTTCGTGCTTAAGCAAAATTTTGCTGAAGCAGCTCTATGAAATTGGCCCCAGTTCGCTGAAAAATGTTTTTAAAACTGTTCATATGATTAAAAAAATTGTGTCCTCTTTGAAGAGCATACAAATTCTAAAGTAGGCTATTAAAGGAAGCGGACACTATCGGTTATTACTCAAAATAATTATTAGCATAAAACCTTACTTGGTAACGAGTAATGGGCAGCTGTTGATAGTATAAAACATTGTGAGAAACGGCTCCCTCTGAAGTAACATAGTTTTCGAGAAAGAAGTAAATTTCCACGAATTTGATTTTGAGACCTCAGACTTAGAATTTGAGATCTCGAAATCAAGCATCTGAAAGCAATTAACTCCGTGTGACAAGGGTAGTTTTCTTTTACTATTATCTCTCAACTTCGACAACCGATTGCGTTCAAATTTTCTCAATTTTATGCATGTTGAGATACACCAAGTGAGAAGACTGGTCTTTGACAATTACCAATAGTGTCCACTGTCTTTAAATATCTGTTCATGAGATTAAAAACATTGTGTCTTCTGAAGATTATGTAGATTATAATGTACATGTAGGCTATTAAGAAACATTTGGGAACAGCATCTCCAGTGCTAATAAAGTGTATCAAAGAGCATTTCTTATTTTGTATGGAAAAAAACATAGTATTGTTTTTGTTTACCAGACAGACTATAAAAAGTCTGAGTTCAGCTAATTCAGCACAAATTTTTAACCCTGCCTGCTTAATATTTACCTGGCATCAGTGTTGTGGCTTGTTGCCCTGCTGCGTAGCTGAGCAGGCACAAGATGAGAACTCCTTGGAAGACATGCCTCCATAACCTACAAAGCTCTCCAAACGTCATGTTGAGTCTTACTGCATGGCAAACCCTGTTACAACGGCAAGGGGTCGCTGGCAAGGGGCTCATGCCCTCAATCTTTCAGACGATGTGATGACGGCTTTGTCCGCCAGTCCTGCAAAGACAAAGAAATGCAAAGTATACCGGGTCAGTATTTAACTCCATCAGTTAAGTATGCGAAGTCGTTAGTCTGTCTGCTCATGGTGCGACTCAGACAAACGCTTCCAATGATAAAACAGACATTCTCTTCGTCACCATACCGGCTTTCGATATCAAGTTGTGGATCAAACCTGTCACTTCCTATCATAATGAGCTCAATCCAGATAACTTCTTCACTGGTTTGACAGCTCACAAAAGACCAAGTAATTGGTTCTGATACCATACCTGAGAGGAAGCAGGCAAGAGGTAGACAATTACCTGCCACTTAGTGCTGATAACGAAGCGTGTGGTGCCAAATAAGGGAATCCATCATGCTCAAAGACAACTCCAAAGACTTTATTTGAACTTATCTCTTCCTCAGAAGACGGTCAGAACACAATGAACAAAATGTCAAGCAGTATAAACACGCTTAGAGCCACTACTACTCAAAAAAGATATTTTTACATGGTGTCGCTGCAATCCTTACTTACTTAAATAAAGTCACATATACCACTTTCATCTCTTATATATGAAAGTAGGCTTCCTGGCAGCATCCACTTCAACACATCAATTGAACAACAGAAATCTCATCTTTAACCAATATGTAAAAACGTTTCTTAGAAGCTAGACCGTTATCCTCAATCACAACTTGCCTCAGGCTTTTCTTAAGACAAATGATACAATTAAAACCATCTCTACTATGTTGGACGCTGTCAACATTTGACTGCAGGCAGTTAACACTACATGCATGTGACATCCAGGGTGGTTGGTTTATCCACTGTCGATGAGGGAGAGGAATCTTTCCGCCGGAAAAATAAACTCAACCCTTGATACGCACCTCATTTAAGCTGGCATTCAGTTACAAGTCAATTACCGTAATTGAATACTATTGCGGGTAATCTGAGTTCTGATAATGGATATTGTACAAATTGAGTGTAACAACCGACAAAAAGGTTCAGGTAATTATATTAACTGCCAATTAAAAGCTTCGTGTTGTATCAAGTGAGACTTCTTTTTTAAGGGGATTGAGAGAATTCAGCAGTTCTAATTTTTGATTCCTTGAATTCTGCCTTCTCGAAAAAAAGATGCTCTACTCCCGATGAAAGTAGAAGATGAAGAAGTTGTTGTTTCTACAAAAACTCTACAAATTTAATTTATTACTAGTTAGTCGTTAAAGTGCTCTTTTCCTTGAGGAAATCTCATAATCCTGAAGAGAAAAAATGGGATCGTGGTCATCCCCCTTCGCCAGAGTGGCTAACAAAATTATTTAACAAAATAGTCTGCTTAACTATTTTGAATAAGATATACAATTGAATAAAAACATTTGAAACATCCCGCTAGTTTACTTTCATCTTCCCAGGGTACAATTTACTTTGAATGCTGTGTTTGCTACTTTTCATTTAAGACAATCTGATAAATGTTGATCTTCTTATCAAACTGTCACCAAACCAATGAAAATTAAACTTAATTTTTTTTCATTTTAGACAACAGACAAACTTTGCTTTTCTTTTAAGATTACCATCAAATCAATGGGAACTAAACTTTCATTTAGCTGATACATTTTTCTTTTCTTTTCAAATTATTAAACCAATGAGAAATTGGTGACATTACAACTCGGTTTCAAATCTATCTGATCATTATTATTAAGTTACCATTTTAAAAACATATTCAATGCTTTGTTTAGAAACTGAGACAAAAACTTTAATTTATAATTTTGCCATTTAAATATTCAAAATTCTACTGTAAAAAAATTTCTACATAAGTAATCGCATCATTACCTTTGATCTAGAAGATAGGTAAGAATCTCGCTTAAGCTAACTATGGATTTTTCCCCTGCATGGTTTGAATAGCACTGTGCATACAATCGTTATCCACACGTTGGTTTTAAGGGAAAACATCTCTAATATTATGTAGTCCAGAATCGAGTATTTTACGTTAAGCTCATAAAATTTAAATTCTTGTTTAAATACGACTTAGGGTTACAACGTCATCAACTGATTGATGTTACTGTTAAATCTGGTGCATAGCTGTAAAATCTGAACGGAACTAATCCATCAAGGCACAAAAGGTTCCGCCGGGTGCACTTTTTTTCACACAGGATATAAAATTCTGACCACTGTGGGAGAATCAAATCTAAGATGTGTCCAGTGAGGCGTGACTTGGAACACCCTTTTCAGGTCAATTGTGTAGCACAGTTCTTTATTAAGGTAGTGTGGCTGGGGGGGGGGGGGGGGTGGGGGGAGTGCAATTGATTGTGGTGTCACTCTTCCCAGTCCGCTGACCAACAACAAAAATAAAAGTTCATGAGGGAGGGCAAACAAAACTAGCCAGTGTTCATTGTTAACAAGTGTATTTCATCAGCTCTGGGTTATGTCGGGCAAGTGGTATACAGAATGTACAAAGGGTAACTTGTTTACAAAATGATGGAGTAGATGCATCTAATGGGAAATGTACACCACCTTCATGTGTTGGGCTTTTTAAAAAAAGAAACTCAAATTCTTCAAGAATCCTTAGTTATTCCACAGCATCTTATGGGTAGTCAAATTCTTCAAGAATCTTTAGTTATTCCACAGCATCTTATGGGTAGCTGAATGAATAAATACGAACTATGAAAACTAGTTTGTCCAACTTTGCAATACTCAATCCATCAAACCGGCTAAGACACGATGATAATTCTTTAGGGTTTGGAATAGTGCAGTGGGGCTCATAAATGTGCGTTTCTACATTTCTAAAATCTCCAGATAACCAACAAATAAAGTTAACACCTTATAGAACAATACTTCTGTGTCTATTTTAAAAACTGGAGTTGTTTTTTTAGTGGGGCTCAAAAAAAATGTGTTTCTACAACTTTAAAATCTCCAGATAACCAACAAATAAAGTTAACACCTTATAGAACAATACGTATGTGTCTATTTTAAAAACTGAATTTTGTTTACTTTTTTTTTGAGAGGGAGGGGAGGGGGATATGGTTTGGGGGCGATACAGCTGAGAAACATTTTTTCCCCAATAGCCTATCTAGGTTATTATATTGGCTTTGAATGTTTTCATCTATCAACAACCGAACTGGAACTAGTTCAAGCAATGTTACCACCTTCTGACCCATAACCCATGCAGTGTAAATCACAAGTTACCAATAAATTGTCTTTTGAAAAACACCCTTCTATTCAGATCATCACAATCACAATTTTACAGACACAGGACATGGTGCAACAAAGCTTTAAAGGCACATTGTAAACCTTCATCTTTCAAACAACAGCTGTCATGCAGACGTAGTTGTTAATATAAAATCAAACCACCTGGAAAATTTTTTTTCAAACATGGAATTTAAGTTTAAGACGACATTTCCCAAACAGACTCAGATTAGTATATAAAAGGGTTCTTGCCAGTCGTGCACATGCTCAAACCTTTGCGCACAATACTGAGCATGTGTGCGCAGTGTCAGAGTAAAAAAAAAACTTTTATGTTGGCTGCCACTAGCGTCTCAATAGTCTCCCATTGAAGAGAAAAAAGTATTTACTGCAAATTCAGCAGTTTTTGAGCGGAGATAAAATCTCTTGACAAGGAGCTCAGTTCATCTTCTTACTCAAAAGTTCAGATTCTATAAAGCATGGGAAATCTAATGGCATTGAGAACAACCTTGTAAAACCCCAGTTAAGCACGACCACAGGTTCCTGTGTCTAAACCCATATGGGCTAGTATTGACCAGGGTCACTCATGAAGCATTTCAATGCTGATTTGTGAGGGTAGGTCTGGGTAGATCTGCCTAACACAATTCATCTATCCATGCATCGAGGCCTTGGAATACCACGATCCACTCTAGGATTTCTTTCCTTTTATTTCTCTCTCATTTAATACACTGTGGTCTCAACCTGCCTCCTGTCAACCCCTAGATAGGGGAGGGGGGCCTATCCCTTAGCTGGCTTAAGGGGTCCGAACTGATGCTACAAACTGATTAAGCCTACTTGATTCGACCTACCATAAACTGCAAACCATTATTTGTTTCTAACAATATTTGTTTCTAAAAAAAATAAATTGTTGGGAGTTGTACAATTGATCTATTATCATGTCCACAGGTTTTGTGCTTTAACTTTTTGACTGGTATCCTGCTAATGACATATAACTGGTATCCTCCTAATTTTTGCTAAGCAGAAATGTTATAAGCAACGTTTTCGGCTGAAGCACCTACAATATTCAGTCTTTCAGCAACAACTGAGAGACTCCTAAATGTTTTCTATCATTGTAAAGATAAGGGATATTTTAACACTAGGGTCAATATGAGTTTATTTAGCGTGATGCCCCTTATCGTAGCTCGGTATCTCGTGTTTAGGCTACCTATTCAATTCAATGGGACTATGAGGACAGAGGACATGCAGTCTGGCCCCTTTTTTTATAGCTTTGCATACCAAAGCATGACAGACACCAATGGGAACCATGCAGCCTCAGTTTTTATCATGATGTATTTTTGGCTCAGTGAGCGATTAGCACAGCAAACAACAACACAAATGGGTTGTCATCACACAGTACCGTTCACTGTTCAAAATAAGCATTCATTTTCCCCAAAATAAATCAGTCTAAATATACCAACTGGTTACATCGTTCCTGTTTGCTGGGTTACCTAATCCTGCCGAGCGTTTACTTTACTGAGCTCAGCAGAAGCCAACTCCACCGAGCATAAGTGGTAACAAGTACAAACCCTCTTGTAAATTGTCTCAATGCACTTTGAAAAAAAAGAGACATGTATACATAGAAACCAAACACAAACGTGACGATGATCTTTTAAGTCACTTGTTTTCAAATAATACACTTTCAAACAAGAGACGTGCATACTTAGATAAAAAAAACGACGTATATCTTTTACAAACTACATCACTTGTGTTCATATTCATTGTCTCTAAATGCACTTTGAAAAAAGAGACGTGCATACATAAAAACCAAACACGGCGTACATCTTTTACGTCACTTGTTTTCAAATTGTCTCTTAATGCACTTTGAAAAAAGAGACATGTATACATAACCAAACACAAACATGAAGTAGATCTTTTCAGCACTTGTTTTTCAAAGGGGTTCAATACTGCGTCTTCCCTTTAACAACCCTGGGTATTTTGTTCACCTCATTCAAATCAGAGTCCCCCAGTTAACCCAGAGCTGTATGATACCATGATGTCATGAGACAGCTCACACACACAGCTTCCCATAAACACCAAACTGCAGCGCTCTGGCAGGTTATAAAGTCACCATCAGCAAACATCTAGGTCATCTCATTCCCAGGGGTTGCTTCACTGACCATATAAGTACTTGGGTACATGAGTGTTTGTTTAGTTTGGCTCTCGAGGATAGTTGGGTTCTTGGGCGTGTTGCTTTGTTTCAAATAGAGGATATGTTTAAAGGGAAGGTTTATGTTTTGTAATCACTCTTAAAATAAATGACAATTAAGCATTTTGAGAAACATTTCACTTTGAAGTAATGTGGTAAAATATTTGTTATGCCACAAAATTTGAATATGAGAAGTGTTACCAAGGATTATTAAGGATTACTTCCTGCATGAACATACTCACGTTATCTCAAAAGCCCAACCATTTTGAAATGAAATTTTCACACTTAAATTTGTTTATACACTCTAGTCCTTTATTCATATTGGATTAAAAAAATCGAACGATTCCAAAAACCGAAGTATACTTTGACTTTAAAGTTTTGGTTCATTCCAAATCTCAAGATGAGACTTAACCATCGTCAGGAAATTTAGTTTGAATCAATCGTACTGATCTTTGCCAGAAATGTTCACACACAAAAAGTTGTATACAAATTATTAGAAATAGCAGAGTAAACTTATCAGTGACAATTAGGGGCTCACAAGAACTCAGGTTTTTAAAGAATGTACTCATTAAATCACAATTTTGTATCATCTCTTGAACTTTTTAAGCTGGCTTAAGGAGATTTCTTATCTCGCTACAATAACAGTCCTTCACTGTTGAAAATCCATTACATTGTCACTCCGCTAATAATGTTTATTCAGATGTTAGGAATGTCTTGTGGTTAACAGACAAGAAGGCTGTGGTTTGCTGACTCTCTTCCAAGATCTATACAAGATGTTGGACACAGCAGCACTTTTCCTCATTATCACTAGAACCATGCCCACACATAAGTGTGCACCAGCCATGCACGTGTGGTACCGGGTGTGGTATAGTCGTCAGCGATGAACTGGCATCGGTACGAAATCTTCTGGTAAAGAACTTTCGTATAAATAGCGCGGGTGCACTTGTTCTCAGGCCAAGGCCTTCGAGATTGATTTTGCAAAATGCTAACTCTTCCATATGCAGATGTTAGGTTAGGGTTAGGCTGAAATAAACATTACGCATCGAGAAGGAGTGAGCAGGGGAAAAAATGAAATTAAAAAAACAGATCAAGATTTTTCAAGTTGTGCAGCGCTACAGTGTTGCTGCACGTACTTAATCGCAATGATGAAACTGGAAGCTTACGGGAATGCGACTTGAACATTGTGTGTCACGCGAATCGCATGCGCTTCATTCCCCTGTGTGTACGTATGTGAACGAGAAATGCATTCGCGTAATACGTCCCAAGAGTACGCATAATATTCGAGCCCTAAAGGTTAAAAATTAATTCGCAAGAATTTAAGGGCACTCATAACAACAAGCAGCAACAAAAGTTGTAATTTTGTGTCGCAGTTTTCAATCCTCCCTTGCCAGTTTTGATTGATACCTGACCACATTTTGCTTCATCAAATACAAAGGTTTAGCCATCGAATCCTGGTTTCAGACCTAGGATACCAGTTTTTTAGCCACGCACTAATAAAACAAACTAAACGAGACAACAAAACATTATGCTTGAATAATTTTATCTGTCTTCTAACTTTTCTCTCATCACGCGCTCGATGTGTACAAAACCAGGCAAAGTCCACTACAATCAGCTGCAGTAACAATGGAGAAGCAGCAACCGCGGGAAATAATGTACACAGTAAAGTCAATATTTCTCATCACACACACGGCTGGCAGCTTGCCAGCAAAAGAAAAAGTTTGGACTTGGCCAGATCCATTTTTGCAGGCGGGGGAAAGCTGGCTACAAAAACTGAATTATCCGAAGTGTTGGTTACAGAGATTGTTGATATATGTATCAGTGGTAATCCAAGTACAGAATTCATATTCCTATTGTATGTTAATAGACGTGGCGTGTTCAAAGAGGTCTTTACAGGTGGGGGAAAAAAGAACAAAAAATGATAACATCACCTGAAAATAGACTAGAATGCTGACGTACTTGTTGTTATGATAACGCACACAATAAGTTGCAACTTTTTTGGATACTGCGAGCAAAACAAACTAACCTGGAGGGTCCACGATTCTATGAATCAACTGTTCAAAAATGTTTCTTTTGTTAATGAAAAGAGAAGGCAAAGCTTTCAAGTCTTTTTTTTTTTTTTTTTTTAATACGACAACAACATTTTACTTGGCACCTGTTCAAATGTACTATTTAAGATCAAAACAAAGTGTTTCATCATTTATATCCAGTTGGACCAGCAGAACTAATCATGTTGACAACAAATATCTTACAGGGTTTACCTCGAAAGATACCTCTTTCCAATTCAGGTTTTGAAACATATTTCAATAGCGTGTTAAGTCAAACAGGCTGATCTTACCGACTACATACACAGTTTTGCGATGAGTTTACCAGTTATTTCTTAATGCAGTTAGTCGGCAGCACCCTAAAGAATTAAAGTGGAAGAGTAAGTTATTAAATTAAAGACTAAACTCCTCTTGATGCTGCAGGTATGCAAACACGGAGTAGCACTCTCGCTATTACCTTACCCAGTGCAAGCAAGATCTTTATAATGATATTTCCTGTAGACTCTTATTGTTTTCAAAACAATTATTTAATCACTTTAAGCTAACATCAAACAAAACTTTGCCCCCCCCCCCCCCCAATTCCAAATAATTAAAATGAATCGGCTGTTCTACAACAGGAACAGGCCTTTGGGGCAGAGGGGTTGGTATGCCTGAAATTTTACAGTTCAAAACTTAAGGCGGGGTATACTTTTTGTAATTTTCAAGACCAGTATTCAAACTTGGTGAATCCCAGCATTGTGCATGAAATTACTAACCTCTGATAATCAAAGTAGCAAGAAAACCATGGAAAAACCCCCACCTTTATTGCATAAAATTGTATGCTTTCAGAAAAAGGATTTATGCCCCAAAAATTTTAAAAAAATCTTGTGTAAAATTACCTCTTTCTCTAAAACTACAATACTTCAGAGGGTGTCATTTCAAGCAATGTTTTACAACACTAACAGCTCTCCACTCCAGAGTTCTTTATCACTCACAGAAATAAATTGCTTACCAAAAGAGCACAATGTAGATACCAAAGGTTCTCTCTGCGTGCAAGTACCAACTTCTAATATCGGGTACAAATACTATTTTGGCCTTCTCTTTCTGTTTTTTTCCTTCTTGCTTTGCCAATATTATCCCAAACTGTTTCACTGGGCAGTTTCCCCCTTGGGTCACACACCCTGACAAAGATAGATTTGATAGGGACAACAAAGGTTCTCATGATTCTGGATCAAGAAATACTAACTTAGAACATAAATTTGATATGCAATTGCCGAGAGAAAAGAAACTATTGAATGATGCTTATCTGTAAGATTTATTTGGACTCCATGTTTTAACCATTAGTGGCTGGCTAGAGTCTCAAATTCATCTGTGTTTTTAGAAATTTTATTTATTAGGGACCTTGATTTATATCATAGCAGGTTCCGAATCCCTCTAACTAGAACCCCCCCCCCCCCTCCTGTTGCAACTATGGTAGTTTGATCATAGCATGGTTTTTGTTCTCTCACTTCCGGCTGGGGGACTCCGACCAGACTATTTCTATAATTTGGTAATTTATTTCTTCTAATCTACAAAACATATCTTTTAAATTTCCATCTACAACTATTCACCGTTTTGAGATACACTGGATCCCAAGTCTCGCTTTTGTTGGTTTGCTCAACTAGGGTCATTTGAAAATGTAGTGTTACTTGTACTTTTAGGTGTAATCGCTAAATCCTTTGAGGAAAGGGTTTTCCTTTCAATCTTTTAATCCCCCCAAAAGAAATGTTTAAATGCTCTGCTGGAGGATAAACAGTACATGTTCACTTAGAGATGATCTTTTTTCTTTAAGTCACAATAGGTTTGGCCAACTGAAGTTGATTTTCTACGACAGAACCGAACATGATATTTGTTTTCAGTTCAGTTGAGTGTGCCAACATCCCACAACCTTGCTCCACCGTGAACTTGAAGTAGTTTACAATACAGGCCTCCCACTGGCACCTTATAGACCAGCTACCACTAGGGTCACAACCATAATGGGTTACTACGTGGGAATGACTGACGGCCAGGTTGAATTGGATGCAAACGTCACAACGAAACCCTGTATGAAGCCTCATGCTTGGGCGCCTGGGTTATTCTATACCAGCCTTGTGCCTAGCACCACATGGGTATACTTCTAATAAGTCTCTATGGGACGGTAGGTTCACAGTCAACTGTCTCGTCTAGCCTAGCGCATTCACAGAACCACCCAGGCGCCGACTGTAATTCAAATCTGTAAGCCAGTACTGTGTTGTAGTCCAAAAATGGCTGGTACAACCACAAACACAAACAAAAAGCCCCTCACAGAACAATTTACACAATGGACCCATCTTTTGGGACCTACCTGTATAGAGGAACCATCCATGGTCCTTTCCCTACATGAATGGGTTAAACTATAGAGTTCTTTCTCTACGGTTGAACAGTTATTTTGTGATTGCCCACCAAACTCTCTCTGCATCTGCTCCTCAGTAAATCTATTTTTGTTTCCCAACACAATACTCCAAAGTAAACCTACTTTTATTTTTCCAATGCAAAAGCAAGTTAAGCAATGCGTTGTGTCAATCTTAAGGTCAAGATTGTTCAGTCGCAAGCAAAATCCATCAAAATCAGACAGCTGTGAACCCCCCCCCCCAATCAAAAAAGGTTTTTAAGTTATCTTAAACAAATGGGCTCTTTTCATTAATACCGTCCAAAATAAGCATGTATCTGTTCATAGTCCCCCAGGAAGTTTGCAGAAGGTTTGAGAGGATCATAAGATGGCAATCAGTACAAATTTCTGGTGTTGCATTCCCTGGGAATTGGCTCAGTGTTTTTTATTTGATCCCAGCAACATAGTCATTCCATAGAGAAAGGACCACATTCTCTATAATATTATAATAAGACTTTCAGTTTGTTATTTAGAAACTGAAGCCATGTTCAAAACGGCTACTTCAGCTACAGTTACAGCTAGATCAGCGCGTCTGCCAGTGTTGAAGAATAGGCAAAACTTACCGTACCTATAGCCAAAGTCGCTGTTTCAGACATGGCCATAGTAGTTACCTCGAACGTTTTATATTTATTTCCCACAAACCCTCTACAGTCCAGGGATTTCTGAGGTCAGTTACATCTGCTGTATCCTAGACCTGAGCCTGTGCCACACCTGTTCCCACTAATGACAAATTGACAGTGATTACCACTGTAGTGTAACAGTGGCTTCATCTAGGCCATTGCCCAGATGGCATCCACCATCAGTTTGTAAACCTGGCCACTAATAAACCTCCTCAGTTAGGTTACATTCTCTCAACATACCATTAACTTGTCCTACTGTTAACCATAGTACATTCTCGTTGCTGTAACTTTAAAAACAAAAAATTTTTTTTCTCCATGGTTTGATCAAAGTATGGGCTCGAAACTTCCCAGTTTTTTTTTATGAAGTGCCTAATGGAAAAGATGCCTATTTAGAAATAATTTACTATACATCCTCCTGCGAAGTATTTTTTATAATTATATTTTTGACAAGGTGGTAAGTATTCCCTTGTTGTCTTTTCAAACAAGGTACATTTAAAGTATTACCATACCCAAGGATGTTTATATTTGAAGTACCAGCGTCTTGACTGAGCTTATGAGTACAGCTTTTGATAAGGAGTCCAACTGTTTTTAATTACTAAGTTTCCTTTCTTCAGTCTATTAATCCACATGTCAAAGTTGCATCTCATCTGGGGGACAGCTCATCACTGGATAAACTGAACATCTGATTATTGGTAGAAGACCATTTGGAAGGCATTGGCTTTACCCACTCCAGTGGACATAATAAGAACCACAGCTATGAAGTCCTTCACTGTAATGACACGGCCTAATTGCAACATCATTTTTCGGGGTGAGGTCGTTCCAATCACTGAAGTTTGTGCACTGCGTAAAATTACCCAAATCTAGCGCTGTATCGGTTATCCAGCATTTTACAAACAACACTGTCGTAAATCACGTCCCTGCAAACTTGATTTTGCCTTACATGGTCAAGACATCAACCATGATGAGGTTAGCGAGACCTCAAAGTGTTACAATGCCATTATGGTAATGAACTGACGTGTCATTAAAGGCACATGACACTATTGGTAATTGTCAAAGACAACTACTCTCACTTGGTGTATCCCAACATATATGCATAAAATAACAAATCTAATCTTCTCACATTAATGTTTGAGTAATTACCAATGGTGTACAGTGCCTTTAAGATATCACAACCAGACATTTCAGACAGATGGGAGCATTCTTCAACACCAGGTGATTGCCAAGACATTTCTTACAAGATGTTTCCAGGCTATCTGCCAATCACTGGACTCCTGCCATCTTGGCTACATGTTTTTAGTTCCAAGACAGAACCCCACGCTGAGAGTTCCTTAGATTGTTATCATCAAGGATAAGGGAGTGCATAACCCTGTCTAGTCCTATATCTTCAATGTGTATTTAGAGTGTGTAAATCGCTTGCAGTGTAACTACCCATTCAAGTCTTATTTAAGTTAATAAACGATTTGTGAATTCACTTTAAAAAAGTGCTTTCCAATTTTAAGTTTCAATTCATGAACTTAGATTCCAATTCTACTCCACAGTTCCAGTTAAACAAATTTACTGCAAAATTTTCAATTAGAGAAGAAAACAAATTTATTTCAAGAGTTTAATATACATATATCTCAAGACTCTTATAGTTACATACCCTCATCTTTAGCAAGATGTGTTGCACACATGTACATTCAGTAACAATTGCAAATAAACTGCATCTAATCAAAATAACTCCAATCTTAGTCATGCCCATTGGTAAATGTTTCGCTATTTTTTATCCCTATCGTATACCCAAACTCAAAGCATGGTAAAAACATCACTGGACTTTGATGATGGTCATTTTCACTTGGGCTCAGTTTAGCTAAGTTCAACCTCAGTAAATACTTTAAAGGGTGAATCTCTAGTCCACTATCAGGGTTCCGAGATGGCACACTTACCACTTAACCCTCTCCTAAGTAACATTCCTAAAAAGTATAAGAAATTAAACGATTCAATTTCGTTGTGTGTGGAACAAAACAAGGGGAAGTATTGTTACTTCTTCATAGGAAGAAATCATCTCAGTTGTGTTTTTCTAGGATTTCACAGATGGCTTTGTGGACGCCTGTCACGCACTCTAGAGTCTAATTCTGACTGATGCTTTCTGCATCCCTTGGATGCAAATAGGCTTCCATGTTGACTAGCAGGATTACGATTTGGTCCTTGGGTAGCTTTGGTGTTATGTTGCTGTCTTGTTTAAAACCCTGCGCTAACAAATCCCATTATGCTATTCTAGATGAACATTATCTAAAAAATAAATAAGCTCCAAAAGGGGAGGGACAACCAGTGATGTTTAATCCACTATTTCAGTCCCACCCTACTTAAAGTAGAACATATCAGACAAACAACAGTCTGTAGAGGGTGGTAGAAAAGAGGGAAAATAAAGAATATCCTAGATTTCATTTTACAAGCAATTCTTCAACTTGGGGTAAACAAAGTGCCCTATGTTTGGGAACTAAGTTGGTAACCCCAAAGGAACATTGTAGACAATAAAAAAAATCTACAGTTGTTAAAACTCAATAAATAATATGTGCATTACAATAAACCCTTTGTAATATTAGGCACGGTCGTTATTCATTGTGACACTCAGATTTTTTGTATGTTTCTTTTGGAGGGGGCGGAGCTATGTTGTTTGACCCAACACTATAAATTTAACCACTTCTAGGGATCCAAGTGTAAGCCAATATAAAACTGGAACCATTGTTACCCAATTGAAATTCTCCACATTTCTGAAGCGTTTTTTTTCCCCCCGTCTTCTTTACGAGACCGCACAAACTAAGGTTTCAACTCTGACATGGCATACTGAATACTGCACCAAGCATAGGCATTTTGTTTGCGTCCTACTACCATAGCTTTGTGCGACTTTGAACTGGCCATGAACCTATCACAAAGAAGTGGAGTTTTCATAAAAACTTTACCCACCCTCGGTACCCGATGAAAATACTTTTTTTTATTATATATTTAGTCGTACAAAGTACACAGTTGGGTGGAAACTAACTGAAACTTAGTTCATGGGGGTATTTTGTGTAAAAGAAAAACAAGATTTTGATTGCACTGACTACAATGGGACGTAGGGTCTACGTGGGTATTATGAAGGATTTACAGAGTGATGTTTCCTATTAGTAAAAACCTTCTTCTCAAACATTCTCCCTGAACAGTGATCCCAGCGCTGAGTGAAGGGTCCGCTGGATTTTGTTATATTTTCAGCTTGGATTGAGCTGCATCTTTCACGGATTTGTTATTTTATGTAAGCCCTACATATTAGCAAACCATCTGTCCTTTCTCTATGCTCAAACAAAGTGTGGATACTGGTCTTTGACAAATGGCCACCACTACCCAAGAAAGCTACATGTATCAAACTCCATTGAACCAAACAACATGTTGACTCTGAAATCATTTACTTAAACAATATTTCTGTGTTTCTCAAAAAGAGGTTTCCAGGAGTAAAGGCAGAGTCACACTGCAGCGATAACAAAAACAACAAAGATCATGACGCAAAGAGAACGCATTCTATAGGTTGATGAGCGTGTGCGTATTCTGCGTGGAGCAAGTCAACCAAAAGAATGCGTTCTCTTTGCGTCGAGATTGTGTCGTTTTTGTTATCGCTGCAGTGTGACTCGGCCTTAACTTAATAAAAAGGTTTCCTCATCAGAGCAAGTAGAATATTTTTTTTTTTAATATATCTTTTTATTTGTTCCCTTGTCAGACAAAATACCAAACATATTATTCATAGATGAAAACGATAGATGATGAAACCTTACTAGCATTCCGACTTCTTCAACTTCTCATTAATCTAACCCACAAAAGAAAAAACCCATCACACGAATTCCCTACGGATCCTCATTTCATTCCAGTGCTATTCTACTATCTCTTCGGCCCTCCCACAAGAAAAAAAAAGGTCCAGTTAGTTGCATAATAAGGCTAAGGAATTCCTACAATGTCCACTGGCTGGCATTAAAGCTGCGCCCCTTTTGTGTGGCTGTATGGTTGAAGTCTTACCCTTCCAAGAGAAATAAAGACCACTTTTCTCCCGATCAATACCTCATTAGAAAGAGTACAATCATTCACATACGCTAATACGTTTCAGCATTCTTCCCCCAACTCTGGGCTTTTGGGGGGATTTGCGTACCCACAAATCCCAGGATCAGTAAATGAGCACACCTGGTTACCCTGAACAACACCCAAGAAGGGTGGCTATTTCAGACAGGTACGTGCTACCCGATTCAGTTCTGGTTCTTGGTTGGTGTACTGGGCAAGGTGTACATGAAACCTTCATGGGAGGAGAACCAAAATTTTTATACTGAAAAGAAACAGCGCGAAGGGCATCAAGGCAAAAGCTTCCATGAAGCATCATGTCTGAAATAACAAAACAGCCTAAAACACAGAGCTATTAGTGTTTGTTTCCGATTGTCTAGTTCCTAAGGACCTCGCTACCTTTTCGTGCCTAGTGTTTGTTTCAAAAACAACCAGTTACACCAACTACAAGTTTTTAAATCGCCTAACTGATAAACAGCTTTGTACAATAAACCTACTCCCCCACCCCCCCCCAAAAAAAACAAAAAACAAAAAAAACAACAGGATGAAGAAAAACAAGAGGTATCTGTGCACGCACACCTGAAAATAAAATGAGTTACAGTAACAACAAATTCTCCTATCATTACTGAACTCAAAAAGTTCAAATGCCTTTATCGCTCAAACTAAAAGACAGTACAACAATGCAGGTCAGAGGTGCTGAAGGGGGAAAAAACCTGTACCTCTCTGGATTGGACTCTGCCAGCCACAGAGAGTCATGCTATCCCTGTATCAACAAACAACATACATGAACCTCCACACCTGCTGTACACCTCTCTAGTTGAGCTGTTCCCACTAGAGATAACAAAGTTATAGGGGTTTGTGTCATGTGCAAGAGAGAGAGGCCCACCCTGTTGTGACAGAGGGAGATCCAGTGAAGACAAACAAACATGTTTGTGACCATTCCTTGGTACATCAGGCAGAAAATTTGGGCCTCTTTTTTCTTTTCTTGGCACTATTCATGAATGGGAATCTCACAACAGTTGATCATTTTGTTTGGAATCAGCATCGGGAGTAATACTTAACTCAATAATTCATTTTGAAAAGAGGAATGGTGGATTGTCAATAGGTTTAGAGGTCATGCATCCCGATAGTACAAAAAAAGGGTGGGAATCTCAGCAATGGTGAAAACCAGATTGTTTTCTTGTTCGACTCAAAAGTTGACAGTCAATGCTTCAATTTGAGAGCCAACAATTGGGTCACTGAGACGCTTTGTAAATTCGTGGAAAGTGATTAAGTTTGTAAGATACAAGAGAAAGGTGTTTCTGCTGTGTTTGTATTTATCAATAAATGTACGGTTACTGGTTAGGAGTGGTTGCAGTTTTCAACATTTCACAAGTGTATAAACCATACACTTTTCCAATACCCCTCTCTGCCCCCTAAGTTAAAGTGTAAATAAACAAAAAAAATTATTTTCACTTTACTCTCTATTTGAACCCTTCGTAATACAACATTACAATACAGGCCTGAAAGTTATGTTTCATAGCTCATATTTTCCAAGAAAAAAAGCATAGCTTACAGTTAGTAAGCTTGTAAAAATGTTGATAATTAATAACTGCTAACCTTTTACTGATAAACTATTTCATCAAAGTTGTTACGTGGCTGTACTAGATTATTTCACGTAAACCAACTGATAAATAATTGAAATGGTGACCATCCAATTCCAAAGATAGATGTATTTGATTGCAATATTCTTTATTTCCCACTCAAACAAAACTGATTAAAAGCACCTTATCTTCCTAGTAACCTCCCTCTTAATTACTTCTCTCCTTTACCATCAGCGATAACCTTCAATCGACAGGATTCAAAATTCAGGACAAAGCTTGTTTTTTATTTCACTCCCGGACACGATTCTTCCAACCTTTTTCTACGCCACCCACATATTGTTGATGTTAGCAGAAGATATGGTTTTATTTAGGCAGCTGTCATTTTGGCCAATGTTTCAAACCATTGCATCAAGGACCATCACTAATCAAATAAACAAAAGGCAGCAGTTCCCAGGTTGCTTGGGCCAACGTCCTCTACCATTTCTTATGTTATGTCTGATCGGAGTGCTGAATGTATTTTGGTGGATCTTTGATCTTTAGCCTAGATGCTTTTGAAGAGGGTTTCGGGGTTGTGAGAAAGAATTGCAAGAAGTATAAATAAAGCAAAGGGTCTAGAAATATTTTGTGTTCATTTTTAAAAAGATTGGCGATCAGACAGGGACATTTATTTTTGAGGATTCTTTTGTAGCATTATACCCTCTTGGGATAATTTATACCTTGTTGGGGGTGAAATCCTAAAAGTGAACCTTGATCGGGCTAGTTTGGGGCCATCCATTCTGTATTTTAGGGGCCTATACAGCTCATACCAAAGAACACAGACATTAAAACAAAACTCTGAGGTAATTTTTCTTTCTGTGCTTTAAGGTGTAGGCCTACATCCTTTCTTTGAAAATTGATAAAAAAAAACCAAAAAATGGAAATTACATACGTGGGAGGATCAAAGAGGATTAACAAGTACCTTTCCTTTCTTACCTTTTAGCTAGAGTGGTATCACTCACTACGTCTTATGTTTGTAGGATTATTTTTTTGTGTCTCAGATGGCTTTAGGTCCCACACATCTACAAGGAAGAACAAATGGAAATAAAAAAACTGTCAATTTGATGGCTTATTTTTTATGACAACCTCAATAAGATAAATACTTCACCCTCTCTTGTTTATGAAAATTTATTAAATTATATACAATATACAAAATGTTCACACAAACTGCTCCCATTTTTCAAGTAGGCACCTTGTTTAAAAAAAAAAGAAGAAAATGCCAGCCACGGAAGGACTGTTTTTCAATTGACTGTTTTTTCAATAACAGCACAGCTGAATTAAAAAAAAAAAAAAAACATGCAAATCAGCATCATCTCAAAAACTGCAAAAGTGCAAGGACGGCTGCATTTGAAAATAACTATTTTTACTTTCAATAACAAGCCGTTATGTAAAGTACAGTAGTCACTCAGAAATCAATAACACACTTTCCCTGTAACAAAGGTTTCATTATTTTTTTTCTCAAAAAAAAAAAAAAAAAGGAACACAATCTAAATGTGGTTTTAGTCCGTGGTAATGAACCATAACATATAGTTCAATTTTAACCCTAAATGATTTTTACGGGTGTCCCTTTTTTCAATTGTTAAAGGCTTCTGCAGTCAGGCAAGATAACAATACACTTTAACCAAATTATATTCATAAAATGCACGCGATCCTTAGATTATTATACAAACCACCAGGAGAAACTGGTGAACTGGAAACAGTTGATATCATATTGATTTAATTCTTCTGCGGAATTCAATTTTGTTAAAAACTTTGTCTTATTTTCTGTAATAACAGAAAATGTTTTGTAAACGATGAACTTCAGTTAAATATGGCAGTGAGTCCTGTATGCTTCAACGATGCACGGGCAAGGGCACCAAGGCATCTTTTCCTTGGGAAAGGGCGCCCTAAAAGGAAATTGTGAATTTCTACGGGCACATTTACAGAGCACCAAGGCAATACAGGGGCATGGAGGCAATGGACCCTTCCCATGAAATATGCTAATCACATTCACTCATGCGTACAGACCCTGTTGGTTGGCAAACGCCATAGAGTTGTGCACTAAGCAGACGCGCAATCGAGCCTGCGTCACGCACCCATATCCATAAGCCGTGTACAAAAAGGCGCGATGTTCCCTCATTTTGCCAACCAAAACGTTAGTGCGCACACACTATGTGCAATTTACATATTTCATGGGAAGGGTCTATCCCCTTCATTGTCTGAGTGTGAAGTATCAGGCCTATTATGAGTTGCATTAATCTTGCAATGCCGAAGTATAAAGGTTGAATTTAACACATAACACAAACCAAAACTTTTTAATGAATTCCTCAATTCAAGACAACTTATTTATTTATCATGCGAAAATCAGTTTCAAAATGTTGGTTTAAACCTACAGAAAAGTACACCACAACTAGACAATTATTTACACAATGTAATTGAGAAAGTCACAAAAAAGGACAAGTCAAATTATGCAAGTTCGACAACTAGAATTGCATGAACTAGAATTGTGTAGCTTTTTAGCCCTACACCTTTTGATAGACAAGGTTCCAGCCTAGGAGTCTGACCAACAAAAAAACACAGAAAGTACTAAGGAACTTCAGTTTTGAATCTTGATTTTTATGTTCCAAAAGAGAATAAAATTCATTTGTTTTAAAAGCTCATAAAAAGATAATAATAGTACAGGGTGCTCACAAAGTGCACATGTCCAAAACACTAGATCAAAGCGCTTAACAAATACAGAATCTACAATCAAACAATTTAATGAGCGCTGGACAGTTCAGTCATTCAACAACTTTTTTTAATTTCATCATTGAGTCAGACTGACCATGGACTGACGGACTTCTGACTTCTAAACACATGCCAACCATTTGGTAATCATTTAGCTTAGGAGCTTGCTTCATGGTTCAGCAAAGCTGGCCTTGCCTTGAAAAAGATGATCAGGGCAGGCGTATCAAAATTTAAACTCATGTTTGAAATTTTCACTTTGGGAAGAGGGAATTCTTTGTGTTAACAATCTTATGAGAGATCTTAATTTGATACATCACCGTCTGGCATGCTATGCTGTTGATTTTTGTGAAACAAAAGAAAAGAGTAAAACATGATCCTGGCATCAAAATTTGAATTTCACATTTGAATTTATTTCACTTTGGAATGTGAACATTTGTTATGTAATACCGTTTTATGAGAGATATCGGTACATTACTCGCTAGCATTGTTGGCATTTTAAAGTGAGATTAGACACCAAATCAAATTTGAAAACGAAAGAAGAGCGTGTAATTGCAAGATAATAATGCTTATACTGTACTTTGTATCTTTAATTCACAGTATCTATGTAAACAAGCATCATAAAAGAAGCTTACAGAAAGCATGGTGGGGTCAATTTCGCTTGATTCAAAAGTTTTAGAGTTGGCCCACTTCCTGTTCATTTATCACTGAATAAACATAATGGTTCTCATTTTGTTTGATACCATGGGAAGCTGGGAGAGCAGGGGAAAACGTAGAGGATATCCGTAGTCAGGTCATAATCGGTTCTTGGAAAAAAGTAAGAATATTTTATTGAGTGTTACTTAGCTATTTAATCATAATTTTTTTGATATTTCCGCGTCAGGAAAAAATCAGAATTAAAATAAAATCTTAGCATTTTTGGTATGACAGAAGTCCTACTGCAATTGGCCAATGGTTTATACGAACCAACTTGTAGATAATAATTACAGGGTACTTTGGCAGTAAATACAAAAAAAGAGCAAATAGCAGTGGAATTAGATACTACATTCAGTGGAAAACCACATAATAATCAACACCGTATAAACAAGAGCCCCCTTATCAACTCCGTGAAATCTCTATCAAAACATATTTGTTAAATCATAACCACAGAGCTAGGTCCTAGTCCAATCACCAAATCGCTTGCATCATTATTATACCATAGAACAAGGATAATACAGTGATCTCCATTGACAAGCACAGACCCATTAGCAGAATATATCTAAGTTAAATCATATGCCTAGCTTGTCAACAAAAACCTCAAAAGCCTTGAGACAAAAACACAAAGAGTTTTTCAAAAGGATTTCAACAATGGGACATTATAAACCCTTGATCCAGCTTAACCACAACAGTTGAATGTTGAAGACTCAGCATTATGAGTGACTGGTTGTACCATTATAATGTTCATATATGTGTGTATAATTACAACATCCATTAATTACCAGAGAAAAGACTGGTGTTAATCAGTGGTAACCTACAAGGCCTGCTGCATCCATTACTAATTACACTAACAAGGGCAGAAAAATGCCATCAATTAAGAATGGCCTGTAACTTTACTTAGCGCAAATAACAACTTCCTGCATTGGGGTCCTTCGGGATTGTTTCAAAACACAAAGGAAGGAGGGTGTAAGTCCAATCACAGATACCATCTAATAACATTTGGAAGTATGATCAGCTCTTAAATGGGAGACTAGCCAGTAGCTGCCTGATTAACTGCATCTGCAGGTATTGAATTCATTTGTTAAGTTACCCCTTTGTGTCACCCAAAGCCTTCTCGGGTAACTTTCTACAGGCAAAGCTCTGGTCTTCTCTTTAACTGTACACATTTGCCGCTCAGTTTGATTTGTAGGGGGTACACCATGCATCACTTCAAATCTCTGCAGTAAAACTTTGACATGAACTTTTGAATTGCCCTCTAATAATTGAAGCCAGTCTGAAATTGTAGTCAAACTTCAAGCTTTTCAGCAATTGAGAAAGTTGATGAAAGACACAGTTTACTCCAGTTTGTGTTTTGAGGAGAGTAATGATCATTGACACGGCAGTGACGGGACAACATAGGATGCACAGAAATGTGTTTGTATGGGAACAGTTTTTGTTGTTTGCAATTGCTTTTAACTGAGAAATCCCTGGTTTAGCAGCTTCATAATGCAGAAGTTATTGCACAGAAAATTGGAATCAGCCTTCCTAACTGATTTTGTCAAAATATTCAGATATGCAAGAGAAACTGACCGATCCCACATAACTTTTGTACAGTGTTTTTCAGTTTTTCATCGCACTGTTTTGAAAAGAACAAGAGGAAATCATCTGATCGGCTCAAAAGTTCATACCATGGTTCAACACAGGGATGTACAACTCCTTAAACACAGTTCCCTCTGCCTTTTTCCCACCGAGATTTGACCTTTGACCAGAGCGCCTATTTAGACAGCGGGACAGAATGAAGTCTTGATGCAGAGGTCAAAATGTTCCCTTTCTGGCGGCCAAGTGTAAATTGTCTTGTAATTGCATCGTGACAAGCTGGCTTTAAGACTAAACACCATTTGGGAAACCAGACTTGTTTTTCTGTTTTCAGAGGATTGTTATAAAACCCCTCTGCAGTAGTGTATCATATGTCATGATGGGACTTGGGTTTGCCAAGTTGCAAACATACTTTGTTTTTCTGGTGCAGTGAATACCAAATCTAAACAAAGGCACTTTATTTTCATTTGTACAGCTACACTTTCTCGTCAAAAACTCTTTCTCAGGATCTCATTGTTTTAAGTTTTCAACTGTTTGAAAATATCACCATAGGCTTATCATCAAGCAAAATAGTAAAACACTAGGTTTCCATTTCAAAAGTTTGGAAAGGAAGTGGACTTGCCCATATATAGAGCTTTAATTGGGGGTTTTACTTTTCCTGCAATTTATGCTACCCTCTACGGCTCTTACCGACTGTTTGGCATTAAAAAATCACTAGCCTCCAAAATAGAACAGTAGACAGTGGGTTTTAGGATCTCTTTTGAATCTTACCCCTGAGGCGCACGACTTGAAAACTTTAAGAAGGACTTCATCATTGTGAGAGTAAAATCTAATAATCCTTCTTCAAGCTTTTCACCCATGGACAATCTGTGGATTTTCCTTAAAGGTTTACCTGGTCGCAAGTTCCAAAAGAAAAGAGGATCAGTGAAGAGGGTAGGAATTGGGGGTACAGGCGGCTCTCTTCATATCTTCTGTTTAACGCGTTGGCTAGATCCTTATTCTATTGCCAGATAAATCTCCAAATAACTTATTCAAAAATTCTCCAAATGTTTCTGTACCATGATGGCACTGTGCCAGTCTGTATTGTAAATATCATGACTGCCAACTCAAGTGGCGAATGCATCTAAAATTGTAAACATTGCGCTCATCTGTCCATTCCACACTACAACTCTGAACAAAAACCAATAGACAGGCATGCAACTGTAACTTCGCCACAAAAAAGGAAATTACATAATTCCAATGATTTGCAGTGGTTTTTTTTCTTTCTTCAAATTCGAATGGCACAAATGAGAATATAACCCCCAAAAAAAGGAATTCGTCTGATCCGAGGAAAACTTGCATACATGCTGCACTTATCTAAATAAGAATTGATAAGAACTGAATAGTAAAAAGAACCTGAGTCCTAAATACTCCCAACCAGATGGAGTTATAAGCCTACCATAACAAAACTAATACAAAAGGTACACTACAGCCTTCAAACACTGGGAATGCCCCTTGCATTATTAAGAATCCCATCTCCACTGTTTGGGTCTCCTCTACTACCCTCATGAATATTCTAAGAAGACATGCAAATGCTTTTATAATCCTATCTGCCAAGAAATCAAACAAACAACCAAATTAAACAGCGTTTTGTTTGACTGGCCTTGTCACCTATTGAATAATACACAATCCTAATGTTAAATGTACAATGTTGGCTCTTCAGATTTTAAATGTCTCTTTGTAAAGAATGTGACCTAATGTCTAAGCTCTGTAAGAGTCTTGTAGGCAAACCATGAGGAAACTCACACTTTAAAGGTACTGGACACCTTTGGTAATTGTCAAAGACTTGTATTCTCACTTGGTGTATCCCAATATAACTCATAAAATAACAACTCTGTGAAAATTTGAACACCATTGATCATCGAAGATGCAAAAGGATAATGACTGAAAAAACACCCTTGTTGCATAAATTTGTGTGCTTTCAGATGCTTAAAAAAGCTTCAGGCCTGAAGTATTTTAAAAGATTCGGGTACTTTTTCAAAATGTCCACAGATTTACATTAAACCTACAGGGTTTGAAGATAATGATATTGGAAAGCTTCTTTTCAAATATTACTAACTAAGGTTGTGTAGTTTTTGAGAAATGAGTAAAACAAGTCACAAAATATTTTTGATCTCATGAGACCAAAATTATTTTAGCATTTAAAATCCCCTTAACCAGTTATGATATTATACCAAAACCATAGCATAACTGGTTAATACGCTTTTACATGCTAAAACTGAGACAAAAGTTCTACTTTTACTCATTTCTCAAAAACTACAGCACCTCAGTAAGTAAAATTTCAAGGGAAGCTTTCTACTATCATAATTTTCAAACTGTGTAAGTTTACGGTAAATCTGTGGACATTGTGTTTTTTGTTAGGAAAAAGTACATAAAAAATACCCTTTAATATTTGAGTGAGAAATCACATCTTTCTCATAAAAACTGTTACTTCAGAGAGAGCTGTTTCTAAAAACTATCAGCGGTTCTCCATTGCTCGTACCAAGGAAGTTTTTATGCTAATAATTATTTGGAGTAATAACCAATAGTGTCCAGTGCCTTTAACAGCAACACCAGATCGGACACTACCTTAAAACTCTCACTTTACAAGTTAGTCATACCTAATTTTGCACCTAATGAATCTTGAACTCCTACTTTGATGGGAAGGTAGGCCTATACGTTTGGTTATCACTCTTTAAATTATTGACACTAAAAACCATTGGTTTAGAGCCGTTAGCAGCTTTTGATAGTATAAAGCACTTCGAGAAACATTTCATTTTGAAGTACACTGTAATGTGGTTATAAAAACTGTCACTTTTACACACCAAAATTTAAATGTGTGTATTCCTATTAGGAATAATTCTCAGGCCTAGAATTTCATCTTTGGAAGGGCAAGGCTTCGATCATTTTTTAAAGGGCAATTCCATTGGAAAATCATAAAGACAATGGGAACTTCTGAAGGGGCACGACGGCCAAGACATGGGGCAATGGAGGTCATGCGTGGCCTACATGTAATTCCATGAATTAATCCTTCCTGCATGGACATATTCTCTCTGGATCTTTGCCAAATCTCAAAACGCCACCACCTTTCGGAATGAAACTTTCACAGGTTAGTTAGTATAATATCTTAGTATAATGTCTTTATAGTCGAACCGTTTCAAAAACCAAAGGTATACTTTGCCTTAAACTGGCATTATCTAAAAAGAAACTATCAATAAGTAATATAAAAAATTGCCGTACAACCATGTGTAAATCTCTTAGGGTGAGTGTTGGCTCTGAAAAGAGCCAGTTGGGACTCGACGTTTCGAACAGTATACTCTGCTCGTCTTTTGGAGAAACTAATATTTCTGAATACATACATAACCTTGCTTTTCTTTGTAACTTTTCTCTCTCCGAGAGATTTTCTGGGGGGGGGGGGGGGTGGGGGGGGTGGGAAAGTCATTGAAACCTTGGGGTGTGATGTTGAAATTGCAACAGTAACTTTATAAGCGAGGCCAAACTAGGCTCTGACTCAGGTAAACAAACTGAGTTGTGGAATGCCGCTGTGCTCTCAGTATGGATGGAAGGAGAAGGGGTCATGGCTGCGAGATCGGATCTTTCAGGCAGATGACAGCCTTACTTACATGTTACAGTAATCAAATCACACTACCATTTGGATTGCTGCGCTGATGGAAAATTTACCACGCTCTCTCAAGATAAGCTCTTCTGACTTTCAAGACTGTGTGGACTTAAGAATCTAGTGAAACCCACTCTAACCTCTTGCCTTCTCGAAGATGCATAAAATGCCGAAAGAGATTTGAGACGGGCAATCAGAAAACACTGTCGCTATAAATATACAAGAGAGGAGCACGTGCGTTATCCGATGCTAAATGCTGTCAAACCCATGAAAAAACAAAAACAAATACGAGATTTAAATTTGATATTTTGTACCGAGCAAGTGGGGTAGTGACAGCTTTACATTCTCTACATGGTTCGATGTCAGGTAAACTGAAAATGACACTCTGCAGTTCTTGGCGGGTTCGGAGATCTCTGAGGTATTCTGCCCGACTTTTAAGTGGGGTGAAACTGTCACGTAAATGCCATGAACACTGTCAGGCAGTAAGGGCCAATTTATGTCCTCTTTACACTTACAGCCAACTTGGGGTGTTTGGTAGTTCATTTGGTAGGGTTTTATTTTGCTTTTAATAAAACACAGATGAGAAAACTTATTTAAGAAAACTCATTTAAATACAATGTAAATGATCTTTTACAAAAATGTCTAGCTACTCATTTCAGAAAAAGAAATTAATTGATCAAGTTCCAATCAACTTGATGTTGATAAAAAACATCAAGTGATGTCAGAGAAAAGGAATGTTTCAATCATCCTTTTCTTGTAATAAGTTGTAAGGCTACAATCTGAGTTTCCTTCAAAAATAAGAATCAAATTCCTTTTGTTTGATAGTTTTTATTTATTATCGGCTTACTCCATAATTGAGTGGACTTAAACAAAACAACATTGACAATCTCTAACAGCCAGAATTTCTAATTAAGATACCAGACAGTCGCCAGATTAAATCAGAAGCATACTTTCCCAAACCCCCAAAGGTATCACTGTGAGAGATAATGTATTGCAATTTATTCCGCATCTGTTCTTAACTTTCAATTCTATTTCTAATCATGTATACATTACAGCATATGTCAACCAGTCAATACCATCGTTCCAAGAAGTTGCACTATCATCAGTGTGGCCACATGTTATTAGTTAAGCTCACAATCACAAGGGTTTTGTGTTTTAAATATAATTGAAAATTTAACCAAGTTATTTGCTTTTTCAGTTATTTCATACGTCACTGAATTCCAATTTCCAAGTACTATATCACACAGCCAGCCATATTGTATTTCTTATTTGCAAAAATTACATTTATACCAATTTACTTTGTGGAAAACCCCTCCCTTGAATTCTCATCCAAAATACCGCTAGTCTATACGGTAATACCTGAACTGAAACACATTCATGTCTCCGTTTAATGTTTCCCTGGATCACCTCGATCCTCTCTGCCTATTTTCACTTATTTACAGTAATATATACATGCCTGAAACTTGCACAAAAAAGTAAGAACAAACTAGTACTACGATTAGTGCAACAAACTATTTTCACTTAAAAAAAACATGAATTGGTGTAAAGGATTTACAAAGCAATGTCTTTTATTTATTATTCACCAACAACTGACATAGCCCCAAATGGACTGTACTTTCATTATACACAGATTTAATTAAATGGCTTCTGTAAAATTTGTAAGATGAGAAAGTTCGATCAAAACCCTAGCTGTGTTTTACCACAATCTTTCTCTCCCAACCCAATGCCCATATTCTGACCCGAACCATGGAGCCGCAATGGCGGCCCAGTGCGCCGTAGATAAAGGGGGCCTTTATTCCCCAGCGGCGACTGCTGAACAGCGACTCTGCTCAGGTCGACCTGAACTTCTCAACTTTCAAAAAGTACAATTATTTTGTTTCAAAAGACATCAAGTAATTCCTTAATTTTCGACCAGGACCATCACGAATTTACTTATAAAGGAATCTGAACAAGAAAACAAGCTTATTATACCATAAATCAATCTCCAAAGAAGTTTTTACCTGCTTCAAAAAACAGTTTTGGTTTTAGTTTTGGCAAAACGGTTTGGGATCAGAGAATGAGCACGTTGCCCATCACACACACGACGAGGCCGCGGCCCGACCACCAAAAAATGGTTGCTACCATTGCATTAACAATGGAACCCATCTTAACCCACCCGTGTAACCCGACTGAACACAACCCCAAAAAGTCATCCAACTTCGCACAAAACTTACCCTAAATCGCCATTAAAAGTACACACACCGTTAGAATAGATATTCCTCTTCAAACTGATGCCTTCTTGTAGAGTTTACTTCCCGATAAACACGAATCTTGACAGGTTTTCCATGATGATTTCGGTTTAGGCTTAGGCGATCTCAATAGTTTCCAGTTCATATGGTGCATTGGTCGACTGAACACACACACACCGTGTACATGTATTTTACGTACCACTCTTTTACGCTTGGCCCCTAATCTCCATACACGTTGTACGTGCACATTCTTCGAAATGTTGACAGAAATGGGGAGGTGCCAAAGTGGACGATACCATTTAGTTACGGGACATGCTAATTGATTGACGCGCAGGTGGAATAAAGCGCTCTGTAATATGATATGCAAAAGAAATATTTCAACTTCGAGCGCATGACTTTAGATACCAAACTTTTTGCATCGTGTGTAGGAAAACTGTAACAATCATAGCAAAGAGATTTCACTTTTCAGCTCAAATATACTACTGTGGGCATGGGTTATCACCGTTTACCCCTAATCAATGGAGCCTCACAATATACACTAGTTACCTTTGTGTGGCGAGCTCGGGATAAACCAACTCAGGGGTCGGTCATTCAACTCTGTCTTTTTTTTAACATGACGTCACATTGGTCAAGAAGCTATGGACGTTTATTGTCCTAGACAAGTCTATTCCAACACCTTGCAAGTAATAACAATAAAGCAATGCGCGAAGATTGTTCTGTGGGTAGTTTCTCTGTAGTTTATATATTTAAATGGCATGCATGGCGCAGTGGGCTAACCATGGAGGAATAACGGTCCGCCATGGTCATTGATTATGTTCGTAGAAACTAGGTAGAATAATAATAAATAATAATAATAAGACTTGTAATGCGCACATATCCACCCTGCTGGGTGTTCAAGGCGCAGTAAAACCAAAAAAAAAAAAAAAAAAAAAAACAAAAAAAAACCACAACACAAAGAAAAACAGACACAACAAAATTAGTCATTGAAAACCTGTGACATTAGATAAGTTTTCAGAAGAGACTTGAATTTTGCGGTACAAAGACAAGATCGAAGATAAAGTGGTAGAGAGTTCCAGATGCGTGGCGCGGCTACAGAAAAAGACCTGTCACCCCATGAGTGTCGAGACTTGGGTTCAATGAGGAGAAGCATGGAACTTGATCGAAGATTCCTTGATGGAGTGTAAACTTGAAGCAGTTCAGAAATATAGTGGGGAGCCTTGCCATTGTGGACAATGAGCATCAGCTTGAAGATGATTCGTTGAGAGATAGGGAGCCAGTGTAGTTGTTTCAGAATGGGGGTGATAGAACAGGATTTTCTAGACAGTGTCACAATGCGAGCAGCAGTATTTTGGAGCCATGATTAAACAAAGACTGCATGAAGTTGTCTTTCAGGGAAAATGTTTAATTAAAAACGATCTGTAAGTGACTGGACAGTACTCGAAATAATTATATTAGCATAAAAACAAAGGTTTAAAACTTACTTGTATTCGAGCGATGGAGAGCTGTTGATAGTATAGGTTTTCTCGGCCAATTTCGGGAAAAAAAGCGGCCAATTTAACCATCAAGCTATTCTATTTCGCGCGAATTCGAATGCTACTGAAAAGGGTCATTCAATTTCGTTTTATGATTAGTCAAATGTAATGTTTCGTCGTTCGATTTAACAAAATAATCATTCAATTTAACAATTCATCAAAGCAGCATTCAAATTCGCAGTCGCTTTTTGAGGCGTGTGTGTCTCGAAAAAGAATGACGATACACTAAATTGAACATAGTGCTAAAGGAATTTGACTCGACTCAAAACGAAATTGAATGGCCGAATTCTGAATTTGAAACGCAGTAACAACTAGAGAGGCAAAACAGCTTTAATTCGAACGCATGAAAATGAAATTGGCTGCTCATTTGCCGAATTTGACCGAGAAAACCTATATAAAACAACGGCTCCCTCTGAAGTAACTTTGAGAAAGAGGTAATTGCTCACTTAAATAACAAAATACTACACACCTAAAGCCTTTTTTAGGCATCTGAAAGCACAACAAATGTTTGCAACAATGATGTTTATTCTTTGGGGTTTTTCTTGCAACTTGTATGACCAATTAGTTTGAATCAAAACGTTCACAGATGCGTTATCTTCATGCATGTGTTGGGATGGGACATACCATGTGAGAATACTCAATACTGGTCTTTAACACTTACCAGAAAATATACTCTGAGATGTCTCCCGAATTCCGAAAAATCTACTCCGTGGTAGTATAGTAGATAATAAAGCAATACAAGTTCTCAAAAGAACATAATCTGCTAGCAGGGAGGTAGATACGTGTTACCACAAACCAAACAAATACTGATACCTCCGCGTCAAATGCCTTGTATCATCTTACTCTGGTAAATTCTAATATCAAAGGGCAAGTTTTCAAGCACGGACGTCAGAGCACGTGCCCCCCCCCCCCCCCCCCCCTCAATGTGTTACATGTCAGTGGAACATTGATTGCAGGTAATGTGACCATAGCTGTACACTCATTTGATTCTGGTCTAATTTGGTCAACAACCGGTTCAAATACATTTTGTCTTCTTAATTCTTTCCCAGGTTGATTTGTACATTGTTCCAACATTTGAATTTAAGTCCTTTGAATTATATTAATATGTGGGCATTCGTGCGTTAACACTCTGGAGAAATATAGATCATCCATGCCTTGCAACATCTTGGGTGTTAAAATTGACACTTTGGTGTTGCCACATAATGGTGTCATGGCTGAGTGGTAGAGCCTAGAGTTCAAGTATTAGTGCTTGTGCACGTTTGGTAATTACTCTGAAAGTTTATGCCAATAAAACTTACGTTGTAAAAAGCACAACGGCTTTGGATACTTTATTCATTTTGAGAAACAGTTCACTTCGAAGTATTACGGTTATAGACAAAGATATCACTTTGTATCCCCAAAAATTTGAATATAAGAAGCGGGTATTCCTTCTAAGATTGTGTGTTCCTTTTATATTCATTCTTCATGCGTGGACACTATTCGCCCAGAGTTTTTGCACTATCTCAAAAAACGCGACCACCTTTTAAAAATGAAATTGTTTTGATTAATTGAACGGTTCCAAAAACCGAAGGTATACGTTAGTCATTGGAGTGTGGGTTCATATATACTGAAGAGAGAATAAATCTTGGACAATAACGCCAGTTTCTTCCAAAACAATTACATTTGTTTTATTTTGACACCATTGATGTTTGATTTTCTCTTCGGTTTCTCATATGATTACACCGATGGTGTCACCTTAAACACCACAGTTTTTGCAGTTTGGTCAACATTTCTGGGAAAACAAGCCTATCCTCTAGGCTACCCGAACATTAGCTGGCGAGCCAGGCAAGGGAGATGCACCTAATACTTGCTTCAAGTCACAAACGCCATGGCGGTTTAGGCTAAGGAAACATCGTAAATCGACCTGTTCGAAGAATTACAGCATTTGTTTCCATCTACAAATAAATATAAAAGGGTAGTTTAAAAAGTGCATTTATTACGTGAAATGACTTCGTTCTGAACAGTCATTCAAAGGGGGACAGTAACGAAAGTAGTTTATATCATGTTTTGGACATAATGGAGATAGTAAACATCCAGTTACTTATTCAAATAGTCAGCGCGTTTAAATAGATTCAACAGGTTCGTTGAGATCAAAGTGATGCTTTGGGGTCATTCAGCGACATTCACTTTCTGTGCTTGATGTGTGGTCCAAACGTCTCGATCTTTAAAGCATTCTTTATAAACAAGAAAATATAAAAGGTTTTGGTGTGACGTATGGGCTGGGCTGGGTTCATCAAAAAGACAGTGAAGCCCACAAAAAATGTCTCGACATGGGCAGGTATTATAGGTAACCAAATAACGCGCATGGATTTGGTGTCTCAGCACATGCAAAGTCTAGCGCTATAGTTTTGTTTCGAGCAAAAAGAAACACGAGTAATTTCACAATGAGTAGGATGATTTGAAACATTGCATGTTTGAAAAACGATATGGAAAGGTTTGCGGTAACACCATGTAATGACTATCTCTTAAAGAGTTGGGCTCCAGAAGACGATCATAGCATACTGATCGAAACGTCGAGTTGAAACCAACGATTCTTTTTAGAACCACGCCAACTCATAAGAGATAGTCATTACCTGGTGTTACCGCAAACCTTTCCATAATTTCACAATGGTTTCTGCATTCAGGTATAACATATCTGGTAATTAATTATCAACATGGTGTTTTGTGTAAAGATATACAGGTTTTGTATCAAGTAATATCTAGGGAGTTTCTCCCAAACGACTTTTCATTGTTTGTTTTTCAGTTTGCGCCTGGGTTCACGGAGGGAGTGAACGCGATTAGTGTCATAACGAAACACTTTGAAACCATGTTTGATCGTAAAAACTGTATTGTTTGGCCACTCAATGATTGATTGTGCACTCGAATATAACCTTCTGATTATTAATGTAGTATTATTCTTTAATGGTTTTTATAGTTCGTTACGAAATGCAATGACTTTCTCCCCTCCCCCCTTTCTTCTATACTTGTACAAAGTTAACGTTTATGTTGTTGTAGTGGCAGTTATGCCCCACCTCCCCCGCCATTTGCAATTGTGTGTTTTTTGTGTGTGTTTTTTTGAGAACGAGAAAATAGATTTAGATGTTGCAAAACTGATTACCAACCAAAAGGACTTATGGTATAAATGCAAAAAATAGATCAGAGTCTTTCTCTGTTTTGTTTTAAATAATATTATGTTACAGGACAGTTTAGTTTGTATCTTACTTTCGAACTTCAGGGTTATCATTCTAAAGTTCAATCAAGATTAGTATGCGATATGATACATAATCCTGATTGGTTGATTTATATTGGCTGATTGATTGTGTGGTTGTCCAAAGAAATCAACATCATCATTTTGGAATTTAGAATATTCTATCCGTATCATCGGTTCTACATGGCTACCATGAATCCCTGAATTAAAAACACAGTAAAATAAAAGATATTTTATTAATTATAAGCACTGCGTCGTATAAACAAAACAAAAATGAAAAATACATCCCCAGGTTATTTGAATTTTTGACACACAAAAATATCAAACCATGTCTTGACATAAAATGTTTAATGTACGCCTCTGTTACTTGTGGGTAAGGTTTTTATTACGACAGTGTTGGTCAATTATTGTGATAACCGTAATCAAATCTTTCTAAAGTTGTACTTTCAAATCATCCTTTTCAAGTGTCTAGTCACATACGGCTAATTAATATCATCTACCCGGGTGTTCCGAACAAGTGAAAAAAACAGAACCTAGAAGTGTTCGGACGTGGAGCCGTTGTACTGTCCGAGCAGGTCAGTGCTCTCACCTGCTTCAAAGACGGTTGCCGGTCAAGCTATTTACTCCCCTGCTTCGGACCTTTTGTTGTCTGAATGAAACAGACCTGGCTATGGTCGCTTGTTACGGCGAATGAGTTTCCACATAGCCGTCCCACGGCGCTGATGAGCAGGGAACATTATCTGATTTTTCTCCCGAAGAGTCCGTTTCAATTCCGGGGAGAGTTGTCGCCAAAACAACAAACACAAGATTGACACAAAAGTGAACGGAACAGTCCCACGGAGTAATAGGAAACCAAAGGAGTTTTGGGGGTTATGAACTGTTTGGAATTTTCTTCGTCTATACAGTGAGACTTCAAGATGCCGAATTGCCTATTGTTATGAGGATCATGAACAATGTAAAACCTTGGTGAAAAGTTTGAGAAAATTAAATGAAACGAGATGAAAATGAGCAAATCAACTACTAAGCAAGAGAAGGAAAGTATTTATATACATGGAGGTTGAATTAGCTCCATGGTATATAGAAACATTGGAACATCTGCCAAATACCAAGGATGGTTTAAGGGTTGCCCTGAATTTACCAATTTCAAACGTTGTTTGGCAGAAATTGATACTGTGGGGACATAACCGTTGAGATTTCAATTTTTTTTAGTTCGTTGCTGCTCCACTGACTCGTTCAAAATGAAGGGGTGGAACCACGCCCCTGTAATCTCAATCCCTGCTGCATGGTTTGGCGCATAAATAAATATTACAAGGTTGCATGAACAACTCAATTAGCTAAAAACTCGGTCGGCTCTTAAAGGTACTAAACACCTTTGGTAATATTATCAAAGACCAGTATTCTCACTTTATGTACTCCAACATTTGCATAAAAAAACAAATCTGTGAAGATTTGGGCTCGATTGATCATCGAAGTTGCAGAGAATAATGAAAGAAAAAACACTTGCTGCACATATTCATGTGCTTTAAGATGCCTAAAAATGCTTCAGGCCTGAAGTCTTTGAATATTTGAGTGAGAAATCACCTCTTTCTTAAAAGAAATACGTTACTTCAGATGGAGCTGGGTTTGTTTTGCAATATTTTACATTATCAACAGCTCGCCGTTGCTCGTTATACGAGTAAGTTTTTATGTTAACAATTATTTTGAGTAATTACCAATAGTTTAAAGTACCTTTAAGGGCATATAAAACTAATAAGTCAATTGATATTTTTCTACGTTAATGAATGTCCTTGACAAACCCAAATATCAATTGCTAATCAGCCTGTTATGCTTCACTTCCAAAACAGAAAAGGTGGAGAACAAAACATTCACGCTGAAACAGATTAAAAGGGTAATTTTGCCTTGCATTAAATTTCCGTTAATGATGTTTTTTTTTTTCAATTTTAAATTAGATTATTTTAAGGCAGAGCCGCCTTACACCAACATGACATGAAATGATATGGGTTTTTTTTTCACAGAGCCCAAAGTTCGTATAGACCTATTAATACTGAGCAGCGACTACTGCTTATTACATTTATTTGCTTAGCGGAAAAAATAGATGAGAACCAGTTACAGAAACGTAACATGACTGTATTTCTGTTGGAAATCCAATGTACTGTGTGTGCAATTGGTGGCTGAGTGACGTAACTGGGGGCGGGGCGGGAAAGGGAGCCCCTCCCTGGGTGCCCCGCCCCGACCCAGGTGTACCTTAACCTCCACTTAACCGTCACTGGTCAGAATTGACCCGGACTACCTGGGGTGAGGGTGGGGGTGCTTGTTGATCGGATTCTGTGTTCAGCTGTCCCGGGAAAATTTAAACTGCGTAGGTTTGACCTATTTCTAAAGAGGTCATTTTGACAAAGATTTTGGGTCATATACTGACCCCGATCCGGTCGGGCTCCATGTATATAGATTACGTCTTGCTAAAGAATGAACAATTAATTTGCCAGAAGTGCCCCCTGGCAAAAAATAAATAAAAAATGGTGCACCCTTTGTGCTCCGGCATTAAAAATGATATTATACTGCTGCGTGAAACCAGAAGTTTATTCTGTGTACTGCGTCATGACAGAGAGCTATGGGTATGATCCAGTTTTCAACCTCGTTCTCGGAGTTAATGAGCGGTCGGTCGGCATCGTCAGATCGGGACTTATCCCCGTAAAATTGAATAAAGTGTGAAACGAATAATATGGGGTGGCCAGTGGACTTGCATACAAATTCCCCGGTAAATTCCGGGGTTTTGATTTTCCTGGGAAATGGCTTAGTGTGAGTTTGCATTTTGAAATCCCAGGTCTCGTGAATGTATGATGCTCTTATTGACGACAATCAACACTCTTATCCCCCTCTGTCTTCCAGCATCCTTCTAGTTATCATCCTCAATTAAGATAGTCCCTAGATGAGACCCACGAGGTAATGCGTCTTGACAGATAACGGCATCTCACAGCATCTCAGCGAGACTAAACCTCTCCTCTACCATCGCTCGGCCTGTCAGGCTACCGTGGTGCGGAGCGACGGGCCCCATCGCTTCTGGCGAATTCCTGGCGTGCCCCCACAGCGGCCTGTTGTTCATACATGAAAATATTTGCACTGTGTACAGGCACGTTTCAAATCTTACATTTCAGATACCGAAGGAAGTCAACGTATCGGTCTGCGGTCCAGTTGCAAGGCTCTGCTGCTTACCGTAAGCAAAGAATCGGCGCTTATGGAAGCAGGGAATTCTGCGCTTACGTCAAAACGTACTTCAAGAGTTCTAGATATTGCAACTCAAAGCCCCGCGGCCCGAGTTTTTGTCAACCGAGGTTGGAAAACTATGGAAAGCCATAAAATGAAAAATGAAAACAGATAGCTATTGTTTGTAACAGCAGTCACTAATATTTGAGTGAGAAATTACATTTAAAAAAACTCAGAGGGAGCCGTTTCTCACATTCAATGTTTTTTATAACAGCTCTCAATTGCTCCTCCCAAGTAAGTTTTTACGCTTAATAATATTTTGAGTAATTACCAATAGTGTCCAGCACCTTTAACAGCTTTATAAAGCTGTGCACCGGAGCAAGAACACACATTCACAATCTGTTTAATTGATCTACCCACATGGTCTGCATCCTGCCCGGCGAAGCGAGACACAACTTAGCACGTCATACCGGGATGATCAAAAACAATCATACAGCAATGTAAACACGTCATCCTATAATTAAGAAAATATCTGCTTCTGTTTAATAAAGTCAAGTAAACGCATGACAGCCGATCATCCGATGAGGATATTTTAAGCAATAACACCGGGGGGGGGGGGGGGGGGGTTACAGCTGGTTTACGGGGAAATAGGCTGTTTTTTTTCGCATGAGCGGAGACTATACTGCATTAGCAGCTTCTTTCTCAGTACTGCATTGTCAAGTTCCCCCATAATATAAGTAAGTCGTTTCACATTAATTATATAGACTAATCCCTACAACAGGGGACGCGTGACTCCCATAAATGGCCGACCGTGTTATTGGACGAGGTAAAAAGAAAACCACGCAATTTCGAGGCATATTTGTGTAGATCATTGTATTCTACTTTTACATCATCTTTCTAACCATATGCATTTTATAACAAACGGTCACAAAACGCTTTTCAAGACCAACTCGACCGATCCAAGGCAACGTGTTTATTTGAGAACACACCTTCATAAACTTGGTTATATCTTGTGGTCGTTACATAATACAACAAAAGGATCACGTATTCTACGCAGAGTTCATGTCCGACTTAGTTAAATTGCAGCAACTAATCAAAAACAAAAGTGAAAAAAGTGAAGCGCAAAAGTGAAGTGCCGGTCAGAAAAAAAAAACAATTAGGTAGAAATATTTCTACGACAGTAGATAATGAAATATCAACAGTTTAATCAGTGAGAGATATCAGGTTGGATGCCATCAAATCCACCCACATACAAATGAATCCGGAATTTGGTCTGAAATTAATGTTTTATTAAAGGGAACAATTATACCTTTGGTTTTTGGAGCCGTTCTATTGTTTTAATCCTATTTAAATATATATAAAGACTTTGTTATATTAACAGTAAACGTCGCGACACGTTAGGACATTAACTATCATCCGCTCTCCATTGCTTGTTACCAAGTAAGTTTTTATGCTAACAATTTTGATGAGCAATAGTGCCCAATGCCTTTAAGAAATAAATCAGAATTGTTGCGGCAGAACAAGGTCCTCAATGCGTTTTTGTGCACGTCGCTACAAGAGAACAAAATAAAAGTTCTCGATTTAAGGTCGATGCGTTTGCAAAAGTCACTCAACTTCTTGGGAGCGGTTGATTACCCCCAATTATAGCCCAAGAACAAAATAGGTGATGTTTTTGCAAAGCCAGGAATTAACATTTCCTGGATATCTTCACCTTATTAAAGTACCACACTCGATAAAATTATGTACACGTTCTCAAATGAGTTAGTACAGTACACTCTTGGGACAGTGGTCTAGTCTCTCATAATTAGCTCTCTTTACTGATTCTGCTCCATTTACGATTTCTTGGGAAAATGCGGCTTTAGCTATCTCAATTGGATCTGCTCTGCCGTCTAATGTTCCGTTCCATCGTAAATCCAGTTTATCTTGAAATACGGGGAATTCGCGCCTAATTGTGTAGACTGATCATAGTACTGAGTATACACACTATAGTGATTTGCGACCATGTTAACTAGCATCCAAGCATTCCCCAAGTCACTTTCGCTTTCGAGACAAGAGACCAAACACTTCATTCCATCATCGCTGTTGTTTAATTCGCTATCATAATTCATGTTATAGTGTTTCTTTGTGTATGGTATGTACTGCGGTGGATTTGTTTGTGCAGTGGTGATTTTTCTGGGCACTTTGCCTGGAGCTAGCCGCTCACCAAGTGAAGCCAACGGGATCAGACCCATCCAATAAATACGTATTTCACACAATTATGTCGTTTATCAATTTGGCGGAGATGTCAGAAAGAGTCTGAGCAAAAACAGGAATTTTAGTTTGCGGCAAAGGGGCGGTTAGAGGCCCGGGCGGTATAGAGGCCTACGGAAAGAAGATCAAATATCATGATGACATTCTTGCATTGTTACTTGTTTTCTTGGGGGTCAGTTTAGCAGACTATTGGAGAATTTTTCCCCAGCTTCTGTTCTCTTGTGTTATTTTATTCAAAAAAATCTTATACAATATATAAAACATAATGGATGTAGGCATACAGATGATGTCCTTAAAGGGAATGTACATGTTTGGTAATTACTAAAAACAAATATTAACTTAAAAACTGACTTGGTAACGAGCATTGGAGAGCTGTTGATAATATAAAACATTGTAGGAAACGACTCCCTCTGAACTAACGTAGTTTTTGAGAAAGAGGTAATTTCTCACTATTTAGAAGTCTTTTATTCTTATCTGAAAGCACACAAATTCGTCCAACAAGGGTGTTTTTTCTTTCATCATTTTCTCGCAACTCCGATGGCCAAATGAGCTTGAATTTTCACAGGCTTGTTATTTATGGTTGTGATGGGATACACCAAGTGAGAAGACTGGTCTTTGACAATTACCAAACGTGTACCCTCCCTTTAAACTATTTCCGCTCACTGTGAAGCTTGTATACCGCCCAGTTGTATGACGATTTGACCTGCAATTTGTGAGTGAAAAGTGAAACAGGCATTTTCGCTAATTAGATAAAGTTATCATACATTATGCATAAGCAATCAACTCTCCTTTATGCATGTGACGGTCACGTGATACAAGGTCAGGATCTTACACATAATTTTTAATAAACTACAGTACCCCAGTAACCATTGGCGGTTCGTTGTGTGTGTAATGTCGTCTAATTAGCTCCTCGGAGAACAGCTGTTTAAAAATCAAATTGGGGTCAACTCGGCCAAAAGGCTGGGCATGCATCTTTAAAGGTTTGGTCATGGATGGTAAATACTCTAAACATTATGGCCATAAAACTTATTTAGTAAAATTAAGATTACGAAGCACTGCAGCTGTTGAAAGCAACACATTTGAGAAAAGATCATTTTTCACCCCACAAGTGTCGTGTCTGAATACCGATTCATGCATGGATCATTTAGCCCATGCTTTTAGACTAAATGGTCTAGTCAATCTAAGCTGAAATATGACTTGAATTGCGACAAAATGTTTTATTTTTCAAGTGTGTCCTGAAACCTTCTAAAACAACACATCAAAATAGTAGAAAAAAAGTGGGCAGGGGAAATATGCATAATTTGCACAACTTAAACATTACCGTTTTTTTTCTATGCACACCCTATACAAAGTAGAATTTTTTTATTTTTTTCACATGATTGTTTCTCATGGGAAAATTATTTCTGTTGCAATTTTGTCTATAGGTTAAACCACAGATTGACTAGACTATAATGGTTGACTGAAAATTCCAATTTATATGGTGTCCGTTAGCGAATGCGCAGCCAGAGATGCGGCTGGTACCCGCGCCTCGCTAAACGCGGATGAATTTAAAACTTTCATCATTCTTGATGAAAATATCAACAGTTTACCTGCTGTTTTCTTAGCAAGTAGACACAAGTAATAAGCTGGAACTTTCTTGTTCGTATCTTTTTGATAACTGTCTTTTTAGTGCTTGACAAAAAACACCCAATCGACGGACATGCTGTCCATGACGTCACGACACTCTTTAATGGTAATACGCCTCTCTTAATATTTATGCATGACGTCATAGTTCTTACCCAAAATGAGGCTATGGGCCCACGTTCCCCACCACTTGCAGTGGCTGCGCCCATCGCCTCGTTTTAGATTAGCATTGTTACGTACTTCATGCATAAATATTAAGAAAGGCGTATCTCCACGTCGAGTTTCTTTGTTTCTTCAAACAATAAACAGTTGTTTCATAAAGTACTTTATAATCGATTAAAATGATAACGGTATACATCATTGTGAGAGTGTTTGTATATGATCTTTGGCGGCATGGAGGTCGAAATGCATAAACACAGAGTACTTCTCCCTCTCTCTCTCTTTAAACAATAAATCTGTCAGTGTTTATTTCTGTTTCTTTGCAGGCAGCTGAGAAAACTAATCGTGAATGAATGTAATTGTGCGATAAATGAGGACCGTCAGTGCGCTATTTCTCTATCATCACAGAAAAGTTTTAATGTCAGACTTATCATGCAATGAAAGTCAGAGATCGAAAAGTGCTGTGTTCTGCAGTTATTATTTTATAATGATTGCTAGGCAAAAAATAGGAGTGGGCACCATTTGCAACAATGTAAACTACATGAAATGTTGGCTGGTAACCTTATTTTGCTAAAGCAGGATTTCCCTGAGCCCAAGTTTTGGGCTTCTGTATAGGCTTTATGCAACTTGGAACTGGTTGACGTCATGTGTTTCTTGGTGGATTGGCGGTAGTACTTTGATCATAATTATTCACAGTCCGACTTGGCCGTCTAGTCATTTGGCAAGGTCCTACCATTAAGAGCCAGAGCGAGGTCTGGTCCTTCCTCTATGGGTCTAAAAAGTATCCATTTCACATCAGGGTTTTTCTGTCGTCAGGTACCCTCTCTCGTCTTTCAAAACCCATTATCTCAGCTAAAATAAACTTGCCCAGTCTATACCCGCACCTTGAGGGTGGAAACCGTGCCTATATACCTATTCGGGTTTTGTTAACAATAATTCTGTATGCCTGCGGTAGGGCTACACCACCGACCGAGACAGTCACTGGGCGAGAAGCAGCTTTTCCCCCCAAGCATACCGACTTGGCACCCTGCCCTAGCACGGACCCTCCCTTGGCCTAAAAGAAAGACCGATTCCACTCCCTGCGATCTGTATAGCCTTACACAGAAAACAAACTATAAACCTTCCACCCAGAGTAGTTTAAAAAGCAGGACATTTCTTTGCAGAACTGAGAAGTCTCCCGAATTCCGAAAATGTACTCCGCGGTAGCCAATTCAAGACAAAACTCCTAAGAACAAAATCTACCTGGCAGCCAAGGTATACATTAAAGGAACCGTGGATCGGTCGAGTTGGTCTTTGAAAAGCGTTTGTAACCGTTTGCTATAAAATAATATGGTTAGAAAGATGATTTAAAAGTAGAATACAATGATCCACACAAATTTGCCTCGAAACTGCGTGGTTTTCCTTTTACTTTGCGAACTAACACGGTCGGCCATTTATGGGAGTCAAAAATTTGACTCCCATAAAATGGCCGACCGTGTTAGTGGACGAAGTAAAAGGAAAACCACGCAATTTCGAGTGATACTTGTGTGGATCATTATGTTCTACTTTTAAAACATCTTGCTATTCGTATGCATTTTATAACAAACAGTTACAAACACTTTTCAAAGACCAACTCGACCGATCCAAGGCAATGTGTTCCTTTAATACCTCAGCTTGCAATTCCTCAAATCCCACAAAATAAAAAGCAATACCTACAACTGCGTCACGGTTAACAGTTTATACAAACCATTCATGAATCTACAATCTGGTGATGAATTGGGTCTGAAGTTGATAACAACAGGTCGGCAATACAACCTGATACGGCACTTTGGAAATAGTATTAAAAAATCTGTGTTTTTCCTTTTGAAAAAAAGGGTACACCGTAGGCCTACTCCCGAGCCAAGTGCGCCTGCCGCCTGCGGAATTGACCCCTTATAGAATAGCAGAGCAGTAAACAACTATACACCACAGCTTTGGAAATGAAGTTGACAATTTGATAGTTCTAGAGTTAATGTACAATCACAAAAGAGAGCAAAGTGAACTGATTGGGTGGTTTCTAAAACCACAGCTGCAATTTCTCATATGACTGTTTAAAGGTACAGACACCTTAGGTACTTGTCAAAGACCAGTATTCTCACAACATTTATGCATAGATTATAGATAACGAATCTTCAAGATTTTGAATTCAATTGGTCATCGAAGTTCCAGAAAAATATAATGAAAGAAAAAACACCTATGTTGCAAAAAATGCTTTTTTAAAAATTCAGATGCGTTAAAAAGCTTTATGGGTGAGAAGTTATACCACTTGCTCGAAAACTACGTCACTTCAAAATGGAGCCGTTTCTCACAATGTTTTATGCTATCAACAGCCCTACATTGCTCGTTACTTTTTATGCTACAACTATTTTGAGTAATTACCAATAGTATCCAGTGCCTTTAATATAGACTTGGGGGAAGGGGTAATTCTTGTATCTTTGATAATTCCATCATCGGGGGCGACCCACCTATTGTCCACTGGGACTGCGACACATGGGCGGGCCCTCCAAAATAAGGCCCCCTAAAATTCTTCAAGCAACCGCAGGTCAAGTTCTGTTATGTCATCGATACCATTTGTCATTGGAAACAACCAAAATCTTGTTATAAATTTGAAGCACTGTTGATGTATGTGAAATCTGACGCAGTTCAATGTACAAGACTGTAAGCAATGTTACCATAAAAGCTTCATACAAGTTCAGCAAGATTGTGTTTAATTTGTGATAGAGAGACCTATTGTCATCTAATTGTTTGTATTAATTGCACAGCGATACTACTAAGACCATTTCCGAAAATTAGTAGAAGAAAAAAGCTTTTACTGTTTTGGTGGGTTTATTTTTTGATTAATGCTTTTTTAAGGATGGCACTGTAACTTGTTCATCCCCTTTTTAATTTAAAGAAACTAACCCATCCATTAATCAAAGATAAACCTATAAATATATTTATAAATGAACTCTTTGCACACAGACTTGTTGTTATGCATCATATCAAGCCAGAGCTTTATGTTTACCAAGCAGTGTACTTTCCAATTAATTAAAATGTATTTGCTAATAAAATAATTTCCCGGACACCAAAATTAACCAACATCGCCTGAATTTGTTGTTCTGAATTTATAATCTGATTGGAAGAGTACAAAAAGTACATCAAGTTGAAAACGCAGGAGTCATCAAGCTTTGCCAGCGATTCTGAGAGTTCATGAGTTGTAAGAATGACGCCAAAGAGATGTCTCATAAATAAGTGCACTTTCAAGGAAGTCTCATTTTAGTGTGTATATGACATCTGTGATTTCTCAATTTTGAAGGCACTTGCCCTTTTGTAATTGTTAAAGACCAGTATTCTCATTTGAACATGCATAACATAACAAACCAGTGAACATTTGGGCTTCATTAGTCATCGAAGTTGCAAGAAAATAATGAAAGTAAAACTAACTTGTTGCACACATTTGTGTGCTTTCAGATACCTGAGAAAGGATTCAGGTTTAAAGGCAGTGGACACTATTGGTAATTACTCAAAATATTTATCATCATAAAACCTTTCTTGATTGCGAGTAATGGGGAGAGATGGATGGTATAAAACATTGTGAGAAACAGCTCCCTCTGAAGTGACGTAGTTTTTGAGAAAGAAGTAATTTTCCACGAATTTGATTTCGAGATCTCAAGTTTAGAATTTGAGGTCTCAAAATCAAGCATCAGATAGCACACAACTTCGTGTGAGAAGGGTGTTTTTTCTTTCATTATTATCTCGCAACTTCGACGACCGATTGAGCTCAAATTTTCACAGGTTTGTTATTTTATACATATGTTGAGATACACCAACTGTGCAGACTAGTCTTTGACAATTACCAATAGTGTCCACTGTCTTTAAAGTTTTTCTCAGATTCAAATATTTTAGTGAGAAATTACTTCTTTCTAAAACAAACATACGTTACTGCAGAGGCAGTAGTTTCTTACAATGTTTTATATTATCAACAGCTCCATTGCTCGATACCAATTATTATTATTATTATTTATTTGACCTCAGCAAATACAAGTACATCAAAAAGCACAGCAAAAGCAATCAAGTAATTCTAATTATATTTTGAGTAAATACCAAACGTGTCCAGTGCCTTTAAGAACCGTGCCCAAGATAGGTCTAATTTATAAATAAGTGCACTTTCAAAGAAGTCACATTTTAGTGTTTACACAAATTATAGGACATCTGTGATCACCATAACATCCAACTATAAACTAGTTTGACGATGCCGCGTTGAAGCATCTCAGAAATAACTTTAAGATTAAGAGCCAGTTTATTCGTAAATGGGTCGATGCTTGCACTTTCAAACATCCCCAGTCGGTATTGAAATAGACTTAACCCAAGTCCCGTTTTCATGCGAGAGGTCCCTTAGCATATCCGCCGTCAAAATACAGCTATCGTCGTCCTGAGAATGAGACTTGACGGGGTCGTATCTTGCACTTTGTTATCGAACAATCTCCAAATGGGGAGAAGTACAAAATCAATGCGAGTGTTGAAGCACTGCCCCGTCAGTAAATTATTCAAAGTCCTTGATTTGCACTTACCAATTTAATATTCGAAGTTCAAATTGTGCAAACACTACCCAAATGAATATTACAACGTTACCTTGAAAGAAAATAAACCTTAAGTGTGTTTTGTTGTAATTAATTGTTTACTAAAAAATGTGTTTCAATTCTTAACGTAGTACTTAACCCCTCAAAAAAAATAAAAAAAATAAAAAATTAACGAGTTTTTTTTTAAGCGTTTGATTGTATCACGCAGCAATGTTTGCATATGCATAAGTACATACATTTACATAATTATCAGGGAACTGCGGGATGGTCAAGTCCCAATCCCGCGGCACGGCACAGGTTGGGGAGTTTTCTTAGGTTAGGCGATGGCCCTGACAATAACAGGACTCTCACGGGATGGGACTAGAGTCAGGTCTAGTATTGACCCGGATATCCGGATCCCGTGGGCCTAAACCATTTCTTGTCAATATATGACAAAGAATGTGTCAAATTGACCCAGAAAGACATTAAGTTGACCAGAAATCAGCAAATTGACCCAGAAATGCATCAAATTGACACATACATGCATTAAATTGACCCACAAATGCATCAAGAAGACAGACAGAAATGCATCCAATTGACCAAGAAATGCATCAAATTGACCCACAAATGCATCAAACTGACAGACAGAAATGCATCAAATTGACGCAGAATCCGGGTCGGAACAAAATTTGAGCAATTTTGGGGTCAGGAGACCCCAGATGGGTCAGGCAAATTCTGACCAGGAGTTTATAGTTAGGCAGCAACATCAAACAATATTGAAGATTCACAAAGTATTACACCCAATGCTAATGGTAAAATATGTATTTCGTGGCCACGACCCCGCCAACAAAATGTAAACGTCTACATTTCGGTATGAGGTTAATGTACATGGTTGAGTTACATGTAGGTGTCAAACACACGACTAACTTTGCATTTCTATTTATAAGATTATTTTCAATTACTCGTCAAACCTTTAGGCAAACATTTTTTTAAACAGATCTTTCAAAATGGTCTCAATACAAATAAAAAAACAAAACAACAAAACACGTCAAAACTAACAATAACAATATCAGCAACAACGACGACGACGACATCAACAACAACAGCGCCCCCCCCCCCCCCAAAAAAAAAACAAAAAAAAACACCTCTCTCCAGAACTCTATCAAAAATGTTCTCATTCACAAGAAGTACTCCAGCAACCAATTGTATTGTCGTAGCCTTCGCTACAAAACAACTAGGGATTTATGGCGTCGAGCCCCGGGAGCAGTGGTCTCCATTTCCAGCCCCAGGTCCGGACCAAGCCAGTTCTAATTTTTCAAGACAGTTTCGATTTCTTATTTATTGGATTAAAAAAACTGTAAAAAAAGAGAAGAGAAGAGAATACTGCTGTGGTTGAAGGAGTTTAAAACAAACTTGATACATTGGAATTCCACCAGAGAGCGCCAGCAGGCTCACGGCACTTCAGGTGGGCCGACGGAGGTCAACAGAGGTCACGGTTCGTGAGTTTGGGATAATGTTGATACTCTAAAGTGATATTAGGAGCTATTGTTGGAGTAGTCGGTGCTAGAGGGGGGCTGTTTCTTTCAATGAATGGTGATTTATAATTGGTCCCCCTTTCCGGTGTGTAGGACTTTTTAAGGTTTGGGATTTTGAAAAACAGGTGCCTCAAAAGTATGTTTAATAAAATTTAAAAAAGTTATTTATGCCGACTATTTATGTGGTGAAATACAGATTTGGTTTCTCGGCAAGCAAAATGATTGTCGGTGATATCTCAAATAACGCGACCATGTTAGTTTGTTCGTGTATATCTTAAGGATTAAAACAATCGAAGGTTTCCAAAAACCAAAGGAATTTAAAAATGAGTCTAAACATGACGAACCCAAAAGGTAGGCCCTACATTGTTTTTAGCTAAAATAATCCTTGATATCAACTGTAAGGTTGAGTTGACACGACGAATAAAGGGTTGGGCATAACGCTGTTGATAGTTTCTTAGTCCCTGTTGCTATTTTCTTGTTGTTTTTTTTCAAAGACATTAGACACTGCACCGGATGAGGGTTTGGAGCCGAAAAAGGTCAATACTAATCAAGCATACCTGCTGCACGGCAATGTTTTCGAGTGGATAAGATGTTTTGTATTGTGACTGCTTAAGATTCATCAACAGGCCCAATCGTAAAAATAAATTTAAACGGCCGCCATTTTGAACTAAAAACTAAATGTATGTCCCTTTTCGAAACGACGGCTAGCGGCTTCGAATAGGTTCTTCCAAAACGACGTCCTCTTTCGTAACGGGTATTCATTGTGGTCCTTTCTCTATGATTGAACAGACTGGACGAGAGCGTAAGTCAGAGCCGAAGTCGAAGCCAAAGCTGAAGCCAAAGCCGAGGTTTATAAAAGGGATTCGTTCCCTGAAGAAACGCAGTCTGAGTGTTTGTTTGGTTATTCTATATCCTGGTTGATTGATGACGTCACTGACTATAAAGTATGATCATTCCCGGAGTCCTGGTTAAACAAGAGCGACGTCAGGTCGTCAACCAGCCTACTTTTATCATGGGAGTTTTAAAGGGAACCTTGCTATTAATAATCCCGGGTCCGATTAAAGTACTGAAGCTTCAGAAAAGTTGACAAGTTGATGGTTGGCTTTTATTTCCCAGTAAGACCACCAACAACGTATGTAGGGTTTTGTTGAAAAAGCATGCTTGAAGAAAGCACAGTAGTTCTGAAATTGCTCAACAACACACCTACACCAACCCACCAAGCACATTCCAATGCAATTGTTCATCATAACGTGGCTTGGTAACTCTTCGGATGAGGTCCAGCCTCAACTATTATTGAGTTAAAAATCGGCCTAAACCATCTCCAAAACGAAAGAAAGGAAACGATGATTTTAGGTTCATTTCCACTTCCAAATAAATGCCCTCCGACCCTGACTGTGATGAACGCTGTTGGGGGCGAACTGGGGGCGTAATGGTGACATGCAGTGCCGCCAATTTTAGTGCTGGAATATTGTTGAATTGCAGCGCGGGAAAAAGTTGAAGATTTGTCGGCGGAGGGTTCGTGTTGTTTTTCTATGAATGGTGTTTCATGCGCAGTTGTACTTGGAACTACGCAAAAGTGTCGTTAAAGTGGCATTAACTGTTATCAAACAATTTTTGGAACTGCAATTACGAAGACGACGACAACAACTGCTACAACAAGAACAATAACCTCAGCATCAGCAGCAGCAACAAAAACAAGAACATCAAACAACAAGGACATCAACAACAACAGCAAACTAGACAAACAAGGCGTTCGTGAGTGATGTCAACAACCGTGCATAATTCAGTACCAATAGCAACAACAACGACGACGACAACAACAACAACGATAACAACAACATCGACAGCAACGACAACAACGCTAACGACAACAACGACGACGACAAGTTCCAGTAGTCCTGGGCATGCATTATTAAAAACAAAAATTAATACTGGGGACTTCAGACACCTTTATGTAATTTTACATAACAAGGCCACTCAGCGATTAAATTGTGGAGAGAAACATCAAGACATTATTGTCGAGTGGACGTTATTGATGCACTAAGACACACCGACCTTCATTCGCTGGTGCTAATCGTACACAACGAGTTATCGTCACTAAATTCCGATAATCCAACCTGGATTACTCAAAATCCTTGAGACAAAATGAAGATCCCTAAACTCGAGAACTCTATCAATCATTCTCATGCGATCTGGGGTTACAAAAGAGTAGCATTTTATGGTATAATGGGAAAGTGAATTGAAGAATGCATCGTGAAAGAGCAAAGGGAATTAAGGGGCGGCTAGAATTCAAAGACGTCTCTTGTGTTGAAGATGTTTCTTTTCATCCCGAGACCCTGGGACTAGTGAAGAGCTTACTGGGAACGCCCGAGATGACCAACTCGAAACGGGAATGTCAAATACCAATAACTTTTTAACTGTATTCTTCCCAAAAGTATTGAGTGTCATTCTCTCGTACATGTAGGTAGGCCCTAAGCATTCAACCATGATGATTGTGTCAATTTCACAAAGTCTTATATTAAAAACTTAAGGCTCCCTCCGAAGTTAGTTAACTCGTCCCAACTAAGATCGGCCCAGTCCCCGTCTAGGACAGTAATATTGACCCATTGAATGAGGTAAATAACACAATTCCACACCATGCATATCTACGCATCGATCTATTTAGTCACTGTATTGGAGATCAATGCGTCTACCATGCCCGCCCTTTTGGGGTAGTCAATTCCTTGTTCTTACCATTGATCTCCAAAAAATGTTAATGGGAATAAATTATCCATTTATACCAATGGAAATCAATGATTTAAACTTCCAAAATGGCGGAAAGGATGGACGCGAGTAAGTGCACCGCGCTGGTCCAAACACTGGTTCTCACTACCAACAGGGGACAGACCTTCATGCTTTTCTGGTAGGCCTAGGGCTATCTGTTTGGTTCGGCAAAATATTGAATTAAATGGGGAGGGCTAAAAATGGCTGCTGCATAATACAAACTTCACACCAAACCACAATACAAGGGCCTATAAAACGACTGCGGTGTGCACCAGTGTTTACAGAGGGCAACTCCTGCGAAACATTCGCTGCGAAAACAGCCATTTGACGTCAAAAATCGTATCGCATTTGCATTCGCATGAGGTATGAACCGGGCTTTCAATTGTACATTTGAAATTGTTTTCTCAATTTTTTCCATAATAAGTGGCCGGCCAACTTTACACTGTGTAACGTCATGGGAACTATCTGTAATCCAACATAGGAATCAATGTTCCGATGCGTGGTGTTCATGATGACGATCAGAGCATGTACAAATCGAAACGTCGAGTTGTTATACACCACTAGTTCTTTTAAGAACATCCACAACTCGTCAATGAGAATTTGCGCGTGAAATGTACAATGTGCTCACAATAAACGTGACTAGATTGGATTGTATGCAAAGTTTGAAATCCTACTGTTGTCAAAGATGGTGAACTTTATTTGTACAAAGGGCAGAGGGCACTCTGATCTACTACACGGAACGCCGTCGTACCCGGCCGCGGTTCAAACAATCCAGGTACCTTTTTTGTAGTGGATTTTGAATTGGGACATGACCTGGTGGGGAGCTAAATATCTGCAATGAGATTCTCCTACAGGTGGCAAATTACCTCTCCATAGGTTCTTGGTGACCCACTAAATGCGGTTATCAAAAACACTCGAATGGGCATAATGAAGTTAGGTACGATGATTCGTCTACGGGAAAGGCTTTGTTGTTTTTGCTTTGAACATCTAAATAAACATATAAAAATTAACATTACATTTTCTTTTTTTACAAAAACACCTTTTAGATATGGTAATCGATTGGTTTTGGCCAACATTGCTGTTTTTGTTTTATAACCAAAATTTGTAAAGAAGAAAAAAACCCGTTACATGGGTTAACATTTCCCAAGCAAAAAACTATGGCGATCAATACAAAAGGAGCTTGTTTTTAAAGCTAATCTGATTTTTGACCGACTTTGCCCCTGCAATTAGATTTTGAATAACTATTTTTAAATATTCGAGAAAACTGGATGAGCCTTGAGGTGTTGCACGCTCCTTCCAGTTAGTAGTTAATTAAGTGCACTTGTCTGGTTTACGACTTTATCTCACGATCAGTTTTGTGCAAACAATATTGCATGTTGCAGGTATTTAGTGTATTTTTATTAGCATAAGAGAAAGTATTTGTGTGTTTTCGTTTTGAACAAGCACCAACTGTCAACAAACGTCAAGAGAAAAAACCCACAAAAACAATATTCTTTCTCCGAAAATCGGGCTGTGCATTTGAAAGTGTTTTCGAACGTTTACCACCCGACAACATGATACCTAAGTTATGACAACACACATTGTAGGTTTGGTATCAAACCCAAAACATTAATCGCGTATTAAAGAAAACTGTTTTGGGAAGTTGTATGAACCCGTTCACACGAGCTTTGTAAACGATGGTCGTTTGCAACGAAATCGCAACTGTGTAATAAAATCGCAAATTTGCTTTGTGTGATATGAATCCGTGGGAAGAGATCGCCAGGGACCAGCGTTACAAACTACCCGTACCGAGAACAAGACCTCCCAAAAGAATAAGACCACAGCGTTGTCACAACGTAGTTGTGTGGTAAAAAAAAACAATTTAAAGACAGTGGACACTATTGGTGATTACTCAAAATAATTGTTAGCATAAAACCTCACTTGGCAACGAGTGATGGGGTTGATAGTATAAAACATTGTGAGAAATGGCTCCCTCTGAAGTGACGTAGTTTACGAGAAAGAAGTAATTTTACACGAGTTTGATTTCCAGACCTCAGATTTAGAGTTTGAGGTCTCGAAATCAAGCATCTGAAAGCACACAACTTCGTGAGACAAGGTGTTTTTCTTTCATTATTATCTCGCAACTTCGAAGACCAATTGAGCTAAACTTTTCACAGGTTTGTTATTTTATGCATATTTTGAGATACACCAAGTGAGAAGACTGATCTTTGACAGTTTACCAATAGTGTCCAGTGTCTTTAATAGACCTAGAAACCGTACATTAACACACATTTTAATAATCGATGACATTCCATATAACGTATGATTGATAATGACATTTACCAACGTTGACGTTCTCCTAACGACTTGTATAAATAGAAACGTGTGGCAAACAACAAGGCATGTTTACCCATTGCATTACATCCATTATTTACCTCAATTTCCCGTGGTGAATAGTCAAACGACAACCAATGACATGCTTGCAAGCTCCCATCGACGTCAGTTATTTTGACCTCTTGGGGTAAAACAAAAATAACACAACTCTGTGACTCCATAAAAATGAAGGAGAACATCACTTAACGACAAAAACATGATGCAGTATAACAATCGTACCAACAGATAACTTATATTTCTTTGGCATGGAGGTTAAACTTAGTTTCTTTCGAGAAAGTGAAATAATGTTACTGTTATGAACGCATATCGGCACAACCTTTCAGCAGGGGAGTGTGGTCGGGGGGGGGGGGGGTTGTGGAGGGACCAAACTACAACCACGGCCCTTCGATCCTCAGTCGGCAAATGAGGCTCAGAATCAACTAGAACGTCAACGAGGCGTCCGGATGTTACATTATTTATACCAAAAGTCAAACTCTCGCCAGCCGTCAGATTTGATATCTTACACCCTTAAAAGTGTAATGCCTTCTCTACCCTTATCATGTTCCCAAGTTGTGAAACTTGTTTGTCCTAATTGAAAGTTTTTAGGCCTCATAAGAAAGTACACAAAATCCCGAAAAGGCAGAAACAGCTTTACGTTTTCACTAAAAAGGCCATCGAATAACAGGGTTTTCATCATTGTATGTGGGTAGTATTTTTTGTTCATAGAAAACTACAAGATTGAATCTGGGTTTGAACTTGTTCCCCTATATATTTAAATGAGGACAAAATGGTTTTGATATGTATGCAGTCAGTCAACTGAACACATAATGTGGAGTTTAGACCTTGACTGTGAGTGGGGCATGTACAAAAGAAGAGACACATGGATAAACAACATTCATTGTTCAGTTGACTTGATAAAATGGTTTCGGCCTCTGAAATGAGGAAGGAAGGCAGACGAGGTTGCAAATACGTTGCAGTATATTTGTTTTGGTTTGGTTTCTTTTGTTTGTATTATGGATTTAGTGGGGGAGGGTGGGTTTGGGTTGTTTTGGTGCAAAGGAGCGGAGGAAGAGGGTTGGGGAAGAGAAGGATGGATTGGTATAGATAGTTTCTGATGCGAGTTATCGTTTGAAAGCAATCAAGGTTAACGAGTATCTGGCGATCTGTTGAAACTGAGCTTCCAAAATGGTGTGCCTCAAGGTTGCGTGTTTGGACCGTCTTTCTATGCCCTGTTTATTGCACAGTTAGTCTCGTATTATGCGTGACACGATTCGTTTAATCCTTCTTATGCTTTTGCTTTGTTTTGGTCAGAAGAAAAAAACTGAAGTTCGATATCCAGATAATATGATAAGAGCATGGATACGGGTAGCCCCCCCCCCCCCCTTGGAGATAGCCAGGTTGCAGTTTTCAAAAAGTGTTTGATTTGAACTGCGCCTTTTAGAGTGAACTCATCATTCATTCCAAAAGACTGACATTCAATCCCTCTGGCTTCAGTTAGCAAATCCTTGAATGTGTGTGGGTGATTCAAATTACACGTGGCCTTGGCTTATGTTGATGCGCCTCTTTGCTCATGTACAAGCAGATGGGCTGTGAAGTAGGCCTACACATACAAAAGAACATTATAAGTTTGATCATGTTTGACAGGCCTGCATGATGTGCACAATCGGGTTAAACTTTTAAAAGGGCAAATATTGAATTAGGAGAAACAAAAATACAAGTCAACTTCAAAACAAGAATTAAAATATAAATATATTTTCAAATTATTACAGCTTGTATGTTGTAACAATACTACACTGCCATGAGGGTTTACAATGTCATCAATAGGTTGAAATCCAATCGATGTACAAACGTCATGTGGATCAAATTGAAGTATTTTGGAGGTGTTTAGTTCGTCTCTGAAATGCCAACAGCAGCTCAAATATCAGCTGCTTGTCAATTGGTCTGTATCTACAATTACTCAAAGATTAGCAAATCCAACATCCTTTCCTCCATGGTCAAATAATGTTGCCTCCATCACTTGATTCCAGGAATGTGTTCTTAAAAAAAAAAAATCTAGGCCAACTGATTGCTAAACCGCGAGGGCGATGTTTTTTTTTATACGAAACAAGTTCAAATCGAATCAAATGTTATTCTTAAAACAAAGGACGATTCGTACACTGTGTGTGTGTTATGAGGATACTGTTCTACGTGGGCCACGCTGGGAACATTCATGATGAGAACGGTCCAGTTTAAACTTTCTCCTTATGATGTTTCTAAATGCTTGTATACAACTTTCAAATTCACTGTTGAAGACCTACTTGAACGAAAACGGCAAGGTGATATTTGCTCAAATTAATATTTTCAACCAATAAGTGTTATTATTGACTTTACATGAGAAAGCACTTTTTAATTGTGTACAAAACAATTATTGCTTCCGAGAAAGATTCACGAAAATGGCTCAGAACGATGTTTATTCACTATACTGTTGACGTCACGATCTGTTTATTGTTATAACTGACAAACAAAACAATGTGAACAACTTGTGGAATTAAAACAAATCCATGTGTGAATCGATTATTTAAAAGAAGAGCAGACGATTTCAGTTGTAGATGACTATTACTTTGATCATGGAGGAATAATTATTCCTCCATGCTTTGATTGACAAACAAAACAAGGTGTGGAATTAAATAAAATCCCCGTGAATCGGTTATTTAAAAAAGCAACGTTCCACCAATTTCCAAAAGATCATATTTTATAGGAGTGAAGTTTCCCGACGATTTTAACAGTAGGGTTATAGATGACTAATACCAAGCTATCTACGGGTGTTTGCTATCAAGGTTGTGGGATTTAATTCGCCATTTGCCCACAAGATTTATCAGATAATATGAGAAACCCACCCTCATTGCTCTCCCTGCATAAATAAACTGTCCCCAAACCACGCTAGTTTCCCGGTATTCAGTCCGCCCCCGCAGTAACCCGAAAGGCAGTTAGTAATTCTTTTGTCCTTGAGTTGAATGAAAGCGTTATCAAAGGGACGTTTGTTTGCAGTGTGTGGATGGCGATGGTCTTAGTCAGCAACAGTTATTTATTTTGGTCAACAGAGGGGGCTCTTTCAGCACAGACTCAGTTGTGCAGTTGGGCAGTTGTCTGAACTTTTACTATGGATGTTTCTATCTTTGACAAAAAGGTTCCCCTCCCCTTTTTTTAAGGGTGGTTTCCCCGTCTTTCCTTATTTTTAACAAATTCTATATTTTGTTCATTTGTTTTGTTGTTCCTTCATTTTGTATTTAATTTTATTTCATTATTTATTTAATAATTTTTGGGGTGGGGGTAAAATATCTGGCCCTTTAAAAAAAGTACAAATTTGGTCCTTATTTGATCAGGAGAAAGTAAATAAATAAATAAATACTAGCGGAGACAGACATAAAGATTCACTGAGGCTAAAATCATTTGCAATCAGTAGAAACCATCAGCTACTGACCTACCATGTTAATTTATACATTTTTTTTCACAACTCAGTAATTTACAAAAATATAGAAAGTCAAAGAACAAATACAGAGGTGGTACATTTTTTTATTTTATTTTCTCTTTTGAGAAAATAACTTTACAAAAGCAAATGGTGGTCAAATCACACAACCCAATAAATGTTCCAACTTTCAATGGTAAAGAAATAAGGAAAGAAAAACAAAACTATTTTGCACAAATTAATTTGTGTGCTTTCAGATGCATAATAAAAGGCTTCATGGCTTAAGTCTTTTAATATTCGAGTGAGCAATTACCTCTTTCTAAAGTACTACGTAACTTCAGAGCAAACCATTCCTCACTATGTTTTATACTCTCAAGAGCTCCCCATTACTTATTACCAAGTAAGTTTTTATGGCAACAATTATTTGGAGTAATTACCAATAGTGTCCAGTGCCTTTAACACTTCCCTGGTGAAATTCCTGGATCGGCAAGCCTGGTATACATGTATAATTTCCCCCTAACCATCCAGGTAAGCCCCCGGGGACGGGGACGTACACCACGCCCCATTAAATGAGCACCAAATGAGTTCTAATTGGGCTCCATGATGTGGTGTCGTTGTGCACACACGGTACTGTGACTCTTTTGTGTTTTTTTAATATTCAATCAACGAGCCAACCACCACAATAACATCTTTACATTGTTACTCTGAACAACCAAGGCCAGTCATAATCATTAGACTTTGATACAATATGACACACTCTACAAAATATTAATACTTCTAATTGCATCAACACTCCAATGTATTGTCCACAGTTCTAGTACAATAGGCACGGTTAATTAGAAAAGTGTGGCCGTCGTAAGCAAATTAGATCATAAATCAAAAGATTTTTTTTCAATTCCAGTAAAAAATGCCCCATTGCCGCTGAGCTGAAGATCCATTCTGGGCATTATCAACAGATGGCAATAAATGCAAGACATTCGTAGGTGACTACAGCTCTGGCTTTGGCTGCCGAGGCAACAATGAAGAATGTCTTTTTAACCCTTGGGTGTGAGACCCACCACATTGTGAGGTCCAAACACAGGCTGTGGTTTTGTTAAAGGAACACGTTGCCTTGGATCGGTCGAGTTGGTCTTTGAAAATCATTTGTAACCGTTTGTTATAAAATGCGTATGGTTAGAGAGATGTTGTGAAAGTAGAATCCTTGGTCTACACAAACAGGCCTCGTCGACTAACATAGTCGGCCATTTATGGGAGTAAAATTTTTGACTCCAATAAATGGCCGACCGTGTTAGTTCACACAGTAAAAGGAAAACCACTCAATTTCGAGGCAAATGTATGTGGATCATTGTATTCTACTTTTAAAATATCTGTCCAACCATACGCATTTTATAAAAAACGGTTACAAACGCTTTTTATAGACCAACTCGTTCGATCCAGGGCAACGTGTTCCTTTAAGATTTGTGAAAGAAGCCTGCCCTTTGGTAGATGCCACCCAATACCATTTACTTAATGGGTTTAACTCTATGTGTGTATGTTTTGTAAGATTTCCGATATCAATTACTGGATGGATTAAACTCTATGTGTATACATGTATGTGTTATAAGATTCCCTGTTTAGAAATTAACTGATAATTCTTTTAGCATAGTATGCCCAGTCAGTACTAGACTTGATGACAAGTCGTTAGGCGCTGCCTATTTTGTCTGCCTTTCATGAAACAGTCACAGTGCGATGTTACACATGCAACAGTCGTAGGTAGCGCGAGGCAGCTGTAATTGCGACTGACTCACACACACATACTGGGATCGAGGGTGTGTGCATCGTCCCCGTAGCTACACCGCGCTGTAACTACACACCGCGCTTAACAATTACCGTCTTGACTTCAAGACTAAGTCAGTACCAATGTTGGCCTGCCATAACTGGGACACAAATACACCCAGCATTATAGGACTAATCACAGGAATCTCCAACAAATGAGGTTATGGCAACCACACAAAATACCACACAGATGCAGGTTTAAACCTGCGTGCTGCCGATGCCGAAGTATCCATGGTAGTACTATGCAAATATCTCGAAGTTGCACAATGGGTTCGTTACAAGCAACAGCTCTATTGGTTCAACGTTTCAATATTTGACCTTTATGCCAAAACCCTTGTGCCCTCCGTGTCTTTTCATTCAAATAAGGGTACCTTCCAAACTTTGTTGACAAAGAACTGGCGTAGCTTTGAAGCAACAGCTCAGTTGGTTCAACGTTTCAATGTTTCATCCATGTTCCCAAACCCCTGTTCCCTCTGCGTCTTTACATTCAAATGAATGTTCCTTCCACACTTTGTTGACACAGAACTGGAGTAGCATTGATACCCCTCATGGGTAAGCTCCGAGTCTAGTATCTGGTCTTCCGCTCCCTGGCTGAACTGTTTAATAATTAGGGCACCAGTTGCTGCCATCATAGGGCATGGTGTTACCCGTACACAGGAGTACAATGTCTAGTATCTGGTCTTCCGCTGCCTGGCTGATCTGTTTAATAATTAGGGCACCAGTTGCTGCCATCGTAGGGCATGGTGTTACCCGTACACAGGAGTACAATGTCTAGTATCTGGTCTTCCGCTGCCTGGCTGATCTGTTTAATAATTAGGGCACCAGTTGCTGCCATCGTAGGGTATGGTACTACCCGTACACAGGAGTACAATGTCTAGAACCTGGTCTTCCGCTGCCTGGCTGATCTGTTTAGTAGTTAGGGCACCAGTTACTACCATCATAAGGCATGGTATTACCCGTACACAGGAGTACAATGTCTAATATCCACCAGACCCCTAACCCACCGAGGGTCAGTAGCTTCCCAACAGCCATGCCGACATGACCGAGGCAAAATCTGTCCACTCCGAGGAATCCAAGCAGTACCGATAAGAGGAGAGTTGTCACAAAATAATGGCCGTTGTATCTAACCGAGTGTCAGAAAGAAGAAGAAAATCGGTTGTCAGGTGTCAAGGTTAATACAAAAAACAGTTGCTGAAGCATGACGATTTTGGCAAAGTAATTCTCAAAGAATTTGTTTTTAAAATAAAGTTACTTAAAGGAACATTACAGAATTGGTTTTGCTAGCAAAAAAGTTGCTGGCAGTATAAGCACATTATGTAATCCACCATATACATAAACTGACAAACCTGTAGAAGTTTGAGATCGATCGGCCATTTGGGTCACGAAAGAATAGTGCAAAACCAATTGCAAATTTTGCATTGCAGCGATGCCAAAACAAAAATGAATAAAACGCCCACTGAGCGATAAACTCCAAACGCGAAATTAGATTATTTATTTCTCATCAAATATGACATTTCAGACAGATATATTTCATGGGATGTTTTCTACTGCCATCATCATTATGCCGTGGTAGTTTTATGTAAATCTGTGATCTTCACGATTTTTGTTTCTTACCAATTCTGTAACGTTCCTTTAAATTACATCTCAAAGCATATTCACAAAATGACTAGCTATCAAAGTCTCCCTTTTGATAGAACTTATTTAAATGCAAGCCATTTCCCACAATGTTTTATACTCTCAAGAGCTCCCCATTACTTATTACCAAGTAAGTTTTTATGGCAACAATTATTTTGAGTAATTACCAATAGTGTCCAGTGCCTTTAACACTTCCCTGGTGAAATTCCTGGATTGGCAAGCCTGGTATACATGTATAATTTCCCCCTAACCATCCAGGTGAGCCCCCCCGGGGACGGGGACGTACACCACGCCCCATTAAATGAGCACCAAATGAGTTCTAATTGGGCTCCATGATGTGGTGTCGTTGTGCACACACGGTACTGTGACTCTTTTGTGTTTTTTTAATATTCAATCAACGAGCCAACCACCACAATAACATCTTTACATTGTTACTCTGAACAACCAAGGCCAGTCATAATCATTAGACTTTGATACAATATGACACACTCTACAAAATATTAATACTTCTAGTTGCATCAACACTCCAATGTATTGTCCACAGTTCTAGTACAATAGGCACGGTTAATTAGAAAAGTGTGGCCGACGTAAGCAAATTAGATCATAAATCACAATTTTTTTTTGCAATTCAAGTAAAAAATGCCCCATTGCCTAAGAGCTGAAGATCCATTCTGGGCATTATCAACAGATGGCAACAAATGCAAGACATTCGTAGGTGACTACAGCTCTGGCTTTGGCTGCCGAGGCAACAATGAAGAATGTCTTTTTAACCCTTGGGAGTGAGACCCACCACATTGTGAGGTCAAAACACAGGCTGTGGTTTTGTTAAAGGAACACGTTGCGAGTTGGTCTTTGAAAAGCGTTTGTAACCGTTTGTTATAAAATGCATATGGTTAGAGAGATGTTGTGAAAGTAGAATCCTTGGTCCACACAACCATGCCTCGTCGACTAACATAGTCGGCCATTTATGGGAGTAAAATTTTTGACTCCAATAAATGGCCGACCGTGTTAGTTCGCACAGTAAAAGGAAAACCACGCAATTTCGAGGCAAATGTATGTGGATCATTGCATTCTACTTTTAAAATATCTGTCCAACCATACGCATTTTATAAAAAACGGTTACAAACGCTTTTTATAGACCAACTCGTTCGATCCATGGCAACGTGTTCCTTTAAGATTTGTGAAAAGAAGCCTGCCCTTTGGTAGATGCCACCCAATACCATTTACTTATTGGGTTTAACTCTATGTGTGTATGTTTTGTAAGATTTCCGATATCAGTTACTGGATGGATTAAACTCTATGTGTATACATGTATGTGTTATAAGATTCCCTGTTTAGAAATTAACTGATAATTCTTTTAGCATAGTATGCCCAGTCAGTACTAGACTTGATGACAAGTCGTTAGGCGCTGCCTATTTTGTCTGCCTTTCATGAAACAGTCACAGTGCGATGCGATTTTTAAAATAAAGTTACTTAAATTACATCTCAAAGCATATTCACAAAATGACTAGCTATCAAAGTCTCCCTTTTGATAGAACTTATTTAAATGTAATTTTTTAGTTTTAGGGAACCTTAGCACGAGGTCCCTTTTGTAGGACTCCATCTTAGGTCCTGTTCTCTTCACGACATACACTCTGGTAGATACCACCAAGCCGACGAAGAAAAAAAAATGAGTGCAGCATGAGAGACAGATCTACATTTAAGGTTACTCTAGAAGACTCGCTTTACTTTAGGGCATCAGGTTGGTCGTATGGTTTATTTCCATTCCTCTTTTCACTATTCTAGGAGGCGCCGGTACAAATCTCACCCCTACCAGAGCTGCAAGCATTTACATCTTGTTGATTTTGCAACCGACAATCAGTTAGAATAACAATAAATAGGAAAACAAGTTCCCATAATCAGGGAGATGTTCAGATTTGTTCATCAGAGCATGGAGAGTTGAGGGGTTGGGGGGCAGTACTGGTTGGGGGGGGGTCTTAAATACCTAGCTGGTCTCTGAACATGGCATCTCTGCAACTTGTCTTGCTGGCTACTACAAACTATGTTGTCCAAAGGCCCACACTTCGTGTATCACAACTTATATATAAAATAACAAACCTGTGTAAACTTAGGCTCAATCGGTCATCGGAGTCGGGAGCAAATAACTAGAAAACCCACCCTTGTTTCCGCAGGTTTCGCCGTGTCATGACATGTGTTTGAAATAAATCCGTTATTCTCGATATCGAGAATTGATAATTGTTTTAATGTTTTCTCAAAAAGTAAAGCATTTCCTGGAATAATTTTTCAAGGGAAGTCTTTCACCATTACCTTCTGTAAACCCTGTAAGTTATTTGTAAATCTGTGAACTTTTAATTTTGGTTCTGTTCAGAAAGTGTCCAATGGCTTTAAAACACTCATCTACCTTAGGGATGCTAAATGGATGATTGTTACGGAGCAGCAAACAAAAGAGATGCGAGTTTATGCAACAATTGCAGATCTAAAAAAACTGTGTAACGTACTGGTTGAAAATGCATCTTACAATGTAAGATTAAACACCTTGAACACCCAGCAGGGTGGATATGTGCGCTTCACAAGTCTTATTATTATCATTATTTAATGTATTACGTGTACTTCCTATTCAGATGTGAACTTCATCAGTTTAAAAATTCAACAACAAATGTGCAGTTTATTCTTGAGTGTTTGAATGCTCATTTGACCATCAAACTGGTTGTGATCATTACCATTAGAAAGATACATTGATGAGCAACTAAAACTTCCTGAGGGTAATAAAAGTACACAGTTTAGTTCCCGATTGGGCTTCTTCACAAAAAGTAAAGCCTCAAGTAAAAACAAAATCAATCTTAAAACCTCATTTTGGATTCCTGTGGTATGCAAGTTTCCATTCACTTATAAGGGCCAGCCGTCGATTTCACAAAACTCTTCCTAACTTAAGACTAATCTTAGGACTTAGGACGAGTCCCAACCCTGCACTGTAGCATGCAGACTCTAAGATTAATCCTAAGTTAGGACGAGTTACTCGTCCTAACTCGAGATAAGACGAGTCCTAACTCTTTGTTAAATGGACAGCAGCAATGTGAACAAATCATATGCCAGAGCAGAACTGCTGATGCTGCACTAGTGAGGGGTGAATGCAAATAAAGCAGATATTACTTACTTAATACATGGCACATTGTCTTTGATAAATGTCCTACTGCCATAGCAAGCAATCCCAGGAAGTACTGTGCAGTTCACTGATGTTGTTGGTACTTGGCCGTGTTGCTGTTTACCATACATCTCCTATGGAGTGGGAAAAAAAGGAAAAGAAAAGCAAAGTTACAAAGCTGGAGTTGCACACTTGAAGCCAAACAAAAGGGGATTTGGGTACTTTTTGTAACACAAAACACAATGTCCACAGATTAACATTAAACTTACACCATTTGAAGGTAATGATAGTAGAAAGGGTACCTTAAAATATTAGTTGCTGAGGTGCTGTAGTTTTTGAGAAATGAGTAAAACAATGCCACAAAAATACGTTTCTACATGCTGAAATAATTTTCATCTCATGGTCACTGAGACAAAATTTATTTTCATTACATTGTTTTACTCATTTTTCAAAAACTACAGCACCTCATCAAGTAATATTTTAAGGGAAGCTTTCTACCATCATAATCTTCAAACTGTGTAAGTTTAATATAAATCTGTGGACATTATTGTGTTTTTTTGTCCAACAAAATGTACCTAGACCCTCTAAGGCTTAACCTGAACATCTGACAAGTAATTTTGAGGCCATGGTTAAAATTTTACACTGTATTGCATGCTTGGGGCCAGAGATTTTAGTGTGGGCCAGTAAAGTCAAGACCACACAAGTCTTGGTATTTTACATTCTAATATTATTATCTCATATTGTAAAATTTTGTAAAAAAAAGATGTTTAATAGTTTTTGATTTTTGGGGTTGAACAAAGAATTGACTAGAGTGGGATTCGAACCAACGACCTCCAGATTAACATGCCGGCGCTCTACCAACTGAGCTATCTAGCCCTATATTGGTGGTGTCCCTATTTTGTCAATATCTTTGTTCGGGGGTGCTAGTCAGAAGCCATACAACCGTTAACTGCCGTGTAGCCAGGGATCACACCTAAATTATGATACAACCTGGGAAGCGGCATCCAGGGGATCACCTTAAGGGGATGCGACTTTTTGTTTCAGATATCAATATAAACCACAAGGGAAACTGACTGGGTAATAGTTTTTGTTAAGAGTCTGGTGAATGTGTTTTACATCTGTTGAATATCAAAGAATACTTGTAGACCGATTAAATCTTCTCTTTGTGTTGTTTGTTCAAATAAAAACAGTTTACATGGTCAACTTTGTGGAGTTCTTTCTCATTAAGATTCTGGGCTCGATTTCACCATGATTTCACCAAGCACTAAGATTCATCTAAAAGGCAGTGGACACTATTGGTAATTGTCAAAGACTAGCCTTCACAGTTGGTGTATCTCAACATATGCATAAAATAACTAACCTGTGAAAATTTGAGCTCAATCGGTCGTCAAAGTTGCGAGATATTAATGAAAGAAAAAATACCCTTGTCACACGAAGTTGTTTGCTTTCTGATGCTTGATTTCGAGACCTCAAATTCTAAACTTGAGGTCTCAAAATCAAATTCGTGGAAAATTACTTCTTTCTCAAAAACTATGTCACTTCAGAGGGAGCCGTTTCTCACATTGTTTTATACTATCAACCTCTCTCCATTAATCGTTACCAAGTGAGGTTTTATGATAATAATTATTTTGAGTAATTACCAATAGTGTCCACTGCCTTTAAGATGAGTTGTCAATAATCACCATAATGATTTGTATTGAGACATCACACTTTGCTAAGCAATTAAAATTGATACACGGCTTAAGATCAGTCTTAGCTCTCTGTGAAATTTAACCCTGGTCTGGTAAACTAAATTCTGGTTTGACCATAATGAATGGTCAGGTTTAACACTCTCCCCTAGCACAGATAATAATACTTTACCTTTGTGCATCCAATGTCATCCTGTTTCTTTGTGGTATTGATATTTTCTGAACTTAAATCTTTTGGAGCTTCGCATTCAACATACTCAGGTGGCCTGATGTAAGAGGAAAAAAAGAAAAGAGAAAAACATTGAAACTTTTGACTATGTACGTGTATGCCTGCGAAAAAAGGAGTACAGCGCCCCAGTAACTGATTCCTGGGTCTAGTATAGTAGGAAAAGTTTCCGTATGGCGCCACCACTTTGTCATTCGATATGAAATAATACTAGTATCTAATTTACCTCAATGAGATATCCCTTTTTGAAAAATTTGTGAAAAAGTGGTGGCGCCATACGGAAAGTTACCCCGCATGGAAAAGTTTCCGTATGGCGCCACCACTTTTTCATTCGATATTGAAATAATAATATAGTATTTAATTTACCTCAATGAGATATCCCTTTAGTTAAAATTAGTGAAAAGGTGGTGGCGCTATACGGAAAGTTATCCAAATGTTATTATATTATAATATTAATAATATACAGGCCTATAATAGCCTGTAGGCCTAACATTAACAATTAGTAACAACTTTAACAATTTTAACATTAATTTTTAATTCACAAACAAAACACTAAACAGGAACATTTCACATACACGTATTCGCATCGTATGAGCGGCGAGTGGGGCTCATATTCTACTCCATTAGATTCTTCCCAACGTGTATTATCTTCTGGAACAATTATCTGCCGATTTTCGGCTAAAATTTCGGACAGAGCTAAGAACATAAACACAACAAAAGTCGCAACAAAATACACACAGGGAGCAGCCATCTTCCTTCATCTTTTGCTTGACATTTACTGTCATACCGCCCTCATGTGACGACAAAAACACCAGCAGAACGTAAACACAATCATCATCTCGCGCGAGCAAGCAGCAAGCAGCCAGTGATGAGTACCTAGTTAGTAGCGGGAAATGTGAAAATCGAGGATTCATCAACAGCGAAGTGAGTTTCTTTTGTGATTTACTGATTTCTTGTGAACAATTTTTCAATGAGTAAATTTTCTCCTTTGCTTCATGCCGAGTGTCAGTCTTAATTATATTGTAAAATCTAAGGTGGTGTTTAAATGCACAAACGGGAGAGCCTTATCTTACTTACTTAGTTAGGCTACTTGCTTACTTACGATTGATAGGAGAAATTGTTTAGGCTTATGCCTTTTTGACCCCATTTCTATCATTGATTCCTTCCAATAGGCTTCGAGCTCTTTCTTGAATGTTGACACTGTTTTGGCATTTACTACTTTGTGTGGGAGACTGTTCCAATGATTCGCTGTGAAAAGAAGTTCCTTCTGCACCTAATGTTTTTGTTGAGAGTCGGCTTGTATCTTATATTTTTTTGTATAAAAAGTTATAGTAAAATAGTAAATTCTAGTTAGTAGAAAGAAGTACTCATCAACCATGTCAACAAAGAAAAGTCAAACACAAACTTTGTTGTCTGTCCATTATGGTGGAGGTGGGCTGTGTGTGTCTAGCTGTGTACAGTGACACGGTGTGGTGAGCATATGCCTTAGAGGTTCCTTGCTCTAAGTAAGACCTCCTAAATGAGGTTCGTTCCGCTAGCGGAATGAACCTCATAATACCATAGATAGAGCAAGGCTTGCTCTATGCTCATGATTATACTAGACCCAGTAACTGGGGTGCTGTATTCCTTTTTTCGAAATTTTGACATTATCGGTCTGATGACATTGACAACAATGACAGCAACTAAGGATACATTGTAAAATGTTAAAAATAAATGTTCTATATTTACAGCAGAAATGCAGACCACGCCGAAGTAAGATCTCATTCATGTTGACATGGAAACGGAAACCATGGATGAAAAAGAAGCAGAAGGTTTCATTTTGCAGAAATGGCAGAAATGCTTTTTCGACCTGCAGCGACCAGACACTGGTCCTGGTGTGAGAGCAGACAGTATTACTGGTATTCTGCAGCAAATTTATCAAGCTAGGACAACAGACAGGTAGGTTATATGTGGTTCGGATCCAGAAGTATTTCACTCTTCAGGTAACAGGTGAAACATTTGAAGTTGGAACTGCAATACATTGAAAAGCATGAAATAAAAACCAAGATGGATGTGTGACCTCAAAATTGTTAGGACAGTTTTGGGGTATCCTAATTAATTCATCATTCAAAGAAGACAAAAATCTGTGGCCGCCTCATCCTCAAATTGTTAAGGGGACAATTGTTTTGTATGTATGGGGCGCATCCCTGGAGTCGCCGCCACCATCACCTGTTCTCTTTCATCAGTCGCCGCCGTAAATTCACTGTAAATTCACTGTAAATTCTGAAGCTTTTGACCTGTTTTACAGCACTAGACCGCTAAGCCGTGACACGTTTTATTAGTAGATAATTGCAGTGAAAAATACCAAAGCAAAGTATTGGCGTGTCATGGCCAAGTGGTTAAGAGAACCGGATTCAAGCTCTGGTGTTTGATCAGCAGAGTGTGGGTTCGAATCCCGGTTGTGACACTTCCTGCGTAAAATTGGGGAGGTAGTGCTTTCTGCTCTACTGGCTAGGCTTCATACTGATGATACCCAAGCCTACATCCGTATGGACTGTGAAAGGGGGAACCCTGTTTCAGCCCTAGGAGTAGGTGGCAACGGCCTCTAGAAAAAAATAATTGTAGCCCACACCTTGAAGTGACCTTCAGGCCTTGTGTGTCTGGCAACTTGCCAAAAACAAAAAGTAAAAAAAAATCCTGTCTTTGACAAGAAACTGTGTCTCTTTGTGTTGACAGTATTGATGAAGATGTTCATGGTGATCTTGCAAGGCAGTACATCAAGTCATACTCCGCTATTGTTGACAGTGTCAATCCAGAGACAGGTAAATACATCCTTCAACGATGTCCCCCTCAACATTAGGGCATTCAAGTTGGTTAAGTGGCTTCTTCTCTTCACTCTTTTCTTTAATGAACCCCAGTTTGAATCCTGCTTTAGACCAGGGCCCAATTTCATCAAGGTGATTTATGGCAGAAAATATTGCTTAGCAAACTTCTTGGCTACGCCCAAAATAGGGCTCCCGTCACAACAATGTCAATTGGGTTTTTGGTAGCCAGTTTTTGCTAAGCAATCAAAAAGCTGACAGACAAGTAAAGACAAGATTCCAACTGGTCCGACTGGCTAATTAATGAATAAAATCTAAGTTCAAACCCTGCCTTTTCTTCATTTCAAACCTTTCAAAAGTAGTTTTCCTGAAATTTCTTTTGAATCTGATCAAATTGTTTATTACCTGTATTGTTTCAAATATTTTGTTTATTATGTTTCAGGGCTTAATAACTACGCTGATGGTGCTCTGACGCTGTGTGCAAATCATCCAAATGGTACGTCGACAAGACTCAAAATTCAAGATAATCTGTGCTCGAAAACCCTAATTGGTCTTGTAATCTATCATTTTTACTGAACCAAAATAAAGAGGTTTAATATTGTAAATCTTAAGTGTACATTGATAAATTTCTTAAAAGAAAATATTTGGTAAGCATATTTTTGGAGTAAAATGCAAGAGTATTCACACAAAAAAAAAAACAAGGTGGCATCACTTGACTCTAAATTGTGTCATTGATTCAAGAAATCAATGTTAGTATGTTTATTACCTTCAGTGATTATCAAATCTGTTTTTAATTGACTGTAGAAAGTGCAGAATGGACGACATCCTTCACATCTGAAAGCCTAAAAGATCTTCCCTGTGTGCAGAGCCTATTGAAAACCTCCAAGGTATTAAACATTGTTATCAACTGGAACAAAACAATACAGCGATTACCAATGGTCTGTTTGAATCTAGTTCCTAAACCCTGGTCCAGTGGTTGGACTACAGGACTTGCAACCACAAGGCTGTAGGTTCGAATCCTACCAACCGCTGATTTCACACTACTTGAATGAGTATTGCCATCTAGTTATTGAATCACAATGTCTTGATTTTGTGCAGTTGATAGTCGTAGATTAAACCAACACTTGTGCTAGAGAGAGTGGCTGGTATTTGTTTGACTTGTAAATTATTTGGAAGACGTTTGGTTAGGATTTGTTGTATTAAACTTTTGTTTTTCAGAGAAATGCGGAGAGTAGAAGACCTGTAAGACCCAATGAGAAGATCACCCTCAATCAAACAACTCTGCAAACAAAGAGAGCTGTTGATCCACAAACGTCAACAAGTGCTCCTAATCAACCAGGCAGTTCTAACCTCAGAGGATCCACAAGTTCAACCAACTCTTCCATGTCACTCAATCCACCATCAAATCCACTCTCCTCGTCGTCATATCCACCAGGCAGACCTTCAGGTTCATCAACCAATGCCACAAATCATCCACCAGGTCAAAGTTCAAGAAACTCGGGTCAGAGTTTAAGACCTTCAGATCCGGCCGCAGCCTTCCAGGAAACTACAAACAGAGGGACGTTTCCCCAACCGCCTGCAACGAATCTGCAGACTCCTTGGCAAGGGGGTCACCATGGGGTTCTGAACGCAGCTGCACCTCCTCCCAACAAACGGGCCCCTGTAGGGTCCTACTCTGCCCCCCATCAACCTGTACCTGCCTTTGCCTCACGTGCCACTGCCAACAGGTCTGAGAACCAAGGACCTTTAAACAGGAATCCTGGCTTTCCTTCACATCAAGGTCCTCGACAGAGTGTGTTCAATACGACTGGAGCTCCACCACAGACTCTGAAAAGAAAGACCATGTTTCAAGAAGGTATCTGAGAAATTTTCACCAACTTCAATTTTTTTGCTGCTGAAGTCTTAAAATGTTAAGTAAAATTTGCATTCAGGATGTTGCTTTAATGTAGCAAACATCAAATTTTAATATGGAGCTGTTATAATTGTCACAAAGTGATCACATTTTTTAAAGATCTAATCATGTTCTATACTTAATCATGTTATACAGTTGAGTACAATGGGGATGGTCAGTTGCCCTTCCGAACCTCAGTCCCTGAGCGTGCAGGTTATGCAGAGAGAAGACAGAATGATGGTCCAGGTGCAAGACCCAGGGAAGACGATTATGATGATTGTCCCAATGCAGTACCAAGTGTATTTAAAACTGCCTCTGAACAGCTAGTAAGTTTAGATATGTGTTATCTGCTCACAGTATGTAAAATGTTCTCAAGCAATATTTAATAGATGTAAGAATTGCATCAGGGTAAACATATTAGTTTTTTGTTTTTACCCATATACACCGATGTGTGTTAGCACTGTATACTCAGTACTTTCCCGAGTCCTGTGAAAAATATCACAGGCATTTTTACTCGGGTGCGATTCGAACCCACGACCATATTGTTTTTGATCAACTTTCTAACAGGTACTTTTCCTGAATCCTATGCAAACTCTTTGGACACCCTGTTTTTAATTTGGACACCCTGTTTTTTTCTGTTATTATATTGTGTTGTGTGTGAACAATTTGGAGACTCAATTTGGGCACCCTTTTTTACCAAATCCTGACTAAGATCTTGATGATAGGGGAAAACAATCCACAGACATACTACCAGGTCTGATTCGAACCCAGCACCCCTGGCATTTTAAAGCAGATGTCTTCAGCACAATGTAGTGTTGTTCGAGTCAGGCGCCCTCTCAAGTCGAAAGAAGGCTGCTCATCGGCCCCTCCTGTGCACCGCATGTGCATAGCTGCGCGTTTTCCATTGTTTTACCTCCAAGATGGTGGCTGGATGATGCCACTGCATTTAGGTCTGTTGCATCTTTGCAATGAGTGGAGTAAAAGTGAAATAAAATCAACTATTATTCCCCATAAAAATTTGTCCTCCATTTACAGAGTATAAACAACCAGAAAAAGTTTGGTGGTCGTGGAGGGGGTGGTGCCCCCACGCCTTCAGCTTATGGAACCAACAAGAAATCACTGGGAAGCACCAGGAGAGGATTAAACAGCAAGTTTGTTCCACCGGTGATCAATCGAGATGACGAGGATGCTGAAAGGTCAGATTTCTGGTTTTGTTTTCATACCTGAAAATTCTTCATATTTAACTTGTTGATAAAAAAAAAAAAAAAATCGTTGTGTCTGTCAAAAACATTGTATCTCCTAAAATAACATTTTAGTCTTCGAGAAAGACTCTGCTGGGGTCGGAACATCAGGCCATTAACAACTTTTTTGTGTGTTAAAAACACGTCTATTATTGTCAAAACATCGAATCACACTTAAAATATACTTGAGTCGCTTCAAGATACAATTATTTTGCACGGAGCTTTTTAATCCAGGTACAACTTTCTTTAAAACTAAAAGAGAAAGACTATGCTAGGGTCGATGCCTGCGGCCATCACCACTTCTCCTTTCAATAGTATTGTGTAGTTTCATGAAAACAAATTCATTATCAGCTGGAGGAGTATTCAACTTTGCTAAACACAAATTAAACTTACCTTTTCCGTTTGTAACATCTCAGAGGTCACCAAGGAGCAAAGTCAGGGGTTGGTGGAAGGTCAAAGGTGACTGGAGGCGGTGAGGAGGAGGTGACAGATGAGCGACTGAAAGGAATCGATCCCAAAATGATTGAACTCATTGCAAATGAGGTGTGTAGAAAGTTGATGTTCATGTTTTGTTTGTTTGTTTGTTTTTTATTTCCAAATATCACAATAAATAATCATAAATATACAAGACAAAGGAACAAAGAGTGATAGGAGGGCACCAGGAAAAAGCCTAGGCTTGTACAGAGCCTGGACCCTTTATAATATAAATTAATTGGTTTTACTTTATAATAATAACAATGTTGATTGATGAAATAAAAGCACAGTGAAAGGTAGATCCATCGCCTCAACTTTTTTTAAAGAGTTTTTTAAAGTTTACCCATTCCGTTTCCCTTGTTGTTTGTTACCTGATCTTTGAAATGGAAAGTTGCATGACCTTGAGGTAATTCCTCTGCTGCAGCTTCCCAGGTTGTATCATAAGCTTTGGTGTGATCCCTGTATACGACATTTAGAGTTTGAATGGCTTTTGACTGGCATCCCTGATCAAAGATATTGAAAAAATAGGGAGACCATTTCCCAGTGACTTGCCCATTGAGAATTGAGAAATGTAATGATTAAATAGCCTTAAAGTACATAAAAGCCTTTAAGATAGATTTGTAGATATAGGTCTGTTCTTGTACTCAATAAAATGTTGCTACTTTTTTTGTGAATCTGTGAACCAAATATCACGCCTGTCAGAGCAAGATTACAGAAAGCCTTACATAGGGACCTTAGAGTTGCAATGATGGTTGTAGGTAGGAAAGGAGAATCTGTGAACCAAATATCACGCCTGTCAGAGCAAGATTACAGAAAGCCTTACATAGGGACCTTAGAGTTGCAATGATGGTTGTTCATGTAGGTAGGAAAGGAGAATCTGTGAACCAAATATCACGCCTGTCAGAGCAAGATTACAGAAAGCCTTACATAGGGACCTTAGAGTTGCAATGATGGTTGTAGGTAGGAAAGGAGAAGATTGAATGAAATGTAAAATACCAATTGAGGAAACTTGTTGTGTACCATTTCCTTTGATTGCAGATCATGGATCATGGTCCTCCGATACATTGGGACGACATCGCTGGCTTGGAATTCGCTAAGACAACTATTAAAGAAATTGTTGTATGGCCGATGCTTAGACCGTAAGTCAAAGTGACAACATTTATAAAAAATTAAAAACAGTTGTTGTCTTTCACTAACTGTTCCACCTAAATTCAACTTCAACTCTAACCTACCAACCAAACAAGTCCAGCAGTTCAATGTTTTTCTAAATGCACTTTGTTTTATAGCATTCAATGTTGACACTTCAGAGCTGCGAGATATGTAACTTCATAAAAGGTATAATATATGTTAAATTTGCATCGGGAATAAAGAATATTAATTTTGGTTTTTACCCATACACCGATGTGTGTTAGCACTGTATACTCAGTACTTTCCCGAGTCCTGTGAAAAAAATATCACAGGCATGTTACTCGGGTAGGATTTGAACCCATGTCCCTTGCAATTCTAGAGCAGTGTCTTACCAACTAGACTACCGAGGTTGCCTGGCAGCTAGAGGCAGTTCGAATCCTATGTTTTGGCAGCGGGTACCGCAACGATATAATATATGTTAAATTTGCATCGGGAATAAAGAATATTAATTTTGGTTTTTACCCATACACCGATGTGTGTAAGCACTGTATACTCAGTACTTTCCCGAGTCCTGTGAAAAAAAAGGTGATCTTAATTACAAACTGAAGAGACCTTTCTTTTACTTGTTTCAGGGATATCTTCACTGGTCTTAGAGGGCCTCCCAAGGGCCTGCTGCTCTTTGGTCCTCCGGGTACTGGTAAGACTCTCATAGGTAAGGAGTCTTCTTTTTAGTGGCTCGATTCCAGGACTTATTTTATAGAGCTGCTTAAGCAGGAAATGTTGCTGAAAAACATCTGCTTAGCTACAATCAGCAGGATACCAGTCACGGATGCTACATGAGAAATTATATTTTATGTGTTCAACTTGTTCAACTAGTTTTGTGTACGTAAGCAGCTCTATGAAACTGGTCTCGAAAGGTATGCCATTAACTTATATTTCACAGGATTGCTAATACTATCGCTAGAGATTTACTCATGGCTATCAACAGTTGGCAGAGAATAATTACTTTGGTTTGTGCTTACACAGATGTGTAAAGTTCCAAGTACCAAATACCGGTCCTTTTTTAGTCCTGTAAGAAAAACAAATCCACAGACAATTGGCTGGGATGTGAACCCATGACCTCCACATTCTGAACCACTGAGTGTGCCCTTTGATGAGAGGTAAGTTATAATCCCGTCGGGCAATGAATCATTTGGCGTTTGGAAGATAGTGATGGAAAGTTTGTTGGAGTTAGTTGCAAAGTTGTGGAAACTTTTAGTTGCTGTACTGTGAACATACACTGAGCAGTTTGGATTATTTGCAGGAAAATGCATTGCTTGTCAATCTGGAGCGACGTTCTTTAGCATCAGTGCATCATCCCTCACTTCAAAATGGGTAAGTCAGGGTCAAGGTTCAAGGGTTCTTTAAAAAAGTTAGTAAACTTTTAAGACAGATATGGAGACTTATCTTGCACTGTAGTTTCCAAAAGAAGAGTAGACTTTTTTTTCTCCAATACAAGTGCACAATCACATGCACTCTTCTTATATAGCCCCTACCTACTAGTTTTTGACTCAGTGAAACCTTTTGCAAACACACTCCTGGGGGTTTTCCAAACTTTATTCTGTCCCTGTCTTCCTTGTACACAGCCGTCATACCTTTCATAAAAAAAACCTTCTTAATTCTGACAATGGAATGACAAGGGTCTTTTGGGTCCTTAGGTCGGGGAAGGAGAAAAGATGGTGAGGGCGCTGTTTGCTGTTGCCCGATGCAATCAACCCGCCGTCATCTTCATTGATGAAATCGACTCGTTGCTGTCTCAGAGGTCCAATGATGAACATGAATCCTCTCGACGGATCAAAACAGAATTCCTGGTGCAGTTGGTAAGTGTTTTTGTTGGGGGTTTCGAATCAAGGTTGGTTGGTACTACCACTATTTATCTGGCATGCAACTTTTCTGCTTTTTAGCAATTTCTTTGTATACACAAATGCTGCCATACAGAGGTGAACAAATCTACGATTGTTTTTGTTGCCCATTTCCACTTTTTATTTTAAGTGTTTCGTTGTGGGTTTGAATCCAACTTGGCTTGTCATAATGTTCTATCAGGCGTGCAACTTTTCTGCATATCAGCTGATTTTCTTTGTTTAAAAATAAAATACTGGCAGAGGAAAGTGATAAACACTATACAAAGTGTTTTTGTGCTTGGCTGTTGCCTTTGTTTTGTTCATGATTTCATAGTCACATTTTTTATTTATTCATGAAATGGTGCAACAGTTTGCCTAAAATCACACATAGATCTCTTTAGTACATTAGGCTAATGCAGGGGTCGAAATTGCCACTAGCCCGCTAGCCCGGGACTACCAGATTTACAGCCGGGCTACTGATTTTTCCAGTTTGATAGCCCGACGGGCTAGTGGAAAAACAATGCAAAAATCATCATTACAAACAACAAAGAACTGTGCTATGGTGTATTGTAAAGTTTGAGCCGTGACGCGAGACATAATGTGTCTTTCGGGCAACCAAAATCTCATCAGGGCTACTAAAAATTATTGGTTACTAGCCCTGCTGACTACCATGTAAATACACTTAATTTCGACCCCTGCTAATGTGTAGAGATCTTACAAGCCATTCATACAACCTCATTTTCACATTGTGTACAACTGCAGCAATACCTGAACAGAATCCGCAGAAATTTGTCATGAGTTTTGGTCCTCACAAAAAAGAAATGGCTTTTGGTTTAAAAAAAGACATTTAATGACCAAATGTGGGTCATTTTGTGGTTAAGTCACATTGGATGGAACAGATTAACACTTTTTCAATGTTTTCTATATCATCAATGTTAATTGTTTCTTACAATTCATGATGTGTACATCATTGTAGTGCACTGGAGAACATCATGTTTGCTAATTTTGTTAAAACTTTTTTTTCAACTTACATTGCAATCTTTTCTTTTCAGGACGGTGCCACTACCAGTTCCGAAGACCGCCTCCTTGTTGTCGGTGCAACCAATCGTCCTCAGGAGATTGACGAGGCTGCCCGACGGCGACTGGTCAAGCGGCTGTATATCCCTCTACCTGAGGCTCTGGCTAGAAAGCAGATCGTTCAGAATCTACTGACCCAGCAGAGCTACTCACTAACGGAGGATGAACTGGACATGGTGTGCGTGGAGACTGATGGTAAGCGCTAATAAACTTTTCAACTGCATGAGAAGTGAACACAAAGTAATGTGCGACAATAATACAGGATGTTGCCCCTTCACTGACTTTGAAAATCTATTTTGAGATATTTATAGCCATGACCCACACTCACTCACCTTTTACACAAAAAGACCCCAACAAAACCCTGGTGGGTTTGGCCATCCACTTAAGAAGGGCCCTGGGCATGTTTCCTTGTTGCCCCCTTCTTAACCCCTTGCCCCCTTTCCCATCCAAACTTGCCCCCGACCCACCCTTTTCTCCCAAGCTATGCTACTGAATGTGGCACTTTTTGAATGGACCATCACAATTATTGTATGAATGATGGTTGTTATTTGTTGGTCGTCACCCTTGTATTTTTTGATGGTTGTAAAAAACTCTGTCTCTGTGTAATTTGCCCTGTAATCTTTTTTTATAGCTCTGTATTATTTTTAAAATTATTTTTCTTACCTATTTCACCAAAATAACTCTTTTATGTTTTTATTGTAAGAATAGAAGACAATTTTCATGCATTTTAATGAAACATTATATAATAAATTGAATTGAATTGAATTGATTAACAGGTTACTCTGGTGCCGATATGGCCAATCTGTGCAGAGAGGCAGCTTTGGGTCCTATACGATGTATTCAAGGAACGGATATTCAGTTCATCAGTGCCGACCAGGTAAAGCTGCGTCTCAATCAATTCGAATATGGCCATAGTGAATATATATAATGAATAGGGTAGGTGGCCTTAGCTTTCGATCTAAACCGGACCTTCTTAAGAGGCATAAAACAAGTACAAACAAATACATATCCATTTATAGAAAAAGAGAGGGGGAAAGGAATTAAGGGAAGGATCCAGAAAGAAGCGGGAAAATACCAGCCAATCAAAGTTTCTTTTTCAGAAACAATATTGGTGGCTATAGTGAATATATATATATATTTTTGAGACTTTGAGATTCTAGTTGATGCAATTGTTTCTTTGTCATAATTGAGGGAATTTGTGCCGACCAGGTAAAGCTGCATCTCAATCAAATGACTTCCATGTGACTATGGCTATTGGCTGCAGGGGCAGTGTGTATTGTAGTCAGTGATCGACAGCCATAGCCACTGCCGAAGCCATCAATTCGAATATGGCCATATGGAATATATATATTTCTTTGAGACTTTGTGATTCTAGTTGATGCAATTTGTTTCTTTGTCATAATTGAGGGAATTTGTAAATTATCGACAATGACACACCCAGGTGTGCACCTATTGGCCCCCCCCCAAAAAAAAAAAATCCCCAAAATAAAATCTCCTAAAGGGTTCATGAAATAAAACCTTGTTTGTTGCACACAAAACAAGACTTGAGCAGCAGCCGGCGTGCTTTAAGACCAGGGCCCAGTATCATAGAGCTGCTCAAGCACAAAAAGTACCATAGCAAACAATGCTACTGGCTACTGTCATTTGTACTTTCTGTAACTGGTTATCTGCCCATTTTGCCCATTTTGCTTAGCAGTAATTTATTTAGCATTGAGCAATATTTTGGCTTAAAGACACTGGACACTACTGGTAATTGTCAAAGACCAGTCTTCTCAGTTGGTGTATCTCAACATATGCATAAAATAACAAGCCTGTAAAAATTTGGGCTCAATCGGTTATCGAAGTTGCGAGATAATAATGAAAGAAAAAACACCCTTGTCACATGAAGTTGTGTGCGTTTTAAAATTCTAAACCTGAGGTCTCAAAATCAAATTCGTGGAAAATTACTTCTTTCTCGAAAACTATGTCACTTCGAAGGGAGCCGTTTCTCACAATGTTTTATACTATCAACCTCTCCCCATTACTCGTCACCAAGTAAGGTTTTATGCTAATAATTATTTTGAGTAATTACCAATAGTGTCCACTGCCTTTATGCAACTTTATGAAATTGGGCCCTGCATGCGGTACATTGAGCGCATTTCCCCACAATGTAGTCATCAACTCTAGTGTGGTGTCATTACCGGTAACAAGAAGAATGTGGTTACTCTATATAACAAGATTTGTCGGCCATGACCCCCTATAATCTAGTGTTTGTATTCTTTCTCTTGTTTGCCTAGGTCCGTCCTATATTGTATCAGGACTTCCATGGTGCTTTGCAGCACATGAGACCAAGTGTGTCCAAGTCAGATCTGGACATCTACCTGGAGTGGAACAAAACCTTTGGCAGTGGGGCTAGTAAATGAACAAATAGACTGGTACCTTGAGTATGCAGCTTCATATCTACCTGGAGTGGAACAAGACATTTGGCAGTGAGGCTAGTAAATGAACAAATAGACTGGTACCTTGAATAGGCAGCTTCATATCTACCTGGAGTGGAACAAGACCTTTGGCAGTGGGGCTAGTAAATGAACAAATAGACTGGTACCTTGAATAGGCAGCTTCATATCTACCTGGAGTGGAACAAGACCTTTGGCAGTGGGGCTAGTAAATGAACAAATAGACTGGTACCTTGAATAGGCAGCTTCATATCTACCTCAAGCTGTGTCCGAATTAGCGGCTACGGTAACAGCCGTAGTCGTAGCTGTAAACGCCAGTTCGGTTACAGCCTGAGAGTGGAACTTAAAGCAATCGGATGTGATGGATTAGAAATAAACCTATAGACATTTGGAAATGAGCCTTGCAACTGCAACAAACGTCGTCTGGCTCTTTGACTTTCCAGCTAACCTTCGAATCTGACTCTCAGTCAGTGGGGAAAACTTCAAAGGAAATTCTCACAAATTTTTGTCATGATTTGGGGTTGAACAAAGACAAGCGTCATAATGTCTTCTCTTTACTGATATCTTCAGGCCTCTAGGTTAAAGTGCCTGTCACCTTTAAGGATCTCTTGGTTGCATTAACAGAAAGATTTAAAATGAAACAATAATAAATACAAATCTCTTTGATTTGCAAAATCGAGTGTTATATACTCAACTGAAGTTGCCTGTTTTGAAGAATTAAACCACATGTGAATGTAAGATTCAAACAAATAAGTGGTATATCTTTTCTTTCAATCAATGTTTTTGTGTGTTTTTAAGATTAGTCTTAAAAAATTATATGAAAAGTCACGTCCTTTTCGCGCCCTTTTATTTATAGCCCTGGACTTCATTAAAATAAATATAACTATATATTATTTAGAGAACTCTAATAATCAATATAATCTTACAAAAAAAAATGAAAGGCTGGGATGACTAGTTCCCACATGTATGTCGAAGGGGGTGTTGAAAGAATTTGACTGTGCCCTAGATGTTGTTAAAAGTGAAGAACAGTGCTGAGCATTAGTCATTCATAGCTTTGCTTTGAAAAGCTTTTTAAATGTTGTTATAGTGTGTGCGTTGGGTTGTTTGTTTGTTTGATTGGGTTTTTTTGTGATGGAAGGGGGGAGGATTGAGTACATTAAAATTGTGTATTTTTCTTACATTTTGGCACATTGTTGTACTTGGAAGGCTTCCTTGTACATACCTACAAGTTTTACTATTGAGGTCGGATCTAATATTTTTTCTTCTAAAGGATAGTTCGTGTAACAAACATATCACAAGAGGCTAATAAACTTTCCAAAAACTTATTGTCACTAAAAAAAATCAAAAAAATCTTACCATTTTTTCCTCTTTAATTCACAAGGAGAAATCAAATATCAGTCAAAAAATGTTCAGCCATTTCTGCTTGGTGTGTCTTTGTTTTGCTGTCCTCTTAAAATACTTGTTTTTGTTTTGTTTTGTTTTGTTATAACGAAGTGAATTGGCAAGTCCCAGTGATATGTTGTTATCACGTGTTCAGCCTACTAGATTGGATATCTTGATTTCATAAAACGTTCATACGTTTTACCAGTATTCCCATTTCTATAATCGTAAATCGTGACTGTCACTTTAAACCTTGTGGTCTTTGATGTATGATGAATATACCCAGTTCCACCCAGGAAGCCATGGATCTACAACAACCATCACCTATTTACAGTCAAAATACACTCAAGGAAGGTACTAATTATCTCTTGATACATTATTGGCACGTGCTTCTTTGGTGGTGCAGTGACCGGTCGAATTTCGGTGCATGGTGTGTGAAAATCAGTCTGGTGAAAATGAAATGAAAGACTCTTACTTTTCATCAATGAAACCTAGTTGATTATTTCATTAAGTAATACAAAGGTGAATATAGGTAAGTTTGTTTTTCTTCCAAGTTTGTTTTACAAGAGTCCTGCAGAGGTCTCGCTGCGGGCATGGGCAGTTCAGTGCCTGTGTGAATTTTCAATTCTTGAAGTATGAGCCGTTGGCAAAACTTAACGAAGTTTTTGTGTGTGCAAGTTTGCTCAGTCAACCATAAATACAAGCACTGTAGCGCATCACCCCTGATGTGGACAACTGGGCCCAATTTCATAGAGCTACTATAAGCACATAAAAAATTGCTCAGCATGACATTAATTTTGCCTTCCAAGTTGATAAAAACAGGATTACCAACCAAATTTCCACGTGATTGTCAGGATAAGCAAACAAAAGCTGAATACCAGTAACAAGCAATATCCAAAATATGGAACTTTTGCCTGGTAATCATGTTTTTATCAAGGAAGACTATTCATGCTTAGCAAATAGCAATACCCTCCGCAAGTTCGGGCGCCAAGGTGCGGACTGGAAACGTTGACCTTTTGTGTACGATCGTGCATCGCATGAATTTTGCCAATTAATTAAAATTCTATAACAAAATCCACTTATAAGAATGTTATTTAGGATTTGAGGCATTGCATGTTGAGGTATCAATATATGGTTTGCGGTCTACTTGCCAGCGTATAGTTTGTTCTTAGAGAACTGTCTTGCTTCGCTTTGTTCTACTCACCGCGGAGTAGATGTTCGGAGGTTCGGGAGACTTCGTCTCAGTTCTGAAAAGAACTGTCCCGCTATATTCTATTATTAACTGTTACCCGGGCGGATGGTATAGAAAATAGGCGAGGACTACTAATACTATTTTTAGCTCAGGGGATCGTGATTAACTGTACTACCGCGGAGTCAGTTCTTTATTCGACTAGCTTGCTCTAGTCATCGTCAGGAGAAGACAAGAATGTTATTGTAAGGCAAGTGTTTCCTAATTTCTGTGTATTTTTGTCATATCGCACATTTTGGGTTTCATTTCAGTCAAAGAAAAAGAAGTGTAGATAAACTTTGTTTTTAAAATTGTTATATAAATTTGCAAGAGATCAGCTAGCCCTACAAAAAAAACCCGATTTGCCAATAATAGACCCGAGCCTATATCGGTTGAAATGCTAGAGGGCGGAGAGCATACAGTTAAATTAAATTATAGGTTCGAGAATAAAATAGCAATGCAATTATGGTTCATGTAGGCCGCCTAACCCAAAGCTTTCCAATAAATAGTTCATGATTATCAAATTATCATAATGTTATATTTTTAATGCATGTTTTAAAATGAATTCTTAAATTGAACTGCCTTTGGTGAGGCCCGACTTTTAGAGCAGCGTCTACAACTTTATTGGCCTAAAAATACTTTTACATGGCCTTGTAAGACGTCGTCCGCTTAGGTTAGACATTACTTTCCTCAAGTAGATTTGCAACTTATTATGCTCAAAATATTCTTAGTCAAATTTTAATTGCCATTCGATTTTGCTTTACCCCCTATTGTTTTCTAATGCCTATACTTGCGACAACTATAGTGCACTGTAACACATAAAAGGAGAGAAAGGAAAAACCGTTATCATTTTGTTTTGACAACCACGCACAGTGCTAAGAAACTATCAGAAAACATGTTGCAACATGTCCCATTCAGACTGGTGGAACACAATACGCACAATGACCTTCATATCAGGATTTTTATTTATTTTTTATAATTACATGTAAACAACAATACAAACAGTGTTTCACCATATTTCTGTAATTAGCGAGTAAAAAAAGAAAACACATAATTAACGTAATGAGATGAGAGGCATATCCTTTGTTATGAATAATTCAGCTTTACAGGTGTTCGTCTGATTTGCATAATTGAATATCCAGCGGTCATCCAATCACAGAATTGAATTATAGAATTTTAAATTTGATCCTTCTATTATTATGAATGACGACACAGGCGGAGAGGCTTAGAAAATTATTCGTCCGCGGATTGGTGCTAATAAAATATTTCTCGATTGATTTTCAGTATGGATTTGTTCATTGAGTTCAGAAAAAAAAGATACTATTAAATGAAACAACAAATCAAAAGCAACTTATTGAATTTTCAACGATTTTGTTTCAAAAAATGTAAACAAATAGATGAGCACTAATTTAACGGCGCGGATGAATATCTGTGAAATTCGGCCCCAAAGCGGTTAACGTAAAAAAATACAGTGCTTTGAATTGAACGGTTGAAAAAAGCGATAGGTAAACAGTCCGAACGCGGGGAGTACAAAATCTGCAGTTGTTTCGTCGCAATTGTACTCCAAATTCATCAAGTTATGTTCGTTTTTAGTGTTATCAAGTATTCAAAATAATCTAGGTACTAAAATCAAGGTAAGGAGTATTCTGGTTGCTTAAAATAATGGTTTTCAATGAGTGATTTTTTTAATCTTTTGTCATGTCGTGTTGTGTTTGTACCGTTTGTACTGAGTGCAAGGTTGACCCAGTCGAGTGTGCACAAATCAACCGGGCATATCGTGGGGTCGAAGAGAAACCTTCGCCTTTCTTCGTACAAACTAAAAACGTGCACTCGGTATAATTCATTAAGTTTGGTCGTTTAACACAAATTGTAGTTAAGTTTGTTTAATGTTATTGTTAGTCGAGGCTTTCGTGTTTGGTATTCTGTGAAATGTTTTCGTAAAAATTACTAAAAAAAGGACACGTGAAATGTGTCAGGTTTGAGGTAGTTTCTTATGACGTGACTGACGACGACGGGGTATCGGTCACTTTGGAACCTTGCAAACTCGGCCTCGGCACCTAGCAAACTCAGCACATGCACAAAATGAATACAAATTCGGCACCTACCTACCGAAAACGGCCGGGACAAAAAAGAAAAACTTGGAGTCACTCTTGTTTGCAGTTGCACTGAAAAATCAAATCTTTTTTAAGAAGGGGGCCTACCGTGTATGTAAAGGTTAAAAAGGCTAAAGACTATTTTTATTCAGCCTTTAAAATTAAACCATGTTAATTGCACACAATTAAAAAATGTTACAAATAAATAGATAGTCTAACTGTCTAATTATTATAATATTATTAGTAATAGTAAACAAAAAATTGCTGGGTTGGACAAGTGCCCTGCAGCCGATTTCACGAAAGTCTATAATTGCGTAAGTTGCACTATAAACGTTGCGCAAGTGGACTTACGCAATTGCGGAAATTTTCGTGAAATCAGCTGCTGGATAGCTAATTTTTTGTAAGAAAAATTTAGTAGAAACTTTGATGAAAGAAATAGGTTACCAACCATATTATGTTAGAAATACAATGAAAATTAAAAAAACATGTGGTTTTAATTTTAGCATCTAACTTTAAAACTAACTAAATTGTCATGATCGTAAGTTTAAAGTGACCTTCATCAGTGTGCACAGTCAACCAGTGTTCATGCACAAAATCATTGACTGGGCCGCCAGGCAAAAAGTCCCCGCCATATTAAGGTATATCGCAATTCAGAACCGCAATGCGTTATGGGTAGGCAGATGGGGCATTTGCTATAGCGGTGTATGTTGCCATGCATGGCATGCACACACATGGCCTGTATCATAGACCTTATCGCAAATACCAATGTGCAAGCGCAGATGGTTGAATGAGGTGCATTGTGGGATAGATATGAATCAAATTTTGCTACCAGCTAGACCACAATGCACCTAATTCAAAGCTTTACGCGCGCGCCCCAGTATTTGCGAAAAGGTCTATTGTGGAGGTTCAACAGCGCCCTCTCTTGATACTTTGCTATTTGCGATAAACCTTGTTCGTCAAATCACGCTCTGTTAAATCACCTTTTTAGCAAAAATGTCTGTAGCCGTCCATCGACTCGTAAACCAAACACGTTCAAAGCCAGTTGCAAAAAGTTCTACCGCATTTTTTAACAACCTTTTAAAAACTGACTGCGCATGCGGACGGAAAGGTTTTGGGAAAACAAAAATCTCTGACAAATTTTTTATCCGCTAGCAAATTTTAGCTGCATTTACAGGAAATTAACTGCCAATGCCTTGTTCAATTTGCAACAAATTAATTTTCACAGATCCGTTGTTACGTACAGTTACTGAAAGTTGAGTAAACAAACAACATGAACAATCACTGACTCACTGTTCATATTTTAATTAAGGGAATAAAAGGGTAGCGGCGAGTTATTACACGGCCGTTTAAAGCCGGCAGGGTCGAGTTGCCTTGTGATAATTTTCTCGCAACTTCGATGACCGATTGAGTCCAAATTTTCACAGGCCTGTTATTTTATGATTATGATAGGATACACCAAGTGAGAACACTGGTCTTTGACAATTACCAAACGTGTACAGTGCCTTTAAAGAATGGACAGAGTGCAGTCTAAATCTTTCTTAATAATTTCTTCAAACAAAAATTAAGGACGCCTCTGGGGTCATGGGAAATAATAGATTCAACAGATTTTCACTGCCTGCTCAATAGACAAGATTAACGGAAGTCCACTGTAAGTTTCCCCTTCTTGTGTGTGATCAATGCCACACTGGGCTAGAACGAGGGGGAATAAAATATCTTAAAAACAGACTATGTTGAGTCTACTGAGTTTGTACAGCTGGGGAAGTGGTCTGTCAACTTGCAGCAACTCAAACTACAAAATGTGTACTATGAACAGTTTAATAATGAATACCATCTGTTATTTTGTGTCCCATAGGGATTAGACACGATTAAACAAAAACTTGGCTTTCTTTGAGTCACTCTGTGTGAACATTAAGTCAGTCACAAACTCTCAATAAATCATCTCAAAACACTTTGTCCTCTGTCTGAACTTTTAAGAAAAAAAAGAAAAATCATGTAACAGACTAATTTAGACCCTTGATATATCTGCCAGAGTCGGTCCAGTATTTTTTAGCACTTGCCCAGTAACCCAACGACTGTACATGTTCTGAGTGTTTTTCCAGACACAGATTACAATTAAGCATTACAATGGGAATCTCTTCCAAAAAGTTGGGGAGTTTTTTTAGTAAAATCTTTCTGGTCTATGGTCTAGTTGACAAGTTCCTTGACATACGACCTTCTCTGCAGTGCTTTGAGGAGCTGTTGTCTGTCATGCCTATAATTTGTTGTTAGTTGCAGATTTCAATCATAAGAATTGTGTCAAAAATGTCATTTATCTGCAGAAAATGCCGTTGTTTGGGAAGATAGTCGTTATCAAACGGAACGAGTCGGATGGAGCCAACTTTCCACTCACTCTAAAGCAGTGCTTATTTGGAAGGTAAGTTTGTACGCCTACTTAAAAAAAAAACATAATATGAGGCAATTGCCTTCAGACCCCTCAGAGTACAATTTGCATGCCCCTTAAGGCTCCTTTTACCGAGGGAAACCCTTTACCTGCTTACCCCTTTATCTTACAAGATAGAAGTATCTGGCTTAAATATTTATGACTTATTAAAAACAAGGAAGTTAAAACCAAAAGGGAAATTTTGATAGACAACAGATAAAGTCCATTTGTATACAATTTAATTGAAGTTTTGCATCTGTTTTTAAATTTATAGGACTAATGAATGTGACATCAGGATCCAGCTTCCTAATGTGTCAAAGGAACATTGTCGCATTGATGTTGTTGGAACTGACAAAGTAAGTAGATTCAATCTGTATTCATGTCACTTAATTATTTTAGAATAAGGCAACATTTCGCCTTTTTGTAAGGGGCTGATGGCGGCGAGACGCATTACACAGACACAGTGCGTCTGCCAAGTGTACAATTCTATCCAATTTATGCCAACCCTGTCTGCAGTCATGCATGAATGTAATTAGCATATTTATTGGTTCATTATATCTTGTACCCACTCATATTCAATTGTTAAAAATTATCACAGATAAATCAAGGGTGCAAGTAATATTGAAAGTGATTAAGGTTGACCATGTCAACTTAACCTCGGATTTGTTGCTGATGTTTGCTAGGTTCTTACGTTGTGGTTCTATCACCTCGTCAGGCCTCTAAGTAGCCCACATCACCCACAGCAGTTGTCGTGGTGGTGCTTTTGCTGTGATGCCCTCTTCAAGGTTTCAATCCAAAAGTAAATTTTCCTCATAGAAGTGCCCCTTACTTGAGGAAAATTTCTGTGGCCCTTTTTATCTCTTAGCCCAGGGAGCCCACTAATCTCTCACTCGGCTACACAGCTTCATTGCGACAACTATTTGTTACCCACTTTCTTGTTGCAACTTGCAGGTTACACTAACCAATCTGAGCGAAGTTAATCCGACCAAGATCAATGGGAAGACACTGAGTGATAAAGTCAGTCTCAAGCACAAGGATGTCTTCACCATCGTTGACCGCTCCTTCCGGTGAGTGTATTTTCAAATCGGATTTTAATATCTTGTATAGTGCTGGGCGAATAGTGAAATTTTGTTATTCGGATACCGCTGGCCAACTATCCGAAATTAACCGGATTTTCGAATAGTTTTTTCGCCACTAGAGGGCGCTGTTCGTTTGTGAATGAGATCTTATGGGCGGATTGATATTAGTTTTAGACAGTGTCACTCGGTTCATTCATAAAAATGACCGGATCTAATTTAAAGATGGCGATTTGCTAATTCTTTTGTTCGTGATTGACTCTACGTGAAGGAAAACTTTTGTAATCTTTGAACAAGTTACGTCAGAAATGTCATTGTTTTAACTCTTCACGGAGGTGAGCATAGTTAAATACTTAATTTATGCTGTTTTATGCTGTCTTAATAGAAGTTTTATAAGGATTCACACAAAACATTCATATCAGTTGTCGCCCGACGTCCGCGGATATTCGGATATTAAAGAATATCCGGTTACTTGGTTGTAATTACAGAACTATCCGGTTTATAAATAGCTATTTGCGCCCTATGCGGATATCCGGTTAAGAAAAAAAAGGCATTCACGATTACGGATAGGAAAACCTATTCGCCATTAACCGGATATTCAAATAATTCGCCCAGGCCTAATCTTGTAACATTAGATGTCAGTCATTTTTCACAACGATGCTGTGATATTTGGTGGGTGTAACATGGAGGGAGTTTGCTCAAGAACCAAAAGTTAACTAGTGGTTGGTTTGTGACATAAGTGGTGCATGTGCACTGATGGTGAAGTGCGAAAATTTCTAGTCCTGTCGACGCAATCAAGGCTGGTGTATAGTCGGTCGCATGATGGAAATCTTGACCCGCGATCCCGACCATCACGCGACCAACTTTAACTCTGCCTTTATGATAAAATGACCAGTTTGTTTATGTTTTTGGACAAGTTATCGAGTTTGTTCACTATTTTAAATAAATTTTACGCTTTGAGGTTTGAAGTAAAAGTAGGAAGAAAAAGAAAAAAAGGTACTTGATTGAACAAGTTTACTGTTGTTTAAAAAGAAATACATAAATGTAGATGTCTTGTTTGCTTTTGTATGTTTAGGTTTGAGTTTCCCCCAGGCCACAACCTCCGACAATCTCCTGGAAAGGGAGAACCCTCTACTGTCCAGAGTCCAGTTGTGTCATCTACCAGTGGTTCTAAACTCAAGAGTAAGCAAGATTTAATATAAAACATTGCAAATTATTTATCTGACACTTTTAACCCAGACAAAAACATTTCAGGGTTTTCTGTGTCGTTAGAAGTAACCATTAACTGAAAAGCAAGTTGTTTCAGAAGTGAAGATTACAAACATTACATGAAGTCATTGATGGTTGTTCTTGGTGCTTACTATAAAAAGTGAAGTAAAACCCTATTATTTTGATAAAGATTTATCTTTAAGACATACCTGAGTTATAAAATACTGGATGCTCTTCTGATTTAAACCATTATCTTTAAACCATAATATATCCTAACCCTAGCTGTCGTCTTATCACAGTAATTCACTTGCCAAGCTTGTCATCTTTAAAAATCAGAAACATTTAAAACGGTTCTGATTGTCTGATCAAGGTTCTGCTTAACATGTTTCTCACAATTCTTTTATCTGACACTCACAATTATGATGATTGATCCCAACAGCTCCACAAAAGACCCCATCTAAGAGCCAAGAAAAGACCGCATCCTCTGCCAAGAAGACAGCGACTCCGAAGATCACTCCAGCGTCCAAGAAATCTCCCAAGGTGACTCCTAAAGCGTCTCCTAAAGTGTCTCCTAAGGAAACGACTCCCAAGGTGAAAACTCCCAAGGCGACGACTCCCAAGGCGACGACTCCCAAGGCGACGACTCCCAAGGCGACGACTCCCAAGGCGACGACTCCCAAGGCGTCACCTAAGGCGGCGACTCCCAAGTCTGCCAAGAAGACTCCGGTGACCAGCACCACACCGGTCAAAGTCAAGACTGAAAGTCCTAAGAAGGAAACTCCTACCTCTGCCAAGAAGAACCAGCGCAGCTCTCTCGGATCGATCAAGAAGAGCGCATCAAAGGTAAACAGTGCTTTGATGTCACCATCAAGAGATGGCACAAAATAATAAAAAATTATGGGATTTTATATAGTGTACTTCCCGGCTGTTGTAACAAGTACAGATTTTTTCTTCTTAAACGGTCACAGTTACCCATTATTACAGGATTAAACGGTTTGCATAGGGGAAGTGCAGTCTAGTTGTTTTTTTGGCAACACCATGTACATTAAACACACCTCTAGTCTGAGTAAACTTGCAGGTTAACTAATTTTTGGAAACAGCTAGTCCTTCGTCATGGTTGAGCAACATGTTCAATTCTGCTAGAGTGGTTGGGTTTGGCTTCCTCATGTCAAAAGTCTCTGGTGATTCTTAAGTCCCAAGTGATTTTTTTTGTTTGTTAAATAAGTTTTATTTCTTGGTATTTTACAACCCTCGGTGAATTTGAGCACCAATGGCAGCATTCTTTTAAAATATTCTGTGTATTAACAAACAAATTTTATTTCACATTGTAGAAACCAAATGTTGACAGCCCCAGAAACCCCAAAGGATCAGCAAAATCTCTGAAGAAAAGCATCGGCCAGCTCAGACGTCTTTCTGCTCCTGTTAAGGAAGAGAGAGAGGAAGCTTCACCCAAGGTTGTCAAAGCCTCACCTAAAGCTGCCTCCAAGCCCTCCCCGAAGGCTGCTGCAAAGACCCCACCAAAGTCTGCTTCTAAGACCCCACCCAGAGCATCCCCAAAAGGTAAGGAAAAATTGCCAAATCATCCATTCCTGTTAGAGTTTTGAAAAAAGGGAAAATTTGAGGGCTATGTTGATGAAAAGTAAATGCGTGAAAGGCTATCCTTGGCTTGTGCATCGCTTACAGGAGTGCATGTTCCCATTATCAATGTCGGCATGTGCATTCCATGCATTAAAGTTAAAGCAAGTATTTCCTCTTATAATGATAAGCTCTAAAGCCTGAAGACACACTAATTTATCATAATCCAATGTTAAAACTGCTCATCATTGTGGTTAAATGTTTGTATTTTTTTGTTTGCAGCCAAGACGCCTGTGAGCAACAAAAAGACTCCAGTATCCAGCAAGAAACGAAGATCAACAGACAACATTGCTCCAAGTGCCAAACGCAAGCGTGTTTCATTTGGTCCTCAGCTAAGCCCGGAGCGCTTTGACAAGCACATGCCACCTCGCACTCCTCTACGCCGAGGTGCAACCCCAACCAACAGGCGATCCTTCAGTGGTTTGACTGAAAGTCCTATGGTTCTTGGTCTCATCAAGAGGCAGCGTCACTCTCTGGCTGCTACTGTCATCCAAGAGGAATTTGAAAAGGCCAAGTCTCCAGCCAAATCACCAGTCAAGCCACAAGTGAAATCACCGGCCAAGTCTCCGGCCAAATCTCCAGCGAAATCACCGGCCAAATCTCCAGCGAAATCACCGGCCAAGTCTCCGGCCAAATCTCCAGCGAAATCACCGGCCAAGTCTCCGGCCAAATCTCCAGAGAAATCACCAGCCAAGGCACCGGCCAAGTCGCCGGCCAAGTCGCCAGCCAAGTCGCCAGCCAAGTCGCCAGCCAAGTCGCCAGCCAAGTCGCCGGCCAAGTCGCCGGCCAAGACACCAGCAAAGTCACCGGCTAAAACACCTGCTAAATTGCCTACCTCTGAAAAGAAGTCTCCAAAAACTACTCCGAAGTCGTCCAAGACACCCAGAAAATCCCTTTCAAAGACCCCTAAGAAATCGCCCATTAAAATCAAGTTGCATGTAAAGCCACCATCCCCTGCCAAGGCAGAAGCAACCATGTCAACCACTGCGAGTCCAAAACCAGCGACTCCAAAGGCGAAAACCCCAGTAAAGGCAGCGTCTCCTATTACTCCAGTCACCTCAAAAAGGCCAGCAAGTAAGACGCCAAAGGAAAACAAGTCTCCTGCTAATGAAAGCTTCAGTGGCATCTCGGAAATGTTCAGTACTCCTTCATCAGTAAAGTCAGGCAAGGTGTCCAAACAAACACCTAAATCAACTGCAAAGAAGATAAAACAGCTGTCCACCCCGTTGAGGTCTGCCATCGTTGCTGCCGCTAAAGAAAGAGCCATGCCAACACCAAAGAAAATGGCCACACCACTGAAAGAGGCAATCAAGAAGACAGCAAACTCCATCTCCAATAAAGTCATTCCCCCGAAAATGGCCACTCCGATGAAGAAGGAAATCGCTAAAGTCGTTGCTGAGAAACCCAAGAAGGCCACCCCAGTGAAGATGTCAACACCAGTTCAAAAGCAGATCAAGGCTGCAGCTGCTGCAAGACCAAAAGTTGTTACTCCCAAGAAGATGGATACTCCCTTGAAGAAAGACATCAAGGCCGCCGCAGCAGCCAGACCTAAGGTTCCCACTCCCAAGAAACTAGCCTCAGAGTTGCAGAAGGACATCAAAGTTGCAGCAGACGAGAGGAAAGATCGTGTTCCTAACAAGAAGATTTCTCCCAGCCTAAAGTCAGAAATTGAGCAGGTGAGTTGAAATACCAAATTAAAGGTTTTGTCATCCACCATTTTGATTGTTGCTTTACAAAAAATAGATTTTTCCCTTTAAACTTGCTATCCTTAGTTATTATTGAATAAATGTTAACCCATGATATGGCATGGCAAGTTTTCAAAAGGAATATCAAGTTATAAACAACAAGGGTAATTGTAAAAGCTGCAACCTCTGGATTTTGTGCTTGGAATTTTTTCAAGTGTAATTTCTATCTATTTGAAAGAAAAGGATTATGGGGATTGCAACTGACTCCAGGCCTGGAATTTCATCCTCGCGAGGGCAGGGCCATTTTTCATTTGGCCAAACAAAATAATATGAGTGTTTCCGGTTACCCGACCGTACCTAGAAAAACATGCCGACCCTATGGAATTTTATACATTTACAGACAAAATAAAATAAAACAACCCCGATCCCACTCTCTAAGTGTGACCAAAAAAACGTATGATTTTAAGGTTTTGATATTTAATGTTTCCTTTTTTCTAAAATGTTTTCACATTTGATATAAAGCGACAGTGTGGCGTGTGTCGATGGTGTGCTGTGTGAAGGCCCTGGCGCTGCGTAGATGGGGCTTGGTAGCAAAGTGCTGAGTACCACGGAAACTGTTTTGTTTTCGAGTCAACCTCTTGCAACATCACTCCTTTAAATGTTTGCAACAATTTCTACTTTGCACAAGTTTCATTTTTAAAAGATGAAACATTTAATGAAAGTTTATATCTGATATTTTTTCTAAACAGGGTGTTGCACTTAAAGCTGCCAAAAAACCACCGACGCCCAAGGCCAAGACACCAACCCCGAAGAAAGCCAAGACCCCTACCCCTAAGAAATCACCAGCACCCAAGACAACCACTCCTAAACTTGCAACACCATCCCCGAAGGTAAAGGCAATCACACCAAAGATGGAGACACCAGTGCTGAAAACCAAGACCCCAACTCCGAAAGCTAAGACTCCTGCCACCGTCAAGAAGGCAGTGAAGATTGTTGCTGAGTCCCCCAAAAAGACGCCAGCCAAGGCAACACCAAAACCCAATACTCCGAAGGCTAAGACACCAAAAGCCAAGACACCCAAGGCCAAGACATCGAGGGCCAAGACCCCAGCAAAGGCGAAGACCCCAGGTCCCATGAGGTGGGCTGACATTGTGAAGAAGGGAGCATCCAAGCCGTCTGCTGCTTCTGCCGTACTCGTCTCTAAGGCGCTCAGGATAACGAAGGGCACCAAGGCCAGGCCGATGTCATCAAAACTTAAGACTCCAAAGGTTAGTTAAGAAAAACTTAATTATTCAGATAAGTTTGTGAAATTGTTAATGAATATTTACTCAACATCATTTAAAACTGGTGTTGTTTAAAATCATTACTTGGTCCTCTGAAGTATTTTTGGCAAGGTGTTACCAATTCCATATTCAAATATTAAATTTCAACCCCTTTTTAAATAGGCTTTTAATTTTCAACTGCAAATGCTAAATTTTTCAAGGATTTTTTTGTGTGGAAGAAGATACTTCATTGAAGAGAAAATTTTAATTAGGAATGATGTTTTAGATACTGTCGTACACGTCATCATTTTAAAGACATCTGATTTATTTAGCAAGGAACTTTTTTTTCTTCATCCAAAAAGATATTGGTTCAGCAAAAATACCAGTCAAAAAAAGTGTGAACCAAAACTTGTAAAACTTTTTGTTTTGTTTACTATTTTGACATTTGCTAATGGAAATAACAAGTAAGTTGTTAAAAAGTGCTATATTTTAAAGGCATTGGACACTATTGGTAATTACTCAAAATAATTATTATCATTAAACCTTTTTTGATGACGAGTAATGGGGAGAGGTTGATAGTGTAAAACATTGCGAGAAACAGCTCCCTCTGAAGTGACTAAGTTTCCAAGAAAGAAGTAATTTTCCAAGAATTTGATTTCAAGACCTCAGGTTTAGAATTTGAGATCTCGAAATCAAGCATCTAAAAGCACACAACTTCAAGTGACCATGGTGCGACAAGGGTGTTTTTTCTTTCATTAATATCTCGCAACTTTGACGACCGATTGAGCTCAAATTTTCACAGGTTTATTATTTTTTGCATATGTTGAGATACACCGACTGTGAAGATTAGTCTTTGACAATTACCAATATGGTCCACTGTCTTTGAAGGTATTGTTTTACCCAAAAATACACTGTTGTTTTTAACCCTAGAGATACATGTAGTTCCAATTGATTGTGTGGTCTAACAAAGGAATAAAAAATAAAATAAAAAAATATTCATTTCATTTTTAAGACATTTAAATGAGCATTTTCATTTCTCTTCATGTTCAGGGCAAGAGAGTGTTTGGAGTTGGCAGCACAGGTCATGCAGCATCTCCTGCTACCATCTTAATTGGTCGATCCAAACTAAAGGCCAAGACACCAGTCCGCACCAAGAAGGGCAGGAAGACGCCCTACAAGAAGCCACCTACCAAGAAAGAGATGGCTGCCGCTGTTGACACAAGCTTCACCGGTTTAGCCGACTTGATGACAACCCCATCGCCAAAGAAGGGTAGAAAGTCACTCCTTGATGCAGTGGCCAATCTCCTCACACCGGAAGGTCCTGGCTTCATGTCTGTGTCTCCTTTATCATCAAGAGTGGCAAGTCCACGCAAGAGCACATCCCCCTACAAGATGGTCTCACCACTTGTTCCTGGCCAGACTCCCATTAAGTCATCGAAGACGGTTACTTCCGCAGCAGCCCTTGCCGCCGTCAAAATGGCAGGTAAGAGAGTTTCAGAGAAATTTGTATCGCCACTCAAAGAAGGAAAGACACCAATGAAGACTGGTCAAGTTGTAACGGTGAAAGCTAAGACTCCTGCTAAAACAAAGACCCCTGCAGGTAAGAGAGTTTCAGAGAAATTTGTATCTCCACTTAAAGAAGGAAAGACACCAATGAAGACTGGTCAAGTTGTAACGGTGAAAGCTAAGACTCAAGCTAAAACAAAGACCCCTGCAAAAGCCAAGAGTCCTGCTAAAACAAAGACCCCTGCAGGTAAGAGAGTTTCAGAGAAATTTGTATCTCCACTCAAAGAAGGAAAGACACCAATGAAGACTGGTCAAGTTGTAACGGTGAAAGCTAAGACTCCTGCTAAAACAAAGACCCCTGCAAAAGCCAAGAGTCCTGCTAAAACAAAGACCCCTGCAAAAGCCAAGACACCTGTTAAGGCAAAGAGCCCTGAAAAATCTCCTCTCCTCTCTGGAGTTCGTCTCCTCATGAAGACGCCGTCAAGTGAGGCTGGGTCACCTGATCTGGCTGGAATTGCTCGCGTGATGAAGACTCCCAAAAACAAAGCTTCAAGTGCGAAGTCCACAGGCAGAAAATCGATGGGTTTGACTGGCATAAAGCGGATCATTTCCACTCCCAAAACTAAAGTACTTGACCCCTATGAAGACTTTGAAGGCATTCCAGATCTGTTCGTGTCCCCAGTACAGTCTGCTATTAAGGCCAGCGCTAAGAAAGCAACAAAACGCAAGGCTTCACCTGCACCAGCTCCATCTGCAAAACGTACTAAGGCCAATACACCTGCTAAGAAATCTCCTAAGAAAGTCGAAATTACAGCTCCTACCCCTGTAAAGCCGAAGGTAGCAACCCCAAGCAAAAAGTCACCGTCTCCTGTCAAAAAGACAGTCAAGAAATCTTCATCTGCTCCCGTCAAGACACAATCCCCTGCTCCAGTCAAGAAACAGACACGAGGCAAAAGAGCGGCCACAGAAGAAACTAAGAAGGCCACTCCAGTGAAACGTGGGCGAAGAGGGGCTGCTGTAAAGACCCAAGCTAAGAATGCTAAAACTCCATCTCCAGCAAAGGTACAGGCAAAGACTCCTCAAAAGCAGACGCGTCGAGGTAGAAAGCCAGCAGTGGCACCTGTCACTCCTGAGGTTTCTGTTGAACCAACACCAAAGAAGACACGGGGGCGAGCAACGAAGAAAGTAACTGTAAAGTCAGTTGTTAAAAAGACCCCAGCTAAAAAGGCTCCGTCACCAGAAAAGATTCCATCACCCGCAAAGACTCCACAAAAGCAGACACGTCGAGGTAGAAAGCCAGCAGTGGCACCTGTCACTCCTGAAGTTACAGTGAAACCCTCGCCAAAGAAGACACGTGGGCAAACGACGAAACAAGTAAAGACCCCAGCTAAAAAGGCTCCATCACCGGCAAAGATTCCATCACCAGCAAAGACTCCACAAAAGCAGACACGTCGAGGTAGAAAGCCAGCAGTGGCACCTGCCACTCCTGATAATACAGTGAAACCATCTCCAAAGAAGACACGTGGGCGAACAACAAAACAAGTAAAGACCCCAGCTAAGAAGGTTCCATCACCGGTAAAGACTCCCCAAAAGCAGACACGCCGAGGTAGAAAACCAGCAGCAGTACCAGCTACTCCAGAGGTTACAGTGAAACCCTCGCCAAAGAAAACGCGTGGGCGAGCCAAAAAGCAAGTAATTGTAGTCTCACCAGCGAAGGCTGCACAATCAACCAAGCCCATGGTAACACCCAAAAAGGCAGCCACACCAGCCAAGAAAGCGGCTTCAGCAAAGAAAACATCAACTGCAAAGAAAGCCTCCGCAACAAAACGAAAAGCTGATGATATTGTTGCTGTCGAGCCCAGTCCCAAAAAGACCCGATCAGGGAGAGGAAGAAAGGCTATCAGTTCGCCAGCACCACCCAAAAAAGCCCCCACAAAGAAAGCAGTCAAGCCAGCTGCTAACAAGAAAACCGTGACCCCAAAATCACCAGTGGTCACTCCAAAGGTCAGCCGATCTGGTCGCACCAGGCAACCAACGTCCAAACCAACTCCCAAGGCCAAGAAGGTAACACAAAAAAAGCAGGCAGCAGTCGCAGTCCTGAGCCCCAAGAAGACACGCCGAGGAACCATCAAAAAGTAAGATGCCTTTGAAAGTCAAAAGTGGTGAGTAGGATATTAGGCCGGATTCATGGAATTAGAAGTGGCTATGGCTGGAACACAAAAACTCATATTCTTCATTGTTGTGGTTGATGACCATAGCTGTAGCCAAAGTCACTTGATTTTGGGTCTTTTATCAATTACTATGCAGTTTAATTGGACCAACGTAAAAACTAAGAATAATATTTTAAAGACGACAAAACTATACTTAAAAAAAGAGCATAAGATTTAATGTGTGTAAATAAAGCTTGACTCTTGTAAATATTGTAAAATAACCTCTTTTTCAAATATAACTTTTAATTTTTTAAAGGCCTTTTTTGAGAAGTGACTGAAATTTCTAACTGTACATTCCTGATTTACCACTAATTCAAAACTTACAATGTTGTATCGGGTTAATTAAAAGGTAAATTTAGTCATTTTTGCAAGAACATGGCATTTTTGTTTGTACCTTAGTGGATTGGGGAAAAGAAACGTTTTCTTCCTATTAAATTATGATTTTAACTGTTAGTAACAGATTTTAAAACACCCCCAACAAGAGGCATTGATAAACGCGGGAGAAAAGTAGGAAATTGGAAAAGCGAAACCTTGGGGGTTTTTCTTTGCCTATTTTTTAAAAGTTTATATTACACTTTTTAAGTGGGGTGCATTCCAGTAGAAAGTGCATTTAGTGTTAAAATAAATCATTTCTATTATATTCTTTCTCTGCATACTTGACATTAGATAAATTTAACTTGTCAAATTTGCTCTAGGGCTCAGAAATGTGTATAAAATAAGCAGTGCCATGAAGCTGGACATGCATGACGTACTAGTGGGGAAAAATGCAATCTTCCATAAATTGCCTAAATCTTGGTACGTTGAATATGTTGTGTTATTTCATGATAATCCGCTTTGCATAGTGTGCCTCATTTGTCATTTTAATTGCAACTGATCCTGGCTCTGACTAAAGTGCGCTTTTGCTAGGTTGAAGCCTGCATTTGACTAGCTTTTAGGATTGTTCACAGCTAGTCTATTTTGTTATGATTAGAAGTGAAAGTAAAGTCTTGCAGAAACAGTGACCAATTCTTAGACTGGGAGTTATAATAATAGACTACTTCCCAAAATACCTGGTGCCCAATGCGAATTTTTTAGCTGTAGAATAAAGGGTATTCTATTCATGCTGGTATAAATTTAACGACCAAAATGTGTCACTAACTTGACCAGCATGTACCACCAGCAATCCACGTTTTTAACACCCTTAACTACTTAGTGTTTGCGAAGCAGTGAAAGAGTTACACATGAGACATGGGTCCTGGGGTGGATTTCACAAAGAGTTGAGACTAGTCTTATCTCGAGTTAGGACGAGTTACTCGTCCTAACTTAGGACTAGCCACATGTTTTGTATATCTCCTAGGACTAGTCCTAACTCTTTGTGAAATCGACCCCTGTACTCCTGTCAAGCATTAAGTACACCTTGTACAAAACAAAAAACTGACTATTTTATATTTCAAATAAAAGTTGTACATGCAACATGACGAGTGCCGATGAGGAAATGTTCGACAATCAAAACATTTCTTATTGAAGGATATGGGTCTTTTTCGTAGCAGTTTTAATAATGCTTTTTAATGGAGATTTATTACCAAGGGTTTATAATTACATAGTTTCTACTGATGATTGTTTAGATGATAGAGTTTGTAAAGTGAAGTTGATACTTGATTAGGTGAAATGTAAATAAGATAGTTTTTTAGATTTTCTCTTGGATTTGTTTGTAATGGATTTCCAGTTCAAGTCTTCACACGGTCAGCCATGACTGTTCCAGTGCTCAGGGGATGGAAACTTTTACATTTAAAATAAAAATCATTTCTACTTTAAAGATCTGAATATGTACATTGATTGTAAAGTGGTAGTTTTTTAAATGTGTGGTGCCATGAGTTGGTTTTATATATTTGTGTCTGTTGTAGATTGTAACTGTGTTTATTAAGAGATGGCTTTATGCGTCATTTTTAATGTATGCTACTATGAGTAGTAACGGGGCGAGCAGGAGTTTTCCTCTTGCTTTGTACCTGTGGGTGGTGTGTATGCAAATATTATTACAAGTCCTGAGGAAAGGCAAAGTGTTTGTTCAATGACAGGGTGATTTTAGTCTGTTGACTACCAGGTCTGTAATTTCATCTTTGAACGTGTTGAAAGTACAAGGCCATTTTCATTTTGAAAGGGCACTTTCATTGCAAAATCTTGAAGTCCATGGGAAACTTTTAAAGGGCACCAAGGCCTCTGTGGCCTGTGCAGGGCACCAAGGCCTGTGCATAATTTCAGCCCTGGACTACTGTTTCTAACATAAGAGTTTGACAATGGTGGGGCACTAGATGAATTTCAAAGTGGACAAAAAGTTCAGAGATCAACTTACTGACCTACTCTACTGCATATCTTGTAAATTATTTCGTTCATAGGTAGAAAAACAGTGTGCTTGACTTGATGGTCAACGTCACATTTGTTTTTTGCCTTTAGTATTCCAGTGAAGTGAAAATCTGGCCTTCATGTGCCTAATGCCCCTGTGATCAGTACTGGTGTTTGTTCTCAAGAACTGTAATGACTACTATACTCCATGTATTACAGAGTGGTGAACGTTAAGCTTGGGCGGTCCCTTCGGTTACCCGGTTCTACCCGGTTCCAAATTGAAAACCGGACTTGCGGTTCCACTCTTCTGTGGAACCGGGTACCCGCTTTTGTCGGTTCCGATTTTAAAAGACCGAGTCCCAATTATAAAAGGCTCTGTGAAGCCGATCCTGCGACGAACCGGCTCTAGAAATTGAGGCTTGATGTTGAAAGCGGTGACCGCAGATACAGTGTGCAAAGGCTTCAAGCCGACATGAGTATCAACTATCACATGTGGCTGCTGCATACACAGTGCACACACAGGCATCTTCTACAACCACCACATGTATGCATGTACATGTCATGCATATACATGTACATGTATAGACAGCACGTTGTGATTGGCTGCCGATATATCCATATTCATAAAAGCTTGCCCCATGCACAAAACACACAGTGCTGTATGTATGTATGTACAGGCATGTACAGGCATAGTACACTTGTATGTACTACGGATGTACTGCACTACGGACATACTGCTACACAACGATCGTACTGCCGGCTAAATCAAAGACTTGTTTAAATGCAGGGAAAATAGGTGCTCGGTGGCACGATGTCTGATCATTGGGGTGGGTATTCTGGTATTTTCTTTAAAAATAGATCGGCTCCAATTGTGTGTGTGTGAGCTCGGAACCGATGTCTGATTAACTTGGTTATTTTCAGTTAAAATAGATCGGCTCAATTGTGTGTGTGTGAGCTCGGGACGGGCGGCTTATGTTTTATATTGAATTGGAACCGGGTATGTCTCAGAACCGAGCTTTTTTTCGGAACCGGAACCGAGCCCCAAATTTCTGGAACCGCCCAAGCTTAGTGAACGTGTAATCAAACTAGTGGCACTACTTGAAGGGTAATAAGCTTGTCACACAAGGCGTTTTTTACAGGCAACTTCCCGATCAACCAACTGCATTGCATGCACAATTTGGATATGTAAGATATCACAGAATTGAAATATTTTATGCCTTGTGTTTCTAAGGAATTGCGTAACCATAAACCTGTACATTGGTTTTTGTGACAGCCTTTACATGGCATGGTAGTAAAAGTGAAAATTTGTGATGGATATTGATGGAATGACTGGAATAAAAAAATGAAATCTTCAACATTGAGCTTTGACTATTGATTATCATTTTTGGCTAAAGTTATCAATTATTTGTTTTTAAGGTAAAAAGGGGAGGGGGTTGCATTGTTCCGTCTTTGCATCTTTGGACCTGCAATTGGGCTCAAATTTGAACTGATGACTATTTTTTGGTTTATAATAAACAGGACCGTTTCCAAACTTGAGTACCAACAGCAGGCCATGGGTAAACGGGGGTTACGGTAAAATATGGGGGGGGGGGGGTTGACTGGGGCATTGTTCCCTCTGCATCCCCATGGATCTGACACAGAAGGGGCGGGGCTACCCTCCACTTTTTTCATTGTGTTAAAGTATAAAGAATCCCCCCCCCATTTTGTGTGGTTAATGTTTGCTTGGGATCTCAGGAATTCTTTAAAGAGGATTAGAGGTGCAGTTTTAGTCAACTTGTTTCTTTATCTTGTCTACCTTTTAATGGAAAATTAACCAACAAAGGGCAAGAGGGGTTTATTGGGGCAAGGACTACAAAGAAAAACACCATGCCGTTATCATGGGTGACCCATCATGCTCTTATGACGGCCTCCTCCATCCCTGGATCAAACTGGTCAAGTTGAACATTGAACAACCTCTTCTTTATCAGAAGTGTCCCCCACAAAATGTTAGCTATCTCATCTCATTCTTTGACCTTTCTTTGACAATTATTAGTTTCCCCCTGCAATGACAATTATTAATACAGCCCTTCTCGACTGATGATACTGCGGCATTTGGGGGTCTGTTCTCAGTTTGGTTTGCCAGCGGCTGGCAGAGGAGCGGCAATGAAACATAGCATTATTTTACTCATCCACAAGCCGTTGAGAGATTGCCAGCAATGATGGAGGGATGATCCAAGTTTGGAGACAGGTGTAGCCAAGACTCTACAATTAAAACCACATGCAGTGAGAGAAAGTATTGCTCAAGACGCAACAGGTAATAGAGGCAAGGATGAGTCACACACTCCAGAGGGCGCATCGAGGTACGCCGGAACAAACGACAAGCTAGCGTTTAGGCGGGAAAGTCAGGTAAGCCGAGCTGAACACATTTTTCGTAATCCTTTTGTAATCCTCGACGAGTGGTACAACAAAGTCTTTTGCCGTGAGCTATTGTTTTAGTTTGACATCCAGTTGAAGAGCCGTGGGCAAGGGTGTTACAGTTCGGTTTGCCGTAATTAAGACCATTGGGTTTCTAAATGTCGAGGCAAATTGCCTTGAAGATCACTCAAGTTCACAAGAAGGGGGCAAACGTTGAGGTATTTTTAAAAAAGGAATGGGGAATATGAGAGACAGTACCGCTGGATCATGGAGAAAAGGGTATTTCATTAACATGGTTTACTCTTTTTTCTACTAATCCACGATCCACGTTAATGATGATGTCAAAAGGTAAAGGCAGAACCTTTTCAGACAACAGGCCTATGGGTTTACGACCCCGGATGTACGACACCATTGAGCAATTTTCACCAGCATGCTTGCTCAATCGTTTAGGGAATCGTGCACTTCTTAGGGGTCATCCTGCTCCGTCCATCCAGTGATGGACACCATTCTGTGCTCACTGGGATGAGGGCCGTCGGAGCTTGATTAGAGCATATAGAGGAAGTCCTCCACACCCAGAGCACTCAAATAACGAGGTCAGTAGTTTGTTGGTGGCCCAGAACAGTTTGAGTGCTACTCACAACTTCATTAAATTGAAGACGGGTCACTATATTCAGACGATTTCTTGCGGTCATCCTGACGTTTTGGTTTTGGACTTATATAAATTAAGGGGCCAAAATACAAAAAACCCAAATGCAACCATTTGAATTCCAAACAGGGGAAACGCGAAAACGCGCCAAAGAGTCACTCTTTCAATTCAGTTTGTGACATAATGCAAAAGAGGTCATTTTGGACCTGTGACTTGGTTTTTTGTTTTGGGGTGGTGGGTAGACTGGGGTTACTTCAGGAAAATGACGTGTACAGTGTCTACATTGCTAGGCCTACCTCAACGTCAACTCCTAAAACTGAATAATGGATCCGAGAGGAGGGTCTGTTGGGGGGGGGGGGGGCGGGGGGGGGGGGGGGGTGGAGGGAAGGGGGGGGGGGTCAATATTCCAAAATAAACCGTGTATCACAGAAGCCGTGGGATTGTCCGTGGTGTCACGTTACCTGCCAGACTAATACCAGCTATATTGTCGCATGCTAGTGTTGCGTCATTCCTGATAGAGTCTCTAGAGTTCACTCCCATTTCGAGCTTGTACAGGAAACGACACATCATCGTAGAACAATACTGTGAACCATTGGGATATGCGTGATGAAGTACCAGTGCTTCTGTTCTGACAGTTCATGACGTGGCACGTAAGCAACCAGTGGTCTTGGCAAAATCATGTTTAAAGGAACATTCCAGTCTCATTCAAGAATGACAGCGAATATACACAGAAATATAGGGAGATAAAACCATACAATATTATGTTTTCCAGACGTCTTTAAGTTCTTTCAAGTGAGTCCCTAGTCTTGACAAGGGCGCCACCAACGGCATTATTAGCTTCCCCAGAGTATAGCAAGTGCATACATCAATAGAGGTATGAGCATTGTCAAAATAATAATACTTTCAGCAGAAATGAAAGTTGGGTGGACACACTTTCCCCCGTTCGGCCTTGCTTTGGTTACATGGATGGGTTATAAAAGAACTAAAAAGCAAATTGGACTTTAAAAGGAATATTTTAAAGAAATATCTTAAAAGGATGATCAAACTGCGCTTTAACTACAGTCATTGAATTTGTAAAGAATGGAATAAGCTGAAGTGGTGAGGAATGTAGGTTAATTTATTTCCTCATTGTTCTGCATGATGATCTAATAACTTGTGAACAATAATGACAGATTGGTTTTTCTGTCTGGCTGAATGCACGTGACACACGTTACACTAGACACACCGAGACCGATGCACTCTCAATATCCTTGTTTTTTTTTCTCTCACTCGACTTCAAATTTCGTAATATCACATTATTAATTTTTGACCCAAGTACAGTTGATTTTTATTGTATAATCTATGGGTCTCTATGATTGGTCAAATATGACACAGAATTTTAGATATGCGCTTTATTTTTACTGAGTAAATGAAAACAAACTGATTGATTGTATAATAGTATGACATCAAAGGTAATGTAATCGTGTTATACGGTCATCCGGAGGTGGGGGGGGGGGGGAGGCAAGGGGTGGGCGGGGGCGGAGTCACATCAGTGCCCACTTTCAATAACCTTAAAGTGTTGTTTTCAGAACTGGATGAGGGTGTGATTATTGTAAGAAAAGAGAAAGAAAACAATCAATGTAATGATTAATATTGTGACTGAAGCACAAACCTCTTTTTGAAGGGAAACTTTTCTTAAAAAGTACTCTGTGAATTTAAAGGAAATTTACTATAATTCATCTAAGAAGATCGATAAATGACAACTCATCAATACAGAAACAACAAATACAAAAGTAACTCATTAAAGCTATTTTTTAAAACAATATCATGTTGTTTATAAGATAAACGAGATTCTTGGTTATATACTATAATCTTAAATTCCCTTGAGTGTGCAGTCGTGGTGATTTTTCAGTGTTGAAGTTTGAGTACAAAATTAAAACAAGTTATTTCTTATAATGGCAATACATTATTTGCACTCATATATGCAACTACTAGTTGGTTCGCTTGTGTTATTACGAGGTGTGACATGTTAACTCCAGTTCAATTTTGAAGTTGGCACTGCTAAAAAAGACAGAGCGAATGAATTTTCAATTTTACTTTTATTCCCTTTTCTGTAAAATTGCAGTTTAAGCACTTATCCTAATTCCCTGGGTTGAATAACTTCTTCACACATGCGCAAGTTTCAAGAACCGTGGAAATTTTAGATCCGCAATTTTTGTTCAAATAGAGAGGAAGAGAGAAAAGAAAATAGTGGAAGAGATTGAAGTGGGGACAACCGACCGAGGAGAGTGTTTTTCCAGCGATTTTATCGTTCCGCTTGCTTGGCAAAGAGAGGCAGGGACAAGCCGCCCGGTCATCTTCGGTTCGGACAGTGTGATTCCCCCTGAACGGTTTAATTGCGGCATCGCGACTCGCTTCTTCCCCGGTCCCATCGAGCCTACCGCCCCCAGCACAAGTACCCTCGACTCGGTAGACGGTCCCCTCGTGACTTCCTGCTCGCTGTGCCTGGTGGGACCCGGCAAGTCCCAGGGTTGGGACACTTCAGCCGGGGGGAAATTGGACCCATTTCCTGGCGAGGCTCTGGCGACGGGTCGGTCGCCAAGCCGTTCTTTCCCGTGCTGAGGATCGGGTTGCGAATGCGGGTCACTAGCGCAATACAGAAAACAGGAATTTATGTTTCCCGCCCAGTGGATCAGTTTTCTTGTTTCATACGGGAGTGAGTGCCTCGAAGCGCATTAAAACTCATTCCACTCTTCAGTTTTATACTGTGTTAAGTAGATAAATGACTTATTTTGAGCTCTCGACTCCCATTTTAATAACCAGCGCCACACCCCTTACACCAACCTCACTTTGTACTTCAATCCGTGATTTCCGAAATTTGAATAATACCCAGGATTAGTTGCTCACAATCGGAAGTGCTTCATACTCTCTGTAATTATTATTTTTGCTGCCAAATTGGGAATGATTCTTGGATGGCAGAGGAAATTGCCAGCGTGCATAAATTCTTCCAATAAAAAATATAAAAAAGGAAGACAAAATGTCGGCAGAAATCCAGCCGCGTTGTAAAATTATACACGTTAGGCAGAACGCCAACCTAATATAGGAGTTACTGATATTTTAAGACATCAAGTGAAGAAGGCTTTACGGTAATTGGACAAAGAATCTGATATGATTGGTGAATAGTTTGGTCGTCGTTTTCTTGCGTATGACATTAGTAATCAAGCCAATAAATGCACGTGACATACGTGAAGTGAAAAAATGAAGAAAATGGATGTTGAGGGCGCACTCTGGAGTAACCGTTATTTTCCTTTCGACTAGCTAGACTTGTGGCTGTGGTATGACTATTGGACCCGTGTGCATGTATGAGTGGAAACTTGGGTCCAAAGTAGAGCATTCAGATGACGAATCAAGCTTTGTTAAGCCGCCGGGAAAGCAATGAACACCAATGGGATAGAAGGCAAAAGCCAATGCTCAAGTCTGAATTAAATGCGGTATCTTCATTTACATTTTTGTTTAAACTACCACAATATTCCCATCCATGTTACGCAGTCTCTGGTGTGCGTTGTGCTACTGTGTACTCATGGGTGAATTGTTATCTATAATTCGGTATCTCCCTTTGGAGTGCAAACCGCACAGATTCTCAGCGGTCATTTATGTATATTTTATACCCTTTATTCTAATGCATTGGTTGATAGATGGATAGGAATATCAGACCCTGATGATCCCCCCCCCATCTGATGAATGTTTTCAATTACCTGCCCATTATGACCCTTACCAATAGCTGAGTCAGTGAGTTCGAGTTTGCCCATTCCCACCTGGGCCTGATTGCACCTGGGCCTGGTTATTGAACATGACTTCCCTTTGTCGATAGCTGTAGCGTTTGTAACCTTTCAGGAATACTTTAACAGGTTGTGCCGACCACAAGTAATGCCCACTACTTTCATTTTGGCAGTAATATTGTGTTTGTTTAACTGTTATACTGTTGTAGGCCTTAGAAGAAATGTTGGCCCAGTTTTTTTGTGACATGGTATTTTTGCTCCGTTTTCGGGATGCAACTTTCATCCGTGTTTTTATTTGAGGGACGTGTATTGTGATTTTTTAGGATGTACCCACCCCTAAACCGTCTCAACATGCCCCATCCCTCTCTTGTCCCTACCTAGACTTGATTCAAGTCCCATTCTCGTGTGAGAGGTCCCTAAGCTATTACCTCAACTTACTATGAAACAACCCCGTAGCATACAGTACAGTGCGCGCTCGCCGTCAAAATGTGGAACAGGTTTTGGAATGCAGAGCATCACAAAACAGTAGTTTTCTGGGGATGGCACGGGATTGGGACTTGAGTCAAGTCTAGTCCCTACCCTTTACGGGCCGTAATATTTTCTTACTCATTGAATTTAAAATTACACCCGTATTTTTCCCCCTTAAATTTCATCCTGCATTAGGCCTACTTCTGATGTACAACCTGTTGACATTTCCTGAAATGTTCAAAAATGTTCAATATTGCTTATGTTAATAGACTTGGCAACGAAGAAAAACTAGAACGTTGATAGTGATACGATATTTTCAAGCGCATGTTTATCCTGAGTTTTGGTGAAATTTATGTGCTAATGTGAGGACATGTAAATTGTTTGTCTAAATATATATATATATATATATAACTTATTTAATTGTGCTCATAAATAAGAATAACTGATGATTATTTTTCGTCTTCGTGCTCAAGAGAATACATCTAGTAGAACGAGTCTCTACCTCTCAAAAAGAAACATCCCAAAACAACCCAACAAACAAACAAACACCAGACACAAACAAAATGAACACTATGTAAGTAATATATCTGCCCAACAACCAGTTGAACATACGACTTAATAATAATATTATTTGAAATTTATATTGCGCCACTTACATACAAAATGATCAAAGGCGCAGAACACTTGTTAAAAAACACATAGTGGAAGAAAAAGACAAATAAAAAAGACTGGTCACCAGGCCAATGCCATAACAAAAGTATGGGGATACGTCTCAACAGAGAACTAATAGTTACTTCAAATGAAAAGTTTAGAATCCAAATAACTTGATTGTGTTTGCCAATTTACCTTTGCCATATGGCCTTCGTCACTTTCGCTGAGTAACGATGACTTGTCTTTAAGACGTAGACGTGAATGCCAACCCACCCAGTCTCTGATTTCTCTTGAAGGTGAGGTTCGAGTCCCCTTCATACATGTTCTTTTCTGTCATGTTCTTTTCTGTCAATAAAATAAATAAAAACATGCACTGGCAGATTGAGAATGGGCATGTGAGATTGAGTGAAGTGATAGTAAAGTTAAATATACTTTTTGGTTTTGGAATCGTTATAATTGTTTTAATCCTATACAAATGTATAGGTGTATACAATAAAACTAACATTTAGAAATTATTTTTCGAAAGGTTGCGTCCAATTTTGTGGCGTTTTTGAGATAAAGCCGAATCTGGAGCGAATAATGGCCACGCTAGAAGAACAAACCTTGAAAGGAATACACAATTTGTTCAATTTTCTGGGTATTAAAAAAAAATAAAAAAATTATAACCCAATTTTGATGCCCTCGGGCAATGTTTCTCCTTTTGTAAAGAATGTTAAATTAATCTTTTATTTTGTGTGATTTGAATGTCTTTTAAAATTGTAAATTCATGATGCAATTCTGGCGTTTGACCGCGAATGTTTGAATGTTTTTAAATTAACCATAAACCATAAACCATTAAAACTGATATCTTGTTTTACATTACCACATTACTTCGAAGTGAAATGTTTCTAAACCTGCTTTATAATACCGAATTCTGCTGTAGGTTTCTAACCGAAGGCTTTGAGAGTGATTACCTACGTATGCCTTCATTTTAAATACTGGTTGAGCCAATTGCATGATCAGCAGAACATTAATCCGCTAAGTAACATTTAGTGGTAAACCAGTTATAAAGTGGTTTACCTGAGGGAATTTGGGCTGATTTCAGCTCGACAAAACAAGTTATAACATAGTTGGCCCTTCGGAGAACCACCAACGTATCATGTTTAATAATGGTTGTACCTTGTATCACACTATGATAGTAAAATTGTTTTTGGTTTAAGATCTTAATATTAGCCGCTGTGATTTGTTTTCACAAAAATGTCATTGAAATAGTCATAATGAAAATGGCTTTATTTTATTTATCAATTACATTACATTTTATACAAACAATCGAAAGAACACCCTGGGCAGAGAAATACGGACAAGTATAGGCATAGATTGTTTTTGTTTCCATCAGGTCCCATCCACAATGATTTATAAAAAGAAAATATCTATAGGCTTCATCTTGGCTTGTTCCTCAAGGCAGTCTCCGCATCCTCCTCCTCCTCCTACGTTACTGGATGAAGTGTTGAAACTTCTTCATGGTCACCCCTCCTTTGCAAAGCACACATCCGTAGCCAAGCCAGTCATGGCCCATCGCGACACTATAATAAACATACTCGAGTTCAGCATCCTCCCTCCCCCGTTGGAGGGCTGGGGTTAAATCGGGCGTGTTTCCTACATATCTCCAGTCATCATGGAGATGTGTATACGGAGACTTTGAAGTTAAATGATGGAGCGACCGGGCAACAACGGCACACGGCCGGCTTGCGACTTGCCGTATCGCTCGGTCGGGAGCCGGGGAGTGGGTGGGTATGATTCCGGGGGAAACTCATGGCTTATAGGCTAGAAAAGGCGGTTTAAAAAAAGGGAACAGCTGGTTGATTTTGCCCGCAGCGACTGAGGAGTGAGAGGGGAAAGGGAAAGCAGCAAAGACAGAGAAATGTTGCGGGGAGAACGGACCGTGTCGTGGGCTATTAGGGGTCGGAGTCACAGCAGTCAAAAACTAGCTTGGTGGACTCTGCTTCACGTAGTAATATTGACTGTTGGTGAATGGCGAGTGATTGCTTTCTAGCCGTGGTGTGTGTACGGGTGATCGAACCCAACTTGCCCGGGGACTCTGGTCTCTGTTGTATCGCTCCTCTGTCTCGCTTCTCTATTTGCAGGGGTCAGAGTTGTCCATGCCCCGCGCGATCCGAGAAACTTATTATTAGAAGATTTCCTTGAAGGATATGTGATGATTTGTTCGAACGAAGGACACAATTTTTAATGTTTTAAATCAATTTGTACCGCCGGCCTTGTATGAATGATTTAGATTTCTTCATAGGATGCGAGGTTTCCATGCTATATCAATAAAATCACGTTTTGTACATACCACAGGTTGTAAATGTGATAAAAAAGGTCATTACCGAATTGGTTTTCAAGGTAAACTTGTTAATGCTTTTATTTTCTAGACAAACACCAGAACAATAATATCTGCCAAAGTCTCAGTCTCTTTAACTGAATAGACTGAATTTACTTCTTGTTATGGAGCGTAATGCATGATGACGAATGTATCCCCAAAACTGATATATCACATTTTTGGCGGATGATGAAATAACACCAGGCCCGGAAAGTTTACATCGGAAATAGGGCCTACTGAGCTCTATGTATAAGTGATCGTTGTTTGCATTACACACGGCCAGTTTCATTCTTTTTGACACAGTGATCATCATTTACCTTTTATCAATTTGAGTTGAAAAACATCAACAAATAAAAAAACAAATAAAAAACTAATCCTAGAGAAACAATTTGAGACGCTGCCATTCAGCGTGGTTTTATAAGTAGGCCCTATGTTATTGTCTTAATAGGCTTATATTTATACATGTATGTTTAAAATTGATAAGTTCGCCAAGAGACAGCCATGTTACTCACATTTGACCAATCTTATTATTTTCCGTTTAAGATGATTTGATTTGGGTCATAGAGAAGAACAACTAAAGAAGCGGTTTGTCGAAATGCTTTCTCAAAAACACAATAAACTTCAAACACACCAACAGAAGCAAACGACGATAACAAAAAGATTAGTAGAACAATAAGGACAATAAAAATAATTAAGGTTATTAAGAATTCCTAATGCGATTTCACACAATTGGAAGAAATTTTGTTTTCGATTTTTTTTTGCAAAGACTTTTGGATGAAGGTGTACATAATTGTGATCAGCTTTTTAAGTTTAATTTTCGGCTTTGAGATTACCGCCTTACAACTCATCGGCAAGAGTTCCAACAGCTACCATGGGGAAATTAAAACTCGCTTTAGCATATTACGTGCTGATGGATAAATCACACCAGCCGGGCTTAAAGGAGCACTCGCCACTTGAAACTTTTCTGCAAAGGCCGAGTGGATTCCTATTAACAATACATCCTATGTTCATATTTGCAATTATAACAGTGGTTTTATAGTGTAAGTAATGAGATATGACGTCATTTGTCAACGTCAATCGACAGGCATGCCTGCAGGGACAGCATGGATCGGGACAGCATGGGTTTAAGAAAGAATAATGGTCGTTCGAATGCACCTTTAAGAATGTGCGAAAAATCCCATCAGTGTTGGTTTCTCGTCTTGGGATTAGAAGGAATGATCAAATAAACCGCCAAAATTACTCGCACCGCAATCTTTTTTCTCTCCCTCTCTCCTCTTTTCTTATTTTCTTTCTTGGTGTCTTTATGTAACCATGGACCGTCTTCACTAACGATGCTGTCTCATACCCGGGTCGGCAGCGACAGAAGTCGGCAATGAGTGATTTGGTATCACTGCGTGTTTTGATCACTTCACTCTGTGATTATCGCCGAAATATAACCATCGCTTCTGAACTCAGGTATCAAGAATATCATTTCGGAACCTTGCCCCAAGGTAGCAGTCATGAGCATAGGTTATTTTTCTATGATGTAACATGAACAATTTGATTAAATGTACAGAGAACAATGATACCTGAGGATGACTTTGCCAATATAGCGGTCTGCAGCAATCACACACTCAAACCGTTTATATACAGCAAGGACCATTGGTATATGGTCTAAGCCTCACTTCTTGATAAGACGTCTACAAGACTAAAACCCCTTGGTTTCTACCACTTCTCGTTCCCCCACTGTTGTGTTCAGCATAGAAACAGTCACTGGGGCACAGTGTATGGATATTGTCTTTTTAAGTACTAGAAGTAAAACTGTGAACCAAGTACAAACTATACATTGAGCAAATATGAGTGCACGTAACAACACTGCCGTCACGAAAGACGTACATATGGCCAGATATAATTACAAAGATTCCAAACGCGTGTGTGTTTTGGGCGACTTGAGATTTGTCAAAGGCCTACAGGTAAATTCAATACAATCAAAATACTTCGACAATTACGCTATCAACAAATCTTAGAGTGGAGCGAACGTCGCCAATCGCTGTGATACACGTATTATTTCGCTGCCAGTTGTCTTCTCTATAGATCCCAATCAATTCTTGAAAAACCTTGCTACTTGTTGCAACTAATTATTCTAAATTTGGCTAAAAACAGATCATTAGTTTCTGCTTCAGTCTAATCTCACTCTTTTTTTGTCATTAAAAATCAAACAAAAAGCAAGCACGCTATAGCTAGACAGTCGCCGACAACAAGTTTTTGATTCCTGACTGGATAATTTGCGTTTTAATGAGGTAAAAAAATTCTTACAAGTTGTGGACTGTCGCGGAGCAATCTGTTATGGACAATTGGAGACCGTTTCTATTCCACGTGTGCCGTATCAAATGGTATCCCATGTGGCTATTACGTAAACCGAATGGGCCTAATTACCAAGGCGTTTTGTGAGTGGCAGCGTGTGCGTCTTGGTCACCCAATTAACGGGGAGATAATGGTGTGGAATATACTGATATCGCTTGCAAAATAGTCTTAATTATCTGTTCACGTTGGAATGCTATATAGATGTCCTGACGTCCCTGATGGTTGGTACGATTGTAAATCGTGTCTGTGGAAACCTGTGGTGTTAACGTTTAAATGAATACATGTCTATCCCTGTTGGTTGTCTTTGTGTATTGGGGGAGATAAAACAACAAGTATGGAGAATGAAACAGGTGTAATGGAACAAATCAAAATATCTTCTAAAATTTTAAAAGAAGTCCTATAAGTATAATTTGCTTATTTTACAACCTTGTTTGTTATAATATTCAGATTATTAATGATTTGTACACCCAGAGCCTGACAGTCTTCTTTGTCAAGAAAATGGACTTACGTCTTAATCCTTCCATTGACTCAATTCAAGATCTCCAGTTCAGTTCCCGGGAACATAAACTTACGGGGTGGGCATAACATGATTTTTGTATTCTGGTTTCTATTCCGCGAAAAGGAATATAATAAACATTTTTTTGTAACATGCGGCATAGTAAAAACGGGATGTCGGCCTGAACACAGAAGGGCATGCATGGCGATTTAAAACATAGGTTATAAAAATAGGTTTCGATTTAGTTCTCGTGAAAGTATCGCACTTGTATCCTGTATAAACATCTTGAAAAAAAAAACACGGAAACAAATAAATAAATAAATAAATAAATAAATAAACGAATGTACTTCCAGATTGGTGATAATGTACTTATCAATTTTGAAATCAGGATTTTACCGTTGTAAAAGTGTTGTTAATTAATTCAATGTAAACCGGAGCGATGTGTGACGGATAAAGCTATAGGCCTATCCCAAAATTAAAATCACAACTCTTATTTCAATGATATTGTTTTTTCCTCTCCCTTATCCTTTCGCGATTTTATTTGAGGCTTCCATGAACCCCGTCCCGTCATGACATATAGGAACTTAGTACGAGAGACTCATTTTTAGCACCACGCAGATCGGGCCGGGTTTAACCGACAGATGGGCCACAGCGCCGGCGGCGGTACTCTCGCCGTACCGCCGTGCCGTGTGCATTATAAACTCGCTAGGTCATCTTCTAAAGGCACTGGGCATGTAACAAAGACACGGCGGGCAGCAATTTAGCTGCTGTCTTCAGGTATTGGTATTCGACTACGAACAAACTATAGACCCTCATATCCTGGGTTTGGAAAGTGAAGGGAAAAAAACATACATTTAAAAAAAAACAGATAAAAGACAACCGGTGAGCTCCCAAAATCCGCAATTATGGAAATGATATACAATTTGATTCTTTTCAAGGATTTCTGACAAATGTGCGGATATTCTAGAAAAAGAAAACTCGACCTTCCAGTCTCCCTTTTTTAGCGGGACACGGCTAGTGATCACACCCGTCAACTCGTTACGAATTTCCGGCACCAGATGCCCCAAATGGTCCGGCCAGACAAAACCTTTTTTTTTATTGCCGATTCAACATCACTCTCACCTAATATGACAATTTCAAACCAGAGCAGGTTTTTCTTTCTTTCTGTCTTTTATTTATTAATCACACAGCCTAGTTTACACCGTACATAAATTCCAGACAAGTTTGAATGCAGTCCAGGTCTGCATTGATTCCTAATAATAACAAATACAAACAGGTTTATTTAAAATATATTCAATCATTTTGTATATTGATGCTTTCCCAGTTTATCTTCGTTACAATTAAGCACATGTGAACTAACTTTCAAACTTGACACACCAAAAGGCACACCGGCGACTTAGTGTTGTGATGTGATAGAAAGTTTATGTTATAGGCATAGGCTACTGTATACTTGTGTTGCTATGGGTGGGATTTATAAGTGTTTCTCAATTTTGCATAAATATTTGCTTGTTTGAGTCTGAAATGGTCAACAACGCAATGTCAACATTAGCCTGAAGGCGATGGGTGACTGTTGTCTTATTCAATATTATAAACATAAGTTTGTATACTTATTATTTTTTACGCAGAGCTTAAAATGAACGGATGTTCCAAAAATCACTTTTTAATATATCCCACACAGCTCATCCAGCAAAATGGACAGTATCTTGTAATGTATTCCCCGAACAAAATCATCCCGTGAACCACCTTCATAATCGTCACATTCTTCAGAAGCCGTTTCATTGGAATCATTTTTTGTTTTATTACCAGAGCCAGAACCATAGCTCAAGCCTCCCCTCCGATTTGACGTTATATCCCTAAAGGTCCTTGCCCACATCTTGTATACATATGATAATCGCCAGCACTTAACAGCGTTAAAAGCAAACACTTTTGTTCACCAGGGGGGAGCTTGCACTGCTGAAGTTGCTAGAGCTCACGAGAGGGTACAAGGTGGCGGGGATACCGGGCGCATGGACCGGGGCGTGGCCGCCCATTAAACCTTTTATCTTTCGGTTAGGACGTGTAGACTCAAGAGGGTGAGGAAGTGTTGGACAGGCTACTGAACACTTAACCTCGAGATTTGTGGGTATCTTTTAGTTGTCTTCAAGTACTCAGTCAGATTGATTGGTTAGGCATAATGGGCAGGCATACTTGAAAAATAAAAACATAACGGAGAAGACATTATTGTTGTTCTGTCAAAGTCAAGCGAGCGTGACGACTGACTACTTATGGCTAAACATCACAACATTGCTGTTAATTTCCTATGGACTCCATTGTAAAATACTATCAATAGAAACCGTACAATTTATACAGGCAGAAAGATGGTTTGAACGAACAACCGAAATACAACGGAAAACACCGGTAGCTCTTAGCCCCAATTCATGAGACACAGCACATACAGTTTGCTCCAAAATGATGTCCAACATTCTCGCATGAACAACATTTTCAATTAGGCAAAAAATTTGCATTTTTTAATAATTGAAAGTTAATTGTTTTGCGAACCCATTTGTTGTCAATCTGTCGATTTAGAGCTTATTTATCGTTATGCAAGATTTAAGGGGCATGGCTGGTACACAAAGAGGGTGTTGTGCTCCGAATATAAATTACACACGAACCATGTGGACTCAGAAAAGACTGTTGTCCAAAAGAAAAACCCCGACGTGCCTCCCTTAATTGACATAAGATAACAAATCAACCTTGCTTGAAATTGCACTTTAAATTTTCAAGTGCTTTCGCGAACGACTGTTCATGGGGCAAGCCGCATTGCTCCTCCCCCACCTTGCGGATTACCGTTCTGAAGAATCACTTTATGGCGCGGTAATCACCCGAGTGTTACCCAGGATTGTGTTGTTCCCAGTGGGTGACTTTGGTGGGAGAATCGGCTCAAGTGCACGGGTGAGGGGGTTGAGGTTGTCCGGTAACCATACAAAAAAAAAATCGGCAAATTTATATTAGGTAGATATCTGAAATGCCGATGATGCTAGATGGGATGGTCCTATGCTGGGAAAATATATACACGATTTTCACTCAATCCCAGCATATTGAGGGTTATGTTTAGTCAGGATGCTCATAGGATAGAACTCAGTGACACGCGACGGTAATAACAAACGTGGCATAATGCAATCATGCCGTTTCTTTTCACTAGAACTGATCGCCATCAATTATCACTTGTGACTTGGCCGACTGACTCTACGCCTGGCGCAGTCCGCGAGCCGGGGACCCAACGCTGGCCATATGGCGCGCAATTTCCACCTTGTGCATTCTCTCTTGGTAACAGGGCCCATCGTGTCTGTGTGTAGTCGCGATGCCAGTATGGCAAGACCCCCCCAAAATCAACCTTTATTTACTATACAGGGACGTTGAAAACAACGACAAATGGAAAGAAAACAGTACATAATAGCTGAGCATTATTCTGAAACCGAACTTGGTGATGGATGATTACACAGAAGTGGCGTTAATGCGCCAAATGCAAGAGAACACAAACCAATTTGGAGAGGAAATAATATGCCCAGTATCTGGCTGTGCAGCGCGTCAAAATGACGAACCGCCACCGTGGACTTCAATTTATTTGCCAATGTAATGGTTATGTGTCCCGGGAAATGAGGACAGATCGAGTCGCTGTTGGAAACGCTGTCCCCCACAACTACTGTGATTTAATCTTGTGTTGTGCTATTCTGAAATGTAGAAGAGCATGCAGGCTGTTCGTAAAACGAAAATTTAAAGCATTTTATTTAATTCACTGTCCGTTACTGAATATTTCATAAACCGGCAAAACATTTCAGAGAGAAAGAATAGGGCTTATTATGTACCGCTTTCCAACTCTATCGTGAACATAATTTAAAGCAAATTTACAAAGTTTGGAAGCGATTTTGATTTGATTTTCTGTCCGCGAATTTTTCAAAAATATGCAGTTAATTTCAGAAAGAAAATATTGCTAATTATTGTGAACCATATTCCAACTGCGTTGTGTCTTTTTGTGAGCATTATTTACAACAAAGGGACGCAACAAAACAGTTGCGGGCAAAGAAACTTCGTATTCTATTTTTTTGTTTGTATTTTAGGCTATGGACTTAATGATTATACTCTCTCATAATACGGTCAACAAAAATAAATTAGGTAGGATAAATCAAAAAATTAAACGTGACTCTATCACCAGAGAAGCCATATTCTGCCGCATGGAAACTGCTGTGGTTATTACCACTAGACCCATGCATGTGTTGCTCTCCGTTATAAATGGTGTTAATTTCGTACAGGATAGCAAAATCATCCGAGGCAATTACACCGTTCATGAACTACACCTTTTTTTGTTTAGTTCTTTACCTGCGAGCTTATTATTCCAGACACTGGTATCCCGTCAGTGTCAGCCTTGTAAATGCCAAATATTGTTGAAAACTCAAGATTGATTCGGGCATACATACAAAAACACCCAATAGTCTAAAAAGCCGAACCATTTACATTTCTCGGGTGGTAATTTTTAAAGCATAATTCCAAAATGCACTGAATCTTGCATGTGAAAATGACAGATATATCGGGCTGGCCACCCCGTCCGACGAAAGCTTCGCAAAGTGTACGGTAGTGCTTGGGGCACAAGGATTCAAGTGTAATTTCCGATATGTCAGCAGGCTTTCGCACGCAACTTGACACCTTGAAGAAGTTTCAGACGCGTCCATGGTTTGTCTTGTCTTAGTGTAACAAGTCGGAGATGTCAAATTAAGGTGTTTGGTTAAATATCGGATAGGGTTGACCTTCAGTGAAGTTCAGCACTAGTGAAATATATATATTTTAAAATAACTACAGAGAAAAGGGACATTACGAGCATGACTTCCAGTACCTTATGTCCCTATCCCTATTTGTGCATTGGTGAAACCAATGAAAATTTTCACTCCATCAAAACATTGGTATTTGTTCCTTTCGGTTACTGATGTTATTAAGTTTCAACAAATGTTGGTCCACCTTTGATAGGATCAAAAGTAATTTCTGTGTTTTTCCTGTTCATATTGTAGTTTGTTTAATTTTTAATACTGAGAGGCACCTTCATTTGTGTTAATTTTGCTAATTTATTCTCACATGGTAATTTCCTCAGTCGATCTGTAGTTTTAATTGCCACCTGTATAAGACATTCAGGTCAATCGGAAAAAGGTTTTTAAGATGTAGGGAGTATTTAGAAAACGAATTACACAAAAAACAAACACATCAATTAGTGTTTCCCCCCTCTTAAAGTTCAGAACTTTCCGTTCATTGATGTTGGACTGAATTCTGACGCCCCAAATACATTTTGTAATAAATAAGAAAAACAATGTCTATATGTGCATCTGCTTTTAAAGCTATAGTTTAATTGATTTAAAGATGGATAACTTGTTTTTACATAAGTGCAATTCTGAACACATAAAACTGATTAATACTTTCTAAAGTTGCATTACTTATGCATATTGAGGTATATAAAGAGCAGCCCTTATATTATTTTATTTTTACAGGAAGGATTAAAAAACAAACAAAAAAAACCCAGTTTAAACTAAAATGGGGCAAAGGTTTTAACGAAAATATAACATAAGTCTACACCGTTTCATGTATTGAAGCGTTCTTTGCACATTGAAAGAAAGACATATTTTTGTCGATCCGGCAAATCGAGAACTTCTTTTTCTTCTCCATTATTATTGCTTGGACTTTGGTTTGTTTTTAGCGACGTCCCCATTGGTTTTCTGCCCAGATCCCCTTTGTATGTCCTCGGTTGAAACGGATACACAGACAGCCCTTATCTTCAACCCAGGAGATACCATAGGGGCGGGTATACTTCAACGTCTTAGAAGCAGTGGCGACACCTGGGTGGGGATTCCCCCATTTCCACCGCTTGCCATATTGCAGCTGAGTTTGAAGTAGACTGGCGAAGTTTGTGCACACAACTGCCCTTTCAGGCATATCTTCTTTGTATTTTATAGAAAACTTTGCACGAAAAAGCACTCTTCAAATTATCACGCGGTTTGTGTTTTGAATATTTGAAAATCGAGGGATCGATTGTCCCCCACTCCCCGTCTTTCTTCACTTCCCCCTAAACGAGTCAGCTTTAATCATTCGAGATGGAAACACCTCAAAGGGTGGTCAGTTCTCTAGCCCCAAATTTAGCAAAATATATAGTCCATAATTCAAATTCATTTTCCGATAAAAATACTTTTTTTTTGTATTATCATAACCACCACAGTTCTATGAGGTCATTTTATTGAAGAAATTTATAAATGACATGAGTTTGAAGAATACAGTAAGTATTTTTGTCAACTGTGATGGATGTGAGTGGATTGCGGTTTAATATTTGATTGTAAACCAAATCCATACTCCGTTTGATCACGTACATAGAAATATCTGTAAAGAGCGAACGGATATGACTATTGAAATCGAATTATATTTATAGCAACCGAAGACGTACTCTCATAAACCAAACAAATCTTTGCGCTCCACTTTTTTTTCTTTGAAGCATCGTTTGGGAATTGTCTCTTAGACTAATTCCTAAAGACTATTAAACCTAAGTGACTCTTGATTAGACACAATCCACTCTTTATATGCATTTAAGAACAATGTGCACAAATACAACGAGACGTCAGGAACTCAAGTGTTTTTTCTTTAACTAGCCCACTTAAATCTACTCTAGAATAAAGAAAGATAGTTCTCTAAATAAGAACAAACTCTACCTGGCAAGTATAGATACGCACATGGTGTTACCGCAAACCAAATATATTTTGACATCTCACCATGGAATGCCTCAGATCCTAAATCCCACTTGTATTAACTGCGTATCAAAAAACTCAAGGAATTGAGTCATTTTTTCAAGAGAAAATCTACAATGTTTCTTTTCTTCTCATTCATTCTATCGTTTGACTATATACTTGGTTGATGCAGTCTGTCTGGTCCCTTGATGGCTATCGCTGCGATAGGGGATCTGACGAGGATGTCGCGTTCCCTGTCTACAGAAGCAGTCAAGATTACCAATTGTCTACCAACAAGGGCCCAGACTAATTTGCCCTTCAAACCCCGATTTGGTTAAATTGGTTTAAGGGGGGGGGGGGGGCAAGATTGAGTGTCGCCTCTGGTACATGTTTCAACTCAAACCAACTAACATAAAGTTAGTCCGCTCCAGTATCATGAACGGGTTAACATCAACTCAACATATTCGGTTTCATGGAGTTTTATTTGTCTTCAATTTCCAGCCGCGTGTTAAAAGGTTACTGGGTTGAAGGGAGATGATTCAAATGGTTCAGGTCCAGTGCAATGTTTGGTGGGTGCCGATACTAACTTAATCAATAAATTATTTTTACAAGCAGGTGTAGAGTCAGGAGGGCAGTGGTTGGGGGTACAATATCGAGGCATGAAATACTTCTACCCGAACTTGATATGGTTTTATTTTACTTCTAAAGTGAACATAATTATTAAGATGTCAAATACTATATATCTGGAAGAGTTTAAAAGGTGACACCCGGCGCGGTAACTATGGGGGAAAAGTTTAAAACCGATCATTCACTTCATTTCAGTTTATGATATTTTCTCATTTATCTTTAATTTATTTTATTGGTATGCGTGCTTTTACTACGCCAATCGTTTTAAAGGCACTGGACACTATTGGTAATTACCCAAATTAATTGTTAGCATAAAAACTTACTTGGTAACGAGCATTGGAGAGCTATTGACAGTAGCAAACATTGTGAGAAAGAGGTAATATTTCGCACTCAAATAAAAAAGACTTCAGGTCTGAAGCATTTTATTATGCATCAGAAAGCACCCATTAATTTGTGCTGCAATTTTTTCTGTCATTACTTTCTTGCAACTGCGATGACTACTTATGTTAAAATTGTCAGAGATTTGTTATTGTATGCATATGACTTGTGTATGTATGTATGATGGGATACACCAAGTGATAATACTGGTCTTTGACAATTACAGAAGGTGTCCGGTGCCTTTAAATAGTTCTTAAAACATTTTACGGCCACGGTTTGAATTCAATGGAACATGACAACGGAAATAATAGCGGTGTCTAGTTTCAAGTAGTTGTAGAAAGTTTTATCTGGATATTATTCACGGATACTCGATCAGCACTCTCATAATTATGATAGCGTATACGTGACTGGCTTTTTAAAGCAGCGCCATCTTTGATTTCGGAGAAGACAAAGATATAGTCAGAGAAATAACCACCTTTGTAAAGACGCGTGAAAAGGTGTTCAAAAGTCAGAAATTGCTCATGGTTTTTTGAACTGGAATAATTAGCATGCAATATGTTTAAAAGTTGTCCAAACACTCTTGTTGTTCCACTAAACTGAGACAATAGAATCAGCTGTTGCAAACTGTTATTAAACCAAGAGGACCTGAGGTTCATGCACACAATATTTACTGCCCTGACGTTTCGCCCATTTATAGCAGAGTCTTTCTCGAAATTCTATAAAAGTTTCAAATTAATTTAGCAGGGGACTGTGTCTCGGGATTATTTTTCATGAAGTTAAAGGCCTTTGAATGAAACGTCGAACGATTGAGTAATTTAAAACAACATTAACATCAATAGATATCAGGAACTTATAATATAAGCTGTCCTGCAAAAGGATTCAATGACAATCCCATTCTAACACCTTTAAATCAAGATGGTTTAACAGTTTGTAACGGTTAACAAATTTCCACTTTGCCATGTTATGCCATTTGCAAAAGCCTATCAATAAATCACACTTTCAAATATTTGTACTTTTGACACTGGGTCTATTCTTTTTATTCAAAGGTGGAACCCATCAAGCGGCACTAAATTCAGGTTGATTTGTACCAACTTTACATAAATAAAGCCAATAACCTGAGTTTGTTTGATAATTTTGAAGTTAGTGTGCATTATGTTAAAGATAACATTCAATGTAACCTTTTAGCGCTATTCACACGACAGCAATTTAACATAGCTCCCTTGCTTAGTTTTAGCATGATTGTAAAATGTTACAATGATTGACAAGAACTTCCAAGGGACTTGGACAGTGGCTGTCTTTTCACACGAGGTACATTTTCTAATATTTCACAACCATGCTACAATTTAGCAAGGGACCCTTGCTAATTTGCTCTCGTGTGAAAGGGGCTTTTGGGTGTGATTTAAAGGTACACTCCTAATACACGCTAAGCAGTTATCCGTACATGGCATTGGACACATAACTACTAGTACAGACTACAGACCAACGGCCCCAACATCACAAGGGCCACAGTATACCGCATAAGTACCACATCGCTTGCCTGTCAACGCGTTTGAATCATAATGGCAATCGCAGTCTCATATGTTGAGAAGGACGCGGCATTTTCATTGTAAAACACTCCCGATGACAGATGAACAATTTTACTCTTTGTCCACCAAATATTATGTTCAACTGTAAACTTGATGGTTGCGGGGTCATATCAGGCAGTGACTTAAACAGGTATGTGAACAGTTTATATAGAGGAATGGAAGTTAATGTGTTTTTATGGGCAGAGTTTTGTCAGAAAAGATTTGTTGTAAAAGGTTATTGTCCCTTTTTTTTGACCATCGTTGTTGCATGTTGGTAGTTGGTTAAGACTTGACGATTTGCAGGGTTGTTACTTTACCGAAATAAACGTCGTAAAAAATGAATGATACAACTAGACATTCAGTTTTTGTGACATTGTTCCATTGAATAAAATACGTACAGGACATAAAAACATGAAATATAATGCTCCTAAAGGCTTTGCATTAATTAAAAACCGTTACCTACCATTAATGTCGAGCTTTATGTGTGTTTGAATTGAATGTAAAGTGATGCATTGAATAACGCTCAGGGGAGTCAGTCCAGAGCGCCCTCACACTAAAAATCACGAAATGTCTAGGTTTTTTTTCTGACTCAAAACTTCACCTCCATGGGTTGAAATAATCACAATAATTTAGAAAAAGGAAAAAACATGTAGGTTCAATACCTTTGAAAGTTATGTCATAATACCTCGAGGAAGGAAATCCATTCAGAATTATTTCCGAAGTTCTAGAAGGAGGCATGATTTAAACTATACAGACTGATTGATCGGCGGGTACTGCATTGCTTGAGAATTGTAAAACATGTCTGAAGACTTTATTGGAGTACAGACTCTTCAGATACTTTAAAGACACTACACCTTTACTCAAAATATTTATTAGCATAAAAACTTACTTGATAACGAGAAGTGTGGAGAGGTTAATGGTATAAAACATTGTGAGAAACGTAGTTTTCGAGAAAGAAGAACTTTTCCACGAATTTGATTTCGAGACCTTAGAATTAGATTTTGAGGTCTCGAAATCAAGCATCTGGAAGCACACAACTTCGTGTGACAAGGGTTTTTTCTGTCATTATTATCTTGCAACTTCGACGACCTATTGAGCTCAAATTTGCACAGGTTTGTTATTTTATGCATATGTTGAGATACACCAAGTGAGAAGACTAGTCCTTGACAATAACTAATAATGTTCAGTGTCTTTAAAGCAAAGGTGGGGGGGGGGGGGGGCAGTGTTTCAATTTGTCAAGTTTTAAAGGCACTAGACACCTTTGGTAATTTTCAAAGACCATTTTCTCACTTTGTGTATAACAATACACGCATAAAATAACAAATCTGTTAAAAAAAAATTGCTTAATTGGTCATCGAAGTTGCAAGAAAATAATGAAAGAAAAAATACTGTTGTCAAATTTCAAGTCTTTCTCAGATTCAAACAGTTTAGTGGAAATTACCTCTTTCCTAATTTCACTACGTTACTTTAGAGAGTCACTCCTGGCAATGTTTTATCAACAGCTCTCCGTTGCTTGTTACAAAGTTAGTTTTTTTTGCTAATATATAATATTTAGAGTAATTATCAAACAATTCCAGAGCCGTAAAGACAAGAAAATACAATGGTTTTTATGAGTAAGAGCAATACATTCAAACCGGTTATGTTAACTTAGCCTAAACTTTTCGAAGATGTATAAAAACAAAGCTAGCATCAGTTTGCATTGAAATACGTCGCAGCCACAGTGCACGGCACATGTGTTGTAGTTTCCAACGCGTTTAAACGGTAGGTTCTTAAGATGCCGCACAAAGACACAGGATGAGCGAATTTGTTTCCTCTTCCTTTTCAAGGATGATATAATTTGAAGTGAAATTGTTACTCATGTCATTTTTTTTTCATTTGCGCCAGATATACTGACCGGTAGTACTTATATAATGAAAGTTGATGATTTAGTGAACGGTAATTGCACAGCTGGAAAAATATCAAATAATTTGACAGGAGATACCATGGATACATACTATTTACAGCTCAACTTCTAAACCAATAACTGAATGTTCACACTTGGTTTACATCTATCATGGTCGCAATAAAAAATGGTTTATTTAAAAAATGGTTTAACACGAATGTGTGAACACATTAACTTGGGGAAGACGACTATTTATGTGAGGCAGTTATTGAAAAAGAAATGTTTACTTACAGTGACGGTTTTTCCCACTTTGATGGAAGGAATCACTGGTTTATGTACGTGGGGAAATATTGATATGCATTAAGTTAAATAGTGTGGACATGTAGGATGACATGGCGCTCTATGTGGCCAGAAGCCCCATGCTGGTATTTTCATTCGTGGCTTTCCACATTACCTCAACGTGCACAAGGTAAAACCATGTTGTTTTATGATAAAAAGGGAACCAGTTTCCTCGTAAGGTGAACGAGCCATCGGAATCACGGGCCCCCATGTGTTCAATTGTTTTCTTGGCTCCAAGTTTGGTGTTCCACCTTATTACCATGGTTTAATAGTGCATGGACCTCACTTTTTACAGAGCCATCACCCGGTTACTGAGACTGCCAATCGCGGTCACATTTTGTTTGTTTATCAACAAATGTTTATTTACTATTCAGACCGGCTCAATTATGCAAAGTGGGCGTGAAGTGCCGGCGATCACTGTGGGTCCGTCACGCTCGTAACCACCGATGTACACGGCTACTACCGAGGCCAGTCCAAAACACCTTCACTTGATGATATTTCCAGTGAAACTGATCAGAAAAAGCAGTGCAGGCTCACGCCTCCCATTGGCCGCTGAGGGCATTCCTTGCATACCGTCTTGCCATATATGGTCCGAAGTAGGCGTGGCTTAGAGTGCTGATTCGCTGTCGTGTGCTCCCGAGGCTGGCCCATGTGGGATCGCAGCAGGCAGCCCGCGGGGGACTCCAGTCCTTGGGGATGCCGCGCGTACGCTCAACTGCGAGCACTTGATCGGAACAAAAGGCAGCCCCGAGAGAGTAGAAACCCCACCAGAAGTCAGATTGGCTTTGCTGAGTTTGGGTCTCCCTTCGAACACAATTCAGTGACAGTGTACACACAACACGTTAGTTTGTTACTCACGTGAGTTCCAGCATTGGCGTGGTCATATAGTACACACTCAGCTGCTTACTTTACTTAACTGTTGGCTGTTCATCCATTGGGTCGTGTAGTACTATCATCATCAACATTGTATTAATATATATTTTCTCGGTCAGTGTCTATGTGTACACATCGACGACGGTGGTACAAGTTCAACGGTGCAGCACCCGTCCACTCGAGGAGCAAATTCACCACAAGTATTTGGCACCTGTATACTAGCTCGTGCGGGTCAGAGCTACCGACAAGGGGATGCTTGTAAGACGTGCCAGTTTCCCGTCACGATCGCGCTACTTTCTCACTTGCCACAGCGATTCCCCACTTGCCGGACGGATGATAGCACAAGGTGTCCCACGCACGCTGTGAACTCTTCCGTGTACTGTCAAGTGTCGGAGTCAGTCAACCCCTGGAGTGATAGCTGAGTTGAAGACGAGCCACGCGCCCTCACACCACCGTGGCTTGACCTACTAGTCCGCCCATAACCACCAATTGTTTTCCCCGTTCATCTTCCTTTTCGTACACCCTTGCTTGCCCCCCGTCTATCACTGTGCCAGCCACCAGAGCTACACCTCGTAACACCCACTGAGTATACAGCTGTAGTGCCGGACCAAACCTCTGGTGCTCCTTGGCAGCATTTCTGCTCGGCTTCGGTACAACACCAAGTGGTTCATGTTTGGAATCCAAGATTCCCTCACCAGAGGCACGACGAACCTCAAAGAAGAGCCCTCCGGGAGTGCTCAAGTAGGATCCATACGCAGTTGGATGCAACCGACCATGGTGGAGCAAGGGTCCAGGTAAACCTCCCTAAGTTCCTCTGCTGCGGCGCTTGGCGCAAAAAGTGGTCATCCACATTTTTTGTTCACCCATCTCATTTTCACTCATTTCAGCTTCACGATAAGTTTTTTTCTTGGTACTCATGGGATCCAAACCGTCAAGAGAAAAATCAATTTTGATGTCAGTTTTCCCCTTCAGTTGCTCAATTCCCTCCGTAGCACGCCGTTTTGATGAGCACGTAGTATTCGTGGCTTACCGTACGCCGTGTGTGCGTGCGTGCTTGCCCGTCTGCTAGCCGCGATGATCCCGTGCTGCAGTAGCACAAACCGAACACCGAAGGGAAAACAAATTTACCCAGGCAGCTCTATGCAGAGTCCTTGGGATCAAATGAGGTAAGACCCCCGACTTAGGTCACTTATACTCGGTAATTTCCCCTTCCGCACTCTCCCTCGCGTGTCTGTGTGTACCTTTACTATAGAGCTAAAGTATTTGTTTCTTGGTGTGTTTTCATTTTGCTACAGTTCATGCGGACTGGCTCGTGCTCATTTCGAGAAACAACCACCAAGTAATCTCCGCAAAAGTAACTTCTTCCATTTTGTCATTGCACTGTACGATCGCGCCGGGCAACCAGTGGAGATAGAGAGAACACAGTTTCTGGATTTCATCGAAAAAGAACGGGTAAGTCCATGTTTTAACTTCCATTTCTATGTTTCGGGGAGAAAGTCCCCATTTGGCGAGTTGACCCTTGTAATGTTGACGGCTCAAACGGCGTTTTGTTCCCGTTGGATTTGCACCACATGTGCCCCTCGTAGCCGCTCCATGCGATTATGCTAACACACTTCACCAAAACCCCTGTTAATCAAAATAATTTAGCTGTTCTAATCCAAGGTCTTCCTCGCATCTGGACTGCGAGTCGGCCATTTTATTTTCTATCTGCGTGTGTAGACCTTCATTCTATAATCACCAATATTTCCCAGCTGATGGGACCGGCCAGCGGCTATGTCGATAATACTATTATTAATAGCATTTGTCATGGCGACCATACACGCAACTATTAGCCCACCAAAATTAATTTAATTCCTCACAGACATTTTGTGATGTGTAAACTGTTGTCTAAATGCAGTCTCATTTTGCTGTTCTTCTTCCTATTGTCTCTTAGGAACCGGATAGCACAAAAACAAACAATGGTATCCACTACAGATTACAACTGCTCTACAATAACGGTATGTTAATCAAAATTATCATATTATTTTGATTTTGTAACAAACATGTGTCAAACTGTAGTCAGAGTGTCTACGGATATTTATAAATATTATGCAAAGTCTATTTCATAAATACTTAACACAAAATCTTTACCGGTGTCACGAGTGAATTTTAGGTATTTTACTTAGAGGTTATCAAATTTGAATTCACCAAAAACCAACCTGTTATATTTAACCAAGTTGTATACGTTACCCATGTACCATTGTGGTTTGTTACTCTCGTAAGAGCTATGTTAAAAACACTCAAGCCATGTCTATTAAAATAACCAGTAACATAAACCTATATCTGGTGTTAGTTCACCATATTTGTCACAACAGTGTCAGACATGTAACACAGTTGACAGTCAATGTTATGATCCCTAACGGTTGGGGAATAAATTCAAAATCAAGGATTCCCTAATGTTTGACTTCGCACTAGTCGAGTATTTTCCTCTCGCGACGAACCCGTCCAGCACACATTGTGACAATTCAATAAGGAGGGGGCTGTGGCAAGCTTGTTATTCAATTTGCAGGCGAATGGGCCCTATCTCCGCGAAAATAGGATTAGCTCAATACACTGATACAACCTAGATTCCAAGCACTTGAAGATGAACACGCATGTATACACTGCGAGCATACAGCTCTCCTCTCAAGATAGAATTGTCGAATTTACTTGCAAACCCTTACCGCTCCCGGAAAATACACGTCCGTAAAACCTCGAATCGGCACGGCCGTTGGGCCGCGGGCCGTTCACGGCCGCAATGTTCAATCGCTCGCTGGTGAAGAAGAAAAAAAAAACCCCTTCGCCGTAGAATTAACACAGCATGGCAACATAAGAAGAGAATAATACAGTATACGCTTATTTTAATAAGTGCGAGGGAATCCGGACCTAGATTGGATTTACGTTACGCTTGAGTGACCCCGCGTTATCATATCTTGGTGTTTTGTGAGATGCATTAGGGCTGATTATGAAGATCAGACTACCATCAGAGGGTCTCAAGCATGAAAATGCGAATATTATGAAAAAAATTGACCAAGGAAAACAACCTTGTACCAAAGTTTAATTATTCTAAATCTCCAGATATTAGTTTCTAATTCTTCTGCGATACAATGTGAACATAAAAATGGTAATCCTTTTCTTTTCACGATTAAATTAGGAATCGCGAACATCCGCAGAGTGCATTTGCACCCCTCTTTATTTTAAGGCGATTATTTTTAAGAGTCGACCAGTTAGCACGGTTGTATAAACAAAATTCAAATCATTTTGGTAGCTTGATAAATCGGAAAAGTGGAGATAATTTTAAACAGAAATGCCAAAATCGCACAATACACTGACACACTATTTGGATATTATTTCCACTAAGACCATGCATGAGTGCTGACCATGGATTCAGATATGCCATCAATATTAACATTTGCATCCTACCATGCCAGTCCTCTATGAAATTTAACCCCGATCCAAAATCTAATATGTTCCTGTGATTATTTGTTCAAATACAGGTGTCCGGACAGAGCAGGATTTGTATGTTCGACTCATTGATTCGATGACAAAACAGGCAAGTTCAGACTTCTTCTTTTTTTGTTATTAAGTTCTATCCTTTGAATATATTTGTTTCTTGGTAATTAGACGCCCAATAATGCCATGCCGAGTTGTAATGTATATAGAGTTTAGGCGACGAACGCACTGTTTCCATACTAAACACAAAACAAAATGGCTACCACTACGTCACGCTGCAACTTTGTACAACCCTTCGAGTAGTTAAAGGTGATGCAAGATTGGCGTTGAGTATAGTTAAAACAACTGAATAAATTATCTCAAACACACCCAAGATATAACAAACACGCACACGCGAGTATTTTTTTCAAGTAAGGTCTTTGTGGTTTTAATTTTTTTGAAATTGTGAGTAACGGTTGATGTTTTGTTGTGAGCGATTTTGTGCCATTCATTCGTGGAAATGTTCACGGAAACAATATTCTCGCTAATGGCCTAAATGCAGACAGAATTATTTAGCAGGACAATTGATCAGAGGATACAATTTATTTAACAATGGCTGTTTTCATAATTACCAGTCATTTATCATACCTTAAATACATCTCCACAAAACTCAACAAAACGAAGGTCAGTGTAGTTTCTATATTAAAAAGAGTAGCTATACAGTAATTTGACAAGATGATATGTCTCATGCCTGTATAAGGCTTTGCTTAAATACCTTGTGTCATAATTGTGTTTCTTTAGCACATAATGTTAAATATACAATAAGACATCTGTATAAATTAAGTTTCCACTATTTATGAATAACAACGCTCTGATGGCTTATTTGATCGCACAACGAAACTAATAAAGTTTTAAGATACAAACTGTGACCATATAACACATTACACTGGCTTACATTCTCTCAGCCAAGTGTGCGAATTGAGGGTTTCAAACACTTTCCACATCAATTTAATATGAGGTCACATAAATTCATAACTCGCCAGAGAGCATTGTGTATATAACCCCGACTCTTGCAAACCATTATCCGAACAAAAAGACACCGGAGACAAATCGAGAGATAAAACTGATAAAATATAAATCAAGAGAAAGGACAATATGGTTCATCAAGAACTAAATATAGCCCCAGTAGTTCGCGTTCGCTTCTGTTTGTTAAGCATATTCTGTAATTTACACTCCGCAAATCGCTTTACAGTTTCTGTGTTTGTTAATTTGTAACAATTCGAATAAGATAACCAAATAATAATGTTAGTGGCGTAAGGCATACGACATTCTCCCTGGACTTTCATTGTTCACAAGAAGGAAAAAAAACTGCAGTGTTTGCATCATCTCTTCTGATTTTAAGATAAGGTATGATAAGGACATTTTACGTGTAATAGCAGATGATATTGCAGATATACTGTATCATATCAGAGGAAAGGAGACGAAAAAAAGTTACGTGTCGACGTTGCCACTGCGTATACGATCAAGTACCATTGCTAGATCTACACAATCTCTTGCTGGTACAATATGGCGGACATCGATATATAGTGTCCTTTATATATGCTTTGTCAAATGGTTCGCGACTATGTTGAGATATTAGAACTGTTATTGTGAATTTTGTTTGCGGTATTACAGATACTAATGTAGTGGCGTTTCATGTTTGGGTGTAATTTTTTTAAATAGAATTGTAACTATGTGCTAATGATGTGTATGTTTACAGGAACTATAGACAGATAGTATAAAAATGTATTGTTGTATGGCAAGTGTATACTTTCCTTTCTCCGCCATACCGTACCACCGTAGTTAAAACTATAGGGGTGCCCTCTTACGGTTGCCCATGAAAATTGTTATTTGTTATCAGTTGAAAAAAACAAACTGGCCATTAAAGCTTCTAACCCTCTTACAAAACTCCAAAGTTAAAGACACCAAACATGATTCAACCTGAAAACTCAATAATTTTCCATTCTTGGAGGAGAATTGTTTGAAATAATTTCAAAGTAATGAAAATATCTTCTTTTTTCAATTAAACGTGACTTATTACAGGCTGATTGTACAATATGTATATATTTAATTATATTGGAGGTACGGAATTAGTTGACTAAAAAGATAACCACACAAACCAAACACTAATACGTGTCCTTTAACAACATCATTTTCCAGACAGTTTTTGTAGAGCAAAACATACAATTTCCGCACACGAGATGAAGAGTTTTTTTAAAGTCGTCTTCTAAAGTTGTATTTAAAACCTTGATACTTTGGTTATTTTATAAGTTTTGTTACCCCTCCCCCATAAAAAGCCAGTCGAATTAATTGTAAAGTCCGTGGTGTACATGTGATACCAATCAGCCTGTAACCTCAGCTCAATAACTTTGCTGTCAGTAAAAAAATAAGGAAATCATCTGATATTACTTTTGTCAAGATAAAGTCTGAAATAAGTTGTTATGAATAAGCCTTCGTGTTAACCATGAACGGGAAACAGTAAGTTTGTAAGATGGTGTAAGAGGGAGGGGAGTTTGAAGTAGTAATTTGTTCTTTTAAGTAGTTCACTTGTCAAGACCCTCGTCGTTAAACCATCTTTTTTATAAACATGTCACCATTATTTTGTGATTTTTGATTATGGTTATAACAGCTGGCTTCATGCAACTAGTTTTGAAATTGTGAAATGTTCATCCATAGTTTTCTCGAGTAGGCCTCATATGAAACAGTTCATGTATCATACACTAACTTTGCATTCAAAATATTTGAATATTACTCTGTTAGGCCTATCTCTTGAGATTGACCAAAATTTTACAATTTGAAATAATTTGTTGTTCTAAAAAGTTTTTACTCTGCAAATGCATCCTAACATGTCAATGCGTTCAACAGTTTTTACAAATTACTTTGTGAAAAAGTTCCTCGAGACATTGAAATGACCCAATAGCAATCAAACTCGTATATTACCGAAAATCTCAATGCCACACGTCTTCAAAAGGACTTGTTAAGTTTACACGGGACATTGAACGAGGTCCCTGATCGCAACCCGGCTTCGCCACTCGCTGCCCCGGCGGCAGCTAACAAGCCACTACCGCTGTCCTCGGACTTCGCACGAAACCTTCGTCTAACCACAATGGGTGAGATTACACCCTTGTGTAGGCCTGTTCCTATTGTGGGTTTCTGTTTAACTGTAAAGGGCCATTTCGGTGCTCCAAATCGATATATAATTAGACGTTAAACAACTTGAGTTGTCCATGGAGGACACTTACAACAAAGGAGGTTTGTTCGGTTGGACATGAAGAATTTTATTATGTTCCCTTTCAGTGGTCCCGTCTTTTCCATCCATCTATTGTGAGATTGACGCGTACATAGCTATAGCTTCTTAATCAGATTCACAACGTAACGGCAGACACTCCAAGTTTGTTTTCTTTCACGTTAGCTGACGTTACCCCTATGGGGAGTAAATGTAACTCGGATCTCGCCTACAGCGCGAGAGGCGAGAAAATCTCGTCTTATCAAGAGTCATGTATGTCACAACTTTCTGTAATCTTTGCTCGAAGAACAAGTAATCCCAACGACGTGCGCCTAAACAGGGAACAGCTAGCCGTAGTTTTTTTATAACCGCAAATATCCGTAAGTCAAGCAAGGCACGAGGGGAGTGTACTTGGGTTTGTTGTTTAATTCACTGAATGAAAATATGGAGGGAGTGAGACGGGACAGCGGAAGCTTTGAGGTGGAGGCTAGGAGACTAGGCAATTAGATGACGTTCTGATAAGAGTTTTGAAGTATTAATCTTGAAATTTTAAGTTCCGAGGGATGGAAATCAACATGTTTGTTTCTGTGGGGCGATTATTTTAATTTCAAATTTTAATTGACATTGTAAAGGACTAATCCAATCACACATCTCTGTTTGAAAAGGACAAGAAAGAAAGAAAAGAAATAGAAATCGCCTGTTAATCATTTCCTTACGAGAACCATTTTTACAAAAACATATGCGCACAAGTCTGGCAGTTCACCCTACATGTTTTGTAATGTTCCATACTTTCGAAAGTTGCCTCGCACGCACCTTTATAAATTTAATACTATCATATGTTTTCGTGTTCTAGCGGAAGCCGCCTCCAAGATTGGGATAATTTCTACATTTAATTTTTGTTTTCAACTTTTTATATTAAAACGAGCTCACTGCATCCCCTTCTTGTTAGGAAAGTGTGACCAATGCTGCCCAATCTCTTCAGTGATATGAAAACCTTTTCAATTGTTAACTATTGTTAGTGACACTGCGTGCTACTTGATGGGTTTGAAACACAATACGTATCACTTTACAGAGACTCGACTGTCTCTTGAATATTTAAATCGTGATGTACACACACATAGGTCTATCTCAGTCACAAAAAGGTATCAGTAGCCGATAAGATTGGAACAATATCAAGAATATCATACAAGTTAAAATATCATTGGATTGGGATAGGTGATTCATTCCTATTGTTCCATATTGCAATAAAAATCCAAACAACCTGCATGTACAAAATGTTGTGTGGTCCCGTTATGGGGTGAAAACATGAAAAATCGTATGACTTTGTTTTGTCATGGGTTGTTTAGAGATGTACATAATACTATAATGTGACATGAAACTACATGATACATAGTTCCCCTTGCTTAGCACTGTAGAAGAAACAAGGAATGATTCAACCACACTTAGTCTAATGAAAATTCGACATCCTCATAAAGGTTATGTTTCTGAGAATAAATATTTAAACATTTTACTTTTGGAACTAGGCCCATATAATTCCGGAAAAGAACCATTCGTCAAGCCAAGTAGGCCTTTTAGATCTTTTCAATAACACCCCAACCTTCCACAAAACAGGACCGCCAAGGTGAGAGCACGTTCCACACACACACCAATCAGTTTTGGGTTGCGGTTCTTTTCAGACTGGGATGTACGAGTATAAATGTGTTGTTCCTTTTTAGGGGTTGTGTTTGAAACAGTTTATTTTTGCGACAGACAACAGTTGCCTCGCCAGGTTTTCACATGGGATCATGTTGATTCTGCGAAAGTGAAGAACTTACTAACAAGATCCCACGTCGACGTGGTTGTTTGTTAACTAGACCGATAAATTCCCCTGGCGGCTTTTTAATAAGCAGTGATCATCAGAACAAGCGGGAAACTATGTAAACTCAAAATAAAATAAAAACGGTAAAAAAAACAATCTTGCCTTAAGACCTTTAAAATGTTGCTTTAAAAAAACTGATGGTTAAAACGTCGATAAAAAGCAAAAGATGCAACATCAAACCTCACAGTTCGGAGCAACCTGAATCCATCAAGTCTGGCAATTTTCTTCAGCAGTCGAGACTAACCACTGACACGGAATATTTGCTTGTCATGCACTCACATTCTAGAGTCGCGAAGATTCGTAAACACAACATCCTCATTTTCTCATCAAGAGTTGATATTGGGGTTTGCAATGTCATTGTTGCCAATAGACTTGAGTGTGACGACACTATACAAGCAATTGCATATACACGCATGCACAGTGAAAGAGATTTCAATTTTGCGCTCATCGCCAATTATCGTTGAGAGACGCGCTAACACTAATACTCTAGAGATGCGAGTCGGTCTTCTCTGGGGTCCAATTCCACGAGAAATTGTCCGGTAAACTAGTTAACGAATCTTCGGAGACCAATCGCACGCGTTACGTCATTACGGTCTCTGTGCGAGACGATATTCATTCAGTGCTTGAGCGTTATCTCCACAGTGAGCCCGTCGTGGTGTCGTTATTACAGACGGTTTCTCTTGACGGGTAAAATCGTCAGGGGAGATTCGGCGCGATCACCCGGGTGTATACGCGTCGTGCACGGGACGGCCGGGGAGCGATTGCCTCAGCTATATCCCGTGAAAAGGGTCATTTTTTTTGAGATGGAGACTGTAAACACAGGCATATGACAGCCGTTGGCAGATCGTGAAATTTGTCAAGGTTAAATCCCTTTGAGTTTTCATCAATGTTGACAAAGGTTGCTATTCAGTGTTAACATTGTGAGATCTTAATCATTTTGAAATCAGATCAATTGTGTAAACTGCGTGTGATTACTGACTGTCTGCTGACAGTTTGTCCTGCCGTTCATTTGCTCTCAAATCCCGGGCGGGTTTTGACAGTAAGTGGTACACTCTGGATATTGCCGTCGTGCTCAGACTTACACTTTCTCCGGTGAGCCGGGTAAATTAATGAGACTGAGTAAATCTTGAAGTGAACAAGTCAACGGTAAAATACGTGCTTAGAAGAGACTCTGTGACGTGAACTGTTTTTACGTTTGTATGTGAAGATCTAAACCGAAATTCCATTTCTGTTATTGACACTTAAAGAAGCTCAAGTGGTTAACATTGATTTATACAGAAACAGACTAAAGGCTTTATGCGTTTTTTAAGTTGGTGATTAAACTTGAACTAAACGAACAACTGGACCCATTAGAAAGAACAATTCTTAAATAATTCTACTTTGCTCGAAATTGAGTTTCATAATATGTAAACAAGTTTGTTTTTCTAAATTAAGTCGGCCTTTTGTATTTATTAATCCCTTGGATTTTTTTTTGAAACTCATGAGGGACGTGACACCACTCACATATTCTGATCGGGCTGAGGGTCACGTACACCTCGCTGCCCCCAACCCGCTAGCTTCTCATCATTGTCTTAAACCATCCATGTCTTAAACCACCCCTGTCTAGAGTTTATCAAACATTCATGTGACCTCAACAGCTAACAGGGATAAGCGAACAGGTCCAGTTGTTTGATATAAATAGGGCAAATGCACGGATGGAATCTTAAAGATTATTATGCTATTTATTTATTTGGTTTGGGGAAGTATGACGTTTCATAAATTGTTGCAACACGATCTTGTCTACATTTGAACCTTGACACTCAGTATTAACCATCAAGGATTATTTATTTTTTTTCATTTTGAAAATAATTTGGAGATGACAGAAAATTGGCTCCTTAAACATTACAGCATGCCTTTACTAAATTGACAGTTTTCTTTAAAAAGTTTGAGCAACATATCAATACACTGCATATAATTCAATATATAAAAAGTTTACAAAATGGGCAAATCTGTTACTCATGCTTTTCGAGAATTTAATGGTCAAAAACTTACAGAAAACGAATAACCAAGCACTGCTCGTTCTTGCCCGGGGCTGGGATGGTTAGCTGAGGCTATCAGTTTGAAGTGATATTGTTCTTTCATTGGTAAACGTGCTCGAAGCCCTCTTACGAAATGACGCCGTTTGTATTGTAAAAATATATCAATTTGAAATGTTGTTGTGTGTTTTTCTGAGACATAAGAAAAATTGTTGATTATGTTTCAATGTGATTGCTTTTTGTATAGGCCTCTTCAACCGGCGATTTGAGTATATGAAATTAATACTGTTTGCTTTATTGAACAGTTTTAAGGTGGGAAGGGCACAATTTTTAATTTGATTTGCGAAAAAGTAGTTCGCGTCCGGTGCTGTTTGTAATATAATACAATTAACCTATTAATTAATCTTTAACCTTCCTGAGTTACTACAGAATTGCGTTGGATGTGGTGTGCAATGACATAAGTTGTGAAATGAAATACAAAATTAACCGATGAATTTCATTTGATTTTAAGTATTCATTATAGGCAACAAAAGACTCAAATATGCAATAGTCTTATTGAAACGAACTTGTTGTAGAAAATAAAACGTGCAAACATTATTGACCTTTCCTTCAACCCCAAAAAGGGAGTTAGTTTATGTAGAAGACTACTTTTTACATTGATCGCTGTTTTATATTCATTATTTTTTTTCAAGGATTTTGAAATCATTTTTAGAAAGCATAATTTTAAAGCTTTTTTTCAGATAGAAACAAAGAACGCTTTGTTTTCCTTATCACAGTGTGTGGACGCTTTGCCCTATGCAAGTCCAAGCGTTGCTGTTATATACAGGTCGGCTTGTCTAATGCTAGCGCATGGCAGGACACCGTTCATAGTGATAGTGTATTGTACGGTGTGCCATTGTTTTAAATTCATGCCAGTTACAAACTTCAACCCTTCTATTTGTTACGAAGACATAACCAAATAAAATGTTATTTCGTGTAGGTACATTGTTAATTGAAACCTAGAGAATTAGAAAAAGTGTACCCCCTTAAAAAAACCCAAACATTGATATACTAACCATTCTTGAATCTTTCTTTTACAAACTGGCACTCAGCACTTTCCAAGATGGCTTCCACACCTGCTTGCTCACCTGTCATTTTAATAAACCGCCTTTTACTTAAATTCAGACATCGCTCCCAAATAACGACATTTAAATGGTTGAAAGTTTGTTGCCGTTTGTGTTAAAATTTAGATGAGTAATCATTTTGTATTTTTTCTTGCACAAACCTAAATGTTTCCAAGTAAAACTATTATTTAAAGACTGCTTTGGTATTTTAAAGTTAAATTTCTGAATATCAAATTAATCAAAATACTGAAAATATAGTGGCAAGATTGACCAATGAGGAAAAGGTATCCGTATCGTGCGATCACTATAATTAAATGCAGTAATGGGTGCAAGGCTGTCTGCGCGTTGTTTGACATCGTTCACGAATGAAAGACAATGCAATGAAAAGTAAATTACCCACAGTTGCCGGTTTTCTCAGAATGATACGGTATGATTTCTATAGCTTTTCAAAGACTAACAACTGATTGATATTGATGCTTGTTTTGTTGTGAATTTGTAAAGAAATGTCAGGTTCAAGTGCCTGACGATGAATTTATGTCCTGTTTAGTTTGGAGTGGTGCCGTACTAGAAGCGTATTGTTTTAACCATTGTTTGCGTCTGGGTGATTCAGATACAAGGTCATGACAAATTATTCTCTCGTTATCAACACCTTTTTTCGATTGTAAAACTCTTTTGTTGTTTGAGACTTTGTGATCGTAGCAATTGAAAAAACACAAACTATATTTAGGGTTATGTGTTGGATATCCAAGACATGACAAGATCATCGATTTTGTCGAAAATTAATACAATACAAGTGTTTACTTCAGTCTAGCTAGGTCTATAAATTACACTTTTATTTATGCAAATGTGCTGTCTCGGTTCGCAATTTAAACCAAATTAAATCTTTGGAGGGCACTTAAAATTAAATGCACATTAAAATGCATGACTTGCTTGCAATGCATACAAACTCGCTCTGCCCAAGATGTCCCATGAATAAATTAATGGCTATAATAATGCACATCCTTGCAAACGAAAAGATTAAAGAAACCTGACCCCACATTTTATATAAATGTTTGAAGATCATTAATGTTGTTCATGTTTGTCATACAATTATGTCTGATGCTTGTTGGGGCAAGGCAGTTTTTTACCAACCACAGGCACCTCGATTCACGCCTGGCAGATTTTTCGTAATTGTCGAAAGGCATTGTGGGAAGAAAAAGGGGGCATTGTAAGCCCCCTTTACCTTCCCACAATTCCTTTCGACAACTCAGAAAAATCAGCCAGTCGGGAATCGCGATAAGGCCATCGGTGGGGAGCAATTGTCTCTGACCTCTCGTTAAGGTTTCAGGCTGCCTTTTTTCCTTTGTGAAATGAAATTCAATTAACGCCAAGTACAGAGACATTGATTGTTGCGTTTATTTGTTTGTTTTTAAAAGCGGTTTCCTTCCCGGCTGTGAAAGTGTGAACAGAATTGACTGCATCAGTTTGAGTGTATTGAAGATTAGCATTCTAGATTGACTGGAGAATCAATAGAAGTATCTGACTTGATGCAACCCCAAGGCAGCGTGTGAAAAATAACACCAATTACTGAATAAAACAGCCAAAAATGCCTTCAAGGAAAACAAAGTGTGATTGCTTTGTGATGGTTATTGTATTGTAGGGTAAACGCACGAATACAGAAGCTTTGTACACGGCTACTGTTCAGACTTGTAATTGAACTATTATTTTATTTAATCCTCCAGAATAAGTTTATATCGTGCATGTGTAGGGGATGGAGGTGTATTAATCAAATTTGATTCAGGTTTTTGTTGTAATATGTAGGTTGATTATATATGTTTTCCATTTTGTATTTCATGTCAATGATATTTATACCTTTTTTACAGTGAAAAAGTAAAGAAACAGTCCAACTTTTTGATTGTTAGCAATAATTAAAGGTAAACAAAGCCTTGTCTTTCACAGCAGAGAAAAAAAAGGGAGAAATGTGACAGACAGGTCTACGATATCGCACTACCTGGCACTATAAAGCCTACAGTCCGGTATCCGCGCTGTGTTCATGGTGGGATGAACATTCATGATGGATTAAAGGTCTCTGGGATCTGACTAAGCCTCGGCTCTTGTCTGTATTAAGGCTGCGAGAGGTTTCTGCGAGTCATCTGACCCCGACAATGCAACCTGACGACCCCAGACGATCGCTCAAGTCAAACCAAACTTTTCACAAACGGCATAATTCCATCATCTGAGATGAACGAATACCCCCAATGCTATTAATAGTGTGTTAAATCAAATGAAATATATAGGTAATGTAGGGACTAGTGTAATAACAGAATTGATGGTTGACAATCTATGTGCTTTATCAAGCATGCCTGATGAATTAGACTAACTAGCAACATTCTGATTATTAATAATATGCCATATTCAAGGTACATGATCATGACAGCAATAATCTGTTGTTCCAATAAAAAAAAAATGAAAAACAAATTATCAAGGCAAGGCAGTTTGAAGTAAAATCAGTATTTTATAGGCATAAAGCTTTGTTTTTTAACTCTTAAAAGAAAAAGGACAACAAGAAAACAAGATTCATAATTCATAAGTTTGGTTTAAAAACCTTGGTCTTTTAAAACTCAAATTCTGTAATGATAATTTTTAGATTAGGAAATAGCACCCATGAATTACATTTTGCATTAGTATTTTTCATAATTATGGAGCTTCATTGTGTTTTGAGTCTAGTGACGATGATGATGATTAGGTTGAGCAGTACCTTTATAAAAAATGAAGGATTTTGTTTTCATTGCAACAATAGACGGTCATTATGAGAAGAAACGATTGGATTTTGAAAACATCAGGGTCATGGGAGTAATTACTTGAGCCATTAAAGATTGTTAATTGTTATTCTACAACATCGACGGACTTCACACAGTATTTGATATTTTATGTCTGCTGTATTTTATTATCCATGCGTGTATTTGATGTATAGATAGTTAGGTTGATGAGGCTATGGTTGTCTTTCTGTATGTAGTATCACTTTCCCAGAAAACTGAACAATTTTAAATCTACAAGCTTATTCTAGTTAAATGTAGCGCTGATATGTTTCGTTTAAATTTTGTTTTAAACCAGGGCCAAATTTCACAAAGATGTACTTGCAAGAGAAAAAGTAAAATTTTAAACTATCTACAAATTTACTGGAATGGGAAATGAATCAATGTTTACTTTGCCCTTACTACAATCCTTTTTTGATCTTGTTGAACAAATTATGCACATGGGGTTTGCAGTTTACAGCAAGCGTTGGTTTTTGAACATACATGTAAGCATAGACCATAACCCACTCTGTGCATTCTATCAAAATTTATTTTGGCAAGTTTTGGTGCATTGTTCTATCATCTTTAAATGTATTCAATAATTTTCTCATCAAAATCTCTTCCATGGTTTCGTCTGTTTTTGTGCATTGATTTTGAAGTTTAATTCAAGTGACACATGTGATAACTTTTGTTTGCTTTCTATCTCTCTTTACAGGCTATTGTGTATGAGGGGCAAGACAAAAACCCTGAAATGTGTAGGGTACTTCTCACCCATGAGATCATGTGCAGGTAAGTGTTTCTGAGAAAGTATCAATATTTCTAGTTCACTGGTAGGCTGTCATGAATAATCAGAACAGCTCAAATATAGCGCAATTTCAAATAGTCATTGTGTTCACTAACAAACAAAAACAACATCAGCAATATGAACACACAAATAGGTTTTGAGAGTGCGCTTGAAAGCATTAATGATTTGAGTTGATTTGGTGCGATAAAACAAAATAACAAGAAAACACTGTCACGAAGAAGTAAGAAATTACACAATTATATCTAAGGATAAATGAATCAAGCCAATAACTTATGGTGCGGTTTTCCAGTCGGGTTCTTGAACAAAAACAGCATTTTTAACAAAATACAAAAAAAAGTTAACAGCGCAGTGGAACCAAATTCACATGAAATGCACACTTAGATTGTGAGGTCCATTAGCAAACGCTGTTGAATGAAATATTACTCATGTGCATGTGTGCCATCCAAATGCACTTTAGTTTGAAGCGCACGATGCATTTAAAAATCAGTGCAACTCTTAGACATGTATTTCTTGCAAACATGTTGGAAATAGTTGTATTTATAAGAAAAGATAGACAAAGGGAAGGGATAAATGAAACTTAATAAATGCCTTATAGAAAATTTTAAGACACAAAATGTTCATATTTCAGCAAAACACCCCTTAAAAAGAAACGCTCGTGGTACTACATGGCGATATGCTACAATTACCAACTTCACATATGAAAAATATTTAGGTGTAATTCGCTGTTTTTTCGTTTTTTTTAAAGATGTGTTTTGTTGTTGTAGGGATGGGAAGAGTTTTCATTAGGTTACCGCAAAAAAACCCACAGATTTTGGTAGATGCATTTATTTTCGTCAGAGCTTTTTCAGTCAGCCTTATCTGGCATGTATATATGCAAACCCCATGGGAGGGGTGCCACACTCCATCTACTGCAGGTTTTTTTTTCAGTACAAGTTTTCTCTCCTGAAGAGAGGAAAGGACCCCAAACCTCCTGTAATTGAATACAAACTGCTTCGTCAAGCACTCGGTTTGTTTGATTTTCTCATCAATGCTTGCCGTTGTCAGTGTTGGACCCTTGCATGCGGCACAAGGCATAACTTGAAGGGCTGCGATTGTTCCGTTCTTCCCCCCTCTTGGCTGGGGCCTGTCGATTGCTGAATAATTCACGGGAATGCTGTGTGCGCATTCGCACTGTACTTGACCCTATAGCTTGGTTTGGCTCTCCATTGCACACCAAGCAAGCAACCACTAGAAAATGCACTCTAGCCTGTCTGATGGGTGAAGACGGGCGGAGTGTACAAGACATCACATCTCCATCACCGGTAGCGCCCCAACAAGCCCCCAGAGAGACACTCCCGAGGTGTCCCTGCGAGGAGAGAGCATGGTTCTGTCTGCGCTTCACTGGCACCAGAAGAGGTTTTCCTCGCCTTTCTACTCTGCCCCCTCGCGGATGCGCGGATTGCCGTTGTTTGTTGCCCTGTACAAACTTTTGGGTGATTAACCTGAGACCAAGAAAGGAGGGGGGGGGGGGGCTTCTAATGTAGGCTGAAAGCTGGGTGGTTTTTAGAGACCTCCACTTCACGCTCTATTTGGGACCAGTGACAAGAGATCTACACTCTAAACTTTGAAAAAAACAGGTCCTCAGAATATCAGTCTTTCGGAAAATGGGGTGTGATAACTGCTCAAAATGGACTTACAGTATGTTTTTATAGGTATGGAGGAGCGGGTATTAAGCATTGCAAATTTGCTGCATTGTTGTGAGAGATTCAGCCGGTTTATATTTCAAAAGGAATGAGTGTTTTGCTTTGCGAGAATCAATTTCTCTCAGATCTGAAAGCGCCGAGTATCACTTTGCCCCCAAAAGAGTTCAAATACATGGGTCATATACCTGACACTCTAATAACTTAATCGTTATATTGATCAATTCATTCATATTGCGGCATCGAAATGATCGCTAAGCCGACTGTAAAGTACGCACAGCACCCTTTGTTCTTTTATCAAATAGGAAATGAGATTATGTAAGTTTCCATTTCACTGGACCTCAATGGCATGATGGAAATAGCTAGTGTTGGCAAGAGCTTATTACGCTCAATTTGTGTCATCGTTAAAGATAAATTGAATGTCGACGGGGACAAAAGTGCCGTCAATTGTGGGGATCTCTTCACCTCATCAGTGGGTGAGTGTGTCACGACACTGCTCGGGCATCATGCTACTGATACAATCTTCTCATCACGATGATTGCTTTAAGCTCACCTATCATATTTTATTATCGGCCATTCAAATGGCAATACAATATCTATTTTGTTGCCGGTGTTCGGGGTGAACAGTTCCTAATCCACGGATGCAGTTTCTCGCCTCGAGAAGCGAACGCGATTAAGCGGCTTAAAGCCCTGCTTATAAAAAACAAAGAATTAATCCCAAGCACTGGAACTGGTAAAGAAATTGAAAAGGGAAGCATTAGTCAATCAGAAACTGTAGACTCATATATATCAGTGCATATGCACCATTAATACCTGCCCTAGGCCAAATATTTGTATTGAACCCCCAACCAGACTCTGCGCAACGGGGAATTTATTCACTGATTATGAAGCCGTTCGTTTGTTATATTGATTAATACCTTAAGTGGACAAATAAGTGGACTATATTTGAACATCAAATGGGTAAACATTGCAGGAATTACAAAACTTGTGCCTATTTTCAAAGAAAATAAACTGCGAATATAGAGTCGTCTTCAGGTCAGATGCTCAAAAAATATAATTATGAATTATTACGTTGTTCAAGAGAAAACGAGAATAGAGAATAGAGAATTAGCTTAAACTAAAATGCTTGCGATGCCTTTCGGACTATCAATCCAGTAAACCTTCACACAGATTAAGCAAATAATGTTAAGTGTCATGGATTATTATTGGAAAGTTTTCAAAATCCTCCCTGCCTCTTTTTAAAGATCATTTTCTGCATACAAACTCAATGTAAAACAAAAGCAAATTAAAAATGCAATAAAGTCAATTTGAAGAGAAAAAAAAACCCAAGAGAATTCTGGGGAAAATGATGAGTTGAGCTAAATTGTGACATGCATATATGAAAATTAAATTCCACACACAAATATTATTCAAAGATTTATAATCTTGTTGAGAAAGTACTCACAAAATTATTCCATACATTACCATGTACCAGTTTTGGTTGCAGAACATTTGTTTTGATTTTAAAGATACACTTGTTTTACTCGCATGCGTCAACCCTATACACTGTTCCAAATGGGACATTCAGCTCTATGACCCCTGGTTAGAATCCCACCTAAAACAGGAGACTTGTATGTGGAAGTCCCTACAAGGGCTCAATTTCATAGAGCTGCTCATCTAAGCAGAAAAAAATGCTTAACAAATTTGTACTGAGCAGAAATGAGCAGGATACCAGGATAAAAATTGTACATGACATGGTAGCTAGGCTGGTAAATGTCGGTAAGCAGAATTTTGTTGCGTTTAGCTACTTTTTGTGGTTAAGCAGCTCCATGAAATTGTGCTCTGATTGTGTGAGTGTTATACCCATTGAGGTTTTCCTCCAACATCTAAAACTGAACAACATATCCTAAACGAGTTTGGTTTTCATTGTGAATTTTTTTTCTTTCAGTCGCTGCTGTGATAAAAAGAGCTGTGGAAACAGGAACGAAACTCCTTCCGATCCAGTCATCATTGACAGGTAAGAACTTATAAACTTTCTTCTCTTTTTAAAAATAGCTTTTCTGCGGGGTTTTCTCTGTTTTTGTTACCTGAGACCTTGGCGTCTTCTACCCACACTGCTATGTGTAAATCTCACATGGACTGAGGTTAGACCATGGTTAGACTATGAGGTTATGACATGCTGGAAATGCTATTGATTTAATTGCAAACTGTTAGTCATGATGAGGGGTTGATTGGGTTCGAAGGCTGAGCCATTTGTTGTAGTATACTTGTTTGCTGTGTAGAGTTCACTCAGTAGTAAACCTCTTAATACCATTGGAGAATCAACGTTTAAGAATAAACTATAAATAAAAGTAACTAGTGGGTACAACCATGTAACAATTCTCTGTTGAGGGAGTGTTGGCTGTGAAAAGAGCCGGTTTGGTCTCAATGCTTCAAACACTTTACTCTTCTCTTCTTCAGGAGAAAGTTTCTTTGGAAAATGTATGCTTTGAGTCATAAAATCATTGATAGATCAATCCCCTTCAACTTCCCTTGTGTCTTTCTTACAATATAGTTTACATTCAGCCTTCGTGTAGAATTCCTGCATCCCCTTTTTTACAACCTTGCTCCGCCCCTGTATTATTCCATTGCCACTCATAGTGTATTGGACATCCATGTCCCAAAACAGCTGATTTCCCGTCCCTGTTGTTGACCCCGTTCCTAGAGCTTCTGTTTCTGCCATACAGACTCAATCTCAACCATCCAGTTTGATTCATCTTGACTTCTCAATCTTGTTACAGAAACTACCTGTTTTTTCATTCCACCCTTCAATTCTATGAGCGAGTGGATAAACTGTTTTTCCATGCTTGCTAACTAACCTAAGCATAACCCTAACCTAATTCTCTGAGGTTCAATGAACCGAAAGTCATCAGTACACAGCATTTATAACTGTTTAAACATCCCATTAATTTCTGCAACAAGGTCTTAGATAGTCTGACTGATGGGGTTAGCAGAGAGACCCTGGACAAAAAAAAGTCCCGGGCATAAACCTTACTCTCCTTGCCCTTCTTTATAATGGAAGCAAAGTTATGCCCTCGCAAATTTCATAAAATGTGAAATAGATGGAGAGTTATTGGAACTGATAGATGTTATTGGTTGTTGTTATCATCAGAGATTGTTCTGTTTCCTTTAAAAGCCGTGTCAATATCTTGGATTTCTTCAATTGAGACAATCAGTGTTGTTTTGAGTGTAGTTTGACATAATAACCAGAAGAGTATCACTTGAGCTTTGTTTGATTTAAATTTCTTCAGATTGTTTTAGGGGTTGTGTCAGTTTATACTTTTCATTTAAAATGAGCAACAAAATGCAGTATCAGCTATTTTTGGGGGAGCGTTGCTTATGTTAATGCATAAAACCTTTTATCTTTTACTACGCGTCATCAGTGAGACACATTGTGAAAATTGATCAGATGAAAGTTGACAAAGAGTGAATACACTCAACCAACCAAACTATTTTGATTGAGAAAGCTTACAGTTTTCATTTAGCTGGCCCACTTGTTTAAGTGACTTGATCAAACATGAGTAAGAGGCTTTGTTATTGTTTTTCTGGATGCACTTTTACCAGTGTCCCACCCATCACAGCTCGCTGTTTTTCTTCCAACCTGCTGGTATAAACCTTCCTGAAAATAAATTCCTTTCATGAACAGAAACCAAACCTTATAAAGGCCACAGACTTTTAGTTGACACAGCTGACGGCAACGGTTGGCCTTATAATACATGAAGGAAAGAAAGAAAGCTTGAAGGGCTCCTGCACCACCACCTTCCCCACTGGCTGGCCGAGCATTCTGCCCAGGTCATCATTTTTTGGTGGTGCACTCTTTACTTCGTGGAACAGAAGATCATATTACTCTTCCTAGATTGGAAAGTTCATGGTTCACATGTGCCATCCAGAGGAGGTTTCTGAAGTATAAAAAATCTGACCTGGCCTCTTGAAAAGATGGAAATGTAATTTCTCAAATATCAGACCCTCCAAGCTTTACATAATTTTATTTGTGGTAAGAATTTTGCAACTTGCAGCAGTGGTGCATGCATTGCCTGCCCCCTGACAAAGCCGTAAACAAAACTCTGACCAATCTCAAAACATGAAGACCAAAACTTACAAATTCTAAGGATGCAATAAACAGGTAACAAGAAAGAAAACAAACTCACAACATCCAAAGAAATGGATATTAGACAGGAAATCAGTTCTCATGCATAATTTGAAGTGGATGATGAGACCTGATTTCTTAGAGAGAGATTGTGGTAAGACAAGACTGTCAAGACTGCCTCTTCATAACACTCATTATAAATAAAGGATGACTCACGAGATTAAGACTCGGAATTAGGTTTTAACGCTAGATAGTATCCACTCATTGTCAAAGGAGTTCGGTGGGCTGAAATTTCATGGATACTTTTTGTTGGGGTGTCCTCATGTAACTTGCATTGAGGAGATAGTGTGGGAAAAGATGTTGTAGGCAAAGATGTGTAGTATTTCTTAGTTAGCTTGTGTAGAAGGCACTCTTGGTAGTAAATATATTTTTATGGTTGTGAGGAAATTCAATCTTCATTTTTGATCTTGATGGTTACAGACCTTTCATGTGACTTCATGTTCATGATGCACTTATGGACAGCAAAGTTACACGATCCAGAAACTATGATTTTTCAATCAAGAAATTAATTAATTTTGGCGGACAATTAATGATTCAAGCACGCTATAGAATTTATTGCCATAAAATATTCATAGATTGGGTCAATCAACCTGAGTTTATTTTCCTCTTGGCTTTTTTTGATGATGGAGGATATATCTTCTGCATTATTGATGAAAAATCTCCTGCAGTTGATGAGGTGCACACTCACACCGCTGGTTTCTTGCAGAATAATGTTGAGGTCAGGTCAGGTCAAAGGTCACCTCATGTTGTTCCCATTGGTGGACGTGAGAGATAGGCTGGATACATTATTGATGGGGATTTCCAGTGGTTGATGGGCTGCACTATCCAGGGCTCTTTCTTGGCTAATTGAATTGCCTCATTGGCAATCGCCATGAAATTGGCTTGCACTGCTGAGGCTTAGCTTTGTAGGGATGGGTATACACCAGTATCAACACCCCCCCCCTCCCTTGTTGCAGACTTCATTTGCATCTGAAAGCTAATTACACCCTGAATCTGTAATTGGTAATGTGATACTGGAATTGAAAGAATAATTTTATCATAATTATTTTAGGGTCGGGCCGGAAACCTCTTTATGAGTTGTTGATACATAATGCTACTGTAGCGTATTTCAATATGTGTTTGTGGTTTAATGGATTAATGTTTGTAACTTGTTTCCATGGTAATCCAGTGACTTTTTATCCCTTTTAGAATTATTGAGGTTTGCCTAATTTAATTTAACTGCAAAATAATTCCGCTCAAAACCTTTTTCTCTCTAAATTAATAATAAATAATAATAATAATAAGACTTGTAATGCGCACATATCCACCCTGCTGGGTGTTCAAGGCGCAGAACAAACAAAATTGAAATTTGAAATTTCAAACATTCAATTTTTACGAAAAAAGGGTGTTTATGAATTTTAATAAAAGAATTATGACTCGATCTAAAATCTCTGTTTAAACCTTGAAGGTATGTTGTGGTGCGAAAAAAGGACCTCGCCTTTGGCCCAGTCCTTTAAATCACATGGCCACAACCCAGCTGGTTTTAAATGAACGATTAAGACCTCGTCGCCTCTCTATTATTACATTACCAAAAATATTCCACCACTATAAAAATTCCACTACAACCCCAACTAGTTGAAATGTTTCTTTTGAAAGCATGAAACACCATCGTTTGGAAAAAAAAGTTCCTATCTTACCAGGCCAGGGTCCTAGGCTGTGGGTTCATGTTTCACTTTACTTTACCACCTGCATTGGGTTTTAGGCAAGGGCATTCACCTGGGTTAGGTACATGATGGTCCAGTTCATGTAACTCATACCTTGTTTTTGCCAAAACACTGACAGATCGTTCTCATACCGCAAAATGATGTGTTTGAATGTTTTGGTTGTGATTGTGAAGATTTCGACCCTTGTGCAAGACCTGTGCTCGACATGATGACGATGAACCTTGGAGTAAAACAAAGTCTGTAGGAGGTGTAATCAATATGTAATTTTGTCTGATTTTGGTCGTGTGTGTGTGATACCAGGGAACGGTACCACATTAGTTTATTTGATTATTCAAATTGTATATTTTGTGAGAAAAACACTTGTAACCAAAGCTGCGCCATTTTCATTGATTGAATGATTGATTGATTGAAAAAAACCTGGATGTGAACCTTTTTAAGTAAAAAAAAGTTAAAGCCCACTTGTATTGCAATGTTTTGTAATATTTAGTAATTTTTTTCTTTAACTGGTATGACATGAAGCATTTTTAAATGTCCTGATTGCACACGCAGGTTTTGATTCTGTAGACTTTGGAAGGGACACAGATTGTTTGTGTTGTGTTCAATATTTTGTGTGATTGTCCTTGGCGCAAGGTCAATTCAATGACTGGTTGGTCATTGGGACGATAACCATCCAGTTACTCCTTCAATTAAATTTAATGCGCAAAGTCACCTCTGACCTTTGCTTTGACCATTTCGGAGGGAGCCTTGCTCTCACTCCATCTGGATTTCTCATCTTCGCTTTGGTCAACAAATAACCTCATAATTCATGGTGAGTCTACAGCCTGTTGTCTGATTGCAGGGGATTACTTACCCATGGATCCTCCATCCTAGGTAAAGTAAAGAATCAATTTATAATCCCCTGTAAGTAGGTGAAAAGAAACACCCTAATCCCCTTTACTGGCTTGAACACAAATTATGGAAATAGGACTGTAGAAGAATATCAGATGATCGTCTTATAGTTTAATGAGACTGCGTAATGTTTTAAGAAAATTCATGAAAGAATTAAGATGATCAGGGATTTGACTCAACTGGGTTTGGAATAACAGTTCAGAACTTTGGAAGAGTTTACTTTGCATAATAAAGATTCAATGAATAAATTATAAGTGCATCATGTATGCAATTTCATAGCCACATGAGTGTGCACTAGTAATTTTGTAAGCTCAGAAGAAAGTAACGAAAACATGCTTTTAAACTCAAGGGAACGCTGTCCACGGGGAGTGAAAAGGTTGGGGAAGTCCGAATGCACTCTTCCTAAGGTTTTTACTCAGGAAATGAAATTTAAAAATAGCTATTAAGCAGAGAAAAAAATGGGAAAAGCCCTTAGTGTTGAGATAGATAGAGAGAGGACGAGAGAGTGGGGGAGGCGTGGAGAGTGGAAAACAGACGAAGAGTCTCAAGCAAAAGATCACCAGAGCAAATTCTATGAATATAAAAGATGGGAAAGTACAAGCACCTCATCTTGATTGTGTACCGACCTTACTAATATCTGAGTAGAAGGGTAGGTTCATAAGGAGAGTTGGAAAGGGGGGGGGGTGGAGGAGGGGAATCATGCAGGTCATAGGAAATGTGTTGGAGGATCTTTTGGTGTTAGTGAAATCTCTGGGCTTGGGTCCCTCGGGGTTAAGGCACAAGGAAGCCAGCACTTTCCATCCATAAAAAGCTTCCACTAAATGAGGCACGGTGTCTTCACAGTCTTAGCGGAGTTGACACGGAGATTGCACGTCTACTAATCGCCACGCTTGTTTACAGTCCTGCCGATAAAAAAAATCCGGGCACTGGCATATTTTGGAGGGGATGTTATTCATGATCTCCTGGTGCGGTGTTTGACCACTTGGGCAGGATTTCCTTCTCCTGCTTGATGGTCCTGAGATACACCAATTATGAATCAAATTGTCTAGAAACAGAATGAGCGCTGGATGGTCACGGCAAAGGTCATTGTACATTTGCTGTACTTTGCAGAATGGTTTGGCTGCTAATAACTACAAGAAAGAGTATGTTCCAATGAACTTTCTTACAACAATTCCATTCTTAATGCGAAGAAAGAAAAAAAAATAAGCCCCCCTTCCCTCCCCCACAACAAAACACAATTATCTTTAAACATATTGTTGTTAAAACATAATTTACATCTGGGGTTTTACAATTTCTTTTTGTAATGAACTAGCTTTTATTTATTGATGTTTTTTTAAAGATAAAAGGCACTTTTTTATAGAAAATCTTATTGAAAATGAGAACTACTTCATCAATAAGAGAGTTCAAATATATTAGACTGACAGTGTATCTTCTCTAAAATGAAAAATCTGTGGTAGTCTTTTTACAGTGAGTAACCTGCTGGGTTGTTTTAGTAATTGTGAAAGCCCATTGTTAAGTCCAGGGCAAGGGTTGAATTGTAGTGGGTTTTTTCGTTGCAGTTTGGAGTACACTGCAACAGCCTTGACTGCAGGCTAACAAGCCCTCTGCAAGAGCCATCACCGACAACGGCGGTGCGTTAATATGACAAGCGTGTCCCGTACGACTAATGCAGTGGATTTTGTATTTGGGCCCTGCGTTGTTGGGCCGTCCTTTTAAAGCCCATTAGCCTGCGCCGAACATGTGGCTAGAGCGCTTCTAATAGATGCTGATGAAATTGACTCAGGCAGGGGAGTGAGCTGTGTTAGACTCTGAGGCTTGTGTTTACCTTTCCTGTTCTTTTCTTTGCTCACCAATTTGGACGATCTTCCCCATCTGGCATTGTCTGGCATTGTCTTCCTGTCCATTTGGCTCTCTGATGAACGGCTAATCCGTCTCCTCAGGGACTTTGTTTCTTTACTTGCTCTCTCCTTCGTTCCTCTTTGCTCTCGCTCCCCCCTTTCTTGTCTTCCCCACTCTCTTGTCTTGGCCCGAGAGTCGTCATAGCAGTGCTTGTCATAATAGCCAAAGATGTCTCATGACATTGGGTAGTTTGTCTAAAGTGGCTCCTTTGTTCTATTTTGTATCCCCTGCCGAGTCTTGCAACATTGTGTTCATTGCAAACCTTGATAACAGATTGTAATTTATGAACAAAACAATTGATACTACGCATATAGGGTAAGCTAGTAAAATTAAGTTAGGAATATTGGATTCGGTCTTTAAAAAAACTGCTGTTTTGAAATGGGAGTCAATTGAAGAATCTCTTTACCTCTGCATAGAATAACATTTGGTTCAAGACTTATTTGCCTTAATAAAAGTGATTGATACATATTAGCGATGGTTTTTTATTTCATGCCGTTTCCTTTGGGATGCATTTAAGAAATAGATTCAAGTCGGGGGAGTTGTTATTAGTATCTTAAGACAGAGGAATCACATTTATGTAAGTGTACTCCCAAGCAATAAATTTGAGTTTGGCAATCACCGGCAGACTTATGGACGCTGTGGTGTAATTCTGCACATGTTCAGCGTAAGGACGCTGTGGTGTAATTCTGCACATGTTCAGCGTTTATCACAAGAAGAACCACAGATATTCAAGTTGTCAAAAGCTTTTATTTGAGACACATGCGTAGAAAATAACGAAATAATTTTCCATTGCTATTCAGTACCTTTCAAAGAAATTATAAGGATTGGTAAGGATGAAAATAAATCATTGTTTAACTTTAGCTTAAAATATTACTGATTATGAAGTTCATTCTAGAAACATTTTTTCTTGGAAATATTTCCCTCTGAAATAAAAACAGATAACGCGCAAGTTTTCCACACACTTTCTATTGCAAAACATGAACATGCAAAACATGAACACTGTCTGTGACTATTTTGGCAGATCTACCAGTCCTGTTTTTATACACTTCTTTAAACCTTACACCTACTATTGTAGGGCTTGACAAAAAGGTAGCAGATTTAATAGGTACATTACATACATGTAGGTAGACAGCGTACTATGAGCTTTCAAGATAATCTGAGTAATACCTGTAATAATAAGCTCATTTCCTTTTTCATTATAGAATATTAAACTGCTGTCCCTTAAAGGTGAAGAGTTAACGTGTAGAGAAGAGGTTTTGTGTAGAAAGTCATTCAGGTGACGAAGAAGAGCTATATTAGTACCGATCATTCTGAATATGGCATTCGCTTGAAGACATTTTGAAGTTTTTTAAATCAGTGTTTAAAAACCTGCAATCTCATGTCAAACTTTAAAAACTGTAATTCAAATAAAATCAATCTTGTGAGTTTCGATAAACTATATAGTGATTTTCTTTAAACATACTCACAAAAGCTGAAATTTTAGCCTCAGAGAAAGAATTTTTGCAAAGATTGAAATATAACAGGTTGTTATTAATTGTTTTCTTCAAAAATATAAACTTCAAAAAATGCAATTGCATTTCTGAATCCTCACAGTGGTACGTATGTATGTTTCTTTTGGATGTTTCTTTTTAAGTTTATAACTTAAAATCCAATCACGTCGCTAAAATACATTAACAGGAGCAATTTTGTCGGGCAGGTTTGTAGTTTTAAGTTAAAAATCTATGAAGCGTTCCAAGTCATCTAAAACATCACTGAGTTGAGTAGAGTTTCAGTTTTGATTTGCCAATCATTATTATTCCCTGACAAAAACTTGATTCCAAAATGTGTTAATTCTGCAGCATCATGTATGATGGATGATAGGTTTTAAGGGATACACTGTCTTGAGGATGTGACACTTTTACATGAACCAGCGTTTTGGTCAGGCTTGATCTACCATTCCTCACCCGGTAGCCATTTTTTTGGTCGGAATGACAGTCCGTAATAAGTCGGGTCGCAGGTGACCCTTCTAATTGCTGCATGCATGTTAAGATCTTTTTGCTAGCCCGTTACGAGCGGTGCAGCCGTGCGTAGGCTTGGGGGCTGTAGCTCCCTTTGTCAGTTGAACCGTATGCGCCTGTTTCCCCAATGCAAATTACGCTGGCTAACAGACTGCAAATTACATGCCAGCCGGCAACGGTAGGTGACTCCCAATACCGGTTTAATAGTGTAAATATTGGAAAGAATTGCATAGAAGGTCGGGGTTCTACTCAAACACCAAGGCCCTAGACACCAACGACTTGGGATTTTTACAAAGCATGTTATGAACAATGGGCTGAAATAGTGTTGTTGGTTGTTAGTGGTACATGTCATTATTGCTCACTAAATAAAACCTGTATTCGATTGTTAGACTTGCAATAAAATCTTGTAACATGAAAAGGTTCAAAATAGAGAGATTAATTAATAATTTTCTTCTACATTTGCTCACTTACAACACGTATTGTGATAAATATATTTCAAATAAAACCCCTTGTTACAATAATTTTGCTGATAGAGACAATTATTGCTTAATGTGGAATAGATTATTTTGGATCATTAAAAGAAATGTCATGGAAATTTGCTCTGAAATTGTTAATTTATAGCACATACTTTAATTACTTTGTGTTATTTCTGTCAAGGTATAATGGATGCATGTCAGAATGGATTTTCCATTCTTGGGGCAAAGAGGGCAACACATTATTTTGTTCCAGAGGGTTGAAAAAGATCTCAGTTATACATTTCAAATTCAAAACCCCTACATAAACACTGCAAATGGTGGCTGCAGTGTTCATGGTTTCCCAAAACAAAAAAACGTGCACACATCCATTGAATGGATTCCATTGAGGTGATTGATACACATGTGTTTTGATTAAGTCTTATCTGAGAAGCTTGATCTACGTGAGATGCTCTTGCAGTTCATCCATGTAGAAGAAGCAATCCTAAGAGATTACTGTGATAATAACATGCACCAAAAGTATGGCTTTTGAGTACTCGCAGATGCCTTTGTCTAATTTCAGCTTTTTTTTCCTTCTGAAAAAAAATATGCAAAGTTCTTTTTTTTTCAAAGTCATGTGGATCAAAGGATGACCATGTTTTTAAATGAGAACCCTTTATTCCACTCACTTAAAGGTAATCTAGAGCTGTGATAATCAATGGGAAGAACAAATGAATTATTTATTTTTATATTTTGAGAGCTTACATTCTGCATACAACACTCACCTGAGGTTATTTTCTTCAGAAATACAGCTATGTTTGAGAAAATGCTGCCCCTCCCACCCCCACCTTCCATTGAAAAGGGGAAGAAAAAAAAATCAGTTTTTATTTTGATTTTTGTTGAAAATCATTAAAGGGGCCGTTCAAAATATCTGGTTCAACAAAACTATTTTGGCAAGTCATTAGTCATCCCAGTTTGCATAAATGGACTATTACTAAATCTGCAATATTGTTTAAATCAGTTTTAGAAGATAAAAATAGTGACCATCTGTCTCACAAGGACTGAACATTGTTTTGTGATCCCCTCCTCCTCTCTGCCCGATGTTACAACAGCGTTATTACAGCACAGGTTTGAGTAGTTAGTCTTTGACTGATCCCAAACTGCATTGTCTTGACACTAAGATATCAATCTCTTCCCTCCTCTATTGATTCGCTGAAAACAAATTACCAGCTTCCTTGGGCTGTTGGGGGTTCTGTCCCACCACTCCACTGTTTCTACAAGTTGTCCAAGTCGTTATAAACGGTGCATCATTATTGCTTGTTGGAATTGCCTGTGATGAGCTCAGTATCAAATCACACAGGGAGATGTTTGGATGGACTATCAATGTCCCTCCGCTAATGGCAGAGGGATGTAGCGCGACCATTCCCTCGCTTGTACGGGACCGTAAGGTAGTGTAACCGCTGTGATATGGTGCCATCACGCTTTTAAGTGCGGCGATAAATCATAAAGTGGATAAATAGCATCATGTTAGCTGACTTCCTCCGCCGCTGATGAGGCAAATGAAGATAAACATTGATGAGAGCAGTAGTTTGCCACTAATGGGAAACCGAATGAGAATTGTTTGTTGCCTCGAGCTCCGACTGTCATCCATCGTTCCTGGCTTTCCAAATTCACTGCCTCTGTGTCGTTTGGCTTAATAGAAACAAAAAACAATTACCATTAATCAGGTGATAAAGGACAAAACCGTTTTAATTTATTTCACACATCAGTAGAGTTTGTATTTTTATTTCTCCCACCCAGAAATCTATAACCAATTTTTAGATTTTATGGATGAAATGAGTGTTGTCTTGAGTGTAAATGTCATGCTATTGAGCCTGGTGAGGCTGACGACGTTGTGAGCTGAACGGCTACAGAGGCTGATTGAGCAGACGCAAGCCTACATTGACACGCTTAACTTGTTCAGGATATTGAGGCTCGATGGTCGTACGCTTTGTTGGAGCTCTACTAAACTGTCTTAATGTTAGGGCGTCAGAAGGGCAGGAAATGACTTGGATGTTAACTGTTCCTTTCCGATTCTTCAGAATCACTCAGCGATGTTGATAATGCACTTGAGGGGGGCGGCTGGCTGGAGTACAGAACACACACACACTTGTAATATCGCTCACATAAATCGGAACATTGCTTCACTTGCCCTGTCTCTATGTTCTATTTCATTTTTTATTTTATTTCATTGGTCGGAGATTTCTTCTTCATTTTCTATATTGTGATGTTTTCAGTTTTAGTTGCACTCGGCCAAAGGCTGCGTTTATTTTCCTGCACTAAAATGAAAAATTGAAGAAGCTGTTGATTTGTAAGCACTGCAATTAAGATTACTAAGTTATATTTTGGACAGACCTGTGCATTCTTTTTCATACTGACCTTTCATAAACTGTACTAGTTAAATGGATAATGCACGGTGAAAAAACATGGAAATTAAACAGTGTTTTTCCTATTGTACTTATGAACAAATGGATGATTAGTTATTTTCCTAAAAGATTAGTGATACATCTAACAATGTGTGGTTACAACAAATTCTAACAATTATACTCTAGTTTTGGTGTTGAAACAATTCACTATTTATTATTTTTTTATGTTAATTTGGTTAACACAATCCATGTTCCTGACAATAATTATTCACACCCTATATCAGAACCACGTCCACCTTTGTCTTTTTACGAAACACACTTGACAGTTATTCTGGGAATGTTACTGAACACATTTTGTGTGATTTATCCGCTGAAAGCATTCAGCCGATCCACAAAAGCCTAGCACCTCATCACATTGTCCCGTTGTTCAACATACAACGTTCGCTGCTGCTGCGTCGCGAATGAATGAAGATTTGTGGACTTGGGGACTCCGCTGTCCCAGTGTTAATTGTCACGCCTTTTTTAGCATAAAAAGCCCCAATCAAAATGCAGTGGGGGACACCGGGTAAAGTGTTAGCCTCACATCCATCTCACCTCCCCCCCCCCTCCGTTTCCTTCAGAAATGACCCCTCAACCATTGTGGAGAGGTGTGAAGTGGTTTTCTCAATTGCTAGCTGAAGAGATTGCGCTAGGGCCATGAACAACAAGACTCCTATCTTCCTAATGAACAGGAGGCTGCATTAGAGTTCCCACAGGGGAGACGATTAGCGCCAGGATTTTCAATCATGGAAATGACATTAAAAATGCATACACAATTTTTTCTTCCTTTTTTTTTTTTTGTGGTTGGTCTAGCCCCCTTTCATGTCTCACATCCGTGCTTGCACAATGAAGAATTTTGTACTCCTCACTCCTTTTTTTCCTCCTACTCACCCGATCCTGACAGTATGCACTTATGGATATCGCGTAAATTAAATCGTTGTGTACCGATCTTACTTGGTTGTGTACTGTATTCCCCTTGGCCCAAGAAATGTCATAATGTTTGTATTCTCACTAATGGTTTTATTTTCTGTGGCCAGAAGTCCCAAGCCCTTTACTGGGGAACTCCCTTGTTGATCATTATCTCGCTGGTGATATCTTTAATTTGGCAGTAATTGCCGTAATTCCAGAGATTGGCCTTCTGTAGATATGATATCTATTTTCATGGGTTGACATCCCTATCATTAGGGAACAAAGCACAAGGGGGGAATATATCATTTCCACTTCATCAGTTGTTGTCTGGAAAAATCGAAAAACACCCCTTGATGATTTGACTTGCCATAGTAAAATAGTATTTCAAATAAAGTTTCTTTATCAAAAACAATTTTATTCTTGAAATAATGTTTTCAATTTTTTTTTTAATTGAAATAATTTTTTCCATTTACTTGTTTTGAGGTTGTTTCTGTTTCTGGGAAGAAAATATATTAATTTTTGCTCCAGAATCTTAAAGCAGATTTTTGTGAATGTAGCCCAGTGGAGGTGTGACTGTAATCCTAACCCATTTGATTTCGGACATAACTCGTGATTCAGTGGAAATTCTTGACGCCCCCTTGGAGTCAACAATGGGTGCGGCTCATGATTGACTTTGTTCTCTTGAACAATACCAGACAGACAAGTCTTCACCGTTTGTCCTTCCTGTGTGTGTCACACTTCATTCTTCTGACTCATCTTTATCGGTCAAAAAATAAAAATGTCAAAATCTGAGACATCTACATATTTACCTACAGACCAACGGCAGGTCTGAACAGTAACATCATAAGCATCTCTTTAAAGGTGTAATAATGTTTGATCTTGAAGAAGTACTTTTCTACACCCAATCCAATCCCTTACGTCTTATTAAACCACCATCATCTCTCCCTGTTCAAACTTGAATCAACTTCGGCGTCACTAAAAAACAAAGATTGCTTACCTATCAAAATGACCTATGGCATAAATGCTAGAAAAATTTCATGGCCTCATGTTTTGACCCTAGCAGAGTCTTTCTCTAAGGCTAAAATGAGAATCTAACCTTTGAGAAAGATTCTGTTAGTGTTGAAATTAGACACAATTTTTGCGAACCAAATATTTCTGCAGATATTTGATGTTGGTATCAAGCTTTTGAAGTGTTATGATTGGAAATTGTTCATGATTTTGGGGGGTTATTACCTTTAAGGTTAATTTCTAACGTAGCGTTATTCAGCCAGCCACCATATTGGTCATCAATCTTGAAAACTAAAATGAATCTGGAGTTGATGAAAGCTGGGCTAGTGATGAAAGCCGGGTGGTGTCATCTTTGTGGCCCAGTTCTATTAGGTTGTCGGCTGTTGGTCAGCAGCAGACGTTGCTATCACACTTCATCATCTGAACTTTGACGCTTTTCACATAGTGTTAGCCCTTACTCTATGAGGTTGTGTGTTGCAATATATTTCGTCTAGGTGTCTATATGTACACTGTTTTTGTGTAAGTAGTGTTTGTGATAATAATTGACTTTCTGAGTCTTCCATCATAGCACAATGTGAAACATTAGATCGCGGTTCCAGCCTGGATTTGGTGAAAGGGTGTTAAAATTTGCTGGAAATTGAAAAACTTGGGAGTCCAAATTGTTCAATTACAATTCAAATGACACCTGAAACAGGGTGTCCAAATTTAAAACAGGGTGTCAAAAAGACACACAAACACCCCTACTAGCATGCATTATGATTAACGCAGCTTTGACCTTGCCCTTAATAAGAATAAAGTAGCAGGCCTGCATAGCTTTATACTGAGAAATCTATTTTAAAAACAATTTCTTTTTTTCAAAAACTAATCTTTACTTGAACCTTTGAAAGATTCATCTTTATGAACCATTTTCCAGGTTTGATGTTAAGTTCACAGAAAAGACAAGCAGTTAGTACTTCTGATATGTCTGCCATTTATTGCACAAGTGGAATAAATCAAGTGTTTTGATGTGAAGCTAATAACATTTCCATTTTGAAGTAGGGTCTAATTGATTTATCTGATGTGCCGAAAACACCAAACAATTGTTCAGTAGTCAACCTACATGTATACCTAATAGTGTGTTAATAGTCAACCTATTTAAGTCACTTGAAATCACATTAAAAATGTAAATGTTTTCTTGTGCACTTTACACATTTACTCCCAAACCACACCAAGCAGTAATTATTTTCAATTCAAAGGGTTTACCCTCTCACTACTCACATGACTCAATCTGTTTTGCCTTCCAATTAAAAGCAATGATTCATGTTGTAACCAGATTTTATGTTAATCTCAGAGACAACCGCTATTGATACCCAATCTAGATGAGGCAAGCGTCTCCCCTCAAAGCTAGATAAATATTGCATCAAGATGACCTATTTTTGTATTTATTTCCCCATTAAAAATGAAACACCAAAATCAGTGCGGCAGAACGGCACAGTGACTCAGACCCAAGCTTGAAGCTCTATCGTCGATGTTGTCAATGACGATGGGGAAGATTGCCCCGGCATGGCTCGTTGATCGTGCCACGGCCAATACCATGCGGGACATACCACCTGAGCTCACAATTAACACTGGTTCAACATCAACAGCCATTAAACAAACAATGCCCTCTTCTTCCATGAGACTATTGTATCCATAAGCGTTTTTTTTTGAAAAATAAAGATATTGTTCTGAGGTAATTAATTTTAGTGGCTATTTGAGGTACTTTCCACTTTGCTGAGTAGCAAGCTCATGGTTGGATTAAAATCTCATTCAGTTCAATATGAAAGCTACTTTAAAGCTCAAAATGCACAGTGGAGAAATTATTGAGGAGTATGTAGTTTGTAATAAATTGGAGAAATGGAGAGACAATTGAAAATCTAGTTAAGAGAAATGGCCTAGTACAAAAAAGGTAATACATATTGTAAAGTGTTACTGAAATCTCAACTTATTTGATATCTGCTACCATGTACTGTAAGTGACTAGGAACTAGTCCCAAGTTTACGACATAACCCCCGGAAGTGAGATTGAGAGGAATTTAGTTTCCCCTGTGGTGTATTACTTCATCTGTTAAACTTAGGTTTGAAGTTGTACATGTTTTGTTTTAAAGTGTTTCTGATGTCAATGGGTTTGGTCGGCAATACGAGGGATACAGTCAGTTTCCCTTGTGGTGCATTTAATTTCTTGTTAACTGAGGTTTGAAATACTACACATTTTATTTTGAAATGTTTCTGATGCCAGTGGGTTTGGTTGGCAGTTTGAGGGATACAATCAGTTTCCCTGGTGGAATATATCTCAATTTCTTTTAAACTGAGGTTTGAAGTTCTACATGTTTTATTCTGGTTTGGTTGGCAGACTTTCTACAGCACCAGCAAATCTCTGTCATTCTAACTACAGATGTTTCTCTTTATGACAGCCAGTATTATGTGGTGTCCAAGAATGAATCACAATAATTCAATAAGCTAGATATTCAGGTCAACGTTCCCAATGCTGTAGTTACTTGCTGATTATCTCCCCAGTCCATGTAGCCAGAAATTAAACTTTTGATACACCTCAGCCTCCTAACAAGTGATCACTCTCGACTGGGCGAAATTATCACAAATTGCGCCCGGGGGTTTGGGTAGACTAGTGGTGCCATTTATTGTGCCACAGTGGGAACCATTGGCACCTTTATGATTTGGTTGGAGTTACATGATATCATTAGTTATATACATGAGCTCAAGAGTTGTCCGAGGTTTTTTTTCTTCTTCTCTCCTTCAGTCCGGGATTGCCTTTAGCTTTGGTGTGTGATTATACCTGTACGTTCACCTTGATATCTTAGGGACCGTTGATCTCGGCATTCTGTGGGGTGCTGGGACGCTGCAGAAGCTTGTAAAACTATGCGGGAGACAGCGAAGAGTGTACTTTGACACCGCTTGTGCTGTAGGCAGTACTGTAAGCTGGCCGACCTGCTAGTGTGAGCCAGACAAGATTTCATGGCTGCGGGGTCCACCGCGTTGATGCCTGTGTTCATCTCGGGCTCATACTATTGCTGTCCGTGTACGGACGTGTGATGGAACCTTGGTTAGTTGTACAGTAAGGTCACCCCCATGGCCGCTGATGGCATTTTAATTTAGCAAGTCCAATGCCACCAGGCACCTGTGACCTGATCCTTTAGTGCCCTACTCCCATCCTGTAACGCTGTTGACTTTTGAGGACGGGGATGCCTGATGTAAGACCCAGTTCTTTTTTAAAGTTTTTTATTTAGCTGTTACATATTTTTTGTTTGTTTTAAAAATAGTCTGCGAAAAAGTTGTCTTCCCTCCTCAATTTCAACAAAAATCAAAGGCGTGTAACTTTTTCTTGAGTGAACACAAATTTGTTTTTCAGTATTGCCTCTCATGCAATCATGGCAACAGAAGTATTATTAAATTATCAACACAAGCTGTTCGTTTTAGCATTGGTTAAAGTAGTCATCTTTTGCATTGTTTTATTTTAGGTAATAAGTTTACTAACTGATTAATCTAATATGGACATTTCTGTAAGTTTTACTGTTATTGGTATACCTTTCCTTTAAAGCCTTAGAAAGTAGGCTTTAAGGAATGTCTTTCCCCTTTAGTAGGGTGTCATGCAACGTGGCCACACACCTGTGAAATTGGGGTATTGTGATGTGGGCAGCGGCGCGTTGCAGAGGGCTGAAGGGGTGTACAGTGAGGGGCAACCCAGCCCTCAAAAGCCGCATTATGCCAGCAACTGGGGATTGTTTGTTTTGGAAAACTGTTCTTTACAGACGGTGGCTGCCAATTCAGCTCATTGACACATCATCGGGATCAATATTGCCCTTTCAGCGAGTGTGAAGTTTGTTAGGTTAGGGTTGACAGCAAATTGGCCGTGTAGATTTTGTTGTTGTTCGGGGAACATAAATTTTGTGGTGTTTAGTTTTGTTCTTTGAAAATGCTTTCCAAGTAGTGTGTGTAATTACTTGAAGCATTCTAATTGTTTTTGCATCCATGTTTGAGGTGTAACAAAGAAGCTACACGGCAGATTTTTGTTTATTCTCCTGTAGAATAATGCACCAATAACAATACACATTTTGTTGTTGCAATACGTCCCAACATTGCAAGACAATTTTCTTAATAACTAGCCGGCCAACCATTGTGTATTCAATCATAACAACACAATTGATTGGTTTTTGGGAAGACCTTGATTGGATCTCGGCCTATTAATAATCATCTCAGAGATACATGCTAAGAATCACAAATGATTTGTGTCTCTCAAACCTCTTCCGATGAGGTAAAGAGAGAGAGAGAGAGAGTGAGAGAGAGAAAAAAATGTCTCTTGCACCATCAGTAAAAAAATTGTGAGGCAGAAGTAGCTTGCATCCTTTACTCTGAATAAACAAGGTATCCACGCTTCACAGCCTTTTCATTAGCGGAGAGATGGCGGACTTCATTTGTTGAATATGATATCAGTATGTGTTGACACAAACTGGCTGTTGCAGAATCGGTTCCCAAATCCCCCGAACGTGTCTAGGCCGGCATTTATAACCAATTTTGATATTTGTTATTTTTGGCGAGTGTGTATGTAGGGCAAAAACTGAGCCATTTTTCCCGTTCTTCCCCCACTATCGCCGAAACGCTTTTTTCACTGTGTCGCTGAATAGTTCGGATGAACGGAAGAGCCTCTTATTTCTTACAATTTATTGTGATTTATCAAAATATAACTGGATATAATTTTACCACCATCCAGGGTATTTTTTCCCCTCTTTTTTTTTTTAAGTCGAGCTGCAGAATAAGACAATGTTTACACTGTAACTCTACTGTTAAGATTTTTCTTTTATTTTGTTTGAGAGATGAAGTCTGATAATGTTTTTGTTGAATGAGTTTGATGATATCAGATTAACTAGGTCCACTAGCTCGGTTCCTATTTCTCTTTTTCTTTTGCAGTTAACTGTGAAAATAATCTCATATTTTTTTATAACATAACCAACAAAATAAATATTCCTTTATTTGCAATCAGAAATATGAACATAGTTTTACTTCAAAATAAGAAAGTAAAGAAGAAGACTTCAACCAGAGAGCTTTTTCTTGAAGTTGAACAAAGTCAAATGGTACCCCGCCGCATTGGAAATGATGCAGACCCGAATTGTGTGAAATCAATTTAGAAAATATAACCAGCATCGTAAAAATAGGAGCTGAATTGAAAACCATCTAGAGGGGAAGGAGAGGGGAGGTTTCCGTTAGATTGTTAGAGTTGATGATTGCATATCGAACAGCTAGCCTTAGAATAAGCCATCGATATGCTATCACGCAGCCATGTTCTTATATTGTGATGCACTTAAGTCAATGTTGACAGAGCACTCACCTCTACTGAATGAGTGATGAAAGATTACCCGATTGCACCAAAGAGGGAAATTAATTCTCCTTTTCTCTGGGCTTTTCACTGTCTTAGTCAGCCCCCCCTTTAGAAACCAACACGCACAGTGCTCTAGTACCCAGCTAACTGATATCCCTCTCATATGGACCCGTGGTACCGCTGCAAATGGTGCATGTGTTCATTTCTATAACTTCCGGTCGAGTCGGAGGAAAGTGCACACGATGGGGCAACGCAACACTGTTAAAACAGACGGGTTCTATGGCGGCCTGCATCTCTCTTTCATAGCAGAGTGTGAAGAGTAAACGTTGCCGGAGCGCAAAAAGAGAAATTATGGCCGCATACCCAATCAGGGGGGTACTGGTGGGAAAGAGAAAAGAGTAGAAAGAAGGGAGTGTGGGGGAAAAAGGAAAAAAAAAGTGGCGTTTGCAGAGCCTACTTAACTCGAGAGGTGAAAGGCGAGGCTGCGATTGTTAAGTCACGTTTTGTTGGGCGACCCAGTCCGGGACAAGGCAAAAGCAGGAGTGGGAATTATATTGTGGTTTTTTGTGTGTTACATGCAGTCATAAAAGCACACGTTTGTTTCTGACATCAAAACCACAGCAAATAAAAGTCATTGGTTTCATTGAAAGTCCAGTTGGTCGGGTAAATATTGAGTACTTCAAAAAGCACCTTACAATAAATTTAAACAAGAACATTGTGTTTTTCTTCAGACCCATAATTTTGTTTATAACAATTTATTTGTTGTAAATGATTTTTGTTATTTTGATATTTAAAGACAAAAAACACTGTTGAATATGGATCTCAAATCTACAATAATTCCAGCTTTAAACCAAAAACTGTAGCCTCTCAGTTTTTTTTGAAGAGGCATAACAATTTCAGGATGGAATTAGAGGTATAATCTCAAAGGCTTCTCAGCGGACCACAATAGCTTTTGATGGCCGAATCTTGCCCCGGAGCACCGTTGTATTGATTGCACTTGATATGGGAGATGTAAGGCGACAAAGCAGGACTGTTTTAATTTGTTAATTTCCTTGCTGGTGAGGAGCCGTGTGATAGCTCGTACGGTCTACTCCTTGAGCGATCGTAATTACACATAGCCCATAGGTGTTAATCACTCCAGAATAGCTTCCCATTCAATGACTGTTTAATTTGCTTATTGCTCAGCTATCTATGACGGTTTTTTTAATTTCTGGAAAACAAGTAAGTTTTGTATCTTCCGCCGCCAAATCACGTCAGGTTTAAGGAGGCAAATCCTAATGACACCAATCTAGTGTGGGTCAGAAGAAAGTGCCGCTCTGGAATTTAATTCATTTCTCATTGCCTGATGCCTGGGTCTCTCTCTCTGTGCTCTCTCCTGGAGACTAGAGTAGATCCAAACTTTAGTGGCCTGGGGGGCTGAATTGGTTGGTGCACGGAGTGCAATTGACCTGTCCTAGAAACGTCAGGGACGGTAGTAACCATTATAGGGAGAGAGAGAAGTGCAAAGAGAAAGGGAAAGAACACCGCTCTTGCTACCCCTACTATTTGATTGGTTTCAGATCTGAGGAGTTGAATACCAGATCAAATAGCGAGACCCTTCTGCAGCTCATGCGTGTAAGTACTTGCTTCTGGTGGCGCTCCTGGGGATAGGGACCAGACATCAGACATATTTTAATAAGAATGCTAGCCTTTGTTTTTACTAGTAATAAAACAAATTATGACTTGACTTTGATCCTGGGGCAGAGCCTTGCTATCGTGTTACACTTTCATATCCAGGACTTTTTTTTCTTCTCTCTATATAAGAGAGATATAGTTTGAAGAACATATGTTTGGTAGTAGTACAAACCTGTAGGCTTGAGCCCTCTGGTGGTTGCCGAAGCTTAACCTTACGTCACCTCTCGTTTTTTTCTGAAAATGTTTCCCTTCATTCTTTGATCAAAGAACAAAAAGAACGAGTTATCGTTTCATAAATTGACTTTGAAGTGGTGTAGCCTATTGTGAAAACTCAATAATGGATCCGAGAACCGGTCAATCAACCATAGATCAAAGAGTTTGTTACTATAGGTGCAAGTACGTTCACTTGTTTTATCAGATCAAAAATTTGTCTGAAAAATGTAAAAACTTTACAACAAAGTGCATTTAAAACACATTAGCAAACATTATTTGTTAAAAAGTTTCATGTTTCTGAAATATTTTTGATACTGTATTTTCGTATCAACAAGTTGTTCTGTCTGGTTTACTTTTTACATTTGCAACCTTGCTCTATGGTAACATCAAAGACTACTGTTTTTCTAATCGGTTGTAAATGCACCTTGTCAATGCAGAGGTCAAAGGTTCCAAAATCCCATTAACGAAGAAGAGGGAAAATGTGGACAGAGTGTGAGAGCCAAAATAGGCAACATGAGGTTTTTATTTTCTGCTTGACCTAAAGTGCCCATATATCATACCCCCTTTATAATGTAGGTCGTAGACCTAATGCATGTGGTGGATAGTTGGCCCTTTCTCTGTGGTTTAACCTAGGCCTATATCAATAGTTTGTAAGAGACTGAGTTTTGCATTTGGATAGCAACATTGAAAGATTCATACATCCAAATATGAGGCAAATATTCTGTGTTAGAATTGAGACTATTTTGTTTGTAACTGCACCTGGAAATTTATTTGCGAGGCAAATAAATTATTCAGGAAGTAATTCAACACTATTTTTTATTCGCTTGGAAGTTTCTTATTCTATGACTGTTGAAGGATTGGAGCAATTTATTCAAGCTATAAGACGTGTGTCCGCTAAATGATCGAATACTGGGTAAAGCACTTGATGCTTAAAGTACCTTTTTATACTGCAATTTATAGAAGGACATTTTATAGTTTCCATGGATCATTTGTGAGTGTGTGGTTCTTGTGTGAGTGTGTGTGAAATAATTGGTAAGAATTTAAACACCTCCATAACACCAAGTTACTGTCAGAATGCCAGGAATTTTCTTTCCTGGTGAACAAGGTTACAGCCTGAAGCTATACTGTTTGGTTTTTTGGTTGTTTACACATCTACATTAGTTCTGTAATTGGATAGGGGCTAGTTAAATTAATGGCTTGTCTAAAACTTCAATCTCCTCATGCTCCTCCTATGCTGTAATTAATTTATTGGGTGCTTGGACAAAGTGCTATCTGCAGGTGTAGTGGTTGTAAAGGAAAAAAAACTACTGGTCCATTATACAGAAGGAGACCAATGATTTACTGGTTGCTGTTATGAGAAATTTCAGACTTTTTATCTGAATTGAGACATTTTATGCCCGCCTGATGACGAAAAGTCGCTGTTATTTTTTTCAGTTGTGAGGTGAGGAACCGTGCTCTTTGGTGAACTTTGTTTTAGCGCAGAGGATAATGTTTCCTAAAAGCTCCTTGAAATATATAACTCCAGGGGGTTTAAACCAATGGTTGAAACTTATTATTTATATCCTAGTATCAGATGTTTGTCAGCAATGACACTCACCCCGTAGGTGAGCCACATGAGTCAAAAGAAAGAAGTTTCACCCCGTCCAAGGTTTCTTGTCTACTCAAATATCTTACAATAATAATGCCGATTTCAGAAAGCATTTTTTAAGAGCGTCAATTTCTTGAATTGAAGTTCAGGAAACTCCTGCTTAGCACTTTTTTACCAACGAGGAAACACTATCAATGTGCATCACTTTTGTCTCTGGCTTTGACTATGCGCTGAGCAAATAAAATTTGAGTGGCTTAACTTTCCATAAATTTGAGTCCAGAACATGACTACATTTGTTTCGTTTGTGTACACAGTACACAACATTATACTTTACTACATACAATGTGCTGGAAGTGTTGAATTCCCTCTGGTGTATCTACTCTGCTGATTAGTCTCTGAGATGTATAGCAACAATGTAAGACAATTTGGCAAGTGATTTCACAGTTTAAGACTCATCAGTATGTACGCTATCCTGACATTTACACTCTTCACTCAATTTATGGTAAACTCACTCTTCTCTCTAGCTTTCTAATGATTTGCTTTTATGCATGGGATTTCATGGAAATTGAACAAAGCATGTTTAAATCCCTGGGAAGTCACCAGTAGATATAGCGGCTGGTCCATCAGTGACTAAGCTGGATGCCTCTCTCCCTTCTTTCCTCTAAACACCTCTGGGAGATGATATTAAGAGACAATCCATGGGTAAGGCCTCGGTGTTCCAACCTCTCAAAACTGCAATTATACACCAAATTGAATACTTTCCACTTGATTTCCCCTCATTAAGGGGAGACCCGGTACTTTTTTATGCAAGATGTGGAAATCAGCATGCTTGCTCCGGCAGCGGCATTTCAGCCCACCACCGCGCTATGATGGAATTTCCTAGACACCAAAACCACCCATAGTCTGACAACCTTAACCCCAGGCTTGGATCAACTTCTTATCCTGTGGGTGAGACTTGGGCTTAACTTGCTCTGCTATTTGATCAATTTTTGTGTTCCCACAGGGTCAGTAATCTAGAATTCATTCTGCTGTTTGAAATTATCATCTAGTGATCAAATCGACCGATTCGTACTAAGTAGAAACAACATCAATAAACTAACTCGTTTTTTAACTTTAAAAGTATGACTGTTATCCGGTTTTACTTAAAGTTGTCACTACAAATTGCATAGTGTAAATGATTGTAAACAAATCTCCCTCGTCCGTGACAGTAGAGGACCCACTAAATGAACAGTTCCCCTCATGTCTTCCTAAAAGAGCAGCAAGTGGTTTTCAGAAAACCACCGACTCTCTCTTTTAAGTCACGTGCTTAAAGCTCACTTTAGTGAGTTTAGTGACTTTATCTAGCCAAACCTTGCGGTTGTTTTACACACTCATGTGTGTCCATCCACGCTGTTGGAACAGTTGGAGAGGAGCCACCAACTGTGATAATGGCCGTCAAGTACCCACCAAATATGACGAGAAAACCCCAGACGCCAATTAGGAGCAAATTGTGTGATGGCACTGATAATTGGAAATGATCACTGGTGTAGAACTCTTAGCAATAACGTCTGGTTTCAGGGAAGGGCAAATCATTTGTATTTAATGTCATGGATATTAAGGATCTATGTGATTTCATGCACTCTTGGTCGTTGTGTCGTTTGCGTGGTTTTTTATAATGTTTATTTCAGTGTGACCTGATTTTACTTGGTGGAGCAGATTTGTGTAATAACTATTGGTACTAAGTAAAGTGTGTTTGCACTTGACTTAGTACCAAATTCTCAAAATCTAGAGGAAATATAAATTTATCTTAAAACAGTTTGCCTTGTGTGGTTGTTAAATGAAATCATTCATTGCACAAGAAAGTCACCAGTCTATTTTTGCTTCCAGCCTCGTTTTGGGTACACGGATTTGGATTGGAGAAAAACCAAAATGTTCACACCATGATAATTTAAAAGGATTTTAAGATTGTTAGGGTCAAGGACAGTCTAGCAAAGCAATTATTACTCACTTTAAACTCAAAGCACATGGTTAATGCTGTACGATAATGCGTCAACTGTTTAGGGAGTAAAACCCCTGCGAGAGTACTTTTGCGTGCCTCAAAACCTAAGCAATACGTTATGACAACACTTGTCGGATTTGTGTCCTCCTTCATGATCCTAACAGTAACAAAGCCTTTGTGAGTTGAACCTTGTTCCCCATCGCCATCAATTCACAAGTTTCCCCCAACTGAAATCTTAATTTGTTTGCATGCAAGACCACAACAATGGTACTCTAGTTTCCCCATCCCCCTACGCGCTATCCAATTAGCTTTGTGCAACGGGTCTACTCGCGACATCCAACTGAGATTTTTACGTGTACAACGTCCTCAGCAAAGTGCATCCATACAATGACGGACCTGTGTGATCTTTGATCCAGACTCAATGGGTAAGTTTAACAACCACCTTCTGTCATTCAGTGATAATGACACTCCTGTCCCTCCCTTGGCAGTAGGCTCTTGCAACCTCCTCCTCATCCTCCTCCTCCTTGCACTGCATCAAGAAGACGGGGCCGAGAGAGGAGATGTAGTTGTTACTACTAATGGAGCTCCTGCCTGGTATGAAATCAATAAAAATTGATCCTTGGTGTAATGTTTAGGATTAGCACTGATTACTCTGAGGGGTTTGGGCACAGCTGAACGGCACCCAGGGGCTCTCACCTCTAGTGTACTTTCTTCAAAGGCTGAGTAATTAGCAAGAACAAGACTCGGTGATTGTGTAGGATTGGCCAGTGTGTAGCTATTTCTGTGGCCCGCCCGTGGGGTTAGATTTCCAAAGCCTAAAGGATTCCGCAGCGGACTGTTTTGATTTTGTATCCCCTCGTGCCCCTTACTGCACTATACTCTCTCCTGCGTTTTGCATTGACAATTCATTGCATACATCAATTAGGCATTCTCTCACCACTGTTGAACAAACCACAATTATTCATCACTTTGGAAACTATTCATGCTGATTGTTTTGTTGGGATGTGTAGACATGTCATGCGGCTGTTGTTACAAATAAACGGAGTGAAAAAGATTTGGGAATAAAATTGGAAAGCTTTCAGTGATGGGGCGGGCGAGGGCATAGAGGTCTGGCATAGTGTATTGTTGTCATGTCTGGTTTGATGTGCCACTCGAAAGGCTTTGTGTTCATTAATTTAGATATTGCTTTCCTATTGAAGTGAACCGTAGTAAGTTTTTTTTAAGTTGAAATGTTGAATTGTATCTTCTTGTCTTTCGGGTGATTTCTGAAAGCAAATAGTTTGAAGAGAAATATTTGAGTAATCTGTAGCAAAATAAATTTGAAATAAATAAATTGTGAACTTACAGATAAAAAATGGAAAATAATTCACCTTTTTATTATAATTTTTACTAGAGGTCTACCACAAAAACAAACTAAAATGGAAAAAAACCAAAATCAGTTACAAAATGGCTTTCCCTTTCAGCAATAATTTGTACCTTGCCTAAATTGGTCCTTGCTCTATGATTGAACCTATTGTTAGAGATTATTTGTGTATGTGTATTGGCGGAGATTAGCGCTAATTTATTTCCCTAATCAACATACTAACAGCACTCTTAACAACCCTTGGAAGCAGTTTGCTGCCAGAGACTAGATATTTACCATGGCGACAGTAATGCCAAAGCATTCCCTTGAGTACCATCACGGGGTAGTTATAGCTTCAGGTAATACTTGTAGTTTTTATAACTGCTTTTTCGGAGGGCAAATTGTAATAATCATACTGGCCACATAAATCATAAAACATGGAAGCCAATGGTCTCCGAATGCAGGCGTAATACCCGGTAATAGTTGGGGGTGAATGCAGTATAGACTTGTGTCGAGCTGGAGTTTGAATTTCTAGAAAAAAGGAGGTCAAAAGCATGAGAATTAATGACCCTTAACTTGTTGACTCTGTTAGAGTGATGAGGGAGAGCGTATATCAGGAGCCATCAGTTCCGATTGTTTGTTTTGAAGCTCGTTGTGAATGTTTGTAATGATGGTGGGGTGATACATCAAATTGAGTTGTAGTGGATGATTGAATTATTCAAAGAAAAATCACATAATAGGAATATGGAGGACACAAAAATTGAATCTATGATCATTTGAGGGATTAAATTGTTAAGTTTTGATGAAAGCTATTGGAAAGACTTAAATGTGTTCTACGCCATACTTTGTTTTTCTGATATTTTTGCTTACTCACACACTCGCAAAAGTTGTTTTCAGGGCATTTTTTTCTTTCCCGTTTCATTAATCATCTTCAAGTCTGCGGTTTTTCAAATTTTTTGGTTGGGCAATATTTCTTGGCTGGGTCCCCAGGTGATATACATCAAATTGATGCCAAAGCTTCTCTTTGTGAGCTGAGGTTGCGAATCTTGTAATGTCTTGCATGCCAAGCTCAGGGCTCGCTCAGACTTTGAGTATAAGGAACACTTGACACCAACAAGCAGTCAGGTCAAAGACGTTACCATCTGTAAAATACATCCCACTCTGTAATAATCAGTCGCCATGTTTCAAATAAACTTGGTTATCTTCATCGAGGTTATGTAGTCGGATCATAGAGTAATCCTTTCTCTATGGTTGGATGTAACAGTTCACATTCAAAGAGGAACTTATGAGCCCCCCCCCCACTCCACATTAACGAGAATTGTTGGCATTATATGGGTTGATTTGCCAATAGAGGACGAGCCCCTAGGTTATGAGGGAACCAGGGGCTATGTTGGTTACCAGGCAGCATTGTAAAGCAAGCCTCACGTAATCCTTGTGGAATCCCGCTCGAATCCTCCTGAGGGGGTTCCTGCAAGCTCCTGCTTTGAGAACTTGCTGAAAAAAAGCACCAAAGCTGTTGGACCCTTTGCCGATAACCCATGGGTCGTTGGGGCGTGACCCGAGAGTCCCTGGAGGCTTTGGTTGAGCCATTTTAGTTGCTAAATTTGGACGGTAGAAGAATGATTTGTGGTGGTGGCTCCTGTTGATTCGATCCTAATTTTGGAAGGAAAAATATAAATGTTTGGTGGCTCTGTTTCCATGGGGTTTCTGGCAGTTTACAGCTGACGATAAACACATCAATTCACATATATCCTAAAAATAGGATTTTTTGTGGATATTTTTAAACTGAGATCTGTGAACTAGATTAATTAATGTGAAAAACAGCACACCGTAATGTGCCCACAGTTATGTTTATTCCTCTACTCTTTACAGAAAATCTAGCTGGATTATTGCAGTGCCAAATTGCCAACGGATGCATGGCGCTTGAACCTGTATATCTTTCATGGTAATTGAATTTGCGCCACAACTTCAGGGCATTAGTATGTTTTCGCGCATTGGTGTGTAGTATTTGAAACAGGGTGGGGGGGGGGGGGGTGGGAAGCTATTCTAATGACATTTTAAAGTTTAAAAACATGTTATTTCTCCAGACCAAACCTGTCTGACAAATTAACGGGGGGGGGGGGGGGGTTGGGAGAGCTATTCTAATGACATTTTAAAGTTTAAAAACATGTTATTTCTCCAGACCAAACCTGTCTGACAAATTAATGTGTCATTACGAGCTTTAAATCAAAATTTGACAACATTAATCGGCATTGTAAAAATTGATATTTTTTTTAAGATTATTTTGTTACTACTTTGTAGGTTTACAATTTAGTTATTTATTTTCGGTGTTAATATTTTATTTTGATTGGGAAGAAGTTTAAAAAGTCATTTGAATGAAACCAATGAATTTTGTCTGAACTCATGTAATGCCAAGCTCTGTGGTTGTGCACCAACCGTTTATCATTACCAAAGGTCCTTGGTGAGTTCACTGTATAGGTCTAGGTATTTACTATTCTTGTAACTGTGGCATGGAATCATCGCAGACTGCCTGTGGGTTAAAAGCATGATCCTGTCTCAACAATTTACCCACCTCTGCATTTATGCAGCAGTTGAGGTAAATCAACAGATAGAGAAAACAAAAATACATACTCTCCAAACTCAGGAGGGCACGACTTGGTCCGCTGGTTTCCATTTTGTGTCTACTGTCAGATGAGATAAGTTTGACTTTTAGTCAGTCTGAGTTCACCATCTGGTTGGTACAGCAGGCTGGCATTTTCATTTTTATTACAGTTTGTGGCAGTGATGTATAGCAAAGGGCCAGTTGTCCACATAAGACTCTAGAGAGAGCCACATGCAACAATGATGAATGCATTTAAGTTGGGGAATTAAAAACACATGGGTAATATGAGTCAGGCCTGAGAAATGGCTCCCTCTTATTGTAGGAGACAATGAACAGGACAGTGTGGAAGAGATCATCATGGGGGGAAGGGGGGGGGGGGGGTGCAAGGCTAAACTTGTCCCCACTACTTGCTCTCTCCTCTTGTCCCAGTCTCTGGGTGCTGTCATTATATTTCGGAGAATTTTGTGGGTTATTGATGGATGTAGACTGTGACAAATTCAACCTGGGTTTTTTAAAAGCTGTCTTATGTAAGAAAACCCAAAATGGTGTTTAAAATGTCAGTCAATTTATGGATGGAAAGAAGCTGGTCTGTGCAGTTAATGTATTTTATATTACATTTTGTTTTCAATGATTGTATGGGTTTGCTGAAATGAGTGCCAAGTTTGTTCTCAACTCATAATTGAATCATTTTAGACTAAATTTGTGGTATAATTTACACACAAGAATACCCTTTTGGGGTCTTGAGACACCTCTTTAACACTTGTGTCTGTTACTTGGTGGCTCTTTGTGTAACCTTTCTCTATGGTATACGAGAAATAAAACTGGACCATCCTGTACAAGTCACATTCAGTGTATCCCTTGATAAAGTACCCTATCAGCCGTAATACCAAACAGATGTGACTCTTCCATGGGCTCTGTTCTGCCGTAGCTTCTTGGCGACAGGAAAAAAAAAAAAAACATTTTTTGTGCAGATCAAATTTCCAGGCGCTAGAAAAACCAAGTGAGGTAGTTGAAATAGAGGGAAAGGTTGACTGGTTGCCAGGCAGTATGGCCTACATTCCTCCCTTGATCTTATCTCAATTAGCCTAAATTCAGAGGATCGTGGCCACTTTGAGGATTGAATGACAAGCGCCCTCGATCTCCCAGAAAGGAAAAGGCCGAAAGAAAATAAAAAAGGTGAGAGAGACACCAGTAGAGAGAGAAAAGGAGAGAGTGCAAAAAGGAAAGAAAAAAACTTCCCTGATTTTTATTTTAAGACAGGGCAAGTGGGGTGATGATTTATACTTGAGTGTGTGAGGGGTCCAGTAATGGGCCAAATCACTCAGCTACTTTGCTAAGACAGTATTTTATGATTTCTACGTTTTGTTTTTGGGGTCAGCATTCTCCTGCTGGGTTGGTAAGCCATTTTGATGGCTCATAACTCATGCATTGCATTTAGAATCAGTGTATGGCTAGCTTTATTATGGATTTAGGGCACTTGGTTCTTTGACTCCTTGTTAATGTCGGGAATTTCACTTACATTGGAATTCTGTGGGAATCAATAATTTCTTATTTCAGTTGTCGGCACCCGTCTAAAATTGTGTAAATTTGGCATGAATTGTGCAAAGGAGATATAGATTCAACGAGTGATTGTGTCACATTCAAAAAGAGGAAGTGGAGCTCCTTGAATGTATTATTAAATCATCCAGAACATCTGAAGAAAAGTTTATTTTTATCTCTTCAAACCACACTTGAAGATGATGATTAAGTCATAATCATGGCAGTTGTTAATTCACAGAGGGCAAGTACAAATGAAGTCCGACTCCAACCAGGCTTAAGAGGGCAGGGTTATGGAATTACTCCAAATTGGAAATTTATGAGAGGTGTGACTAAAGTGGTTGGACACTTTTAAGCGGAGATTATTCTCTGCTCTGCTGACATAAAACAGCAGCTCAGGAATAATCCAGTTTAGGGTGACACTCCTGTCAGTTTTTAGAGCAGCCACTTCCATGAAGTGAAGTTGTAAATCAGAGTCTTATAGAGTTTTTTAAAGTTATGTACTTGTGGGCGAGTGTTGTACAAGGCAGTTTATTTAAAAGTATTATACAGGATTGGTAATAGCTGATTTTAAAGTCAAAGATACTGTGCATGTTTTTTGTGTGATCAGCCAATAAAAAACCTCTGTGAAAATTTTGATTGAAATCCTTGCCTGAGTCAAGAGAAAATAGTGAAAAACCATGTAAAATTTTCAGCAAGTAATGCATTGTGCTTAATTTTGATTGTAACAACCAAAATTATCTGTTGCGTTTTTCTTTTCGTTTTCAGTTACAGTTTTCTTGAATATGATTTTCTCCAATCACTGGAATTTTTGGCTGTGAAGCTTAATATGCCACATCATGGGACCAGTGACAAATTGTTTTTAAGAAATACAAAAAGAGTTTAACGTGATTGGACAAGCTGTTAAATGCTGCCTCTAAGCTTAGATAAAAGTTCAGTCTCTACACTTTAAGTAGCCTGGTGTTGATGTTGTCATTTACGCAGCATGCAAAAATGCCTGCAGATTCCCTCTACTAAGAAGATTAACACAGTTTTCATTCACACATCCCTCCATACTGCTCCAAGACCACAGCTGATGTTTAGACTGTCCCACTTAAAGATCCACTTCCATCCTCAAATCTAGAACGAGAAATCTTGTCTATTTTATTTCGGCCAACATACTGTACACATTTATTTATAGACTAAGATGTGTTGATGTTTGACCTGGCTAGCACCGTCACTCAAACAGAGAGATGGTCAGAGAAGGACCTGCCGGGCTTTTTTAAAAGCAGCGTGCGAGACTGACATGCAGCATTTCAGACATTCCCTCATATTGAAAGATGAATGGTAGTGCATGGCAGCCAGTGTAGATGAGATAGTCAAGCAAAGAATGATATTTTGAGAAATATTTTGAGAAATATCTTATTGCTGCGATAGTTTTTGTTTCTCTGAACAATTTTTTGGCCATTTCGTTAGCATAATCAAACAAGTATTTAACTTTCAAAGTTTTTAAAATTTGCTATTCTTATTTGTAGTGACTTGAAAGAAAAGGTACACCAGATACTTTCAAGAAAATTGTTTTAATCTGTAAGTTGTCACTGTTACAAATAGAGCTAATATCTGAATATAAGGAAGCTGAAAAAAAAAAAACATTTTCAAAATTGACAGAAATTCAAGGGTTTTTGTGCAGAAAGGACAAGAAAACAATCTAATTTTACACAAATTTGTAGAATCTTCTTTGGGGTAAAATTTCTGAACATGTTCACTGGTTGCTTCATAGCGAGAAACAGACACTCTAGTTGACCAGGGATGGTCAGTAGCCCATTGCACAATAAATTATCGGATCCATTGTAAAACCATGAAGGTATTTCTACCTCCATTGTAAAACACACAAATCCATCAAGGATTTGAAATAGGAAGTCAAGTGGTTAGCCCTCTCCCCCTCCAAGGTCTTGAAGAAGTTGAAAGGAACTTTACACCATGAGATAATGTCTTGACATTTTTCACTGTCTCCTGTCAAGAAGTATTTACAAATCTGTGTCAGCCGTGATGAAGCATCAAAGCCACCTACCCAAGGACCCCCTAAAAAAAAGTAACTGTTAACGGTTATATAGGGGGTGTTGAGGGTGAGGATATGGGATAACTCACTGTTGACTTCCAACCCACTATCAAACCTGATGATTCAACACAAGAGTGATAAGTAGTGTTGAAATAGAGAATGATGTAAACAATCCAGAGTGGAAAGGGTACTATTGTAAGTAGAGGGGAGAGGATTTAGGGACAGTTTCCATTGTGCAGTCACCAAGGGTTGTGGTTGGAGTCTGGTCCTGCTGTGGTGGAGGGAAAAGCAGATCTTAGGGGTTGATAAAATGACATCACACCATTAGCACTTTAGGATTAGTCTCTTTAAATCGCTGCTTGCATTGATCAGAATGAGCTTGGAATGTTTGTGCCAGCTTTTGTTATAAGCAGTGAATCCTTACACAGTTTGTGCAGTTCACGTGTTAAAAGCACACAAGCTAACAATCAAGCTAAACAATGTGAAGAAACACATTTTAAGAACAACCAATAGAGAAAGGATGCGGCTATAGTAACTTAGGAAAGCAAGTTCCTGTAAAGAAACATCAAACTTCATTGGGATCTTTTCAATCTCCGTCTTACTGATTCAGAACACTTACACATACTTGGGTTGGGATATCAGCTTATCTTTACATTTGATACTCTAGTCCTTTTTGTGAGGAATTTGTCATTGCTGGGATGCATTGATATGTTCGATGAAAGTTTGAAGTGGTAACACTAGAAATATCCATTGAATGTTTTTTGTGTGGATTTACACCCAGTAAAGTGCTTATGGAAGTGTAAATGTCTCTCTTTTTACATCAATGTTAAGACAGTGCTGCGTGCTTTAACAAAATAATAAAAAACAAAATTCATAAAATACATCATCTTCTATGTTTTGTTGTTTAAAGTTCCATGTGTATTTACCAATAGTGTGATGGGACCATAGGCTGAAACGTTTTGACCATTGTTTGGTAGGTTGTGGAATTCTTAACACGCTCCGTGAACTGAAATCACTCTCTCTCTTTACCATCTTGTTTTCTCTTCCAATAGCATTTTTTCAGGCGGACTCTTGTTTTCAGTGTACATAAAATAAAACCTTAACAAAATCCTCTATCTGGATCACAGCAGTTCTTTATATTGTTCAGGGACTTTGGGGTTTCCTGCAGGTTTCCTATTACTTTTTCTATTTGTTTGCATTAAATTTACTGTTTCCTGATCATGTTTTTGCCATTATTGCACTCTGTCGCACATTCTGAAATGAACTGGGGTTTAATTTCATTACTTGCTGGAATGGACGGTCCTAGCTACAGATTTGGCATGGAAGTTTCTCACTTTTGTTTTTACTGGATGCCCAAACGACAGGTTTGAAATTAAAATCAAGCTTTTACGGTTCCGCTTTTATCGTTGATTAAATTTCCCTTTTTTTGGTGGTGGAGTAAGAGTGGAAAACCGCAGTATTGGTGATGATAAATCTTACTCGGTTGAATCAAAATACCCTATAATGTGCAGCTAGTGTTCAATAAGATTGTATGTTTATTTAATTTTAATGCAGATTATGTGGCTGCCATCATTTGATTTAGATGAGCAAATAGAATTAGCTGTTGTGCAAACTGCTTTCAAACCAACAGGGCCTATGGTATAAAATCCAAAACATTGTTTTAACATGTCCTCACACTATACCATTTCTGGAGTCTTTCTAAAACCATTGGCCTTTTTCATCCTTCAGACCTCTTAGCCTATGAATGAGGCTCTGCTATGGTATACATATGAGGCTATTAAACATATAACTTTGATGGGAAATAGAAAAAACATCTTTATTTGGAGGAACGCTTTTCTGACAACTTTCAAGTATGAAAATTGTTAAAAATGTTTTGTTCACATTAAGAATTGTATTTTCATCCCTTGCACATGGAATTCAGTACAATATCTACCTGCCTCAAGAGTAGTGAAAGTTTAAATCCACTGTTTATGCTCACTAGTTGTAGATTCCCCAAGACATACAAGCTTTCTGAAAATGCTGGTCCCACAGTGGTTTCTGACCACTGTTTGGCTTATATAAACTCACACTATCTGAACTTCCTTTTTGACCACAAGAGAGGGCCTTAAACAAACACCCGATTCTGCAGAGTCTTTTTCTCGTCTTTTGATAGGAGGCAAACTGTAACCTCAGAAAAACTGCAGTGTGTCCAGTAGTTTGGGTTGACCCAATATCTAAGGTCCCTGACACACATCTGATGGAATGCTGAACTTGAATTAAGAAAAATCCATTATAGGAAGACTGGGAGGTTAGTTTGACACCCATGAACAGTGCTGCAGTGAAATACTTAACGGCTTCATTATTATAAGGCTGAAAAATGAGCAAATAATGCGGAGCGATCCCCCTTATGCATTCTAATTTGATGTACCTTCTAAAGTCCTGAGGCTCTGTAATAGCACTGCTGTTGAATTTTTAATTGGAGGGTCTCTTCTTTCAGATCACTTTTCGTGTCAATATCCTGGCCTCATGATTGGGGGCGACTATCAGAAAGTTGGGACGGGGAAAATTGGGTTTGTCTCTTGTGTGTTGCACCGGACCTGGCCGCTGATTGCACCAGAGGTTTGTCCGATCTCCAAACTGCTAAATAATTCTGCTGGCTGATCTCCATGGACCTCCTGGATGTCAGCTTAAGGCATCTTCAAAAGTGCAAAGAGTGCTTGGTGGTAATGATTGCCAAGTCAGGGTCCATCCAGCCAGTGTTCTTATGGGGGTAATATGATGTTGCGCTACATCCACTGACTCCATCCAACCTAGCCTGTACTAGGGGTTTGTTCCTATCAGGCTGTGCAGAGAGCGAGGGACTCGGGCTTTGTGTATCGTTGATGACATTTTCTGTAATGGATTTTAGTATGCTGCCCTTAAAATTAACGCAATTGCAATTTCTTGAAGCAACCTCTAAAGTTGTCCCCAGACAAGATACCAGAGTAAGGTTGACCTCCCGTGAGGTCAATCTCAATTTGTTACTTTCTCCAATCATCAGAGAGAGAAACGAACAGGAAGTAAGTCATAAAGTACAGAAGACCCAATCCTTGTTGATTGCATCATTCACTCACAGTATTCCTTAAAGATGAAACACCGTGATATTAGATTTTAGAATGTATCTGGAACTTTCTTGGTAAAAAAATTGTGATCTGCTTGATATTCAATCTCGCACACTTTGAAAATGCCGGTGCTGTTGCTTTGTTGTATATCAGTTGCAATCTCGCTGCGCTCCTCACAGAGAGATTCAATCTGGTGAACAAACTATTTTTTTTCTCGTCGAGGCAGAAGTTGCTTTTTGATTCAGTTTGCGTATTTTCTAACGTAGCCCGGGGTATGGGGGGCTTAGATTATTCTGCAAGTCTGCCTAGATTTATTTTAATATCCCATTAGGATTGTGGCGTGGAGTCATCAGCAACAGATATGATGCAACGATGATGTGGGGCAATGTTGACAAGCCAGTGGCCATAACTGCCGGCAAGTTGATGCAAGGGACTCTTGTGGGATGCATAACTCAATAGAGGAACGCATCAAAATATGACGATCGTGGCAATTGGTGTTTAGAATAGGAGCATTAAATTCCCCAGACCCTTGGATTAGTCCATCACAGGCGAAAAAAATTGGGCCATTTGTGGATGTGGTTCCTGATGAAACAGAGGTGTTAAAGGTAAGATGCTGCTGTGGCAACGCTCGTTTTGTGTCGTTGAACTTAAAGCAATCAGGACCTGGGCAACACGCAAGAATACTTTGGGGACAGTTTTGCAGTTTGTTGAAAGCTTGTGGTGTTTATTGAGGTTGATTAGTATTCATATAGTGCACTGCCAGTCAGATTTCAACCCTCACTCTCTTTACACTCCCTGGCAATTCTAGCAACCTTCATGCATAATGCTATACAAATCAAAAGTGCAGATATGACCCAGTCTTGACATCGAGTTCCCCCCTCTCTCTCTCCGTTTGAAATGTTTTTCTTTCATTAAATTGTCATCTTTTGTTCTCTCAGAAGATATGGAGAACCTGAATACCATTAAGTCTACATTTAAAACAAGAAACTTGGCGCTATCTCAACAGTTTAAAGAATCATGAGACTTAAAGACAGAATTTAGAGAAGAGTCTCAACTCCCTTGGCAGCAATTTATTATTTTTGTTCTTATGGCTGAGGTGTGTACTCGTTAAAGTTGAGGTCTCTATTCAATACCGATACCATCTTAATGTATCACAAGGAGGAGGCTACTGTATGTAAATGAGATCTGTCCATGAAAGTCACTTTAAACTGACAAAATGTAGCATGACATTGCCCCTTATATAATGCCAAAGTTGACACATGAACATACCCGTGACTTTAACAAGTGTGAAACATCTTAGGGAGATTTGGTTTTAAGCCGAGTGTTGGATTTCATGTGAAACTTTTGTTCCCAATTGATTTTGGAAATGCTGTGATTTCAGTTTCGAACAAAGGAGACTTTATTTTGTGTTATTATCAGCAGTAGGTCATTACATGTGGGTTTTATTGTATCCGCTTTTCTTTTAAATACATGTACTTTAATCAATATAATTCAACCATAGTGGTACCATTTCAACACTTCGGGACCTTCTTTCATACCTACCACAACAGCAAAATAAAAAGATGAAGTGCAGAATCTTTGATGTTTTGGTTACCCCTGGCTTATGTCATCTCCCATATTCCTAATTGTTTGTGATGGTTCTGCTGAAGAGGGTAATTGTGGGGTTTAACTGTACAGATAGATAGGGATGATGTCTACAGTAATTTACCTATTTCCCCAAAGTGGACAGTAAATATTAAGTCTGTGTAATCAGTTACCCTGCATATTGACTGTTTTTTATGACTTCTGACCTGCCCCTGAAATATAAAGGTTAAAAAAAACACTAAAAAAACAAGCAAACATGAGATTATTAGGAAATCTGTCTGACCTGCTCCTGAAATATTGAAGGTAAAACATTTTTTTTTTAAATTCACACATGAGATTTTAGTATTCATTAACATCCATATGTTCAACATGTCAAATATGAATATTTCAGTGAGATATGCAACAGTAGGAGCAATTGCTCCATGCCTTCAAAGAAATTGAATATAAACAATGTGTCTTTAATAACTGAGAGTGTTACCTGAATACATTCATAGCTTGGCGTCTATACATAAATCTAAATTCCCTTTATTAGAATACAAAGCGTCTACCCAAGGCAATTTGCTGGACACTTCCCTTCAATTTATAAACATCAATTTGAGATTAACCAACCCTTTCTTTTCCACCCCGATTTTATAAAGAACCAAACTGTTATCTGTATGCTTTAACAAGAAGCGTTCCCATTAAACGCAGACGTTTTTTCGTCCAATGCATGTCCCCTTCCATTATTGGTTGTGACAGCTGTAAAATTCGGTTTGGTTGTTGAATCAACAGCCATATCTGACACGGTGATCCCTGGTAAATCGGTTAATTTCTTCAGGGTTTAATAACCTTCAAACTCTTCCACTGTGATGTTCCAGTCCCAATTTCAGCTGATGAAAATTACTTTCCTGTAGTTCTGTAGTATATTTTGTGCGCTGTGTAATTTTTTCTTTTAGGCGTGACATTCCCAAATATGTAGGGCCTATAAACAAACAAACCAGGTTCCATTTTCGTCATTTTTTCCTCATTTCTTAAATTTGTTTGATGGATGGCTGCACAGTCACCACAAAAGAACAACGGCATAAACTTTCCATACAGAAATTTTTCATGAGTGAAATCTAAGATCGCCGCTGTTAATGCATTGGGGTAAAGTTACTTCTAGTGTTTTGTTTTTCCTCGGGGGAATTTCTTAGATTTGGTTGAGTTCAAAGCCATCCGTGACAGATATCCAGTGACTGGTCAGAATTATGGGAACTTAACTTTAATCATACCGTCCAGATTGTTGGTGGTGTGTGTGTGTGTGGGGGGGGGGGGAATTTTAAGTATTTTTGAATGTAAGAGAAACCCATGAATGGAAAGTTAAAACAATTATGTTTCATTTACTGGCTTTTGTTACTTGTATGTAAACTCTTTTAGTTTATAATTCAAGGGTCATAAATAAAAAAAAATCATGGATGAATTTTATTAAGAAGAAATCTGTAATAAGTTTGCTGTAGTGTGCAGGTCTAATTGGATTCTCTCTGAACTGTATTGTTTTTTATTACATTAAGTTTGCATTGTTGTGGCTGGTGCCCGATTCTATTTGTGCTTAGCAAAGAAATTTGTCAAGCAGTATTTTCTGCTTAACAGCGTTTATGAAATTTGTCCCAGGTATGAATAAGAATCTTGTGATAGAACCGGGCACTAAGACAACCTTGCACCCTCCGAGGGTCTTGAGGGACAAAAGCCAACCTGTCCTACCTACTGAGGGGATACCAGGGTGGCAAAACTCATATCCAATGTGTGTGGATTACGCTCCTAGGTATAGAACCACGGGTGGCAAAGGCAATCTCGGAGCCATAAAGGCAATCTCAGAGCCATCTTAAGCAACAGTCTCCTCAGTCCCCTGATGGGTAACTCCATCTTGTGACGGCCGCACGCTGGGATTACAGCTTGATAGTATGGTGTCGAGATGAACTTGAAAAACTTGAGATTTTCTGTTGTTGGTTGTGCAGAGTTATCAATTTTTGTTTGAGGAATATTCAGGTTGTGTAAATGATACTATCATGAACATTGAAATGATTCGCGGGTGATATTTCTAAATCTATACCTTCAGCTCAAAAAGTTATGCTTAATCTCTTACTATCTGTGTCAACATGGTCGAACATTGTCAGTAAATGCAACTTCTTATCTCAATTTAGTCATAGATTTATACTGGAAAGTGTTGTTACCTTGGTGATGGAAAACAGTTGTGATGTAGGGACAGTGTCCATTGTTGTAATGAGAACAAAAATTTGCAGTTTTTGAAAGAAAAGGTTTGAATGAATTTGCATATAGGCCTGTAGTCTAATTCATATGTTTTTTAGCTATGCAAAGTGAAAGAAGATAATGAATATTCTGTTGAGTAGGCTACATTATGTAAAACAACCTCTTAAAGTAGAAGAAGTGGCTCTGAAAAGAGCAGGTTGGTTACTCGCAACAATTTGGCTTGCGTTGCTCTTGTCATCATGAGACTTATTTCCGAAGAAAAAATAAAGCGATACCTCTTTTTTTTATTTTCAAATCTTAAGATTTATCATTTTCTTTAAGAAAGGGGAAGGAAAGGAGCAGCTTAATTTTCAATTTTCAAATAAATTGCAATGTAAATGGCTGATAAAGACGATGTCAGTCCGACCGGTCAGGGCATGCAGAAGACATTCATCACCCCCTGGCCAGTAATTCCATGATAGCCAGGCTAAAGTTTCATGCATACTAAAAGTTAATTACATTTCCATTATTGCGAGTATTCAAAGCAAAGTCTTGGGTAGCGAGAAGACACTTTCTTTCTGCTTTCCCATTTTCCAAATAATGGACCTAAATTGATTCCATTACCCATAATATTGATGTTTTAATAACGGACATCTAGGTAATTTTTGGGGTGGGGGAGACGATGTGTATACAAGTTAAGGAAATATTTCACTGCCAAGTCCTTCCAGTTGTCACTGTACTGTTCATGAATTCCCATCTCATGAGGAATTGCCAATGATGCCCACAAGCTGTGCTTGCCGTCTTGAGGAAACGTGAAACTTATTCAATTTCTGCTCAAGCCGGGGACCCACATTATGTAGACAACCATTTCAATTTGTAACTTTTGAGGGGATGCAAATTTGGACCAAATTTGTCTGGGGAATAAAATCCCCCAGTCCAGAGTCCCACAGACTTTACTTGCTCTATTATGCACACCCCTACAGAGTTTCTCTCTCTGGAGGACTGGGGGTAGTAATAATGCAGTGTCTTCGCTGTGCTCACTTTACTTCCCTTCCGATCAATGGAAGAGGAGGGTTGGCAAGAGGTTGGTGGATGACCTAAAAAAAGAAGAAGAGGAAAACCATCATGCTAGATTGTTCCAGACATCAGCGAAGAATAATTGTAACTCAAAAACAAACAAAACCCAGTAATAATATTTCCTTTAAGGAGAGTGCGAGGGAGCGTATACTCAAAAGGGTAGCAAGGATTCAAACTGATACGGTCAGACTGCGATTCGGCAGCTTAAAAACTACACATCTGGTTTTAGTTATCATGGTGTTGGTAGAAAACAAAGACTGGCCTATCAGTGAGGTGCCCCAGAATGTCACTGAGGGCCGCCGCTGCCCTGCCGCAACTTTTTTTCTCTTTTTTCGGTGAGCATAACTTGAAAAAAAAAACAAAACTGAAGAGGCTTTTCCGTCTGGTGATTCTCTATTACTCTCTTGTAACCCAGTTTGACTGGCGATGATAGATCTAAGGTCACTTAATCTTGACCCCTGAAAAAAAGGGGGGGAAAAAAATATTGGAAGTATATAAAAAGTTTCAGGTTAAATCCTTCGCTAATCTGTATCCAGAATGGGTGAAGAATGGTTAAGAGCAAAGTGAGTTAAGTTTATGTGGGGGGGGGGGCTTTGGAGTCCTGGTAATGGCCGGCCTGCTGTATGAATTATAGGTACAATTTATATGGTAATGGTCCCTGAGGAGTTACTCTTTTGAGATTGTGGTGCTGGTCCTATTGGAGTTGATATCATTACCAGGTGTTGGGCCACTTTCATTCCAAAAAGGCAATCAATCCACATTTGCTCCTATTGCCCTCCAAGAAAAGGAGGTCTCCATTGCCGAAAAGAAAAAAAAAGTAAATAATAATAATAGTAACCCCGGAACAAAATGTCCAAACATTTTTCGAAATTGACAACTGCACATTTTTTATGTTCAAACAATTTTTGTTGATTACTTTGCATTTTTGTGGTGGGTCGGTATGATCGGGCTTGTCAGGGGCTGATTGTGACCAATGGAAATGTATATGGAATGCAACAGAGATGTACTCGGACGTACACTGCAGCATTGATAAGGTCATGATCATCTACAGTGACTGAAATAATTTGTGCCTGTTCCAGTCTAAAGGGGAAGACAAACGTTCCGCAAGTTCAAAGTAAAAGAATGAATTTGAAAACTCACAATAATTATAGGGGTATTAATAATGTTGAGCAAGACATTTTTTGTGAATGGTGACAATTAGATTGGTATTTGTGAAATTTCATACTTATATTCTCATTTATTTGATACAAATGGTTAGCAGTGCTTTATCGTGAAATGGCTATGGAGCAATAAAGTGACTTTCAAATGTGAAATTTTCCTACGGTGAAATTATCGTCATTAAGCATAACAACAAAAATCAAAATTTTGATCAAATGAGAAATCTTATTGAGATAGTTTGTTTACTTGGATAATGAGGAACTCGGTGTATTTCAATTTTAAATCAGAAATGGTATTTGCCAAAAACGCCAATTTTGAATGGAGCCAACTTCACCACAAATCAGCACAAGGCAAATCAATTCCTTCCTCCATGCCACTTTTTAATATTTATATCCACTTTTATGTACTGATAAGAATGTTGTGATGATAAGCCTTATCCTGTGAATCTTAGTCCCTCCACCACCCACCCTCGAGACCAGTGTTTATTGAAACCAAATAATATCAATGTCCAATCAATTGATATTTTGATAAATGAGGCTGAGCGTGTGCTACACTAAACACAAACTACTTCTCTCTGTCTCTCTACTGCACAACTTCTCTAGACTTCTTTAGCCCAAGTATAGTGTGCATGAGTGATGACTGAATAAGCCAATCAAACTGACAAGGTCATCAACACTTAGAGGGAGTCTTGAGTTGGGGTCTAGTGTTTCGGGATTTAGGTTGTATTTTACTTGGATTAAGGATGACACTGAGTTGTAGATAGGGTGGGATGTTATAGTGAGACACCAGAAGTTGAAGTACAGGGGTTGGGTTGTGTTGATGCACTGTGAGTTTCATTGTAATTAATTTCAGTAATGTTGGATTATTTTAACTGTATGATAAGGGGAGTGGATGAAGTGGTGGAAATTGTAGATAGCAAGCTCAAGATGCTCATTTGTTTTCATAGGAGAATCTGATCCTTTGAGTGAGAGGCAGTGATTTCCTGTGTGCGGAGCACTCGGCGTAGTAATGCCGGGATGCCTTTGTTGGGAAAACTGCGACCCAGTGCAGATTATCGCAGCCATCCCATGCACACACACACACACACACTGCACCTAGCGAACATGATGATGCTGTCTCGCATCTGTTAATGTCCGCGGGCCGTCTCACAACTCTGTTGTCTCTTTTCCTCAGCGTGTTTTCTCAATGACAGAGTGGACACAGTTTGCCTCGTAGCACTGCCCCCAGCGACTCATTTGTCTAGATCCTTCTAAATCCTGTTACCTCCTCGCCAAGTTGATCCTGTGTTTATGCAAGCAGCAAAATAGGATTGGTCAAATCATATTTCCCGCTTATCTGCCCTGCAAGGATGGAGTTCCTGTCACGTAGTTGGGGGGATTTTTTTTGTGGGTCATGCATGCTTCAACCCTCTTCTATTTTGATTTCACCGAGGGGCTGAATTTCAATTTGGTTCACTAGTGTGATTAAAAATCCATTAACAGCATCCAGTGGTATACTGATTAGATAACACCTTAAGAAACTATCCACAGATTAGATCCTGGCCAGCAACCAACGCTGTCTGATTGAAGTGCAGGAATGGTCGCAAGTCGTGCAAGTTGGAGTGATTTCATTGTCAAACTGGAATTATCCCTTACAGGCGCCGCGGGCTACATTGCCAATCTAAAGCTCACTCTGCCAGGACATATAATGCCATGCTGACTGGCTGGCATTGTCAACTACACGGGCTGACAAGATGAAATCACGTTCCTATATTCCTATTCAACATCTCCCTGTTATTGTGAACAAGTGTGACAAAAACTTGAGTTCTTTTTCTCTCTACCCCCTTTTTATTCATGTCATTTGCACCCAAACTAGAAACACATATTACACACATACCCAATCAAAGCAGGTTTTTTTTTTAACCCTCATCAGGACAATTTAATACACCTCCCAAAACAATTGTCCTGTGCTTGTTTGTACAAAAAACACTGTAAGTGATCAGCTAGAAATATTAACAGCTTTGATTTAATCCAAGATTAAAACGCCAGAGTGTATTTTTACCTCAGATTCAAAGCCCCCCCCCCCTTCTTCCAATCGGAGATATATATCTCAATCTTCTCATAAGTTGTCCCATCTCGCTGGTCAGTTTAAGGTTACCACTCGCCAAGCAATCAAATCTAATGGGGACTGATTAAGGATTGATGCGCTATCTATGTACAATACCGCTACTTGATACATTATTGCCATTTGATACGAGCATACTCCACAGGATGTAGCGTTCAACAAAGTAAAAAAATGGCGCCGGATTGTGTACAACTACAAATGAGTGCGTAGCTTTTATGTCCCCTTGCAAATTTAATCATTGAGTAGACAATAATGAACTTGAAGATATCCAACAAACACAACAGTCATGGCTTCTGTGATTTTGTTCTTGTAATGACTTGGATTTCAGTTGTACTACTTTTTTATCCGAAAAGAAATTTGTAAAAGAGTAAGAACAAACCTGTTTATGTTTTAATTGTTGGAAAATAAGCAATATTTTCATGATAATATTGTCCTTTATGAAGCTCCATGAAAATTGTGACAAAAATGACATTAATTTTTATGATAGAATGGTAAACTCTCCTTCTCAGAGGCTGAAAGGCTTTGAAAATGTCTGTAGTTTTCTAAAGAAGATACCAAGATGAGTTAAAGAAACAACACCATGAAAGTGTTCACACTGAATAAGTGTCTATCCAAAAACATGTATTTATAACAGTGCTGTAAAAGTGCGTTCAGAATTCCTTTTTTACATTTTCAGTCTGTAATCACAGATCGATGGCATGGTGTACTTGTTGTCATTTCTCATCAGATGAATCAGACAGAGAAGAAGTTCCCGGTTTGACATCCAAGGAAAGTTTGGCGCCTGTCAAAACCAACTAGAGATGATTTCACACCCTTTAAAATATTAATACCTCCCAATATTACATCATGAAAAGTGTTCCAACACATAGCTCATGTTCCTAAAATAACAAGGCGGTGGACAAGTCCAGCTTTTCTCTCATTTGAGAAGTACTTTAGATCCCAGCCATGCATGCTTTCAGCAGTCAGATGTGTTCTCTTTGTCCAACACCGATGCAATAATCACTAGATGCCGTGTGTAATATCTCATCTCCTGTTTTATTGGTCATGTGACGAAGTAAAACAAATTGCCCCGAGGATAAGCTTTTTTTAAGGGGGTGGAGGGAGGGAGTCTCACCTCCATAACCCATATGGCGGTAAATTTGTTGGCGAAACAAACCAGCATTCTCTTGCAATGAGCCATGATGGTTGTGCCCCGACACCGACGTGGTATAGTCGAGGTGCAAAGTCAAACAGTTCTGAGTTTGTCGCCACACACTAACGGTGCTGTCACCTGCGCTGATGAACCAGTCATGCTCAACCCAGGTGTCCCTCTTGCCAGCTCATAACCCTCTCTCCCTCCTTCATTGCTCGGCTGTTATCTTTCTTTCTTATTCCATCAAGGCGGGATGAATATCTACAATAAAAAAAGCTGAGCATTTCTGCACATTTGGTGCAGCTGCATCTTGAAGCACCTAGCATTAGTGCTAAAGTAATGAACTAATAGCTTGTCATACACTCTGCATAGGCCTTCTCATAACATTTATAGCCTCTTCTATGTCTAGGTCATAACACTCTAGATAACACCTGTTCCAAGTCACTAGAGGGTTCCTTTTAGCTAATATTACTGGAGTTTTATTTTTGCGGTGGCAGTAAGAAATATCTTCCCAATTCCCAGCCCACTAATATTAATCTCACGGACTGCAGTTTTTGAGCTTAGCCAAGACCAGCCCCAGAGAATTATTTAATCTATAGATAAACAAAGAGAGTTTTATTGGACTCAATTGGCATGCCTCTGAATAACACTTAGATTCTGCCAAAGATATTATTTTTTGATGAATGCGTAGATTTATGAGAGAGGGAAAAAAGATGAAATGCCAGGGATGGGTCTTGCACTTTTCTGTCACTGTTATTCTTGAGTGAACTGCGTCATTGAACTAGTGGATAAAGTGAGAAAGCTTCAAGTTTTTTGTCAGAATTGTAAACTTAATATTAGGTTTGTTTCTTAATTAAAGGTTACTTCAGGGAATAATCCATTTTTAGCTTTCTCACCATTCTTGAAAAGTTATAAGATGTGTATTTGCAGATTTTGATCAATTGCATTTTACACCTTTTGCAAGCTGTAAAGCGCACTCCCAATGAAAAGTGCAATCAGAGAGTTTTTTATAGGTCCATTTGATTATTAGAAATATGAGAATGTCTTTTTATATACAACTATCTGTACTCTCAATTGACTTGAGCACCATGTAAGAATTCGTTTTAGATTAAAGCGTATTAATAATGTTCTCAATCTAGTCTTTAACTTCACCGATCACCAGGAGCAATTTACATGCTCCAAGTCTCTGCCTTTGTGCAACTTGAAAATGTTCTGTAAAGACAGTAACAATTTCATTCTTGATGCCCAACTCTGGCCGTGGCGAGACACATCAGAAAGTTGAATACTTGTGGTTTTATGCCCATTGTACTGTACAGTCTGCCCAGCTTGTTTTCTCTGATTAACACTTAATCAGCCTTTATTTCTGATTTGCTTTCCGATTTAGCGCTTGTCTGCTTTTCTGAATTGGTTGTGTTTGTTTGTTTTTATTGGCATTCCCCAAGAACCTCCTACTCCAACATGTTTGTTTTTCTCAAGGAAACTTTGTGTTGATTCGTCCTCCCATAACAAAACTGGACAGAGTGTTGTGTCGGTATCATCATAGGGGTGTAACGCTCAATGAAAAGAAAACAGTAGGATTTACCGTTGGAATCAATACTTCATTACGACGGTTTGGCTTTGAATTGGACTGAGCCGACATTCTATTGGTTTTAACCCATTCATAAGGATAGGGGTATGACCCTTTTACTCATCCGTAGTAAATAGTCGCATCCCTGGTCGCCGCTGAACAAATATTGGTCGAAGAAGAGGATTACTTGGGCATTGATGTCACCCCCTCTTAGCTAAGAATGATCTGGGTCGACACTTCTAATTCAGAAGTTAATTACCCATTTTCCGTCCCCTACGCTGCTTGTTGGTGGGGCTTGGGGGTGCTTAACAGGGGTGGACAATGGGTACTCTAAGAGGAGTTACATGGACCAGTTGGCGTGGACATTCAGAGGAGCGCAACCCATCTAATGGGAACGCTGTTTCTTTGATTGGGCACTGGGTTTAATACAGCATTACTGCCAGCCTTGTAAAGCGAGAAAGATAACTCTATCAACATGGAAATGAGATGGATCACGTCAAACAGGTTGATTTTAGTCTGCCTTAAGCCGCTCTCAAGCACTCAAAGGCGGGCCGCTTGGGGACTTACAGAGGGGAAATGTTACTAGGATTTCCAAAGCTTGTACAGTCAGTCGTTGGGGTCAGACAATAAACCTATTCTGTAAGCCTTGCCCTACAATTATACATACAGGTACTTAGTAAAACACACTCGATTATTCAGGCATTGGGTTTGTCACATTGGCTAAAGCAGCTTTCAGGTAAAATGGGATTTGTTGGTCGTTGAAGTGAAGCAGAAGCCCGGGTTACTGTGTGAAAAAAAAGAGGAAATACAAGTCTAGATAAGCTTTTCAGAAAAGAAAACCCGCTTGCTAATATTAAATAAGCACACACTGTCTGCGGAGAGAGAGTCTCGTTTAAAATGGATGACTTCCTCTCCAGTGGAGTTATTTAGCGGAGGGATAATTGAATTTTAGTCTTGAAACTGACATTTGAAGAATTTAATAAAGATTGATTTTTAGCAAATTGATGAATTGAAATAACACAACATTTTTTTAGTTTTCATGAATCACTCACTGGTGAGAAAATTACACTCGATGATAAAATAAATGTTGTGATATTTCTTGTTGAAACACCTCTCTGAAAACAAAAGTATAGAAAAAGAGAAAAAAGAAAGAATCACAGCAGCGTATCCTAATGATTTACATTTAAATTTTCAAGCAAATTTCATAAAAACTGTTATTTTACAAAGTAGTAATAAACACTGGTTCTCTTTGGTTAAAGCAGAAACAAATTACTGTATTTTTGTCCTCGGACTAACAAAAATAAGTTGGAAACAAACCTCGATGCAGTTTCCGTCAGCAAAAAAAAACCTGTAAAAAAGAAGTCAATTTGTCGTCTAATTATCTGGACAATGACCAACTACAAGATAATTGGAAATGGAAAGCGAAAAATATATTGCTTTGCAAGACTGTTTTGAAGACTTGCCTAACAAAATAACCAACATTGAGGAATGAGTCTAGACTACAGGCACTTGTTAACGTCTTGTTTTGCTCCCTGTGGTGACACTATCTTGCCCTCCCCAGTACCCCAAGTACAGTAAATGGGGCATTTATATGCACACTAAAGGAACATAAAGCCATAGGCTTATCTACTGAGAGTGCTTTGAGAGGCTTCTAAGCTTAATAAATTGAAGGAGGGTAGTGCAACTATCATGGTTGTCTTCTAGCCCCTCCGCCCATTTAGCTCCCCTTTGGTGATCATCATGTGGGGTAAATGGACCCGGCAAACCCTCCTATTCTCTGATGCTGTTAGCATTCTTTCATTAATCATAGGATGGGGACCATTGTGTGTAGACAGTATTGTGTTCTCATCAGTCTTAAAACGGATCATCATCATCGAGAGATGTCCCTCTCTTTTGTAACGGGCCCTCCCGTGGATGATAAATTGCCACAGTGCGAAGGTTTCTTGTGGATACAATGGTAGACGGGAGTTATTGCCAGCCGAGTGAGCATGATGTCGTTCATTCGGATTTCCACTAAAACCACGCTCTTACTTTCAATTTTGGTTTGTTAGACTGAAATCTTTTTGCGTGTATTGCGTACAAGAGCATTCATGTGGTTGTCTTGTTTAATGTCCCTCATGGTTTAACCAGACAGTGATCGCGTTTCCTGGGCAGGTTTTTAGTTCAGTTTACGTTTATTATTTGACTTGAAGTAAAGTATGAAAATAAAAAATATTTTAGTCTGACTTTTCTGTGAAGTGATTATTTAAGGGTGTTTTCAAATGATTGTTGTATTTGAATGATAATGCATTGATCACACAGTAAGTTTGGGGTTTGTTGCATGATAAAGATTTTTTACTGATACATAGTACAGATTAAAAAAAAACATTTTTAAGTGTTCATGCAGAGCAATTTTTGATATTCAGTCATGGTTTCTGTGTTCACATTCTGTGGTCATCACCACTTAACAAATGTGGTCTGAATTGACTGTCCTTACAGACTGTCAGCTTTGTTGAACTTCTGCTGATAGTAATTTTACCCTCCTCTCCTCAGGCCACAAAGGAAAACAAAAGCACCCAGAGGGCAAAAAGAAATCTTTTTTAAGACTACTCTTTCTCTAAACATCTTCACAAATCTAGGGTACCCAGTCAGTTAAAATAACACCAAATAGCTTGAGGTGCAATACACAGCAATTATTGCTTTTGGGGGACCTCTAGCTGAGGTTGGTTCTGTCAAGTGCCATGCCCTCCATTATAAAAGGGCTAGATACCTGATCCAAGCATTCATTGACTGTAATTTCCCCCTCAATGGTGGTGACAGCCCAAAAACAAAAGAGTGTTTCTGTTCTCTTGGCTAGCGAGCCCTGAAGCCATGTTGCACAAGCAGAGGTGGTGACAGGCATCCCCCTTAAAATGAGGCCAGTTTTAGAAAGAAACCTCCAGTTTCTTTCCCCCATTGTGACCCTTGGTTTCTAGACCTTGGTTTGAAGACTGTACAAATGATGCAAAATGACCGGGTTGGCCTTTCACGCTCACTATACAGGTGCTTATTGGAGGGGTGGGGGCTGGAAGGGTCTAGGGAAAAGCGCCCTCATTGGCAGTGGAGTGGTTAACATCTCATCAGTATTGGCCGTCTGACTTACTGGGTATCAATTGCAGACTGAATGGAGCCTATGCCTCCCCCTCTTACATCTGTTAAGATCATTCCAGCGAGGGCCTCTGCTCCATAAAAAAACCCAGGCAGAAATACTCCATAAATCTCTGCCCCTGCATTTTTCTCTGACCTTGTGAAGTTCAAATTCCTGGGAGGATTTTTCGGCAAGGGACTAACAGGATGCTGGTTTGTATGTTTTTGGTTTTACTTTGCGGTGGAAACGGCAAGAGTGGAACTTCCTCATAAAAAAAAAATATTAATAGTAAAGTAGAAAGAAGAAAATTGTTGAAGTTGTAAATAATTGGACTTGTTGGTGCTGTGGGTATGCTACTTATCATCTGAACATCAATCAAATACATTCACTCAATCGGTTTAACTCTCTGCTTGGGGTATTTTGGGTTTAATGTGTTCAGATGAAAGTTCAACTAAATGATATAGTTGTGCCAGATTGAAATCATCAGCTACTGCTCACATTCTCACTTATTATTAAATGATAAAAGTTATCAGTACGTATGTTTTCATTAATAAAAATGTGACATCTATACTTCAGTATTTATTCAAATGAAATCAGGACCTGTAAAAAAACATGTTGAAGGCAAATGGCGAGTTAGTCTGGCGAGTTAGTCTGGCATGTGTTGTCAAGATCAGTTTGATTAATGTCAAAGAGTCTAGTATCAGCCTGTCTGTTTCATTGATACATTTTGTTCGCTATTGGATGCTCATCTCACAAGATGGACACATTAACTGTATTCAGAGAAAGGAGATTTGTTGAGGATTAAGGTAGACGCTCTGGAGTTCAGCTCAGGACATCTCTCACTATATGGAATCTTTTTCAGTTATTTGTCCACTTTTTCTTCTTCTTTGTTTGTGTGTGGCTTTTTTTTTTGCTGGAAGTGGGGCCTGAGGCGATTGATGCAACTACAGTGACTCATTCTTCTTCTGTCTTTAAGGACCCCCAGACTGTTGTAATTTCAATCAAATTCTGGGGATTATCTTGTTTTATTGACAGTGGAATCGTGACAGGTACGGCTTGAGAAAGAACAGGGCTGTAGATAAATACACCCCCCCCAGAAAAAGAAATTAAAAGGAAAACAGATTATTAAGCATATTTCATTCCAAATTTTGAGGTATCAAATATCAATTTAAATTGACACCTATAACAATTGTTAACGTGCTTGAGTGTATGTGACAAGTTGACGTTTTCCTGAAGCCCACTTACACAACTTCCAAAGTTCAGCGTTTCATAACCGCCATTTTATTGTGTCATTTTAAAGAAGAAAAATCTTTAAAAGATTCGTATGAGTTGATTTCAAATGATTCATATAAATAGTTGATTTCAAAAGATTCATTTCAGTAGTTAATTTGTGCTGGATTCATCAAACACCTAGAATACAGCTTGTTCCTTTTAATGTTTCTCTTAAAATGGCCACCCTTTATTTACCTCTAGATTTCTCTTCAATTGTTCCTTCTCTCAAAACTGTGTCACGGGACAATTTTTTGTTCAAATCGTCCTGGACGGAGTAAGCCACAACAAAGTTGTCACTTTCAAAGTCGCTCCGTTCCCATGGGCTATTAGCTTTCTCTATTGTGTCCAGCGAGTGGGGATTTTTTGAAAAGGATCGGAAGGTAAACAGTAACGATGGAGTGAATAGGGGAGCTTAACACTGACAGACTTTGGTCCCATCGACAAGCAACTTGACGGGCATTGAACTCACTTGGACCCCCCCCCCCTACTTTTAAAAATAAAAAAGGCAAAGCTCATTCATCCAGCATTTGGAATAAACCAAATTAGAAAGAAAAATTACTGAGGATATTAATGCCAAATTCTAATGACAATCTTTATTCCTTCACGGTAGATGGGAATACATTTGGCTGATTTCATTATGAAATTTAGAGAAAAATGGTTAAGTACCATCCTTCATTCCCCCCCCCCCCCAACGGTCTTTTAGCAGAGTACTGTGGTTGATGATCTATACATTTACTCAAGCAGTTTATTCTGATCTTAACCCCCCCTTCCATCTTCCAGGTACATTACTGTTATACTGTGCATTAACACTAATATAATTATCAGATAGCCACTAAAATGAAGCTCATATCGCCCCGATGGGGTGCACTAGCCCATGATCATAATTTTTGATGTGTCAGCGCTAGAGTGGGACAGAAGGAACCGCCATCCCACGGACAATGAATGAAAAGTGCACCAAACCTGTACATCAGCATTTTGTGAAAATAAACGGCGTATTTTTTGTGTTATTTCTTCCCGGAAACTTCAATACACAATGCCCAAGAGGATTGCCGATAAATTGTACGGTTAAAAGGAACATTTTCATCCCTTGGATGAAATACAAAAGCTGTCTGTGATGAAAAAGAGCTCAGAAAGTATTAAGATTGTTGTTATTATTTTTTGTTAACAGTATCTTGTAACTGTATGGATTTTGAAATGTATAGGTTAGAATGAATAATTAAAATTATGTGGGAACAAAATATCTTAGTGTAGAAAGGTTTTGTCCTCGTGAGAGGATTTTAAATTCATAATAGTTTGGATTTTTGAGCAAAGGAATCGTTTGTTAAAATTCTTTCTTTTATCAAAAACAATATATTTCTAACTCTTTTATTTTATGAATAACATTGTTATATTATTTGAATTTTTGGGAGAATAAACGCAAAGTGTAAGTGCAGTCTTAAAATTGGCCTTTGTGATTACCGCATTATACAACAAAAACAGGAAATAGTTATAGGGCGTTGTTTTCCCGTTCATTGATTTCACTGAAAAGGTCTGAGGAAAGTGCTGCGATATTTTGTTATGTAGAGGTTGGTTTTGACAATAGTGCTATGATCTCCTGACTGGTACGATCGTTTCTGAATCCACTACCCCGGTCGTCGTAATCAGGTTTTCCGCCTGCATGGCTGACCGTCATCTGATGAGTATTCTTACTGATCATCAGTAGGAACGGGGGATTATTGGATGGCTTTGGGATGCGGCTTTTGGGCCCGGGCCGGCCGTCCGACGCAGATCCCCACTCCCTTGATCTCGCTGATGCGGCGTGCTATTATGCTAGCTGTCATTTGGTATTCAGAATTATGGCTGCAGGGCCTGATGGTATTAGTTCTGCATCAGCGGTATCAAGGCTAAATGAGTTGTAGAGAGGGTGCTGTGGTTAGGTGTCAGTGGGTACCAATGGCGGAGCAAGCAACCCCCCCTCCTCCCCCTTACCACCCCCTCCCCTGGATACAATCCCACAAATGGCCTTCTATCTTCATAACTTCTCTTTTCACAATTGTTTTCAACCCTCTAGAAATTTAACTCAAACACAATTTTTCTGGTGCCTATTATAATCAACATAGAAGCAAGGAGCTTTCAAATTAAATGGTCCTCATTGAGATCTTTACCCAAGACCCCTGGCATTCCTTTGCTGACATTCTGTTGCTGAAATGTTTTCAGTTATTTGTTTAGAGAGTAGAGGTGTTGTTTCAATGTTGTCCTTCTTTGCTCTTCTCCTTGAACCCCCTTGAAACTATCCACTTAAACATTTTATTTTTTGATATTCCAAGTGTAGTGATCTTTACTCTAGAGTAAATAGCCTCGGCCCTTCAGGAGTGAGTGTCCAAGGCCTGGATTGATCAGATGTCAATATTTTGTGTCAGCGTCTTCCCACATCTTCTTTTCTTGAAGAAGTCATCCTTTTACTGCTCGTTTGTCTTCTTCTCTTTGTCTTGACCCCCTCCCCCTCTTTCTCTCTCCTTCATGAGTAGATTTGTTTTTATTCCTCTCCCTACGTCTACCGATTCCATCACAAGCAATCTCAGTGTCTTGTTTTGATCCTACCTATGTTGTCCGCTGTATCTCTCGTACTCATCATTGCCTCTGGCTGAATCTTTGCCATAGTACTCCGTCAAGCACTGTAGAGATCACCGTCTCATTATCCGGTATATACCAGATATTCTGATCCCTAGCATTAAGTACAGTCCCCTCTTTCCCCTGCGCTGCATTCAGCGCAGCCAAAGCCTCCTTATCATGTTCATTTTCCTGTTTAAGCCGCTTTCGTATTTATTTTATCTCAACCTCATCATCACTATTTGCATTTCTAACGGGGGAAAGATTCTGATGGAAATCAAAGACTGTACGTTCTGAATAGCTGAATAGATTTGCTTGTACACCCGGTGCTATATGACTTGCAACCCTGCTGAATGCATTATTCTTAATTCAGGGCGGCCGTCTCCTGAAGATTTTGTTTTTTACAATTTTCCTGCTTTATTCTTTTTTAAATAAAAGAAAATCCCCTGCTGTAAAAGTCCATCTTCGATCATACATGTACTTTAAATATCACTCCTGCTGGAAAATTATTGCCCTCAATGCAAGTGAAATATTTTGCACAATGTACAGGAAATACATGACAATGTTTGAATTCAATGAGAATGAGTTAGATGTTGAGCTTTCTCACCAGGCATTAGTCTGATTTCTTATTTTTTGGTCCTTGGAAAAGGTCACATAAATTGTGACTAAATAGCCTCAAAAGTCTATTACTTTATGCCTACACTTGACATGTGGCCCTTTTACTCAATACATTTTCCCGACATTTTTAAGGACCAAATATCATGCCTACCCACTCATCTTTTGCTTTCCATGTTTATTTTTCAACAAACAATTTTGCTTAGTAAGAATTCTCTCAGAAAAATGCTCCCATGTAACATCCAAAGTTCTCATGTTTCAAGGGGCACTTTGATTCCAGTGAGGGCAGTAGACTAGGTTTGGTCCTTATGGAAGAGGGCTGCTCAAAGAAGGTTTTATTGTGTGACATAGGTCAAGAGGTGCAGTCAGGTTCAAGGAGTAGCTCTTGGGATGGGGGGGGGACACTTTCCTGTTCCTGGCAAAATTGAACTTTAAAGAGAAGTTTATGAAGTTGTATGGGGACTGGATTGGGTCTTTGGAAAAGGTGGGGAGGAGGAGTTTTGGGGAAGCTGGGGAAAAACCAATATAAGGAAACTTTCAAGATGATGGAAGATTTGATGTAGTGTTGGATGATGGAGATGGCTCAGACCTTGAAGCATTGTGCTGTACTTGAATTTAAGTAGGACAGATGAATAAACCTTTTTCATGAAAGTTGGGTTTTTAATTGTTGTGACCTGGAGTTTTAATTTTATTTTTAAACAAACAAACAAACTGACACCAAGTCCCAGGTTAATTTTTATGTTTCTGCTAAAATGTGTGGATGTACATTTATTTGTTGACAAATGGTATTTTGTTTGCTAAATGTATTGATGACTAGACAAAAAGAAATAGAAAACAAAGCTTTATACAATTAACTTGAACAAGGATTTGAGTTTGGGGGGGGGGGGGGGGGTAGCAGAGAAACAATGAAAGCTGAGTTGGAATTTTCAGCCAGGGGTTGCTGAGTGATATGTAAGGAAATAGATCTGGTGAGGTCACATTTTTATGACTCTTGGGGTCACGGTCCCGACCACTAAATCACAGATATGAATGGTGTCTAATGTCACCTTACTCATGGTGGAACATAAGAAAAGCCGCAGCTGTGTGCGGCATCCGGGAGATTCGCAAATGAATTTGAAACCGGTAGAACCAGAGTCTGGTAATTTGGTGTGTAGACATCAAAGGGATGGTTGCCGGCGTGGATAAGCTTGGCTTGGCTTGGTGTATGTGCTGATGAGGGGTGGAGAGTTAAAAGGGGGGGGGGTACATTATACCCATAATGGAATACAACCTGTTTGTATTTGTCCCCTTGCTGGGAACCAAGGGGGAGTCTGAAGAATTTTGTAACAACCCAATTTTACAAATTGGGAAAGTTCTGTAGAAAGTTTCGTAAGTTTCAAGTCACTTCTGTTAAAACTTAACAATTCAAGTTTTTGGTGTTTTTGAAAAATGTGATTGCCTATAGAAGAACTTCTAGGTTCTCGTAAAGTGTTCGCTTTTAATAATGTCTTTGTGATGTTATGTTCGTCTTTATTCCCCTCTGGAATCTTTTCTGGGTTGAAACGCAATGTTGGCCATCACCCACTCTATGTTACAAACAAACAAACTTGTCAAATCATCAACGTTGAAGAATTCCTATCGGATTTAAAATTTGCTCCATGCGTTGAACAGTTGATGCCCATTTAATTGTATTTATTGCATCTAATGGGAGTATAACTTCATCTTGAAGAGAAATAATGTTACGAATCAGTGTAGATTCGCTTTGATTGACGGGGGAGTTGGTATATAACCAGCTGTCCTCCCCAGCGAGTGTATGAAGTGTAGGAGAATAGGCTGCAATTTCCCATTTTATTACTTAATTGCATCAATATCACTGGCTGTGTAAGCTTCTTGTATCCTTGCCATAACACATTCTGTGTTAGATTGTTCTTATAACAACAAACACTGCCTCCTCCCAAAGCCTGATTATATCACAACTGGGATGCAACCGAGTGTAGGGACTCAGAATTGTCTTGGGGATGCCCTGGTAAACCCCAGACCAAAGTCTCATACAAGGTAATGATGATTTGGTGCAAAGCTTCTTAAGACAAGTGGAGATCTTGAGTGCGCGTCTCGTGGGTCCTGACATCACACAGTGCAGGTGACCTAGGTCGGCCCTCTAGATGAGCTTTGCTATGTTTGGCAGGATAGGGGCAGCCAGTGGGTTGTTCACCCCACTAAGTAAATGATGCCAGCATGGTTGTGTGTAAAGCTAGGGCTCGTGGTGGCTGGGCATGCAGTAGGGGACCCGCGTGTTTGTACGCCTTATCGTCAATGGGTGCCCACATGAGCCGATCAACCACTGATCTGTGTTCTAGATGACGACCCAAGAGTTCACCCAGGCGCAGGGAAAGTATAATGAACCTGGCATTCACACCTTTCACTTGACTTGATTGACACAAATGGGGATGTGGGGGCTGCCTGAGCTGTATAAACCAATAGCCGCTCGTATTTATTCAGTCAAGAAGTATGTGCAAACAGACAGTGTGTACATACCCTCCATCAGACCCTAATTCACACAGTAATGTTATTCTTGTCCATCCACAGCACAATCGCCATACACTCCCCTGTTGATTTAAGCTAAAAGCTTCGGTAAATAGGCCACTTCCCCTCCTCTTTTCACTCTTTTCTCCCTCACTCACTCTATCTCCCCCTTCTTCTCCTCTTGCACTTGTACTGGAAACCTGTTCTCATCTGATCAAAGATCGTCTCTCACTCTCACTCACGAGCAGGGGGTTCTCGAGTTTGGTCCATTAGATGCCCAAGTCTGTCGTCTATAAAGAGCCATTTGACGGTGGGTGATGATGACGATGATGATGGTGGGCCGTGGACCCTGCTGCTTCTCAACAGAAAAAGCTCTGCATGAATCAGCCTATGCCAACATTAGCCTAATTGTGTGGCACAACTTGTAGTATCACTTTCCACCTCAGTCCTTTTGACTTTGGAGTGTCTGCTCTCATTTTGTTAAGTACTATCAATATTTGTATTGCTGCCCTGTGTTTGCACGTCACGCCAATAACGGAGAGAGAGAAAAGCTCAAGTGTTGCTGGCCCCATTCAGGCTTTTGTGGTAGGCAATCAGACCGTGGCCAGCCATGCTTTGCATGTCAGATCATCTGACACTACAGCTACTGCATACAAGTCACTCACGGTGCACTGTCACACGGTAGTGGGGGGGAAAGATAGAAAGGGGGAGGAGGGCACACACACACACACACACCCAGCCTAGAATACCATGGCAAAACTACCTCCTTCCTTTCAGGCTAGCAATGCTCCTGCATAAAACCGCCGATAATTTTTTATCGCTGAGATTACGAGTCTGAAGTAAAGGGCAAATACAGAGTCTCTTTTATGAAATCCAGCTGCGTACTGTTGATATTTCATCTGAATGCAACAGAGTTCTCACTTGAAACGTTTACACGCCACACTAGATTGTTGACTAGAAAAAAAGGTGTTTTACTTCTAAAAGCGAAACGTCAATCATGGTAGACACTGGCACTGCCTTATTGGCAACATAAAAGGAAACAGCCATTCAGGTTTTTGTCGACTATAAAAGAGGACCTGTTTTGTAAGTTGAGTAACCCCGGTAAACCGAACACAACCACAGTAACAAAAGGGTTTTTTCAGGGAATATTAAAAAGAACGGGAAAAAATACAAGGGTGATTGAGAAAAGAAGGGGAAACAACCTGAGAAAGCAGGAATGAATTGACCCTTTAAAAGATGGTTGGTTTGTGTTTGATTGTTGACTGAGTGATGTGCTTGTCTATCAACTGTCAATTAATGGCTCTGTGTAATGGATTTATCCAAATTCACTGACCTAATTTAAGATTTCAGGACAGATGGAGGGTAGTGGCAGGACATTCAACTTATAACGATGCATTAATGAAAAAGCTTCAAATCAGACATTTTGTTAAAATTTGTTGGAGGGGGCTCAATCTAATTGTTATTCAGATTGTTTTATTTTAGGGTCTGTGAGCTTTCTGTTTTCAAGAATGAGAAACTTAGAACAATGTGTAACGCCCATCGCTAAAATGGAGCAAATCTTAAAATAGTAATTCGGCATAAAAGGTGAAGACAACAGAAAACAGCAGGCTTGGTACCAATGTGATGTGATGTGACGTCTTGAACATTCGGAATGTTAAGACTTGCCCACATATAAAAGATCTGATTCTGGTCTATTATTGAGCAAATAAACAAAATTTCAAGTTTCGACTGGAAATACTTGCTTTAGAGTGCTTTAAATGAAAGGGATCATTTCTAATCACAGAAAGATTCTTCCGACATCTTGCTTCCATTCTTTACAAATCCAACATGAGAGGGATCATGAGAAGACTGAGGGTAGGCGTGTTGCTTCTTTTGGACCCTTAAATGTTCATCTAATACACCCTCATCTGACCACAACAGGCAAGAAACAGGCGTAATATTCTTCTTTCTTTAGTCTGTTTTTTCCCCCTTAGAGAAACATCAGCAAAATAATGATTAAACAGCCTGAAAAGTCTATTAAATCCTACACCATCTAAAGTAGGTCAGCCCATGCACTCTATAAAATGTTTTTTTTTTTTCAAGGACCAAACACATGTTGATGTCTTTGTAGATAAGGGGAAAAAGTAAGAAAAGTATGCAACATGCTTGAAAAACAGTTGGGTCTCACTACTCTTTCTTACTTTCCCTGCTGTCCCAACTGTCCTGGGCCAAACTTCATAAAGCTGTTGCTTAACAATTTTCTGCTAATCAAAACTATATTATTAGGATACCACTCACTTGAGATATGGCATTTTGGCTGGTGACCATATTCTGGTAAGCATAATTTTGTTTTGCTTAGCTACTTTTTGCGCCCTGGTTCTATCTTGAGGGTTGAGATTACATCACAGATTTGTTGGTCATTTGGGGTCGACTTTGTGTGTTTTTGGGGTCAACTGATCATGTTGTGGATTCATTGTCCGTATTGTTTGCGTGTGTGTTTTACAGCTAGGATCCTGTGAGAGGAGAGATTTAGAAAAGGTTTGTCCCTCAGAGACCGTTTGGCTTGCCCGGAAGGTGAGACGGGGGACTCCAAACACTTTGTAGATACTACCTGGACTGCTCTGGGTAGGGCACAATATTGGTTTGGGGAGTAGAACTGATTTAACTCCATGTATTGCGTGGAGATGTGAGATTTTGTTGTAAGTAAGGGATTCATGTCTTTGATGAGTAGTTGATATTTGGGATGGTTATTTTATCTTGCAAACGGTCTGAAAGTTGTCTCATTCAAAACACGGTTCCCTCTTTCCTTACTGAACAGTTCTTTTCCTCAAGAAGCAGCTACTTGCACTCTCTGTAATTTACTTTCCATCTATGCCTCCATTGGTTTCTTTCCCTCCTCCTTTTTTTTTGTTATTTTTGGGATCTGATTTTGTTTTGGTTATGTCTTTTAAAGTGGGCACAGCCAATTTGTTTTAAGTGAATACTTTCCTACGCAGAACAGTCTCTATAGTCATCAGACGAAATCAGATTTGACAATACACTCAGCGAGAAAAAGCTTCCAAAGAACTCTTTCATTTCCTAGAGAATTTTGTTCACTCTCCCCTATTTTTCCTCCTTCATTTTCTTCTTCTTCGCATTCTTACTATTTGCATTTGAGGAAAAGAAACCCAGGAGAGTCCATGTCCACAATAACCCTCCAAGTGCACCAAATTTTGCTTTTAAATTTCCCAGTTAATTAGTAGTTAGCCGTTTCTGTAGGGACAGAGTCCGGGACAAGCAACCCTAAGGGGCAGGCTTCACTCTTGCTAAGAAGCCCCAAACTAAGTTACATACTGGCTCTATATGACCAGCAGCCAAATTAACTGCCCGCTTTGGCAAGATCATCTTTGCACCTAGGACCCTTAAATGGAATTAACACTTGCTCGAAGTGAGCGCCAAAAAAAGAGCTGTAGGCAGTATTTTTTTTTCTTCGCTCCTTTTTTTCTTCTTTTGCCCACTTGCATCCAAAATGGCAAGCTTCACACCGTTTGCCACTAAAAGCTGATGGATTCTCACTCGTATCCAGGGAACGTCAATTACTAGGATACCCATAATGCCTTATTGATCAGAGAACCCTGGGAGTAGTAGTGCATTGTGGGAGTTTTGAGTTGCATTAAAGACGTAATGATATTTCTTTGCCATTGTGGTGATTTCCTAGTGTTTTTTTTTTCCTTCTCTCTTTTCGACGGTAAAGTGCCATTTTTTTTTTTACCAGACCTTGATAGGGTGAAGGTGAAAACGAACGAAGGTAGTTCTTGATTCAATGTCTGGAGCTTGGTGAGAATATTCAGGAGAGGTTGTTCTAATTCTCCTTATTTTGGCAAGTTTGTAGCGTCTTCACTTGACACGTCAAAGAACTTTGCTATTATTGCTTCTCAGGCTTGCGCCGTGGTGCATTGAGCTCCGCTGTGCTCCCTTGACAAATCAAACTGATGGACCCGGTGCTGCCGTGTCATTGGCCGACAACAGGAATCTTTCCGCCAGAGTTAATGAATGCGTCAAAGTGAAACGAACTCCATGTGGAGATTGGCTATGTCATATCAGTATGGGCATGTTGATCATGCACGCTGATCCTTCGTACGCGTCAGCCTGCACGTTGTGGCCACTCTACAACGCTTAACTCTCTCTATGTAAATCGCTTGCCGAATCTAGGCTTTAATTTAGCAAATGCAAAATGTTTTATTCATGAACGATAGTTTAATTCCTTTTTAAATTCATTACGAGTGCTTGATAGAGTGTTCTGAATGTGTGAATTGAATGCGGTGAAGGTATTATAAACTCGTTTTAATCTGCAGGAGTGAAACAAGAGCAAATACATTTTTTATGGGTTATTTGATAAATGTCATCTAGGGACTTTAGTGTCATCTTCAATACCACCGCTTTTTACCTGATTGGACTCACGATGCAGTTATTATCAAGGAACTCATTTTAACTCATGGAGGGACGATTTGAGTTATAAACCAATATTTATAGCTTATGAAAAAAAGATGACGACCCAATATTGATGACGACCAAATATGCGTATACAGGCTGATTCGACTTCAAAGGTAGAGGGCAACGACTGCATTAATGTCCAAGCGGCATTATACAGCTCTTTTATCATACTTCAGTGATACACGTCCGTGCAAAAAAACAAAACGAAATAAGAAAATAAAAAAGTCCGTTCATGGCATCACCAGACTCCTCTATCAAAGCTTCTGCCAATCCTTACTCTGATCTAGGGATAAGCCACAGGCAGAGGTACTCCCAAAGAGGATGGTAAACCAAGGTAGATTAAGGTCCCTCGGTAGCCTCTGATTGCTGGAATTATTCACTAGTTCATGGCAGAGGGAGCCCTCTTGGGGCTGGGGTGTGTCAGGCTTGATTGTAATCTCAACCTGCTAGGGGACTGCTGTTTTGTAGACAGCGGAGCGGGCAACAATTATTGGGGTTAATAATACCAGATAAATATTAAAGAACAGAGTCGCTGTATATATTTTTGTTCTAGCGATGACAGTGTCTACTTTACTTGGGAGAATATGTGATGAAGGTACAAGTACTTATTTCTGTGAAAATTAATTTGCTGATTTACAGTTGTATTCATAAGTCTCTTACACATCCAAGCTCTAGTGGATAAAACTTTAAAGCTTTTAATAAAATACTGACAACCTGTAAAAAAAAAAGAAAAAAAAAAAGAAAAAGTATTTTACAAGGAAGGCTTGTCTTTAACACATCTAAATTTGCCTTATTCCTTGATCTTCATGCTTTAATTAAAATGTTGCTCTTGACCATGATATTAATCCCCTCAGTGAGGAGATTATCCCGTGGGATCATTGGATGGGATCCCCCGTGGGATACCCCCTTCCTAATTCCCCCCTCTTATAGAGGATTCCTCTTAGGTGTATTTTACTGCTCCTTGAGCACCCTTCCCCTGCTGTCCAATAGACCAATGCCTCCAAAATGGTCATGGCAGGTACTTGATCCTAGCTGGAAAATCAAGTGTAATGGTTGTGAAATTAAAAGATTTATTGTATGTTACAGAGAGCACGTTATTGATGGCCCATTGCGATTGTCCTCACTAAGTTGGGCTTTGATAAAAAACTAGTCATTTGTTAAGTCTCGGGGGCCCGGCAGTCTTTTCAGCGACCACACTTCTGATATGTACAGTGTAATACTACTCACTACGGCCTTCATTACAAGCTACATTAGCGATGACGGTCGGCCGGCCCGATCGCCCGTTTTGGGATCGGGTTAGTACTTGGCTAGAGTGGCTGAGCATCATTTGTCATTAGTCGGGCGATGGGGGTACCGTTAGGCGGTTTGTCTGTTCTCTCTTGATGCTCTCCACAGATGTACCCGGGGTTTTTACGAGCAAGGAACAAGTAATCAGACTAAATTGGGGACTGTCCAAAATGATATTTCTTGATCTTGTGTGAATTGTAAAGATAGATCTGGTTTTAGACATACTTATATGGATTTCTCAGTCTTGGTTAATTTTACCATTTGTTAGATTTTATTTGATTCTTTCGGATTAATGGCTCAAGTTTCAAGAGGAAATTTAGATTTTTTTTTCTTTTATTGCGAACTTAACTACATCGTAGAATTGTTTGATTCGAGGAGACAAAAAAACGGAGTAAAATTTTCTGTTCTCTCTTGATGCTCTCCACAGATGTACCCGGGGTTTTTACGAGCAAGGAACAAGTAATCAGACTAAATTGGGGACTGTCCAAAATGATATTTCTTGATCTTGTGTGAATTGTAAAGATAGATCTGGTTTTTACCAGAATGATCACTTTATTGCTCGGTCTATTTTGTACTTGTATATCTACATTTGTATCTGCCATCAATTCATCTCAATGGCGTTTTCTACTATATGATTTATTTGCTATAGTCGTAGTAGTTACACAATATTGAACAAGAGAATGTCAGCAAGTGTCCATTTTACAATATTTCAATCTATCATCAAGATTTGGGGTTACAACTCAAAGAGTGACTTTTTTTGACAGACATACTTATATGGATTTCTCAGTCTTGGTTAATTTTACCATTTGTTAGATTTTATTTGACTCTTTCGGATTAATGGCTCAAGTTTCAAGAGGAAATTTAGATTTTTTTTTCTTTTATTGCGAACTTAACTACATCGTAGAATTGTTTGATTCGAGGAGACAAAAAAACGGAGTAAAATGTTCCTCAAAGGGATTTGGATTTGTTCTCCATGTTCTCACTCGTTCCCCATCGCCAACATTAATTTTGACATCTGAATAGGGCTGTCACGTCTTATGTTTCACGGAGAAACTTTCCACTTTGACTGGGCCCACACTACATTCTTGTCTGTCTGCTTGTTAAATCGCTCAAAATTCTTCTCCATAATCCGTGGATATTAATGGCTAGCTGCTGAAAGCCACAATTTGCTGTTAATTTCTCTTGGCCACGGCAATTGAAAGGCTTTCAAACGCCGCGCAAAGTGGTCAAATTTCTGCTCGGATTTCAGTCGCGTAGGGTCTGGGATGAGATGTAGTTGTCCTCCTGGGAGTCCAATCGGACTTTTTATCAGATTTGAGACCCGGGTAGTGACCCGGGTAAAATATCAATTTGTCGGTGGCACTCGTCAAAGTTTGATTAGCGCGGACCAGAACCCGATATTGGGTTGTCATGTGACACGCTGTCGGGAAGTACAGGGTTTTTTGTTTTCTTTTGTTTTTCCCGGAGAGGAGAAAGAGGAAAAAAATGACCGCGTCTTTTGAGAAAATCAGGAGGTGTAACGATGCAGGCTGTTTTTGGATCCATCGTCGTTCGTTCTGAAAGAAGAGTTTTTCACTGACACTTAAATAAAAGGTTCCAGTGTTTTACCAGAAAGCTCAAGTTTAGACCCTAAAAATCTGCCCTGCCTCGTTGGGAAGTGAAACTGAATATTTAAAGGACAAGTTCGGTACTTAATAAGGTCTACATGAATGCATTGAACTTTAGTTCAATACCGTCAATAATGTTGTACTGGGAAATGGAGCTATTAGTCGTATAGAGTTACAATACGTATTACATTCAATCCATGAACAGTTTACAATTACTGGATATGTGGGCTTTTGGTTACCAGTCTAATGAAAATAATCAGTTTGCTATAATCTATTCATTAATTTTGTTTTCCGGAAAAGATGAAGAAAAAAAGTTGCATTGTAATTATCGTGATAATGAGACTCTAGTATTACCATAATATAAGTATTGTCATCTTGATTGTTCAGACTGAAGCCACTATGGAACAGAAAACATTGCATGTGGCGCTCTTTATTTCAAGGCTGGTTGTCGTGATTTCTGATGCCACACTCTGCCGCATGATTTTCATCTGCCACCAATACTCGCACAATTTGTACAGGGATTAATGGTAATTCATTTTAAAATAGCCCCTTTTGCTCGTATATCATCCGGAGCGCCGAGGGTAAATTTATTCTGAAGCAGAATTTGCACAATCATTGATCATCCTCAGGCAGGAATGGCCCATCTGTTGTTCCTCCCCGATCTCATGGCAGAGGTCGCAAATATTTCTGTCGTCCATATTTTCAAGTCGTACTCAATGTCATTTTTAAGAGAGCCATGGGATTATAACGGTGCACAAGCATTTAAAATTATTAGCAGGAATGGCGGAATGGGATGTGATATTTCAGTGACGCTTTAGAGCCAGAGATGACTTTTTTTCCGTCCTCCGCTCTCTCCCTCTCTCTATTTCTTTCTCACTCGTAAATAGCCAGCTAGATCGATTGCTTTCTCTTTGAGATTGTTACTGAATAATTGACGAAGCCGAGGTAATTGTGCCGCGTGGCCTACCTTCGTATAGATAGGTCTTTGGCACGAACTGTCACAGATTATTTGAGGAGTAATATTTCAGCCCATGCTGGCTTTATATTACCTGGGTAGCCGACCGTGACAAAGTCACACTGCCGGGGACCGTGTGTGCTCACCCACATGGGACCATCTGCCCGGACATTTCTTACACAATACAGGGCTCACTTAACAACAGTTGTATCCCGATTTTACGGGGCGATACTCGACGACAAGAGCCACATAATGGTTTCTTTTCTGATGCTCCACATTTCTAACCCTCCATACCTGTTATGTCAAGCTCTGATAGATGTCTGTCTGTATACAGCATGGCGATGCTGTTCTTGTTGTCATTTAGAGGGAGATCCATTGCTGACATGTTCCTTGTTGCACTTTGTGTGTTCGTGCCCCCCCCCCCCCCCCCTCTCTCTCGGACTGTCAGCATACAGGAGACTCATCCCTCTTCCTATTTACATGATAATGATCCTCTCAGGTGTTTCCATCAGGAAATCTGTTTATTTTTAATTTTACCAAGCTTTGTTACAAAGGGCTGACGGTATTGGATGACCAGTCGTCACCGTGTGGCCAACCATGCATGCCTAGATACACTCTCGGCCAACCACCGCTGGGCCTTCTGGCTTTAAAGGTCGCTGCCAATGAACAGCTTGTTGTTTTAGTCACAGATACTTCAAGTGAATTTATATCTATATGTTTTTGGTGGGGGGAGATGGAAAGAAGAGAATATATTGTCCCAGTTTATCATATTTTGTTGACAGGAAATGCTAGGTGTTTTTTGAAGAGTTGTTATGAAAAGGAAAATGTCACTCAATCAGTTTTCATCGAAATATGCATTAGTTAAATTCAGTGTTAAAGGGCAAACAAGAGCTTGAAATTAAAGCTTAGTATTTTTGTGAAAATGTCAAACATGTCGTTAAAGGGCCTTTTTTCCCCTTTTCTTGTTTTTTTTTGTGGCGAAAATCAGAGTGAAACTTAATTTAGACTTGAGCGACACTCTTAGCCTCAGTCACTAGCCTCTTAAATGTTGGCATTCTGAGTGCAATTCATCATTTAAATTACATCTTGACAGTTTGTTCTCTCCCTCAAACAAGCAGAACAAGAAACTCACGTTTACAAAAGTCTGTCTCACAGCTGAATCTAGGCCGTCATCGCCAAACCATCTCGGAGGCATTTTATACCTCTTTGTTACTTGATTGAGTTAAGCCTCCTGCAGCTAGTGCTGTTGTTTCATGAACAAACTCGGAGGACTTTCCACACCTTGTTTTCTTGGGCTTGCAACCTTGTGTTTCATTTTTATCATTGAAATTTTCTTTCACATTAAGGCAGAGGCGGAATGGAGGAAAAAGTGGAACAAATACAAAAGAAAAAGATGTACTTTTATTGCAACCTGACTGATTTGTGCGTTTTACATTTAATTAAGATTTTTCCTCTATATTTTGTTCTCTCTTGAAAAACGTGGTGGAAGTTTTCTTTGGTGTTTTTACTGGTTATATCTTAATGATTTTGTCTGACACCGGCTGAATATAAGGACTGCCTGGTCAAGTCAATCAGAAAGACATGTTTTGTGTCATCCTTTTTGCTCAACCCTGGTTTTTCTTGTTAAATACCTGGATAGTTTAAACATACGTAATACTCTTTGCTGCCTGCCATGTTTTTTTTTAACCCCCAGTCTACCTCAGTGTGTAGACTTCTCTGTAGAATAAATTACGCCAGTCTCATTACGGCTAAGTGCAGTCAAGAAATGAAGGGGTCATTTCATCAAAGGCCCCAACGTTGCTGTTGAGCACCCTTTTTTCGTTGTGCGGTTTCCAGAGAATAGACTGATTCTAAATCAGTGGCATAATCGGTAGCCATTGCTTGAGGCTTGTCAGCTTCGTAGGATAGCCACCATAATCTGCATCGACTGAACGTCTGCCATGGCAAGCAAGCCTAAGAAAATTTATATAGAATAACTGTCTCATGCCTTGCAAATGTAGGGCCTACGCGATTAAATTTTAATGGCAGTTGTGCAGCATTGGATTTGATCTGACGTGAGAAGACAAGAGGGAGTGGATAAAACCTCAGGAAATCTCATCTATTTTCCATAATGGCCTTGCAGGAAGAGGGGAAAAAGAGACAATGTATGTGTTTTCCTTTACCCCCGTCGGCAGGAGCGGTGAAACAGGGAAGCATCAGCGTAATGAGTCGTCATCACAAGGGGCTATTCCGCTGAAATCAGGCTTGCTAATTTGATCTTTCCGTTTTGGGTTTGTTGTTAGTTTTTATTATCGGCGGTAACGCGGGGTTTTCATTTGAATAAGAAAACATCCGCAAACTGCTACCTGTAGGACAATTCATCTTCAGCAGGATGATGAGACTTTAATTTTTTGTCTAAATACCCGGCGAGATGAGAAGATGTTCCCAACATCTGTCAAGAAACACACCTCTGTTTCTCCAAATGGTCATTGTCTTACCCTTTTGTTTCCATTGTCCTGTAATTCATGTTTTCTTTTCATGGGGCAGGGAATTACGGTGCTAATTTGTTATTTTAAAATTCACTGGGAGAGTAGTAAAAAGTGGGAGCGATGATCGGAACATCTGTCGGTTAGCGAGCAGATATTTTTCCTTGCGAATTTTTTTATATCATCAGGTTTTATCAGTTGGCTTTAATGACACTGTCAAGAAACTGAGAGTGTTTTTTCTTCTCCTTTTTCGATACAAGATTAAGATGGCATCAAATGTCTTTACTTGAGAAATTGTTTTGCCTAGAACTTTATTTAATTTTCTCGTAGAAAGTACCGGTACCCAATTTAATTGAATACCACATAATTTTAATTTTCTTTGTGCAAACTGTTCCTAACGAGTACAGAAAATCATGTATACATTTGACTAAATCTGAAAGGGTTATTTTTGATTTAATATTATACATGTACCAGCAGTTTTAGCCAATAAGTTTAATAAATTTTCTTCCGAAAAGTACCCAATGTAAATTAATAATGTCTCATAATGTTAACGTTGTTTGTGGAAATAATTTCTAGCAAGTATGGAAAATCATGTTTACATTGGTCAGTTAATTCAATATTCTACCAGCAGTTTATTAAATTATCCTCTGGAAAGTACCCAATTTAAGTGATTACAGTCACATAATTTTAACGCTGTTTCTGGAAAAATACTCCTAGTAAGTATGGAAAATCATGTTTAAATCAGAAAGGATAATTTTTATTGAATATTACACATGAGTGGATCGCTTTGTTTAAAATTAACTGCTATTAAGTCTGAAGCAAAAAGTGATTATATATTAGAGTATCGTAATTTTTTCATCCATTATTTCCATCTAAAAACAGGACAAAGACCTTAAAAGAAACAATTAAAATCTTTCGTAAATAAGAAAATTCATTGCCCAGAGAAACTTGCTTTGTGCAAATGTGTCTTTAAGGCGTGTAAGTTTCGCTTTCCACTAAGGATTTTTACATAAATATGCAGCAGAGGGAGTCCCCAATACCAATAGAAACTCTAGCAGAGTGTTGCTACATTCAGAGAGACTTGGTTGAAGAATAATGGGATTCAGTTGAGGTATGGAGTTATGAAACTGCGTTATTTCACACCCTCCAGCCGCCGTCGCTGTATGAGATGAGGGTACTAACCCTACGCTGGATTTGAAGAGGGTTGATGTTTGGTGTGTGTGGATAACCCAGGACCTCATGATGTATGCAGAGGTGTATATGCCGTGGTTGGACCACGTTACTAATTTGCTAGTTGACACCACGGCGGTGAGGGTAGCTTGCCTTGCCGGGCCGGGGTACTGCTTGCTGCTTGCTGTCGGGAGCTAGATGTAGGTCAAGAAAAGAACCTGTGATGTGTTGTGAATATTATGAATTTGACCACTTTCTATTAAAATATCACTTGATTTCAGTATTTGGGTGAAATCAATAAAAAATTATGTGACTATACGTTTGAAATCCTGTTTATTACAATTTTATTAAATATTAAAACAAATGATTATCAGTTAAAAGTAACTGATTAGTAATATTTCTGATTGTAAATTAGTTTAGCTGTCAAGAATGAGGTGGCATTTTTTGTCTCTTTCTTTTGGATTGTTTCATTTCTGCTGGTTTTCCCTCTAAAAAAAACTAATCATTTAGTTGCAGCTGTAATTATCAGTTTCATTTGTTAAATTTGATTACTCGAAAAGTCACTGATTTCGTGTAGAAAATATCTTCTGGCTAGTTTCTTTTGTAAATTGAGGCAGTAATTATAAGCAAGCATTGTTCTCATTACATTACAATTCATTAAAATTGACAGAGAAGTGAGGGTTTCAGAACCGCTCAGTCATTCACCCATAGGTTCAGCTCGGACCACAGCTAACTGCTGAAAACAGAAACCCAGGCTTTGGCGACATGAAAACGGCTCCAATTATTTATTCCTGTTGGGTTGGGAAAACGTTGAGCCGTTTCGCCGTACACAGCGCTTAGGATGAGTAAAGCGTGCTTAATTCATCCAGGAAAACGCTGATTTGTATTCAATTTGGTTGGATTAAGCCCAACTGGTACCCTTAGGGCTGCTAGATTCATTGGTCATGGAGTGTCCAGGTGCAGTATGGGTACTGGGGAGGTGATCATTGTAGTGCTAACGTAATTGTTGATTGTACGATGCCGTGTTTACTCAAAAAATTGCAAGTGTGTGCGCTGCGTGTGATTGTTGGGAAGCTGTTGCTCTCACATCCAGTATTGGGATAATTACATGGCATCATATATGGGCATTATAAGGACATGAGTATTGAGTTTTGTTCATTGAGTTTGTTAATTTGTGTAAACTGTTGTTTACAAATGAAGACAGCTTTAGGGTAGTGAACTTATTAAATGAACAACTAAATCCATACAAATAATTTCATATTTATAAGGAAATTCTTGCAACAAATAATTTTTTTTTGCAGAGCATGCCACTAAGGTATTCTTCCGTTTATTCCAACTGCTTCAACCATGCATTTGTGATGACTTTCCAAATGTTCCTTTAATACAACTGTTTTGAATTCAAAGTTAATTTGAATATTTTGAGAACACAAAATGAAGATTTGTGCAATTGGAAGACTGATGTGGAAGAACCAATCTACAAACACTTTCTTGAAGATAGCAAATTAAAAACTAAGACATTGTAATGATGAACGATGAGAAAGTCTCAGCTTAATCTTTGTGTTGTTTTTTTGCCTCCTCATGATGAGAAAGGGTAAAATGCGTTGATCTTGCGAGGGCAATGTCCGCACCCGGCATTCTTAGAGTTCAAGCCGGCGGCGGGGAGCTCTCGTCCAATTCAAGGGGGCAACTGTTTAAATACGCATAGACACAGATTATAGTGTGGCAATGAGGTGATTCCAAAATAATGTCAGCTCCAATTTGGCTAATTTGCCAAGTTATAACCCATGCCATCTTGATGTATCACTCACCCTCTCTATTTGTGGGTGGTTAAGGAGAGGGGTAAAGGGAAAAACCGAAGGGGTCAACCACCACGCGGTTGGGACCCCCTGTTTTTTTGAGGGAGGGGTATGTACTGTGGACAGGGTTCAATCGGTGATAACATTCCCTCATGGGTTACCTCATGCATTGGGGTGGTTAGGAACTAGGAAAAGCCGGGTTTACTGGGGTGTGAGTTGTTTTAAGTGTGGTGCTGTAGCGTATAGCTGTGCGAAGCTTATGCCTGGGCAGATATACTGTTGAGGCACACTTTAGCCACTTTCACATGAGAGCAATTTAGAAAGGGTCCCCTCGCTAAATTATAGCACGGTTGTAAAAATTACCTTGTAAGAAAGGACAACAATTTTGTTTTACTGTCCAATTGCTGTCGTGTGAATATCACTTTTGAGAACTGTAGCAGTTCCTTAATTTTCCTAGCCCAGCATTACACTTGCAACCATTTTTGTTTTTTCGTTGTTAAAGTTTTGCATTGATGAATTACCTTTTATTGTAATGACGTTTTCCTCCTTAAAATGGCTCGTTTTACAAGAATGAAATTAGTGTCAATTGAAGAGTGTTAAATATGAGTTTTATTATGTTAATGTTTAAGGCGCCTGTTGAGAATTGTATGGCTTCCATATTAGAAACAATTAATCACACATAATGAACAATTTTTTATTAGCTAGTACTTTGGTTTTACTCAAGTGGCACAGTTCAATCTTGTCAAACAATATCTATGGCTCATATATTTGCAGTCTAGTTATGATGACTTGACATTCACGGAAAGGGTCTTTTTTGTTTTTCCTTACTGCAGGTTTTTCTTGAAGTTTTTCCTCAAGTGCAACCAAAACTGCTTGAAGAATGCCGGAAACCCAAGGGACATGCGGAGGTTTCAGGTAAGGATGGGGCGAACGTTGCGCTCAAGATCGATTCACCAGGCACCATTACAAGACAGCCCGCCCACCTCTAGTGCCTCCCCCCCCTTCTAATGTCAACATCCAACGCGAGGCTAGGCATGTGGTTGCATGCGCGCTTCTCCGGGAGCAGGGAAAATAGGAAGTTGAGGATTTGTTTTGAAAAGCGGCGCGTTGAAATCGATGCTGGATTTATAAGTGGCTGGCAATCAATAGCCATTCCTTGTGGTAGCTACACAAACAAAGGAATGGTGGTAGGAATATATATAAGATTGAATTTTTTCTCCTCTCGTCCCCGCCTTATTGTTTTGTCCCTGAGCGCCTGGGGTTTTTATGAGTGCGTACTCAGTCATGCCCGGATGTCGGGGCGGGGAAGGGAAACACAACGTGAAAACACTGAGAGGAGTAAAGTGGACAATGAATTGAAATGATCCTTTTTTTTCATCTAACGACGACGTCTATCTTAGGCTTATTTCGGAATCAATGATCGAAAACCCATTGAGGGGAATTGACAAGTAATGTGGTCAGATACCTGATTTGTGGTTTTCTACTTTTAATCCAAGCCATAAGAATGCCCCCCCCCCTACTTCAGACAAGTGTGATGGTCATATTTATTGATTCTTACTGAGTGCTCATTGGGCTGCCAATCAAAGGTATTTGCTTTTAGAACCTGCGTAACTTGTTAGGAGTATCGGGTGGCCAGTCCAGGGAAATATAACATCTCCCTCCCTTAAAAAAAAAAAGGAAAAAAAGAGCGTGAGTGTGGGATAAGCCAGACAGGGGTGTAGTGTGAAAACGGGGGTCCGTGTGTGTCATGATTGGGTTTAATACATCTTGGCCTGATTACAAGGGGAGGAAATATCGGGGGTAAGTTTGAGGCGTTTGGGTACCCCTAGTGTGTTGGCTGTGCTAGCATGGCAACGATTGGCTTACCTAAGGGGGTTCCTTGCTGAAATCAAAGCGGGAATAAGTACCTGTATGCTCGTCTTAAAGTGGAACAACATCATGGGGTATAGAGTCCATCGCCATGAAAAATGGAACATGACATTTCCCTCGCGATTCAGAGACAATATTTCATTAAAAAAATTGTGTGGAAGGAGGAAGGTCAGTTTCACTTCTTTTTTTTTAAGTGGAACGTTTGTCTTCTGTTGACTCGATTTCTGACTAAGAATTCAAATACAACTTTATTGTGATAACAATTCTCATGTGGTTTGAACAAGAGGAGGAGGGGGGGGGGGATTATATGAGAAGTTGTGAGGGAGGTGACCCAGGTACGACTCTTAAAACAGGCACAAGTATTTTGTTACGTTTTTTCTTCTTCAAGATTGTATTTTGCTGAAACACACAATGCACTGAGTCACTGTGTTTGGCAAATGGCTTATCATGTGCAATTCTTTGTAATGTGATTGTTGAAGTCGCATTTAATTTGTGCTTATTTGATTGAAAACTCTGCATGCCTCAAGGGGAAAGCATTTAACAATTAAAAGACGACAGAAATAGAGTTGGGTGATATTTTATCAATAACTATGTCTTACATAAAGAAAGGAAGAAAAACATCCACGTTGGTTTGTTTGTATTTTGTAGGAAAAGCCCCACATTTGCAACGAGTTAAGAATGAAATAGTCAGCATTTTAGGTGGGAGGTGGATTTTTCTGTGTAATTTTGCTCACTTTGGTCAATTTTATTTTAAGGTACAACTTGGAAAGCACCAGCAGAGCGATCACTTTCAGAGGATGCAGTCTTTAAATTAAAATACCAGTTTCCCTTGCAGTTTACCATTTGATAAAATAAAACATTAGCAATGTAAGGCAGTGGACACTATCGGTAATATTACTCAAAATAATTGTTAGCATAGAAACTTACTTGGTAACAAGCAATGGCGAGCTGTTGATAGTATAAAACATTGTAAGAAACGGCTCCCTCTTAAGTTAAGTAGATTTTAAGAAAGAAGTAATTTTCCACAAATTTAAATTTCAAAATCTCAGAATTAGATTTTGCGATCCCGAAATCAAGCATCTGAAAAGCACACATCTTCGTGTGACAAGGTTGTTTTTTTCTTTCATTATTATCTCGCAACTTCGACAACCAATTGAGTTCAAATTTTCACAGTTTTTTTTAAATGCATATGTTGAGATACACCAAGTGAGAAGACTGGTCTTTGACAATTACCATTAGTGTCCAGTGTCTTTAAGAAACACAAGTTTCATTCCCCTTTCCCCCTCCTCCTCCTCCTTTCTAACCTCCTCCTTTCTTCTTTTCTCAGGTGGTCATCTCAACCACACCCAACGTTGACGGCCATGTTCTGGCTGTATCAGACAACATGTTTGTGCACAACAACTCAAAACACGGTCGTCGAGCAAGGCGCCTGGACCCATCAGAAGGAGGTAAGTCTAATATCAACAGGGATCTCAGAAAGGAAGTTTGCATTTAACGATTGCCACTCGCTGGAAACAGAAGAGATACTTTAGAAAGGGGCAAACGGGGCCAAGTGTCAAGTTGATATTTTCCCTAAGAAAAATAACCCCAGAAGTTTGTACAATAACGGTTGTTTTGTTAGAATTACGCTAGAAGTATGTTTTCCGATTTCTCTACTGACAATGTCAACATATCATTCGTCAGCATATCATTTGTTTGTCTTACCATGTTGATGATATCTTTGAGTTGTGAACTACGCAAGACACTGATGATGCATGGCCCAGTAAGTTTGTAGCATTTATAGGTAACATCTCTGGAGAGAGAGATGGGGGGGGGGTCTGTTAGCCATCAGTGGCTCTGAGAGGTGGACAGTGCCTCTGGTAGTTAATGGAAGCAAGCTGGGTAAGGTGATGGGTCCCTAGACCTCCTATAATTAGTCGATTTATTGCCTCCCTGACTCTACCATATCTCATACAACTCGTCCCATCATGCACTCATCATGGCGTAATTTTGACGGTTACGAGTCACTTAACCGCCACCCAAGCTAAAGATATGAATGAAATCAGCCGACCGCTTTGTACCGGGGTGTGGGACGTAGCGAAGAGAGCTACAGAAACGGAGATGGAGAAATACATGTCTTGACGCCCCCATCCCGACCCTAGTGGATGTGATGCAGATGTAATGCTCACTGGGTCGCGACGCTCGAGACTGCTGTTAATTAAAGAGGATTTGGAAGGATTACTTGTGTCTGTGCATTGGGGGAAATTTATGGCCCAGAATTGGGGCATTGACACCCAATGTCAGATGTTCTTATTGCACAGCTGTCAGCAGTAGCAAATTTCAACCAGCAGTTGGCACATTTGGGCAACATGATTTAGAAGTAATAAACGGGTGCAAAATGAAAACAAACTAAGGATTAGTTTGAGCCCGGGTGTATTGTTACTCCCAGTCTAAACTCACCTCTTCATTAAGGAGGGATCGAAGGCCAACCGGTGAAATGGAACTCGGAAGGATAACAAAATATCTACCACAAGGTGGTTTCTGTTGTAGGTGTACCGTAGCGGGGTTGACTGACCCACAGTGGCCAAGGAGTGACCGGGAGATTGTATGGATGATGGTCATTTTTCAAGCTTTACTGTCCCTCTAAGTCTTTTCTCACACAATCCTCTGTTCGTTCCTAATTATCATTATGGTTTGCCCCAACCTCTCTTTTCATCTCACTATGGGATAGTTACTGCAGTTTAGTATGATTACAGTAATAAATCAAATTTGGCTAATGGGTAATGTCGGCTGTCAGTTTGCTAACCCCCCTCCTAGCACACAGGTAGTTATAACTGGGTCTAGGGGTATTGTTAAGGCAGTACCATTGTAATGAGATAAGTAACTACATCTTACAATGCCCAGGTATGGTATCGTTGATTTGGGGGTTGTATTATTTAGGAGTCCAGTGATCCTGGTAGTCATTGTTCAGTGGGGTACTTTATCATGTCCCATCACCAACCACTAAGTCTGTTTTCAAGAACCTTTGAGTGGGGACTTCAACTGTGTGCTTTAGTGAGTGCTAGAGGGGCTAGCTGACCATGATACTACTGTATTGCTCTATTGAGAATCAGCAATGTATAATAAACCCCTATGAGGCATGTTGTCATTGAGTGTCTAAGATGAGAAGCACTCGATGATGAGGGTGACATCTTATCATCAACTACTCCACTTTCAAGTGGGACAGCCGTGGTTGTGTCATTGGGTTATTGACGTAATAACAAATGTTGACATGGTGTATTCAGAGGGTTAGTCAACACCCCCTTGAGAGGGGGATCGACACTAAGTTGAAATAAGGCTTCTCAAAATGATAAATCCAAACTCAATGATGAAGCCTTAATGAACACAAAACATAGACCTGACAAGTAACCAAAAAAAGTATAGAATCTTAAGACAGGTTTGATAAATTTGTAACTTATCTCTGCAATAAGAAATAGAGAGGAAGAGTTACTATGTAGGGCTTTATATATAGGATGATTCTGCTTAGACATAGCTTTGTTAATGAAGAGAAAAGTGTTAAGAGCTGAGGGGGAAGGGGGAGGCTTGGAGGCCTGTCAAGCAGCCAAATAACTTTATGGTCTCAGCCCCCAAGTATTTAACTGTACGCATCATCAGGTACTTTTTTGAGAGCTGAATGTTGATTGAAATTTGAATTGATAGAGGATGACAGTATGTGGTGGAAGTGGTGATATCACCAAAGATTATTGAATTTCTCAAAGATTTGGACCCCTTTTTAATCCTGAAAACTTTCTCATGTTTTGACTTGATGGAAGCTTGGTGTTTGCTGTATTTTGTGTAGGATTGCCCTTTTTAAAAGAATTATTGCTCAACTGAAGTAAATTCAAGTTAAGGGTTTAATGAAAATCCTGTTTCTGTTCACAGTTGTTTTATATTTATCGGCTTGATTTTTGGCTTCTTTTCTTACATCTTAATCTTAAGAGCATACTGATGGGCTTCCATTTAGGCAAACCTTTAGTTCTATTTTAAATACTGTTTATTATTCCTATTATTATTATTATTAATGAACCCCTTTTTCTATGTAACAGCCACACCCTGTATCAAGGCTATAAGTCCGAGTGAGGGCTGGACGACAGGAGGGGCAACAGTTATCATCGTTGGTGAGAATTTCTTTGACGGTCTTCAGGTCGTATTTGGAACCATGATTGTCTGGAGTGAGGTAAGCATCAATCTTATAAGAGACTGAACAAATCCTGTTTTTTAATGCACAGAATGTAGCTTTAACGACTTTCAGGCAAGTAAATAAAAGTAGTTGTTGTTCTTGATGTTTTTAACTCTGAAAAGTTACTTTGTTTTAACTTCAGCCTTTCTTCCTGAAAACGAGTTTGATAAGATTCTTTTTGCAAGAAAATAAATTTGAGTCTTCAGGTTCTAATTACTGCTGTGGCTTTTTGCAAAATATTTAGTGTCAATAACATAAAAGTGTATAGGATTTTTTTCTGTTGAAAAGTGTGTTTACCAGCTTCCATGATTGTCACTCTGGTTAGTTTATAAGATGTTTGCTTGAAAACTAGTCTGTTTGAACAAAGCAGCCTTCGCCCCCAAACATATATAGATTTACAATTGTACTGAAATTGTTTTTTGATTTGGAAATTTGTGACACAAATTCTTTGGCTTAGGAAGAAACAAATATTCCAGAACACTTGGCTGCAGATTTTGTTTTTCTTCTTGGATTAAGCCAATTTCATCCTAAGTTTTTAATGATTGATGAAAGTGGATCACTTTCTTTTTACATGCGGCAACTTTGTTGAGTAGAGAATGCAGAGATTTCAGTGTTTTTCTAGTTGAATCGCCGGAGGGCTTGATATCACTATGTTGTTTGTAAAGGTCTACTTCTATACGTGCAGAAAATTACTAAGAACTTCCCGACTTGAAATAGAAAATTTGTTACATTAAACCTATGAGCAGAGAATGGCAAGAGTTTGCACAAATGTTTGCATTGTTGAATTGGGATAAGATTGGAAAATAGAAAGTCATTGCAAAATTATTTATTTGTTGAGAAAGCGGAGTAGTTTCTGTTCAGTTGTTATTGGGGATCAAAGTATAAAGTATTTTTTTCACAGATATTTGATATTTTGACAAAGATTCTATTTCTCTAATAAAAATAAAAGGTTCTTATTTCAGGAGTTTAAGTAAGTAAATCTAAAAAGAATAACAAAAATGGAATATAATTATAATCCTAGGAATTATTTTTTTATTGCCACCATCAACCACTTGTTCAATAAAAAAACATTTTCTCTTGAAATGTCTCTACTGGATTTCAACGAAGTGAAATTTTCTAGTTTGTTCTTCTTTTTCTTTGTAATACTTGGAGCCCCTAGGCTATCCCTTGACATTGCTGGTATTGTCTCTATACAACAGGGGAATATAGATGATAAAGGTTGTTGGACGCTATTAAACACATTGCCTTATTCAGAGGTGCTGTGTATCGCCCAAGGCAGGGCTGTCTTCTTCATTCTATGTTTAATTGAAAGCTGAGTTTTTTTTCTGATTTCTCCATGGATGGGAATCTTCAATCGAATAATAGAACAAAATCATAATAAGATAGAAAGTGTTGACAAAGTTAAGAGAAATTCCTTCATTCAGTATTTTTGGGTAGAGCCAACTAGGATACACCGGGGCCCATTTTTTGTATTAAAAATACCCCTCTCTCTGGATTGCCGGATTGTTCTGTGTTAGTGCGCATTGATTCCCACGGATCATGTTTTTATTAAGACGCGTTGGTCACCGAGGGCGCTAAGGAAGCTAGCATATTGCACATAGTAGCTTTGTAGAAAGAAACAATTTACTCTATCCTTTTAACTGGTTACCGTTGGGGGATTTCCCATTATTTCCCTTCCAGCATGATGGGTTTATTTTAGCGGAATTGCTGAAATCATTTTTCTTAGAGAGTACCACTGGAAAAAAGAAATCATGACTTAACTAAGCCAAGAGAACAAAGATTCTGTTTTTTGCACCATGAATTGTTTCTCTTTCGAGAAAAGACATTAGTCACGCACCGTGAACAGAAAACCTCTGCCACATTTGGGCCCATGGCCAGACCAAGGAATTTTAGTTCGTTCGGACTTACTTCCATTGAGCCAAATTACAATGAAATGAAATGGTTAAAGCCTCTCGATGACATATAATCCTCTTCCTCAAATCTAGAATTCCACAATAAACCCAGGGCAGAAGTTTACCTGTTTTATTCCACCACCAACCGTCCTCTTTATGTGGGTGAAATGAAGCATTTCACGGGTGTGTATGCTTGATGACCATGCTGGGCTGCTACGGGTCTAAAGTATGGGCTGGCTTTGTAGAAGATGCACGTCACTAGAATGATGGCATACAGTGACAACATCCAGCATCAACAGGGCCCATTTTCATAGAGCTGCCTTAAAGCACAAAAAAATGCTAAGCTCAACAAAATTTTGCTTACCAGAATAAGGTTAGCAGCCAAATTACAATGTAACTGGTATCCTGCTCATTTTGCTTAGCAGACAGCCTGTCATTTGGGCCCTGGTTAAACGTGATAATATTATGACATGGTAAAAACCACTTGAGCTATGGTCACTTCTTTGATATTTGGTACTTGTATTTTTTATAATTTTTCCCAAAAATTGCTGACGACAATTTAATTATTTTGTTTCTATAGAAGTAAAGAACTTTTGTGGTAGTTCCTCAAATATAAAGGAAAACATGCTTCAAGAATGTTGAACAATAATACAACATAAACCTTGTGAAAGTAAAGAGAACATTATTATGAAGTAATTCCAAGCAAAGAGTGTCATCAAACAAATTACAGGGCAGAAAAACCCCACCATACTCCTCTTTCTCTTAATATCTCATCCTTCAAAAGCAAAAATGATAAGTGTTGCTAATCGTAAAAGGGCAAATGTTTATGATTCTGGTAATTCTCATTCTATCTGCAGCTGATCACGTCCCATGCTATTAGGGTTCAGACTCCACCAAGGCACATCCCTGGTGTCGTTGAAGTCACTCTATCCTACAAATCCAAACAGTTTTGCAAAGGAGCACCGGGCCGCTTTGTCTACGTCTCACTGACAGAGCCAACCATTGACTACGGATTCCAGAGACTCAGCAAGCTGGTACCCAGACATCCTGGTGACCAAGAAAGACTTCCTAAGGTAGGAAACACTCGGTGTGAACTATGTCCGGGAAACGCTGAAAATTGATTCTTTCCGACAACTCTGTAAATTTTGTTCAGTAGTCGAGTAACCTTCTAAGATTGTGTCTTCCTTTATTGACATGCTGACATACATGATGGAAGACAGCATGTGTACTACTTTAAGGAGACTTATTTACTTCAATTTATCTATTCACTTCTTTTTTGAATCTCTCACCCTTCTAAGTCTCAAATTCTTGTTTTTTTGTGTCTTGTCCTGTCTTCACTGGTTCGACAAATACAATTAATTGTTGTTTTCCAGTCTGAACCTGTTAGCAATGTATGTAAGTTCGTTCCAATTAAGTTGAATTGAAATTATTTTAGGTCCTCCGAATCGTTTCGTACTTATTATTATGTTAGATTTTAAAAGTTCTACTGGAGCATTTATAGGGGTTTTTGGTACGATTTTTATTAAATTTTTTTTTAAATATTAACAGATACCCCAAAACAATGAATCAACATTTTGGTTTGTGTGCGTATCAGCCTACAATTTTAAAGTATCAGCTCGCTAGGTCGCTATGCATGAGGAGAACTGCGCCCTAGAAAACATTTTAAAAATTGCTTATCTACGTATTCTTGTGTACAGGAGATCATCTTAAAGAGAGCTGCCGATCTTGCCGAGGCTCTTTACAGCATGCCTCGCAATCAGCTTCCAATAACTGCCCCTCGTTCCCCAGCAATCAACAACTCTGGTGGCTCTGGTGGTCTGGTACCCATGACCTCGTTTGGAAGTCAACTGTCTTTGGGTGATCACGATGTCGGTAGCGAGCAACAGTCTGGTAAGCTGAACTATAAAATGGTTATAAAATAAATCTTTATTGTGGTGCGGCCATCTTGATTTTTCTTCCATAACTGTAACCAAACTGAGGCTTAAAGAAGAAAAAGTCTGGGTTTTTTATGTTAGGTATAATTATTAGCATCCATTACTGATGTTGGATACAAGGAACATGGCCAAGATGGTGGCAGCGTGATAAAAATCTGTTCAAGATTCGAAGTGTTTTTTAAAGTCTTACATTGCAGGTTCGACCACACTGGAATAACGTTTTTTATTTGTTCTCTTTTAAAAAATAAAATATATTTTCAAATCAATGAAACAGTTGGGGTTGGAACATTATGTTAACTATTTTACCATCTTAAAGTTTGTTAAAGACATTGTACACTATTGGTAACTGTCAAAGACCAGTCTTCCCATTACTCATTACCAAGTAAGGTTTTATGCTAATAATTATTTTGAGTAATTACCAATAGTGTCCACTGCCTTTAACACATTTGAGTAATGTGGTACTTTCTGTGTGGAATATTGCTGAACAGTTTATGCTAGGTACCAATTATTTAAAGACAAATGTTCAATTTTGTTTTGCATTGTAAGTTTTTCTTTTGCACTGCTTACTTTTTGATGATGACTGTTAAGTGTTTCCAGCCTAGGTTCCTCCCTAACAGTCAGTTCTTCTCTATCTCCCTTATTAGGTTTCTCTCGAGTTCAACCCAGTAGTGCATTATCACCGCGTGGTTATTCATCTGGTATTTCCACCCCACACAGTAGTAACGGCAGTACAGGTTCCTACTCAAGCATGAACGGCTATGCCAGCGCCAGTAACCTCTCCAATATGGCTATCCCCTCCTCACCAAGTCTCTTCAATGGGACAGCTAGTAAGTACTGCCGCGGACTGCTGTTACATTAAGGACCAACCAACCTCTACCCCTCTCTCTCTCTCCCCCTTCTACCATCATGTACTGAGGAAATGAGCTGTGTGTAGTGCTCAGAAAAGGTGCCCATCACCTGTTTGAGAAGTCCTGAAGAGGGCTTGTATACCTGGTTGCAACCCATTTATGGATTTATATATATGGATCCCTTTGGAGAGATGGAAATTGTGTTGATCAAAAGAGATCAAAGAATGAAGGGTTGTCTTGGGGCACTTTACACTGCTGTAGCCATAATTATAATCCCTCCGAAAAACACTCTCTTTGGGACATGGTGTTGTTTCAACGGCTAGTTGGTGGGCATTTTTATAGTTCACACACTAACAGGTGACCCAGATGAACTTAAGACGCTCAGGTTTGCAAACTCTTTGCTCATGAGAAGTTATCATGAATTATTTTTATTAAAAACAAAAAATAAAAAAAATTGTGCTCTTTGAAAACTACCCTGCTGGAAGTTTTTTTTCGCTTATTCAAAAGAGGACTAAGATTCCTTTAATGCTGTTTTTAGTTTTGGCTTTTAACCATTTCCCCCCAAAACCGAACTTCCTCTTTTGCGAAAAGTTGCAAAAGACCTGAGCTTACTTGAGTTCGTCTGGTGCATCCAGGTTGAAATACTACATGTAGTTATAACTGTATCTATTGTGTACAGAGAGATGTGGCTGAGAGATGCATTATGTTAAACCATCTCGATTAAATATCAATACAGGGTATAAACAAAACAAAATTAATATGCCACGTCCTTTGATGAAACTACCAAAAATCAGGGACTGATGGTTAAATTGTGTTCTATTTATGTTGTGCAAATTTTAAGACCAAATACTTTTTTCATTCTCCGTTGTTGTCTACTTTAAGACAGCTAGACAGAGAACTTGAAATTTGTTCCAGATATTTTACTGCTGGAAACGAGAGTCTGATTGATGATCCAAATGCATATAATTGTTTTTCAGTGTTCAAAATTGATAGATATTGTCCATTTTTATGTGTACAAAAACAGTGTTCAACGATTTTTAAGTAGGTGTTTTACAGATGAAATGTTTGCCAGATCTTTGTACAAATAGGGAAGGGGGGAGGAAGAAAACCTGGACAGTGGAGAGAAAAAAAGGAAAACAATTTTCCATTTTGCTTATTAAGTTAGAGAGATTTTGACTTTCCCTTGTAGGAACAGTCTCCAACCATAAGATAACCAGCATTGAGCAGTTAGAGACAATAACGATGTAAAAATAACAAGAATTTCACTAATAGAAAACGCAGCGACGCACAAAGCCAGTTTGGACATTCAAGTTGATTGTATTCTGTTTGCCTAGGCCGTGGCTGCCGTGGGACACTTTGGGAAAGCAAGTCCCGATAGTTGCCTGAAGGAACCATTTTGTTCGGCCCCTAGTTGGCATCGAGAAAGAGAGTTGGAGTGAGCTTGTTTTGTGTCGTTCCTCTTCCTGTGTGATTCCCAACTGCCAAGGAGCACAATACCCACTATTCAGAGAGTGCTAGTGGGCCTGAGGCTGCCTCCAAATACCATCGTGTTAATCTTATAATTTACAATATTGCATTTGTCCTTAGACAGGTTTTTCTCAGTGCAACACTCTTCATCAGCACAAAAACTCACAAACAACTCTTGTTACACAGGTACAACAGGTCCATGCATAATTTGTAATTCGCAGGATTTTTTTATTCTTTTCTTTTTTTTTACAAAAAAATATTAACAAACGACATTTCAGTGAGCTTTTCTGTAGAAGTGGGCCAGGTAATTGCTCGGATGGCGAGAGTTTTGACGTGTATAATTTGATGTATTTGACGGTTGTACGGCACAGAGGGGATTGTTCGGTATTCCCACAAGCTTCATCATTTCCCACTCCGTGCGTTGAGTTGTACTCTTGAAAAGTCAAATTAAGTTATCAGTGTCCACGACCATTGTGTACAGAGACACGCGACGGTGATAATGGGTGAAAACACGTCCCCCGTAAAGCCAAATCATTATGGTGCAAGTTCATATGTTCCATTGATGTTTGCATCCAGCAGGTTCCAACAGTGCGTTTACTATTGACAGTTTGTCCCTGTGTCCTTGTAACTGATGGGCTTAGGGTGGCAATGTGATTTCCTTAGGGGGGATGTGGAGAGATTGAACCTGTAGCCTGAAGCTCTCTGCATTCTTACCACCACTCACTCGTCTTGAGTCGTAGTATAAGAAGGCACTTTTCCTTTGATTTCACCACGCTGACCTTAGCTCTCATCATCATGCACTCTTTGTGTTTCTTTTGCTTTTATTTTTTTTCGCTAGCTGCTGTCCCTTCCTCATCACCACCGTCTCTGCCCCACCCCCCTAGCAGTACTGGGAATGGGGCATCGTCCCATCGCTCCGCCGCCGCCTCACCGGGTATTTTCTCCTTCTCGCCCGCCAACATGATCACTGCCGTAAAGCAGAAGAGTGCGTTTGCCCCCGTGGTGCGCTGTCCCTCCAGCCCCTCGCCCGGCTCTTGCCCGGCCGGAATGGCTGGGCCAATGATTGGGGCATCAGGTGAGCGTGAGACACAAGGTGGGTGGTGGGTTTGGGCATGAATCAAAACCTTGCGCTTGCTCCATTAATCCTACCTCCTACCCTTAACCCATATAGTATAATGAGGTACTCGTACCTATACTCTTAATCCATACAGTACAATGAGGTACGGCCTAAACCTTACTAGCTCATGTAACCTCATCCTAGCTACTTAACACTCGATTCCTAACTTCTTAGTCCAATAGTTTCCAAGCTCCTTAAGCTTCTTTTCTACCTCATTGCTTGTCAGTGTTTAAATTGCCACAACCCGTTTGTAATCTGCTCCTGTAGTCATTGCATGAGCAAAACTCACTACCTTTTTCTCCAAACGCCAAGCTTGCTCTTTCCTCTACACTGCTTACAAAACATGAGTTTCTATCATGTCGTAAAACCCACCACCTCACCTCTCAATGTCTCTGCTCACCACTTTATTGATTATGGGTTCATTGATTAACTGATAAATTATTGATCTGTCAAGTTTATTGATCATTTCACTGATATCAGTTCGTCCAAAAACCAAAACCTATTGATCAGTTGCTGGTTAGAATCATTATGATCAATTGCTTAGCAATCTTTAAACTGATTTTTGATGTATTTTACTCATTACTCAATGCTAAATATCGAGAAACTCTTTTCTCTCTTGAGGTTTCAATGACAAAGTCAAATTGTAAAAGAGTTCCAATGTATAATTATGTTTTAAAATGAATTCTGATACATTTATGGAAATAATATCTATAAGATTACAGCCCCCTCCCTGCTCTCTGGATCCACCAGTTAACTTGTTATAAATATCCAAGCTTACCTTACCTCGTTTATCTGTAGAACTCTTCTGAAAACAACATACCGTAAACAAGTCAGCAATTTGTTTTACAGTCCACAAATCTTTGCAGTAACTTGCATTTTTCTTTTTATTCTTGTGTATTCCAAATGAGTGGGAGTACTGTATGGCAGTGCTTCGCTGATGATGAACAGTTGCAATATTACTTAAGTTGAGCAATATTATCAAACGCAAGGACACGCCTTTTCATACACCTTTTAGCTCTACTAATATTGTTAGCCATTATAATGTCCAAGCTACAAAAAAACCATCTATGCCTTAAGTCAGCAATGCCATTTCTCAGTCATAATTACGAGTCAGTGAGAGCCTTTGGTAGGTTGGACCAAGGTCTCGCTAACAATGACATTATGAGGCTTCCATTTTGTAGGACATAACGGGTAATAGCTATCAAGAGACTTGCCAATAATACGCTGGGCTGGATTATACCATTGTGCCCTCCTCGCTGTCAATTGAAAGTAGTTTTCCCGCGAAATTGATCTTGTAACCTCCAAGGTTTTCCCCCGTCTTTCAGACATTTATCCATTATCTAGATACAGAAACCATCAAATAATTTGTAAGCGCACAGAAGGAAAATCTTTTCTTACGGTCCGTCATTGTCCATTGTATTTTTCCCCCATTTCCGTATAAGAAAAACCGGGCATAGTCGTCAAGGAAAGCAGTCCTTCCTGAAATTGGATTAGTATGTTCTTTACCCTTGATGTGCAGTATCGGCTGAAAACTTTGATGATATTGAAGGCCAATCATTTCTATTGAGCGTAAATATAGTAATGGTCTGAAATGGATCGTTCTTGAATGAAAGATTACCTCTACGTCTTTTGTTCTTGTGTCTCCAAGCTCTGCCTGGCATTTTGGGAATAACTCGGCAAAGACTATAATTCCTATTGTGTGAATGAAATCAAATCTGCTTTGATTTTAAGGCATGACACCCCCTTGGGAGGGCTCCCTGCTTCCAGGCATACCGACAGAGCCTAATGAAATGAAAAGCAAAAGCCAAAAGACAAACAAATATACATACACAACAAGAAAGAAATCAGAACAGAAAAAGTTTGAAAAATAGAACAACTTTGAATCAATATACATTCCATGCTGTATCGCTACCACCAGTCCACACCAGCAATACGTTGTGCTTTTGCTGGTGCTGTGGATATCAGCAAGTCAATGCACTTGTGAAAACATTGACTCAGTCAGTGTAGACACATGAACATGAGGGTCTAGCATCGCTCTGACCTCAGCAACACGCCAACATTTGGAGGATTACACAGCAGTTTACCTGCGTGGCACCAGTATGTGGGTCCTACAGTCCTCTGAGACCCAAGCATTTCGTAAGAAGGGCTGAGTCACTTGTTACAGCTATGTCTTGCTTTGTTACCATAGCGAAGATTTATCACCGCTTGGGACTCTGCGAAACACGGCCGAACAATGATAGACTGAAATAAACCCGAGGAGGGGGGTTTGACTCAATAATTCGGTGATATATGGGAGAAGGGGGAACAAGTGACAGTACCCACGTGGAAAAGTTTTTTGTGAAATGATTTCATACGTGGAGACAGCTTTGACGTGATTTTGATCTTGTTTCAAGTGCACGTTGTAGCCTAGTTTGAGCAGAATCATCCAATGATCTATCACTCACTCAGTTATTCTTCGTCAACCCCAATACCCCAAATCAACTTTCCCGCAACAACTTTCCAGCAACAACTTTCCAGTAAGGAAATAATTTGTTATTATTATTATTATTATTATTATTATTATTATTATTAAGGGTTGTGACACATAACTCTAGTGGTACACTCATGGAAAAAAAGCAACCAACCAACCAAACAAACAAACAAAAATTGTCAAATTTACAGGAACTATTAACATTTTGGCATGTCCCTTCCACTCCATGGCTCTGAAACAGCAGTCAAACAATTTCTATTCCAATACTAACATCCATCACTAATAATTACTAAAAAACTTAAGAAGAAAAAAAACAAAAAATGCTTTCCCCTATATATAATTAGGGGAATGTTGAGAGCTATGCATTGTATTATACAAACCAAAAACAAAAACAACAACAATCTGTTTTTCAAAATAAAATCAATTTGTTGTTTAAGATGTTGTTAAAATTTAGCAATCAGTCAGTTATAATTTGTGTCACAAATTCTAGACTATCATTTGCCTACCTTGTAACTTCAAAGTACTAGAACCTGTTACTATTGATTGGTAGTGTTGATGTGCTCTTCAGATAACTTATGTTCACAACTTCTCAAATTAATTTCTTCAAAACACAACTCCAACAGAGAAGCTCACCTACGATTTCCTCTCTCTCTCTCTTCGCCCCCTCCCCCCACCCAATCTGTTACCGTATCTCTCACCCCTTCTGCCTATTACCCCACAGGGACAACAGCCATGATGTCTCCCTCCTTCTGTGGAGTAGGAGGTCCCTTTGCACTTCCAACCTGCGGGGCACCTACCTATGGCGCTCACATTACAAGCCATAGCAAGTAGCCGGCCTCTCTCTCAGTCTGTCTGTTTGTTTGTTTCTCTCTGTTTGTCTCTTTAGTAGCACCCTTTGTCTGTTTGGCTGTAGGTGATAGTTCAACATATCACCTTCTACCCTTTGCGATTGCTTAATCATTGTGCCATCTGGTAGATATTCAGGGCAAATGGCTTCTGTGAAACAGCTTATAAGAGAAAAGTTACGCATTTTGATTTTTTTTTTTTTTTGTCTCCGACCCGGGAAACTACTTTTACATCAGTCTCGCGTAAGTGTTGGTTATCTGATGGTTCTGTAAAAATAATCATCCAGAACATGACTCGTGACCTTTGTTTCTAGTGGGTTTTAAAGTAACCAGGGTGTATGAAAGTAAACATGGACAGTTATTTTGGATGGCTTGGGCATTAATCTATTTCACAAAGATCTGGTGAGCATGCTGTAAACACAGTGTAGACAAACATTACATACCTTTTAATACGTAGATGTATAGCATTGATATTGTACCATCCAAACCTATGTACTTTTTTGTTCGTTTGGTTGATCAAAAAAGAGTTGGGATTTTTAATAAATCTGTCACCTTGTTTTTTGTTTTTATAAAGATGTTATCTTAAAGAGTATACCAGGGAGCTTTTTAAAAAAAAGAAGAAGAGAACAGAATTGTGATTATTATTAATATTAATGAAGCATATGGTGCCAAGATTTTAAGCGGATGATACTCTAAGAGGGCCTTGGAGCCCAGTACTGGTTTTATGATGGTGTTTTTTTGCTGCTTTTGTACATACATGCTTGTTATGTTTAACGCAGATGATTGGGAATGAGTCTTATTTTTGTACGGGCGTAGTGTTTAAAATGCAATTGTCGGGTACAACTACACAATGCATCCCAGATCACTCAAACATAAAAGACGGGAAATTTTACATTTAACAACTCCTTTGAAAATCTTAGCCAACCATTTAGAAAAGTTTGATCAAGATGTTAAGATAACAAACCACAGTCAAACGATTTGGAGATTTTGTAAAAAGAACCAAAAAGTGAGGTTTCAGCTACCGCACTGTTATACCCCAGGGTTAGCACCCCTGGGTGTTATAGCAGTTTGCTGTCAGTGTGAACCTGGTTATAAGCAATGGTTAACAAATAGACCCCAGGTACTGATCATGTCACGGTTTGTTTACTGTATTGCTTCAAGTGTTGTAACTGAATACTACATTTCGGACAGTTGTGGAGACATTGTTTTCCCATTCTGCTGCAAAGTTGTAAACAAACTATGACGTCATCAACACTGAGGTCTATCTACTGCTTAACAAGTTATTCAGCCAAGTCATACATGGTCAAGAAACCTAAAGTAAATGCATCCTTATATGAGATTTCAAAACCTCAACATATGAGGCTTTGAAATTCACCTTGACCCAATACCTTGTCTTACCACCTTATCGCGACAATCATCAGTAAATCTACATTGACCATAATATTTGCGCATATACCTCAAATCATTGTTTTTTATGAGTAAATTCTTAATGTTTTTATATAATATCACCATTGTTGTCACTACCATAGTATAATAAGATCCGTTAGTTTTCAGTCTGTATTCGTTTCTGAATCAAACACTATTTAACTCTTGGATAAATTTGAATTGGTGAGATGATATTCTTCTTGTACATTTTAAAGGATTGAAATGAATTTCTACCTTTAAAGGAGATCTATTAAACCAATAGCAAAAAATAACTGTTCACCTAAAATTCAAATTGACTGATTGGTTGATTTCAACACAGTGTTTGTCAGCCTGGTAGGGTAACGAAAACATCTTAATTGATTTGATCTTCCTTTCAGGATGATAAACTGTTAAGTCATGGGAAATGTTACCAAAACCTTGTGATTATTTGCCGAACAAATGGCTGATTAATTTATGCTTGTTTCTTAATCTTGTTTGAGCCTGTCAATATCATGTGTGTTAATACAAAAGCTGCGTATAGTATGTCTGCCCATCCATAATGGATGAGGAATTATTATATCAAGCGTGTAATAGAACTCACTTCAAATAGTGCAGGGCGGCGGGAAAATTCTTCAAATTTCCAACAAATAAACCATCTAGGCTTATTTAATTTGCATATATGCAAATCTGTATTGTCCACATACAACACTTAAACCAGTTGTTTTGAATTGACTGCTTTGTAAACATTTTTTATATGATGATGTGATTTACTTTAAGAAAGATGTAAACAGATTTCATTGACCCACTGACTATAGCTCTTTTCAAAGTTTGCACTTGACTTGTAGTTTGTTTTATTTTTTGTATTATTTTTAAGATGTCTTTTAAGACATATATTATGCTGTTGTCGTCAAGTGTTGCGTTCCTAAGCCGAAGTTGTAAAGACATGCGGAAAGTGTGGATTGTATTTTTATTAGAATCAAAAACCCTTTGGGTTGGAAAGATGATGCGAAACCCAAATAAAGGAAGTGTGAACAGGGTGCCATTGATCACACTTTTGTTTAGTTCTTGTATATACAACACAAGGAATAAAATTTATATATAAGTGCGTTTTGTTTTTGTATAAAGACATCAGTCTTATCAAGATCAGTGTATAGAGCGTTTTTGAACAAAATGGATTCACGATGGTGTTTTTGTTCCAATAGATGTAAATAGCAGACAGTTTCTTTTGAAGAAAACATTGGAAAAACAGAACCAGATTCAGTATTTTATAAGATTTTATAAAATCTTTAAAAACTAAAACTATTGTAAGCTTTTTTGGAGTGCATTTGAAGAAGCAGAATACAGTCTCAGAGCTTCTTTGATTATCAGTTGATGAATTGATCGAAACTTTTTAACAAGAAGAAGCTTGACTGATGAGAGAATGTACTGACGTTATTCTGCATGTCACATGGTCTATGTCGTACAAATCCCTCAAGCCAAATAAACATGCCGTTAGAATGTCGTAGACTGAGTTAACTTTAATAAGCACTTTAATTCTCTGTATTCAGTGATGTAGGTTGAATGTGTTTTCAATCAATAATGGGCTTTCATTCTTTTGGTATCAAGAGTCAACCTTTTTTAAAGACATGCAGAAAATGACGACCCTAAAGAGCAATGCGTTTTTATCCCCCTCCCTCCCTTTACACGGAAGCATGAACAAGTTCAAATAGAGAGAATGTTACACAATCGGAATGTATGCAAATTTTAATATATTAAACATGTATACCTTGGATATAAAAGGCTACTAGGGATTGACTAGAAGATGACTTCGGTACTGGATGTAAAGGCCAAAAAATGCCGCAATTTCATCAACATTCAAGATTGAATTCGTTTGGTTAAGGGTACTATAGCGGCATCAAGCCCTGTGTTAATTTGGGTGTATAAATAATTGTTTATGCTGCAACTGTATTTAGAAATATAAGGTTTTTAAAATGTAAGTATTACCCCTGAAACACCCTCCCCCAACAAAACGGGAAACAAAAAAAACAGACTGGGGAGTCAACACTTACTTAGAGCTTATGTGGTTGCAGTCGGACTGACCGCAATTTTAATGGAGTATTTAGCCATTTTAGGAAAAAAGAGAAAACCTAATGGGGAGGAATAGTTGAAGTCACTATTACTGACCAGGTTGGGTTGCTTTGTTAATGTCATACTTTATAGTGAATCCTCATATTTAGTCGTTCTCACCCAAAGTATAAATCAGTGACATTTAGTTGTCAGTAGTCCATTGAAGACTATCTCCCTTACCTAAGAAAACCTACTCCAAACTCTTATCAAAATAGTCTTGATATTTAAGAGTCTAATTCGCTATTTTTATTTAAAGTTGATTTTCACCAGAGTACATAGCAAAGTGATTTTCATGATCAACATTTCTTGCTGAACAAAGATGGTTCGAACCTGTTTGAACTGTCCCCTTTGTATAGATAGCGTTACTGTTGTGGTTTACTGTTTACGTTGTTCATTGTTACTATTGTCTGAATGTCTCTTGAAAGATGAAAATATTAATAAAAAAAGGAATTATAAGAGGAAAAAATAAAATTGTCTGATATGATTTTGTTGTTGTAGTGTTAATGAAAACCACTAGTTTATTTTAACAGGAAAGTACAACTTGGGAAAAAATTGAAGCTATAAATATGTACACATAATATTTCATGTAACCACCTATGTAGTGTCAAGCATAAACATGCCAAGTAAATTTGATGTAAGGGGTAACTCCAGCATTTTGGTCAAATTTAGGCCCAAAAGTGACAAAATCACAAGGGGTAAGTCCAGCATTTTTGTCAAATTTAGGCCAAAAAGTGACAAAATCACACTGGGTAAGTCCAACATTTTGCTAAAAATTTAGGCAAAAAAGGGAAAAAACACAAGGGGTAAGTCCAGCATTTTTGTCCAATTAAGGCAAAAAAGTGAAGAAAAAAAACAGGTAAGTCCAGCATTTTTCTCAAATTTAGGCCCAAAAGTGAAAAAATCACATGGGGTTAGGTCCAACATTTTTCTGAAATTTGGGCAAAAAAAAAAAATCACAAGGGGTAAGTCTAGCATTTTTCTCAAATTTAGGCCAAAAAGTGAAAAAATCACATGGGGTTAGGTCCAACATTTTTCTGAAATTTGGGCAAAAAAAAAAAAATCACAAGGGGTAAGTCTAGCATTTTTCTCAAATTTAAGCCGAAACATAAAAAAATCACAAGAGATAAGTCAAGCATTTTTGTCAAATTTAGGCCAAAAAGTGACAAAATCACATAGGGAAAGTCCAACATTTTCCTCAAATTTAGGCTAAAAAGTGAAAAAATCACAAGGGGTAAGTCCAGCATTTTTCTCAAATTTAGGCAAAAGAATGAAAAAACACAAGGGGTAGGTCCAGCATTTTTCTCAAATTTAGGCCAAAAAGTGAAAGAATCACAAGGGGTAAGTCCAGCATTTTTCTCAAATTTAGGCCAAAAAGTGAAAAAACCACAAGGGGTAAGTCCAGCATTTTTCTCAAATTTAGGCAAAAAATTGAAAAATCACAAGGGGGTAGTCCAAAACATGCTCATCATCCAAAGTTATATTTAAATCACAAACCTAATAAATATCGTTTCTTGTCCTCACTAAAATTGTATCATCTTATTGTAACATATTCACAGGCTGATTGATGAATATGTGTTTTTTACCCCCCCCCCCCCCCATAAAAAAAGTTGCAAGAATCAGTGAATTAATAAACAATTCAGTACTGATTTTTTTTTTTTTTTTTTTTTTTTTTGGGGGGGGGGGTGTTAATATTTACTTCTTTGCAAAAAATAGTTAATGGCCTGACGTTTCGACCCTAGCAGAGTCTTTCTCGAAGGCTGAAAACTTACTATTTTCTTCTTTGTAAGTAACACTGTTTGTTACTTAAACATCTTACTTATTAATAGCATTTGTTAAGAGATAATTCTCATTTTTCTTGTACTGGCTGACTTAAGTTCCAATGAAGAGGAAACATCTAATAAATACTATCTTTTTCATCTTCACTTTTGACATGAGACCTACTTCATGTTTTGTGAAGGTTATGGCGCAAAATAATTTACTTAAAACACCATGAAGGAAACTAGCTTAGACACCGCCTGTCAGCAACGCCCTGTTACATTAGTAGGTCACTCTTTCTGTAAACATCAAAATCACAAATATACAGCAAATATAAAAGTATAACTTCTTAATTTAAATTCTGCAAGTCAGTCCTGATTGTTTTGTGAAGGCATCCCAGCCTACAAGCTTTTGCTTTAATGGGCCATGCCTCCATACAGTTTTCAGTCTTGTTAAATCCTATTGTTTGCATTTGTATATTGTGTTTGTTTGGAAATAAATGTTGATTGATTTGATTTGATTTGATTTGATTTGATTTGATTGATGGCAAGGTGGAGGGCAGGTAGACTGGTACCATGCCTATATTCGCAAGGATACAACCAAGTACATATATAGGCCTACATGTACTTGCTTTTCAAAAATTCTAATTTCATTGGATACAATGATTTCATTGGATAAACGTGCAGTGATGTAAGCTTTCTGTATCTGTGTTTTGATTGGTCCGAGGTGACGTTTGGCAACTGCACTTGTGGTCATTTGCATATGAACGTACATGTAGATGAAAAGTGATTATGGACCGAAATGACCAAAGCTTGAAGCCACTCTCTGGTGTAAATCATGAGCCTCAGGTACTGTGTGATGTCAGTTGTTCAAGCTAGGTTTGGGGGGGGGGGGGGGGGGGGGGGGGGGGGAGGATAAGTCCAATATGAACATATATTTTCTTACTCAAGAGGGCGCTGTGAAGATTTAGTGACATTATCATGATGTAAGTTGGAGTTGAACAAAGAGAGAGAGGATGGTTCTGTCAGCCTCCTGAGAAGTTAGAATCAGAAGATGTCATTTCAATGAGAACCTGTAGTATAAACCTATATAGAATCTATAACACGTATCGCTAGCTGGTGATTCATAGAATGAAGTCATGCATTGTGTTGAAATGTCCTCAAACAATAAACTCTCCCTCTTTCTGTTGTACCACCCTCCCCTCACCCCCCCCCCCCCCTTGCAGGATTGAAGACAATTGAAACAAACAATCAGATTCATGATGTCAGTGACTGCAAATCTCAAGTCAAAAGTAGTGCAAGAGAATGAAGGTTGATAGGGGGTGCAACCTTCAAGGGCAAATAGTATAACCATTTGAATTGTTCCAAAAGTAGATACACACATGGTGATACTAGCTGCACTACAATATAGGTACATCACTATGCAGTGTCTCAAATCATATAGACTGACAAATGATTTAGCAATTCCTACAGGCTTTTTTTGTTGTCTATGTGTACAAAAAAACCACTTCAAAACAACTTAGGTCAACTGCATTATCAACAAATAGTTTGGGATGATTGAAATGTTCATCGTTTGCACCCCGATAATCTGAAAAACCTGGATCCACCCCTGTTCATGTACTCCACTTTAAATAAATGGTGCACTAGCCCACCTTGTGTAGCTCTTTAAAGGAACACGTTGCCTTGGATCGGACGAGTTGGTCTATTAAAAGCGTTTGAAACCGTTTCTTATGAAATGCATATGGTTAGAAAGATGTTTTAAAAGTAGAATATAATGATCCACACAAGTCTCACTTCAAACTGCACGGTTTTCCTTTTACGTCGCGAACTATCACGGTCGGCCATTTATGGGAGTCAAAATTTTGACTCCCATAAATGGCCGACCGTGTTAGTCGACAGGGTAAAAAGAAAACCACGCAATTTCGAGGCATATTTGTGTAGATCATTGTATTCTACTTTTACAATATCTTTCTAACCATATACATTTTACAACAAAGGGTCACAGAACGATTTTCAAAGACCAACTCGACCGATCCAAGGCAACGTGTTCCTTTAACATCGGTCTTATCAAAGGCAACATGAAACAAGACCGATGTTAAAAGAGAGCCATAACAGCACAAGGTGGGCTAGTAGTAGTAAAATGCTGAGGTGTTGCATGCAATTATGTCCTCTATGCAATACTATCCAGAGGACATTATTGCATATGCAATAATGACCGCCGGACGGTTTTGCATATGCAATCGTGTCCGCCCGGACGCTGCTGCATGATGCAATTGTGTCCGCCCAGACACATTTGCATAGGCAGTTGTGTCCGCCCCCGTGCAAAACCGCCCTTGCAGTAAATTAAATGCCCTAGGTCGACGGAACACGCTCGCCATTTTTTACAAGCAAGTGCATGGCATAAATGACATGGGAAATGTTAGGCCGTCGGGTATTCGCAGCAACCATACAATTTTTGAGTATTCATGCTGCATATTAGTAGGTTCAGTGCATGCACGCTCGCTTATGCGCGCACATATGTGTACAGTCATGTATATGTCCGCCGGACGGTTTTTGCATAGCCCCGGACACAATTGCATATGCAAAAGGGGACACAATTGCTTATGCAAACTGGACACAATTGCATATGCAAAAGGGGACACAATTGCTTATGCAAACTGGACACAATTGCATATGCAAAAGTGGACACAATTGCATATATGCAAATGTGTCTAGAGCGAACAGTATTGCATGGCGGACAGACTTGCATCTGACAGGGGCACTAGAAACGTGTAGTAACCTGCATACACATTTTCCAAGAAAAATCACTGATAAGCCTTTTGTTGATTAAAATGCAATTTCTCAGTGACAGCAAGGACAATTGAATCAGTACTGACTTCACTCCAAGTGAGATTTCAAATTGGCAACTAATTGCTTGTAGAAGAAAAAACACACCAATACAAAAATCAATTACCAGTTTAATTGTTAAAATATTTCCAACTGTTCAAAAGGTTTGCCATTGATAATTGACAGCATGAGGCAATGTGGGAACAAAATGGAGAAAAGGGGAATCCCCTTTCATTACATGTTGACTCAAAAAACACCCCAAAACCTGTTGACAAGATGTTTATATTGACAATATGTTTATATTGGGAGACGGTTCCTTTGGCCACTGGATGGAAATCTTCTTATAACATAAAGCACCAAGTTTGTTGTACAGAATCTCCTGTGGCCACCCAATTAGAGATATCCTAATTCTTGTGGCAATTCAGACTAGGCCTGCACTAGCGTGAAATCTACTCCCAGGAGCTAGGCTTTCAAAGTCTAGCAACGTCAACCTGGGGTTTGGACAGTAAAGATTTATGAACGGCAAAGAGATTCCAAATAACGGTCTGGCCACTTCTACTGTCCCGTTGGACAGATTGATTCAGAGACTCTGCATTGGGTTTTTATGTACCATCTCCCGTCAGCAACAGCGTCTTAAGTCACTTGTAGGGTTTATCCCTGAAAACACCATCCGAGACGCCCAAAGCACAATCATCCAACTCCTTGTCGTGAACAAAAAACTACTTTGAGTAGCGAAAGCTTTCGGTTTTTCTATACAGTTTGCTGGGGGCCGAATGAACAATTTGAGTGAAAACCACCATTAATCTCTCCTATAATACCTCAGGATGACCTAGATTTGTTGAAGGGAGAGAAAAAATACAACTAATCAAAGGAATGATTCTGGAAAGAAAAGTGTAAAAACCTATTGCAACAACATGTTGTAATGTATTCAAAAGGTTAGGTGTACTGTGAAAGTACGTCATTTTTTCCTATTATTTTTTAGATTCTAGTTTAAAAAAAACCTCAACGCAACGATGCCTTCATCAATCTTGATGGTTTTTATACCAAAAGTAAAGTCTTTTTTTAAGAAGCAGTAAAGAGATCACTATAATAAAGGGGTATAACTCTTCTTTTTAGTCAATTTAACAAAACACAACTTCTTTTTACCCATAGACCGATGTGTATTAAGCACTGTATATTTAGCACTTTTCTTGAGTTCTGTGAAGAAAAACATTCAACACAACAGGCAAATCACTTAGGTGGGATTCGAACCTGGACCTTGCATAGCTAGAGCAGCTGTCTAATTACTAGCCACTGGTGGTCTAGTAGAAAGACATCTGCTCTAGCAATGCAAAGGTTGTGAGTTCAAATCCGACAAGAGTGATTTGTGGTTTGTCCTTCCAGTTGCCAAAGAAATTACAATTATCTGTATTTTTAATGCAGACATAATAAAGAAACATATTCTAATAATCGATAATCTAGAAAGACCGCCATTATAATGGCTAGAAGTCTCAGATGCCAGAGCACAGAAAACCTACAGTTTGCTCTAAAGTTTGTCTTTGTTCACCCCAAGTAAGAGCTGTTAAAACAAAACAAGAAAGTACAGGACATACTGTCACCTTTCGAGGAACATTTATTCGATTTGTAAGTAACATTGTCTCGCAGGGAAACTGCACCTGTGGTCCCCCTGATGACGGAACAAATACTGCTTGTGGCCCTTAAAACAAGTTTCACTTCTCCTTTTTTTAAGATGCTATTTGATACCTTCTTGCACAGGAGATGAAATATTACTAATTTAGAGTTAAATTGCTACAGGATTTGCAATTATCAAAGGGATTGGGGAGCACTTTAAATCGACACAAATTTTGGAAGAGCAGAGGTTAACACTCCCATGTGCGCACGGATTTAAAAACAAACCACAATATCAATATGAGGAACCTGCCCCCAAACAAATATCCCGTCCACCTTAAAAATAGGCCAGTGTCATTCCCAAAGGCGTGTCTACCTTAGTTTGGCTCGCAAGCCTTTAACCCCTCACCACCAACGAACTTCACCTCGCAACCTGTGGCTGTAACAAAATTCATCCAAGACCAAGCCCCTTGAGACGGTACACTGACGTTCTGATGTAGCTTGGGTCCGGACTTAAAGAAAATGGCCACGGGTGACGCAATCATTAGGATTGCTAGGAGCAGTAAAGGCACTATAAGCACTCCCTATATGACAGCAGGTCCTAGTGGGATGTCACGACGATTCCTCCCCAAGAAATGTGTCAGAGTCTTGCTCTTTTTCATCTGGTCACTTAAATCCAATTAGAATCCCAACCAGATGCTAGTTTTTTCCTCTCTTCAATTCCTGAAAGCTGAGATTGATAGATTGAAAGTCGCAGCTAGGGGGTTGAAATGGGCTAATTTCAGGGAGGGTTAGGGGGTTAAATTTGTAGTGAATGGGAAGAGGGTGGGGATTATAGCTAGGTAAATTAGTTGGTACTTGTTAATCTTGTGTGTAGAGAGAATTCAACGAGGAGGGACAAGACCCTAATGCATCAATAACGATGGGCAGGAAAGAAACCTTTCACTTTGTGTACTTTGGTTTCAAATAACACAAAAACCCAAGAGCAACATTGGGATTGCATTCTTCTTTGGATTTCAACGGTATGCTAATTACAGCCATTTCACAATTTAAAAAAAAGAGTGAAATGGAAACAGGTCCGCTCGGCTGCCTAAGGGAATCTTCAGGGCTTTTCCTAAAATCAAATCTAGACTAATAACATCACAACCAGGTTACAAACCATTTTTTATGGTGTATATTTATTTATTGGCCACACAGCAAAATTGACGATGCACATTTAGTCACACAACTATACACGGTGTAAGATTTGGGTTAAGTTTTGTAAGAGCAAAGAGTGTAGACTTTTTGCATCGGGATCTAGAAAATAATTCGTTTTTCAACCCTTTCTTCGATCACTGTTTACTCAGTACTTTCCAGAGTTCTGTAAAAAAAAAAATATGAAGGCAATCATGCATTTTTTTCTCTGTAACAAAACTGGGAAAAGTATGGAGTATACGATGATTAATAAACAGCAGTGTATAGGGGTAACAAACAAATTATAACAATGAGCTTGACAAACAGCACTGTTCAACCCTTTCAATAAGGACAATATAAAAACACCTTCATGAGTGAGATTGTACAAAAAAGAAAACACTAATCTGAAAATTTGATAACACATAGGCTCTTTACATCACCATGAATAGAAATCTACATGCTAGATCATACCAAAGGCAGAGTCTTTTGTCTCTGTGGTGGTGAGTTAGACTCTTTCAAGAAACTCTGAAAGCTATGAAGGGAGGTGAATTTTGGCATCCTGAAATCAGGAGAACTCATGACAACTCCCAAGTCTGCACTTCGTCATTATACAACAACTACACTGGTACTTCTTGAAAAACAGTCATCTGAGAACCATAAATATGGCAAACTCATATGATAGACTGGCGGCCCAGTACGAAATTATGAGATCAGCTTGTGCCCCGTAGCAGGACGTAATGAAAGTGCACCCCAGCAAAAGCAATTCATGTACAAATTGTGTTTTGAGAAAAAAAGAAAAAAAACGAGTGTAAAGGTTGGATTGCTTTTCAGCCATTCATTGGTCATTGTAAACAAGTTCAATCCAAAATGGGAATGGAAAAACATGTCTTTGGAGTAATTCTAGCCACAAACATCTCGCAAATAACATCCACCTTACAAATGCACCATTTTATTACATATGACCAGCTGCTGTGACCTATCTCTATGCTCGGCTGACGGCCAAAGAGCCTTGGGGCTGACGGCCAAAGAGACTTATTCCTGGGCATCAATCAGGGTATAAATGCAATTCTCAATTGGTTTATCAAAACAATAGCAACAGGGTTTTATAGTTCTACAAAACAATATTCTACACAACACTACAAAATCTGAACACTTGCGGTTGGGGGGGGGGGGAAGATGGGATGGGGGACAGGATTCAAGTACAAGGGTGTCAGTCATAGAACATTCAGACATAATTTATGAGCATACAATTTTGCACATTTTGCTGAGCTTTCACTTGATAGCATAGTCATAAACAAAATGTCACAATCCAAAATGCCAAAGAACTCAGATGCAAATAAAGTACGGACAATCAGCAACACATTTTTCCCCACGACCACGTTGACAAACTGCATTGTAATTTATTGTTCTAGATTTCCACTAGATTTAAACAACAAAGGTGTTTTGATTGAGTGAAAAGTCAAGGTGACAGATTGATCGATGCCAGTGACTCAAGTCACCCGATGTCATCATCACGATATAGTGTCAATCAAAGTCAACACCGCCGTGTGTTATACAATAAAGTGCGCTTTTAAGACACTGCGGTTGTACTGGGGCGACTCCCACATTGGTGAAACAGAAGGCGCATCTCAGTGGTCAGTGTAATACAATGGCGTTTGGCCTAATATCATCAGATTACAAGCACTACTGGTGTTTTCATTGGTTACTTTTCCCTGAATTAAGAGAGACTTGAGTATCCGGGGGGGAGGGGGGGGTGGGGGGGGGGGGCCTCATCACCTGTTACAGTAAGAGAACCACTCTTCACTGTGATGATACACAGGGCAGCCCCCATTTACACAAAGCCCAACACACCTTGACGTGATTATATAGGTCATGCCTACTGTCTGATTGATAGCTAGTAATCTAAACCATGCATCGGTCGCCATGTACACACCTTAGGTGCTGTCAACCACCAGTGACGAATTCAGAACAGGAACCTCATGTTCAATGTACCGTCACGTCAAAGCGTTTATCTCACCACGCACAATAACTTTTGGCGTATTCTTTTAGACACCATCTGAATAATTGAAGTCTACTGAGAATCTTTTTTAACCAACCCTCCCCCGACCCACTCGTAAATTTCTTATTTCTCTCTCGCTACGGACTCAAATGTCATGTGTTGACAATAGTCTTAAAGAGCTTTGTAGATAGAGCCAGAGGTTCTTACCTACAAGGAGGTCTAGGGTGAGTGTAGTGACAAGGAGGAACTTCCCCCTTTATATGGGTTAAGGGGGGAGTGGGGCGATCAGGTTACAATGTTCAGACAGGATCTTATCATGTTCCATTGTGTAGACAGTACCTGATGATCATTTTACAACATCCAGACTAAGTTTGCTGATCGGGTTGCAATGTTTTCTTGCTGTATCATCACATGATTGTGCAAGACAAAACCCAATATAGACTACATTCATGTTCAGTTGCAGGAGATGGGAGTTACTAAAGTACTGAACTCTACGGGGGGTCTACACAGTTCCATTTCTTTTGCAATGGCTCTTAGCTCACGAACCATTGCTGATACATTGAAAAGATAAACAGCGGTAATATCTGGTAAATTACCAAAAGGATCATAAGACAGAGTAATATTTATTACAGCAAAGTTGCAAAGCAATACTGTTTTCATATGTGAATGACAATCTGCGGAAATTGAGAGACACATACACAGTAAACATTGCATCAAGTTTGAAATATTTAAAGTGAAACTTCTTGCTCAACAATGAGAACTACAAGTGACTTGCAAGCTTTATAGACAGTCAGAAAATTCAATCTTTAAGGCAATTCAATAATTTCTAAACCACTCTTAACAAAATAAACCAACACATTGGTACAAACTCATGTCATCATTTACTAGCCCATATACCTGGGTGCAAATTCACAGAGCTGACTAAGCACAAAAAAAGTAGCTAAGCACAACAAAGTTATGCTTACCAGAATAAGGTTACCGGTTAATTAAACATGTCCCCGTACCATTTGTGACTGGTGTTCTGCTCACTTTTGCTAAGCAGACGCAAAAGTTCATCACTCTGAGAATTAAGCACTGGTATTTAATGACTTTGACTAGCGGCATTAGACAAGCCAGAGAAATTTCAGTATAACCACCGAATGAAAAGGAAACAGTGAGTCATATAATGCAGGGTTTCAACAGTAATAACAAGTTCTTATGTTATCAATCTAGTCCTAGGGACTAGATTGATGTGCTATTAGAGATATGGAACATAAGTCAGAACCGGTAAAACTCAGTTTTAGGTTTGAAAGCAAATCCTATTAACACTGGCCTTGTGTACGAAATCCTTGAATTGCCTAAAACACATGAATTTAACATCAACATTAAACCGACGAGCACAATTCTAAATCTTTGGTTGTACTCAGCGTGGTCTACCTCTTCCCCTGCCTCTACCCATGGGTGGTTTTACCGGCCGATCATCAGCGTTGGTTGATTTTGGGTTCTTGACTGTCTCATCAACAGACAGGATCAGACAGGCTGCCTCTGACGCTGCCGTGATTGCGTTGATTTTGACGATTGCGGGCTCCCAGACGCAAGCGACAAAGTTGTCTGCTACATCCTCGTTTAGTATATCTACTCCATACCACATCTCTCCTGAAGGAAGAGCAAGAAAAGGAAGTAGAATTTAAAGTAAAAACATTTTTACTACATATCACTGACAGAAATTAACATCTGTAAAAAGAACATAATACAAAGCAAAAACAAAAACAAAACGACATAATAGTAATAGTAAAAAGGTATTTACAGCTGTATGTAGCGCCTTATGCTCGGCCTCAAAGCGCTGAACACAAAATAAAAATACATTTATGTAAAAAACATACCGTTTTCTCTCTCTCTCATATTTCTTTAAACTGAATATGCTGATTATGTTCTCCAGATGACTTAGAACATACCGCTTGCTTATTGTAACATGGAGTTAAACAACTGTGTTTGTCTCACAATCAAAGACAAAAAACAACCTTTTTTTCACTGTGACTGTCAACTGCGCGTCGCTTAGACCTACACATTATTGTCTCGTATTTTGTATGGAAACAAAATTCATCCTGTTTTGCATTTTGAAATTGAAGAGAAAGCTTGTAAAGTCGCTGCCAATGGTTATTCATACCCTATAAATCTCAGAGAGATGTCAAAAGGATGGACATTGGTTTTGCCTTCTGAACAGTATAAGTTATCACAGAAGCGCAAGCGGAATACAGACTATTATAGTGCTAAAAGGTGTTCCATATTCAACAAGTCCAAAGGATATGGGTTGCAGACCAGCTATTTCTGTTCGTTGTTCCATTTTTTAGACCTAGTTTTCACGAATATGACTTCATTTTAGAGGGGAATGTTTCACACACAAAATTAACCAATGTTTTTCATCCTAACCAATCCTGCATTATACCTTTAAAGTTCCCAATACAATGCAGTACTTTGAACAGCTAATGTTTTACCAAGAGCATTGGAAATAAAAAGTTACCTTCTATTTCAGAAGTTAACACAGCATATACGCAGCAGCCAACATACATTTTACATCCTCGTATTCCCTAAGCTTATTGAATTTGAAAGCTTTTATGTAATTGTACAAATACATCGGATTTTAAATTCCTCAGCTTCTTCCCCCAAAACGAGGGAGGTATTTTGTATAAAAAAAGAGTCATGAGCACTCGGTGATTTGCAGTAGGCATTCTGTATAAGCGTACTAAGTACATTGGATTTCAAATTCTTCATCTACTTCCCACAAAGGAAGGAGTGGGGTGTTTTGAAGTACCAAGGCCTTAGTCAGGAGAATTCTGTAATTTGTAGTAGACATGGGCACGGATATGCAAACCGCATACTTCCACCACACAACAAACATAATCACACTGTATGGAAGTTCCTAAATCTAATGATTACACTCCAAACACAGCCATCCGCTCTGAATATTGCCGGAACATGTCACAGAAATGTGCCAACCTAACCTGGGCTATTTCACAACGTCCTTCATACATAGCTAGGGGGGAGGGGGGAGTTAAGAGGATCAACTTTGTTACCCCCCTTCTATTAGCGTCGGCCACCCAAAGGTTATCAGGTGACACAGGGCTGGTAATGTCTACATGTACTACAGGGAGAAGGGGGGGGGGGTGGTAGGGAGAGACGGGTGAATTATGTACATACACTAGCAACTCATCGAATGTGTCAGACAGGAAATTTGATTTGCAAAGGTGGACTTGACCCGGCCACCAAAAACATCCAATTGGCCGGAAATGCCTCAATTTCCAGGGTACGTGCAGCCATGCAAGGCGCGATGTACGTAGATAGACGAGTCTTCGGAGTCGAGTCAAGTAGGCTATCAATGATTTAGGGCTTTAATGCCTTAGTGTAGTGATGAGAGCTCTGTGTCAAGATTGGGTAGCAGCTTTTGTAGCTACAGGGGGTTTAAGCTACACAGGATACAGCTGTTGGCACTAGCTTAATAACGATGTATTTAGGAAGGGGGAAGGGGGGAAGGGGGGAAGGGCAGCTGGTACTGGTAGAACGGAATGAGAAGGCCACATGAGGTGAATCTTATAGTCACTGTCTGATCTCGTCGTAAAACTCTGCTACAACTTTCGGTTTTCTTTCAGAGGCATGGATGATTAAGGCAGTGGTCATACAAAAACTTTCTTGTACAGAACTACTTTTCAGTTACCCTGTACATGGGTCCAAGGGCATCCGTAGGACCAACAAAACAACTAAATAACTTTCTGAAGACTTTGTATTTAACAAACTAAAAACAACTTTGTATTGGTAACTTTTTAGGGCTACCCACCCAATCAAGTGATAGCTAGATAATGGCAACTGATCTGTTTTCAAGACAAGCTTTCAAATAGTCAAGAAAGATACATAGATCTACAATTTTAATTCAACATACACCAAAGTGTAAACAGAAAGGTTCCTTGATAAAATACAGCCAACAAAAAAAAAGGTAAATTTTTTAAGTTTCATAGAGCTGCTTAAGCATACAAAGTAGCTAAGCATTACAAAATAATGCTTACCAGATTAAGGTAACCAGCCAAACTGCCATGTCATTATGTATAATTTGTGACTGGTATCCTACTCATTTCTGCTTAGCAGACAATTGTTAAGCAACATTTTCTTCTTAAGCAACTCTATGAAATCGGCCTCATAACAATGAGACAAACTTATCTTACCTTGTGCATGTTTCTGCCTGAGCTTGTTGAGTATATTGGTGGCATCGAACCCAGCGTTGTCACATAACTGCCTAGGGATGACCTCCAAGGCCTTAGCAAAAGCACCAATCAGAATCTGCTGTTTGCCGGCAATGGTACGAGAGTAATCCCGTAGGTACTTGCTCAATTCCATCTCAATAGCGCCCCCACCTGTTGAACGCAAAATGGATTTTAGTTATATTCCTGAGTCAGTTCGACTCAATAAACAACTGGTGAATAAAAGCAACGTAACTTCATTTTGCAAAATCAGCTTTAAGAAATCACTTCAATCTTCTTGAAGAAAACCTGCCAATAATCTAAAAGAAATTTGCTTGCATAATGTTCTTCAGTATGCTTAATGTACTTCCTGTAAACTTGAATCATCGTCAAACCATCAAAATCCAAAAGAATGTTTTTGTTTGATTCTATTGAATGAACTTAGGGACTGCCCTGGTTAACCGATGAGGGCTTTGATTGTCACAGGCAAACCACCATAAATACAGAATCAAACACGGTCCAGAGATAATGATCTAAGATAATGATCCGAGTAAATTACTCAAGGCTCAAGTAGATTTTGAGGTGAAATCCAGTGATCAGAAAAAATCCTGAGAAATCAAGAAAAAAACCTAGAACTTTTGATCATCCCACGATAGGGTTTGAATCTGATGGATGCAGTATTGTACAGCTATCACAGCCTACATGAACCAAATATTTCAGAGTGAAATCATCTGGGCGTTGGCAACTACATAGGCTACAGGGATTGTTGACGATAGGTAGGTAGATCTTGTTTTTGTACCACAAAATTCAAATTTCTTATTAAAACTTATCTTATGTCACATGTTTTCAAGGACTAACTTAGTTGCGTCTGTTTCCATTCATTTGTTTTTGGTTTACTACGCCTTGAACACCCAGGAGGGTGGATAACTCTTTAAATATTTTTGTTTTGAGACATGGTGCATACCTGCAACGACTGCATCATTCTTGATGGCTCGTCTAACGATCATGATAGCGTCATGGAGAGACCTCTCTGTCTCTTCAATGAACTGCTCGGCCCCACCCCTCAAGATCAGGGTGCATGTCTTAGCATGTGGGCAGCCTGTGAAGAAGTTATACCTGCAGCAAAAATACAAGTGACAAAACTAGTTTAAAAAAACAACAAAACAAAAACCAGTCACAGCATTTACATGTTCTCTCTACCTCACGCCCTCTTTTCCAACAGAAAAACGCTTGATTTTTATAATGGATTCATTATATCACAGCTAATATCTGTCAAGTAACAAAACACAAGGGGCAAAATAGGGATACCACCAACATAAGGGCAGTATAGGTTAGTATTTAGGCCTCCATGTTAATTCAGAGGTCACAGGTTCAGATCCTGCTCTAGTAAACCTTTCTTTGTTCAACCCAAGCGTAAATACATACACACAAAAAAAGAACCCACAACTTCCTGATTGATTGACACCAGCGACCTACTGAACTATGAACTTTACTGACCTCTCTCCGCCTATCTGCTCTTCGTTAAAGGCTTCACAAGTGCCTAGCACATCCTCAGTGAGACTCTGGACGGACGTCTGTATAGCGCCCCCGCAGGCCTGTAAGGTACGCTTAAGATCTTCATCTACAACGCGTCCAGCACAGAACAAATCTCTGCATGGGGAGAAATAAATAAACATATAAATGAAACGGTGAAATTTTTTTTTACAGACCCTTCAACTGCCACTGTGTGACCTGGGATGGATTTCACAAAGATTTAAGACTAGTCTTATAACTCGTCCTAACTAAGGACTAGCCTTACATCTGTTTTTAATAACTCCTAGGACTAGTCCTAAGTTAGGACTATCTTTGTGAAATCGACCCTTGGACCTAAATTTACAGCCCTGCTTTAAGCAGATCTACAGAAATTAATTTTCCTAGGATTTAGAATTTTAGGTCTCCAAATCAAGCATCTGAAAGCACACAACTTCGTGTGACAAGGGTGATGTTTTCTTTCATTATTATCTTGCAACTGCGACAAGCGATTAAGCTCAAATTTTCACAGGTTTGTTATTTGATGTACCTGTTGAGATACACACCAAGTAAGAAGACTAGTCTTTGACAATTACCAATAGTGTCCAGTGTCTTTAAATCAAGTCATACGCCAGACTTCCGAAAGTGAACACAACCGAGGAAATTGCTACAGCGCATCCACTGACAGAAATTACACAGAAATCACACAAGAAAATGTCGAAGTTCAGCAGAGAATTTTGGATTGAAAATTAAACAAAGTATCAAGAATGAACTACAAATGCTTTCAGATTTTAGACATGTCCTCTGGGAAATTACACCATTTCTTTTTTAGTTGTCAAGTCATTCATGCGACATGTGCAACTGCAACGCAGGACACAGAGTCTTTGTTTGTAGCCTAAGACAGCATTTATTTAGCTTTCGAGATAGGATCCAGTGCTGTTTTTGTATCCTTGCTTAAAATGCAGGAAATTATTTTAGACTTAAGTGTGTCTGGCTTAGTGATTATACCTGCTACATTCACACGCTGCAGAATTCCTGGATTTAATAAACACAATACTCCAGGAATATGTCACAAAAAATGTTTGAATTTATGAGAGTGCTTAGAATGGAATAAACTGTTGAGTGAAAGAAGAAATAAAACAGTCCTGAGAATTTCATCTTTGAGAGGACAAGGTCGTTTTCATTTTGCAATGGTGACTTCCATTTGGAAAGAGGCTACAGTCTCCGAGTAACTGCATGCCTGATAAAACATTCTATGAAAAGAGCTTTTATGGTTATAGTTGCTTGGTTAAACGTGTTTCATCTTCTACAGTGATTTATTAGTCTTCTTTCAAAAACAAGAAGCTTTTACAGATTGTTAGGCCATGTTCCTGCACATTGCAACATTAATTTGTAAACGTCGCTCGAAATCCATCAAGTGTGCCATAATACTGTCGACTACATCCTCATATCGATACGCCAAGGCAACATCAATCCCTCAAGTCAAGAAAAACAAATTCACAACTCCATAAATTCTGGACGAGACACGGTGGGGGGGGGGGGGGGATGGCTTCTGTCAAGCTTGACCTAGATTTTTACCCCTCCTCCCTTAACCCCGATAAAAAAACAAAATACCATCGACCAGACTGACAGCCTGTCACCTGCTCATAACAACTGTGGCACAAGTGCCTGTCTTATTCATTCACATTTCTAACTCATCAAGCGTTATTTACTAACAGTTTCGGACAATTCATCTCATGGAGAGGATAAAAGGCCGCGACCTTGGCCCAGAAAATAAAGCGGTGAGCTTACACTAAGGTGAACTTCAAAGGGCGCACAACCTGTAATTTGCAATCGAGCAATCAATGCCTTGCATTTTCTATCTCCCCTTCCTCTCACTTGTTCCCTCCCCCCTCTTTTTTTGACAGTAATCTAAGTTGGCCTCATTGCACAATCACTTTATGAATCAGCCGAAATGGTTTATTTCAAACACGATCTTGGCCTGTCATTGATTTATCAGACTTTTAACCAAACATGGCAGGTATTTTCCCCCTGTACAACACATACTGAGTAGCTCCTGTGTAGGAACGGACTAAGTTATGGTGCACTATCTAGTCATCGTCAGTGTGCAACCTTGGAACCCTCCCCCAAATCTCTCCTTAAGAAAAGAAAAGAAGTGGGACGGTGGTGTCAACAACTTTTGTCTGATTGTGATTAAAACCAGCAATGTCAATCCCATGTCTATCATATGCGTCAAGGGTGAGGGTTTCCAGTCCTTATCGGAACACATGGATCAACAAATCCCATTGGTAAAGAGATCCACCTACTTTGCAGAGACCCTGTAAGACCCTAGGAAAGGGGGAGTATGTGTCCCCAATGTTACCCCACATCAAGCCCCACATAGGCAACAACCACAATACTCTCCTGAACAGCACCGATAACTGTTTAACAAAACTGGCCTTTACTGGCCAAAACTTAGTAACTTTCTTTGAATCTTGGACATGCATCATAGTTTGATCATGAGTTCAGCCAAGACTTTTCAGCCATCTAAAGATCCTATCCTTACCATTTTTTCAAATCAGCTGGTCTCAATTTCGTAGGTCTACTTACCGTAAGCAAAGAATCGGTGCTTACGGAAGTAGGGAATTCTGCGCTAACAATAAAAGTATTTAACGGATTAGCAGGGAATATTTGCTTGTGCGTGGCGTAAACCACGTTATTAGGCATTCTTTGCTTACACAGCTAGCTAAGAAATTCGGCGCTAGCACATTAAGCTGAGAGTGGTGATAGTAAGCGCAGAATTCGGCAGTTGGGCCATGTTCACGATTCTTGATGGAAGGAATTCTTCAAAATGTCTTGAAACAAGATTGGTCCAAGAAATGACTCTCACCTATCAGCAAAGTACTGAGTAGCTACATCACCGATGGGGAGTTTAGAGAGGACTACCTTGGCACCACTCTGGTGAATCTTATCCAGTTTGTCGTACAGGATGGACCACTCAGCATCAACAATGTTTTGATAATCCTAGGGGAACAATCAATCAATTAATGCATTAGAATCAATCAATACAACAACACAGCTAGTGAGTAAAAGACCATAACATAAAACCTTCAAAAAACCCCCCAAAAATTTCATTACTGTGTAACAAAATTTCGGTTGAGCAAAGAAAAAGTTATCAGAGCGTGATTTAAACCTTAGTTTTATGGAATAACGTGCCAGTACTCCATCTACTGAGGTTTCCAATACAACGCTTGAAATGCAAATTAATTACTTCTCAATGCCAATTAATTACTTCTCAAGTTAACAAATAAATTATTTCATCTTATTCAAATCCGTAAGTGTTAGAAAAAAGGTATCAAAGGATTTAAAATTAATTTTTTCCAACACAAACCATCAAGTACTCATAAAAACATATTTTTGTTTCCTGTAAAATGCTGGAAACAAGGTCAGGACGGGAAACAATTGTTTTAGGAAAATATGTTGTATGTGCAAACCAACAAATACTAGTTAAAAAGTTGATAGTCCAACTGCAAATTTCAGTGTTCTTCTTTTGCACAAAATTCCTCATTCAACAAAGTTACCTTGGTTTTTTTTGTGTTTTTTTTTTTCCAACAAAAATTGAGCTTTACTAATTTGTATATTATAAGTTGTCCTACATGTTGGTGCGCATTGTCTATTAATAACAATGTTGAATAATCCTTTTTTGGTTAGCCCCCAAAAAGGTATCATGGCTTCAAACCTTTACCATCAAGCTACGCTCATGTGTTTCATATAATTCGCTATGCCAGTCTGTGAATTAGTTAACTCCAAATGGTAGACAGGTGCAAGTGAGGGTTGGGGTAAGGGTGGAGTAGGGGGGTCATAAATCCATCAAAACTCTCACTGATTTGGGGGGAAAGAGAGACAGTATCTGCCCCAGCATAGGGGGGTGATTTCCACTTGATGTACCCAATTACGCTATTTCCAGCCCTCTATTCCACAACACCGGTGATTCATTTCCTACAAAGGGAAAGGGGTTTTTCTAAAATTAGGATTGTCGGGATTGGGTACAAATGTGCTTGTTGCGGTTGGTTGGACTAACCCAGGGCCAAGGCTGTATGAGTGTGTGCTCTGGTGTATGATAAGACTTGTTTTGAACCTCGGGAAGTGGGGGGAAGAAAAGGCTTACCCCACGACATAAATTAAACGAACGTCAGTCATAAGTTTCCAGGCATGATATTTGGTCCTTGAAAAGGGTAGGAACACTTTAATGAGTACAAGAGCTTACCTTCACACATGAGTTAAGCTCCAACTAATAGATTTTTCAGGCCTGAATAACAAGAATTCTTCCTACTTTTCTAGTCACCTATAGTTGGACTGCGCTAGTCGACTATTTGAAACCAGCCTTCTGGGCATAAACGCATTGCTGGTTATTACCGTCTTCATAGCACTGTGCAGAGTTGATCAATTATCAGCAAATGATAACAAACATTGAGTTGCCGCTCATGTTGACATGACATGACTAGAGTCGATTACACAATGTGCGTTACATATGTCACTAAACAACCACTAGTTAACCATCGGTCCTTACCCAAACTTGGCCATTGGTGTTAAGTTAGTCAAAGGAGTGAGAGTTGGGGGGGGGAGGGGGTTGGATCAGGGCGGCCGTCTTCGACTCACCTCAACATTGTCAACCCTGATCTCGGCATTCTCCTTCTCAGACTTCAATTCCAACTCGATGTTGAGTAGAGCAATCTTAGGGTTCTTATATGTCTTGGGCTGCATCTCAAAGCCTGCATAGCTGAAGGTCTTCTTGAAGGCAACACCTGCGATCAGTCTGGATTCCTGGAAATAAGAAATCAATCACCAATAAATTAAGGTTTGTTCATTACAGAGAAACAGAATATGCATCATTTTAGAGAGAAAAGACGAGGAATAGAGCCAAGTTATAAGGTCATTTAAAAATTACAAACTGTTTAAGAAACAAGCTAAAGAGAGGTTTGTGGTAACGCCATTATGGCAATCTCTATTTCAGTAGTGTTGGTTCTGAAAAGAACTGTTGATAACGACTCAAAATAGAGATTTCCACATGGCATTATCGCAAACCTCTCTTAGCTATATTTCCACCATGCAAAGTGTCAAATCCCGACCTCCTATTGCTTAAAATGTTTCCACTAAGCAATAAATTAGCAGGATACCAGTCACAGATTGCATATGAGAAACAGCATTTTGGCTGGTAACCAACCATATTCTCAGAAGCATAATTGTGTTGTGCTTAGCTACTTTTTGTACTTTAAGCAGCTCTATGAAATTGGGCCATGGGGTCAATTTCATAAAGCCTGTGAACACAAAAACTTGCTCAGCACAGAATAATATTGCTTAATAGCAGAATCAGGTTACCAGCCCAAAAGACATTAAGTTTGCATTGTTGTGTCTAGTGCCCGACTCTTTTTTCGCTTAGCAGTATTTTCTGCTGAACAGCTTTATGAAAATGGGCTGAGGGCTTAAGACTCTTACCTCAAGAGCACCACCTTGGACCTTCTTAATGCCAATCATATCCATTGGAAGGTTCTCATCCAGTAAACTGACTGCAGTCACCACCATGTGAGAGAAGAAGTCTTTCTGGGCAGAGACCAGCTTAGAGCTTAGCGTTGTAGCCGCACATTTCTGAAGAAGCTGTTTCTGCTCCCTGTTATCAATCAATCAATCAAACAGGTGGATGGAATTATTACAAGTAATCAATAAGTGGGGTGGATATTTCTTTTATCAACTCAAGGTTTGTTCATTTTGTTTAACCTTGAACATGTGCCATCTTTCATCTTTGATTTTTAAGTTTTTTAATATTCATTTACGAATGAAGTTTATAATTTGTGCACAACCATAAAATAAATTCCTGATTTTTTTTTCATTAAAAAATAAATAAATTGGTTCCTTTTTGTTACGGTAAAGAACAAATCTACATGTAGTGCTTTTTGCCATTTTGTGATGTCAAAAGTGTGCTCTGTCATTACATTTTGTAGAAGACAGCATATTGCTTTTTAGTGGATTATTTGTATTAGCTGCATGAAACATCTCTTGACACGTTGATTATCAACCATGCTTCACTCACAGAAATCCGAAAAACTATCTATAGTTTAATCATTTTATCAGATTCCCTCTTAAAAGTCTGGAAATTTGACAAATTTTCACACTGACCAGAATGGAATGGACAAAGACAACACATGAAGTAATCAAAATTTTCACAGAATTAAGAATCCTCAAGTCTATAGAAAACTTTGAAAGGGGCACCAAGGCCAAGATCAGGGGGCAACAGAGACCATGGCCTTCATGTAATTCTAGACCTGTGTATGGCTTGTTTTATTGGCTTAACAATTGTTTTTGAGTTTACGGCTTCGGAACAGAAAAAAAACCTTGGGAAATGCAGACTCTTATCTCATTTCTTATTTTACTTGTGACTTCTTTAAGGGCGTGTTAATAACCACCCTACTCCGGCCCCAGCCTAATCATCGTTTCCTGTTCAATCTCTTATCATTTCAAGGTGTTAATGAACAATAAGGATGCCATCGATGTAACATCAACACCGTGAAATGGATTTCTAAAGTTACATTTGATGTCGAAACAATGATACGCTGGAACGCTTTTCACCATGCGTACATCATTGGCAGCTCTGTAAAAAGGAAATCTCACTCGAGGCAAGAAATGAGGGATACCATGTGTGGCGATTTGATGATGGCATTTTTTTTTGTCATCTCAAATAGAAAAGAAGAAAAGAAAAAAAGACAGAAGGAAAACTGTGCCATTACCCTAGCTTTGGGTCAAGAGTGCTTACTCGTCTGTCATTTTGGACAAGTCATCTGGGAAAGAATCCAGCAACTGGAATCCAGTTCTTGATGTCTTACATCGAGTTGATACCAAACACATGTTGTGATGCATCAGTTTTTTAACGAAATATGATGTGTTACGTGGTGACTGGATCACTGGGGACCACCCACTAGAAAGGGGGGTGGGGAGAAAAATTATCATTTGAATTTTTGTTCAGCCAAAGTTTGCATTGCGCTTGCTCACTATTTGAGAGTATTCCAAAAGCATTCTCTGCAGAGACTTTTTATAAAAGAAACGAAACAACAACGAAATTCATCAGAGGAAGAAACCCCCTCTCTCAACATTTAATCTGAAATTAAAATCAGCGAAATGGAAAAACATTTTCAAGCCAATTCACGAGAAACATTCTCGAGAAAGAGACATCCTATGACAAATTTCTCGCCAATTCCCCTGACACCTAATACCACACAGATGAAAACAGCTCCAGTCAATACCTGCCAAAGCCCCCCCTACAAAATGTCAGACGCGTACCTTCTATCATATGTACATAACCAACAGCTGCTCTGCATTTGATCGACTGACAGCTTGCTGATACGCAACCATCTGACTCACTGGGGGCACAGACACTAGGGGTGGGGAACTGGTGAGAAGGGGACACAGTGATTTAGGTAAGCCTTTTGTTTCTCACTTGGCCCACAAATCATCCACTGGGTCACAGAGGTGAGAGGGGCTGACGCCTTATGGTTTACATCTTGCATCTTGCGCAACGTAGTGCCACATGTGTACACACAAATCAATGTTGTCTTGTCATTGGGGAGATGGTGGCAGGTTTACATGTGCTTTTAACTATGGGAGTCAATCTTACTTTAAGCAACACTGGTCAGATGTAAGCGCACATTGAGATGTCTTGGAAATGTCTTCAGATGCTGAACAGACACTGTGAAGACTTGTGTGCGCAAAAGTGCACTAGGAGTGATTTGAAGTGAGAATGACATGCTCCAAGTCATGAAAACATAGTTTTTGTGACCTGCCCTCAATTTTCTTCTCAATGAACACTTTTATTTTCATCTTTCTAACTTAACTAATTCCCTGCCTTTCACCTCTGTGGACCCGGTTCGAATCCCGGATCGTAGCCTTGCGTACGATATTGAATTTTGATTTTCAGTCCCTTCCTGATTGTGGGTTTTCCCCAGCCTGTCAGTTGTAAAACTGACGTTTCTTAATAATCTTCTATACACGGCTATCTTCAGGCCCATGGGTCACAGTGCTAGGCACTTGAGGGTCCCTGGGTTTCATTGCCAGAAAGATATTAAAGAATTTTAAAGATCTTAAGTAGTTATACTTGCTGAACTTGTAGGAGGAAACTTATAAATGAAAAGTTGAAGGGTAGACCAATAAATCTTCAACAAGTTCAAGTTTAAATGTGCGCCAGACTGCAAAACCTGTGAGGTTAATGGCATAATAAAATAATAATTGAAGTCTAGCCAGAGGTAAAGTTGGCGTTACGATCTATTACAAAGTATTGCAAGTACGCATTGTGAACTCAGTGTTTTAAAATTTGATGACATTTTTGAACCCAGTATTCTGACTAAATACCATGTGTGACACCCCTCTGGAATAAAATCCAATAGTAATTCTGTTAAATTTCAGGTTGTACCAAGACCGTAAAACCAAGAAAGTTGGTGATAATCTACTCACCTTCTTGAGTTTTACCTTCCATATGAACTTGCAGCTGCTTTTAAAAGCAGAAAATGTTACTTGAACTGTTTTGCTAAGCAAAAATTAGTGGAAACCAGTCACAGATTATACATGAGAAATGGCATTCTTGCTTGTACCCATATTTTGGTAAGCAAAATTTGAATATGCTTAGCTACTTTTTGTGCAGCTCTATGAAAATTGTGCCCCAGAACCCAGTCACTTCTTATGAAGCATCACTATGATTAAAACAGCCCTTTAAAGCATGACGACACAAGAGCCTGAGTTACTCAGCGCCAGAGTTTTCCAGTCACATTACTGTTGTGTCTTCTCACTCAACTAAAGGTGCCTGCGGGGTTATTACTCGGCACAGAGAATCGCCAATTCTTGCATGTCGTCTCCCAATTACAATAAGAATTACATGCAGCCACGGCCAAGACCCTGCCTATTGATTTACGACCCAATATCACATAGAAAAAAAAAGAACATCGTTTTTCATTGCGAGATTGAAAGGAAGGGGGGTTGTAAACAGCTGAAGTGCATTAGTCTTCACCAGCCATGTAGAACCAAAAGGGTCTCCCAACATCTACCCTACCAACCAACACATTTTTTCGTTGAGCGGGGGCAACATCTAAATGACACCGACTTTAAACGGGACAAATGATTAACGACCATCTCCCCCCACGGGGTAGTCCCCCCCCCCCTCGTCAACCAGCAGATACCAGATTAAATTCTTGGATGATTCAAAGTATTCTGGGGGCTTTTTGGATAGTCAACACATGGCCCAGTGTCACTTCGCGTCTTGTCATCTTTTAATAATTCATGGCCCCACACTTTGTCTCGTCTTTCATTAACCACAGACGGACAATGACAGAATAATTTCACTTTTTATCAACTCAGGAGGGCCGTTCATTTAGTCTTAACAATCAAATTTTCACGGAGAAGTGTCAATCATATGTTTCTTTCTGGACATGATTTACACTGTACCGGCTTTTAGTGGAGTAAACCATAACCATAATGTTCCCCTAGACTGCGTTTTTCAACAGCTTCGTCGGAGAAATGAACATGACAAGTCTTTAAAGATAAACATACAAATTTGGAACTCCATGGGGGGGGGGGACTTTACAACCTCATGTATTGGTTTAAGACAATGTTTTTGCTTACAAATGTATCCATTCCGATTTTCTACATCTTATTACTAAGAGAAGCAAAGGAAAGAAAAACGGGCCGCATCCCTTTAGGAATAACAAATCCATGCACTGACATTTCAAACTGCACTTGTAAATTCAATTTCCTTATAAAAAATAAAAAAAGGGTCAGCAAAAAATGAGGTGAACATAAATGTATTACCCAAGTTGCATTTTAAACGATGTATGTTTACTATGTAATACACGTAACATTGCGGTTGTGTGTTCAGCTCAGTAATTTCTCCCCGCGGTTATGGTATTTATTTGATCATAGTTCATGTAACTTCAGTTGAACCTTAGAAGGTGGGTCACGACTATCAGCAGCAAACTCCAGAGGGAGTTATATCAGTCCATCTGAGGGATGCCGTTGCAAGAACCTTTTCATTCTACATTCATCAATTAACGACAGAGTAATAGTAATGATGTATAGTGACGTCTCTCGAAGTGAATCTAGCAGTAACGCATGAGTCTAGCTTTAGTTCCGAAGAGCGAACAGTTCTTCAGTCATTGAACTCAACATCAGCGACGGAAGAGAGGGCGCTGTGTGAATCACCGCTCTTCGGTTTTTAAATCTTGTAATTTTGTTTTATATTTTTTTATCTGACCAAATGAAGCCGACGAACTAGGTACATGCTCGACATTGTTACATCATCTCTTGTGGGAATTTTTGGAGACACTTATTCCCGGCTGACTAACAAAACTTATAATAAATATCATACACAGCTTCACCAGTATTCATTACAGCTGGTACTATGGAGCCCGGTTCCAAAATACCGTAATTCAACAGACTCTTGAGGGTGCTACACTTCGGTGACAACACCATTCTGTCCGACACCTTTTTTGATCTTCCACAACAGACTGCGAAAAATTGTATATGAGAGAAAGGATTTCTAAAAAAAAAAAAAAAAAAAAAAAAAAAAAACCATTTCTAAGTTCATGTTTACAACGAACCACTTTAATTGATTTTGAAAAAATTTAAAAGTAAATGTTCTCTCTAGCCTTTCGAAACGGGCCGCATCCCTTTAAGAATAACAAATCCATGCACTGACATTTCAAACCGCACTTGTAGAAACTGCATGATTCTAAGCAAGTGATTAATGCTGAGATCTTGCAACTTAGGCTAGGAAGTGTTTGGTATTGAGACGAGAGAAGATCAAACATTTAAGTTCATACTTTTAACTTCTGCACCTAGACAGTGAAATGTTTCCCCACCTTTTTTTTAGGGGAGGGGGGGGGGGGGGACAGGACGGGACGGAGGGGTATTTGAAAAAAACAAAAAACAAAAACACCGGGCCCATTAAATAAACAGATAGTTAGCCACATGATTATGCGACCGTGTGCATCACAGCTACAACACAGTGCTTGGCTATCCGAATGCAGACGTCTTTACCGTGACATTATTACAACAGCCGTCGATTTCACCAAACTCTTCCTAACTTAGGATTAATCTTATGACTTAGGACGAGCCCCAACCCTGCACTGTAGCATGCAGACCTTAAGATTAATCCTCTCGTCCTAACTCAAGATAAGACGAGTCCTAACTCTTTGTAAAGTTGACGGCCAGTCCTTAGTTACCGTGACATTGTTACCACTGGTCCTTAGATTGACATGTCAACATCACTGTCACATATGTACCAACACAAGTCAACCAACTCCACGGTTGACGTTTAATTTTCAGAGTTTCCCCTGCCTTCAATTAGCTGGCTGTTGACAGTGGACAGCTAGGCTATGCACATCATGCGTCAATCAACACATTCATTAGACTTAATTTTCTCTGTATTATCTGCCACAGTGCATTTCAAACTTAAATTACGGCAGGGCAACAGTACAGATAGCCACGTGTGACAACTGTAAATGAGGAACCAAGGGGTGCAACAGGGGTCTAAACAGATTAGGGGTAGCGTGGGATTAAATGCTGGGCTTCCGGGAGTACTCACTCAGGATTGTCGCTCTCTATTTTGACTGCGATCTCGCGGATCTTGTCCAGAGCTAGTTGGGTGGCCTTGCGGTAGGAGCGGACGATGACCTGTGGGTGCACGTTCTCATCCACGTAACTCTTCACTTGTTTAAGGAACTCCGCTGCCAGCATCGTTACTGTGGTGGTACCATCACCGACCTGATGACATAAAGAAATTGATGGGAAATGTGGTTTTTACTCTACCTTTCACCTCTGTGAACCTAAGTTTGGTACCCAGACTGGATTCTTGCATAGTGGCTTGTGCTTTCATTCCCTACCCGAGTGTGTGGGTTATCCCTATTTAGGGTTTTCTTAACCCATCTAAAACTGAAATTGCTTCATTGTCTTCTTTAAAAAGTTTGTGCGATAATTCCATCATTCCCATAGAAACCGCTGAACTAAACCAATATCAACTGGTGTACTATTTCATAGCAAACGATGGTCTATCCCATGGCATGCATGGCAACCAATGTACTATACCCATGGCAAAAGCAGCTTCTTGGTACCTAGATGTCTAGGAATAATACACTATGTTATAAATCAAATATTGAGTGCTTTAACTCTCGTTATGGTTAAACCTACTGCACAGCAATCAAAAGAGTCAATATTTGTACACCGTTTCTACATGATGTACAGATGTACATTGTATTTGAGGACAACTGGTGACAGTTTGACATTGAAATACGTTATCTTGTGATATCCAGATTCCAATAATCCAAATGACATGTAAAAAAATGAACGTAGCAATTTTCTTTTCCTTTTTCCCCTATGGTTTACATGTACATCCTTGCCGACCAGACAATTGCTGCCCCTCAAATGCGATTATAAACTAATTAACCTTGTGTTCCCCTGTTGTCTACACGGTGGTGTTGATTGACGAAATCATTGCTTTTCATGAAGTACTAATCACTGATTAGGAGCAGCGCTGTGAATCACATAGTGCCAAGCAATGACAGGGCAACATTGGGCAAGTTAAACCCCCAACAAGGAGAGACGACGATATAGGAGAGTCTGTCTGTGACATTGCACGCTGGCCTGAGAGGGGCGTCATCCTTATCACCCTAAAATACTGATGACACTCCCACTGGGGATTCATAGTGATCTGACATTGTGACTCAACCTTGTCATCATGATTTCTAACTCGCAGATGGCTGGTGGTATAGCAACATACGCAGAAATGTATCTAAGGTGAATAAGACTAGTCCTTTAGAATCGGGCGGGCCCTTGTGGATATTACAAACATAATTTCATCCTGCTGGAAGTTTTCAAGCCTTATTAAAAACATATTTTTGATGAGTTAACAATTACATCCATTCGATCAATTTTAATAACTAAAACAAATGGCTAAAATCTCTGGAATTGTTAAGTCTGTGTAATCCGAGCCTGCAACACTAAACTGCTAAATCATGGTTGTTGTATTAGAGCTGTGCTCATACCTACTGGAATAATAGGTATACCACACAAATGCGCACCAGATTTAGGTCCTTGAATTGTTTTGGTTTTTACAGAAATCCGAGCCTTTTGTTGTATTAGAGGGCTTTTGGAAATGTGCTCTTATTAATGCAGTGAATTGCAAACGTCAAACATCACATCTTGGGGGTTTTACAACATAATGATGTCACTACAAGGTAAGTGCGTTTCACATTACCAGCTGACAGCCACACCCATTTAAAGGCGCGCCCGTAATAACATAATGACATCGCAGCAACAGTCATTATCACTCATCTGTAACTCATACCCAAATGTCTTGTAAATGATGCACGCACAGCAAATCAGGGACCTTAGTATCGGTTCTCCTCCTACAAACTGACATGTAAGACAGAACCTTCTATAATTTGTCAAACCATAAACCACATGTGAAACTGAATGGGTGGATATTAAGTGATTTGGGTTGAACAAAGAAACATTTACTAATATGTACTGCGGGTACTTGAACTAACAAACTCTGGATAAACGTGGCAATGCTCTACCGACTGAGCTGATGTTGGTGGTTTTGTCAATCATTGTTTCGAGGTGCCAGTCAGAAGCCTTTAATCGTTAAAACTGCCATATATAGCCCGAGATCACACATAAGTTTACGATACAACCTTTAACAATTTTCAGCTCATCATTTCATTAGCCCTTCAGCTTTTGCTCTTGTTCATAAATCATATTTAATAGGGATGCTTTAAACAATGAACTAGCAAGCCGGACCACTTGAGGTGTATTTTGTTTTAACTGACGTTTGGCCAAAATAGAACACTGCCACCATTTCTTTCAGTGATCTCACTAAAAAAATTGTTTTTATTGTCTTCAAAGTATCTACGTAGTCTCCCTTTGACTAGCTTTCTTTGCATCATTTTGTTGCCTCCAATTCAAACCCTCGGCTGTCAGTGATATTTTTAATGAATAAATCAACCTCAAAAGAAAAAATTATACAGATAACACTTAAATCACTACATTTGGGTGAGATCGCAGTGACTGGAGACCTGGCTTGAACAATCAGTGGGGCTTCTTCGCCCAATGGCTGTTCAGTATTTAACAGAAACAGGTGTCACTGCTAAATTCCACTGTGGATGTATGACAACGTGAGGTTATTTTCAATTAACACCCAACACTCAGACACTGAATGGTGTCAATGCTCATTTGCTGTACAATCATTGACATTTCTATTACAAGGGCGAGTCATCCTCGCTTGGTTAACGGGACGTTTCCTTTGTGAAGGGTAAGCTGAAGAAAAATTGGTAATGCTTGTAAAAAGTGTTTGGAATAAGTATTGTTCTATGGCCTAAATAGTAACTCCATAGTTGAGTAAATCAAACATTTCAGACGAAAATTCAAACCCAAACCATATCAGTCATCTTTGTGGGTAAATGAGTTATAAAGACAAACTTAGAAGAAATGACTGATGCTCCAGTGACCTTTAAGTTAAAAGAAACTTACACTATTTGCATGAAACAAAATGTACTTAAGCTTGGGTGATATCGATTTATTTTTTCCCCGATATATCGCCGACAATATATCATGATATTCGATATGATCGCGATTAATTAAATTTGACATCATCAGTCTTCAAACTCCAAGCGAAAGTTGTAGAAGAGACAGTCATGGCATAAGAGAGGTGTTCTAATGACCTATTCTTCTGGTTTTACTCCAAACCTATGGGGTGCAAGATGTCTCAGCTAGCAAATACATCATGATATTTAATCGATATCACGATATATCGCGATTATCGCGATTATCGCAATATATCGATATTTCGATTAAAACCAAATCCATCTGATATCGAAATCGTTTCCAAATTAATAACGCGATATTCGATAATATCATGATATCGCCCAAGCTTAAATGTACTTACAAGTTACAAAAAACCTTACTCGAGTGAAAGTACATATCATTCCTAATAATCCAGTGGAATTGTTTTGCCAGGTGTTGATTCATTTGAAAGAAAATGAAATTTTGTATCATTTTGAAGCAAATCGTCTAAAATCATCACCATTTGCTCTCATTTTCTCGGCAGTCGTGGACTGACCAATTTGAACAGGCCTTTGGATCGGCGTTTCATAATAAATCCTACCCCACAATACCACTTTCTTAGGGTTAGGGTTAGGGTTAGGGTTATGAACAGGTCTTTGGATCAGCGTTTCATAATAAATCCTACCCCACAATACCACTTTCTCTCAAAATATACAGCAATTATATTTCAGCCTAGTCGTCAGACTCACCCTGTATTATGTTCCATTTAATACGGTCTGAACCACCCTTTAAATAAAATGGAAAGTTCCTCCATTCATAAAAATGCAAATGAGCCCATGCCCCAGCACATAAATACCTCTCCAAACCATTGAAGCATGTCTTTGTTCTTAGTGGTACGGTCTGCGCGCACGTGTTATTCACGCACTCTTAGTCCTTATAGTTTTACGTACGTTACCTTACTACTTCTTACTACATTTATCAACGAAGTTTTGACAACGTTTCCTGTGCATCATGTCTTCCACGACCAAGAAAACAAAAACATCCAGTAAGACGGCTCCTCCGCCTGCTGCTGGGGAGAAAAACAAGAAACCTGCTACAATTTCTTCTGCTCCGACCTCGCCTTGGGTCGACGAGCGAAGTAAAGAAACTGACCCCGCCTTGCCTTGGGCGGGAGGAGAACGTGCAAAGGCACAGTTACAGAACCTTGAGCCAGAGAAAGGGTCGCCTTGCCCTTCTTCCCAACGGCATTCTCCGTCCATGGCCCCGAGAGTTTCTCGAGTTCCACAGGCACAGTTCGTTGCAAACACCGGTACGGGTTTTACCTCGCCTTGGGTTGCCCCTCCAACCGGAAACATCACGGCAGGGACCGCTCAACAACAGTGGAATTTTCCTGCTGACGCTAGAGGGCAGTATACCAACATGGCGCCGCCCATGTACCCGTTTTACGGTGGGATGAATCCGTTCATGTTCGGACAATATGGACAACCTTTGACAGCCCATTGGCCACAAAATCAGCGACAGCAGTACCCCGCTGCTTCTCCTGCATCTTCCCTAGCTCTTCCGAACCCCGTCGCTTGGGAATCTGGAGTTATTGACCAGGTTAGTCACGATGTTTCTGCCGCAAACTCCGACGCCGCCGATCGTTTTATCACCGATACTGATGGGGCTTCGGCCTCGGGTACGTCCGGATCCGACAGTCATGGCTTCCGCAACCCGCATTGCAAATCAATCGGTACTCCAGTGACTGACAAGGTTCTTTCTTGGTGGGAACAACTTCGCACCAACAAGCTTGGACATGAGGAGATTAAAGAAGAACTTTCAAATAATCTCATCCCTACAGAGCAAGAAAAATTCTTCAAAGCTCCAGAACTTCCTAGCCAGGTAAAGTCTTCCTTTAAAGAAGCTCGATCCTCCTTGGTGTCACAAGATGACCGCCTTAAAGATTCTCATGGCCATGTTCTCAAGTCTGCCCTCCCCTTGGTTCATCTTTTTGATGCTCTAGCGGACCCCTTGTGCCCTGATGCTATCGATGCTACCATGGTGAAGGAACATGTTACTTCTGCGCTTATCTTGCTGGGATCAGCTAGCCAGAGCCTTGCCGTAGCTCGCCAACATGCCTTTGACGATCTACTCGACAAGCGTTTCGACTCTTTGAAAAAGAAAGCACCCTCGATGGATTTCTTCTTCGGTGGTAATCTCGTCAAAGATATAGAGGAGGCAGAAAAGGCTAATAAATTAGCCTCAAAGGTCGTCAAGGGAACCTCGGGATCGACTTCTCTTTCTTCAAAAAAGAGTAGATTTTCTCCTTACTCTTCAGCAGTCGCGAGAAAATTCAGAGGAGGTCGTACTTTTCGAGGTGGCCGATCATTCAACAATTCCACCAGTTATGGGAATGGAAGGTCATCATGGTCTACCCGTAGCAACACATTCAAGGGCAACCGGAATGCTGATGACAAATAAAAAAAGTAGATCAGTTTCCTCAGACAGGTCGTCTCGTATTTTTTGTTCAACACTGGAGAACTCTTACGCAAGACAGCTGGATTCTCCAGTCAGTTTGTGGCCACAAGATAGAATTTATAAGTCCACCGTTTCAGTTGCAGGAAAGAGTACCTGCCAATCGTATGGACTCCGCACCTCAAGTAGAGTTAGTGCAAGCAGAAGTTCAAAAGTTATTGAAGAAAAAAGCCATCACACTGGAAGTTCCAGTGGAGGGCCAATTCATTTCCTCTCTGTTTTTAATTCCAAAGAAATCAGGAGAGCTTCGGCCGATCATAAATCTTCGTCCGCTAAACAAGTTTGTGCTTTATCAACACTTCAAGATGGAAGGAATAAACCTAGTAAAGGATTTGTTAAATCAAGACGACTTCTTGGGCTCAATCGACCTAAAGGACGCCTACCTCATGGTTCCTATTCACATGGAACATCGCAAATACCTCCGTTTCCGTTGGAAAGACAGTCTGTTTCAGTTTGCTTGTCTCCCCTTCGGCCTATCAAGCGCTCCAAGAACGTTTACGAAAGTTCTCAAACCAGTCGCTGCACATCTACGTCAGAGGGGAATTCGATGTGTGTTTTACCTAGACGACATCCTCATTCTAGGCAAAACATCAGAGGAATGCAAGGAAAACTTGAACATAACCACCAACCTACTTCAGAAGTTGGGTTTCTTGATAAATCACGACAAGTCTCATTTTGTCCCATCACACCAGTTAACTTACCTTGGTTTCCTCATCAATTCATCTACAATGACTTTGGCCCTGCCAGGGGAGAAAGTAAACAAGATTGTAGAACATTGCCTAAGCATTCTTCAAGCAAAAAAGTTGACGGTGAGGGATCTTGCACGACTACTCGGCCGCCTATCCTCGAGCATTCAGGCAGTCTTTCCGGCACCGCTGTTCTACCGAAGCCTACAACAGGACAAGGTGATTGCCCTACACAGAGAAAACTCGTACGAGTCCGAGTTGATACTTTCCCCGGCCTCTCGAGTGGAATTGGAAACTTGGATAAGCTGCATCAGAGTGTGGAACGGTCAAACCCTTCTCAACCCAACTCCAGATCTGACAATTCAGACGGACGCATCACTCCAGGGTTGGGGTGCCTGCCTAGGGAAGCTGCAGTGCAAGGGCAGATGGTCGTTACAGGAACAATCTCTACACATCAACCATCTCGAATTGCTGGCAGTGTTTTATGCCCTCAAGTCCTTAGTGAGTCAGAGACGGGACATCCACATCCGGGTGCAGGTAGACAACATGACAGCCCTGTCGTATATCAATCACAAAGGGGGCACTCACTCTCACGAGCTATCAAGCCTAGCAGTACAGATTTGGACATGGTGTTTAGCCAAACACATGACCCTAACAGCAGAATATCTGCCAGGGGTAGAAAACACGGAAGCCGACAAACTGTCTCGCATGTTCAACGACAGAACAGAATGGCACCTTCTTCCCGAAGTCTTCAGAAAAGTGACACGGGTAATGGGTGTCTGCCCGTCAATAGATCTGTTTGCATCCCGCCTCAACACACAACTTCCGCAGTTCGTGTCATGGCTACCCGACCCTCTAGCCTGGAGAGTGGACGCATTCACCATCAACTGGGGAAACCTAGAGGTTTACTTGTTTCCCCCATTCGCACTTCTCGCAAGATGTCTTCAAAAGGTCCTTGCAGAAGGGGCCACAGTTCTTCTGATAGCCCCTGTGTGGAAAACGCAACCCTGGTACCCACGTCTGTTAGAACTCACAGTGAGAACTCCAGTCTTATTGCCTCGTCAATTGGAGCTACTGAGGTTGTGTCACAACAACCAATATCATCCAATGTGGAAAACCTTGCAGTTAGCCGCATGGAAGCTATCGGGCAATCCTTATCAGCAAGAGGTATTTCGCAGCAAGTGTCCTCCGTCATCCTATCATCCTGGCGCCATGGCACTAATGCCCAGTTCAATTCAGCATGGAACCGATGGAGTCGCTGGTGTGTTCAACGACAAGTTGATCCTGTTCGAGCACCTCTAGCTGACATCCTCGAGTTCTTGCACATTCTGTTCCAGCAAGGACTACAATATCGAACGATCAATGTTTATAGATCAGCAATTTCTTCAGCTCATGTTCCGGTGGAAGGAGCTCCGGTTGGTCAACATTCCCTGGTCTCAAGATTTTTCAAAGGAATCTTCAACATTCGTCCACCGCAGCCTAAATATTGTACAACATGGGATACCGGGAAGGTCCTACGGTACATCCTTTCACTCCCTCGGAATAGAGAGCTAAGTTTAAGGCTTCTGACCTTGAAAACAGCTATGCTGGTTGCACTTGTTACGGCGGGACGCTGTTCTTCCTTAATCGCTTTGGACTTGCAGTTTATGCAAAAAACAAAAACAGCTTTTGTGTTTACCCTGGTGAAACCAACGAAGTGCTCTGCAGCCAGCAAGACTGCCAAGAAAGTGACTTTAACACATTATCCCCCCGACAGTAAACTCTGTGTGGTGAAAGCCTTGGAAGTATATCTTCAGAGGACAAAGCCTGCCCGAGGACAGGGTAAGGACAAACTTACCAGTCTGTTCTTGTCATTTGTGAAACCTGTTCATGCCGTGGTGTCCGCTACTATCGCACGGTGGTTGAGAACCATCATGGCTTCATCTGGTATAGATGTGTCTCATTATCGGGCACATTCTACTAGGGGAGCAGCCACCTCGGCAGCTGCTCGAGCAGGGGTATCTACAGCACAGATCCTGAAAGCTGCAGATTGGTCATCAGAGTCTACCTTTACAAGGTTTTACAGGAGAGATGTTACAACATCGGAGTTCCAGACAGCTGTCCTGGCTTCGGTCAAGTGTTGAAATATACAGGGTGAGTCTGACGACTAGGCTGAAATATAATTTCAAATTATGTTAAGGTACTTACCTGACATATAATTGGAATTATATGAAGCCGTAGGAGGAGAGACTCACACACCCTCCCTCTGCATCTCAGATTATCTTCTTCTTGCCCACCCATGAGTCTACCTCAGCCAGCTACTTACCTTCACTTACCTACTAAGAGACATGCTTCAATGGTTTGGAGAGGTATTTATGTGCTGGGGCATGGGCTCATTTGCATTTTTATGAATGGAGGAACTTTCCATTTTATTTAAAGGGTGGTTCAGACCGTATTAAATGGAACATAATACAGGGTGAGTCTCTCCTCCTACGGCTTCATATAATTCCAATTATATGTCAGGTAAGTACCTTAACATAATTTGAAATTATAACTCATGTGATGTCCATTTTACCAGCTCATCTGCTCTATGCACTGGGGTAATAAAAAATGTCCATTTCATCAACTATGGCCTACTCCACAGGCACAACTAGGTGCATAAAGAAATAGGCCAACTCTCAGAAATAGAAACCCATGGCCTGAACAGTGTTGACTACCCATAAGAACAATGGATGATCGGTCACCAAGACCATGGGTCCTTGTTCTACCACAATTGTAACGCAAGAGAGAGTCATGGGAGGGCTTCTCTGCTGACTTAATTGTGGATTGGGAGCTCAAATGTCGAGATCAAAACTTGTTAGATTTCCAGAGTACTATGAAGCAGCCACTCTCTAGTGGACAACTGTTTTTTACGGTTTTTGTGTACACCTGGAATTTTTGTTTTAGGTGTAAGGTCCATTTTTGTTTTATACTGATGTGAAGTGGTTTTAAAGGGAGAACAACAAAAGCGGGAAACACCCCAAAACAATCCACCAAACAAAGAATGACTTAAGCTAGTTTAGTACACAGTCAAAATAATTCACCTAAAGCTAGGATCCGATTTGTAAGTTTTCTTCTTTCGTTTGATCTCTGGACCAAGGTGAACATTAAAAATAATTAAATTGTTAATTAAGTGACTTCATCGAGGTCTCTGAGTTCCTGCTCCCCTTGTTAAGACCTCAATGAGGACACCATCAAGTGGCTTGATTTTTTAAGTGGTTAGGGCAAGAAGCAAAATGTAACCGTGACCTTTGCTTCTTTAAAGCTGTCTTGAATGTGTTTCTTACCTCAGCATCCTGTGATTTTGCAATCTCAACAAGTGTCTTGGCAGCTGGATGGATAACATCCAGTAGCTTTACTATTGTGGCTCCATCATTGGAGATGGTCACACTCCCTACAAGACAATAACATGCAAGAAATTGTTAATGACTAAACGTTTTCAACCCTAGAAGAGTCGCCCTAAAAGAGTCACAAAATGTTTGATTTGGATAGGTCTACAATTACTCCCAAAGCAATTAAACAATGGAACTTGTGATAAGTGTATTTTAGGGAGTTTAATGTCTTTAAAAATTATTTTACTGTATGACAGAAAGATAAAACTTTACTAAGAAACTTTGAATCCCTTTTTCCCCCTTTTACTTTACTTTATTTTTCCTTTTATGTATCAGGGAATCCTAGAGATTAACTATTTTCCCCTACCTACCAACATCCTTTTCTTCCAGTATGTTACAGGAAGCAATCAATATTTTGTTGTGCCTTGTTTCCCTTTCTTTGTGTTTCCATTACTACAGGAAGTAACATGCTGAACCTTTTTTTTTAAATATTTAAAAACAGCACTTAAAGTTAGTATCTAGACTAAGCTTACTGTGCTGTCCAGCACAGATTTCCCCTAGATTGCACTTCAGTAACGAAGGCCCGGGTACATGTACCTAAACGTTTTAAACTTGAATGACTTTGTTGAACCGCTCGCCCTTGGTGGACTAAAATGGATTCAGAGCCACCACTAAAATTGATCTAGCTACACAACTACTTGAGACAATTAAATACCTCTTGGGTCGACCATGAGCTTGTCCATTCCACGAGGGCCAAGCGTAGTCTTGACGGCCTCTGCTACTACTTGACAAGCATTGATGTTACTGATGACTTGGGATCTTCCTTGGGAGGCCTCCGTGCCCTCCTTCAGGAGGATTATCTGTGGTTGCTATGGACACAAATTTCAAAAATCAGAAAAAGTTAATTTAACGCAAATGCAGCAATTCTTCATGAACAACCAACACATAAATTGGCCGCTTTGAGTGTAATGTAATCCTCAATGTAAGCTTACTCTCAAGTGTAACATTCTCGCATTGTTTTAATCAAATAGCAGTATCCTAATTCAATTCAATTCACATCACGTAAAAACAAACATGAAAATTGCCTTCCAGTGTGCATCAACGATAAAAAACACAGTATTTAAAAAAATATATAAATATAAACTACAGGTATAAAAATATAAACTACAGGTATAAAAATATAAAAGGGGACAAAGATATTGACAATCATCCAAAAATTAGTGTGCGCTGTCCGTTTACTAAATACTATGCCCGCCGTTCACTCATATAGCGCCCCCGCACCGCCTTGTAACGCCCCTTTTACATAATGGTTTAATCCAACTCGGCCGCAGGTCGTCAATTCAATTGGCTGGTACCTGCGGTTCAGCGCTTGGTGACTAAAAAATAAAGCGTAAACACATTGGGAAGTCGCAAAATGGCGATGTGACAGGTTCAAAATAGAACCTGGGAAATTAGTGACTGTTTCTTTTTTTTTTTCCTTTTTCCTCAACATATTTTCTCAATCGTGTTTTTGAGTGTTAATCAATTAGACATTGACACATGATTGAGGATTAAGTTTGTCTTCCTAGAATTTGTGTCATGATTTTTGAAAGTGGTAAAAATTGAGCAAGTCTGACTAGACCATTTCCATGATTTTGCCCTTTACAATTCGAGCATGCTTCGTAACCCTCCGGCTCCGCCATCGGCAGGAGGGTTAACTTATCGCAACTAGGCCTCTCCTTTGCTTGGATAATTTTGTGCACTGAGAGTATTTCAGTCCGCGCAAAGTGCAGATAAGGCAACGTTGCCTTATTGTGCAACCAGTAGCGCAATAATGCAACTTCCGGTGTAAAAGTAGAAAAATGTAAGCTACGTTGAAAACAAGGTGAAATACTGTCAATGCTTATCAGCTTATGTGGTCTGAGGGTAAAATAAAACATCTTTATTGTTGTTTTAGGATAGTTGGGCTGGTTGGGGATGGGGTGGGGTGGAGCATGGAGGAGGGGTGGGGTATGGGGGCGGAGCTAATACTACACGTGAGAATAGCATCATGATTAAAGGTTTATTTATTCATTTTTTTAAGCTTCATAATTATATTCTGTATTTACATTGAGTTTTTAATTGTAATGCATTTCTTTAATAAAATTATTTCTGAACGTTGATTAGTTCTTTTTTGTATTTATATTTATAATGACGATTTAATTCCTTCTCTGTGAACACAGGCTTTCTTGATCTGCCGGCTCCAACTCTTTTTCTCTGGCTGGGCTGGAGGAATGGAACAAGTTACCAAAACTCGTCAGGGAATCATCTTCTACTGCCATTTTCAAGAAAAACCTCAAAACCTACTTTTTCAGTCAGCCTCGACATTAATATGTTGTTGTTTTGTTTTTCTTGTTTCTTTGCTTGGTTCTTGTTTAGTTCAGGCGCTTATAAATACCTATATTATTATTATCAACTTTCAAATGTTTTACTTTTTTCTAAGTCTCGTATTTCAAAAGAGTACATTTTCTAGGTTTTATTTTTAACATTGAAAGAGCAATAAATAATAAATATAAACTATAACTGGTGTTTAAAGTAAAGTTATTTCTAGAAACATTTACTGACAGTGATTAAATAATTTAAAATAAAAAATGGCAAATTGCAAACTGCGTGGTCACTTAAAAAAATGTAAATAAAAATAATTAAAAATTTGTCTCATACAAAAACACAAAAAGTTAATTTATGGTAATGATTAATCAAGATTGCACAACTTTAGTAAACATCAAAGTGAAAAACACTTCTTAAATAAACATTTTATAAATCTTTAAAAATTAACAAAAAATGTGATTTTCAAATCAAATTGAAGTCAGCAATTACAACAATGTTACACTTTTACCAAGTTAATAAAATGTTGCCACCATGTGTGTTCAGAATGTTGAATGGGACATCTAATTAGTACAGAACTTCCTGCTGATTGGCGTGCCCAATAGTTTTTGTTGCAAAGTGGATATACCAAGTTTAGTTCTGCCCTAATTAATAAAGATTGCACAAACCAAAATTAATTATTTTATATCACTGATATTTAATTTGTAGCCATACTTAACAAAGATTGCACAATTAAAATAATTACTAATTAATAATTATTTATTTCCGAAATATTTACTGTACCTTCCTTTTTACTTGTTTACATTTGGTTGCAATCTACTGTTTTAAATCAATTATGTCAATGGGACGGGCCGGGATGGCTAAGTTAGAGAACCGCCTGCACATCTCCCCCCCCCCCCCTCTCAACCTCCAAACTATTTTGGGTCCACCACAACGAACTTGTCTGGCTTAAATGAAAAATTCCGGCATCGGGCCGATCTTAAGTTTCAAACCACAGTCCCTTGGACATAGACAGGCCTACTCTTGCCAAAGTTGTCACTATATTTACTTAGGTTCCCTGCTTTAATATGAAATTCTCGTCTACATACAAAATTTGTTATCCAAACTACTTCAGCCAAGGCAAGGAGCAAAGTTACTAAAATAGTTATTACTATTACAAGGCTCTTCCAAGTTGCCCGCCATCTGTTTATGTTTCGCGCAATTCATGAATGGTCAGGCACGTCAATACATTTAAAAACTTAACATCAATAAAGTTTTTATTTTATTAAATTTTAACAATAAAAAATATTAAGTTTAATTTAAACTGTAATATGTTATTTTTAAAATAAGAGTGGTTTTTAAACTTGATAAATTAACACCGCTGGACGAGGATACAATCTGACAGGGTCCTACTAAAAGCCGACAACAAGCCGACAACGCCGACAACAAGTCCAGAGCTCCGCCAACAAGCCGCCAACAAGTTTTAAATACCTCAAAAATTGCAAATAAACCATAGATATATTAGAACTATGTGTGTTCTGTAATATAAATATACATTTAATGGAAAAACTTCACGAAAAGTGTGAGTTTTTAACCAGGAAAAAAACTTAACTTTCACGGAAAACGGTTGGACGCCATCTTGGCTTAAAATCGTGTTTGGACCAGTCCATTATGATGCGGGTAAGTCAGATTTAGCAGTAGAGGGCGGGCGTCATGCACTGTGCAAATTGCAGTGAAGGTCTTCACATGAAGCCCGCCCTCTGTTGTTGGCAAGTTCTAAATCTACCCGTATCATAATGGTCTGGTCCAAACACGGTTTTTAAGCCAAGATGGCGTCCGACCGCTTTCCGTGCAAGTAAAGTTTTTATTTGGTTAAAAAATACACACTTTTCGTGAAGTTTTTCCATTAAATTTATGTTTATGTTACAGAACACATATAGTTCTAATATATATATGGTTTATTGGCCATTTTTGAGGTATTAAAAACTTGTTGGCGGCGTGTTGTCGGCGCTCTGGACTTGTTGTCGGCGTTGTCGGCTTGTTGTCGGCTTTTAGTAGGACCGATCTGACACAGTAAAATGGCGTCGCAGTTTTCCTGAATGGCAAGTGTGGAGTGATGATTTTCAAAAGCCATTTGCGCGAAAACGCACAGATAACTTTTTGATTTGCACAGATAGAAAGTTGGATAAGGAACTGTACAATACTATTATATGATTTTAACTATTCCAACAAAGCCTTTTTCGATTCCCTTTTTGTGTTTGAGTGCAAGAGTTGCCGATAGTGCTGGGCGAATAGTGAATTTTTGTTATTCGGATACCGCTGGCCAACTATCCGAAAATAACCGGATATTCGAATAGTTTTTTTTGCCGCTAGAGGGCGCTATTTTAAAAAAAAAAATTAAAAATATTTTTTTTTTGCCGCTAGAGGGCGCTGTTCGTTTGTGAATGAGATCTTATGGGCGGATTGATATTAGTTTTAGACAGTGTCACTCGGTTCATTCATAAAAATGACCGGATCTAATTTAAAGATGGCGATTTGCTTTTTCTTTTGATCGTGATTGACTCTACGTGAAGGAAAACTTTTGTAATCTTTGAACAAATTACGTCAGAAATGTCATTGTTTTAACTCTTCACGGAGGTGAGCATAGTTAAATACTTAATATATGCTGTTTTATGCTGTCTTAATAGAAGTTTCATAAGGATTCAGACAAAATATTCATATCAGTTGTCGCCCGACGTCCGCGGATATTCGGATATTAAAGAATATCCGGTTACTCGGTTGTAATTACAGAATTATCCGGTTTGTAAATAGGTATTCGCGCCCTATGCGGATATCCGGTTAAGAAAAAAAAGGCATTCGCGGTTACGGATAGGAAAACCTATTCGCCATTAACCGGATATTCGAATAATTCGCCCAGGCCTAGTTGCCGAATAGTGCAACTTTGAAGTAGTGCAATTCGTCAACGTTTCTCAATTCTGCTACTCAACGTTGCACAATAAGGCAACGTTGCCTTATCTGCACTTTGCGCGGACTGATTTGAAGCTTGTGTTCTATTTTGGTTTATCTTATTTCCCTGTGCCCTTTTCGCTCCTGTTGATTGTGTGTTGTTGTGTGTGTATTTTAGGCATGTTCTTGCTTTATTTTCATCAGAATAAATTAACTCAAATATAATATTATTATTATCAAGTTGTTTTGGGGAATCATCTATTTTCATTCTTTATATTATTATGAATTAACTTAGTATCTAAATGAGGTATACCTTTCGGTAAAAATGAGTGAAAAGTGGTGGCAAGATTGATATTTTCCAACAACAGGAATATTTTTATTGTATTTTTATTGTATTTATTTTGTGAAATTTGGGGTCTTTTCTTTACAAAATAAACTTCAATTTCACTAACAATAACAGAAACAACAGTAATGTTTTACTTCTTCAAAATAAAGCTAGCCTTTTTTAGTGAAACAACTAATTGTAATATAAATTGAAGCCTAATCAATAGCCTCTTTCGTTTTTTGTCATGGTGATAGCGTTCACCCTTTACACTCTCGTTTGAATGTGCATAGAACCTTCTGGAAACATGTTCCACCTTTGGTAAAATACTAAGAAATTTCAAGACCTTTAAAAACAAAATTCCATATAATTTTGAAACAACAAGGAGTGAATACTGTGCCACTACACAAAAACCGAAATTTTATGTTTATTAATGCATTGATTTCGAAGGATTATCCGGATATAAACCCATCACTCACCATCATCTTCGCTGTAGAAAATGCTGCCTAATCGTCTGCTTTTGTGGAGTAATGAAAATTCCAACAAACATAAGGCACTTTCAGATCATTGTATATTAAGAATTTATGTTTTCAATAAAATAGGATAAAATTGTATTCAAAAATATTTTAATGATTGAAATCTTACTGAATACTACCAATTATGTCATTATTACATTTTAAAATGTTGCATATTGATGAGGAAGTTAGTACGAGGTTGGATTTGTTGACCTTGTGAAAACAAAATGGCAGCCTCCAGAGAGACAACTCTGTTTTCCGAGTCACGTCAAGTTTGTATCACATTTTGTTACCTAGCTAAGGGGCTAAGGAAGGAAACCCACATACGTCCACTGTGTTCATGCTAAATCGTTGCTTACGTTTTCGTTTACGTTGGTACATCCATGGATACTGTACTCGGCAGGATCCTTGCAAAAGGGTGCTTGCTCGTTTGTTGTTGTTTTATTTTTTAGTAAAATAAATTAATGTTTGTCATGTTTGTTCGTTTGTTTGTACATGGTGTGAATCCCGTGATACTCGGCAACAGCCGTAAGTCAGGATAACGCCGTAAGTCAGGATATACTTTGTTTTGTGAGGGTTGGTTGTTTGGATTGGACTCGGGTCGGGAGAGTGCAGATCGGACACAACTTGAACTTAAACTACAACAAGGAAAAACGTTTGAGAACTGAAATTGCTGAAGACAAGACTATTGTCATTGACAACTGAAACTCAAATGGTGCGTGGAACTAGATACAAACACACACACACAGTGACACAGTGCGAGTTAAAACTGGGCTGCTGCTTTGTTATTACTTCTAAGTAAGTTCTAAGTTCTAGGAACTATGGAGCCTTATTCAATTAATTATTATTATAGTTTCTAGAAGTACTGCTTTGTTAGACTAGACTTGCTGCTCATGAATTGAATGTGTGTAACTGTAACTTGTAAGAACTGCCGAAACCGGAAATAAATGTTGCTAAATTAAAATGGCCTCTTTGGAAGATTCAAAGGCGTCGGTAGTGCGTAAACGGAAGAGACCGACAGCAACAACAACACCAACGGCGTCATGTAACCCGTTTTTACCGCAAGAAGAATCAACTGAGCTGTCAAATATTTCACGTCCAACTAAAAAATCAAAGACTTCCTTGACATCAAAACGTCGGTCAACAGAGCCACACTCAAAACTTCAACTTAAAGCAACTCCAAGTTTAAATTCAGACGAAACCAATCATCAATTTCTGAATGGAATCACTGCATACATTTTGCAAGCTGGGCTGGGCAAAGCACGTAGTGACATCTTTCAAAAACAAATGTCAAAGTATGGTGCCGAAGTTCTCACAGGTTGGAAGGAAGAGAGTTGCACTCATTTGATTGTTGACGAAGGGATGGATGGCAATAGACTAATGAGAATTCTGAAGTTACAGCAACCTCCGCAAAAAGTGAAAGTTTTGAAAGCCAGTTGGCTGAGTCTTTGCCTCTCTGAAAAGAAAATAGTTCCAACTGATGATCATGAAGTAAAGTTCCCAGTTACAAAGGAGAACAATGCAATAAAAGTTACAGCTGTTTCTACAGTAACTTCATCAACTTTACAACAAAACATAGAAACCCAATCTAATAAAGACCCAAAACTTCATAAAAATGCTGACCTTCAAGAAGTAACTTCTAATTCCATGCCGGTATCCCAAGGTACTAAATGGACAAGCCCAACTAAAGCACATACTTTGGATCGAGGATACGATAGTGACGACAGTAACTACATGCCTAGTGATGATGATGAATATCAAGAGGTATCGGTCAGAGTATCGACGACATCAGAGGGGACAAGCTCAACGTCAAACACATCTACACCATCAACATCTCCGCAGAAACTGCCAGTGGGTTTACAAAAATTAAACTTCCTTTAACTTTATATTTTAAAGACACTGGACACTATTGGTAATTGTCAATGACCAGTCTTCGCACTGGGTGTATCTCAACATATGCCAAAATAAACCTGTGAAAATTTGAGCTCGATCGGTCGTCGCAGTTGCGAGAATAATGAAATAAAAAACACCCTTGTCACACAAAGTTGTGTGCTTTCAGGTGCTTGATTTCGAGACCTAAAAATTCTAAATCGGAGGTTTCAAAATCAAATTTATGGAAAATTGCTTTTTTCTCGAAAACTATGTTACTTCAGAGGGAGCTGTTTCTCACAATGTTTTATACCATCAAACTCTCCCCATTACTCATCACCAAGTAAGGTTTCATGCTAATAAATATTTTGAGTAATTACCAATAATGTCCACTGCCTTTAAAATCAGGAATTGTTAAAATAAAACCTGATGAACATGTTCTCTTTTTACTCAAAGCTGTAAAAAATTGTACGGTACAATCTGCATAAAATCTAAGATAGCAACGTTTTCTTTGATTCATTTCTCTGTGCAAATTAAAAATCCAGGCTCTGAAGCATTTTTGTAAATGTGGTGTTACAAGTAACATGGAGATACACAATATGAAGATCCAACCAAGTTCCTTGTGATTCAATTAAAAAACTTAACTTAAAGTCTTACATGTAGTTACCAAATTGTATATGGCTATTTTGTTATATTCAAGATTGGACTATGCATCTTTAGGCTCTAACAGCTTTTAAAATCAAGCCATATATCCTAAATATAGAAATTTCATTCCAAATAAAATGCCAACTGCTATTGAAATCCCAATTTGATTTTTTGATTAATTTCACATGTTGCTAAAAATCTCTTTGACATTTTCTTCATTCCACAGAAAGGTAACTGGGTCTGCTCCAAACCATCTTCATCACAGCAGAGGAATCACAACCAAATCATCACTGACAAACTGGAGGTACAATTTGTCTTTAAATTGGTGTCAGGCAAAAAAAATAATAAAAGTTTTAGTCATGAGTGACTTCATAAGAAACAGGTCAACTTGTACTCTGACCAACTCATACAAGTGTGTACACGCCTACAACTGTGGACCTCCTTCTGTCCCTCTTTTTTTTATAAACTAACTTTTCAGCAACAGCTCCCATTTGTTTTGTACACGTTTTCAACTGTGGACCTGGACCGAAACGTGGAATCTATTGTTCTCATTTGTTATAGGTCCCCGGTTTGAATGTGTAAACCTACTCGAGCTTGCTTGTAAACCCCACCCCACCCAACCCCCAAACCCCCCAACTCGCCAAAAAAGAACGAAATGGCTATTTTTTTTACAAATTATTGCACTGTTATTGTCATGTTCTTTACTGACAACTTTTTTCGTCTTTATTTTGTTGTGTGGATTTGTACAGGTATTGATGAAGACCTATCAGAACACAAAAGACCACTGGAGGTCCCTCGGATATCGCAAGGCAATTACTGCCCTCAAACAACACCCAAAACAAGTCACCAGCTGGGAGGTAATACTAATACAATAAATAGTTAATTAGTTTCGCTCACTAGGTGACAGTAGGCACTATTTCACTTTCCTTTACTGTGCTTTATTGATGTAATTGTATTTGTTGAGGTCAAATAGATAATAGTAAAAATAATACAGTCAAAGAATCCACTTTATGTCCAACCATTCATTTAAAGAGTCTCCAGGGCAGTGGGCATTATTGGTAATTACTCAAAATAATTTTTAGCATAAAACCTTTCTTGGTGACAAGTAATGGGGAGAGGTTGATAATGTAAAACATTGTGAGAAATGGCTCCCTCTGAAGTGCCATAGTTTTGGAGAAAGAAGTCACTTTCCACGAATTTGATTTCGAGACCTCAAGTTTAGAACTTGAGGTCTCGAAATCAACCATCTAAACGCACACAACTTCGTGTGACAAGGGTGTTTTCTTCTTTCATTGTTATCTCGCAACTTTGTGATGACCGATTGAGCTCAAATTTTCACAGGTTTGTTATTTTATGCATATGTTGAGATACACCAACTGTGAAGGCTAGTCTTTGACAGTTACCAATTTCCACTGCCTTTAAGTAGTGTTGGTTCTGAAAAGAACTGTTGTTGACAACTCAATGTTTCCATCAGTCTGCTCTGTATCAAAGCATACTGATCAAAACATTGGGTTGTCAACAACCGGTTCTGCCTTGTAAAACATTACACCGTAGTCCCACATACATGTTGTACCTTGCAGGAGATACTGTATGTTACAGCACGCTGATTGTCACTGATTGACAGAAATTGCGTGTTGAGTATAAGAAGCCACTAAGTAGGATTTGAAACTTTGCATGGTGGAAATACGATATAGAAAGGTTTGCGGTAACACCATGTAATGACTATCTCTTATGAGTTGGGGTGGTTCTGAAAAGAATCGTTGGTTTCAACTCGACGTTTCGATCAGAAGCCACTATTTTTATTACTTGAACGATATTTCTAACGTGGTGCTACCGCAAACCTCACCTGATTAAACTCCCACCATGTAAAGTTTCAAATCCTACAGATATTAGTGGTCAAGTAACAATCTTCTTTATTTCTCACTTCTTAAGGAGGCCAATAGAATACCCGGCATTGGAACTAAACTGGCTGACAAGATACAGGAGATTATTGAGAGCGGACATCTCAGAAAGATTGACCATGTTTGCAGCGGAGATGACATGAAAGCATTGGACATGTTCAACAACATCTGGGGGGCGGGACCAACAGTTGCTCAAGAGTGGGTTCAGCTGGTATGTATTAACCATCAATACTAAAGAAGACTCACAGCTTCCTCTCAATCAAGCTATTTGCGTGCTGGATTTGAATATTTTCTGGTCCAAAGACGTGCTTGATCACAAGTAACTACTTAATATTTGAATTCCTCATACTATTGAGACAAGAGTTATTGTACAAGACTTTATTAAAATCTATCTTGCAAATATATGGCTTATTCACCCGTTCACCACTTCACTTTGGTACCAAAATAGTTTGTTGTTGAGAATATCGCTGTCCCAAAGAAATGCCAAGAAACAGATTTATTGTTCTCTTTCAAGAAAATGTGAGTTTGAATTCAAAGCTATGAATCGCTTGCCCATGACACGCCACTATAACACACGACACATATGTAAGCCTGCAATATGTGGTGAATGCATCTATAAAGAACACATTAACTCTTGGACTATCAGATCAACAATATCATCAAAATCATCCTAGCTGACTCCTCCCACCCCCCCCACCACCACCTACACCTTTTCTTTTTGTGGCTCTGCCCTCAACACAACTGTTTTATTTCTCAAATCTTTCTATGAGAACAAAGGTTGTGGGTTTGAATCTCAACAGAGTGATTTGCCTGTGGCTTTTTTGACAGAACTCAGGAAAGCACTGAGTATACTGTGCATCTGTGTAATAATAATAATAATAGACCATTTTTATCAAGCGCTTTTTACGCCCGAGGGGTGTCTCAAAGCGCTTCAAACAGTATTACCCCTGGTCATATTCTGTAATCCCCAAAACAACAACATGGTTACAACATCAGTTTAGTTAGTCTTGAGCTGCATCATAAGCAAAACAACAGGGACAAGAAATTCCATGAATCTTAACTACTCTTTAAAGTGTTTGTGGTTAGCAATTTTGGTTAGAAATTTTCGGATGCTCTTCTGATTATTTCCTCCTCTTGCTTTGTGCTATTTTAGTTTGTACACTGCTTGGGGTCCAGTCATGGATGTAAGCCACTTTATAAGTATAATTTAGTATTATTATTATTTTTGTAATTTATTGCAGGGATATCGGACTCTGGATGATATACGAGAGAAGGCCAAATTGAGCAGACAGCAGAAGATCGGCTTAAAGCATTACGATGACTTTCTTGAACGAATGCCCAGAGAAGAGGCAGGGGCAATAGAAGCAACAGTAAGTTGAATAACAACGCTTTATATTTTCCTAAACATTCAGGCCTCATACTTCACAAAGGCGAATGACTCCATGCTCTCTGGTCATTGCCTTGGTGTCCTTGAAATGCTCCAGTTGAAATTACAATTTCCTCATAGGGTGCCCTTTACCTAGAAGAAAATGCATCGGTGCCCTTGCCCTTTCAAAAACAAAACATAGAGACCTGAAACAGAGAGAGATTGCCTTACATCACAAGGCCACTGACGACCACTTCAAGTGAGGGCAACTCATTAACTGATTTGGGCTATCGACCCAAATCAAATGTCACTACCACCTACTGCTGGGGCTGAAACAGGGTTACCCCCTTCACAGTTCATAAGGATGTAGGCATGGGTATCATCCACTAGGAGCCACCTACTCCTAGGGCTGAAACAGGGTTACCCCCTTCACAGTCCATAAGGATGTAGGCATGGGTATCATCCACTAGGAGCCACCTACTCCTGGAGCTGAAACAGGGTAACCCCCTTCACAGTCCATAAGGATGTAGGCATGGGTATCATCCACTAGGAGCCACCTACTCCTGGGGCTGAAACAGGGTTCCCCCTTCACAGTCCCTAAGGATGTAGGCATGGGTATCATCCACTAGGAGCCACCTACTCCTAGGGCTGAAACAGGGTTACCCCCTTCACAGTCCATAAGGATGTAGGCATGGGTATCATCCACTAGGAGCCACCTACTCCTGGGGCTGAAACAGGGTTACCCCCTTCACAGTCCATAAGGATGTAGGCATGGGTATCATCCACTAGGAGCCACCTACTCCTAGGGCTGAAACAGGGTTTACCCCCTTCACAGTCCATAAGGATGTAGGCATGGGTATCATCCACTAGGAGCCACCTACTCCTAGGGCTGAAACAGGGCTACCCCCTTCACAGTCCATAAGGATGTAGGCATGGGTATCATCCACTAGGAGCCACCTACTCCTAGGGCTGAAACAGGGTTACCCCCTTCACAGTCCATAAGGATGTAGGCATGGGTATCATCTACTAGTAGCCTGACTGGTAGAGAAGAATACACTACATGTACCTTCCCAACTTTGTAAAAAAGCAATTAGGGTTAGTTCCCGTGTCAAGGGCACAAGAGTGCTGACCGTGATTAGAACACACACTCTGCTGTTGACCGCACCAGAGCTTGGGTCCGTTAACATTGGAACTAAAGGCCACAGCGATTGCCAAAGATGCACATTAAAACAAAAAACCTTTAAATATTATTAATTTTGTCAAAATGTACAATGACACATCTGTGATAATAGAGGGCAGCAGATAAGAAGTGCCTGAATGGCTGAAAGTCAGGAGTCTGCATTTCAACATTTTCCAGACTAAGTACTTGCATAAGTCAAAGAGAAAAATCAATTTTAAAAAGAGAACTTCAGCTCAATTATTAAAAATACAGTATGTTGTGATAGTTGTTGTCAGTAATAAACTGAAGATGGCTATTTTGGCTTGGACATCTTGCGTCTAATAAAGTTGAAACTTTGTTTGAAGATCAACTTGAATAAAATCACTCGGATCATTTAAAGTGAAGTTTGTTTCCTGTAAAAAATGAGAAACAAATTAACTATAAATAGAATAATATGAGGTACCACAATGTATAAAATCTCTTTTGTATGAGTCTTTTGGCTCTGGAAAGAGCAGGTGTGGTCTCAATGTTTAGAACAGAATACTCTTGAGTATATTATTCGAAACGTTGAGACCTCCACGTACTGCATCTCTTTGGTACTCCTTGCCTGGTGGATGTTCTCCCCCCCCCCATCCTACAATCTGGACTGTTTTAAGAGGAATATCAATTCCTGCCTCCAGCTCTCCTGAGTTATTTTCATGTTTAGTCATTTTCTTCGTGTCACCCCTTACCTAGAGTGGCTTTTAGAGTATGCTTGTTTGGGGGAAACTTGCATAACAATTTTGTTTTAAAAGACCACACCGACTCTTTTCAGAACCAACACTCTACTCCTCCAAAAGAGATTTTTAACATGGTTGAACATGTAGGTTTACTATTTATAGTTAATTCTTCTCTTGCCATCCATGATGTCTGAATATTAAATAACCTGTTTAATAGATAAGACGGGTCAGTCAAGAGGTAATTCATTTAAATGTTTTTCTTAATTAATTGTGTTTGAACAGGTGCGAGAGATGGCAGTGAGCATTGATCCAGCTATGATGGCCGTTGTCTGTGGTTCCTATAGACGAGGGAAGACAACCTGTGGAGATGTGGATGTCCTCGTTACCCATCCCGATGGGAAATCACACCGTGGGGCGCTGGGCAAGATTCTCGATGGTCTGCGGGATAAAGGTTAGTGTTAAATTGTTTCTCATCTAAACTGGTCTCTTGTCTTTATCTGTTAGGATAAAGATAGGTTGTTTTTTACAGAACCAGTTATTTCATTGAATAATCCTGCTGTGGCGTTAGCTTTCAATATCTGTGTTTTGATTGGTCTGGGAGACCTTTGTGTTGATAGTTGGTGTCCCACTTTTTCATCCTTTTCTATAGTTTCAGTGCAGGAAACAATAGACAAGAAAAAGTGAGTGGGACACCTGCTATCATCCTTTAAAGTGTCCCATTGGTGTAAATAATAATAATCAGTTTTTGTGACATTACAAAAACGAGGTGTTCATCTTTACATTCATAATGTGCCTTGTCTGTCATAAATGACACTCCTTTTGCCGAATTATCAAATCTGGTAGAGATTGTTCTAAGAATGGTGTTATGACACTACTGTCTCAGCCCTCTCAGGTTCCCATGGAAACACCTCGGTTAAGAGAATCAATTATAGTAAAGTGCCTTGCTCAAGAACATGAGTGTCATGACATGGAATCTAACTCACACTCATTGATTCAGCCATAAGAACTTGAGTCCGATGCAGCAACTAAACCTGCTCATCCACGACACACAACCATTTGTTGAAACTATTGGAGTGGAAACAATTTAACTCTTCCCAAAACCAATAAAATGTATTATCCCCTTTTAATTTAGGACAATTTGTCCCTTTTCTTTTAGCCTGTTTTCTACCATCACTTTTGTATCACTGAAGAAAAACTGTTTTCTAAATCGATGTGCCAGCAGTGAATTCAACTACCCAGACTGCAATCTGTTTTTGCATCATTGGACAAAACCATCAGACAAGCGAACCATATAATATAGTTATAAACCATAACAGTTAACAATACATTTACAATCGACCGCAATTTTTTTTATTTGCCCATCTGCAATGCTCAATTGACGTCTGTAGGACACTTTTTTTCTCCGGAATATTAGTTTAGTGAACTGGGCTGGATTTTGATGTACTGTGGATGGATCAATAAATATTGAAATGTTAATGTATGAGGAATACTCATTGTAGCAACTGTACTTATTTTACAACATTAGATACCATTGTTTTGAATGTGGTCTCGTTTTTTACTGTATGCCAGCATTTGAATTACCCTTTTGGTGGGGATATAAACTCAATTAAAACTAAGTTAAATTGAATTGTAACTCCAAGCTGGTCAATTTCATCTATGTTATTGTATGTCAAAAATATGTTTCAAGAAACACAGTGTAAAGCATGACACAGGGTGCAAGGTGCAAACCCACTATTTTTTGTGATGCACCAAACCTCAATAATATTTGTCAGACCCTCATGTAAATGTTCTGTAAATGACAGATTTTCGAGCCGTTACTGTATGGCAATGAACCAAAACTATCAACTGAAATACAACAGCGCCTGAGGCAGGCACCCACACAGAAAACATCAAAGAACCTGTCTCTCAGCTTATCACCTGTTCACCAAAACATGGAAGGAGAAATAAGCTCAGCTATACAGTAGTTGCCAGGGACATCTGGTGCTTCCAACTGATCATGAGGGATAATCAGGAAAGGGAAAATCCTAACATGATTTCAACCTCAGTCGACTAAAGAGAGGGGGACCTTTAGGAGTATTGACAGGGTCTAATCAATGTATTGTGGTTTTGTTGGCTCCAAACTTTGGGTACTAGTGGGGTAGACCAGTACCTTTGTCCCTTTTTGTTTACACCGTAGAGCCCCTTTATTTCAAGATGGCCACTTGTGCAGGCGTGTTAGGCCCTACTGTTTTTACTTTGGGTGGGCATAGTTTACATGGTCATGGACATGATACCTCATCAAATCAAGCAGATATCACTGCATGAACAAAGTTAATTTAAGAGGTTGTGAGATTTCTTAACATTTCAATCATTTATTAAACATTAGTCATGGGTTACCGTGACTGTTTTGTGGTGTATACCCACAAAGAGATGCTCATATTGTGGGGTTGTGAAAGTGCACTAAGTGATTTTGTGAGCTCAAAATACAGACCTTATATATAATTTCTTCCTTCCTTATTTTGTTCTCATGTCCCTTTGAAGGGGCCATATATATAATACCTGATGTTCATGTGAAGACGAATGCCTCTGATTAGTCCTACAAATCATGTTTGATGTCCCAACTGTACTCTTTCATTATTAGCCATTTTCTAAAATGTTTGAGTGCGTCAGTGAAAAGCTATGAGCTATATGTGTGACATGTACATGCAATTTGATCAAGACAAATACACCATGCCAGGGATTTATGTCATTAGAGCCAATAGCATTTAGTCATTTATCATCATCTGCAGAAATCAAATCCACTCTTCTGTCCGTTTTGATTCAATACCGGAGTTTTCTCATTATTGGTTAGAGAAGAGATGTCCTCTTGTTACCATGGTAACAATCTCACACCATCCGTTTCCTCTGATGTATGGATGAGCATAAAGTCGTTGATAGACGCGAAACACAGTATCGATGACGGATTTATGCTGCTAGAAGTTACAGTAAAGTGCATCTAAAGTTGTAGTTCTGGAATGATGCAGGTTTAGTGACTAGTACAGGAGGATAAACTTCAAACCTTTGTCAAGAGTTCAGACTTTTGTTAATGCCCGCAGGTGAAAAACTTGTTATTTTCTTGAGTTTAAAAGGAATTTTGCTAAATTATTTTCTTCTTAAAAGCACCGTGGATATAATCTCAGAAGCATGCTTGAAATATGTAACTCGATGGCCCGAAAGAAACCATTGGATGGAAGTAATAAAGGCATTGGTCACTATTGGTGATTACTCAAAATAATTGTTAGCATAACAACCTACATTAAAGAAAAGTGGAGAGCTGTTGATAGAAGAAACATTGTGAGAAAAGGCTCCCTCTGAAGAAAGAGGTAATTCCTCAAATATTAAAAGACTTCAGGCCTGAAACCTTTTTTTGAAAGCACACAAGTTTGTGCAACAAGGTGTTTTTTCCCTTAAAACTTCGATGACCAAATGAGTCAAAATTTTCAAAGACTTGTTATTTTATGTTGGGAGACACCAGTTGAGAAAAATGGTCTTTGACAATTACCAAACGTGTCCAATGGCTTTAAAACGGTTTCAGACTTGCTTTGTGGTGTTCAGCCTTTGTGCACGTAATTGGTTTGCGTAGAAAACCCCAGTGGCTTAAAATTAAAGCCTTATGATGCAGTGCATTATGTATCAATGGGAAATGCCTACATCGCGTACCTAGAAGACACGGATCTCATGTCTGCTTTAATTAATAACCCATCAATTCATTAGCGAAAAGTAAGTTTAGTATGAACTGACTCTAAAAGCCTGCCTATGCTTTTTCTTCTTTGATTACTGAAGTTAATTTGCAAAACTGTCCAACGCTGCAGTCATTAGCAGATGGAATTTTGCCCCTTTCTTTACCACGCAACGTTGTTGATTGGTGTGCTTTTAATGTAAATACATGTAGTTTATACATCGTGGTGGTCTGATTCCCCGTACTGGTTGAATAAAAATTATAACTTTACAAATTTATCATCGACATGAAGGGATCGGGTTTCTCTTTGATGTAACTCTTCTGTGAAAGGAATTACTAATTTCTTCCTCGGCGAGGTAACATTTTTTAGCATAAACAATTTGTAATTGTATTACTTAGAACCGGAAGTCCAGATAAACATTGGAAGATATTAAAATGTATATTTACGAAAGAAATTTAATTTTAAATTTTAATTTCAGAAACGTCTAACTCCACACCCACATGTGCTCTCGTGTGGAGGCTTGTGCACTTTAATTACAACAAATTACAATTAGTAATAATTGTAACCCAACGCATGGCATAAACATCCTCTGTTTTAGGAAAAATGGTCGGCAGTAAAGCAATTCTCATACTTGCAATTCGTCTTCAATCACCATAAGTTATGTTTGGATAGAATGAGTCCTTGTTTTTTATATTGTGCCGTAATCCACTCCGGTTTACTTTGAATTATTCCCGAAAGTGGCGTCAAAATAACCGGCTTCTGTGATGCCAGTTTCTTCGAATTTCTAGAGTGTCATTCAGGAAGCGAGCGTCTTGAGCAACCTCCAGGTATCTTAAGATGTATCATTGTCCGCTGTAATTGGCTTGCTAAGAAAACCCCTAAGGCTATAAAGCATGTATGGTGAATCAAGGAGGAAACACGCACATCTTGTACCCAGAAGACGGGGCTAGGAGGCGATTTGTGGCGAAGGTTTAATGGACTTCTGACGTACTGTGGAGTAGGAAGTATCTACCTGGGAAAACTGCTTTGAACCTAAAAGGTTTTAACTTATAGTGAAACAACCATGGATTATTCTGATGGGAGGTCGTCACGTTAGAATCTTCGCTGTAGCAACTACTTTGAGATGAAGCGAGTGGGGATGCGAATCCCCCGGAGCACTGCGTTTTATTACCCCGTGCTCCTAAGAGTGGCGAGACGGGCATAGATGCACTGTGACCTTTGAATGCCGTTCTCGGTTACAGTCATTCTGAGCACTTTCTTTGAAGTCAAACATTCAAAAGTCGCATTCACCACATAAAGAAGAAAAAACATTCCGTGGAATACTTTTCAGTTCGTAAACATCTTTAAAATAAAAAGAGAAAGCAAACGATTACCAAATATATTGCAAATCAAAACGAATTTCACTGTTGTTTTTTACAAGTGACAATAAAACATTATTCTATTCTATTCTATATTTGATTATAGTTTCGGTCTGAACACTCACTTACTAGATTAAGGTTCATCATACACCAGTCCTCCAGAGAAATATGTCCTTCACTTAAAATACTGTCAACGTTAAAAAGACAGCCTTATAATAGATCTAACATCTATTATATCGTTGCGGTACCCGCTGCCAAAACATAAGATTCGAACTGCCTCTAGCTACCGGGCAACCTCGGTAGTCTAGTTGGCACGACACTGTTCTAGAATTACAAGGGTCGTGGGTTCGAATCCCACCCGAGTAACATGCCTGTGATATTTTTTTCACAGGACTCGGGGAAAGTACTGAGTATACAGTGCTAACACACATCGGTGTATGGGTACAAACCAAAATTTATAAGATAGCCTCTTTGAATCACAAGCAATGCTCATTTCAGTTGCTGCATTTGAAATAAATACCTCTACAAACACTGACTGGAACGTAAACCTTTTTTCGTTTGTTTGATGGAGTGTTTTGTGTTGTTTTCTACTAACAACATGACCAACGGATTGGATGAATATGTTCACATTGGGTAATTATTTAAACCAGTAAATTTGGCATAAAAAATCAAACCTTAAAGAACCAACCCTTTAACAGTTATACCTTCCCCTTTAAGGCATTTTAATCACGCAGTCTAAAAAACTCTAAAGAATGTCACGTGACTTGGGTTGACGTTGAAGGGTGAAAATTAGTGTCGGATCCACGTCACACGCGCGGCAACCAACCTCAGGCAACCTGTCCAATAAGAACATTCGTTCACGTTGCATATCCCCCATTATTTTCCTGGGGATAAACACAAATCCCATTGAGGACCATTTGATTTTTCTCTCATCCCATGTTTGAGTATTTCTGGGGGTTTAGTAAGTTAAAACTAGAAGAGATAGTGCATCTGTGGTTGCCCCACGAGGCAATTTATGCGGCAACCTGTTCCAGGCAGTCTCCGAGTATAAGAACACTCGGTCATGTTTTCAGTTTTCTCGTTTATTTCTTGGGGATAGTAAGTTAAAACCAGAAGAAAGTATATATTTTGCCTGCGAAGTGTTCCTTTTGCACGTTTAGTGAATCTGGTTGGCCCACGAGGCAATTTACGCGCAACTTTACCAGGCAGTCTCAAAAAAGTACATTCATTGTGTTTCAGTTTTCTCATTTTTTTCTTGGGGATAGTAAGGTACACCTGTAGAATAATGTCTCTTGTGCCGCTGAAGTGTTCCTTTTGCAAGTAAGTGTCTGATGGTTGCCCCTTGTGGCAATTCACGCGGCAACCAGTTCCAGCCTATCTCCAAATAAGAATATTAATTGTGTTTCAGTTTCTCATGTTTTTCCCTGGTCACGTAGCAAATTTACAGCTATAAGAATATCTCTTGTGCAGTAGAAGCGTTCATTTTACCATGTAGTGTAGCTGGTTGCCTCCAAGATGCTTGAGCGTATTATTTGACGTCACAAGCCCGCAACGAATAATTCGCTCAGTTGCGAAATGATTATAGTTGTCCAGTTAAATACGCATTTGCATTCGCATGAGTGAACCAGGCTTAAGTAAATATTAATTAATTCTGCCAGAACCAACGAACTTATTAAGGAAGGAGTAGTTGGCTCGAGAACGTTCAACCATGGAAACAGTGGTCATGGACTCATGGCAAATTATATTTTATAAACAAATGATGACGGACAATATTGAATATCGAATATTAGGATTATGAATATTTTCACCGACATTATTTAGTCGCGTCTACAGGAAGGCAGTATTTCATAACAAAGGTTGTTTGTTGGGGGCAAGCTTGCTTGGGGGCGAGATGACCGGCTTCCGATAGAACCAACCAGTACCATGGAGGTCCATGCTACGGTACCCTGGCACAGACAGACACCGTGGATGGTTTCCCATCGCGGATGTTTTCCCCCAAGATAAATGCTCATAAAGCTGAATGAGAATACGTTTGTGGTGGGACATTGATATCGACAATGATAACATACGTTACATATTTGGATATTGTTGAATATTGTTGAAGTAATAAATGTTGGTACCTCTAAGCCCCACCCTTTAACCTTTTAACCGTTAACTATCACAGTCAACCTTTGATTATAATTGACTGCTGAACTAGTGCCACATCAACAAAATATTCGTCAACAGTTGTCTGTTTTTGCTCAAGTGTTTAGCTATAAAAAATTAGCTAACAGAATCGACTCCAAGCCGAGCCTATAGACCAACAAGCTCTGCCCGTATTCAAACTACAACAAACATTCCTTGTGTCACAATATTTCAATCAGAAGGTCACAAACCATATTGAAAACCTCCACAATTTGCCGCATTGTTACACACTTGCTTCGTTCAATGTCGTATGCTTCACAACGATTTGGATTATTCTTTTACCACGTATCAGATGTCTGAGAGACCAACAGTGTTTAAGGATGTTAAATATTCATAAATAAACAACAACAATCTGACCAACATATTTTTGCCCCGTTAAAGCCATTGGACACTTTCGGTAAACGTCGAAGGCCCACACTTCGTGTATCACAACTTCTATATAAAATAACAAACCTGTGAAAATTTAGGCTCAATCAGTCATCGGAGTCGGGAGAAAATAACGGGAAAACCCACCCTTGTTTCCGCACGTTTCGCCGTGTCATGACATGTGTTTAAAATAAATCCGTAATTCTCGTTAACGAGAATTGATATTGTTTTAATGTTTTCTCAAAAAGTAAAGCATTTCATGGAATAATATTTCAAGAGAAGTCTTTCACCATTACCTTCTGTAAACCCTGTAAGTTATTTGTAAATCTGTGAACTTTTTTTCCTGTAGCGAATAATGTCCAATGGCTTAAAACACTAAACAGAAAAGTTAGTTGTGGTAATAAAATTATTATAAACAATATTGGTAACAATCAAATAGAGGAGAAAGAAGACGTAAAATGTCAATTGTCCCGACGTTTGAAGTTAGTTGTACTTGCGAGAAATTTGTTATGCCTTCGTTCGTTCTTTCGAAATAAGCCCATGCAAACATGAACTATTGACCAAAATTTAACAGATGTTTTCTTGAAAGTGCGACCACAACAATATTTTGATGAATTGTTTTGCATAATAAAATGTGTGATAAAAAAATCGAAATAGAACCACACTTCCGGTAATCAGTCTATCGTGCTACCGCAGAGATGCCATTAACACAGCTCCAAGAAATTCTAAATTGATGATACACAGGAACATAAACTTGATAAATGTACACTGTGGTGATAACCCATCGCGTTGCCTTGGATCGGACGAGTTGGTCTATAAAATGCGTTTGTAACCTTTTGTTATAAAATGCATTTGGTTGGAAAGATGTTGATAAAATACAATGATCCACACGAACATGCCTCCAAATTGCACGGTTTTCTTTTTACCTCGTCGACAAACACGGTCGGCCATTTATGGGAGTCAAAATTTTGACTCTCATAAATGGCCGACCGTGTTAGTTCGCAGAGTAAAAGGAAAACCACGCCATTTGGAGGCAAATTTGTGTGTATCAGTGTATTCTACTTTTAAAACATCTTTCCAACCATATGCATTTTATAACAAACAGTTTACTAAGAACGATTTTTATAGACCTACTCGTCCGATCCAATGCAACGTGTTCCTTTAAAATGGGGTTCAGGTGTATACATTCTGAGTAAATTCCACGCGCAAGGTCCATTGCATTGAATAGCGTAAAGGAAAGGTGTATACGTTTGGTAATTACTTTTAAAATGAACGACAATATAGCATAAAGCATTTTGAGAAATAGTTCACTTCGCTTACAAAAAATGCTTACATTATTATTAGTAGTATTTACCAGTCAAAATGCTGTACGATTTGGTTGGTTACTGTGTTTACCTCTGCTCCCTTTCTTACTTTCAATAATAATAATAATAAAGGAACATTTATAAAGCGCCTTATGCAAAGCCTCAAAGCGCTTTACACAAATCTAAAAATCAGCTACATAATAAAATACAAAGAGAAAACACTCATAAAATCTTACAACAAGCAGATAAGCAAATAACATACTAACAACAACTAGCAAAGCAAAAGTGCAAACTATTTTCTTTTTAGCAACTCTGATGTTATCTGCTTGTTTATATAAAAAAAAACGCGCACAAAAAACTCCTTTGACACCAAAGTTGCATAAAGCATGACGCATCACTGCGTGCATGATTGATAGAACTAGTTACTTCGTCCACTGCGCAACAATGATATCTTAATATCATATTCATCTAATATTTTATAAGTCAATATTGATTGTGTAACGATCACGGGTATTGTACACAATCTACTGTCGTCATCGCTTAGGTATGAATCAAATCGCAACAAAAAGAACGATTTGTTGTCAATATGATATTGTTATTTGATATAGCAATATAATGTTGCAATATTGATGTGACCAAATCTCTTACGTCATTGGGGATTATAGCATTGTGGAGCCGCAGCAGCATACGGTAATTGGGCATTTTCGAAAACACGAAAGCTTCTGCTGCTTCATTTATGTCCCGTTCCGAAGGTGTACAGTTTCGGTTGCCAAGACCGTGGTTTCGAAAACTGCATTTATATCGTCAGTCATTTTAAATAATGCACACTGTCTGTATGGGACTTCAAACGGACTATGCCGATTATATAATCTTGTTTTCGAAAAGGCTTATTAAATGACAGATCAGTAGTCTAATGATATAGATTTCTTTGTATCTCTCTTTAAATCTAGTCGATGTAAACCAATAACCATTGTGAAAGTGTTTTGTCTCGCTTTGTTAAAAAAAAAAAAACAATGTTCACTGAGTTCACTGTGCGATACTTTCAGACCACTACCAAGACAAGTGCAGCTAATTGTATAAAGGGTATTGATCTCCATTGATGGTAGAGATCAATGCGTCTTAACAATGCGAGTTGTTCTCCCCAAGCCACCTACAAGGACACCATGAGCAGGGTTCTTGGCTTGGACTCTGTAGGGCCGTGGAAAACACGAGTTTGCCTTAAAAACGAGTGGAGCCTGAACCTAAAGCCCAAGCTCACATCGTGGTTTCGAAAATGCCAAATGGGTGAAAGGTTTTGACTTTGATTGTGTCTGGCTAATTTGTCGAAGTATGTCATCATTGTAATCTGTGACTTTGTTTGGTTAATGGGGTACGAGTTCACCATGGGACCGAAAGAACAGCCCTTTGAGTGAGTGTTAAAGTCATTAGTATGTGCTTTTACCTTTTGGTATGAGCAAAGGCAGTACACAATTTCGTCACTTTGTCATTTTGTTTTTTTTCTTTTTTAAAGACATTGTACATGTACACTATATTGGTTATTGTCGAAGACCAGACTTTTCACTTGCTGTATTTAAACATTTTTATGCACAAAATAACAAAATAAATGTGAAAATTTGACCTTAATTGGTCATCGAAGTTGCGAGATGAAAGAAAAAACACCCTTGTCATACGAACTTGTGTGCTTCCAGATGCTTGATTTCGAGAGCTCAAATTCTAAATCTGAGGTCTCGAAATCAAATTTGTGGAAAATTACTTCTTTCTTGAAAACTACGTCACTTCAGAGGCCGAGGGAGCTGTTTCTCACAATGTTTTATACTATCAACCTCTCCCCATTACTCGTTACCAAGTAACGTTTTATGCTAATAATGATTTTAAGTAATTACTGATAACGAGTATGTGCCTTCTCCATGGTGCCTTCGAATATATCCTCCCACTCGCATATAAACCTTTGGTAAAGGGTATAGGGTTCTGACTTAAAGGGGCAAGGGGCCAATTGGGTGTGTTCTTAATCAAGGGTTGTTTCAAATAATTATATTGATAATTTCTTGTGAAACAATCTGCGGATTAAATCGGTTGAGTTCGTGAGTTTTCATTTTAAAATAAGATGATTTTATTTAGTTAAAAAAATAATTCACGAAGCGTTGATTCCAAAGAGTCTGATAGTTATAACTATTTTTCGAATTTAGAATTGGCCATTTTTCAATCTGAAACTATTTATTTACGAGAGGTACAAGTAATATGGTAGCTGTAGTTTGTCCTGTCCGAACTATTTTAATCGACTTGAAGATCCGAGTGCAGATTCGCTCAGATGTCACATTGTTTTATGAAATAACAAATACATTAAGTGAGGCCATTAGAGAACAGGTGCAGAAAATAAAATTAAATGTTTAATATGAAAATTCAACATTGCTATACATTTCAGGAATTCCATACAGGCTCTTATAGTGAAAGTCATTTTAAACATTCCTTTCCGCTTGTCACGGCGTGTAGGATGTGGATATAATGGATATTATGTATTTGGGTGCGGTACACAGGTTCGTTGCCGATACGCCCTGTTTAATTCTACCAGAAAGAAAGACACAGTTAAGATTTAGGGAAAACAAATATTGGAACAACAAATATTGGCAATCCGATAGCTCACTGACTAATGACAAGGTCATACCAGCACCAGTCCGACACTGAGAAATAAAATCCTTTGCCTTCGAGCAAGATTCTGCTAGGGTCGAAACGTCAGGCCATTAACTATTTTTTGCAGAAATAATATCCGTCTGAAATACCACTGTCGAGAAAATAGCACTTTATAGCTCATAATCTCCTCACATTGCCCTGTTGTTGATTTTAATTTAAGTAATCAAAATAAGAACATTGTTGACGTTCTTAAAATCCCCGCAGACAGATAAACCGTTTCCCGTTATTTCCATGTATAATGACCTTCTCAATTATTAATGACTTTATCTTTTAAAAACTTAATTTTATAATGACCATTTGAACTTGTTAAAAAAGCTCATTTATAATGACCACTTAAATTAATGAACTTGTAAAAACTAAACACTGCGTACAAGTGTGTAACTGCGTTTGCTTCTTATATTTTGTTTTAAAAGGTACCTCTGGTTAAAATTTGTAACCATGATCTTTAACAGTCAAGAAAGCGTGAAAAAGTTCACTTGTTGCAACAAGTTTTTGAAACTGTTATGATTACGTATGACTGTTGTCACGTGTGTAGCGAAGGTAGCCGGCTAGAGTACCGTAATAATCTCAAATTTGGAGTCCCTCAGTATGTCTGAGTCACTGGGTATTGACGTCATAATTGACTTGATTGGTAACAGTATAATGGACTTCGCCGCTTGACACAGCGTGTCGCCTGATGGGTCCCCTGCAGGGTACCAGTTATCGATCTGATTATGCATGCGATGGTGCAATGTGTAGTAGGCCTATAAAAGCACGGGAAGTCGGTGGCACTGCATTACATTACTACATTTACTGTTAACTGCATTGGTTGTTGGAAGAAGAGATAGAGAGCAGTTCAAGAACAAACGTCTGTGTGAAACTTATCAACATTTCAAAGGCTTTTCGAGAAAAGCGACAACTTGATAACTGATTGATACTACTGCTACATTTATGCTAACATTACCCTCAATCATAATGAGTGCATTCCGTGTTGGATCCACCGAGCCCCGTTCACCCCGCCAGCGTGCACGCCGTAACGCCATGGGTGATGTGACGGTCGGCATATCGGCCGACCAACTCCGCAGCCTTGAGGCGACGGTCCAGACATACATGCCGGACTTCTTCAATCCAGCCCGGGCCGAGGCTACCGGAGAAGAGGGAAGCCAGAGGAGGAACGCCGTGGGTAACCTGTGCGAGGAGCTTTCTTCCAGCGATCTCCAGCATCTTGAGGAGATGGTTCAAACCCATCAAATCGGGAACACTCATCACTATCATTCATCATCATCATACCATGATGATAGCTCGTCGGGAGACGGGGAAGAATCTTGTTCCTCCCCGTCGGCTACAGGGCTAGCCTACAGCAGCCACCGCCGTAACGCCCTAGCCAACGCCCTGGTTGACCTTGATGATGAGACACTAAGGGCCCTTCAGTCACTTCATCACTGCAGCAGGAATGGCTACTCAGCTAGAGTGTGGAACATCGACAACCGCAGAATCTGAACTATATGCTTTGGAATTGGATATGCAAGCTGTCATCTCTGAAGAAGAAAAAAAAAAACGAACAATGAACTCAATGCATTCTATTCTCTACACGACATCACAGCATCTGTAAACATTACTATCATTAAAACACAGAGACCTTATTTTGCAAAAACTTCGGTGTAAAAAAGGATTTTCTATGGACTAAAGGCCATGTCACGCAGGACTCTTTTTCTTCAGGCAACTTCATGCCCAAGTAACACTTGGTCAGCACAACATACTTATTGATGTAACTGACTATCCCTGCAGAAAAAAAGGGAGAAAACAGAAATGTGAATGAGTTTTCTTCTTGGATATTGCCTGGCTCCTTGTGACACGGTCTACATGTTTCCCATCGCTAGCAACGCAACCCTGGACTTGAAAAGAAATCTGTCTCGATTGTTCCCATTATCCCACCAACAATGAGAGACACAGTTTGGGTTACCATGGTGATATCTGTCGTCATCAACATTGTCTCTGGTTTTGGTTGTTTAGGTTGTTGTTATTGTTGTTGTAAACCCACAATGTCGCTGTTCATTCATTGCCATTACTTTCACTTCACAGCGTAATAACATTTTTTTCTTCTCTCTTTTCAACTCATGGGAAAGAATGTCAAGGTCATGTATGACGAACTTTCCCTGAATCTGCTGGTTCCATATCATGACCATATTTGACAACGCTTTGAAAGCCATTGTATCCCATAAAACTTCTGTCAACTTGCTATTTATTGTATTTTGTAATGCTTATGATTTGTTAAACAATCTGTTCTTAATGTGCCAAATGGCTGAATGAAACTGCCAAACATTTTGTGGAAATAGTTAAGGGCCTTTTTTCAGAACTGGGTCTAATTTAATAAAAGCTGCTTTCAATTAAAATTATTTGTACATAAGCAGCTCTATTAAATTAAGCCCTGTTACCAAATAACTGAAAAGACATATCGTAATAGAGAAGTAACTGCCCAAAACTTGTTATTTATTCCCCCTAATTTCTTGTCAACATCTATTTTATATAACACAGTTGTTGTGTTTGTTTCTTTTTAAAGATGTTATGTATTCATGCATGTGGCTGGACCTCATGCTTTAAACTATTTTGAAACTATTTCTGATGCTATTTTGTTTGTCCTGGATATCTTATAAATATAATGTTTATTACCAGAGGAATATCTCATAGACTATTATTTCCCCCATTTTGGTAAAAATAACAAGTCAAAACGTGTAAAGTCTTAAACACTAAATCAACTCCATTCCAAATCCCTTTTTATAGTGAAACTGGGGGGTTGTAACTCCTTGCTACTATTGTATAATAACTTATTTATAATCTTTGTTTAACTGCTGAAATAAACATTTGCATCATTTGGTATTTTTGAAATAAAATAAGAACTATAACATGAATTGAACTATGTTTCCATTTTTATCCTTCTTTTTATCATTTTTCAGTCGACTTTCTCTCCCCCCCCCCCCCCTCTCTCGTTGAAAAGAGTTTTCTGGGACTGGCCAAATTACCTCTTTAAAACAGAAATATATAGAAGAGTTTGCGGTAACACCATGTAATGATCTCTAAATAAGTTGGGGTGGTTCTGAAAAGAACCGTTGGTTTAACTCGACGTTTCGATCAGTATGCTCTGATCGTCAGCATTCTCCAGAAGACGATCAGAGCATACTGATCGAAACGTCGAGTTAAACCAACGGTTCTTTTCAGAACCACCTCAACTCATTTAGAGATCATTACATGGTGTTACCGCAAACTCTTCTATATCTTATCTCCACCATGCAAAGTTTCAAATCCTACAAAACAGAAATGTTGTTATAAGAAGATATCAAACCAAAGAAAGACAGAGAAGAAATGTGATTCTGGACTTTTCAGAATGTAATCGTTTTAAGCAGAACGTGCTCTTTATAATCAGGGTTGATAGTATACAGTGGATTAGACTAAAGGTCGTCTAAAGAGTTCAAATATCATGGTGTTCTATGCCCTTGAAATTCTCGGTTTGATATTAAAGTAACACGTTGCCTTGGATCGGTCGAGTTGGTCTTTGAAAAGCGTTTGTAACCGTTTGTTATAAAATGCATATGATTAGAAAGATATTTGAAAAGTATACTATAATGATCCACACAAGTATCACTCGAAACTGCGTGGTTTTCCTTTTACCTCGTCAACAAACACGGTCGGCCATTTATGGGAGTCACATTTTTGACTCCCATAAATGGCCAACCGTGTTAGTTCGCAAAGTAAAAGGAAAACCACGCAATTTCGAGGCAAATGTGTGTGGATCATTATATTCTACTTTTAAAACATCTTTCTACCCATATGCATTTTATAACAATCGGTTACAAACGCTTTGCAAAGACCAACTCGTTCGATCCAAGGCAACGTGTTCCTTTAATTTGCTGGATCTTGACCGCATTCTTCTATACAAAAGTGCTCTTTATGATTAGACTATGGTCGTCCAAATATTTTCAGTGTCGGCTTACATCATGGTGTTTCATTCACTATGCCCTTGAAATTCTTGTTTGATATCAATTTAATGGTTCTTGACTGAAATCTTCACTGCCTGTACCAGTTCAACAGGCGACCAAGGATTTGAAAAAACTCTCTTCCAACACCATTACCCGGTGAATCGTGTGCGGGGCTGTCTGTAGATCCACTCAAAATGAAGCATTGGTTGAAGAAATGACGTGTTCCTCTTTGGTCGTATTCGAATTGGCAACTCTGGCTGCGGCTGTTGCTAAGGGTGTGACTTAAGGAAGATGATGCTTCAATGCTTATTTCCATGGGTAAATACTTAGGGAAATACAATAAAGTACCTTAGGGAAATACCATTTGGGACATACATGCTTTTACATAAGAAAATACATGTACTGTAGCTGTAACAATGTTTTTGCCATGGTATTTTGCCTATGGTATTTCCCTAAGTATTTACCCATGGAAATTAATTAGTATGTCTTCGTTGACCCCGTTAGCCGTTTCCAAGGTCAGTTTCAGGTTTGTGATGCGCTCATTTTCCAGCAGATAGAACCCGATCCAAGTCTTCTTTCTTTAGGTGGGTGATACCCTTCCAGTTTGAATTTTGTCGACATCCTTTAACATCAAATGACGTCACATTTCAACATGGGGTATAATTATGTGTGGAATGTTGTCATTAGAGTAGGCTAGAGGTCAAAAGAACGTTGCTCATTATTTTGTACAATGCGTACAAAGCTGTGCGTTTCACATTGGTGCATCATCCCATTGTTACTAAGATGACGGCGTTATGACGTCAGCAAATAAAGTCCATTGCCAATGTATTACCTCACTCTCAGTATTACGGCGTTGACACTCAATCATGTGAACGTCGATTTCGAAAGCAACGCAAAAACACATGACACAACATGGTATCAGTTTAGTTTGATCTGCCTTTGTCCGTTAACAGAAATGATACACTTTTTATCGGGGTTTTTGACCACACTCAGACTTCGGAACTAATAACTTTTTTGGCCTACGACCTTTGCTAATATCAGCTGATATTGAAGTGCGTGATATGATGACGTTTGTGGTTATTTGCAGTATAGAGTCAAGGGAAGCAGTGTAAAGCTGAAACTCAATGAAATGTTACATCTTGGTTGGCATCTATACAAGCGACAGGGTTAACTGTCCTACATAATATCGCGTTTATCGCTATAGTGTTTTGGGAATTTAAGGTGAGAATTAACACATCCAAAAGGTCACTGTTTTTGTTTTCATTGACGAGATTGACGCCAGAGGTCAGGGGTTAGAATCTCACCGTGTAATGCCTGTGATTTTCCACAGAGCTTGGGGAAGTACTGAGTATACAGACGTGCTAATACACATTGGTATATGGGTAAAACCAAAATTAGTAATATTTATACCTGATGCAACATTTTCATCTATTAAGTTGGCTTTGTGATTTCTTCCATTCTTTTCAAATCTCTGGTCCCTGGTTCGAATCCTATATTTGAGTCCCAGATAAAGTTCTTACATAATGTGGATTTACACACAGTCATTGTCTGATTGCGTATAGGTGTCCAAAGCCAATTAGTGACGCAGCAATAATTTATGTTGAGTCACACTGCGTATAAAAAAAGTTATGTGACATCGCATTAATTTATGTTATGCCATTCAATATATCACTTGACTGCTTCTGTTGCTCTTGATATACATGTTTATGTGTTGTGCTGTCATTTAGCCTTCGAGAAAGACTCTGCTAAAGTCGAAACGTCAGGCCGATAAATATTTTTTGCATTTGCTTCATGATTGGTCCTTTTGGTTGGTAGTTTGCAACAGCTAATTCTAATTTGCCATTCAATTTACGAAGTGGCAACACCTTTTATTTTAATTGACTATAAATCATTCAAAAGCTGCGTAAACAAGCTAAGGCGTTTCTTCTCAACCGCAATAATGTACACGTAATCATTTCTTATGTTGTTTATAGCAGCATGATATTGGTTTACTACGGTTGACTTCATCAGCTTGTATTCTGTATTGAAAAAACCTCTCATCGTAATGAAATGTTGCCATTGCACGCCAACCGAATCCTTTAGGGATCCGTTATGACTTGGTTACGCTTGATGTGTAATGAGGAAACGTCTTTCCTTAATGAATGCGAGACGCGAGACTTCAATACACTGGTCATAAGGTCTCTGGTGTGACTTCGCTGAGCTGTTTGATAACGGTAACCAGGGGAACCAAGACGTAAATCTCAAGAGGCAAAGCCTTAGGAAAAACATTGTCCATTTTGTGGACTCTTCAGGATCACATTGCAGACTTTTCCTGGCCAAAGCTATACGTTCTAGCCAGACTAAACCCGTTTTACGATTAGTTTAGGACGAGTTCGGACGTTTTGTTAACGATTTTGCTTTGACTCAGCCTGTCGTGTGATGAGCAAAATAAGGCCGAGTTGAAAGAAAGAGTACTACTAACTTCATGACTTCAGGTAGTCATCTATCTTTATAAAAGCAAACGAAAAGTGATGGAGTCAATATCCGTCACTGACCGATACCTGAGGAAGACCGAGACATCGATTTAGACCTCCGACATGATCATCCCAAACGAATATAAGCCCTGATTCGGGACATAACCTGCCTGGCTTTTCTTATGGCCTTTCACAAAATCAAAAATTATTGGAAACATAAATTAGTTGTGCAACAAGCTCTGCTTGATCAAATTGACTGGGCGAGGCTGACGATGATGTGACGCACGTCAATGGCAAGTTGAACGTCGCAATTAAAGTGTTATACGCACGGTATCCTCCACCCTTTAATTTGTATGTCAGTCGAGCTGGCTCATATTACCCAATTTGGCATTATATTTCAGTCCTACTGGTCTCACGATGAAAGACGTCTTGTCGAGGACCACCATTGGTAATTGTCAAAGACCAGTACTCTCACTTGGCGATCCCAACAAATGCATTAAATAACAAACTTGGGGAAATTAGGACTCAATTGTACGAAGTTGCAAGAAAATATTGAAAGAAAAACACCCTTGTTACACAAATTTGTGTGTTTTCAGACGCATAATAGAGAGAAGCTTCAGGTCTGAAGTCTTTCTCTGATTCAAGCATTTTAGTGAGATTTTGTTTCCCCCCTCTCTCTAAAAAGCTACGTCACTTCAGAGGGAACCGTTTCTCCCAATGTTTTGTACCATGCACGACATTGCTCGTTACAAAAAGGTTCGATGTTAATAAATATTTTGAGAAATTTCCAATCGTGTCCAGTGCCTTTGAGCCCGCTTGCTAACGGTCATCCCGCCGAAGCCCACGCTGCACACGATGATGACATTTGATAAACATTTTGATGGCATTTAATATTATTATGTAAAGGAGCCAACGAAGCTGAGGAAGTTTATATTTTCATTCTTGGATATGTCAAGATTATAGCAATTAACTTAAATATCGTGTTGTTCCTTGAATGTCCCCAAGAGACCCAGTAAAACGTAGTTCACGAACCCGTCACTGTGATGCGCGTCTGGACTTTTTCAGAAAAGCTTATTTCGGCATCTTTGTATCAAATCCATCTGGGTTTTGTTTTTTCCAGTTCTATCCGGCAGCTTTTATTTTGCTAAGACATTGAAATGACAAGTTAGGATTTTAAGACATTGTAAAAGTCTTGGTGATCCAACAGGAGACGATAAGTTGTTATGAAACATTGGTCTAATAGGGTAAGGTTTGCTCTATGGTCTAACCATGGTTTAACATATATATCATGCTATGGCTGTACAGCTAATTGAGCTTTATCAGCACATAAAAGTGAAATGCTTTTATGACCGAATTCCTTCCCGACCCGGCCTCTAGCATTAAACAGGATATGTGTTTCTTCCTCGTTGGTAAACACAATGTACACGTATAGGCCATATATCGTGTTATGCCAAGCTAACCTGCCTTGAACCCATCTGCTTTAAACATGTCAAATGTAAGTTTCCGATCAGTTGCGTACCAGGGATTGATTTGCCGAGAGGGTCCGGGTTTTAAGTTTGGAGTGGGGTTCAAAGATTTGGAGGCGGATAAATTGCAATTGGGAGTATACATTACCTTTTTATATTGTATAATTATATTTTTATCGTTGGCAGGGGTCTAGTTTTACACATCTTTTGATGACAGTTTTATACTTTTGTTTTAACCTTGACAGCCCCTGTACAACTTGTAACTATTGTGTATGTCTAAAGATTTAAAATAAATAAATAAATAAGTATTTAGCCATGGTTGTCAAGTTTAACCTTTATCAGCATCATGTGTTTTGTTGTTGGTTGGGGACGTCTTGTTTTGCCCTGGCTAGATACGCCACAGTGTTCGTTAATAACAATATCAATTTTGGGGAATATTGATCTATGTTTAACCACCATTGAGCTGAGTGGTTTTGTACGGTACTTTGCAGCTTCTAACTTTTTCGTAATCATGGATTTAAGAAACCGAAATACACAAACAGACAGACAGACAGACAGACAGACAGACAGACAGACAAACAGACAGACAGACAGACAGACAGACAGACAGACAGACAGACAGACAGACAGACAGACAGACAGACAGACAGACAGACAGACAGACAGACAGACAGACAGACAGACAGACAGACAGACAGACAGACAGACAGACAGACAGACAGACAGACAGACAGACAGACAGACACACAGACAGACAGACAGACAGACAGACAGACAGACAGACACACAGACAGACAGACAGACAGACAGACAGACAGACAGACAGACAGACAGACAGACAGACAGACAGACAGACAGACAGACACACACACACACACACAGACAGACAGACAGACAGACAGACAGACAGACAGACAGACAGACAGACAGACAAACATAGTATACACTTATGGCGGTGGAGCCGTTTTGCTTGCACTGCGGATGGATTTTACGCCTCAGGTTTTTGTTAATAGTTTAATTTGGTAGACTCTGGTTTTAAACGTGACCTGGCAATTCGAATTTATGACTGTGCCGTTATTTAAAAACGAAAACAAACCAATGTGTAGTGTTAGGTTTGAAGTTGTGTATAATAGGATGAGGGTTAGTCATGGGGTTGGGTTATTATAATTATGGTTAGGGATTGGATCCACACAAAAAAGCATGACCAACTAATTATGGGATTTCCATAAAACTTTAATTGTTGTTAGCCTTGTCCACGGCTCGCTATGAATTCACGAACTGCATAGATACTATCTGCACGGTACATAACAGTACTTGATCCGTGGGGTCGAAGCATGGTTTTTCGAGGTTGTAACCTTCGTACAACGAGGCTGTTGCGGCCTCGTTTGTACGAGGTCCAACAACCTCGAAAACCATGCTTCGACCCCACGGTATCAAGTACTGTTACCGTGCAGATAGTATCTATGCGGGTTGTGAATTCAGAGCGGGTATAGGTGCTTGCGTAACGAGTCTCGGACAAGTCTACATTGTTGTTTGTGTACGTTTTGTTTTGTTTGAAACGATAGAGAGTGTAATTTTTTGTCTTCTCCCCAAAACAGTGGTGTACTTTCCCTAGGATGCATAATGATCAGAGGGGTCAACTGTTATATCATATGGCGGAACTTCCTGAAGTCCAGGGACATAGGAGAGTTGTGTTTCCTGAAGTGTGATTTCCCTCTATTGCCCAATGAACGGGACGGTCCTAAAGTCAAGAATGAACTCTCTACAGTCAAATACAAAACGGATTGAGAAATCCAAGGTCCAAGTTCACTCGTATCAACAAATGAACTTTGACAAGGTCTTTGTTATCAAAGAACCTCAAGCAAACAAGGATGTTCATTTATCTCATATAGACAGAGGCAAATAGTTCGTTATACTAAGACGGCAGTGTGAGAAGAACGGACAAATAATGAAATAGATTGACAGAACTTTGTTGACTTTCCGTTGCATTAGTAAGATTCAATTCAAGGATCAGCAACACAAACATGCTTGTTTTTGTTAAGTAAAAATACGTTGACATAATGGTGTTAAAGACACTGGACACTATTGGTAATTGTCCAAGACCAGTCTTCTCACTTTGTGTATCTCAACATATGCTTATAATAACAAACCTGTGAAAATTGGAGCTCAATTGGTCGTCGAAGTTGCGAGATAATAATGAAACTAAAAACAGTCACCCTTGTCTTATGAAGTTGTGTGCTTTCAGATGCTCAATTTCGAGACCCCAAAATATAATTCTGAGGTCTCGAAAACTACGTTACTTCAGAGGGAGCCCTCTCGCAACGTTTAAAACTTTCCACATCTCCCCATTACTCGTTACTAAGTAAGTTTTGATGCTAATAACTATTTTGAGTATAATTACCATTAGTGTCCACTGCCTTTAAACCGTTTACGGCATGATAATAAAACAGAGAACAGAGAACAAAGTTACGGTTTCACCAGTCCCCCAACAACCTGTCCAAGGAAAACGAAGAGTAAGCCTTCGATTTCGAAAAAATGAGAGACTTCGATCGCGAGAGCTGGGAGTGTATTACGCTATCCCCGCAATTCGACTACAACGACAAACATAAACGTCTACAACCAACGCAGTGTGCTTAAATATTGACGGAGACAGATGGATACAACAAAATAAGACGATGACGTAAAACTCGGAACTGAGGTGACGTTTTTGAAAATATGTATCGAGTTTTTTGCTGTGAAGTGATGCAGCGGTTTATAACGTGCGGAACTTGTTGACTTGTATGTCAAGTAAACAACCATTTGAAGTGGCAGAGTGTACAGTTTTGTAACGCTGAGCGTTATGGTGTGAAACTGTTTGTTGGTTCCGATGTGTCATTTTACACACTGGAGAGTTTTTATGGAGTGTTTTGATCAATAAATTATCTTGTAATCAAACTCGAATCTTTGCTTCTCCTTGTGGATCCTTTCTTCTGGTTGGTCAACAGCTGTGCAGTTCGTATTCAACATGACTATTTTGACCAATCACAAGTGAGGATTCTTTTTTGCTGGGATAAATATCGTCGATGTAATTTGTTAACAATTAAATATTTTCGGGGGCTACTACGCGGCGTGTACATTTATCTCACAGTTAGTTTATCGCCGGTTTATAGCTAGGTATTGAGATATAACCATGTTTATTGTCAGTTGTCAAAATGGCAGGGTTTGATTATAATGTTCCAAATGGACCCTTGCGCATCATAATACTGCAGTGTGATATCATCAGATTAGAACAACCATTTAAAACGCAGTGTATGCCCTTGTTCACTTTGGCGGTATTTCCGTTACCATAGCAAGTTGGCAAACTCAAATTAATCAGTGACGTCATTAAAGGAACACGTTGCCTTGGATCGGACGAGTTGGTCAAAACAAAAGCATTTGTAACTGTTTTTTATAAAATGCATATGGTTGGAAAGATGTTTTAAAAGTAGAATACAATGATCCACACAAGTTTGCCTCGAAATTGCGTGGTTTTCCTTCTACTGTGCGAACTAACATGGTCGGCCATTTATGGGAGTCAAAATTTTGACCCCCATAAATGGCCGACGTGTTAGTCGACGAGGTAAAAGGAAAACCGATCCAAGGCAACGTGTTCCTTTAAGCATGTGCCAACGTGTGTACTTACGGCCTACGATCGCAACCGATGGATAGAAGCTGTCTCGACGTTAATTGATCTATCATTCACTAAACACAATGTGTTGAGGGTCTATTCTGAATGAAATTAAATTGGGAAAGGATGAACTGGATACCTGGTGAAAGTTTTTGAAAGTAATGTTTCAAATTTAATGAAAGGATTTGGGTACTTTTTGTAACACAAACCACAATGTCCACAGATTTACATCAAACTTACAAGGTTCGAAGATAATGACAGCAGAACGTGTAGGCCTACCTTAAAATATTAGTTGCTGAGGTGCTGTTGTTTTTTAGAAATTAGTAAAACAATGTCATGAAAATACATTTTTACATGCTAAAATAATGTTCGTCCCATGATCACTGAAACTAAAATTATTTTCATGACATTGTTTTACTAATTTCTCAAAAACTACCTCAGCAAGTAATTATTCCAGGGAAGCTTTCTACCATCATTATCTTCAAACTGTGTAAGTATAATGTAAATCTGTGTTTTTTGTTCCACAAAAAGTTCATAGACCCTTTAAAGTCAACTCAAAAACTGAACTACATGCTGTGCTCATGTTGGACATGGCCATATACATTTCACATAGCTGTTTAAGGCGCTTGATTGGTAATTACTCAAAATAACTGTTAGCATAAAACATAACTTGGTAACGAGCATTGTAGAGCTATTGGTAGTATAAAACATTGTGAGAAACGACTCCCTCTGAAGTAACGTAGTTTTTTAGAAAAGTAGACCCTCACTCAAATACTAAAAATGACTTCAGGCATGGAGCCTTCTGTTAGGCATCTGAAAATACACAAATCTGTGCAACAACGGTGTATTTTCTCTCACTCTTGCAACGTCGATGACCAATTCAAATCAATTCAATTTAATTCAATTCAATTTTATTTGTCCCACCATGTAGGAAATTTTATTTGAATACATGCAATACAGAAAGAAAAATAAATAACACACAATTATAAATAATCTACTAGAAATATCAATTAATCAGAAAACTACATAACTAATAAACCACAATTTAATTATACTGAAAACTACATCTAAGCAGAAAGTAAACAAAGTAGTTAAACACGGTCGAGTCAAAATCTTCACACATTTCTTATTTCATGCATATGTTGGCGATACACCAAGTGAGAATACTGGTCTTTGACAATTACCAAAGGTGTCCAGTGCCTTTAAAGGCAGTGGACACTATATGTAGTTACTCAAAATAAATATTAGCATAAAACCTTTCTTGGTGACGAGTAATGGGAAGAGGTTGATGGTATAAAACACTGTGAGAAACGGCTCCCTCTGAAGTGCCATAGTTTTCGAGAAAGAAGTAATTTCCCACGAATTTGATTTCGATACCTCAGATTTAGAACTTGAGGTCTCGAAATCAACCATCTAAACGCACACAACTTCGTGTGACAAGGGTGTTTTTTCTTTCATTATTATCTCGCAAGTTCCATGACCGATTGAGCTCAAATTTTCACAGGTTTGTTATTTTATGCATATGTTGAGATACACCAACTGTGAAGGCTAGTCTTTGACAATTACCAATAGTGTCCACTGCCTTTAAAACACTGAGGCCCTATTTTGTCCCACTCCACAAGGCATTTTATTTTTTTCCACCAAAAGCATATTAGCTATGGGTGACCACATGTTGGAAATGAAATACGGGGAGGTATGAATTCTGGTCTAAACGGAGCAAGTTGTTCATCCCCTGAAGCTTCTTCGACAATTACCAAAGTCCTGTGCCTTTAAGGAGAGATTACGGTGTATTTCAAAAAGCATTATGTATTTGACTTATCTTCCATTGATAACGGAATGTTTTGTTGGAATACTGTTTGCAGGTTTTATCACCGATGACCTCGTTCGGCAGGGAGACGATGAAGAAGACCAGAAGAAATACATGGGCGTCTGCAAACTACCTGGAGAAAAACAAAAGGTGAAAAAACACAATTGATCAGTGCGACATATTTTTGTCTTATCGAGTTTAATTAAACATATTTGAAGTTTGCATCGGGGAAAAGGATTATTGGTTGGTACCCTTACACCGATGTGTGTAAGGTACTGTATATATACTCTCCTGAGCTCTGTGAAAAAACACCATGGTATTACCGCAAACCAAAATATATATATTGATACCTCACCATGCAATGCCTCAAATCATATTTAAAGGAACATTACAGAATCGTTTTTTGCTAACAAAACAGTTGCTGGCAGTGTAAGCACTTTATGTAATCCACCATATACATAAACTGACAAACCCGTAGAAGTTTGAGATCGATCGGCCATCTGGGTCACGAGAAAATAGTGACAAACCGATTACACAGTTTGCATGACATTGATGCAATTAAAAGAAATGAATAAAACGCTCACTGAGCGATAAACTCCAAACGCAAAGTTAAATTATTTATTTCACATCAAATATGACATTTCAGACAGAAATATTTCAAGGGTTGTTTTCTTCTATCATCATCATTAGACCGTGTAAGTTTGATGTAAATCTGTGATCATCACGATTTTGTTTTCTTACCAATTCTGTAACGTTCCTTTAAAACAAACCAGTTGTTTTATTTAGTACAAAATAGTCTGCCGAGTCTAGTCTGACATTGCTGTTCAAATACAAAACTTTAAATACAAGTAAGTTTAGTCACCCAACAATTTTGATGTAATTGTTCCTAGTAAACCTTGTGGTTTATTCTTCCTGCAGTACCGGAGACTAGACATTATTGTGGCTCCTTACAACCAGTACTATTGCGCCCTAATGCACTTCACTGGATCGGGTCACTTCAACCGCTCCATCAGACTGCTGGCTAAGAAAAAGGTAGCAGATAATTCCCGCATATTATGTTATTAAAGGCACTGTACATCTTTTGTCAAAGACCAGTATTCTCACTTGGTGTATGAGAATACTGGTCTTTGACAATAATTACTAAAGGTTACCAGCCGTCGATTTCACCAAACTCTTCCTAAATAGGATTAATCGTAGGACTTAGGACGAGTCCCAACCCGGCACTGTAGCATGCAGACCTTAAGATTAATCCTAAGTTAGTACGAGTTACTCATCCTCACTCGAAATAGGATTAATCCTAGCGTTTCGTGAAATCGGCTGCAGTGCATTTAAACCATTGTCTGCAAGCCCTTACTTGCCCATATTGTAAAGATTTCCTGGCCACTTCGTATATACCTTGGAAGCATTTGGGTTTCTAGGTCTTTTGGCCTAATGTGTTTGTTGGGGATGCTTTGCAGTGCTTTACATGATGTTTTGCAGGAGGATGCTGCTTTACATCACTTGACATGGAATATTTCTGGAGAAAGAAACATTGTTATAAAACTTTCATTAATAGACGGTATAGAATGATAAATTGTGTGGGTGGTAATTTATTTTACAATTGTCGAAAAAGAAAGCTGTATATACTATCTCAATTTGTTTATCTCCGTTTTTTATGTTTTTCCAACAGGGCATGTCATTATCTGAGCATGCACTTCGCACAGGGGTCATTAGGAATGGGCAGGTCAAAGTTCACGAGGGCACACCCCTCCCAGTTACGAGTGAGGAGGACGTATTCAACCATCTTGGTCTGGAGTATAGAGAACCGGAAGAGCGCGACTATTAAAATATTACATTCTTCTCTATTGTCGTTGTTGACTTGTTGTTGTTTTTATTATTAAGAACAATGTGAACTAAAGGCCCAACATACATCAACAAGGACCATGAACAGGGTTAAAATTCAAATCAGACGGCAAGTTCTTGAAAAAAACAACTCTGGATAATATGCTAATCAGATGCTCATTGCAGCTCAGAGATGTAAATAAGTATAGCAGAAATGGTGTCAAGGAAAACCAATTTATGTTAGAAGAAAGTGTTCACGCACACGGCTTTTAAAGGACTGAATAACCAGAATAAATGAAATGAAAATGAAATGAAATAAATAATTATAAAGCTAATTTACAGTGACTCTGAACCATTTTTATTTATTTATACACCTTTTAATTATAATTAATCCGTATGTGAGACTTTGTGATTGCGCCAACGTTTTGGCAACGAGGCTCAAGGGCAAAGACATATTCTTTTTTTACCATTTGAATGTTATAAAGGCAGTGGACACTAATTACCAAAATAATTATTGGCATAAAACCTTATTTGGTAAAGAGTAATGGGGAGAGGTTGCTAGTATGAAACATTGTAAGAAACGGATCCCTCTGGAGTAACGTAGTTTTCAACAACTTCGACGACCAATTGAGCTCAAATTTTCACAAGTTTGTTATTTTATGCATCTGTTGAGATACACCAACGAGAAGACTGGTCTTTGACAATTAATACCAATAGTGTCTAGTGTCTTTAATTCTCTGAATGTGGATAAAACTAACATGAGGAAAGGTGTTTGCGTTTTTAGATTAACAATGGTCGAAAATCTGGAGGAGCTATGTCCACGCAGGAGGATTAGTCAATAATTGGAATAAAATACAATCCGAGAAAAGGTTCGTGCTCAAACGTTGCTCAGTTTGAAATGTTTTTGCATCCCTTTCTCACAATGAGTTATTTCCCACAATGTCACACATTATCATTAGCTGCAGTGCTTAAAGGCAGTGGACACTATTGGTAATTACTCAAACTAGTTATTAGCATAAAACCTTACTTGGTAACAAGTAATGGGGAGAGGTTGATAGTATAAAACATTGTGAGAAACGGCTCCCTCTGAAGTAATGTAGTTTTCGAGAAAGAAGTAATTTTCAACGAACTTGATTTCGAGACCTCAGATTTAGAATTTGAGATCTCGAAATCAAGCATCTGAAAGCACACAACTTCGTGTGATAAGGGTGTATTTTCTGTCATTATATCTCGCAACTTCGACGACCGATTGAGCTCAAATTTTCACAGGTTTGTGATTTTGTACATAATTATGTTGAGATACACCAAGTGAGAAGACTGGTCTTTGACATTTAACAATAGTGTCCAGTGCCTTTATTATTCTTACCACAGGGAAGTTTTTATGTTTATTATTTTTTGGAGTAATTACCAACGGTTACCCCCCCCCCTTATGGTTCATGAAGGTATCGTTTCCCCCAAAGTGTAGGTTGTTATTGGTTCATCTAACACTTGACCACCCTCCCCCCCCCCCCCCCCCTCCCCCGTCCTCTCGCTATTGGGTTTTAGTTGGTGTCAATCGAGTCAGAGGCTCGCGACGGTCTTGCAAAACAGCCTTCTTGATTGCATCATGCCATTCATGGTTGGCCTACTCCATTCAAGTTTTTTACAGCCGTCATGGCTAAGGTCTGATAGTACACGATTGACAGATGTTGGCAAAAACAAAGGGAACAAACATCATGTGCAGGAAATACATTTCCTTCGATTCTTATTACGATCAAAACATAGTTACCTTGCCAAACGATAATCAAGCCGACTGCACTTTACAATCTTTTTGAGAGCGTGTTATTTGACACAATATTGATTGGTGCAGGAGGTGTTGCTATAGGGTGTTTGGGCGTCAATTTTACACCACTTGATATGCCAAAATGAAGTATTTTTGTAAACAACAACTATTTAGACGACTTTTATACGAGCAGTTCAAGTCGAAGACAGTGTGGCATATCTGACATCTTCACTTATGTTCTTGCTGAATTAAAAACTTTCGAACTCAATAACACTTCCTTAATCTCAGACAATACACTTTATAACACAAACAAGCAATAATATACAAACTTGGTGTGACCTTTAGCACGGTTGAACCACTATGTTTTTTCAAACCCTTTGGCAACTTTCCGGTTGGGCAAAAGGCGGCAATAAAATCGTTCCTTACACTCGCCACACAAACAATAACAAACTTGGAACACTAACCAAACAAGAGACACGTCTGGCCGCAAAAAAACAACCGAGTATAGGCCTATGCCAAACAATTTGGGTTGCCCACCCAAACGAAGGAAACATTGTACACACTGCCTTGTGTGTGCGCCCCCCCCCCCCCACCTCCAGCGGAAAAAAAAAAAAATCAAAAAATCATCATCGTCATCATCATCATCAAGAAGATTGAAGAAGCAGGTGAATCGACCATAAGGTCTTATGATTAATCCAAACCCCACTGCGTTACATGTACGGTGTTTCCAACATTTATTCATTGATTCAGTATTGAATTAATACAGCCCAGGCTGGACAAGTGGATACATTTCCTCTTTTGAGTTGCAGTTTACGAAACTATAAATCACTCGTCTTTGAGACGCAGGAGGAGGCGGCAGTCCATTTTTCTTATGCCGGGTGTAGGTAGTCTACCAATGAGTGGGAATTAGTGTTTGGGTTTAAAAATAATACTAATATCGCCAAAAAAAAAAAACTGAAGCGGAGCATTCCTGTGTCTCGTGGAAATGCCCCAGTGAAATAATGGGGTGAAGGAGGTTGATTCAAAAGAGGGCGCTATCACTCAGAAACACCAGAGCTGAAAAAGAGGGCCGGCTGTCATGCAGATCTTTTTCAATGAGTATCTGCCACCGCACCCGGGCCGACCCAAATCCTGGCCAGGAAATAATGATATAATATGCATATTTTTAGTTATTATTTGTTTGCAACGCCACACTTTGCGGATCACAGAACGTTCAAATCAATTTAATCAATGACAAATTATTGAAATCATGAACATCATAGGTTGTTGTTTTCTGTTTCTGTTTTGTTTGGTGTGTGTGTTTTTTTGCTTCTGCTGACTCAACCAATGGAGGTAGCCAAACCATTCGTCACAAAATGCTTTGTGGTTGTCAAACAAATTATTGTTTTTCTTCTTTTATGATTGATTTGTTTATGTCTGATTGAGATGAATAAAGAAAAGGTATGTCATGGTCGAATTCTTGTGATCTAATGGTGCGTCATGTAATTTCCCATTGAATTAAACAATCAATGTTGTTATTGTTTGTGTGTTTGTATTATTAGTGTGTGTCATCTGCTGTGTATGTAGTGGAAAACCTTACGTCAAAATTAATTCGTTGGTGCCCATACACAAAAGTAGATCAAAATACACTGTTGCGCCGAACACCATCAAGAACCAAAATGGCTGTGAAGTTGTGCATCGCAGCACTGTTACAATTAATTAGTTAAATCTTACGACCTGAACGTGATCATGTGAACGCAATACACTTTCTTGACGGCTAGATAATGTTTGTAAGATACAGAGAAGAACTTTGGATGTCTTTCAAGAGTCATGTCTAGTGGGAGATACAGGAGGAGCAGCCAAAAAGGAGAGTATACTGTTGCTGCTGGGACGTACAACCTGGTTAAGAAGATTGGCAGTGGCTCTTTCGGTGATATTTACCTCGGGGTTGATTTGACAACTGGGGAGGTATGGACTATGTCAAAATATCTGAACATATCAAGTCATTGTTTGTTTTGATTTGTTGGCCTGGCTGTTTAATGTAACTCTCGACAGACTGAGACTGGTTTAGGGGCTCGAATTTGTTTGGAAAATCTAAAAAGAACGGCTGGCGTAGGATTTGTAGTTTTGTAGTCACAACATTCCGTTCAAAATTTAATTTTATAAACTGTCAACAGAAAGTTGTTTATGCAAGACCGGAATAAAAGTGGGAAAAGTGGTTACAAAACTTAACACAACATGCAAACTGTAGTGTTATAATTTGAACATGCACTAAGATTATTATAGAGAAGATTGATCTCATTTGTCGTAGTGCAATGGGCAAACTTTGATACTCTACTGGCCTTATAAATGTAAACAATATTTGAGCATACATTTTTATGACACAGTGTTACTCAATCAAAAGAAAGACACACAAAAACAACACCGCCAAACTTGGCCTGTTATTTTAATTTGAGTTCACTGGCCCAATCACAGGCCTCGGGCTGGCAGTCCAGTGTAAATTTCGAGCCCTGTCAAATGGGCCTAATTGTCAATAAAATTACTCTTAATTGGTTTTACCCATACACCGTTAGTAGTAGTGTTGTATACTCAGTACTTTTCCAAGTTTCATTTCATTTCATTTCATTTTATTGGAATCACATTTCGTGGCCCACAGGCCAAATTGCACATGATTTACAATAATTAATTAATAGTAAAAACATTATTATTATTGAAATTATTAAGTCCTGTGAAAAAATGTTACAGGCATGTTACTTGGGTGGGATTCGAACCCACGACCCTTGCAATTCTAGAACAGTGTCTTACTAATTAGACTACCGAGGTTGCCCGGTAGCTAGAGGCAGTTCGAATCCTATGTTTTGGCAGCGGGTACTGCAACGATAATAAAATTAGTGTTGTTAAAAATGTAGACAAGTGAAAAAGAAGTGTTGGTTGGATTTGGTAAGCCATTTCCTGATTTAATCATATCAAAAAGTGTAGTATCAAGGGGATGTACAAATATTCATTCCTTGGGAAATAAGTATATGACCATAAATATTGCTGTACAATACACACTGCTGGCAGCCTCGCACTCACTAGTAGCACGCTCAAATGGGCTTGACAAGTCAAAGACAATGTTAGTGTTACTGTTAAGCACCCATTGGGGGCATTAGTTTTTAACATTTATAAGCTGGACTCCTTCCTCTCATTCACTTCAGGGACTCTCATTAATTACCTGTCTTGGCTTTTCAATTTCATGACAATTAATCTCTTGGGGTAATTTTATGACGAATCTCCATGCTGAAAATTTCAAGTGTAAACATCATCACTTGCTATGATCATGAAGGTAGAACTACCTCCATGCTATGATGATTACTGAATGCACATGACACCAGCAGAGCTGTACGACCTCCCAATTAGGCGCCCTTCCAGTAGTCTTTATTCAAGGCACTGTATTTGATTAAAGGGGCTTGTGGGTGGGGGGGGGGGGGGGCACGTCATTGCAAATCCTGTACAAGGAAATGAATGTCCTGTGACCAGGGAAACCTTGCACTAAATGCAAGTTTTATTTATGCTATAATGTCATAGCGCCCTCTTGTGACAAGTTATGGTTGGGGTAAAGTGTAAACACTTCTCTAGACTGGTCCCCTGTCATTATATCCCCATTGATCATTACCAATAAGTTTTTATGCTAATATATAATTTGAGTAATATCAATAGTGTCCAGTGCCTTTTAGCTACTCTTGATTATGGGGCATGATTTATTTTGTTACCAGAAATACGTCAACTTCTTTTAACCAGTTTGTGTTTTCTTTATGCTCCAAAAAGGAAGTTGCTGTAAAACTTGAACCTCAAAACGCAAGGCATCCCCAGTTGTTGTACGAGAGCAAACTTTACAAGATCCTACAAGGAGGTGTCGGAATACCAAGAATAAGGTTGAAAATAATATTAAATAGTTCTTAGCTAGCGCATTTTGCAACAATGTAATCAATGCGCTTTATTTTAGTACCCTGGTCATTTGTGCCAATAACATTCCTGTAATCTTTCTCAGCTCCCTGGGTATTATACGGCCCTAGGCTGCCATGGCACTGGGCTGCCGTGGCACTCAGAAGGCTTTTTTTCAAATACAAAATCAACCTCTACCCTCGCATGTACCCATTTATACCCCTGGGTGAAGAGAAGCAGTTATAGTTTAGTGTCTTGCTCAAGGACATAAGTGCCCATGAGCTCTGTTGCCCTGGTCTGTCCTGGCCTTGGTGCCCTTTCAGAAGTTCCCACTCTAACATTTTCCAATGAAAGTCCCTTTTGCAAAATGAAAATAGACTTGCCCTGTCAAAATTGAACTTAAGACCTGCCAAGTTGGGGATGGAATAATAGGGCAAGGTGACTTTACACTCCCGGCCATATCTTGTTGGTCCCCCACACCACGTCCCTGATCCCCCTTTCAATGTTGGCTCTCATTGTGCGGTCTGCGTTGCCATTAACATTGAGTGGGGGACGAGGGAGAGAATGTTCATTTTCACGTTGTGAATGGATGGTCCAAGCATTTTGGCCGGAATTGTACAATGTAGATTGTTTTCTATATTTTGTATTTTTGAGTTTCTGATTTCCATTACAGATGGTTTGGTCAAGAAAAGGAGTACAGTGTTCTGGTGATGGAACTTCTAGGTCCAAGCTTGGAAGATCTCTTCATGTTTTGTGGGCGGAGGTTTACCATGAAAACGGTCTTGATGCTTGCCGATCAGGTCAGTACAGAGAGAAGGAAAGGGACTTGGGGGGATGTTAAATGGAAGGGGGTGTATATGAATTAATAATTAAAATAGTGGCTTCTTTTAGCGCTTACACCCATCACTCAGTGACTCTTAAGGTGCTTCAACATTCAATATTTACCTGCAAGGTATTGTGGGGTTACGTTTGAAGTACATATGAGGCCTGTTCCATTTTACATAGCACAATGTAATGGTTTACAAGGTGCTGTTGCGCAATATGCAGTCAATCAAACCAGGAACTTAGGGCAAGCCCCCTTCTCTTTTCGATAAGTGCACTGGGTTCTTTTATGCCATTACACAATCTTCAGGACCTCCGGGAATCGTTTCAAATTCATGGAGTGAGTATCTGAACCATACTGTCAGATAGACCTGGGCGACTAGTGAAAATCGCTACTGGACTAATCCCACATCAATGGGAGACTTTGGAGACGCTGGCGGCAGCAGACATAATGTTCGATTTTTGACTCATTATACACACTAAAGGTTCTAGAATTTGTAGGTGATCAGGTATTTTTAAATGTTTTGTGTTATTGGTGACATGTTGTTCTTTATTTCCTATGCAGGCAATAAGTCGATTAGAGTATGTGCACAACAGGAACTTTATTCATCGGGACATTAAGCCTGACAACTTCTTAATGGGCATAGGGAAACGTTGCAATCAGGTAAATATGTCACTAAGACCACCATGGTATTTACCCCTTGCACGCACGTCACATGCGGTGACTGTGCAAGGCTCACCATTTTGGTGGGCAATAGGTTTACGTTTAAACACGGCGTCGCCTAAGATGCGCACTTCACTGAATATCGCACAGTGACATTGCTCACTAATATGGTGCATCTAAGATTATTCTGATGATGATGTCAGGTGAATAGACCTGTCCATTAAGCTCCGCCCCATTGCGTATTGACCAATCACAACGCAGCGAAGGTCCGACAAATAAGGTCCGCATGCTTGGCACGCGCAGCAGATTTGTGCAGAAAGGCATTGGAGAGGCTCATGTGTTCTTGCTCACACGTGTGTCGTGGGCGGAGCCTAATGGATCGGTCTATTGGGCCCATACTGTACCAATTTGCAACCTCTGTGGTATCTTCGAGTATTTAACCATTTTATATCAGATTCAGGTCAGATTTTGGTTTGGATACTCTCACATCTCTTGTGAAAGCCATTTATACACTTTCGGTACGGAAAAAAAGTTCACAGAATTACAAATAATTTACAGGGTTTACAGAAGGTTATGGTGAAAGACCTCTCTTGAAATATTGTTCCATGAAATGCTTTACTTTTTGAGAAAACATTTAAACAATATCAATTCTCGATAGCGAGAGTTACAGATTTATTTTAAACACATGTCATTACACGCACGGCGAAATGCGCGGAAACAAGAGTGGGTTTTCCCGTTATTTTCTCCCGACTCTGATGACCGATTGAGCCTAAATTCTCACAGGTTTGTTCGTTTAGTGTAGGACACTTGGACAATACTGTTCACCGAAAGTGTATAATGGCTTTGAAGAAAAAAGAGAAGAGAGAAGACAATGAAGAAATTTCAGTTTTAGATGTGGGAGGACCATTTAAAAATTTCTCCAAGGATCATGCTGAACCCTAGCTTGAAAGCTGACAGACAAGCAAAATGACAAGCCAGCTGGCTAGAAACTGAAAAGAAAGGGACAGATCATGTCAATGTTAATAATGGACTTTTTATTGTCTCTCTGTCCTGCAGGTATTTTTAATAGATTTTGGGCTTGCTAAGAAATATCGTGACAGTAAATCACGTCAGCACATCCCTTACAGAGAGCACAAGAATCTTACTGGAACAGCAAGATACGCCAGTATCAATGCTCATCTGGGAATCGAACAGAGGTAAGATTGAACCCTCTCTCTTACCCTTGTACCTAATAATAATAAGAGTAATAATACTGGCTTCTTAAAGGCAGTGGACACTATTGGTAATTACTCAAAATAATTATTTGCATAAAACCTTTCTTGGTGACGAGTAATGGGGACAGGTTGATGATATAAAACATTGTGAGAAACAGCTCCCTCTGAAGTGCCATAGTTTTTGAGAAAGAAGCAAATTTCCACGAATTTGATTTCAAGACCTCAGATTTAGAACTTGAGGTCTCGAAATCAACCATCTAAACGCACACAACTTTGTGTGACAAGGGTTATTTTTCTTTCATTATTATCTCACAATTTCGATGACCGATTGAGCTCAAATTTTCACAGGTTTGTTACTTTATGTATATGTTGAGATACACCAACTGTGAAGGCTAGTCTTTGACAATTACCAATAGTGTCCACTTAAATAGGGCTCTCATCTGTCACTCAGTAATGCTCGAGGCGCTCTAACATAAAGTATTTAATGCAAGGTATTCGGGAGTTATGACATTTATTCTTTTTACATTGCACCGTTTAATGGTTTCCAATGTGCTGTCGCGCAATATGCTGCCAATCCAATCACAATCACCCTGATGCCTTTTCCTTCTGATGGGACATAAATCCGTTGGTCCCGTGTGTAAAAGAACCTAGGGCGCTTATCGAAAACAAAATTAAGTTTGAATTTCTACGGAAACCGGTTATTCAGCATTACTGCTCCCACTCTCTGGAACAATCTCCCCCATCATATTATTCATTCTATCACCTCCTATGAATCATAAAAGGTGCCCTGAAAACCAATCTCTTTATTTCTATACAGCCTTAATAACATTGCTTGTGTGTTTATCTTAGAATAAGATTATCAGTCAATTGTAAATAATTTAACATGTTTTTTATTTGATATACTTTATAAAGCACCTCGAGATAACTTTATCTTAGGCGCTATATAAATCAATTATATTGTTATTGTTTGTTAACTGATCTCCTCTATCTTGGCTATTTCTCTTAGCCGGAGAGACGACTTGGAGTCTTTGGGATATGTCTTGATGTACTTCAATCGAACCCAACTTCCTTGGCAAGGTCTTCACGCCGTCAACAAGAAACAGAAATATGAGAAGATTAGTGAGAAAAAACTAACCACACCCCCAGAGGTCTTGTGCAAGGTGACATAAAAATGCCATTTGCTAACTTTGATATGAATACTTTTATTCACACCGTCTTCTCCCAAAGTAAAGTGTAGACATCAAGGTATGAAGATAACGCCCTGTGGTGTTGGTGCGTGGCTGTCCAAACTTGTGCGCATGCAAATAAAATTAATGTCATGTGTAGGATTTGATATGCGGTGTAGTGCGGTTTAAAAAGTAGATTGCCTGTGAGCATTGTTCCTTCCCTCCTCAAAACGGAGTCTGCATATGGATTGGAGTTGTCAGTCCCTACCTGATTGATTTGGTTTTCCCCATTTGGTGTTTTCCTCCTACATCTAAAACTAAAGCTTTTATTTCCTATCCATCCTGTTATTGGTGCTAATTGTACTGTTGGGTGTGAAGTAAATAAATAGGAAAAATAAACTAATCAAAAGACAAACAAATAAATGTGAATAAAACTTCAACTCCTTGGTCAAAGCTGTTTAATTCCAGGCGTGTAACAAAATCAATATAATGCTTTGGTAACATGTTTCAACTATTTGTTGTCTCTTAGGGCTATCCAGAAGAGTTCAACCTGTACTTGCGCTATTGCAGAGATCTAGGCTTTGACGAGGCTCCAAACTACATGCATCTACGCCAGCTGTTCCGTATCTTGTTTCGGACACTCAACCACCAGTATGACTACACTTTCGACTGGACAATACTGAAACAGAGGAATGCTCTAAACCCTCATCATGGCATTGAGACGTTACACATGCCGATAAGCTCAAGACATGTTGAAGCTCAGAACAATCCCAAATACTGAGATCTTTTCAAGGAGTACCATGTACAGGTTTCATCATGTTGGTCTGTCATCACTCCTGCGAAATAAGATCGATTATAAACTGATGTTTTTTTTATAAACTTATTATCTACCAAAGAGAAGCATTCGTTGCTGTTTTTTGAAGTCTGACCAAATGCATGAACCATTCTCAGTCCTGATAGGAGTCCATCTTTTAAATCATATCAAGCGATTATCTGCTGGCTCGACTGATGTGCGATCCATGGGCATGTCAGAGGAAGTTTGCCGAGTCTTGGTTTAGATTGTAACGTACAGAGAGTACCTATTAACTTCAAGGCACTAGACACTATTGGTAATGTTATTCAAAAAAGTGTTAGCTTAAAAAGTTACTTGTAAAAGAACAATAGCAAGATTAGAATAAAAAGAGGTAATTTCTCACTTAATTTTAAAAATATTTTAGGCCTTTTTTGGCATCCGAAAGCACATAAATTTGTTTTTTTCTTTCATAATTCTATTGCAACTTCGATGACCTACTGAGTACAAATTGTCACAGGTTTGCTATTTTATGCATATTATGTTGGGCTACACCAAGTGAGAATATTGGTCTTATACAGTTACCAAAGTTGTCCGGTGCCTTTAAGTTAATCCGGCAACCCAAATCCTTTATTAATCCCTCTGAAGACAACTATTTTTATTTGCAGTAGCTAAAGAATTAGATATAGTGGAGGCTAGTCTTAGGAGGAGTTCGCCAGGGATAAGACTAGATAGGTGTTTATGACCAGGGACCATTTTCAGAGCTGCTTAATCACACAAAAATGTTGCTTACCAGAAGAAGGTTACCAGTCAAAATACCATGGCACATGAATAACTTATGACTGGGATCCTGCTTATTTCTGCTAAGCAGGACATTGTTTGCTTGCTTAAGCAGCTCTATTAAATTGGGCCCAGGAAATAATGTCTAGTGTAGCCGATTAACTGTTTCTTAAGCAGTCATGCAACTTAGTGGTTTTTTCTATTCTCTTCACCATTGATCCTGGCTTGAACACGGCCTTTGACCAAAACCATCAATGTGAATTTAGTTTTTAGCCAGGGCCAAATTTCATAAAGCCTGTAAGTATTAAAAATTGCTTAGCACAGAAAAATCTTGCATAACAGAAACTGGTTACAAGCAAAATTTCCATAAAGTTTACACTGTTGCAACTGGTGCCCCCCCCCCAATTTTTTGCTTCGCAAAGAATTTGCTGAGCAGTATTTTCTGCGTAACAGCTTTATGAAATTGGACCGTGTACTTGTTGCCTCCCACATCTAGATATGATAAAAAAAATCCCCAAAGGTATCTTTAGGGCTAAAGTGAAAAGCACTTCTGAAGATTCCTTGGTTTCATTCCCACTAAGATGAAATAACAATAACTAGACTTTAATAACTAGACAAAACCCTCTGTACATCATTTAGATATTTAAGCAAATTTAAAAGGCATTTGAGGAAATGGTTTCGCCTTAACCACGATCGCAATATTTTTCGTCGGTCGACGGACAGGAGCAATTGCCATAGGTAAATTTATTCTGAAGCAACGTAAACATATAAATAGATATATCATAATTTTTGTTTACGCTAAATATATGTTGTTTAATAAATTATTAAAATTTAAGCAGTTAGCAACGCAAACAAAAAAATCATTCATGAATGTTCTCTAGTGTGCACAATTAGTTTATTTGCAGCGTTTGACTATATTACCACTCGTAGATGAAATGAATGTGGCATGGCCCCTTTGCACCCCCATCAAATTTAGGCCAAAAAGTGAAAAAAACACAACGGGTAAGTCCAGCAGTTTTATCAAATTTAGAGCTAAAAGTAAAAAAAAATCACAACGGGTAATCCAGCAGGTTAACCAAATTTTGACCTAAAAGTGAAAAAATCGCAAGGGGCAAGTCCAGCAGTTTTGTAAAATTTAGACCTAAAAGTGAACAAAATCACAACGGGTAAGTCCAGCAGTTTTATCAAATTTAGAGCTAAAAGTTAAAAAAAATCACAACGGATAAGTCCAGCAGTTTAATCAAATTTTGACCTAAAAGTGAAAAAATCGCAAGGGGTAAGTCGAGCAGTTTTGTACAATTTAGACCTAAAAGTGAAAAAACCACAAGGGGTAAGTCCAGCTGTTTTATAAAAATTTAGGCCAAAAAGTGAAAAAAATCACAAAGGGTAAGTCCAGCAGTTTAATCAAATTTAGAGCTAAAAGTGAAAAAAATCACAAGGGTAAGTCCAGCAGTTTAATCAAATTTGGACCTAAAAGTAAAAAAATCACAAGGGGTAAGTCCAGCAGTTTTGTAAAATTTAGACCTAAAAGTGAAAAAAACACAACGGGTAAGTCCAGCAGTTTAATCAAATTTAGAGCTAAAAGGAAAAAAATCACAACGGGTAAGTCCAGCAGTTTAATCAAAATTCACAAGGGGGTAAGTCCAGCAGTTTTGTAAAATTTAGACCTAAAAGTGAAAAAATCACAACGGGTAAGTCCACTTAAAGTAAAAAAAATCACAAGGGGTTAGTCCATCAGTTTTGTAAAATTTAGACCTAAAAGTGACAAAATCACAACGGGTAAGTCCAGCAGTTTAATCAAATTTAGAGCTAAATAAAAGTGAAAAAATCGCAATGGGTATCTCCAGCAATTTTGTAAAATTTAGACCAAAATGAAAAAATCACAAGGGGGTAAGTCCAGCAGTTTTGTAAAATTGAGACCTAAAAGTGAAAAAATCACAAGGGGGTAAGTCCAGCAGTTTAACCAAATTTTTACCTAAAAGTGAAAAAATCGCAAGGGGTAAGTCCAGCAGTTTTGTAAAATTAAGACTTAAAAGTGAAAAAAATCACAACGGGTAAGTCCAGCAGTTTTATCAAATTTTAGCTAAAAATGTAAAAAATCACAACGGGTAAGTCCAGCAGTTTATTCAATTTTTGACCTAAAAGTGAAAAAATCGCAAGGGGGTTAGTCCAGCAGTTTTGTAAAATTTAGACCTAAAAGTGAAAAAATCACAAGGGGTAAGTCCAGCAGTTTTATCAAATTTAGGCCAAAAAGTGAACAAATCACAAAGGGTAAGTCCAGCAGTTTAATCAAATTTAGAGCTAAAAGTAAAACAAATCACAAGGAGTAAGTCCAGCGTTTTTTTTTAAATTTAGACCAAAAAGTGAAAAAATCACAACGGGTAAGCCCAGCAGTTTAATCAAATTTTGACCTAAAAGTAAAAAAATCACAAGGGGTAAGTCCAGCAGTTTTGTAAAATTTAGATCAAAAAGTGAAAAAATCACAACGGGTAAGCCCAGCAGTTTAATCAAATTTTGACCTAAAAGTAAAAAAACCACAAGGGGTAAGTCCAGCAGTTTTGTAAAATTTAGACCTAAAAGTGAAAAATCACAACGGGTAAGTCCAGCAGTTTAATCAAATTTGGACCTAAAAGTAAAAAAATCACAAGGGGTAAGTCCAGCAGTTTTGTAAAATTTAGACCTAAAAGTGAAAAAAACACAACGGGTAAGTCCAGCAGTTTAATCAAATTTAGAGCTAAAAGGAAAAAAAATCACAACGGGTAAGTCCAGCAGTTTAATCAAAATTCACAAGGGGGTAAGTTCAGCAGTTTTGTAAAATTTAGACCTAAAAGTGACAAAATCACAACGGGTAAGTCCAGCAGTTTAATCAAATTTAGAGCTAAATAAAAGTGAAAAAATCGCAATGGGTATCTCCAGCAATTTTGTAAAATTTAGACCAAAGTGAAAAAATCACAAGGGGGTAAGTCCAGCAGTTTAACCAAATTTTTACCTAAAAGTGAAAAAATCGCAAGGGGTAAGTCCAGCAGTTTTGTAAAATTAAGACTTAAAAGTGAAAAAAATCACAACGGGTAAGTCCAGCAGTTTTATCAAATTTAGAGCTAAAAATGTAAAAAATCACAACGGGTAAGTCCAGCAGTTTATTCAATTTTTGACCTAAAAGTGAAAAAATCGCAAGGGGGTTAGTCCAGCAGTTTTGTAAAATTTAGACCTAAAAGTGAAAAAATCACAAGGGGTAAGTCCAGCAGTTTTATCAAATTTAGGCCAAAAAGTGAACAAATCACAAAGGGTAAGTCCAGCAGTTTAATTAAATTTAGAGCTAAAAGTAAAACAAATCACAAGGAGTAAGTCCAGCGTTTTTTTTTAAATTTAGACCAAAAAGTGAAAAAATCACAACGGGTAAGCCCAGCAGTTTAATCAAATTTTGACCTAAAAGTAAAAAAATCACAAGGGGTAAGTCCAGCAGTTTTGTAAAATTTAGATCAAAAAGTGAAAAAATCACAACGGGTAAGCCCAGCAGTTTAATCAAATTTTGACCTAAAAGTAAAAAAACCACAAGGGGTAAGTCCAGCAGTTTTGTAAAATTTAGACCTAAAAGTGAAAAATCACAACGGGTAAGTCCAGCAGTTTAATCAAATCTAGAGCTAAAAGTAAAAAAAATCACAAAGGGTAAATCCAGCAGTTTTGTAAAATTTAGACCAAAAAGTGAAAAAATCACAACGGGTAAGTCCAGCAGTTTAATCAAATTTTGAGCTGAAAGTAAAACAAAATCACAAGGGGTAAGTCCAGCAGTTTTGTAAAATTTTGACCTAAAAGTGAAAAATAGGTTTGTAAAGTTTATTATTATTATTATGATTATTATTATTATTATTATTTATTCGGCATCAAAACAAATAATCAATACAAACGTAATCAATACAAAACAAAAGCCAGGGACATGTGCCTGGAAATAAAAAAGTTTACTAGAACACTTTAACCAAATAAGTTCCAAAATCCCTGTCCATTATATTAAACATATGTAATTATTTGCAATAAATCGATGAAGACATTAAGAACATTAGACAACAACAGAAAAAAGCAATGACGCAGAAGAGTAAAAATGCAAATTATCCCCCACCTCCCACCAGGCAAATGATAAACTTAACTTTTTAAATACACTTGGCAAAACAAAACAATGTATTTTTCCCTTTTTTTCCCCCTTCTTGTACAAACAATGATTTGATACTTCTAGTACCTGAAAGGGGCTCTACTAAAAATCATTTCAAGACCATTCAGGAATATAGAACATAGACGTGGGCTGAGACTAGCACTGCAACTTGCTGGACACACATTTTACATTGAAAAGAGTTTAATCTCACACAGCTATTTACAGATTTATACATTTTTTTCGAGATATTAATGAACTAATTTCTTGGACCAGTTTGCATTAATTTACACAGCAATACAGTACGGTCTCATACTTAATCAAAAGCTTCTTATCAAATCAACAAAATGTACACATAATTTCTTCGTGTTTAAAAAAAAAAACTTGGTCGATAGCACCATACCCGACTTAAAGAAACACGTTGCCTTGGATTGGACGAGTTGGTCTATAAAAAGCGTTTGAAACCGTTTGTTATGAAATGCATGTGTTAGAAAGATGTTTTTAAAATAGAATATGATGATCCACACAAGTATCACTCAAAATTGCAGGGTTTCCCTTTAACGTCTGTAATCATATGATCTAGACGATTTCTAAAAACATTCTGAAATAGTTTACCGACAGAACTCTGAAAATAATTTACACTTCTAAAATACCCGGATCGCTTTTATGACCCATTTTATAAGTGAGGCAATGAGACCGGTATTTGTTCAATCCCCCATTTAAAGTTTCGTAAGAGGTATACATGAATAAATTGTAGCATAATCTTCTGCCCTAATAGACCATACGCATAATGCGCACATACGCGTGTCTCATGTCCACCCTTTTGTGCGTCAAAACGTACACAAAATGATGATGGTGTTTACGTTCTTCCGAACAATGCGTCTACCATTCACGCCTTTTGGTAGACTTGACTCAAGTCCCAATCCCGTGCCATCGCCAGAAAGACTTGTTTTGTGATCATCTTGTATCCCCAACCTGTTCCCCACACAGACGCGCACGCAGAACAGCTATCGTCCAATCATCTGCCTCCTTTGACCCGAGTGGGGGGGCCTTTCGACTCACGTGAGGGCGCTTTTTTAGAGTGTGACGTCACATGCAAGGGGTCTAAATTAACAGATATGTTTGTATACAGAGAGTAGAATTCCAGATGTGGCGGATCGTACACGATGCTATTCAAACCGTCAGTTTTGATTCGCCTAGCTCTTGTCATGTAGTTTTTCCAACTGAAATTGAAATAACACAATAAATTATCAACAACTTGGAAACAGTTGAAAACTAAAAAACAAAAACAAAAAAACATAGTAGGCACTACAAGGTCAATCCTGCACAAGTTGTAAGTCCAGCGTATGTCCAACGTTGTTATCAAAATTAAAATGCTATAAAACAAGGCAGTAGGTACTAGCAGTAGGTACTAGCAGTAGGTACTAGCAGTAGGTACTAGCAGTAGGTACTAGCAGTAGGTACTAGCAGTAGGTACTACCAGTAGATACTGGCATTAGGTACTAGCAGTAGGTACTAGCAGTAGGTACTACCAGTAGGTACTACCAGTAGGTACTACCAGTAGGTACTACCAGTAGGTACTACCAGTAGGTACTACCAGTAGGTACTAGCAGTAGGTACTAGCAGTAGGTACTAGCAGTAGGTACTAGCAGTAGGTACTACCAGTAGGTACTACCAGTAGGTACTAGCAGTAGGTACTAGCAGTAGGTACTAGCAATAGGTACTAGCAGTAGGTACTACCAGTAGATACTGGCAGTAGGTACTAGCAGTAGGTACTAGCAGTAGGTACCAGCTGGTGCCTTTTTAGGGAACTTGAACCTGGTTTTACTATTTCAGTTTGATACTTTTGAGGCTTCACCATCTTATGAAAAATCTCTTTGATAATAATTTAAAAAAATAACAATAAGCATAATATATCTAGAACAATATTCCGAGGCGCTGGAGAGGAAAAGAAATTAAATAAGTTGAAACAAAGATAAGGATAAAAAAAGTGCCTAATCAAAGTAAATTTGGAAAAAAAATAATAGGTCTTCAGTTGCAATTTAAATGTGTCTAATAAAGATGAAGCTGTGAGTATTCCAAAAGGCTGGTGCTGCAGATAAAAAAGCCCTATTACCATAAAGAGGCGTGTGTCCTTGGTGTCACAAGAAGACACTTGTTTGATGATCTGAGGCTGCGTTGAGGAATGTTACAATAAGGTGAATCAAAAAGAAGGTGACCAGGATTGGTGAAATGTTCACATGTTCAGGTAGGCCTAAAGTTTATTATTGGACAAGCATTCTCTCCTGCCTATTAGAACAAATAAATGAAAGAAATTTTAAATAGTAAACTTGTGGGTACAACCACATATAGTATTTATTTTGAGAGAGTTTCAGAGCCAACACTTCCCTCAATCTCAAAGAGATATGATTTGCATGATTGTGCCCACAAGTTTACTATTCAATACTTTTCATCTACATCTTACAAAGGAAGAATGAGCTCACTTTTCTTTAGATCGTGTCCCGTTTCCTACATGATTGCTCTCGGTAACTCTGAAGAAGTCATCTTTTCCGTATCGTTTTAATTTGAGTTTATTCTTTTGCAACCGGTCACTGAGATCATCGTCTTCACAGCACCATCCCCAGTACTTATTACTGTAGCCGTTAACCTTGAAGAACTGTAATCGGGTCAAACCTGACACTCCTCCAAACGACCTAAGGTAAGGTTTGCTGTGAAAGTAGTTCAAGGATTAAATAAACCGTAAGATGTTAATACACAGCACTTATAAATTATTATACACACAGTATAATGCCAACAAATATCATTCAATGGCGCTGTCGCAAAGTCAATACTCCAGGGCCCAAATTTATAGAGCTTTTTAAGCAGAACAAATGCTTAGAAATGAGCAGAATATCAGTCTCAAATTGATTGCACATGTGCACATGGTAGTTTGGCTCGTAAGCATATTCTGGTAAGCATAATTTTGTTGTGCTTAGCTACTTTGAAATTGGGCCCTGGATTTAAAATGCCCGTTTGAAGAGGTGAGTTTTGAGCTGTCGTTTAAAGATACGTTGTAGTTCATGTTACTATCAAAATGTGTATGGTACGGCAACACCAAGACAGTTATCCCGCGTGAGTTATGATGTTTGTGTTATAACTGTGAATTATGTAAGAACTTTTCAAAAAGAACTAAAAAAACTATATTGACCACATTTTTAAAAGATTCATGGCGTATCTTGAAAACAAACATGTCCACTTGAAGTAATGGCATATTAATAACATTAATACATGTTATAGAAAAGAGTGTATTAACTTAGAACATTGACCATACCGATTTACAACTAGTGCAGAAACTCGTGTAAACAGCGCAGACAGTCAAAATAATATGATATTGTGATTGACATCGGAAACTGCACATTCGGGCTGAACGGTGTTACATCATAATGAGGTTTTTGCACAAGGATGACAGGGACAAACAAGTAACGTTCTACGTCATTATATCATACTGTCACAGAGAACTGTGTATAGTTAAGGAATGCACTAAAAGACAACAGTTAAATCTCGGTCCTGCGATACGAAAACTGACGTCACAGGGCTACCCTCGCATCGAATGATTCGCAGGACACAGTTTAATTTCGTTGCGAATTTGTGACGTCAAATTTTGTGTCGCATTCGCATTCAGCAAATCTGAACCGGGCTTTAGTGCAATGCTTTTATCACCAGCAGGCTCGACATTGGAAACGCCCTCGGGCAAAGAAACAACTGTTGAGGCTCCAAACATTTCAGAACTGGGCAGATCGTCTGGTAGTACATGTATGTGCTAAGAAATGCGAGTAAGTGATACAAATCATGAAGAGTCTTCACCTGCTACCAGCGTAGTCACGCTCTCGATTTATGACCCCCCCCCCCCACTCTTGTTCCGCTGCCTCAATGCCTCAGCTACTTCATATCCCACTGACCTATTGTCTGTCCAAAAAACTGTCAGAAAACTGGGTTCCTGTTTCCAAACTTCAATATTTCGCATTCAAAGAACCAAACGCAGTTTGTGGGATCATGCCTTTTCTATCGCAGCACCAAGGATGTGGAATCATCTTCCTCAGAACACCAGGCAATCTGCTTCATTAGCCAATTTCAAAACTTTGCTGGAATCTCACCCTTTTTTTGAAAGCCTACTTTCCTGTCCGGCGATATAAGCAACGACTGTTGGATTAGCGCCTTATAAATTAAACGATTGTTTGATTTAGTCGGGGTTTTTTGTGGGTTTTTTTTACCAGACACTGCACTTCTGCAGTCTTAGCACAATATAGCATAGCAGCCCACAGCCTAGCGCAAAAGCTGCGAAAAAGATAATTAGGGTTTCTCGGTCAAATTCGGTAAATGAGCAGTCAATTTCATGTTCATGCGTTCAAATTAAGGCTGTTTTGCCTCTCCAGTTGTTACTGCTTTCAAGTTCAGAATTCGGCCATTCAGTTTCGTTTTGAGTCGAGTCAAATTCCTTTAGCACTCTGTTCAGTTTAACGTATCGTCATTCTTTTTTGTGACACACACGCCCCAAGAAGCGTTTGCGAATTTGAATGCTACTGAATGGTTATTTTGTTCAATCGAATGACGCAACATAACATTTGGCTAATCATAAAACGAAATCGAATGACCCTCTTCAGTAGCATTCAATTTCGCGCGAAAAAGAATAGCTTGGTGGTTATTAATTGGTTGCTCATTTGCCGAAAATGAAAACCTTTAGTCTTTTGTCTAGTTCCTTACTTCATTCCAGTTCTATCGGAGTGTCCAATGAAGTGTCGAGGCATATCCACACACCCATAGGGATTGAAGTCACTCTGAGGTATATGATCGACGTCATGCATGACGACACAGTCCCACTGGGTGAAGTTGAGTGACTCTAAGAAACCAACGTTGAATAACATTGCACGATTGAAGGGCTCAACACCTGCCTTCAAATAAGCGAAAAGACATGATTATTCCTAATTTTTGTTTATCACTTGTTTCGATTAAAACTAGTGATCAAACCAACTGCAAGTATCCCTAGTAACAATCGATAAAGAGTGAATGTCAATCTAAAACTTTAAAAGAGATTACCCCCCCCCCCCCCCTAAATCCAGTATGTGGAGTCCTGCAATTGTCGTTCCCTTTTCTGTGATAAATTCTCTGTGGGGTACCACCTTAACAAAGAAGACCTTGTGGGGTAGCATTGCTCTAAAAGCTGTCGTGTGTGGATGGCTCACACACAACCTTACTTACGGATCTTGTTCGTTGGATCAGTGAAATCTGGCTTCGGATCAAGAAATGGGATAGTCCAGCTTCATCCCGAGATAATTTGGTAAAAATGCACTGACATTAACACATCCAACATTTGTATCCCCCTATTAGTAAAATAAAACAGCCCAAAAAGAATAACGATGCCGAAATACAAAATCATCCACAATTTCACATAAATCTGACTTGAAGGGGGCGACTGCCCGAACGTGTGCCATGTAACTTATTCTTTTGTAAAGAGTAATTTCGGGGAAGAATTTCATAAAGCTGCTTAAGCACAAAAATTGCTCGCAGAAAAAAACTACGCTTACCAGAGTAAGGTTACCAACCAAAACACCATCTCACATGTGCTTTCTGTCGCTGGTATCCTGCATATTTTTGCACAGCACAATAATTTTAAGCAGTATTTTCTGCTTTTAAAAAGTAGCTCTATGAAAGAGGGCCTTGCAGACAAACTTGAGTGTATACTAGTTGGTGACGCGTCGGTGAGGTCAGTGACTAACATTCAGCTTACCTGGTTAACGACGTAAATAGCAAACTCATGGAGTTGTCTCATTAAGAACGGCACCATGTAATACAAAAACTGTAACAAGTGTACAGGACGGTCTCGATACGGAATCAGTATGGCAACCTGTGGAACAAAAAAAAAAGGAGATTAAAACACGACTGCCCTTTTAAAGCAAGGTCACGCGGGCACATGCCAACATTTCCATGCTAACCCGTGAAATGCGATTGACGTATAAAAACACAGAAATCACTGTGTCCGCAAGCGCCGATTCTTTGCTTACACAAAAGCAGAGCCATGAAATTGTGCCATTTTCCCGTCATTCTCTACGAGGAAATTTTACTTGCAATGTTTTTGTGGTCTTATTATTGTCTTGGAGGCAGTGAGTTAGAGCTAGAAGACTGCATGTTGGGCTGCCATAGTGTCACTTGGCAATCAGTTGATTGGCTCAAAGCTGCCGTGTCACGTAACCTTTATTTGAAGTTGTGGCGCCAACGCCACAAGCGGCTACTGTCTGCCTAGTACGCCCAAATGACATCCGTGATCGACATATTGTGTAAATCCATGACCGCCTAACGGAATGTCCATCAACTTACATGGTGTTCAAGAAGACGACAAATTAATGTGGGTTGTGTCGCGTCGTGCTTTTGGCTTCCGGTGTCCGTCGTGTCCAGCCGTCATTCGTCGCTTCGCGTCATCCGTCACTCAGCGGTTCACTTCCTTAGTAAAGTGGCAGACTTTGCTGCATCACAAATTGGTGGCAGCGGTGGGATTCGAACCTACGCCATCGAGATGACTGCTGTCTAATACCGGTCATTTTTTTAAGTTGGGACCTGAACATACCTTCCATATTGGCTTGCAAGTTGCTGGTCTCCAATGCCCACCGGGTAAGTACAAGTAATTACCACATCGCACCTCAGGCGCAGACAGACTCTCCATAATTGGGCGGCTGAGGGCGCTCTTCTTTTTTCTAGCAGTCTCAACGAGCTTCTGCAGTTCATTGTTTCCTCTTGTGATGGTGTTTCTAATTTTATCCAGTTGATCACCAAAGATAAGTTGATCTGTCTCGTTTTGTGGTTTAGAAGACTTCAAATCTATTTCCCTTTTGTGAACTATACAATGAAACAACAGCAAAAACTAAATAAACACGGAGATGATAAAGAAAGTTAAACAGATGTTAAATTTCATCGGGCATAAATAATATCCATTTTGGTTTTACCCTTATATACACAGACGTGTGTGTTGGCGCTGTAAACTCGGTACCGTACTTGAGTTTTGTGAAAAAAACACTAGATGAACAAAAAAGCAACCAACGTGGCTGCTCGGCTACAAAGTCCATAATTAGTAACATGCCATGGATTTCAGCTTACCTAAGTTTTTAATATCTGTTAATTTCGGGCAGACTGTTGTCAGTAATACTCGAGGAGTTTCAGTCACAGGTCCTGGTGGTGAAACCAAATGACCTGTAGAAAAGGTACGATAAAATAAAATGGTTTAAATACTGGTGGCTATCGCAGAGGCTTCTTTGGACACGATTATAAAAGACCTGATACTTGCTGAAATTTAATTAACATGTTTCCAATCATTACGATCTAGTTCAGATTCGTGGTAACGCCATGCATTGATAATCTCTATTGGTTTCAACTCAACATTTCGATAAGGACTCCGCCTTCAAGCAGCATCAGAGTCCAGCTTTCTCCAGAAGACGATCAGAGCATACTGATCCAAAACATTGAGTTAAAACCAACTGTTCGTTTCAGAACCACCCCAACTTATTTAAAAAATTTCATTACATGGTGTTACCGCGAACCTATAACTATATACACAATAGACTGGAAGATATTGTTGGATGAAAGTGAACTAACGATTCATCTCTGCCATTTGTTGATAATTTGTTTGCCTTATGAGAAACTCTTTGGAGATTAAGGTACTGGACACCATTGGTTATTTTTCAAAATAATTATTAGCAGAAAAATGTAGAGCTGTTAATAATATAAAACATTGTGAAAAAGAGGTAATTTACCACTCAAATATTAAAATACTTTAGACGTAAAGACTTTTGTATGCATCTTCAAGCACACAAATTTGTTAAACAAGGGTGTTTTTTTCTGTCATCATCCTCTCGCAACTTCGATGACCTAAGTCCAAATTTCCACAGGTTTTGTTATTTTATGCATATGTATGGATACACCAAGTAAGCATAATGGTCTTTAACAATTACCAATAGTGTCCAGTGTCTTTGAAGATGGAAAGTCAGTGAAGGTCAGTTACAGTACAGACTGACGTTCCACTGGGTCTAGTGAACCACCTTGAGATCTCAAGATCCAATTGTAAGACGGGGTGCTTAACGAATAGAGTGCACAAGCAAGAAAGCATGGCCTTGACTGATCATGTATGAGTGGGGAGTGAACAGATTTGACTTGTGCTAAAGAGTCACCCAAGCTGAGCCTAATTATGATGACGCATAACACCAAACACCAAGATTACAAAGGTCGTGGCTTCTAATCCTACCCGAGTAAAGTGCCTGTGTTTTCCCCCACAGAGCTCGGGTAAGTACCGAGTATATAGTGCTAATTATAACACACATCGGTAAATATATGGGTGAAACCAAAATGAATATGCTTTATACCTGATGCAAATTAAAAAGCTATTAAGATTAACCCAGTTACACCCAAAACAATGTTATCGTGATCGGAGCTTAGATTTAAAACATTAAGGCCTTGGGAAAAACAAATATCTTTAAAAAAATATGTGTAGGCCTTTAAAGGTAACCAATAACCAAGTAGTTGTCAAAATGTACATAATTCTATAGCAAGCAATCCAGAATTGTGCTTTTCAGTGACCATCAAAGCATGGGTCTATTTACTTCAATAGTAATAATTGGATGCTTAGATACAAAATTAATGCAACAATTAATTTTCAGCATATATTTTCACAATCCAGAATGTGCGCTTATAAGATTCAATAACCCTACAACATGGGTGTAGACACTCCATTTAACAGTAGGCCTACTTGATCATGTTGATTCTTAAGAACATAGTTGAAGCCAATGTCAGAAAATCATTTCTTTTTAATATTTTTTAATGACGACACAGCTAATTTGCATAGTATTACTAAACCCATTTTTCGCTTCACCTCAAACTGTCCTTTCATACAAGTAGAGTAAAATGTTATCCTTCCTTTTGGTTTATTGACTCTTGGTTCCAACAATAAACTATTAAAGTCCTTTGTTGTTGATTTCTTTGTATAAAATCGCGTCCTGTTGCGTCCTTTGTACACGACTTTACCATTTCATTTTACTTTCACGGTATCTGACCATGACCTGAAACACGTAAATCTGTTGCTGTTTTTGCAATACACCTTTGCTGTGTACAAACCTATGTGGATGTCCAATTTCAAATGTTTGAATGGTGGACTAACACTCAGAAAAGGGGGACTATTTGTGTCAAATCCCAAAGCCCGTATGGGAGAGTGTGACCTTCGTAGGCTAAACTAAACTCTGTTAATGGTTTTCTGAGATGTGATAACTCGGATTCCAGTCATTCCATGCTTTCGTGATACAGTATCTTTGAAATACGAGTTTCATCAAGTTTGTATCTTGGAATTCTATGTCCGTATCACTTTGGATGGTCATAATATGCCTCCGTAGAAACCAGACCAAAAGAGAATTCAATTGGAAGCAAAAATCAACATTTACCAAAGCTTTTCAATTTTAAGTTGTCCTTCTGTTTGCATGAACAATTACTATTGTAAGTTTGTGTTTTCCTGGACCTGTCCAAGGCTTTCGACAATCTTGACCATGACATTCTCATCTTTAAGTTAGAGAATATTGGTGTTCGTGGGTTGGCCCTAGAATGGTTTAAGAGTATACTTCACACATAGAAAGCAACTTGTTTCGTATAATTCAACAAACAATCATCCGATAAATATATCTCTTGTGGAGTTCCTCATGGTTCTATATTAGGTCCTCTATTGTTCATATATATTTAAATTATGTTTGTACTTCGTCCAGTTTGATCTCTTTCAACACAAGAATCTAATTATGTTTTAGGTTATTCGTGTGAAGTTCTAAACATAGCAACACACGAAAAACTATCAACTGCGAATTCCAAATAAACGAATATGGAGCTGTTTTAACCCATCATAATGTATATACAATCCCTTTTATTCAATAAAACTAACATGTGAACTTTTCATTTCAAAAGGTGGAAGCGTTTCCTAGATATATACTAATGGCACTGGACACTTTTGGTAATTACTCAAAATAATTGACAACATAAAAACTTCATTATTCTCTTTAAACTTCGATGACCAATTGAGTTTATTTTTCACAGTTTTGTTATTTTATGCAAATGTTGCGATACAACAAACAACAATTGAGATACTGGTCTTTAACAATTACCAAACGTGTCTATGGTGCCTTTAAAGCCATACAAAAGTTTACATCAAGTTTCCAATAAGGAGCAAAACATAAAGCCTATATTAAACCTATGCTTTTTGGTCTAGACATGTAAATAACTCTTACCTGTGCGATTGGTGCTGGTATTGCCCTTGCTTGACGGTGCGTCAAACTGCCGGATAGTTTGGACAAATGGGTTGACACGAAACATTGGTATTTGTTTTAAATGGTCATAAGTAGATATAACCATAAACATCCATCCAGGCAGGCTAAACAGTATGACAACCCAAAAGTAACGTTTCAAAGAGTGAATCGCCATAGTCAACTAAAGAAACTCCAAAGTTGGATCGTGTCACACTGTTTGTTTGGTTACCCCTTACGATGTTCGATGCGTGTAGCCCTCTAAACTGACATAAAGGGTAACGAACGTAGTCGATGTGGCCTTCCGTTGAAAATCTATGGCAAGCCATCAAGGCAAACCAAAACAAAATAACCACAGTTTGTAACAATGTTACAGAAATATACACATACGACGTTAGGTTTGGTAGATACAAAGCCACCGATCATGGGATGTTTTTTTAGGTAAACTTAGTTGGCAGAGGTCATGTAGACACTACACGTATGTGGCTATAACCCTTACGGGTGTTTACACAACAAAGAAGCAGAACCAGAAGCAGAAGTCAAATTTAATAAAATAAAATTCCTAAAACTAAAAATCTCTTTAATGGGAGTGAATGTGTTTCCTCCACGGTTGACCAAACATCGGTCACTGAGGGAAAGTGGGGGAACGTGACACAAATGGTTTCCTTCCAAAAAACAAACAAGGTCTTAGTTTGGTAAGACCGGGAAAGAGTTTAACTATTTACTTCTGATCAATGACATTCCAGACAGAAATGTTTCAAGGGATGTCTTCTACTATCATAATTAATAGACCGTGTAAGGTTGATGTAAATCTGTGATCTTGACGATTTTTATTCTTACCAACTCTGTTCATGATAAAGTTCCGGTCTGGGCAATGTTTTGACGGTGAAGTAAAACCGGAACAGTGTGTTCGTCCACAAAGACAACAAATATAAAGTCTGGATTGAATAATTGTTATTGTACTCGGTAACGAGCAATGGAGAGCTGATATTGATAGTTAAAAACATTGTGAGAAACGGCTCCCTCTGAAGAGGTAATTTCTAATTCAAATTCAGCTGTGCTTGAGCTGTAGCCTTTTATTATGTATCTGAAGCACACGAAATAATGCAATAATGTAGTTTTATGTCACCACTCTCTTGCAAATTCGATGACCAATTTAGCCCCAATTTTCAACAGGTTTGTTACTTGATGCATTATGTTTGGATACACCAAGTTTGAATAATAATGGTCTTTGACAATTACCAAACCTGTCCAGTGTCTATAAAGGTTTCTCAGGCCTATAGTCAAACATTTCTGTCAAATTTAGGCCAAAAAAAATGAAAAAATCACCAGGGGTAAGTCCATCATTTTTGTGAAAGATAAGTCCAGCAGTTGTTATCAATTAAGGCCCCAAAGTAAAACAAAATTCGCAAGGGGTAAGTCCAGCAGTTTTATCAAACTTAGGCCAAAAAGTGAAAATATCTCAAGGGGTAAGTCCATCATTTTTGACAAATTCACTGAGGCCAAAAAGTGAAAAATCACAAGGGTGTAAGTTCAGCATTTTAATCAAATTTAGGCCCAAAAGTGAACAACACAGTTTGAGATCGATCGGCAACCTGGGTCACGAAATAAGTAGTGAAAAAAAACCCGATTACACATTTTGCATGACATCGATTTAAAAAATTAACTCGATTAACTCCGAACGGGAAATTAGTTTTATTTATTTCTCATCAGATATGGCGTTTCAGCCAGAAATAATTCAAGGGATGCTTTACTACCACCATCGTCATCAGACTATGTAAGTTTCATCTAAATTTGTAATCTTAGACGATTTGTTTTCTTACCAATTCTGTAACGTTAATCACATTAAGTGATTTGATTTGATTTGATTTGATTGATTTGTTGTTTTATTTCAAAAGAAACATACCCATCACCCTGGGTCAGCCAAAGGGTTACAACAATATCTATAAAATACAAATTGCAGCTTACATCATGACGGATGAGTTAGCAAAAGCCTCAATTTAGAATGTTGAATTCCTTTAATTAGCAGACATACAAATGAACTTTGCTAGAACAATGTAGTTTGTTTCCTTTTTTGTTTTTGTATTGTTATAAAATAAATTAAATTTTCTCTTTCCTTTAACATACAAATAACCATCTGCATTACTTTTACAAACAATGATTTGATACTTCTAGTACCTGAAAGGGGCTCTACTAAAAATCATTTCAAGACCATTCAGGAATATAGAAAATAGACGTGGGCTGAGACTAGCACTGCAACTTGCTGGACACACATTTTACATTGAAAAGAGTTTAATCTCACACAGCTATTTACAGATTTATACATTTTTTTTCGAGATATTAATGAATTAAGTACTGAGACCAGTTTTCATTAATTTATACAGCAATATTGTACGGTCTCATACTTAATTAAAAGTGTTCTTTTCTTTTTCTAAAAGTACCTATAATTTCTTCGAACTTTTTGCAATAACGTGTGTAGAACAAAACTTGGTCGATATCACCATAGCCATACCATACCCGACCTATTACAAAATTTCTGATAATCAATTAACACATCTGTAATCCAATGATCTTGACAATTTCTAAAAACAATCTGAAATAGTTTACCGACAGAACTCGGAAAATAATTTACACTTCTAAAAATACCCGGATCGCTTTTGTGACCCATTTTATAAGTGAGGCAATGAGACCGGTATCTTTTCAACCCCCCCATGTAAAATTTCGTAAGAGGTATACATGAATAAATTCTAGCATGATCTTCTGCCCTAATAGACCATACGCATAATGCGCACATACGCGTGTCTCATGTCCACCCTTTTGTGCGTCAAAACGTACACAAAATGATGATGGTGTTGACGTTCTTCCGAACAATGCGTCTACCATTCATGCCTTTTGGTAGACTTGACTCAAGTCCCAATCCCGTGCCATCGCCAGAAAGACTTGTTTTGTGATCCTCTTGTATCCCCAACCTGTTCCCCACACCGACGCGCACGCAGAACAGCTATCGTCCAATCATTTGACTCCTTTGACCCGAGTGGGGGCGCTTTTTGACTCACGTGAGCGCGCTTTTTTAGAGTGTGACGTCACATGCAAGGAGTCTAAATTAACAGATATATTTGTATACAGAGAGTAGAATTCCAGATGTGGCGGATCGTACCCGATGCTATTCAAACCGTCAGTTTTGATTCGCCTAGCTCTTGTCACGTAGTTTTTCCAACTGAAATTGAAATAACACAATAAATTATCAACAATTTGGAAACAATTGAAAACTAAAAAACAAAAAAAAAAAAAAAAACATAATAGGCACTCAAGGGTCAATCCTGCACAAGTTGTAAGTCAAGCGTATGTCCAACGTTGTTATCAAAATTAAAATGCTATGAAACAAGGCAGTAGGTACTAGCAGTAGGTACTAGCAGTAGGTACTAGCAGTAGGTACTAGCAGTAGGTACTAGCAGTAGGTACTAGCAGTAGGTACTAGCAGTAGGTACTAGCAGTAGGTACTAGCAGTAGGTACTAGCAGTAGGTACTAGCAGTAGGTACTAGCAGTAGGTACTAGCAGTAGGTACTAGCAGTAGGTACTAGCAGTAGGTACTAGCAGTAGGTACTAGCAGTAGGTACTAGCAGTAGGTACTAGCAGTAGGTACTAGCAGTAGGTACTAGCAGTAGGTACTACCAGTAGGTACTACCAGTAGGTACTACCAGTAGGTACTACCAGTAGGTACTACCAGTAGGTACTACCAGTAGGTACTACCAGTAGGTACTACCAGTAGGTACCAGTTGGTGCATTTGTAGGGAACTTGAACCTGGTTGTACTATTTTAGTTTGAAACTTTTGAGGCTTCACCATCTTATGAACAATCTCTTTGATATAACAAGCACGCACAAAGCTTCGGACATAGGGTAAAGCGTACACATGTCAAAATTAATGTGATTCAATAAGTGTACAGGAGGCTTCGGACGTGTGTAGCCTCAAGGACACCAGCTTTTGAAATTAGAAGACATAAGACATAAGACATTTATTTATCTTCAAAAAGAAGGAGGTAGGGAACCCAAGACAATATCATTGATGGGAAGAATGGAGAGAAGGAATTTATCAGTGAATGAGGCAGACTAAAAGGGGTGGGGTGGGGGGAGGGTTTAGTGAGGAGAACAAAGGACAATTAATATTTATTAGTAATATCCCTCTTCGATTTTTCAGACCATGCGACAGATTTTACCGAGTAGTCTCTCTGTAGTTTAATAATCATAATGTAATATAATAATAATAATAATAATAATAATAATGTAGGTTTTCTTGGTCAATTTCGGAAAAGAGCAGCCAATTTAACCACCAAGCTATTCTATTTCGCGCGAAATCGAATGCTACTCAAACGGGTCATTCGATTTCGTTTTGGGATTAGTCAAATGTAATGTTGCGTCATTCGAATTAACAAAATAATCATTCAATTTAACAATTCATCAAAGCAGCATTCAAATTCGCAGACGCTTCTTGAGGCGTGTGTGTCACGAAAAAGAATGACGCTACGCTAAATTGAACAGAGTGCTTAAGGAATTTGACTCGACCCAAAACGAAATTGAATGGCCGAATTCTGAATTTGAAAGTAGTAACAACTGGAAAAGCAAAGCAGCTTTAATTCGAACGCATGAAAATTAAATTGACTGCTCATTTGCCGAATTTGACCGAAAAAAACTATAACTAGAGATAGTGACTGTAAACAATCACACAGCTGTTCCCGGATGTTTTGTTAATAAAAGTTCTCTATGCTACAAAAAACACACACATTATAACTCTATGTAATGTGATTCTGGTCTTGTATCTGATACCAAATCAAAAGGAGCTTTAACACAAAAAATAACGGTCAGCATGGCGCCATGGTCATTGTGCTGAATAAATTTAACACAAGTTTAAAAATTGATTGTGTAGTTCTTGAGATAGGATCCCACTTCCGGTTAACACGGAAGAAAAGGTCAATACTGGGTCACGGAAAATCAAGCATGGCTTGATGCCCAAAGAGTCCATAACTGAAAAAAGTTTGAAAATCTGCTGTGTAGTTCTTGAAATAAGGTCCCACTGCCGGTTGACCCGGAAATAAAGGTCAACATGGGGTCATACCAACCCCATACGATTGTCCAATGCCAAAGGAGCCCATAACTGAAAAAAGTCTGAAAATCGGTTGTGTTGTTTTTGAGACAAGGTCCAACTTCCGGTTGACCCGGAAATAAAAGTCAGAATGGGGGTCTTAGTTTTCAAAGTTAATATTTAATGCCTAAGTAGTCTATAACTGAAAGAAGTGTGAAAATCGGTTGTGTAGTTCTTGAGAAATGGTCCAACTTCCGGTTGACCCGGAAGAAGAGGTCAAAATGGGGTCACGGATTTTCCCCAACAAAATTTAATGCCTAAGGAGTATATAACTAAAGAAAATAATTAAATCGGTTATGTAACTCCTAAGATATGGTCCCACTTCCGGTTGACCCGGAAGTAGAGGTCGAATCTGGGTCACGGTTACCCGGGGCAATTCTCCTATGCCTAAGGAGTCTAATACTGAAAAAAAGTTCGAAATCGGCCGTACACTTCTTGGGATATAGTGCTGCAAAGAAAAACTAATTAAAGCTTCTAATTAGCATAAATTAACATGTGATGACGTCACAGTCTTAAAATTGTGTTTTTCGTACTAATAAATTTCATAAGGTACACGATGGTGTGCAACTTACCCCAATCCAATGCCGTTTACAAAATCCCAATTGTGTATTGCTCTAACCATACGAAAGATGTATCAATGCAATGATCAATGCATATCACGTTGTACCCATGATGCCAAGATTTTTAATTAATCATTAATTATTTACGTACTTTGACTGATTTTAACAAACTGAAACATCTCTTATTAGAATCAATACATTTTTCAACACAGAATATGAAATTTTGAAAACGAACAGATAAATTATTTTGAAGTTACTGTCAATTATTGTGTTTTTGACTTGTAAAACGTTTCCACTTTTAGCTCCATATGTTTTGTACACAGAAAACAAAACGCGCAAACGTATGACGTCATGATGACGTGACTGAAATTGTTAGGCTGGAAGTCTTATCTACACTTCAAGACAAGTCCATAACCGAAAAAAAAAATGGGATCGGATTTTTAATTCTTGAGATATGACTGTAACAATATTGCCTAATTAAATATTCACATGGCTGTAACTTGAATAATTAAATAAGAATTTTAATCTAATTAAATTTAAAAATTAAGTTAGGCCATAAACTTTCATATGATATATGATTTGTCACTTTCTGATAATTATAATTTGACATTTGACAATTTTAAAAGTCAAGTGTTAAGTCAATACGATTTTGAGGAAAGAAAGAATAATAATAATAATAATAATAATAAAAAAAAAATAAAAATCTCGACGATTACAATAGCTGTTCCGACTAAAGTTCGGAACAGCTAATAATAATTTTAAAAAATAACAATAAGAATCCCCATAAGATCAATATTCGGAGGCGCTGGAGAGGAAAAGAAATTAAATAAGTTGAAACAAAGATAAGGATAAAAAAAGTGCCTAATCAAAGTAAATTTGGAAACAAAATAATAGGTCTTCAGTTGCAATTTAAATGTGTCTAATAAAGATGAAGCTGTGAGTATTCCAAAAGGCTGGTGCTGCAGATAAAAAGCCCTATTACCATAAAGAGGCGTGTGTCCTTGGTGTCACAAGAAGACACTTGTTTGATGATCTGAGGCTGCGTTGAGGAATGTTACAATAAGGTGAATCAAAAAGAAGGTGACCAGGATTGGTGATGTTAAAAATGTTCACATGTTCAGGTAGGCCTAAAGTTTATTATTGAACAAGCATTCTCTCCTGCCTATTAGAACAAATAATTGAAAGAAATTTTAAATAGTAAACTTGTGGGTACAACCATGAAGGAAGGATGAGAAGGAGCTCGAACGAAGGGACTTCAAAAGTCGAACCCGTGGTACCGCAACCGTTTAACGACATCTCGTATTCACCCACATACCTTACACAGACAATGGGCGACCTGTCGTATGTGAGTTTGCGCGTGCGCACTTGGTTCTTCACTCAACTACGGTGTCGTATGTCGTATGGATACAATACATAAAAACAACTTTTTTGAGACCTGATAAAAATTGTGTACACTTGTGCTCACCAAATCGAAAAACACCATTGAATACCAACCACCCTCGTGTGCTAATACCCAAATTTTGAATCACCGCTAGTGCCGGGACCGGAAAGTCACAAAAAATGTAAAAATATGCCATTATGTTTCCGTGAAACACCACAAACGGTAAATGAAAACGTGTATATTCACAATTCTTGTCTCCAATGATTCAACTTTTCACGCAGGCAAGAGCGCAGACTGGCGGTACCACACGTTCTGTACAAAGAGATTTAATCCTACTCGTTAATCGGCCGTCCAGCTGGAGGTCTCCTATCTTTTTCCACTGGTTAGACGGGGGCATTGTCAGAGTATTCTTTTGTTACTCCGCGGTTTTGCGGGTCGTTCGAGCTCCTTCTCTTCCTTCCTCCATGGTACAACCACGTATAGTATTTATTTTAAGAGAGTTTCAGAGCCAACACTTCCCTCAATCTCAAAGAGATATGATATGCATGATTGTGCCCACAAGCTTACTATTTATTACTTTTCATCTACATCTTACAAAGGAAGAATGAGCTCACTTTTCTTTAGATCGTGTCCCGTTTGCTACATGATTGCTCTCGGTAACTCTGAAGAAGTCGTTTTTTCCGTATCGTGTTAGTTTGAGTTTATTCCTCTTTATCCGGTCACTGAGATCATCGTCTTCACAGCACCATCCCCAGTACTTATTACTGAAGCCGTTAACCTTGAAGAACTGTAATCGGGTCAAACCTGACACTCCTCCAAATGATCTAAGGTAAGGTTTTCTGTGAAAGTAGTTCAAGGATTGAATAAACCGTAAATGATATTAATACACAGCACTTATAAATTATTATACACACAATATAATGCAAACAAATATCATTCAATGGCGCTGTCGCAAAGTCAATACTCCAGGGCCCAAATTTATAGAGCTTTTTAAGCAGAACAAATGCTCAGAAATGAGCAGAATATCAGTCTCAAATTTATTGCACATGTGCACATGGTTGTTTGGCTCGTAAGCATATTCTGGTAAGCATAATTTTGTTGTGCTTAGCTACTTTGAAATTGGGCCCTGGATTTAAAATGCCCGTTTGAAGAGGTGAGTTTTGAGCTGTCGTTTAAAGATACGTTGTAGTTCATGTTACTATTAAAATGTGTATGGTACGGCAACACCAAGACAGTTATCCCGCGTGAGTTATGATGTTTGTGTTATAACTGTGAATTATGTAAGAACTTTTCAAAAAGAACTATATTGACCACATTTTTAAAAGATTCATGGTGTATCTTGAAAACAAACATGTCCGCTTGAAGTAATGGCATATTAATAATATTAATACATGTTATAGAAAAGAGTGTATTAACTTAGAACATTGACCATACCGATTTACAACTAGTGCAGAAACTCGTGTAAACAGCGCAGACAGTCAAAATAATATGATATTGTGATTGACATCGGAAACTGCACGTTCGGGCTGAACGGTGTTACATCATAATGAGGTTTTTGCACAAGGATGACAGGGACAAACAAGTAACGTTCTACGTCATTATATCATACTGTCACAGAGAACTGTGTATAGTTAAGGAATGCACTAAAAGACAACGGTTAAATCTCGGTCCTGCGATACGAAAACTGACGTCACAGGGCTACCCTCGCATCGAATGATTCGCAGGACGGTTTAATTTCGTTGCGAATTTGTGACGTCAAATTTTGTGTCGCATTCGCATTCAGCAAATCTGAACCGGGCTTTAGTGCAATGCTTTTATCACCAGCAGGCTCGACATTGGAAACGCCCTCGGGCAAAGAAACAACTGTTGAGGCTCCAAACATTTCAGAACTGGGCAGATCGTCTGGTAGTACATGTATGTGCTAAGAAATGCGATTAAGTGATACAAATCGTGAAGAGTCTTCACCTGCTACCAGCGTAGTCACGCTCTCGATTTATGACCCCCCTACTCTTGTTCCGCTGCCTCAATGCCTCAGCTACTTCACATCCCACTGACCTATTATCCATCCAAAAACCTGTCAGAAACCTGGGTTCCTGTTTCCAAACTTCAATATTTCGCATTCAAAGAACCAAACGCAGTTTGTGGGATCATGCCTTTTCTATCGCAGCACCAAGGATGTGGAATCATCTTCCTCAGAACACCAGACAATCTGCTTCATTAGCCAATTTCAAAACTTTGCTGAAATCTCACCCTTTTTTCGAAAGCCTACTTTCCTGTCCGGCGATATAAGCAACGACTATTGGATTAGCGCCTTACAAATTAAACGATTGTTTGATTTAGTCGGGGTTTTGTGTTTTTTTTTTTACCAGACACTGCACTTCCGCAGTCTTAGCACAATATAGCGCAGCAGCCCACAGCCTAGCGCAGAAGCTGCGAAAAAGATAATTAGGGTTTCTCGGTCAAATTCGGTAAATGAGCAGTCAATTTCATGTTCATGCGTTCAAATTAAAGCTGTTTTGCCTCTCTAGTTGTTACTGCTTTCAAATTCAGAATTCGGCCATTCAATTTCGTTTTGAGTCGAGTCAAACTCCTTTAGCACTCTGTTCAGTTTAGCGTATCGTCATTCTTTTTCATGACACACACGCCCCAAGAAGCGTCTGCGAATTTGAATGCTGCTTTAAATTGAATGATTATTTTGTTCAATCGAATGACGCAACATAACATTTGGCTAATCATAAAACGAAATCGAATGACCCTCTTCAGTAGCATTCAACTTCGCGCGAAAAAGAATAGCTTGGTGGTTATCAATTGGTTGCTCATTTGCCGAAAATGAAAACCTTTAGTCTTTTGTCTAGTTCCTTACTTCATTCCAGTTCTATCGGAGTGTCCAATGAAGTGTCGAGGCATATCCACACACCCATAGGGATTGAAGTCACTCTGAGGTATATGATCGACGTCATGCATGACGACACAGTCCCACTGGGTGAAGTTGAGTGACTCTAAGAAACCAACGTTGAATAACATTCCACGATTGAAGGGCTCAACACCTGCCTTCAAATAAGCGAAAAGACATGATTATTCCTTATTTTTTTTTTATCACTTGTTTCGATTAAAACTAGTGATCAAACCAACTGCAGTTATCCCTACTAACAATCGATTAAGAGTGAATTTCAATCTAAAACTTTAAAAGAGATTACCCCCCCCCCCTAAATCCAGTTTGTGGAGTACTGCAATTGTTGTTCCCTTTTCTGTGAGAATTTCTCTGTGGGGTACCACCTTAACAAAGAAGACCTTGTGGGGTAGCATTGCTCTAAAAGCTGTCGTGTGTGAATGGCTCACACACAACCTTACGGATCTTGTTCGTTGGATCAGTGACATCTGGCTTCGGATCAAGAAATGGGATAGTCCAGCTTCATCCCGAGATAATTTGGTAAAAATGCACTGACATTAACACATCCAACATTTGTATCCCCCTATTAATAAAATAAAACAGCCCAAAAAGAATAACGATGCCGAAATACAAAATCATCCACAATTTCACATAAATCTGACTTGAAGGGGGCGACTGCCCGAACGTGTGCCATGTAACTTATTCTTTGGTAAAGAGTAATTTCGGGGAAGAATTTCATAAAGCTGCTTAAGCACAAAAATTGCTTGCAGAAAATAACTACGCTTACCAGAATAAGGTTACCAACCAAAACACCATCTCACATGTGCTTTCTGTCGCTGGTATCCTGCATATTTTTGCTCAGCACAATAATTTTAAGCAGTATTTCCTGCTTTTAAAAAGTAGCTCTATGAATTAGGGCCTTGCAGATAAACTTGAGTGTATACTAGTTGCTGAAGGTGAGGTCAGTGACTAACATTCAGCTTACCTGGTTAACGATGTAAATAGCAAACTCATGGAGTTGTCTCATTAAGAAAGGCACCATGTAATACAAAAACTGTAACAAGTGTACAGGACGGTCTCGATACGGAATCAGTATGGCAACCTGTGGAACAAAAACAAGGAGATTAAAACACGACTGCCCTTTTAAAGCAAGGTCACGCGGGCACACGCCAACATTTCCATGCTAACCCGTGAAATGCGATTGACGTAAAAAAACACAGAAATCACTGTTTCCGCAAGCGCCGGTTCTTTGCTTACACAAAAGCAGAGCCATGAAATTGTGCCATTTTCTCGTCAGTTTCTACGAGGAAATTTTACTTCCAATGTTTCTGTGTTCTCCTTATTGTCTTGGAGGTAGTGAGTTAGAGCTAGAAGACTGCATGTTGGGCTGCCATAGTGTCACTTGGCAATCAAGTTGATAGGCTCAAAGCTGCCGTGTCACGTAACCTTTATTTGAATTTGATAACAAGTTGTGGCGCCAACACCAGAAGCGGCTACTGTCTGTCTGTCTAGTTTTGTACGCCCATAATAACATCTGTGATCGACAGATTGTGTAAATACTTGGTACTGCCATGGAGGATCCTTTATGGTACCGCCTAACGGAATGTTCACCAACTTATGGTGTTCTAGAAGACGACAAATTAATGTGGGTTGCGTCGCGTCGTGCTTTTGGCTTCCGGTGTCCGTCGTGTCTTGCCGTCATTCGTCGCGTCGCGTCACCCGTCACGTCCACCGTGGTGTTGCCCCTCGCGTGGTCCATGTTGTTAATACTTCAATCTTCTTCAAACGTTTCACGAAAGTTCAATTGATTCTATCCCTCTGCTCTTTATTTCTGTTGTATAAATCATTTGATTATGTCTGTTTGATTCAAGTTAAAAAGGAGGCGCCCCCATGAAGCTATGTCTGTTTTGCCTTATTCATTTCTTGTGTCGATTCTGTCTTCTATTTCACAAATCCACCATTATCAGCGGTTCAGTTCCTTGGTTAAGTGGCAGGCTTTGGCCGCTACACACATTGGTGGCAGCGGTGGGATTTCAACGCCATCGAGATAACCGGTGTCTAAAACCAGTCATTTGGTAAAGTTGGAACAGAACATACCTTCCATATAGGTTTGCAAGTTGCTGGTCTCCAATGCCCACCGGGTAGGTACAAGTAATCACCACAACGAACCTCAGGCGCAGACAGATTCTCCATAATGGGGCGGCTGAGGGCGCTCTTCTCCTTTCTAGCAGTCTCAACAAGCTTCTGCATTTCAATGTTTCCTCTTGTGATGGTGTTTCTAATTTTATCCAGTTGATCACCAAAGATAAGTTGATCTGTCTCGTTTTGTGGTTTAGAAGACTTCAAATCTATTTCCCTTTTGTGAACTGTACAATGAAACAACAGCAAAAATTAAATAAACACGTAGATGATGAAAAAAGTTAAACAAATGTTATATTTCATCGGGGCTCAATAATATTCGTTTTGGTTTTTACACTGATGTGTGTCTTGGAGCTGTATACTTGGTACTTTTAATACTTGGGTTTAGTGGGGAAAAAAACCGAACTGCCTCTATCTACCGGGAAATCTCGGTGGTCTAGTTGGTAAGACACTGCTCTAGTATTGCATATAGATCGTGGGTCGAACGCCACCCGAGTGATTTTTTCCCCTACAGAATTCGGGAATGTATAGAAAATACAGTGCTTAAACGCATCGGTGTGGGTAAACCGAAAATAAATATTGCTTTATTTTGTGATAATTGTATTATAAAAACGGTACATAAATGGCAGCGCTACTTGCTATATATGATCATCTCTAATTATACCAAAGTTCGTACGCCAAACTGATTACCTGTATGGCCACAATATTTCAATTTGTAAATACAATGCTAATGTAATGTGCAATTATAACAATATATCGCAGCATGGAAGTTCTGTCCTTCAACGGTTGGAAAATCTTGATAATATTACATTAGTTGAAAAAAGGGCGACCAACGAGTCTGTGGCTGCTCGACTACAAAGTCCATAATTATTAACATGCAATGGATTTCAACTTACCTAAATTTTTAATATCTGTTAATTTCGGGCAGACTGTTGTCAGTATTACTCGAGGAGTTTCAGTCACAGGTCCTGGTGTTGAAACCAAATGACCTGTAGAAAAGGTACAATAAAATAAAATGGTTTAAATACTGGTGTCTATCGCAGAGGCTTCTTTGGACACGATTATAAAAGACCTGATACTTGCTGAAATTTAATCAACATGTTTCCAATCATTCTTGTGCAGAGGCACATTGCTTGGTAGACCTTAGATTAGGATTTGAAACTTTGCATCATGGAGGAATACGATCTAGTAAGGTCTGTGGTAACACCATGCATTGTATGTGCAGAGGCACATTGTTTGTGATTAAATTTACTTCATTGTCAATATGTTTGACAACTTGGACCGAGCACCTCTGGGTCAAAAGAATTACGGATTTATTTTAAACACATGTCATGACACTGCGAAACGCGCGGATACGAGGGTGGGTTTTCCCGTTATTTTCTCCCGACTCCGATGACCGATTGAGCCTAAATTTTCACAGGTTTGGTATTTGATATAGAAGTTGTGATACACGAAGTGTGGGCCTTGGGCAATACTGTTTACCGAAAGGGTCCAATGGCTTTAAGTCATGTTTGATGCCTTGGATCGGGCACCACTAGGTCAGGAGATGTTAAGGAGGTTCCACTAGGTCAGGAGATGTTAACTAGACTGTGAAACAAGAGAAGACTTGTGCTCAACGTCATGAGCACAGATCAGCCTCCTGCTAAAATAAAACCAACAGATTTCAGTCTGTGTGTGAAGTGTCAAAATGTTCTAAAAATTACAAACTTACAGCACCAAAACGTTTGTCTTCAGTTGAAACATTTCTGTTTAGTGTTCATAAGAGGTGTGATGCAATCCGGATTTCTTAAATATTTCTCAAAGACTGCGTGGAACAACAGGGGATGAGCTCCTTGAGAAAAGTGCACGGTGGCATAGAATTTGCTACAGTGATACAACTTTAAAAACTAAAATTGAAAGAGATGAAAAGAGGTTCCAAAATATTGACCCACTACAAAATCGAAAAGGTCGACCTTCTACACCCCCTTGTCTGAAATCAGGAAAATTAACAAGATCTACTGCTGAGCATTTTAATCGTCAGGAGTGTTTCTTTTGTCACGGAGGTGACATTACAAAAAAAGATGAAACAAAACATGCTTGCCAAAGTATCAACCGAGTGGAAGATCATCAATTAAAGAGATTGTTGAGAATAGTGACAACGATTTGTGGAAATTGCAACTCACAGATATAATAGTGGAGGATGACGACCTACTTGCGAGGGACATTGTGTACCGTAGTTGCAAGCTCAAAATAAATATGCAACTGTGAAGTCAGATGGGTTTGAATCAATAAGTTCGTATTTAGAAGAAGACCATGCATGGCAGCATATGCTATCATGTCATATTTTGTTTAAATCTCACACAATTTGGATCCACAAATAATTACAAATTATCGTTTTAAAAATATAATGACAGTTTTTTTATGCCCAAAGGATGCACTGCGTTACCACCAAGTTTTAGGTTAAAATGTTTATCACAATTTCTACTCTGCAAAATTGTGTTATGTGGATTGCCGGAAGGTTCGACATGTCTCTTGGAAGAGTATTGGGGTATCTAGACTTTCTTTAAATATGTCTTAACCAAAACGTGCCACTGGTTATCTGGGTTGAAGAACAACGTGTTGGCAGAAAAAGTTGTCGAGTATTTTTCAGATATAACCCACTGTCATTTGTTAAATAGTCACACTCACAGGGAAAGGTTATCTTTTATAAAGCAGAATAAGCCCACCCCCCTCAAAAAAACAAAAAAAAAAAAAAACTCACATGAAACCTTCGAGTCGAAAAATTATATTTAATACATACTGTACATGCATTACCTGAAATGGCGGCCATTTTTAAAATCAAGATTAGACGCATTCACATATCTGTATTTTGACCGAAATGTTAATATTTTGTAAACTAGGTCATTATAAAGATAATCAATGGGTAATAGGCTATCTGTGCTTTAAAAAATAAATAAAAAATAGACAACAAAATATGCGTATACAGGTATTAGTGCCTCAAATGGCGGCCATTTTGATTCAAAATAGCAACTGAAACACATAAACGTACTAAAAGTATACAAAAATGAAATAAGATTTAAGTTAATTTTGAAAAATATAAAGATCTTTGTCAAATTTTTCATATTTACTATACTTATTTGCACAAAACATGTGATAAATATGGCAAAAATAGCAGCCATTTTGAAAAACAAAATGGCCGCCCAAGGGGCGATAGGAAAATTAGGCATCAAGTGGATTTGAATTCGTTGACATGTAGATAAAAGATTCTGAAAGTTTCAAAGATTGTATACAAAAATGCATATGGACTATATGAGCCTAATTATGATGACGCATAACACCAAACACCAAGATTGAAAAGGTCGTGGCTTCTAATCCCACCCGAGTAATATGCCTGTGTTTTTTCCCACAGAGCTCGGGTAAGTACTGAGTATACAGTGCTAATTATAACACACATCGGTAAATATATGGGTGAAACCAAAATGAATATGCTTTATACCTGATGCAAATTAAAAAGCTATTAAGATTAACCCAGTTACACCCAAAACAATGTTATCGTGATCGGAGCTTAGATAAACATTAAGGCCTTGTGGAAAACAAATATCTTTAAAAAAATATGTGTAGGCCTTAAAGGTAACCAATAACTGTCATATCCAGAATTGTGCTTTTCAGTGAGCATCAAAGCATTGGTCTACTTCAATAGTAATAATTGGATGCTTAGATACAAAATTAATGCAACAATTAATTTGCAGCATATATTTTCACAATCCAGAAGTGTGCTAATAAGATTCAATAACCCTACAAACATGGGTGTAGACACTAATAATAATAATAAATATAATAATAATATGAAACATTTATATAGCGCTCTACGGAGAACAGAGCGCTTTACATGAGACTATGACAACAAAACAAAAGAAAAACAAACAAACTAGGATGGGTGGGGAAAAAGAAATGTCTTGAGGAGGCTTTTGAATACAGGCAACGAGATCGCCTCTCTCAGACCCGCGGGGAGCTCATTCCATAGGCGAGGGGCAGCTATGGAGAATGAGCTATCCCCAGCTTTCCGTCTAGTTAAATACAACACTCCATTTAAATACAACACTCCATTTAACAGTATATAGTAGGCCTACTTGATTAAGTTGATGCTTAAAAAACAGAGTTGAAGCCATTATCAGGAAATCAGTTTTTTTATTATTTTTTATGGCGACACAGCTAATTTGCGTAGTATGACTAAACCCATGTTTCGCTTTATAGAACTGTCCTAGTATCTGCTTTTTGGTTTATGGACTCTTGGTTCCAACAATAAACTATTAAAGTCCTTTGCCGTTTGTTTCTTTGTATAAAATCGCGCCCCTTTGCGTCCTTTGTTATGTACACTATACTATACCAACCTGCCAGTATTAGTTTATTTTTCTTTCACGGTACCTGACCATGACCTGAAACATGTAAATCTGTTGCTGTTTCTGCTGTACACATTTGCTGCGTACAAACCTATGTGAATGTCCAATTTCAAATGTTTGAATGGTGGACTAGAAAAGGGGGACTTTTTGTGTCAAATCCCAAAGCCCTTATGGGAGAGTATGACCTTCGTAGGCTGGACTAAGCTCTGTATGGTTAATGGTTTTCTGAGATGTGATAACTCGGATTCCAGTCATTCCATGCTTTCGTGATACAGTATGTTTGAAATACGAGTTTCATTAATTTTGTATCTTGGAATTCTATGTCCGTATCACTTTGGATGGTCATAATACGCTTCCGTAGAAACCAGACCCAAAGAGAATTCAATTCGACGTTTGCCAAAACTTTTCAATTTTAAGTTGTCCTTCTGTTTGCATGAACAATTACTATTGTAAATTTGTGTTTTCCTGGACCTGTCCAAGGCTTTCGACAATCTTGACCATGACATTCTCATCTTTAAGTTAGAGAATATTGGTGTTCGTGGGTTGGCCCTAGAATGGTTTAAGAGTATACTTCACACATAGAAAGCAACTTGTTTCGTATAGTTTAACAAACAATCATCCGATAAATATATCTCCTGTGGAGTTCCTCATGGTTCTATATTAGGTCCTCTATTGTTCATATATATTTAAATTATGTTTGTACTTCGTCCAGTTTGATCTCTTTCAACACAAGAATCTAATAATGTTTTAGGTTATTCGTGTGAAGTTCTAAACATAGCAACACACGAAAAAACTATCAACTGCGAATTCCAAATAAACGAATATGGAGCTGTTTTAACCCATCATAGTGTATATACAATCCCTTTTATTCAATAAAACTAACATGTGAACTTTTCATTTCAAAAGGTGGAAGCATTTCCTAGATATATATTAATGGCACTGGACACTTTTGGTAATTACTCAAAATAATTGTCAACATAAAAACTTCATTATTCTCTTTAAACTTCGATGACCAATTGAGTTTATTTTTCACAGTTTTGTTATTTTATGCAAATGTTGCGATACAACAAACAACAATTGAGATACTGGTCTTTAACAATTACCAAACGTGTCTATGGTGCCTTTAAAGCCATACAAAAGTTTACATCAAGTTTCCAATAAGGAGCAAAACATAAAGCCTATATTAAACCTATGCTTTTTGGTCTAGACATGTAAATAACTCTTACCTGTGCGACTGGTGCTGGTATTGCCCTTGCTTGACGGTGCGTCAAACTGCCGGATAGTTTGGACAAATGAGTTGACACGAAACGTTGACATTTGTTTTAAATGGTCATAAGTAGATATAAACATAAACATCAATCCCGGCAGGCTGAACAGTATGACAGCCCAAAGGTAACGTTTCAAAGAGTGAATCGCCATAGTCAACTAAAGAAACTCCAAAGTTGGATCGTGTCACACTGTTTTTTGGTTCCCCCTTACGATGTTCGATGCATGTAGCCCTCTAAACTGACATAAAGGGTAACGAACGTAGTCAATGTGGCCTTCCGTTGAAAATCTATGGCAAGCCATCAAGGCAAACCAAAACAAAATCACCGCAGTTTGTAACAATGTTACAGAAATATACACATACGACGTTAGGTTTGGTAGATACAAAGCCACCGATCATGGGATGTTTTTTAGGTAAACTTAGTTGGCAGAGGTCATGTAGACACTACACGTATGTGGCTATAACCCTTACGGGTGTTTACACAACAAAGAAGCAGACCCAGAAGCAGAAGTCAAATTTAATAAAATAAAATTCCTAAAACTAAAAATCTCTTTAATGGGAGTGAATGTGTTTCCTCCACGGTTGACCAAATATCGGTCACTGAGGGAAAGTGAAGGAACGTGACACAAATGGTTTCCTTCCAAAAAACAAACAAGGTCTTAGTTTGGTAAGACCGGGAAAAAGTTTAACTATTCACTTCTGATCAATGACATTCCAGACAGAAATGTTTCAAGGGATGTCTTCTACTATCATAGTTAATAGACCGTGTAAGGTTGATGTAAATCTGTGATCTTGACGATTTTTATTCTTACCAACTCTGTTCATGATAAAGTTCCGGGTCTGGGCAATGTTTTGACGGTGAAGTAAAACCGGAACAGTGTGTTCGTCCACAAAGACAACAAATATAAAGTCTGGATTGAATAATTGTTATTGTACTCGGTAACGAGCAATGGAGAGCTGATATTGATAGTTAAAAACATTGTGAGAAAAGGCTCCCTCTAAAGAGGTAATTTCTAATTCAAATTCAGCTGTGCTTCAGCTGTAGCCTTTTATTATGTATCTGAAGCACACGAAAAAATGCAATAATGTAGTTTTATGTCACCACTCTCTTGCAAATTCGATGACCAATTTAGCCCCAATTTTCAACAGGTTTGTTACTTTGTGCATTATGTTTGGATACACCAAGTTTGAACAATAATGGTCTTTGACAATTACCAAACCTGTCCAGTGTCTATAAAGGTTTCTCAGGCCTATAGTCAAACATTTCTGTCAAATTTAGGCCAAAAAAAAATGAAAAAATCACAAGGGGGTAAGTCCATCATTTTTGTGAAAGATAAGTCCAGCAGTTGTTATCAATTAAGGCCCAAAAGTAAAACAAAATTCGCAAGGGGTAAGTCCAGCAGTTTTATCAAACTTAGGCCAAAAAGTGAAAATATCTCAAGGGGTAAGTCCATCATTTTTGACAAACTCACTGAGGCCAAAAAGTGAATAATCACAAGGGTGTAAGTTCAGCATTTTAATCAAATTTAGGCCCAAAAGTGAACAACACAGTTTGAGATCGATCGGCAACCTGGGTCACGAAAAAAAGTAGTAAAAAAAAAACCAATTACACATTTTGCATGACATCGATTAAAAAAATTAACTCGATTAACTCCGAACGGGAAATTAGTTTTATTTATTTCTCATCAGATATGGCATTTCAGCCAGAAATAATTCAAGGGATGCTTTACTACCACCATCGTCATCAGACTATGTAAGTTTCATCTAAGCTTGTAATCTTAGACGATTTGTTTTCTTACCAATTCTGTAATGTTAATCACATTAAGTGATTTGATTTGATTTGTTTTGATTGATTTGTTGTTTTATTCCAAAAGAAACATACCCATCACCCTGGGTCAGTCAAAGGGTTACAACAATATCTATAAAATACAAATTGCAGCTTACATCATGACGGATGAGTTAGCAAAAGCCTCAATTTAGAATGTTGAATTCCTTTAATTAGCAGACATACAAATAAACTTGGCTAGAACAATGTAGTTTTTTTTCCTTTTTTGTTCTTGTTTTGTTATCAAATAAATTTATTTTTCTCTTTCCTTTAACATGCAAATAATTATCTGCATTAATTTTACAAACAACGATTTGATACTTCTAGTAGCGAGTTTTTCACCCTGAAAGGGGCTCTACTAAAAATCATTTCAAGACCATTCAGGAATATAGAACATAGACTGCAACTTGCTGGACACACATTTTACATTGAAAAGAGTTTAATCTCACACAGCTATTTACAGATTTATACATTTTTTTTCGAGATATTAATGAATTAAGTACTGAGACCAGTTTTCATTAATTTACACAGCAATATAGTACGGTCTCATACTTAATCAAAAGTGTTTTTTTCTTTTTCTAAATGTACCTATATTTTCTTCGAACTTTTTGCATTAACGTGTGTAGAACAAAACTTGGTCGATATCACCATAGCCATACCATACCCGACCTAATACAAAATTTCTGATAATCAATTAACACATCTGTAATCCAATGATCTTGACGATTTCTAAAAACAATCTGAAATAGTTTACCGACAGAACTCGGAAAATAATATACTTCTAAAAATACCCGGATCGCTTTTATGACCCTTTTTATAAGTGAGGCAATAAGACCGGTATCTTTTCAATCCCCCATGTAAAATTTCGTAAGAGGTATACATGAATAAATTCTAGCATGAATAATACTACCTAGATCGGCCGCGCGTACATACGCGCCATGAACCGTACACAAACATTTCAATTTGTTCATGGACGCGCTAAAAAGTCACGTGCTGGTGGCAACGCGCAGAAAATGAACATGGGAGATAACCATTGATCTCCATTATACTGACTGGATAGGACATTGCGCTATGCTGCGTGCATAAACACGCGGCCCAACAATGGCGGCGCAATTCCTTCAAACGGGTAAATTAATGTGCACTTGGTCGGGTTTGAGTCTGTCAGTTGAAGTTGTAAATTGAGAATAGAAATGTGGGGAAAACATGACGATCGATAGTTTGAAGTATGAAAAAGTTTCTGAGTGAAATGCAATAAAGCAAACTAACTTTACATTTGTTTCTATCAAATGCCCTATTAGTATTATGATAATGATATTTAAATTTCTAAACAAACACTCGGCCGAGAAACTGTATTGGGATTCAGGTACATGTTTTTTTTAATTCTTTCAGTTCATTGAGAAAATGGCAATAAACCATATAAAGACAAAACAAGAGTCGCTCCTACAATAAACAATTCGAGTAGGCACTAGAGTGAGAACTACATACTCGCTAAAATCGAGGGAAAAGAACAAGAAAGATGAAAACAAAATACAATGTGATAAGTGAGAGTTGACTCCATTAACAAATTTAAACTTTTTATTGTGAAGCTTCTATTCATCATGTTAATTGAAAAACAATCCCAACAGCAAAACTTCCATAACCGTTTTACTGTTCCGCCAGAAATAAATATTTTTATTTTGGTCACAAATAACGAAGTCGGCTATTTCCGAGATGACTGATCCTCTCAACGAACTTGTATCGTCTGTACATAATTCGCATATACTTGTCGCTTTCCCGAACCTTTTAATTATTGATGCTATGACAAACATCTGTTGAAATCCGGGCTTCCCGTCCTCGTCGATTCCAGACAACCATCTGTAACGGAGCGAAAACAAAAATAGTATTGCTCGGTAAAAATAACAAATACTTGGCCTATAATAATTATTTTATGAAAGATAGTTTAAATTTCCGGCTTATATTTGTAACGTTAGATATAATAATAATAATATGAATCGCTAAAAAAATGCAAAGGCCTACCTACTTATGGAAAGACAATCCCTTTGCCGACTCAGTTTTCCCTCCTCCAGTGATTGACAGCCGCGCACGACTTCACCATCAGCATTTTTAGTTTGTTTGATCCGATTCCAATTGTATTTATCCCCAAATGACAATTAAAAGGACGAAAACTTCTCTCTGCTTGCAGCAACTCCGTTTAAAAGTGTACAGCGCATTTCGTGTGACGAACGGTCTTCACCCGTTTGAAAAAATACGCGCGCGGCCTGCGTTTAGACGCGATGTCCTATCCAGTCAGTATAATGGAGATCAATGGAGATAACATAGAGTTATTTGTAACACCCCTTGCAAGTATTCGTCCTGCTCATTGGTTTAGAGCGCGTCACATGACATGTCTTAGTTTTGCTAGACGACGGCGTGTGATAGTGCGTCGGTTTGCCATGCGCTAGTCCGAAGACTAGCACACGGCGTGCAGTACCCAGACGTCCGTTGCGTGTACGAGGATGATAAATTAATAGTCTGTAACCATTTCGGATTGCACGACACTACATGCAGCACAGTAAAAGTGTTTGCAATCTGTATTCGCGTCGTCCGTGGATTGTAGCATTCAGGTCTGTAACTTAATAATAATAGTACAGTATTTAGAAATGTTTGGGGTGTTATAAAACAAATATTGACTGCTTTTACTCGTGCAATGGTTAAAAACTATGACTCCCTCGGTGATCCCCGTAGCGTTCTATTTTCCCTCGGCTTCGCCTCGGGAAAATAGAACGCTCCGGGGATCACCTCGGGAGTCATAGTTTTAACCATAGCACTCGAAGCAGTCAATATTTGTATAATATAAGAACTTATATATAACTAGTATATATATCTCTTTTGCCTTTAACCACACTATGGACGCGCTAAAAGTCACGTGCTGGTATAAGATACACGTTGGACGGGCTGCCCCCATGCCAGAACCCGCGTATGTACGCGCGGCCGATTAAGTTATTTTAATTCTATATCTATGCTCGTCCTTCGCTCGTCCCCAGGGGCGGTATTCACGAAGCTTAACTTCCCCGGCGCCTTGCTTTAACCAAAGGCGCTGGGATGGGCAAACGTATCATTCACGCACATTGGTTTAATAATGCGCAGTCCCATCATGCATTACACGCACACTGCACCGTTCTATGCACTGTATACATGACGTACTTCCTGAACAAGAATCTGTGCTGGAATTAGCACATCCAAGCGGTCCTGGATAGACTGGCCGCTGGGGCCAAGCGAACCCTCGTCCATTCATTTGATAGACTGGGCCCCTGTCTTTATCCGTTATTATTTATTTATTTATTTATTTATTCCCTTTATTTACCCAGGGTGAACCAAATCAGTAAAAAAAACTGGTTTCCATTCGGGCCCTGCGAACAAACTAACATGTTGAAAGTAAACAAAAAATCACATGATAAAATTACGATATAAAAATAACGTAAAATATTTAAGAATGTTACGGAAAATCAAAAGCAATGTAAACAAAAACAAAAAGAGTAAAAAAATAATACAAGAGTAGATATTATACCGTCACAGTAAGAGGAGGTTAATAAAAACAAAATACTCGTCCCTACATAGATATTCAGGAACTTAAATAGAATTAGATTTATATGAATGTACAATAATAACCGGCTGGAAAAACTGCTAAGAAGTACAAAAAAAGCGACTCACAATATGTACAGAGTAATAATAATAACAATAATAATTAGAGATTTATAAAGCGCACATATCTGCCTAAAATGGCACCCAAGGCACACAGAGTATAAATTAAGCGATTAAGAATTATAAAAGCTCAGTTTTAAAAACAGAGAGGATCTCAATTTTCCTCAGACTTACTGGCAGATCGTTCCACATTTTAGCCCCAGAAAAGGCAAAGCTTGAGCACAAGCTTTCTGTCTTTGCCATGGGAACTCTCAGAGTAAGGTTGTCATTTTGTCGAGTGGAACAGCTGTTGGTGAAATGACTGAATAGTTATGCCATGTACTCTGGGCATAGATGCTGAATGCATTTATACACGGTAATGTTTTTTCATGAAACATATCAGTAGAGGAAGTTCGGTAGGGGCAACCATGGAGAAAGGAAGAGAAGGAGCTCCAACAAATGGACTTCAAAAGTCGAACCCGTGGTACCGCGGTCGTTTAACGACACCTCGTAATCACTCATATACCTTACACAAACAATGGGCGACCTGGCGTGTGTGAATTTGCGCGTGCGCACTTGGTTCTTTGCCCAACTATGGCGTCGTATGTCGTATGGATACAACAGAGGAAAAACTACTTTTTTGAGACGCGATAACATTTTTGGACGCTACTATGTACACCTTAACGATTAACACAATTGAATACCAACCACCCTCGTGTGCCTATACCCAAATTTTGATCCACCGCCAGTGACCGGAAAGTCACAAAAAATATAAAATTATGCCATGATGTTTCAGTGAAACACCACAAACGGTAAATGAAAACGTGTTTATTATTCACAATTCTTGCTATACTAGCCATACGCTCTGCAATGGTTGAGAAGTGTTCATTGAATGCGTTAGCAATGTCAATGGGACCGACCATCCATATGTTCACCATCTATTACGATAGAGTTGGGAACTGGCTTTTTTTGTTGGGAAGGATTCCCTTAATTGTTTTCCAAAAAGCAGAGGAATTGCCCTTGTTAGACTCAATTGCAGAAATATAGTAGTTACTTTTCTCAGAACGGATTTTGGAATTCAGCATGTTACGTAACTTCTTCAGACTTCTAACTGTCTCAGTCATCTGATGAACAAGACCGTCTCGCCATTTTGTGGATGCGGCCACGTTCACACATCAGATCATCATGGAGGAAGGAAGAGAAGGAGCTCCAACGACCCGCAAAACCGCAGAGTAACAAAATGATAAACTGACAATGCCCCTCTCTGGCCAGTGGAAAAAGATAGGAGACCTCCAGCTGGACGGCCGATTAACGAGCGGGATTAAATCTCTTTGTACAGAACGTGTGGTACCGCCAGTCTGCGCTCTTGCCTGCGTGTAAAGTTGAATCATTGGAGACAAGAATTGTGAATAATACACGTTTTCATTTACCGTTTGTGGTGTTTCACGGAAACATCATGGCATATTTTTACATTTTTTGTGACTTTCCGGTCACAAGCGGTGGTTCAAAATTTGGGTATTACCACACGAGGGTGGTAGGTATTCAACTGTGTTTTTCCATTTGGTGGGCACACGTGTACACAATTTTTATCAGGTCTCAAAAAAGTTTGTTTTCTGTTTAATATCCATACGACACCATAGTTGAGTGAAGAACCAAGTGCGCACGCGCAAACTCACATACGCCAGGTCGCCCATTGTCTGTATAAGGTATGTGGGTGATTACGAGGTGTCGTTAAACGGCCGCGGTACCGCAGGTTTGACTTTTGAAATCCCTTCGTTCAAGCTCCTTCCTTCCTCGATGGCTCAACCAAGGCAGTGAAGCATCACGAACACGTTTTTTTTTTCAGGAACATGTAAATTGACTATGTTCATGAACTTAGAGTGCCATAAAGACCAAGCAACATCAACGTTTTCACAATTAAGAACATGATACCATGGGGCCGCAGAAAGATCATCACCAAATGTGTGGTTTCTCAAATGGTCTAAACTTGATACAATCACCTTTCTGTTTGGGCTTATCCCACTCATGTATACCATAAATAAGATAATGATCACTTATAACAATAGGCAACACTCCACTTTCAGTTATTAATTCTGGTTGAGAGGTGAACAATAGATCAATTGCACTTTTGGTGGTGTGCGTAATAACCCGCGTAGGTTCTTGAATGAGTTGTGATAGTTGATAAAGGTTAAAACAAGTCAATAAGTTAAGAGAAGTATTAACATTTAAAACATCAATATTAAAATCACCAGAAATAAGCATTTCTTTAAATTCACTGGATGCTTTATCACGCATATTATTTAAGTTGTAAATAAATACTGCCTGGGTCGATGGGGGTCTACATACAGAGCAGACAAGTAGGGGCTTTCTGTGCTTGTGCTTTATCTCAACCCAAATGCATTCAATATCTTCTGTCTCCAAATCGGTACGCCGGGTATAAGATATATTGCTCCGAGTATACATATCCACCCACCGCCATGGTGGTTTCTATCGTTTCTGACAATTTCATAGCCTGGACGGTTTATTTCTTCATCCGAAACTGAACAGTCGCAAAAAGTTTCATTCAAACCAAGGATGTCAAAAGGAGCCTTAAGGTTCATACTTCATGCGAACGAGAATGCGAAGCGAGTTTGACGTCACACCCTCCTTTCGCAGCGATTATTCGCAAGGGAGTAGAGCAGAGGGCAACTGCTGCGAATTGTTCGTTGCGAATTTGTGACGTCAAGATTCGCTTTGCATTCGCATTCGCAGGAAGTATGAACCGGGCTTTAGTCATGATAATTTTTAGCTGGTCAAGTTTGTTCACTACGCTCAGTATATTTAAATTAATGAGCAATTGAAAAGGCTCTGGAAAGTTTGTTTGAAATTACACCGTCCGTGACAGTTACATTTATGTTCTCATTTCGGGGTTGAGCAGTTGTTGAACTATGCTCAGATACTGCTTCCATTCCAGTTGCTGCTGAGGGCTGTAGCGGCTTTTCAGCACGTCATCCAGTGGGTGGGCGTGGTGTATGGGGTGGGCGTGTTTTGGGCGTGCTGACAAGTCGCAGTATCACTTTCATTCTTTGTCCTGATGATTGGGCCTTTTTGAAAATCTTGGTTGCTCTTTTGGGCCATAGGACCTGCCTTGGAGAGGACTTCAGCATAACTGCGATTGTCAACGTGTTTGACTTTTGAGGACTCATCGCTGCTACGGAGGTGGTGGCTGATGTTTCTTGCGAAGCAAACAATACCATTTTGCTTAAGATTTACTCCTTCGGGTGCAAGATAAGAAGTTGTAATGTTGTTATTGCAGATGAAACCCCAACCAGATTGAGAAGAGTGTGCTAAGCCAATGTTTGCTGAGTTGACTTTTGTTCTTTGTTCGATGGTTTGCTTTCTCCGATGTATAATTGAGGAGATTGTCAATTTCGCCTTTGTAGTTTTCTCAATGTGTTGCCCTACACGACGTATTTTGGCGACCAAAGGTGTAGAATCGTCTGTGACGTTGTTGGTTCCAACGTGCAGTATGACGTCATTGGGGGTATACTTTTTAAGTAGGTCTTGCGATTTTCTTATGATGTCTTCCGCCTTTGCACCAGGGTAGGAACAGCACGTGACTTTCTTTTTCCTGCTTAGAAGGTGGTCCTTGATTTTCTTTATCATTGAATCACCAATCAGAAGAACGTCGTGATCAGATTTGGATTTGTACTTTAGATTGTGTTTTTCTCTGTATTGTTGAATTTGGTCCGCCGTGCTTAGTTCCTTGTTGATTATTTCATTGAAGTAGTGGGCGATCACTTCCTCGGCTGTTGGCTCTTGACAATCGGATCCAGCTTCATCAGACAAAGCGGTAAAACGATTTGACGTTTCAACGATAGGATTTGATGGTGGTGATCGGTCTACACAAATATCCCTTGAATCGGCTTTTTGTGGCTGTCTATTGTTGTTTACTGTTGCCCATGTCATTGAATGGTCGAAAGTCGTTGGTGATACCATTGCTATAGACTGTGTACGATGCTGCTTTTCGTTGCTAAGCACTTCAATGGCGGAGTGCAGGCTTGCTTTATCACTTTCTAATGTTTGTATCTGCAATTTTAGGTGCAAATTTTCAACAAACTGTGCTTTCATTGACATGACTTCACTTCTTAAGTCCTCGATTAAGAGTTTCAGCTCCATAGAGTCCGAGTGTGTATTTAACACCTGAGCGTCATTTGACGTTGAACTGGAGTAAGGTGTAGATTTTCCAATTTCATTGCCGTCTTTAACAATACTCTCCATGTTAGACAGTTTAAATTTAGATGATGATAGGCATGCCCTAGGAAACTTGTTACGTTCATCAATGATGTATTGGTAAAGTTCTATAATATCATCTACTGTAGCCTTGATCGATCGTCTCTATTTTAGAATAAACTTGTCAGTAGTACCCATACCTTGTGTACACGGTTGCTCGTCGCCATGTTGGGTTTTCTTGGTGTACTTTGCTTCAGCAAACTGAAACAGAATTCTCCGGGCTTCTTGTAGCTCGCCCAAGCTTATTTCACCTCTCATGTGTTGCTTCAACGAATCATGTTGGATAACTCCAATCTTTAGGAGGAGTAGGCTTAGATTATCAACAATATTGTCGAGAAAAGTCGGAGCCGTGCCCGGAGCACTCACAACCGTCACAGCCGCCATTTTTATTACATTTTTATTACATTATATTCACGAGCCTCGAAGAATGACGTCAGACGTTCAGGCTAATCATTTTGATAGCCTGAACGTCTGACGTCATTCTTCGAGGCTCGTGAATAACGCCAGAGACCGGGCTCAAAAAAATGCGAAACCGGCGTGTAGTTTGACCTCTGACCTCTGTCGTTTCACATATAGATACGCAGTCAAATTCCATTGCGGACTTGAGAGCAGTGGTTATTTGAGCATCTATGTCACTATACGTGCATTGTATCCAATGGGAATCACTGGATCTAGCGGCAAGGACCTGTCTTTATCCTTGCGGATAAAGACAGGGGCCTTGCGGATAAAGACAGGGGCCCAGTCTAATCATCTGCCTCCTTTGACCCCAGTGAGGGCGCTTTTTGACTCACGTGAGGGCGCTTTTTTAGAGTGTGACGTCACATGCAAGGGGTCTAAATTAACAGATATGTTTGTATACAGAGAGTAGAATTCCAGATGTGGCGGATCGTACACGATGCTATTCAAACCGTCAGTTTTGATTCGCCTAGCTCTTGTCTTGAAGTTTTTCAAACTGAAATTGAAATAACACAATAAATTATCAACAATTTGGAAAACATTCAAAAAACTACATGATAGGCACTACAGGGTCAACCAAGGTACTCATGTTGCAAGCTGTCCACGGAATACTTGACAAAACAAATCAATGTCTTTTTTTATACATTATGCTACTAACTCAGAGATGATCAGATTCAGCCATTACCACGCATTATATTCCATGAACAGCTACAAACATGAGTACCTTCAGTAAAACAGGCAAACTAGTCTTAGAAATGATTAATTTGTTTCATGTTTTTCAGATTTGTTTTTAATCATAAATCTCGGTCGACTTCTTTTTGAATCACCCTGCTATAGTTTCCTAGTTTTTCATCTACAACTAACAAAGAAATAACTTATCTCACTTTTCTTTGGATCGTTTCCTGTTTCCTACATGATTGCTCCCGGTAACTCTGAAGAAGTCATCTTTTCCGTATCGTGTTAATTTGAGTTTATTCTTTTGCATCCGGTCACTGAGATCATCGTCTTCACAGCACCATCCCCAGTACTTATTACTGAAGCCGTTAATCTTGAAGAACTGTAATCTGGTCAAACCTGACACTCCTCCAAATGATCTAAGGTAAGGTTTCCTGTGAAAGTAGTTCAGGGATTAAATAAGGGAATAAAAGGGTATATCGACGAGTTCTTAAACGGCCGTTTAAAACCGACAGGGTCGTTGCCGTGTGATAAAAGACCGAGCCGAAGGCGAGGGCCGTTATCGCACGTTAACGACCCTGCAAGGTTTGAAACGGACGTTTAAGAACGAGTCACTACTCTTTTATTCCCATTCATAAATGCCCTTTTGTTAAAAAAGGTTTTAAAAAAAATACAATAAGGACACTTTAACAATTGAAAATTCGAGGTTTGGAATATTTTTTTCAAAAGTTATGAATTTTGTTCCGCGTGATAATCTTGCGCGCTCGACACGCGGAAGCCAGCCGGTTATTAACAGCTCTAGCTGGTCATACGCCTCTCTTAATATTATGCATGAGGTACGTCATAAAGATAACCCAAAACGAATCGATGGGCACAGCCATTGCAAGTGAATGTGAACTTGTGCCCGTAGCCTCATTTTGGGTAAGAATTATGACGTCATGCATAAATATTAAGAGAGGCGTATTATCAACCGTTTAAACACCCCACGTGACGCGCTCTCCACCAGTAGGAGTAGCGAAACTGTCTGGGGTATTTATGAATAAACAATAAAAGATGCTATGTCAGATTTTTGGCCCCAAACATTAAAAATTAGATTTTGTTTTGAGTGAATGGTATTTCAAAGAGTATCACCCACTGTAACGAAAAAGTGCTGGGCGCCGCCGCTCGCCACTGCTGCGGTGTATTGTGCCTAATGTTGTGCACAATGACACAAGGAAATCATTTCACTTCTCTTTTTATCAATCCATGCGATTTTTCTGACATGGCTGCATGATATGACGATTTACTACATTCTTGATATTTGTTTTTAAAATTAAGCGCAGAGGAAAATCCTAAAACTCTGACAAAATCTCATTTTAGTGATTTTTTTTATAGAGCTTCCACGTCTTTTCCACCTAGGTCACCTAAGACAAGCACCGTTTTCAAGATGATTCGGTTTCTATTTAGTTGCAAATATTTGTGGTCAGTGATCTACAATGGTATATCATGATGTCCTGTTAAGGAAATTATGATAGCCGTTAAAGAAAACATTTAACTTCAATAAAGAGTGAAAAGAAACATGATTTCCTCATGCCTCTGTGCACAAAACTAAGCACATGTACACCTCAGCAATGGCACACGATGCTCAACACTGCGCGCCCGGTGCGCGCCTGAATTGGTGTATAAGGAGTTGTTTAGCCGAGGGCCTTGACTGGGCCTTACCATTTCATAGCTGGAGGGGTGTTGTGTTAAAAGAAATCATTGAACAGGTATAATTTTGGCATTTTATTTTTACTTTTTGACCAAAAAGTGTTGATGTTTTTTTTTCGGGCCTGGTTCTTGATAATTTACCTCGACTTCGTCTCGGTAAAGTTATCAAGAACCAGGCCTCGTTGGGATTAAACCACTAGTTGAAAACCCCTTCACCACACATTGACTCCTTTACTCAATGGTGCTGATTCGTAATGTCAAAAGTCAAGGGCCCAATTCAATGTAGCTTTTTAAGCAGAAAACATTGCTCAACAAATTTCTGCTTAGCAGAAGTGAGCAGAATACCAGTCACAAAATGTACATGTGTCATGGTAGTTTGGCTCGTAAGCTTATTCTGGTAAGCATAATTTTGTTGTGCTTAGCTACTTTTTGTGCTTAAGCAGCTTTATGAAATTGGGCCCTGGATTTATAATGCCCACTGCCTCAATGCCTCAGCTCCTTCATATATATCACTGACCTATTGTCCATCAAAGAAACTGTCAGAAATCTGCATTCCTGTTCCCAAACTTAAGTTGTTCGCATTGAGAAAAAAGAAAGACAAAACGTGCCGTTTCTATCGCAACACCAAAAGGTTATTTAGCAAATTTCAAAACTTTGCTTAAATCTCACCTTTTTTCGAAAGCCAACTGTACGGCGCTACATGAGCAACGACTGTTGGACTAGGCGCCTTAAAGATTTTTACGATTGATTGATTTAGTCTGTGCCTTTGTAAATAAAACCTTGCAAAATAGCGTAGCAGCCCACATCACAGTGCAGGAGCTGCGAAAAAGATAATAGTCTATTGTCTAATTCCTTACTTCATTACAGAACTATCGGATCGTCCAATGAAGTGTCGAGGCATATCCACACACCCATAGGGATTGAAGTCACTCTGAGGTATATGATCGACGTCATGCATGACGACACAGTCCCACTGGGTGAAGTTGAGTGACTCTAAGAAACCAACGTTGAATAACATTCCACGATTGAAGGGCTCAACACCTGCCTTAAAATACGTGAAAAGACGTGGGTTATTGCGTTATTCGTCTCTTTTAAAATTTTGGACTGAAATTCACTCTTTTCGATTGAAACTAGTGATCAAACCATTTTCAGTTATCCCTAGTAACAATCGATTAAGAGTGAATTTCAATCTAAAACTTTAAAAGAGAGTACCCCCCCCTAGATCCAGTATGCCCTAGATCCAGTATGTGGAGTCCTGCAATTGTTGTTCCTTTTTCTGTGAGAAATTCTCTGTGGGTACCACCTTAACAAAGAAGACCTTGTGGGGTAGCATTGCTTTAAAAGCTGTCGTGTGTGGATGGCTCACACACAACCTTATGGATCTTGTTCGTTGTCCCAAGAAATGGGATAGTCCAGCTTCATCCCGAGATAATTTAGACATTAACACATCCAACATCAGTATCCCCCTACTAATAAAATAAAACAGCCCAAAAAGAATAACGATGCCGAAATACAAAATCTTCCACAATTTTACATAATCTGACTTGGAGGGGGCGACTGCCCGAACGTGTGCCATGTAACTTATTCTTTGGTAAAGAGTTTAGGGAAGAATTTCATAAAGCTGCTTAAGCACAAAAATTGCTTGAAGAAAATAACTACGCTTACCAGAATAAGGTTACCAACCAAAACACCATCTCACATGTGCTTTCTGTCGCTGGTATCCTGCATATTTTTGCTCAGCACAATAATTTTAAGCAGTATTTTCTGCATTTTAAAACTAGCTCTATGAAAGAGGGCCTTGCAGATAAACTTGAGTGTATACTAGTTGCTGAAGGTGAGGTCAGTGACTAACATTCAGCTTACCTGGTTAACGATGTAAATAGCAAACTCATGGAGTTGTCTCATTAAGAACGGCACCATGTAATACAAAAACTGTAACAAGTGTACAGGACGGTCTCGATACGGAATCAGTATGGCAACCTGTGGAACAAAAAAAGGGAGATTAAAACACGACTGCCCTTTTAAAGCAAGGTCACGCGGGCAACATGCCAACATTTGCCTGCTAACCCGTGAAATGCGCTTGACGTGAGCACAGAAACCACCGTTTCCTCAAGCACCGATTCTTTGCTTACACAAAAGCAGAGCCATGAAATTGTGCGATTTTCTCGTCATTCTCTACGAGGAAACTTTACTGTCTTGGAGGTATTGAGTTAGAGCTAGTAGATTGCATGTTGGGCTGCCATAGTGTCACTTGGCAATCAGTTGATTGGCTCAAAGCTGCCGTGCCACGTAACCTTTATTTGAATTTGATAACAAGTTGTGGCGCGTTTTTAATTTTGAAAGACTAGCCTATAACATGTGGGGCTTTTGACCCCTGAAACCAACGCCACAAGCGGCTATACTGTCTGCCTAGTTTTATACGCCCATATGACATCTGTGATCGACAGATTGTGTAAATTCATGGTACCGCCTAACGGAATGTCCATCAACTTACATGGTGTTCCATAAGACGACAAATTAATGTGGGTTGCGTCGCGTCGTGCTTTTGGCTTCTGGTGTCCGTCCTGTCCAGCTGTCATTCGTCGCTTCGCGTCATCCGTCACTCAGCGGTTAAGTTTCTTAGTTAAGTGGCAGGCTTTGCCGCATCACAAATTGGTGTCAGCGGTGGGATTCGAACCTACGTCATTGAGATAACTGCTGTCTTAAACCGGCCATTTTTTAAGTTGGGACCTAAACATACCTTCCATATTGGCTTGCAAGTTGCTGGTCTCCAATGCCCACCGGGTAAGTACAAGTAATCACCACAACGAACCTCAGGCGCAGACAGACTCTCCATAATTGGGCGGCTGAGGGCGCTCTTCTCTGTTCTAGCAGTCTCAATGAGCTTCTGCATTTCATTGTTTCCTCTTGTGATGGTGTTCCTAATTTTATCAAGTTGATCACCAAAGATAAGTAGATCTGTCTCGTTTTGTGGTTTAGAGGACTTCAAATCTATTTCCCTTTTGTGAACTATACAATGAAACAACAGCAAAAACTAAATAAACACGGAGATGATGAAGAAAGTTAAACAGATGTTATATTTCATCGGGGGTTAATAATATTCATTTTGGTTTTTACACTGATGTGTGTGTTGGAGCTGCATGTATGCTCGGTACTTTACTAGAGTTCAGTGAAAAAAAAATCGAACTGCCCCTACCTACAGGGAAATCTCGGTGGTCTAGTTGGTAAGACACTGCTCTAGAATTGCATAAAGATCGTGGGTCGAACGCCACCCGAGTGATTTTTTCCCCTACAGAATTCGGGAATGTATAGAAAATACAGTGCTTAAACGCATCAGTGTGGGTAAACCGAAAATAAATATTGCTTTATTTTGTGATAATTGTATTATAAAAACGGTACATAAATGGCAGCGCTACTTGCTATATATGAACATCTCTAATTATACCCAAGTTCGTACGCCAAACTGATTACCTGTATGGCCACATTATTTCAATTTGTAAATATAATGCTAATGTAATGTGCAATTATGACAATATATCGCAGCATGGAAGTTCTGTCCTTCAACGGTTGGAAAATCTTGATAATATTACATTAGTTGAAAAAAGGGCGACCAACAAGTCTGTGGCTGCTCGACTACAAAGTCCATAATTATTAACATGCAATGGATTTCAACTTACCTAAATTTTTAATATCTTTTAATTTCGGGCAGACTGTTGTCAGTATTACTCGAGGAGTTTCAGTCACAGGTCCTGGTGTTGAAACCAAATGACCTGTAGAAAAGGTACAATAAAATAAAATGGTTTAAATACTGGTGGCTATCGCAGAGGCTTCTTTGGACACGATTATAAAAGACCTGATACTTGCTGAAATTTAATTAACATGTTTCCAATCATTCTTGTGCAGAGGGACATTGCTTGGTAGACCTTAGATTAGGATTTGAAACTTTGCATCATGGAGGAATACGATCTAGTTCAGGTTCGTGGTAACGCCATGCATTGATAATCTCTATTGGTTTCAACTCGACATTTCGATCAGGACTCCGCCATCAAGCAGCATTAGAGTCCAGCTTTCTCCAGAAGACGATCAGAGCATACTGATCCAAAACATTGAGTTAAAACCAACGGTTCGTTTCAGAAGCACCCCAACTTATTTGCAGATTTTCATTACATGGTGTTACCGCAAACCTATAACTATATACACAATAGACTGGAAGATATTGTTGGATGAAAGTGAACTAACGATTCATCTCTGCCATATGTTGATAATTTGTTTGCCTCATGAGAAACTCTTTGGAGATTAAGGTACTGGACACTATTGGTTACTTCTCAAAATAATTATTAGCATAAAAATGAAGAGCTGTTGATAATATAAAACATTGTGAAAAAGAGGTAATTTCCCACTCAAATATTAAAATACTTTAGACATAAAGACTTTTGTATGCATCTTCAAGCACACAAATTTGTTAAAGGAACACGTTGCCTTGGATCGGACGAGTTGATCAAAACAAAAGCGTTTGTAACCGTTTTTTATAAAATGCATATGGTTGGAAAGATGTTTTAAACGTAGAATACAATGATCCACACAAGTTTGCCTCGAAATTGCGTGGTTTTCCTTCTACTGTGCGAACTAACATGGTCAGCCATTTATGGGAGTCAAAATTTTGACCCCCATAAATGGCCGACGTGTTAGTCGACGAGGTAAAAGGAAAACCACGCAATTTCGAGGCATGTTTGTGTGGATCATTGTATTCTACTTTTACAACATCTTTCTACCCATATGCATTTTATAAAAAACGGTTACAAACGCTTTTCAAAGACCAACTCGACCGATCCAAGGCAACGTGTTCCTTTAAACAAGGGTGTTTTTTTCTTTCATCATCCTCTCGCAACTTCGATGACCTAAGTCCAAATTTTCACAGGTTTGTTATTTTATGCACATGGATACACCAAGTGAGAATACTGGTCTTTGAAAGTTACCAATAGTGTCCAGTGTCTTTAAAGATGGAAAGTCAGTGAAGGTCAGTTACAGTACAGACTGACGTTCCACTGGGTCTAGTGAACCACCTTGAGATCTCAAGATCCAATTGTAAGAAAGCGTAGCCTTGACTGATCATCTATGAGTGGGGAGTGAACAGATTTGACTTGTGCTAAAGAGTCACCCAAGCTGAGCCTAATTATGATGACGCATAACACCAAACACCAAGATTGCAAAGGTCGTGGCTTCGAATCCTACCCGAGTAAAATGCCTGTGTTTTCCCCCACAGAGCTCGGGTAAGTACTGAGTATACAGTGCTAATTATAACACACATCGGTAAATATATGGGTGAAACCAAAATGAATATGCTTTATACCTGATGCAAATTAAAAAACTATTAAGATTAACCCAGTTACACCCAAAACAATGTTATCATGATCGGAGCTTAGATTTAAAACATTAAGGCCTTGGGAAAAACAAATGTCTTTAAAAAAAATGTGTAGACCTTAAAAGGTAACCAATAGTTAACCAATTAATTGTAAAAATGTACATCATTTTATAGCAAGCAATCCAGACGTGTGCCTTTCAGTGACCATCAAAGCATGGGTCTATTTACTTCAATAGTAATAATTGGATGCTTAGATACTTAGGGACCATGGATAAACTATATGTCACGGGAACGACCGCGTCGCGACGCGTTCCTTCGCGTGACAAATTGAACAAAAGAAAATCTACGGAGGGGAACGCGTTCTTCTCAACCACTGGGTCTTGAGGAAGACCCACTGTATAACAAAGGAACAATGGTGAGGCCGAAAACCACTGTGTAGTTATAATCGGCTTATCTGGGTAGATATAAACCCAAGTTGTTTCCACTGCAATTTACGTAAACTGTCGTTTCAATGAACAACAACCAGAGATCCACGTAAATTATCATAACTGTGTCTCCGTCCTAGTTTATATTTTGACTAGTTTTTTTTTCAAGTTACAAAAAGATTAATCCTAGCCCTTTTCACGCAATAAGTCAAAACACAACCGCAGATTAAAAAATAAAAAATATTGCGTATTTGCGCGACCGCCATGCAAAATAATCCCCTAAAATACAACAGAATAAAACAAAATCAATAGGAAAAACATCTTACATTAAACAGTAAAACTATACCCTTTTTTGTACATCCGAGGTATCCAAAATGTTTCATTTTTGAACAATTAAGCCAACACGTTATGTAGTTTTTCTTAAACATGCTAAATATTCCAAAGGAACTGCTGAAAAATTCACCACGTTGTTGACATGCCCAAGGTACCAGCAACGGCGCCAATGTTGTACGCTGGTTAGTATTGCAATTTTCGGACACCAGATTCTCCCGAAAGTCTTAATGTCAAGGCGGTTGTAACTAATTTCGTAAACTGTTGCGCAATTTTTCCAACGGAGGGCGGCTCTCCCGCTATCATATTGTTTAGGAAAGCCCTCTACGGTTCAATGTTTCTTGCATTATAGTTCGTTGCACGCAAAGTAACAAGACTACTAGGCCGGTATATTGAAAACACTGTGTGTGAGTGTGTCGCTGGATATAGTGTTTGTGTACTACGATGTAATTTTGCGTTGTGTTTTGTGTGATTGCGAGCCGGTCAGCATGATTTCGCGGTACCTTTATGAACAAATCGTGTAAGTGTAATCATCTCTGTAAACACGGGTCCTAATGTAATAATACGATGTAGATACAAAATAAGTTGGCGATGATTTCAAATTTAAGAATAATACTCACCACTTCAACTTGTTATGGCAGTAGCATATTATTGTATTGGCTTTGGTAAACTCGAGGGTTGGCTGTACATGGACATCTCCAACCCATTGTCCGGTGTATACCTGAGCTAGATTGCAAACACTAATCCTTCACCCCTTTGTGGCTTACTTGCGAGCTGCCTTGTCCATGTAATCTGAACAACAAAAGGCACCAACAATATATAGAGTTCGATAATGAGGGACCTTAAAAATCAGTGAAGCGCTCAATCCATCTTGGGATGGGCGCGTGACAATTTTGGGATGGACTGCGGGCGGCCGCGTTCTTAGTTTACATGCTTAGGTTCTTTATTAGGTCCTCTATTGTTCATTTATATTTAAATTATTTTTGTACTTCTTCCAGTTTGATCTCTTTCAACACAAGAATCTAATAATGTTTCAGGTTATTCGTGTGAAGTTCTAAACATAGCAACACACGAAAAACTATCAACTGCGAATTCCAAACAAACGAATATGGAGCTGTTTTAACCCATCATAATGTATATACAATCCCTTTTATTCAATAAAACTAACATGTGAACTTTTCATTTCAAAAGGTGGAAGCGTTTCCTAGATATATATTAATGGCACTGGACACTTTTGGTAATTACTCAAAATAATTGTTAGCATAAAAACTTCATTATTCTCTTTAAACTTCGATGACCAATTGAGTTTATTTTTCACAGTTTTGTTATTTTAAGCAAATGTTGCGATGCAACAAACAACAATTGAGATACTGGTCTTTAACAATTACCAAACGTGTCTATGGTGCCTATATTAAACCTATGCTTTTTGGTCTAGACATGTAAATAACTCTTACCTGTGCGATTGGTGCTGGTATTGCCCTTGCTTGACGGTGCGTCAAACTGCCGGATAGTTTGGACAAATGGGTTGACACGAAACGTTGACATTTGTTCTAAATGGTCATAAGTAGATATAAACATAAACATCCATCCCGGCAGGCTGAACAGTATGACAACCCAAAGGTAACGTTTCAAAGAGTGAATCGCCATAGTCAACTAAAGAAACTCCAAAGTTGGATCGTGTCACACTGTTTGTTTGGTTCCCCCTGACGATGTTCGATGCGTGTAGCCCTCTAAACTGACATTTTGGGGCCTTGTCGAAATTCACCAGCCGTTCTTCTGCAGAAAGTATGCAGCCATTCCGGCAAGTCTGTGTTGTCAAGGAGTGCAGACAGTCTGCAGACAGAACAGTCATGTGCGGCCAAGCGCGGCACAGTTAATAAGGTGCACTGGGTTGGCACTATTGTTGGAGTGTCAATAGGGTAACGAACGTAGTCAATGTGGCCTTACATAGGCTGATGGATCCTGTGGTTGAAAAACTATGGCTAGCCATCAAGGCAAACCAAAACAAAATTTCAGAGGGAGCCGTTTCTCACAATGTTTTATACCATCAACCTCTTCCCGTTACTCGTTATTAAGTAAGGTTTTATGCTCGTAATTATTTTGAGTAATTACCAACAGTGTCCACTGCCTTTAAATGACTGGACACTAAGCCCAAATAATTGTTGTGACGTACTTGATAACGAGCAATCGAGAGCTAACTGTTGATACATACTTGGTATCGAGCAGTGGAGAGCTGTTGATAGTATAAAACATTGTGAAAAACGGCTCCCTCTGAATTAACAACGTTTTTGAGAAAGAGGTAATTTCTCACTCAAATAATAACATGCTTCAGCTGTAGCCTTATATTATGCATCTTTCATTACTGTATTGAACATTCGATGACCAGTTGAGCACAAGTTTTCACACATTTGTTATTTTGTGCATATGTTTGGATACACCAAGTTTGAATAAATGGTCTTTGACAATTACCAAACGTGTCCAGTGCCTAACAACGTTTCGCAGTCTGTGTCTGTGTCACTGTGGTTTCATTTGGCACACCATAACAATATTGTTCAACTTTGTCCTTGCACTAAATTGTTGTTTTGGAAGGAGACCATTTTTGTAATTTTCCCCCATCAGTGACCCATGATTTATGAACCATGAAGGCAACATACTCCCTTACATTCGTATTGCTTTTGGAATTCTAATTGAATTCATGCAAAACATAACCCCCCAATATGAAACAGAAATTCAGTTTTAGTTTTACAATATGTCTACATGATAGTATCATGTCGTCATGGGGAACTTGAAAAATGTCAATTATTGAACCCTTTTTTTGGGGGTATAATAATTGTAGTAATGATCAACCTTTTACGCTTTCGTAGCGTCCTCCTTCCTTCACGATGATGTACAAAATATATACGAGGATTATTTTTACTGGAATATTTCACAATAGCGGTGAGATATGACTACTTTCCCTAACATAAAAACCTCCAAAATATTCTTTACAATTAAGGTCAAAACGTTAATCGAGAAACGCCCAAGGCTAACAAAGGCAAATTCACACAGCACAAAAGCAGTGTAGAACTAACTGCAAAAAAAAAAATACGACAAACGTTTTTGTTTCCTATGCAAATAATATTAAACGCTTCACGTCACAATTATTTGGCCGTTTGGGCGACACCCTAACATCGCTATACTGTTCAGAGGGTTTTGTTATAAGAAAAAATAGTTGTTGACCGGTTAAGAACTTATACTTTACCGACATAGTAGAACGCCGCATTCCCGAACAAGTAAACCAAAATAATAATTTAACATTGAACGGAATTGAACTTATAGGATTTGAGGCATTGCATGGTGAGGTATCAATGTATAATATTTGGTTTGCGGTAACACCATGTGTGTGTTTACTTGCCAGGTAGAGTTTGTTCTTAGAGAACTCTCTTGCTTTATTCTACTACCGCGGTGCAGATGTTCGAGGTTCGGGAGACTTCTCAGTTCTGAAAACTATTACCAGGGCGAATGGTATAGAAATAGGCTGGGACTACTACGTTAGCTTATAGGATCGTGATTAACTCTACTGCCGCGGAGTCAGTTCTTAAAATTTATCTTGTTGTTTGAACACCATTAAACTGTAACAGCGCCACCATGTGTCTTACTGTGGGTTATCGTCCTCGTATTCCGGTGATGAGGCTGGTCCCCTGTCTTTATCCACAATGTTAAGACAGGTATACTTGCTTTTCAGATCCATTGATTTCATTGGATACAATCATTTCATTGGATAAGAGGGGAACTGACGTAGGTTTTCCATATCTGCGTTTTGATTGGTCCAAGGTGACATTTGGCAGCTGCACTTGGCGGTCGTCTGAATACGAATCTTACGTGAAAGGTGCAAATGGACGGGGATTAGCCTAGGCTACAGGTCACTCTCTGGCGTTATTCACGAGTCTCGAATTGTGATGTCAGATGATCAGTTATACTCCAATTGCAACCTGTTTCGGGTTAATATGTATAACAACAGAGACTGGCCTCCAGCCGTCGTGTATCTTCACCTTTCACCTATTCATTTCATAAAGAGCTGTAGTCAAATTCTACACCTACATTACACGCATAGTGTATGTACTGTATACATACAACACACATGGACACAACATGCAGACGTAAAAAGGTAAGTTTTCCAAATCTGTGTTTTGATTGGTCCGAGGTGATGTGTGTCAGCTGCACCCAAATCACCCCGACCAATCAAAACACATCTATGGCAAGCATACGTCACTGCACGTTTATCCAGTGATATCATTGTATCCAATAAAATCACTGGATCTGGGTATTAGAAATCACGCATATTACAATTACGTCATCACTACGTTATCCAGCTACTTGTGAAGTCACCTTACAGGTGAAACAAAAAAAGCATTTATTCAAACCGCGATGTGTTACATCCAAAATTTGAGGTCCTGTTTTATTGACGTCATCATGTGTCACAGGACGTCACTTTAAAGGTGCAGTTTTATGACATCTGTATATATATATATACATACATACAGAATAAATGCGCTATGGAGTACAAATCTTGCAATTTGAGGTTGCAATACAATGACGTCATCAAGTGTCACGTGAAGTTACCTTAAAGGAGCACAGAGGGCACGCAAGGCTCACAAACATAACTGTTGCAATTAAGAAAACTATCTTAAAAGGTAAAAAACGACCATTACAATTAGTTTAAGATTATACCACTTGGTTAAGCAATCTACAACAACGAATGCAATACATGCGTATAATTATATACATATTTTGTGTTAAATACATGTATACTTACAGAAGCACTTTATATAAAATACAACTATTAAATCATGGGAGGGGGGGTAGAAGTACAATAAATCAATACACAGGCAATGTCAGTTATTTATGGTTAACCTAGTGTATAAATTCACACTCCATTGCATTCAAGTATTTCGTTTAAAATGCCAGCAAAAACAAAACACAAAAAACAAAAAACCGGTAATATAAGCTTCCTGCTCTCCACTGTCAGCTACATTTCATGAAAGAAGATTAAACAAGCAATCAGGAATTACTTTCCCTGGAAACGTATTCCTGCTAAATAATTTTTCATCCATTATCTCTTGAATTGTGCATGAGGCTGCCTCATCACGGGGTAGGGCCGTTCAATCATGCTACTATATTGAGCATTATAACGTTGACCTTTAGGCAAAATGGATAGAGACAGACAAAGGACACGTTTGATAGATGTCAAAAACTCAACATATGCATAAAATGACAAACCTGTGAATTTTTGGGCTTAATTGGTCATCGAAGTTGCAAGAGAATAGTGAAAGAAAAACACCCTTGTTGCATTACTTTGTGGGCTTCAGATGCATAAATAAAGGCTTCGGTTGAATCTTTTACTAATTGTGTTAGAAATCACTTCTATTTCAAAAACTCTGTTACTTCAGAGGGAGTCGTTTCTCGCAATGTTTTACCCTATAGCAACAGCTCTCAATTGCTCGTTACCAAGTAAGGTTTTATGCTTACAATTATTTGTTAGTAATTACCAATAGTGCCCAGTGCCTTTGAAACAAAATTTCATGGTAACGATCGATTCAAAAGAATGAGTAGTTCTGACACATTAAAAGTAAATTGCTAGATTACTGGAATTGTAGTTTTGGAGTGAACAGAGAAGCCCGTTATATTTTGAAGTCACTGGCCAACCAACGTTACAGCTTTGTTAGCCTTCACTTGACAACACATTTACACATCACTTCATAGTAACATTGCATGGAAACTGATGTCCACGTTTACTTGTTACCACCATTGCGTTTTGTTCTAATTTACACACCATGGATTTGGGGTTGTGCTTTTCGACGGGTGTGGGGGGGGGGGGGGCATTTATGGTCTCTCTATAGCATCTTCCTCTTAACTTCGTTGAATCGTTTCCTTTTTTTAAATGCTGACTACTTTTACGATCGCTCGTATATTTTCACCTCCGAGACGACGCCATGATTTATTTTACGTAAATTTATTGATTTGAATGGGACGTTGATAGCAATTTACTTTGCGCTAAGTTCTTATGGGCCGAAAACATTAAACTCGGCCCCGTTTGATCCAAACCAAAAGTGCTTCGTCGCATAAAAAAAAACAGAAAACCATTTCAAATTCCGCGTGTTGTTAATTGGAAATATGTTGAACTGGAAAAAATTGATTGCGCCCCGGATTTGTTATTCTTCAAATCGCTGTTGAATTTGCCCATAACTGAACTCAACTCGTTTTTCTAGCAATGTGGAGATTAATTGAAAAATAAAATCTGAATGGAATAGTTTGCTTTGACGAATGTGACCCTCGGTAAGTACTGTCACAGTTTGATATGAGTTTAATATTGATGGTGGGGTCTATGATTAAAATACATATCATCCGTCAATCAAATAACCTTTCATTGACAATTGTTCTTTTTAGAACCACCCCAACTCATTGAGAGATATTCATTACATGGTATTACACAGCAACAATTTCCATACCGTATTCCCACCATGCAAAGTTTCAAATCCTACAAATTACCTTTTGTCAATCAAGGGTTGTTAGAAGATTAATAATAATAATAGACCGTTTTTATATAGCGCTTTCCACGCCCGATGGGTGTCTCAAAGCGCTTCCAACATTAATACCCCTGGTCACTGGGCTCTAAATCATTCCTTAAACCATCTCAGCTCCCTGGTGAGTATACAGCCTGTGCAACAATGTAATACTCGGCTAAACCATTGAACCATCTTTGCCCTTACATGTACCCATTTACCCCTGGGTTGAGAGAAGCAATTATAGTTAAGTGTCTTGCTCAGGAACACAAGAATAACGACCGGGATTCGAACCCACACTCTGCTGAACAGAAGCACCAGAGCTTGAGTTCGGTGCTCTTATCCACACGGCCCTGACACCCCGCCCACGATTGTGGGACCTTTTCGTGATGCGACGGAGTGTGGTGTATTTGACGACATAGGTGATTTGTTGACTTCAGTGACACAACACATTGAAACAATATAAAACAACTTGGTTAGATGGCCTTAGCTTTCGATCCAAACTGGACTTTACAATAAGAACTTCGATCAACACAAATTAGGTTCAATGGACTCAAAGAAATCTCCTCTAGGGTGCTTAAATGTTTTAACATTTAAAAATGGACTCAAATAGAACGGTCTCCTTAGAATACAGTGCAAAATGCTAAAATATGAAATTGCACACAGTTTTTTGGTACAGTGACTCTTGAAAGTTTGTCCTGACTTGCTGAATTTGATATGGGGAGTTTCCAAGGGCCCATTCTCCCTCCAAATAACAACACCCCTACACCGATGTAACTAAACCTTCAAACACCAACCTTGAAAAATGATCCTACACCTCTCGGCAAATAGAACCATTAATTTCACGTCTTCCAAAATACCTCAAGTTGGAAGTCAACATTTCCCAGGTCACAGTTTGGCAACATTTTTACACTTTATCCCTTAAATTATGCTCTCAAATAATTTATGTATATTTTAGAATATCTTTGGGGCCTAGAAATTATAAATGAGGCCGACGCTTGCTTTTCCCTGTTATGTCTTGGTAGGTGTAGGGAGGGGGCTAGACTTGATTCAAGTCTTAGATCGCGGTTATTCTTCTGCATCTCGGCCACGAAAAACGCCCAACATTAGGCCACATGAAAATTATTTTTTGATCGTCCTCTTTTAAAAATTTTGTTGTTGTTGACATGCCATAAGAATAAAGAAATCATCACAATCACTATAAAACAGAGTTTTTTTTTATTTTTTTATGTTTTCAATAGTTTTGTCGAACAAATTTAACTCCTAGATGACATTTTCTGTAAACTTTTCCAAACAACTAAGCACAGTGTAGCCCAAGTAAATATTTGAAGACTTGTTCTTGCTTTGCCAACATGAATAAAAACCTTCTTTAAACATCTTTTCAAATCTGTACATTTTGGGGGAAAAATTCAGCTGAAAAGGTTATTTTTTATGATAAAAAAAATAAAATAAAAAATTGGGTCGGGGGGTTTTGAACGGTCGGGCGGGGACGATTAACAATTTTCTTTTTATGTGGCCTTATTAGCTATCACGCGCCCTATAAAACTGATCGTAGGCTAAATGACGAAGGTTGCTCACAAGAGGTCGCTGTTTGTAGCGCCTATCACAAGAACAAACCCGCAATGTGATTATTTACATTAACCGTATATACAGGTAACTCTATTATTTTCGGATAAATTATAAAGTAAGCCCTCCAGTGAATGCTACTGTCTGGAGACAATAGTGGCCTTTCTAAAATTTATCCGGAAGGAAAGTTCGAACAGTCAGTTTTTGAGTCAAAAGTAGAGAGTTTTCGCCTTCAATTGTCAGTGAATTGGAGCATTTGAGGCGAACTGGCTTGTCGTCACGTTTGCTTTTGATTTTTTTTAAATTAAAATGTTGTTTTTAACCGGAGGGGTTGGGTGGGGGGGGGGTTGACCCCCTGTAAGTTGTTCGGGGTGCATTGAGCTGTTTACGGAGAGATACTAGATTGACAATATCAACTGAGGGGACTCATGCGTTACATGTTCAAGCCAACGTGAGGTGAGGAGGCTTTCCCGGTTGGAGAGAGTTGCGGGGCCCCTCCTCAACTTTTCGAGCCCGCAGAAATGTAAGCGATGCTAGGGTTAACCTCGTACACACAGAACGCACTGAGTTTTGGCTGTGTTTGGTAACTCCACAAAACAATCACTTTTAAATGACGAGAAAACCTTTGGTTAAAAGTCTACAACAGCAGTTTGATAGTATAAAAAACAAACATTGTGAGAACCATTTCACTGCTGAGTAATGTGGTTATGTAAACAGTTGTTATAACCAGATTTTAATCTGAGAAGTTGTGGATTCCTTATTACGGATTATTATTCATGCGTGGATATTTCGCTCCAGAAACCTTTTGAAATGAAATCTTCAGATGTTAGTATTGTGCACATATACATTTATATAGGATTAAAACAATCAACTGGTTCCAAAAACCAGACGTGTAGTTTGCATTTAAGATCTATTTCCAAAAACTATAATCCGAAAAGAATGGCATCAAAGTTACATCTTTTCTTCCGGTGTAAGAAACCTATACAACGTGATATCATTACAAGACAAGCGGCAGTTATGTTGTATCGTATTCTTACCTAAGCACTTCCTTTCTTTTCAAAAAGGGATAGTCTATTCGCAATAATGAAAATCGTGCATTATTGTGCATTGGATTAAATAGAACTTTGCCCTGGTTGCTGTTTTGGACTAATCGGTTGTCTATATTTAAACGTCACGCTGTTCTAGAAGATGGAAATATAATCGAGACAAAAATATCTTAAGAAATTATTATTTTATTATTTGTTAATTTTAAATCTTCGCATAATGAAACATTATTGACCAGGAGTAGTCTAGGAAAGTACACAAGTTTAAAAATAGGGACACCGCCAACATAGGGCTAGACAGCTCAGTTATTAGAGCGCCGGCACGTTTCCGGAGGTCGATGGTTCGAATCCCACTGCAGTCAATTCTTTGTTCAACCCTAAAAATCATTTCAAAATTTACCCAGTCAGTTTCCCTTGTGATGTGGTTTACATTGATCAGTTTAAAAACATTCATCAAAAGATGCGTCTTCCAAAAGACCCTGGTCATATAAAATTAAGGGAATCAGATGTGGTGAAGAGGTTTTCACCTAGTGGTTTAATCCCAACGAGGCCTGGTTCTTGATAATTTTAATTGATTCCCGTTCATAAATACCTTTTCGGTCAAAAACATTATCACTTTTTGTTCAAAAGTAAAATAAATGCAACAATTGAAACTGTTCAATGATTTCTTTCAACATAACACCCCTCCAGCTATGAAATGGTAAAGCCCTCCACCGCCCTCGGGTAAACAACTCCTTAACAGGAAATGCTGTGCGCGTCGCGCGAATCGCGTGAAGTGGCACAACTGTTTCAGCCGTTGCTCTCGACCAATAGGAATGGAGAAACTGTCTTATAAGAACAGGTGCAAGGTCGCGTGTCACGCCCATGAATTAATACTTTTTACCGGTCATAAACAAAGGTTTATACACACCCACGTGACACGCTCTCCACCAATAGGAATAGCGAAACTGTCTGAGGTATTTATGAATGATTGATTATATCTTAAGTATTGGATGTTCCCATTAGTATTATTTTGAATAGTAAACAAATGATGTGTTCCACGCAAAAGAATCTGACAGAAATGTAAAAAAACATTAATTCCCCTATATCAGACGGGCCAAATAGCATGGAAAATGTTAAACTACCATTGGTTTATTCTTTGGCTTCAAAAAGTCCATCAATTACAACTTTTCCCTTTTTTGTCATTATAAAACGTAGTTTGAAACAGTTTGGTGTAACCATAACTGTGTAGACTTCAAAAGTGTCACTCGGGATTAACTCAATTCAGTTTATGATTTTGCCTTTAGGGCAACCTATACAAACTGCGCCGATATGTAAAGTAGGCTACTGTACAGCAGGAGAAAGTTCTACCCGAAAGCAAGGAAAGATGTACACTTAAATGGAGACCTTGTTGACGTTGAAGGGTAATTTATTCCAAAGGACACAATCCAGACCTATCTTCAGAGAACATGACTCCCACATTGTAACTCTACATCACTTCACCCAAAGATATTCAGCCGGAGATTTCACCCTTTCCTTCTTTTTCTCTCCTAATTGCTAGTTCGGTATTCACCTAGCCAGCTCCAATGAAATTCCAATATCGAGGAAAGTTTCAGGATCGAATCTTCTGATACTTGGGCTCCTATCAAGTTTCTTTCTAATAGACGGATGAAGGTTAATATCATTCAAGGAAACCGGCTCGAATTCTATCCGCATTAATTGGCAGCGAGATCAATGAGAGCAACGGGCTCATATTACCAAGAAAATGGCTAATTTCAGGAAAATAATAGCAGAATGGCAATAATTCTCTCTAATCGTAGACAGGGGCTGTAAGTTGTATTCATTTTGTTGGCATGCTATAGAGCGGGGTTGAAATGATGTACGTGTTGGGCTCGAGTCTTCCGCAGATTGACACACAACTCAAATTCTAAAACTTATTAAGGGGAAGTTTCTCCCTCAGGAGGGTCTGACCCAGTTTAGTTGCTATGCTCCAAAATGCCCACCAGACACAATTCCATATCCCCATTGTGCGTGCCTACAAGGACAAATGCAACCCGCAATGGTAAAACCAAACCAATGATGTGAACAACATGAAGGCAACATACTGAAACGGTGCAGAAATGCCCTCCAAACAAAACCTCAGACACTGCCTCCTATCCATCACCCAGAAAAATGCAGACCTCATCAAAAGGCCTAAAGATCATCAAAATAGAAGAAGACCTCAACGTGCCCTAACGATCCCTGATAGCTTTAAAGCAAAATTAAAGTCTTCAATTTATAATATGCCAGATTGCCTGCGAAAAAATACCCTAAAAATACTAGACTACGCCAACGGTGCGTGCCTACCTGAAAGAAAATAATACTAAATCCGCGCAATACATGCAATAAAACCAGATTTTGATCGACGCTGTGGGCGTAAGATTTTGTCAGACGCGATTATTTGTAAATCACAGCTCTGCACACATGGCGCCCTCTGCTGCTCATGCCGTTTCACCAATCAATTGATCCTACCACGATGACAAGTTCAGTTTGATTCAAACTGAGCTACGGTGAGGGTCTGTGTCGCATACAAGCTTGTCAGTTGAGGTAAAAGTCTCACTGCGTGTGTCGGAAGAGAGCAGGTTCTATTTCATTTTGTTCCTCTAGAGGTTAACGGGATGTTACAACACTTAAATAAAGAAAAAACGGAATAATTTCCCGGCCGTCTTGCATCTTCGACGGGGTTTGGAGCAGAGGAATTTTGTGTTCGGACCTCGTGGAGAGAGATAGAGAAAGCTTGGCCTTGGGAATAAATGCAGCATTGCGTTCGGGTCTTCATTGATACAGGTATGTCATGTTGTGCAGGAAATTAGACTAGCGTGGTTGGTTTTGTTGTCTGAATGAGAAGAGGAAAACAGGTTCTATGCCGAACTAAATTACTACTTGTATATGCTACCTGTATTTTTTTTCTTTGTCAGTCGTCTGATGGGTACCTTATGGTACGAAACAGTCTGTCCAGAAGAGAGATATGCCAAAGTTTCAGTAGCTCTTATTCTGAATTTATTATACATATTTTTCATTTTCCTCGTCGAATCGTTGTCTTGAACTTATTTGGTAGTTCTTCATAAATGACAAGCAAAAATGGTAAAATTAACGAAAACCAAATCGATAACACTTCGAGAGTGTCTTCTGAAAACAAGAAAAAGGGAGCATTACCTTTACAGCCGTTTGAATAGTCTAGAAGAAACCAAAATGAAACTGGTGACATTCCTGCAAATTAAAAGAGATATGAGAGTGAGTCAACATTTTTAGAAAAAAAATACTTTGCAAGTGATTTGAGCATTTTAAAAACATTTCTCTAAAGTTGTTTTCCTTAGAGCTTGTAAGCACATCTTGCACTTAAATCCCGAAAGAAAGCCGATAAAAACACATAATGTGTCGAGACACATGAGACGTGTGCGTGTGTGAATAGACCGTCTTGATTTGTTCCAAAGTGAAAGCTGGGGTGATGAGAAGCCTAACTAACAACAATGCAAATTATATTAAGGTCTCAAACATTGGTTTCTTTGGGTATCTTAAGGCGAGGTGCACGGTTTGAAATTGATTTCGGTGCGTGCACCTCGTGCTCGATTTAACAAGTGTTGTGTGTCGGTATTCATTTTGTTTTAACTCAAACCACTCTAGTCGAGTCACAGAACTCTGTGATATTGAAGTTCAAACTCATCAGTTCGTGAACTTGGCAAAGGTCCTGGGTTCGAATCCCACCTGAGTAATATGCCTGTGATTTTTTTCTCACAGAGCTAGGAAAAGTACTGAATATACAGTGCTAACCCACATCGGTGTTTATAGGTAAAACAAAACAAAATTAACATCTTTTATCCCGAGGCAAATTTCCATCTACTAAACTTTGTTTGAAATTAAAAGAATTCGTGTTGAAAGCTTGCAATGCGAGCATACCAGCGCTGTGTACGTTGTCCATGCTTTATATATCATGCATATATACAACTCAATCATGCTCGTTAATTTTTTATTTCTATCGCGCAACTTTCTCTCCACCTGTGACTCACAAAGCCAGACATGGCGAGTCGATATAGCTTCAAATTTAAAGGGACTCTACAAAGGGCACACCCGAGTTTCCTTTTTGAGATAAAGAACTCACCCGATTGAAGTACTTTCCTTTTATTCTCTTCTTATGTAGTTCCCATTAATAAACCCCAGGGATTCTTTATGAATTTCCATAATTAACATTTTCTGGTTAGAAGTCAATGTATCCTTGTTGTGTAAGATTAGTGAATATATTGGTTTTGGAGAGCAATTTTAATTTCATATTGTAGTTGCCTAAAAACACACCGCCGAACCAACCCGTGAAAATTTCATCAACGTTTGTGGTAACAATGTCTGTGAAAAAAACTTCGAAGATTTATTGTTTGTTTGGTGTTTCGGTCGTTCTTCCATTTCGGCAACCAACGCAAGCAACGATGACAGTGTATGTCTATTAAAGCAATCGCACATCCGTAATCAGTACTGTCCAAAGGCCCACACTTCGTGTATCACAACTTATATATTATAAAATAACAAAACTGTGAAAATTTAGGCGCAATCGGTCATCGGAGTCCGGAGAAAATAACAGGAAAACCCACCCTTGTTTCCGCACGTTTCGCCGTGTCATGACATGTGCTTACACTAAATCCGTCATTTCCGATAATGAGAATTGATAATTGTTTTAATGTTTTCTCAAAAAGTAAAGCATTTCATGGAATAATATTATTTCAAGGGAAGTCTTTCACCATTACTTTCTGTAAACCCTGTAAGTTATTTGTAAATCTGTGAACTTTTATTTTTTTGTTCTGTTCAGAAAGTGTCCAATGGCTTTAAATATCTTTTACCATCATGTTTTGGCAGTATTTCAGGCCTAGAGTTACACGGAGATCACAGAGGCGATGGCCTTTGTTGCCCCTGGTCTTGGCTCAGGTGCCCTCAAATGTTTTCTATACAGACTTGAAGGTTTTCCATTGAAGCACCCTTTGTAAAATGAATATGGTTTTGCCCTCTCAAAGATGAAATTCCATTTCATGTGTCCGTTTATTTAATTATTATGCGTTTCGATGATTCGGTAAGGCGACACAGGGACCGAACACCAATAGCCCTCCCGGATTGATACCCTCGCCACATTCAGGCAAACAATCTTGTCATTTATCACGTATTTATTTAACACAGGTTTGAATGCCATTTTAACATGTTTCGAAGTGCACAGAGCCACTGAAATACATACTTGATGGGTTGACTATGAAATCAGGTCACCTTTATAAAAATAAATCATGAAAGCTGGCACTTTGGAAGTAGATTACCTCCTTCTCAACCATCTTCATACGTCACAGCGGTAGATACGTGCGCTGTGCAAGACTTCGATATTATTGTATTATTTGCTCAAATGATGCATGCCTTTGTTGCAGTTTACTTTTACCAAGCACATGATCAATACACAAATATTGTTGCATGTATGAGCTAGATCGCGTTTAGAAAAGTATTTAATGAGTTAGTTCACGTATATTGGAAAAGTATTCACAAAGATGAGTACATGTACATAGCCAAGGTCAACCCACCCTTCCAGGTTAATCATGGATCACATTAAGTGAACCCAAGCTACCCCTTGCTCTCATGATTCTACAAATCATTCAATCTTTTCCGTAATAACATGCTATTTACTTAAAGTCTGGAGTTTTATTTAACCCGGGAAGTCCCATACGAGTGGATAGCGAGCATTCCGGGACATTCATGAGGCAGTCTCGGGAATTCATTTTCCCCACGGGTGGTGCCAGCAGTAAGTTCTTTTCCACCGCCGTGTCGCTCCAGTAATCGGCAGTATCCACTATCATGTCTTTACCCTTTCTTGACAAACATGCAAGAGCACTCGCGACCGGCATCGGCTTGGGCCAGGATGCTATCTTGGGAAACAGTTTTAGAGCACCGACTCGCAATTGATGTTGTACTGAGCGGGATGTCTTTTAATTCTACCCGTTAGAAAAGCACGGAGCTTATTTTCCCACGAGTCGAGTAAATTCAATCTTTCACGAGCTGAACGGCATTCAAGCTGAAACGAATTAACAAGAAGAAGAATGAAAAACACTCTGTCTTGTCGGAAACTGCATCGTCTTGTCTTTAGGGTGGATAATCGATTCTATTGAAGTTGAATTGTTCGGGCATTTAGCTAAATCTCCGCTTATAGGGATTGGACGTGCTCCACGTCTCACTGGACTTCATTTTAAATTAAAGATGAATGTCTTTGTCAATTATGTGTATTCAGTCTGCGTGTCATTTCGTGTATAACGGATTTTCTTTTGATGTCTTCCTATACACTATTTAACAAACTGACACCTTTAAAAAACAAGTACATATACATATTATTCAGTTATTTTGGTCGACTGGCCGAATGCTGTGGAGAAATTCTGTTCTCATACTCCGATAAACCATAGGGAAAAGCAACTTGAGAAAGTAAACCCTTTTAACTTGTTATTTCTATATCGAATACAACCAGTCTTGGGAGTTATTGTAAACACCCTGATATGATGCTGAAGGCACTTCGCTCCTCGGAAAAAAATAGTGCCGATATTCTATCATCTTAAAAAAAGAATTGGCTTTTAATTTATAAAACAGATATACTCCATTGACCCAAACCGTATTATTTAGAAACTTGAGAATATTTTTTACGATTTTTTACGACAGTTTAATTTAAAAATTAATGAAAGAAATATTAATGACATTCCTCTACTAAAAACATAATACACAATCCCTTTAAATCCGCTCACCCAAATCTTATACGAGTCTAATGTATATTCGACACACACAGACACAGTGTGTTCTTTTTGCCTCCTTCGTGCTGAGTTAATAATAAGGGAAAGGAAACCACCACAAGAAGTTCAAGTACTTGGTGACAGAAAAACTATTCCAAACGAAAGTTTTTATTGACACTGCCAAGTTTTATCCAATAAGAGGGATCTTCCCAAACTGCTAAACGAACAACTTGGCACGTTTTTCATGGAACTATCTCGTGTCTAGTTAATAGATGCTAATTTGATAAAACGCTAAACCGCTTTCTGCCTATCGACTACAGTCGATAGTGAGGGACGGAACAAATCACATAAGAATCTAAACGTTTCTTTGGAAAAAGAAGAAGATTTGAGAGCGTAAGTTCTTTTCAGTGTAGCAGACGGGCGTCAAAGGCACTTAGTTACTCAAAATAATTGTAGGGATGGAGATTTACTTGGTATGAGCAACGGAAAGCTGTTCTCCCTCTGAAGTTTGTGAGAAAGACGTAATTTCTCACTCCATTTATAAAGTCTTTAGGCTTAAAGCCTTCTTTAGAAACCTGAAAACACACAAAGTTGTGGATCGAGGGTGTTTTCCTTTTATTATTCTCTTGCAACTTCGTTGACCAATTGAGTCAGAAATTTCACAGATTTGTTATTTTATGCATATGTTGGGATGCATTAAGTGAAAAGACTGGTCTTTGGCAATTACCGAAGGTGTCCAGTGCCTTTAAGTTGCCCAAGATCTGCGTCTATTCTTTAAATTGAACGTTTCAAGATTAGATTTCCCAGTCAATAACTGCTGAGCTTCACTCGCATCTACTTCAAAACATTTCGCTGTACATTTCACCAGCTCTGTTACCACTTCAAAGTGAAATGTCGATAGCCATTGAAGTTTCTTGTCGCCCATTCCTTTCTTTGTTTTGAGCACACCTGACACGGGAGCGAATTTTATATCATATTTCTGTATCATTCGTAAAGTGCTGTGAAGATAGATCCCTGACTGTATTTATCGTTATCGTGAATTACATGCACGACAAGCACTCCACAGCACTGATTAGGGGAATGGGGTGGTGATTTATTGTTGTTGTTGTTGAATCGTCATGGTTAATACACATTCTTGTTCGGCTAGTGCATACAGCCATTATAAACATCTGTTTATATAATTAAAATGTGGCTTCCTTTAATTTTCTCGTAAAAAAACAACACCTGGACACCTAAAATTATACCTGTCCAAAAATGCAATAAAGATCCACGTTGCATTGTTTTCATGAGATGTACAGTAGTTTATACCATGCAATTGGACATTTAGTCAACCACACTATTAATTTATTTTATCTAAAACCATGTCCGCCTTGTTGTTGTTGTTGTTAAAACAAATTAGCTTAATTTGAACGGGAACCGATGTCATTCCCACAACTTGTTTTAAATTTAACACTATGCAGTTTTAAGAGGGAAAAGGAAACAAGCTCGAAAACCGTGTCCTCTTTTGTTTATTATTCTTTTCTTTGTATTCAAATTAAGTACATAAATGATCGAAGCATTATTAATATTGTTACAATATTTATTTATGGTCAATGTTTATTGATGTGACACTACACCGAGGTCTATTTAAAAATGTATGTATTCCCTTTCCCAAAGCAAGGATTAGACTCCCAGACAATCAATCGCGGCACCCGATGTCTTATGTCAAAAGAAAGCTCACGGTCGGGGAAAAAAAAATCTAGTTTAAATATTGATTTGTTATTGAGAAAATAGTAACATGCGGGTAACGAGTTACGCCATAATGTTTGTGGCATGGTGTTTGGGAGTCAAAGTCTTACAGGCCGAGTCTGTTTCTCTCGCTGTCTCTGCTTAGCTAAATTTGTTTGTGCTTATCAAAGTCGTATGCTTGAATATGGTTAGTGTGATGACCTGTTGAATGCACGTTCTTGCATCCACCTCGTCATTAGACGTGACCTAGATCAGAATAATGTTGTGGCACAAAATGTGAATAAGTTAAACAAGAAGGAGGTTTCTCTCCGGATGGATTGATAAGTTTCTAAAGTCAGTCTGAAACATGGTCAAATAATCTTTCAGCGTTTTCGAAACCTAGTTGAATCATGTTTTTATGTTCGGACTTCATTCTTAAACCGCTGGTGGTATCGAGCTGAAAGCAAATGGTTCGAAGTGGTTGACGTAACAGAGAGTTACGCAACTAAAAGTTCCGTAACATAAAGTTACGTCGGAGAGAGTCACGTACCCGAAAGTTCCGTAACAGAGAGTTACGTAGGAGACGTGACTGAAAGTTCCGTACGTACCCGAAAGTTACGTAACAGAGAGTTACGTAGGAGACGTGACTGAAAGTTCCGTAAGTTACGTAGCAGAGAGTTAAGTAACCTAAAGTTCCGTATGTTGAGGTAATCGCACTTTTAAACGCCTCCGTACGGTCGCGACGTGCCAAGTGCCCGTGGTGGTATTATAATGTGTGTTTGAGTAATGATTCTCAGTGTAAACTGGCCTTGCAAACCTAATACTGCCTCAATGTTCTGACACGAAAACTGAATTTTGAAGAATGACTTTACATTTTTATAGTTTATTTGTTATCTGCCTGATGCAAGCTGGAACACCCTGTCTTCCATAGTGGTGTGCCTACAACACGCACCACTCCCCGGTCTGCCAGATATGATATGAAGGTGATCAATCCTTGCAGACCGGGCACTGTACTTCGTTCGCCATTTTAAAGTCACATCTCCTTTGCTGCTCGGGGCTCTGTATCGGTTAATTCCATACGGCGGTGGCATCTTCTACCCTCATTACTGACGGGGTCTAGTTTGTTTTTCCCTCCCGGCTGAAGTCAACCCAATATTTTCCTGTACGTAGATATATAGAGGTATCAAAACTAATTTAAAATCCAGATGGATCCTCTACGGGAAATGTTTCTCCTGCCGCGTTTATTTGAACGGTTTAATCAGATTATTGGAGAATTTGCGGCCGATATCTTCGAAATGAGACTGGGTGAGTTTTAAGTTACCTGCCGCTGCTAATATAGCGTAACTTAACATGAAGTGCCAAGTTGATAATTAACCGGGTGTGAAAATAACTAATGTGTCATTATTAAGATGTTATTGCATGTAATGTTCACGCCGTAAAACAACATGATACCAAAGAAGCTTGGGGCGTGTTTTGCTTTACCAAATGGACTGGAAGAGAAAGTGGTACCCATTATACACGTTAATAATCAGTGATGTAAATCTTGTGGAAGGAAAGACACCGCGAAACAAACACTAAGCAGTCACGAGTATAAACTTTAAACAATGATTATAACTTATTTACTGAAGCATGTAAAGTAATTATCCATGACAGAAGAGAAAACCGGGCATGTAAACAAGAGGAACAGAAAATATTCCTCTCATTTCTACACAAAAGGTGAAGAAAAAAGAAGAAAATCAAAACCAAAAAGAGGAAATCAGCTAAAAAGAGGAAATCTCACATAACCGGATGTTCTTTTGATATGCACGTAAACACAAAATAACTGCTAACAGGCCTCCATTTTCATGGTCCTGCTTACCGCGGAACAGCACTTACGGTCAGCGTTCGCCGCTTACGGGGCCGGCTAGCACCAAGCAGTTGATGTGAATAAAAATGAAACATTTGCAGGGAGAACGCACGCCCCAACACGCGCGAGCGCTACAGATGAATTTGTTCCCTGTCGTGAACAAAATGTAAGCGGAGCGAAATTGGGCCACGCTGCGAACAACGATTTCACGGAATTCTGCGCTTACGGTCACCATTTTCTGCTTACGGGTTTAGCACTTAATATTTGGGTTAGCGTATCAGCAAGAGTGCTTCGTTTGTAAACGGGAAATAGCTAACCTGTGAAGCACGCTTAAGCGTGAAAGTGTTTTCTGCCAACGTAAACGCCGATGCTTGGCTTACAGCAGGCAGAGCCATGAAAAAGACCTAGGTTTTTAATCTTGGTGCAAATGCCAGGGATTTCTTTTCCCATGCACTAGCCTTCCGGGCATCTTATATCCAGTGGGATATAGTCTAATCACCTATAGCTACTTATTCGATGTTCATATATAAATTATGTAATATAGGCGATGACGTCAGCTCTTCGTATGAGGCATAACATCACGTAGGCCCAGTTACTTGTTCGCTTTTCAGCATGAACTCCAGTCATTTCTCCTATAGATTTAAAGCTGTATGCGGTCTCACTGCGGGCGCAGAAACACACAATGCCAATATTAGAATTCTGCTGCACTACCAAACTACAGTCAAAGAAACCATGGACGGGATGTAGGTCTGTGTACATAACCCAACGAGAATACAACGTGTGCCGAGATTTAATTCTTATGCTTGTGGCACCTGCTGTTACCTTCATGGGGAAAGACTGGTACCGAAGTCAGTATGCAGTAAACAGAACATAAAAATACCCTAACTCAAATATAAAACATTGCGTGAACACTGTATAAAAAAAAACCGACGGTAATGTCAAAGTGCAGCATGCTGTACCTCGGTACCGGAAGGCTTCACCAAAGAGGTTACTGTGGTAAAGAGAATCATGACGTCATTCATAGGCACAGTTCAAGCAACGACCATTTTGACAACCATTATTCAATGTTCATATGATTACCAATGCTTGCAAGTACCAGGCAAAATCGCCCAATGGTCGACAATAGTCAACTTTTTAACTTTGCTCGAACTTACTCTTAATAGTAATTGTAAACGGTAACACATAAATGGAAACCGGAATAGGGAAAACAGGGAAAGTATAAAACAACGTTAACACTCCACAACTATTGATCTGGATTTCGGGTTCCGGATGGCCTGTAGAGTGAGTTACAGTACGGCGTCGCATTTATTGAAAAGTCGTACGAGATGACTCAACTTCAAAGACAAACTTGGGCAAACAAACACACATCACTGTTTGCCAACCTTGGAAATAGAAGACTTCTCTGTCTTCTCCAATTGTTGACTTTATAAACTTTTAGTAATAAAATCCTCGGTTTCAACGGTAGACTCCCGAGCTTGAAGCGTATCTTAAGATGAATATCTGGCACAGAGGAACGCCGTTATAGGCCAATACATCACCCCATAATTCGAGGACATGTTTAATTTAGAACATAAAGGGACAGCAAGTAAACAGTATCATGTCTGATGCATCATTCCGTAGCCAAAGGAAAATCTTCAAGTGAAGCGTGTTGTAAACCCTCAGGTTAAACCAATTTCTTTCCCAATTCATCAAAATGAAAGTTTACACAGTTTAATTGAAAATCGCTATCCCCTAACTATTAAAGGCAGTGGACACTATTGGAAAATACTCAAAATAATTATTAGCATAAAACCTTTCTTACTGACGAGTAATGGGGAGAGGTTGATGGTATACAACATTGTGAGAAACGGTTCCCTCTGAAGTGCCATAGTTTTCGAGAAAGAAGTAATTTTCCACGAATTTGATTTCGAGACCTCAGATTTAGAACTTGAGGTCTCGAAATCAACCATCTAAACGCACACAACTTCGTGTGACAAGGGTGTTTTTTTCTTTCATTATTGTTCGCAAGTTCGATGACCGATTGAGCTCAAATGTTCACAGGTTTGTTATTTTATGCATATGTTGAGATACACCAACTGTGAAGGCTAGTTTTTAACAATTACCAATAGTGTCCATTGCCTTTAAGAAGAGCATGCAACACACCCATTATACGAAGAAGAACGAAAACTGATATGGTCTTACACCGATAGCTTTAATTTCATAATGATACAGCCATGAGGTTTATTGTATTATAGTTACAATATAGCTTAGAGACACAGCTGGGGTAGATTGTGGGAAACTCTAACTTAAGTGAAAGTTTTCAATACGGGATCGATTGTACTCAATAAAATTCTGTTTCCACTGGCAAGAAGTTGGACAGAAAGCAATTTGTGTCCGTCTACGGAGTTATTAAACGTCGTTTTTAATAAGATAAACGAGGAATAGCCCGTGTGTGGGTTACGCCTGATGTCATGCAATGTGATTAAAAAAGTGTCCCTTTAAAAGACCTTGCTTTATTCGGAAGACTTGACATACACCTGTGGATAAGTTTTACAATTAATCTAGAAAGTTGTAAGCTTTGTAAGTTGTAAGTTGCTACGGTCACGGGTCTCGGTCGTCTTGAGTCGTTGAGGGGCACTCGAGAACAGTCACATGAGCGGCTCGAGCACACAAACGACCGTGCGCATAAAGCAAAAACGACGGAGAATATAATGTGCTATACGAGTTTTTGTTGGTATTATTCTTGCACCACGATTAAACTTTAGGGTTGAAAATGCGGTACACTCTCTTATCCTGTATTTGCCTGGTAACCTTATCCTGCTAAGCATAATTCCGTTGTGCTTAGCTACTTTTTGAGTAAGCATGTAGCTCTAAGAAGCTTGGCCCAAAACTTAAGATTGGTGCACTATAGACTACTTGGCCCAGAACAATATACTACAATGCTTACAAAACAAATTACTATAAATACCATGGATAAGTAGTCTTCTTTTATTATGTTGGAAAGAAACTAAAGCAAATGTCTAACTCTTCTCGATGTGAGTAAAGGATTATTAAGAAAAATCTCTCGCCAATTGTCTTATGCATGTGACAACCTCACCTTCTGTGTTATACGTTAAGCCAGCAACAGCAGCTAATTATTGCTACTCTACGAAGTCTCGAAGATGTAAATCTCAGACTCTGTGAATTCTAGACGAATTAAATCCCATTAGAAGATTAACACATGCGGTAACTTGTCCTGCATTAATTCTGGATTATAAATAATTATGTTCGACGCTGAAAAGACCGCTAAAAGTGCACACTTCGTTGCGTACAATGTGTCAAATTCACAAGTCATACACTATGAATATAATTAGGTTTTCATTTGGCGTTAGAATGGTGAGAGGGTTGAAAAATATTCACTCTAATCTTTAACAAGGCCGGACTTATAACCAGGCCCCAATAATTACATAAAGCAGAAAACTATTGCTTAACAATTGTCTGCTGAGCATAAAAGAGCAGGATACCTGTAACAATTTATACGTGTGACCTTGCAGTTTTGCTGGTAACCTTAATCTGGTAAGCACAGTTTTATTGTGTTTAGCTACTTGTTGTGTTCATCTCTGTATGAAATTGGGCCCTGGGTAAGAAGAACACCTTTGCTCGACTTTATATAAATAACATAGACCCAGTTTGACACAAAACTAGTATGCCATAGATGATGATGTCCACATACTGCCAGCGATTCGACTCCAAACCCTACTTATTCGTTGAGCACACTTGGTTACAAAAAGTAACTGGAGATCAAGCAACAAACTTCAAGGGAAACCTACTGGGTAAGTTTAAAACACAAATTGGTTTGTAAAAAGACGAAATATCTGGAGCGGGACTTGAACCAACGACCCTTCGGAATAACGTTCAAGCGCTCTACCAACTGAGATATCTAGCTATATGTTGGCGGTTTTCCTAACTCAATATCTTCGTTCGGGGTTCCAGTCAGAAGCCATAACTGTTGGCATGCCGTGTAGCCAGGAATCACACCAACGTTTTCGAAACAACCTGAAACCACCCTTTAGGGGATGCGACTTTTGTATTAAAACAAAACAAAACACAACACAATCGATTCAATTTTTGTCTGTTTTAATGAGTACATTTGTCTGCTCGACCCGTGCCAAGAGTAGCCCTTTTTGTGTACGAATGTCGGTTATAACGGCTACGGCTTCAATTGCATCACCATCTCAGCATGCGTTGAAGAACAGGTTGCCCCGATAGCAACAGCCACAGCCGCTGGTTCGGGATCGACCTATTTCCCATCAGATGTATATATGTACTAGATGTACTAGTTAACATACTAGTTTTCCCTTATGGCTCGGTTTGAAGACGTTCAGATAAATTGAAGAAACCCAGGATGGCCGTACCATGATAAAGCTTCATAATCATTAGTATAGATATTTCACTGGAAATTTAAATTTGACAACGAGAGGACGTCATACCTTGAAAGAGAACAGTTAATTTTCAAGCAGTAAGATGTTGAAGGCGTTTTTGTTATTTTGGACCCTCAAATGATTAATTAATGTCACCCAAGACTGATTTCTGAGTCCACTTTGATATTGGAATGGGCACGAATAAGGTACACGGGAGGGTCAGAATGGGCGAAGGGTGCTGGTAAAGTCAAAGGGCTTAATCCCACTTACAGAATGGAGAACCTGACCGTTTCATTGAGCCAATACTTATCAGCATCGCCTCAACATGAACCCGAAATTAAACGATCATCTGTCTTTTTAACTAACTGTAATTCAATGCTATTAATAGAAACCTCGGGCACGACCAGTGCTGTAATTTATTTGTTTTGAATGTGTATTCCTTCTCGGCAAATCAACAACAGCCGAGCCTGCCAGGCTGTTTTATTTTAATTTGTGTGGCGGTCATCATGTTTATTCCGTGCAGTTACTAAACAAACTCAACAATATTTGAAATCGTTTTCCATTTAAAATGCACCTGTCAGTTTGAATGTTTCGTGGAAAATGTCTTTTTTTTTTTTTTTTTTTTTTTTTTAACTTAGAACAAAATGAAAAAATACAACTTGGTTATAGACCGTTTTTAGACTATTTGTAGTTCTTAAGTTGTTTTTATTATTTTAAATTGACTCGTTGAACCGAATGTGGAAGGTCTCACATCTATTTCCAAAGAACTGTTTTTACAGATAAGTAGTAACAACTTCTGGCACCCCAAAAAAATGACTGACATAATAGAAGAACCCCCAACATAGGAACAGATGGCTTGATGGGAGGTAGAGGACCGGCATACAACAGGTGGTTCAAATCCCACTCTTGTCAGTTTGTCTGTGCTCATCTCCAAATTAGCAAAAATCTGTTCAATGATAAATGAAAAATAGCAGTGAGCCAGTTACTACTAAAATGATATGGCATTTGTGACTAGGTGAATAAATGTGTTCACGAAGGAACAATTTGTGTCTCGTTATAAATTGTGTGAGCTTAACAGCTATGTGTGAAACTGGTGCATGGTGTGAACGATGCTGATTATTTCCAAAGTATATTTCACACCATTACACAGATATGAAGACACCGTTTGTCTTTGGTCGAGTCGAAATTATTACTACACAGAATAATTCAAAATGTCTCTTCGTATTCGCATATAAATTTATAATGAAATAAAAATCGAATGTATACTCGGTGTGATTTACATGTAATAAACCATGGGAAACCGGTCAGGTCGAAAATATGTTGACACAGTGCAATTCATAATGTCACTTCGTACATGCATGCTAATTATTATGATACACAAATCGAAAGGTTTTATGGTGTTATTTACATATCATGTTAATACACCACACAGGGAATATCATTATTAAGTATTTATTGTACATTGCGTTTTTTAACTTTTTTTCCATGCTGTTCGTTTACAATGTTTAATGGTTTCACTTTCTAATGGCCAAAAAACAATTTGAGCGCGCATTTGGCTCCTACATTATGTGTTATAAAAATGTCTCATCATATTATTACTGCTTTAATGTCTTATTATAACCACACTGTTTATCTGCCAGTGCTTTGAGGTGGCTCATACTGGAACGGCCTTTTTGAATCCCTATTAAAATTTATTACCATCGTTCAATTTAATTTAAACTCACAAGTGCTTCAATAACTACCTAATTACTCAACATTAACATCCAATTAAGAACAGTATTGTTTGTGTCCGGGGCGTTGCTTTATAATATACAGTTTGTTTGAAAACAGATTTGTTTTGATTACCATCACAATAATACAGTGCACATGTAGTCTAAGCAAAATTGTCTTTGCTCACCACCTGTAATATACACCGCATAATAAACTTGTATTTATTATCAAAGACTCCCTGTTTATTGTTTGAAAGAGTTGGCTCTCATAATGTCAGTATCAAAGTGGTGAACTGGTCAACGGTAGTTCAGTAACAGATCATGATCATCGACACAAAAGCCTAAACCAGATGGAAAAAACAAGCTGCACAAAAATAACAAAATTACCAAATTTGGCCCACGGTTAATCAGTCGCCCCTACGCAGATTCCTGCCACTTGTAATCCCCTCATAGGGATATCATGATTCAGGGATCATCCTTTAATCCTATAATCCAACCAGCAATCTCTAAAATTTGTGGGCGATTGCTTTCCAAGACCCTTGGCCTTTCAGGCGATCCGAAGGGATCGGGATTCAATTTTTTTTCTGATACCTTTTCGGATTGTGTATATAGTGGTTGTTTTTAGCAGGTTGTTTTGGGTCAGTTTGCCTCGTGTGGTGGGGTTAGAATATGTGAGGTTAGAATATGTGTTTAATCTACGACCGTTATTGACTGTTATAAGTTTTAAAAAGAGTGACCGTGTTTATTCCAAGAGGGGCTTTCTGTGTCACAATTTCCACATACATTCAAAGGTTATAAAAAATAACAGCTTATCGACCTTTCAGATTAGCCTCCCTTCTTCATTTTCAAACATTGATAACACTCGAAAAAAGTAACATGTTATGTTAAATGTTTTCCTCCATTCAACAGTGTACAAATCGTACCTGAGAAGACAGTCAAAGCTCTGTGTTTCTTTTGTAAACATGCAACGTCACAGATCACATGGTCTATTTCAGAAATTGCATGAATGAGTTGCTGCTTTTAGAACTGGCGAGTTTAATGAAGAAACATTTTGTGTGTAAATGATGCCCTTTTCCCCTGATCGGTATCGTCACTTCCTCTTTACTTCCGGTGTCTCCTTCAGCAGTTATCTTCTCCGTTGTAATTGAGCAATGAAGGGATCGCAATTCATCTCTTTAGGGTTGTATAAAGTGGTTGTTTTGAGCATGCTATGTGTTTGGTCAGTTTGCCTCGTGTATAATTCATAGTGGGATTCGTACAGTCTTCAGAAAAGGATATCTTGCTAAATGTTTAATCTACCACCGTATAATATATTTTATTTATACAAAGGGTGACATTCTTTCAACAATGATACGAACGCGTTGCATATTCATAACTCCACTGCAAGGAAATGTATTGAGTCCTTAAATGAAATGACACCCACATAAAGAACTTTTAGTGTTTAAGTGCAAAGATCATAAAACACTTCATTCGTCATGCGGAGAAATATCACAGCATAAACCTGGCATAACACCTCCCGTTGCGTCATTAATAATGCATTAGATAAAGCTGCCTGAAGTCCCGAGATATTACAAAAGTGACATTTGAATATAACACGAAGGGAAGGAAACGTCTCATAATTTAAATGTTTTTCCTCTGTCTCTCAAGAGCAAAGCGCCAATAATCCTAAGATGATTTGTTTAAGTTTTTAGCCACAGACAAGAAAACCACCAGGGAGCAAGGTTGGATGTCGGGAATGTAAATTTAGAAGAGAGTGAGTCTTTGTGAACTTTTCAATTCTTGGTTGTTCCCGCAAAAGAAATTCATGTGATTGAAATAGTAATGACATTGGAAAGGCCGTGGGGAAATAATTGTTGATTGATGAGAAATGTATTTTATATAAGTTGGTATTAACATCGATTACCCTGACTGAGTGATACATTTAGTTATGTTTGAATTTACGTCACTTTGCCCAAAAGGGAGGTAACGGGGGACTTCAGGGTCAGAATATTCTGATACCAGGGGGGCATGGCCCACTTGTGGTTCAGTGACCCATAATTTGTGTCAACATCTTGTCTAACTAACACGTCGTCGGAGTCAAAATGGCCCAACATTGTGTCAGACTAGCAGAATCAGTGTCAATGTCCCTATTCAAAACCAGTTAGCGGGTCAGCCTGAGCCAGATATGGGTCAGGCCCCTTTGGACCAGGAAGCCGGCCAATTCAGACCTGGGAGTGCTATTTATTCAGGTCAATTAAGTATCCCTTGTGTTTAACTCCACCATAGTCAGTTCCAAATAACTTTAACCTCTGAGTTTCAATTTAGAAACGAACTCCAGAATTCTAATCAACATATTTAACACATTTTGTAGGCTCAATTTGGTCCTTATCCTATGATTGTTTTCACTATGCTGAGCAGAAATTAGTCATTAACCAGTCACAAACGATATAATTTTGCAAGTTTTTTAAGCTGTTAACTTGTTTCTGCTATGTGCTGAGCACTTCTGTGTCTTCTCACAGCTTTATGAAATTAGCCCCGATGCATTGTTAACAATGCAGAGAAGGCAGTTCTCTTTTCAATGGAGACAGAATAAAAAGCAAAGTCTGCACCTGCCTGTAAGTATTATATGATTGAGTCTATTGATTGTCTTTAGCCTTCACTACAATTGAAACACATGTCATACGGCGTCAAATGAATTTATACATTTCAAATCACGATCTCCTCACACGGTATTAACAATAGAGTAACGGCCAGACGACCCTAAAACAACCTTCCACGTGTAGCAGGCTATTACAATCACATACAACGCGAGTCTGATTATTACGTAGTAATAGCACTGGTGCGTTACGTTGTTTGTACACGGTTCCCATTGAAACAGAACGGTTACCAGATATGTAAGGACACTATTTGCAATGTAACTTAAGTGGGTACCATGATGTTTTTTTCGTTTACTTACAAATGCATTTATTGCACCTGATTTACATATTTAACCAACGTGACTCCTTCTGTACAATACGCCTCTCTTAATATTTATGCATGGCGTCATATTTCTTACCAAAATGAGGCTATGGGCGCACGTGCCCCCATCACTTGCAGTGGCTGTGCCCATTGCCTCGTCTTGAGTTAGCATTGTGACGTACCTCATGCATAAATATTAAGAGAGGCGTATTATTACTGGTTGCACTGCTGCAGTGTTATTGTAGAATGTTAAGCCTGTTTAATCATGGAGAATGCACTTTCAATGTTGTGCAACCTTTTTTAAGCATAGTGTGGTGCCGGAAGTCCTTGCACATTTACGGGTCCTGATCAATATTAAAATCAGTCTGCTTCAATAAAACAATGCTCTGGGGTTCAATAAATAATCAATAAAACAATAAAACAATGAGGTAAGGGTACTTAACCAATTACATCGCGTATGTGAATATGGGGTTTGGTCTTCCATGCCATGCAAATTTCATGTTATTTATTCTGATTGTGATGAAGCCAAGGACTCGATGAAAAGCAATTATAATCACTGTCTAGCCAATAACAAAATGGAGAGATATCAAAGAAAGTTTCAATATTAGATAAGGGAGGAAAACCCTCGAGAATTATGGCAGGGAAAACCCACGCACTCAGGTAGGGAGTGAACACCCAACCTACGTAGTGTCCACAGTGGGACCCGAACCATGGTCCTAGATGTGGAAGGCGATAACAGATACTACTACACTAACCCAACCGCCCAATACGTTACTTTAATTACGGTCATCCCTTCATATTTTTTGAATATTTTTCTTATTATTTCGTATTTATACGTTGATTTTCATATGATATTTTGCACTACCACGATACATAATGACATGTTATGTGGGCTTACTTACAGTATACTACAGAAATCTTTCGACACACCGTAAACATTTCCATTTTTACATGTCCAATCAATACAACAACAGCGTATTGCTGTTTAATGTAAGGGCAGACGACTAATGAATTCAAATCACAGTGTGCAAACAAAGGTGAACATATAATAGGATTTGAGGCATTGAAGTATCAATGTATACTTGGTTTGCGGTAACACAATGTGCGTATCTACTTGCCATGTAGAGTTTGTTCTTAGAGAACTGTCTTGTTTTATTCTACTACCGCGGAGTAGATGTTCCAGGCAAAGATTATAGAGCGCCGCAAGGCGCAAGATGCGGAACTGAAGCTTTATCTATTGTTGGAACGTGAAAATACGCATGGGCGCCATTTCAGCAAGTGAATGTTTTGTTTCCCATTGATAGGAATGGTCACTGTCTGCACTGATCTGCACTGATCTATTGTTGTATCAAAAGAGTTACTTGCCGAAATGGCATCCAGTGGGATTTCACATTTCAGCCCGAGTACCGCATCTTGCGCCTTGCGGCGCTCTATAAACTTTGGTTCCAGGGTTCGGGAGACTTCTCAGTTCTGAAAAGAACTGTCTTGCTTTTTAACTATTATTCGGGCGGATGGTATAGAAAATAGGCTGGGACTTCTACTTTAGCTTATAGGATCGTGATTAACTGCACTACCAGGGAGTCAGTTCTTAAATTGGTTTCGACTAGCTTGCTCTAGTCATCGTCAGGAGACTGGTGAGCATAACTATGGAAGTCATAGGAAATATTGTATTCAAACATGGGAACGTGAACCTTCTTCATACTAAATTTTAAACGCACATAATTGTCTCTCCTTTTCAATTTGTTATTCTTTATATTAGAGGCAATGTTTTGGATATAACAAAAATTGTTGTCTAATGAATCAAATTTAGTGAAAAGAAATAATCAAATACTGAGATGAGTCGAACACCTTTTGGTTTTGTGCATCATGAGCTCTAAAAAACTGGTTCAGAATTGACCCGGATTACAGTTATCAGGGGCCTGACGTATTATTTCGGGTCAGGCTAAACCGAAAACTGGTTACAAAATGGTATATGTAGTCTGATTCTGTGCAATTTTGACAATTTTCTGTGTCATTTCGACAAAGATTCCGAAGCTGGTCAGACCCGTAAGTTTTTTAGAGCGTAGCAGAACGCCCACCTAGAAGGAGAGTTTTTGGTCTTTACTTTACGCCGAAAAAAGTCAAAGTGGTGTTTGTTTTCATGAAGTGTTTAAAATCAGAACCGCACAGCATCCGTGTTAATAAGGTTAAGAAAGTTTGCAAAACGTGTCGATGCAAAGAGTGGAGTGTTAAAATGCGATTTAGGCCGACCTAAGGTAAATATTGAGAGAAAACATGAAAAGGTGATGTCTGATTGAAGCAATATCCTGACAAAAACGTCTGAGAAAATCTAAGACAAATTTGACGTTCGCAGCTTCACCTGCTGTCTATGAAAAATGTAAAACACGCGTTTCACCCACGCAAAGAAAACAACCCACCCTTTAGTTGTCATTGATAAGATGAAAAATACCGCAGAAAACATTATCTAAAAGCACTTGCCAAAGGGTAATACGTGAATCACAAACACCTCAAGAACTATATAAGATTTCAATAAAGGCAGGAAGATCTTCCAATCTAGAGGAGGGATATAAAGGTAATCCGTAGGTCATTGGAACAGAGATAGTGAAAGATTGAAGAATCAGAGATGACTAGCTAGAGGGAGTTGAAGCCGACACGTACACGTGGATCAATCAGCCTTAGAAAAATAGTATCGCGGACCAAAACGGAAGCTCTCCTCTGGCGGTTTGTATCGATCACGTCCTGGTCACCTGTATAGCTTATGTAATCCAAGCTAAGCAATTTCATTTTAAAGGGATATACCTCCCCCATCGTTTAATCAAACCAGGCTCATATCCAATACATCTGGTGAGAACCCATGCGATCCACAGCAAGCAGGTTTTTTCCTTTGGTCAATTTGTACATGCTTGGGCTAACATGATTTCAATTGCTCGGTACAATTCCTGCTGATACTCACAGCAAACCCCCAGCACGGGTTGTCGCTATCGACGGGTCCCTTTTGAACGTTAAAGTTAAAACTATACACAGAAGTAAAACTCATTGTGCAAAAGAGTTCGGTGGACTTCGGCAGTTCAAGTGGACTTCGTGAAGTCACCGCGCAAACTTAATTAAAGTTGTACGCACAATGCACACTGTAGAAAATAAATAAATAAATTTGTCCCGTGCCCAAAGAAAGATCTGACTTCATGAAGATCGTCTGTGAGGTGTCAGATGCACACCGGTGATGTAAATAGATAAACCGTTATCTACTGACTTTGAACATATTCCCATCAAGTGTGTATCCAGACCTTACATTGGGCGCTATTTATAGACGTTTCAACAAGACGTTTAAGTGCTAACAGCAGAGTACAGTCACATTCAAATCGAAGAGAGGCAGCGGAAAACTGTCCTTAGTGAAGACTACAAAATACCTAAAGACACTTCCATGTGCTCATGCTTCCATAAACCATCGATTCCCTCCAAGCTGGTACCCGCTCGATATCTGATCTGGTGCCCTTTTCAGTAACCACTATGCGAGTTGCTTTAATCTGAGACCCGGTCAATACACAGCAAGCCGTAATTGGAGTTGCCAAATGCGTCTAAAAGTTTTAGAGTAAAGGTGCCGTTGTAAAAGGAACAAGTTTCTTATAGTGAAACTTGATGCTAATGCGTTTCCGTACACTTAGAGTTTGTTTGTCAGGTGACAAAGACTCGAGTTCTAGTTTTATTTGTTTGCCTTTTTTCCGTGACCGTTTTGTCCGTCTTTAACGCAGCACAAGATAAGAAACTGCGAAGTTCAAATAAGATAGGTTGTGTTCCAGCTCTCTTGAAGACGTTGACATACATTCTGTATTGTTTATAGGCCAGTATCATTTAAACATAGTTTTATTAAAAAATGTGAGTATACCATCAGTTTTAGTTCAGACAACTGAGTGCCTGAACCGCTCTGCGTATTAGCAAGTGTCAGCCTAATCATTTTTTATTACCAATGGGTTCTAAACAGATTTGACTGAACGTCTTCAACATTGCTGCACACTACCTTAACCGACCAAGTATAGCTCATTTATCATTCCTGTTAAACAATGACTTCAGCTGCCATTCCTCTATGACTGAACTTTTTCCTGAAAGGTTCAGGGTATCCTTTGCTTTGGCGAAAAAAAGGGAAAGAGAGAAACCCCACGAATTATTTGTACTAGAGCAGCCTCAAACGAAGCGTACATGCAATCCTTACATTGACTTCGAGACGTATCAAACACAACCCAGTTGCCCGCTCGCATTGCTTAGATCATTCGATAAAACAGCTCAATAACTTCATGTTGAAATGGCGGGAGAATTGGGCGGGAAAAAGCCACCTGCGTTTTATCCACAAATCGCTCTCTTCGTCTTCTACCCAATCAGCTATATTTGGGAACCTGCAGACAATCTAATACTCTGTCATTACCTTACTGCCATAGGTCTAATGCTTGAGCAAAATGACTTGAAGGAATCGGCAGATATTGTTGCGAGGGGTGCCTCTGGAGGTGATAAAAAGGGTTCGAAGAGGTTCCATTACCCCGAACAAATCGACTTCTGAATTATAAGGCACTGGATCAAAAAATATGCACACAATAACAAATATTAGACAATTTTGACTCAATCGGTCATCGAAGGTGCAAGAGAAATTGTGTGGCTTTAAGGCCAAATAAAAGGTCTGAAGTATTTGAATACATGTATTTGAGTGAGAAATTATCTTTCTCACAAACTACGTAACTTCAGATTTAGAGGGAGTCGTTTCTCACAATGGTTTATACTATATTAACACCTCTCCATTGCTCCGAGTAAGTTGGTTATGCTAACAATTATTTTGAGTAATTTCCAAACGTCCAGTGCCCTTAAAGGAATAGGTAAGGCTGCATCGCAAATGCTGACAGAAATAGCCACCATACCAGATGTTATGCTTTGTTTTAGCAACGGCCATTTACTGACGGAAGTAACAGCCGAACGGAGCTTGACTTTCAAGTTGAGTGAAGACTCTCTGGTCAAGTTTATCACGAGATGCAATAGACCTTTATCACGCTGCATCCATCTTGGTCATGTTCCCTGTTTTCAATAACAGTAATGAATGCTAACATTAACGGCGGAAATGTGGCACCAGACTATTATTTCAATCAGCCTCAGTTTGGTTACTATGAGTTGCAATGGAGTAAAACCAAAATGGCCACACCGTGATAAAGGTTTGTAGACCACTGTCAGTAAACATAGGTTTGTGTGAATCACAGATTTGTTACGTCTTCTATTTATTGACTCTGAGTGTTTCATTGTTAACCGTTCGGTGTACACACAGATTGCATATCTAATTTAGCAACAATCTTGACAGCCATTGCAGATACAAATCTCCTGCCCATTACCACGATTATAAATCCAGATAAAATCAAATTCACAAAACGTATTAACTATAGATCCACACCTGGCGTGGTTTTATATTGAATTCGAGGCGTCATGCACTATTTTCATCTGTATTGTATTATTTGACAATTTGATTTGCATATTGTTTTGACATTGATTACAAGCAGCCTGTCTACCCTAAGTTATGACCTTGCCGGGGGCAAGAAGCCCCCCCCCCTCCTCTCTCTTTCCCAGCCGAAGGGAGTCCGATGAATATTCCACGACTCCTGAAATAGCTCAGATACCTATCTCTTATTGGTATTCAAGGGAAAATGTAAACCTCTAAACGAAATCTACAGGTGTTAATTTTGTACAGAAGGGCATCTACTCTTCTAGCACGTAGCATTTGGTAAAACGGCAATTTCCATGGTGACACCTACCCAAAATCGGTCCAATTCTTTATAAATGAAATTTACAATGCATATCATATCCACGGTCTCCCTTTTATTATAAGCGGTTGTTGGCGGACATACACCTTTACCTTCAAATTATCAATGTTCAATTTTTTAATCGTTCTTACAAATTAAACACTATATTTACAAAACTTAATATCCACAATTTTCTTTTATTAAAAAAAAATATCAGACAGGAAATGTCTCTAAAGGTCGCTCGCAATTTTCTCGAAAATTTTAGGCGAAATAAACTTCAGCACCATTTAAATGAGCAAGTTAACTTGAAGCAAAATATTCTCATTGCCGAACCATGTTTTTATCTTCACTAGAAAATAAATATGTTTAAAAACCTATTTCTTCTTCAAAGACTCCATGCATTTTTGCTGAAAACGCATGAGCAGCGTGAGGTATGCCTCTGTTCGTGTTTCTGGGCTAGTTTTGAAATGTTATTACAAATCTGTCTAATCCCTTCCAATGTATATGGACCAACTTGAACCATTGTCTTCCTCCTAGTCCAAACGTGCCCGAACCCGGAGACAGGAGGATATTGATAAAAACAGTTAGTTGCAGTAAATGCATGCCATGTATTGAATGAACCTCGGCCTTGACCTGGAACATTTTTGTTTAAATAAATTGGTACTGCATTGTCCAAAAAAATGGAATGAATCCCAGAAATCCTTAAAGGTGCAAACTCAGTCAGGGAAATGTTTAGCCAGTCCAGCAGCAGCAGCACGACAGTTGCCTGATGGGGAAGGGGAAGGTGAGGGGCTGGGCTAAAGCCCGTTCTTAGCCCCTCCCTCCTTATTGCACCCCTATTCCCACCTCGTACTTTTCCCGAACGGTGGAAAACCATTGTTTACCCATATTAAGGCAATTAAGTTCGCGTTACCCCAAGCTCAAGAATAACTAAGTGTAAGTCCGCCATTGTGTAACTCATTGCATTTTCAGCTGTCCGGAATTACATTTGAAATTTGGTTGTTTTCCCTTAAATTGAAGCTTGCTGCCCCCCCCCCCCCCCCCATCAAGATAAATACTAGAGCCGTCGCTGGTTCAATCTAAGGTCTATTATGTTTTCGCGGAAATTCTTGCATATCTGAAGGCCTTATCCGAACTGAGCGACTTTGGCTATCGATTTGGATATGGCTGCAGGGCTGTAGCCGTATATACATCCCTCGTTCTCTCTAAGGAAGTTGTACATGTTTTACCTTTCAATATTTTACATCTTAAAAGATGTTTGTACCAGCCTCCCAGCAGTCTTATAATATGTTTGCATGGACCAAACCGCCATCCGGACTTTGTGGTGGACTGGATGTATGTTTAACCAAAGCTGAGTCCCTCGCCCTTCTTGGGTCGATGAAGGGGGCCTAACGCCCGGTCATTGATGTCTACCTGGTGTAATTAAGCTATTATACATACCGGGAATCCACTTTCCCCGTTTGTTATTAAACGCGATTTCGTGGCGCGTTTTATAATTCCATTGAGAGGGTATATCCTATTTATTTGAGCAAAGAGAGCTCTGACCTTCCTCCATGGTTTAAGGATAGCCGTTTAGCCTTACGAACCCAACGTCCTCATTGTATTTACAGTCAGTCCTAATCGATCCGATAAAACCCAAGGAAGTTTAGAGTGAAACGAATCAAAAACAAGGAGCCTCTTATATAATTGAAACCTCCCACGGCACACTGACTTTCATTGCTTTTGGATCCTCTTGGAGTATTACTATAACCTCTAACCCACACCCTGGAGTGCACAAAATCCAATAAGGTTCCTGTGAGTACAACAGTTGTCTATCCATGCAGTTTAATGTGAAGATCAGTAGTTTTTACTGGTTTCACTTGAAGGTAAATACAGTTAAGTTCAGTTTAGTCAGAGAAAGACCTGTCCCGCATAACTAAAACGCAACCGAATCAGCAAGCCTTTGAGTGACCGTATGTGCAGAACGTTGTTCAGCAACCCTTACGATCTTTATTTAGTTGCAGAGGAGGAGTAATTTTGATCCGTTTAAACTTGAACTCAAACAAAGTCAAACTTACTCTTATCATTGAGGGGCGTGAGTTGAATAACCAAAAAATGATTACGCGTGCAGAAGCGCATTTCACGGTTTTGCATGGAGAGTTAAAGTTAAAGGAACACGTTGCCTTGGATCGGTCGACTTGGTCCTTGAAAAGCGTCCTGTAACAGTTTTTTATAAAATCGGTATGGTAAGAAAGATGTTGTAAAAGTAGAATACAATGATCTACACAAATATCCCTCGAAATTGCGTGCATGGTTTTCTTTTTACCTCGTCCAGTAACACGGTCGGCCATTTATGAGAGTCAAATTTTTGACTCCCATAAATGGCCGACCATGTTAGTTCGCGACGTATAAAGAAAACCGTGCAATTTTGAGTGATACTTGTGTGGATCATTATATTCTACTTTGTAAACATCTTTCTGACCATATGCATTTCATAACAAACGGTTTCAAACGCTTTTTATAGACCAACTCGTCCGATCCAAGGCAACGTGTTCCTTTAAGTTGGTGCAGAGAGGTCCTTTCTCTATGGGTGGTGGTACCTTTAAAGGAAGGATATATCCCTACTCCAAACATAGATGACCATAAAAACTTACTGCAAGAAGCACTGTAGCTGTTGATGATGTAGGATACTTTGAGAAACGATTCCCTGAAAGGAATATGGTTTTAGTAGAGAAACTCAACACAATTCAATTTCAGAAACGTTTCTCAGATGAGTGTTTTCCATTAACGGATTGTTCTTCCTGCGTTGAAATATTTGCACTGGATTTTCGGCGATATCTAAAAACTGTGATCAAATTAAACTTTCACAGGTTAGTGTTAATATATGTATTTCTATTTTGTACAAAGGTGTATTTACATAGGATTAAAACAATCAAACGGTTCAAACTTGTTTACTCCCTTTTCAAATCTAAGTGACCTCTTATCCAACCGTATCAACATGCAAAAGGTTTCAAAGCCTGTAACTACCCATTAAACTCTGAGCAATATTGTGTAAAATTTGCGGTAAATGCACTTCAATTTAAATGCACTTCCATGTTGAGTCTTTGTGCTGGTTCAAAAATTAACCCGTTTTTCATTACGGTTTTCCCGCACTTCCCGCATTGATTTGGTCTCAGTAATCTCTTATGCGTCGGAAATCACTGACAATCTCCTGCACTCTTCCCAAACACTGCACGATTGTAAAAACGGTTGATGATCAGCATTTGAAAACGCCCACGTGGTAAACTCCTTGGAGGGTTTTTTGTAATGAATGAAATCACACCTGCCTGCACGGACCCGGGGTTGCTGAATGTACCAAAAGAAGTCACTTCACTCCCTGGGGGATTTCAATGTGTTTGTTTTTGTTGTTTTGTATTTCAAAATGTGAGTTTGAGTTCTGTCCTCTAGATTTAAAGGGAAGTTATACGTTGGGTAGTCATTCTTCAAATTAATGGCGAGACAAACTTTTGGTTAAAACCCTGCATCAGCTTCCGATGGTATAAAGCATTTTGAGAAACATCTTTTTGTATGGCCGAAAATTTGAATCTAGAGTTTAGCGTTATCTCAGATTGTGTATTCAATTACGGAATACTCGTCCCTCCGTGCCGTACACATAAAATCGCTTCGGATGTTCTGCGATACCTCACAAATGCGATCAGTATAAGGTATTTATCTACATTTAATTAGAATGAACAAAAAACCGGTTAACAAAACCAAAGGTAAATTTCCCCTTTAAACTTAAAAAGAGAAAAGACAACAACCTTTTCTTATGTCTTGTCTCCAATTCCAGAACGCTTGTTTGTGTTTCAAGGCAAGATAAATGAAATTAGATTTGGGACATCAAATTAGATTATCGTATCCAACATGGCGAGGGCTTGATTTCAAACGCACTTAAAGATTCATCTTAAGATGAGTTGTCAAAATGTCAAAAAGTGTTCTGTGAAATCACTGTTTACTTAGCAATAACGAGTGATACAATATCAATCTTAGCGCTATGTTCCTAATGAACTAGCCATACGACACTGTGACGTATTTCAGAATATGAGTCACTAGTCGGCGGTGTCTGACCGCAAATCATAAAACAATTATTGCATCAATGAGGGCACTCTTTACGGAGTGACGTCACGCGTCAATATCACATGATGTTTATAACTTGTTTGTTCAAGCTGAGTAACTGTAAGTTTGAATCAATTTAGATGCCAATCTATATCATTAGGTGAAACACAACAGCATTTATTACAGCACAACAAGCACCTTACACTATATGACCGAGAGGGGCGCCCTTCACGCCGTGAGGTGACGTCACAAGATGCCACACACCAACAATAATTTTTTAATTATGAATACTATTAATCGTTGTAGTCTTCCACTACACACGTTAAACACAATAATACTGTTAATTGTACACCGTTTATTTGTATGTTCCTTTGGTAGGTCAGGCGATCATAATTTCTTATATTCATATTTATTCACGCGAGCATCCATGCCAGCTCGCAAAGCGTAGAGTCACAACGAGTCGGCAATAACGTACCGTCCCCAGTGGGTAGAGACCATCCCAGGGCAAACACTGGCACTGAGTTCGTGTTTATTTTATCAACATTCAAAAGACAGAGAGGGTATCTCTAGGGAGACAAGAGTCCAACACACAGGACTGACTTCTGCTGACGAGGGGAGGTTTTATTCAATTTGTCTGCTCTCTCACTGTCATTTCTGCCAATTTCCTCCTGGACATCCAGAAATAAATGCAATATTGGAAAACAAAGCAACTCTTGGTATGTATAATATTTGTACTTCAGTATTTTTACCTGCATATTTGTATCTCTATATAAAATGCTGTAATGTTTTTGTTCAAAACAAGTGGGTACACTCATGTTTTCCAAAACTTGTCACTGTTGTTGTATTTCATGTCCAGAATTAGGCTATAGTGACACCACAGTTGTTGCAAGGTGTACAATGGATGGGCGACACAAAAGTGTTGTATGCAAGAGGATTTGTCATCACAATTAAATATGTTTAATTTGTACGAATAGCATTAGCCTTAACTGGTCAGTCATTTGGGGCCAAAATGCTGCAAAACACATTCATGATCAATATTGCTTTTGTTCGTGTTATCTTTCCTTTCTCTTCGGGAAAAAAGAATTTAAAACGGTAAAAGGATTTTATTATTTTGTTTGGACCATGGTGAACTGATGACTTAGTATCCTACAAGACAACAGTAAGAACGAGAGGGAATCATCTTTAAGACAACTGAGATGTAGTAAGAAAAGGGAAAATGAGACCAAATATTCAGGTAATGGTTTAACCACACATTGGATAAACTATAGAGACAATCTTTGGCACGCATAATGTCCCTAATCCGGTTGATCTGGGAGCTTATGTCATCTGTCGGGAACTTCCCCCTAATATCTGATTAATTATGAAGCTAGACCGCTCCGTAGGGTCTTAACCGATGACTTGATGGGGATTTACCTTGAGAGAGTAAAAAAGACGAAGATAAGCAGCTCATGAACTCTTAAATCAAGTAATGATTCCGGATTGGTTTGGGGTTTTAGGTCAAGCAATGATGAAGGAATATTCATTACCGACGCTCACCACACTCATGAGGGACTGTGTGCACTCGTGTCTCTACGTTAGGTTGAGGGACGTACTGCAGCAGTCGTTCTAGATTGAATCTAACCTCGCTGATTCAAGGTGTAATCTTGTGACTGGCTCGTATGTACTTGTAATGATACTACACTTGCACATATTCATCACCACTTGCCCCAAATATTCAGCCTCTAGAGTAGAGAGAAGGGACTCTCTCCCCGTCGGCGATCTCTTTCCCTCCCTCGTCCCTCCCTAGAAGTCATGGGAGATTCGGTGAGAATCGACCCGAGGAGTCCCTGGGTCGCAGCGGTGCTGTCGGTTCCCTTTCGACGGGTGATTCGGCCCGGAGGGCGTCCTACTTCAAGCCCCAGTAGAGGACCACTTGGATTGGGATGTTGACTCTGTGATGTGATCATGGAATAACATTTGCGATTGGAAACGGGACACAGAAAAGTTTGGGCATAGTAGTTTTTCAAAATGAACTTTATGTAGTAAGTGTACTCTCTGCTGTAAGTAGAGCGGTGCATGTTATGGAGCGTGTGTTGTTTGTATTTTGCCAGACCAAACCTGATGCGATTGAGTTTAGAGGCAATGAAAATAATCAATTGTGGGTGACAGACAGTCTTGGAGTTGAAAGTCGAGATTTGTTTATTAGCAGATCGATTGTATGGGCGTCTTGGCCACCATAATGAAAGTTATTCACTGAGTTTGTAAACGGCCCATATTAAATATCCTACTCATAATATTTATAGAGATAACAGTTGGTGAAAACCATATAAACGAGGCCAGTGTATGAAAGGGAAAGCTGTCGGAGACTGGGTAAAAGACCGATGGCGAGAGTTTATTAAGCTAATAATATCCGAGAGAAGTGCCGCCTCCAGACGAGGCTGCATGCCTTTACATGCAAGCGTCCATCGGAGGGTTGGTTGGCAAGCGGACCAAGTGAACAGTTCCACTCCGAACTCATGCAAGATTCATTCAGCAAAACACTATAATTTTGCCCCATTTGTTACATTTTATCATACGAAAGGAAAACATAATCAGGGGAAGATTTAACGACAAACGAAACAATAATCTACCAGTATTTGATTTATCAAGAACAGCATTTTCAGACTATATGTTTCAGTATGAATGAGCTTGAAAGGCTGTACCTCATATAGATTTGATTTCTCTTTCTAGTGCCATGAATTATTTACTATGTTGAGTTTCAGTTTGCATTAGGGTTGTTTACATGATATTTCTTATTTTTATTTAAAACAAAAGTCATAGCCACTAGTCAGTAGGGCTAAATTTGATCTCTTTTTAAACAAACAAATTAAAATGAATAAAGAGCCAAAGATAATGAACAATAGTGATATTTTGTTCAAAGTGCAATAACGAATTCCTACATTTGTATCGTCTGCGGTATACTCACAATGCTAACTGTAATTACTTGATAGGGTCGTTGTGTGGATTTCCCGATGAAGTTATTGAAATTTGTACTAAAATAAAGTTAAATAAGTGGATCAATTGAGTAGGGCAATATTTGCGTGGTTAATACAAATTTGGTAACATGGGTTTAGTTTAAAAAGCAGTAACTAATTCCCGTATAAAATGAGGTTAATAATGCAAAATGAGCTATTTTGTCATATACGTTGTTCCCTCACACGGGAATCGTGACCCATAAACCTAAGCGTACCCCAAAAAGGTATGCCTGAGTGATTTTCAAAACGAAAGGGCACTCAAGCCGGAATAATGACCGAATCTGACCATGGCTGTTTATAAGGCGTTTAGATCTCACTCCACTTGTCAAAAGTCACTCCACACACTGGGCTGTCGTAGAGTAACCCAAAAGTCTTTCAACTACAAAATTCACATGCTCCAATGCACCTAGCTTAACACTACTTCATTACATTGGATTACAGTTTTATACAACGAGAAAATCCCTCAGTATCCAGACTTTGAGGGGTAAAAGTACACCATAAAAGGAAGCGAAAGTACGTTGACGCATTTAGATCAACCCATTGACCCGTGATTTGTCTGTTCACGACTGGGGGTTTGGTGCTCTCGATGGTGCTGGGGACCGGGTTTAGAGTTAGCTTTAGTCGGTCAACTATTTCGGTTCCCCAGGCGCAAGTGTGTCGTCGGATCATTTTAATTGAATCAGAACATGGGATCCATCCCCGCCATTAGGTGACGATCATACACCGACTGCTTGATTGGGTGTATGTTGTGTGTGTTGCCCCCATAGACTTGCTTGTAATTCAGACGCGCAACACTTCAGTAAATTGATGAGCCGGTTAAAAGACAAGCGCCTCAACTGGCTAACAGTTCACGCCTCTCAGTTCCGTACAGCTTTAAGTGAATAAATTCAGAGGAAACTATGGTGTACTCTTCTCGTACGAGTCAGGGAGTGGGGGAAGTAAGTGTGGATGTATACTGGTTGAAGGGTTGCATCTATTATCCTTCTCATGCCATTGCTGTATATAGGGGGGGGGGCTAGAACGGGGAAGTGAGACATCAAGGTAGAGGTTTGAATGGGTGATTGTGGCGGCTGGCTTATAGGGCTTGCTTGACCCACATCACACACCCCCGTTTAACCAGGTACTCGACTCCCCCTGGATCGACCAGCCCCCCTCGCAACCTTAATCCTTGATCCAACAAGTTCTGCCTGAGGAAATTAAACAAATTCATGTGTTCACGAAATCTAATGCCGTTGAAGTTTTTTTTGGTTTCAGATTTCAGACCCATTCATGAATCAAAGGACACTCCACTTATTGCTATGGTAACCAACGTATAAAGCGTAAAGTGATTATCCAGGATTCTCGATTGTCAACCCTTTGCGTTTCTTGATCAGGTGACCTCATTTCAATTGGGATACTATCCCCAATTGGGCTAGTTTGGTTGTTTTCACAAAAATCATTGGACTGCAAACCACTGAAGTCCTCCTGGGGTGAAGTTGTCATCGCGGGTGAAACAGATTCAAATGGGGACCTTTTGGCGCTAGGTGGCAGCAGAAAGGCCAGATAAAACCACGTGTTCTCGCTAGGTGCGATTTCTCAGAACTACGTAAACATTGGGTGCGTTCGTTTAGCTTCCCTGGGTCGACCCCGGTGTGTGGCGGTTTTTTCTTCCAGGACGAACGTGGATAATTATCTGCACACGTTCGTCCAGGGAAGCTAAACGAACGCACCCAATGTAAATTGACCTGGTAAGTTTGCTGCCACCCAGCGTTCCAACGTCTCCCATTGAAATTAGTTTGGTTGCTTTCACCACCTTCATTTCTCTCATTTGTGTTTCTGATCAGGGGTTCGAGTCCCTGTAGTAGCACTTATGTCTTTAAGGGATTGATAGCATGTCAAAAAGAGCAAGCAGAGCAGGAGTACCAAACGAAATATCATGCGATTTAAAGGAACACCTTGCCTTGGATCGGTCGAGTTGGTCTTCGAAAAGACAGGTGTATATGGTTACTCGATATAATTTCAACCTGTACATCACACCTTTAACAGTGCTGTTGAATTTCGAGACGTTTAATCGTGGCAATTGCTGTATGGTGTTCCATTTCTCGCCCCTGTTCATCTACTTTGTTTTCGTCTTTGCGACGACAACATTTGCATACGGTTGGAGGAATGTATACCCTTTAAAGGAACACGTTGCCTTGGATCGGTCGAGTTGGTCTTTGAAAAGCGTTTGTAACCGTTTTTTTATAAAATGCATATGGGTAGAAAGATGTTGTAAAAGTAGAATACAATGATCCACACAAACATGCCTCGAAATTGCGTGGTTTTCCTTTTACCTTGTCGACTAACACGTCGGCCATTTATGGGGGTCAAAATTTTGACTCCCATAAATGGCCGACCATGTTAGTTCGCACAGTAGAAGGAAAACCACGCAATTTCGAGGCAAACTTGTGTGGATCATTGTATTCTACTTTTAAAACATCTTTCCAACCATATGCATTTTATAAAAAACGGTTACAAACGCTTTTGTTTTGACCAACTCGTCCGATCCAAGGCAACGTGTTCCTTTAAAGTGTTATGGATGGTTTCCGCTTCAGTTAGCAAATATGAAATAGCTCCTAGTTGAATTTCATCATTTCTCTGCTTAAGGTCAACATTTCAAGCACGTTCACCATCGGTTGAGAGACGAGGCAGCATCAATTTGAGGCATCGTTGACCAATACAATCAAAACAGGAAGTGGAAATTCAAGATGCACAGCCATTTATATTTTCCCTCAGTAAGTCACTGTTTTTTTTCTCGAGGGCGAGTGAAGGAAAAGTCAGAAACTATATTTGCAGTTAAGTGGTGTAATGCGAGAGAGGAAAACAACAAAACGAGATGGCCAGACGACGGGTAAACAATTGACAACGTGATGATGCGCTGGTCAAGTTCCTCGCTTGTAGTTTTGCAAACATTACGCCGGTAGTTTTGCCAATGACAATGACTGATGGTGGGTGTGGGTCGATGTGGGCTCGAGGTTACTATCATTACGTCCCTTGTTCACTATAGCCCTTTTCACACTACAGGTATTTCCCGGGAAATAAATGTTAGTCGATCTGTTCACACTACAAAAAAATTCCCGGGAAATAACATTTTCCCGGGAAATAATTTACCCAGTTAAGGGGTAGGGTTAAAGGCGTTAACCCCGGGGAAAAACGTTTTTCCCGGGAAAAGCAGCTAGTGAGAACGAAAGCGGGTCTAACTTACCCCACCTTTTGCTTCCACTGTGTTGAGACGTCATTAATCTCGAAAGGTCACAGACGTCAAAAATAGCGCGCCAAATAATTCGCGTGGTAACAATAGCCCTTTTTTGTTTTCTCCTTCTGAAAGTGTTTACGTTTAGGTACGAAAATAAAAGTGAATAACATCTGTAATTTACAAATAAATATATGAATTAAAAAAATTGACCACGTGAATGGAATAGGAATAGAATAAATAGTTGGCGTGAACAAGCTTCCTTCTCGTACACACGCCATGTGTGTATGGTATTTCGTATTTTTACATGTACTTGGCCGTTGGTGGACTTGTGTTGTCCAGAGTCAGATTTGAGTTCATCGATCGACATTGCTGTCTACAACCTGACAGTAAATATTTTAGCTCAATTTGTTGCTCAATTTCTTACGATGGGTAGAAGTGACCGATGGAGTGATGATGAAATTTTGAAACTAGTTGCATTTTGGGCCGACGATGCAGTCCAAAAACAGCTAGATGGGCATAGGCCTACAAGACACGGGAAAGTTTTCTCAAAATTGGCTGACTGCCTGCGTGGTGCTGGGTATGAACGGACCCCTGCCCATTGCAAAAAAACTGAAAACCTTGGGTAAAAAAGACTTTAGGTCTGTAGGATACTAGTTTTGTTTTTCAAGGCCTAAATATTTTCTATTGCATAAGTGTTCTCTTGCAAACATTTCTTTTTAGAAGAAACACACATTTAAAAGTCGTTATGAAGCCATGAAAAAAATGCTGGCCAATATAGGGTTAAAGCCTATTCAGTGTTCTTTCTTTGCACGATGGGAAAACAGCACTGTTGATGTTGGAAGGGAAGATTGCTTCTTCTGCTTTCTACTGCTATTGTCAGATTGTGCAAAATCGACCATGCGGTGTTTTTTCTATAAAACCTTTAATTATCTTGGCCGTAACATCATGGACATTATTATGCAATCCTTCGAAAATGCCATTCAGAAAATTTCTAGGCCTTACCCCAGGGTTGATTCCCTTAACCCTGCCCCTGAGCAGGGTGAATTTTTTCCTGGGAAAACATCATTTCCCGGGAAATTCCCGGGAGTATTTTTGTAGTGTGAACAGATCAACCAAAAGTTCCCGGGAATTTCCCGGGAAATAACTATAGTGTGAACAGGCAACAATTGAGATGAACGCCAACACAAAACCTCTGGGTAAAACACGGACACAAAAGTCCATTCAATTACAGTTCTCAAAAGAAAGAAAAAAATTGTCGCAGAGTAGAAAGCTCCCTTTCGCTTTTTCTAATAGCAACTTGCTCCCACCACCAGTGGCCGCTCTTCATGGTAGACCAGATTGACCTTTGACCAATACTTCAGCAAGTGCCATGAAACCCGTCAATCGCACGACAAATTCCATCCGATTGTTATACCGCATGTCTTTAAAACACTGTCACAGCAATCGTCTTCTCCTGACAAGACGTCAGCGACGTCTTCCCCGAACTGCAAGACTTCTTCTCCGCCCTAACCACACAATATATTGGTATAACAACACGCAAATACACAATTTATGTGCAGCCATTTTGGGTCGCATGTGGCAAGGATTTTGCAGCCGGCCGCGTGGCATTATGGGAACGGACTTCCGTCCACAAACATTGTAACTTCCGCATGGGCTGACCTGTTTACCACATTTCCTGGGGTTTGATCGTAAGTGTGAAACGACCGTGCATATTCCTGGGAAATAGTACTCCCGGGAGTTACCAAATTGGGATAGTGAGAACGGTTGCTGGGGTGGCGGTGGGGTTAAAAACTTCCGGGATTTTCCCGGGAGTTTATTTCCCGGGAAATGGCTCTGTAGTGTGAAAAGGGCTTATGTGTGTATATTCCAGGGGTACTCTTTAACAGCCTCAACGCTCGTGTTTGGAGATGTGCTCTTTTGTGGGTTGATCTAATTCACATGCTCTGCTATTATGGTATGAGTAAACTGTTCAGAGACTGCATAGACTATCCGTGGCCGTCATACCAAAATGTGAGGGCCATTTCTCTGTATTGATATCAGGCCGTTGTTGCACGTTTACCTACGTGACTGGTCGAGCGATGGCCAGATTATGGACCCGTGGTCATGATGAGCTGAAACGATCGAATTGGAATCCTGTTTCTGCTACCGGGGAATTCCTTCTTCAAGCATTTCACGAATGACTCCTCTTAAAACGTCACTGGGACGAAGCCAGATGATTACTAACAAAGCCACATGATAGCTCTTGAATTTTCCACACAAGTTGTAAAAGTTGCTATGTTTGCGTAGAAAATGGCTATTATGTTTTGGGTGAATCACACCCTTTAGAGCAGTGACTCCCTCTGAAGTATTTTATAACGTAGTTTTTAAGAAAGAGGTAATTTCTCAATCAAAAAATTACAAGACTATAGGCCCGAAGCCTTTTTTCGGCATATGGAAGCATACAAATTTGTGCAACAATGGCGTGTTTTTCTTGCATTACTCTCTTGAAAATTCGATGAACAATTAATACCATATTTTCACAGATTTGTTATTCTACGGATATTATGTTGGGATACACCAAGTTAAAATACTGGTATTTGACAATTACCAACGGTGCACAGTGCCTTTAAACTAATACATCATCTCGCTAAATATAAAACTTAATTATGGTTGTCATTAACATGACTACATTAGGCGAGTGAACAAACCACTGTACTGACAGTAAGTCACCACTTAGCCACACGCTGAAGGTTTGTCAAGACATGATCAGAACAACCCTACGTTCAAACCTGTGCACTTTTGCTGATATCGTGTCGATGTACATTTGAGGGGTGAATATTTATAAGGCTTTACGTACTGCTGGGGGCTATCCTTCGCTGATACATCTAAATCCTTGAGACTGTGAATGTATCCATCCCTTAAAACACCACAGGATGTTATTCATACAAAAAGACCCCTGCGGAATGTTGGTTTGTTGTTGGCTTACTGAGGATTGATGGTTTGCTGTTGGCCTGTGTTGGCCTACTGAGTAGAGTGTGACAGAGGAAAGTCAATGTTTTTGGGGTAAAGGTGATGCTATATTGAACCACCGTCCTTTAAACTTCAACTAGATTTCCCAGCAAACATAATAACGTGCCCTGAACGTCGCTACGACGTTATTTGAATGTTGGGAGAACGTTTTTATTTAACGTTGTACGGACGGATAAGTGTGGAGTTTTGTCAACGTCTAGATAACGTCGCGTCATGACGTAATATAATAACGTTGTGAAAACGTTAAATCTTCACGTTTTGATAAAGTTATTTCTGAACGTGATTGTGACGTATTTATATAACGTCATCAACAGGAAAAACCCAACGTTATAAAAACGTTATTAAATGCTTTAAATAAATGTAAATTTATCACAACAAATCAAGACACATGCATACCAAAAGTGCTTTTGGCTCTCTTAACATCTTTAATTGCATACAAATCATTTCATAGAAAAGACAGCAAAACTTTAAAGCATGGTTAAATATAACTCAAAATGCGTTGTATAATAAAAATGGCAAAGATGGAGATTTACAGTTAAATGGTCTGTATACGTTTGGCAATGACTCTACAAATTCAAGGCAATAAAAAACAACTGTATTGTCAGAAGTTCAGCAGCTGTAGGTAGTGTAATGCATTTTGAGAAACGTTTAACTTCGAAGTTCTCCGGTTATAGAAAAAACAGATCACTTTTTATTCCCCAAAATTTAGATCTAAGAAATATTCTTCCTGTGTGGAAATAATCGCCCCGTTTTTTCCCGGTGAAATCTCCAAAACACAAACATCTTTTGAAGTGAAATATTCACAGAGGGTTAGTTTTATTGTATTTATCTACATGTATATATTATATTATATACACATACAGTAAGTTCCATACCATTGTTACTGAAACTCACTGCTTGTTCAAATCTAGTTGTAGATACATCGTACCATAAAACTAACCTGTGAAAATTCATGTGGGAAGAATATATAGTCAGCAATTTGAACACCCAATCTGAGAAGCGTTTCTGGCAGAAACACTCATCAGCTTCAAAACGTTTTTCCAAAACCACATTACTTCAAAGTGAACTGTTTCTCAAAATGTTTCTTACCAGGTAATTTTATTGCCAAATGTATAAACAACCCTTTGAAAACAAACGTTTTTAAAGTTAACTTTAAACACAGTTCCAATTGTCTTCAGATTTCAAAAGTAAAAATACAGTGCCATTTTCATGAATACCCACACAAATTGTTTTTGTTTTTTTACATTTGGATGGAGCAAAATCCAGTGTGAATGGCAAAGTTGTTGAGGAGGAATGTTGAATTTAGAACTTTTTTGAACATATTGAATAATGTTAAATACTGTTCTTGTTTAAATTTCTTCATTTAGTGCATCTACGTTTTTAAATCAGTAACAAAAGCTCAGCTTTGAGATAAAATGTTAAAAAGGGTTTGGGGAAAAAAGGATAGCAGGCAGCAAGTGGTACACGGCAAAATTGTCGATGGATTAGTCAGAATCACCAAGGGTCACCACATCCGAAAAGGTAGGTATTCCTCAACAAGGTTCCTAAATGTAAAAGAAAATGTGAAACAAAGAGAAAATTGAGTCATTTTGACCTTTCCCACAAAATGTGTACTTGTATTTCCTTTATCAATGTACACATGTATATCGGTTCATCCATGTCGGGTCAACAAGAACGAGTTTGACATTGTTATTTTCTAATGTATACATCGTGAAACATAACTGTCCATATGTACCTGCACAATATCAAAATGTCTATGGACTGAAAACATGTTCCATTAATCTTTGTATAGGATAGTGAATACCTTTTGTCTTCAAGCTATCTAGTTTTTTTTTACAATATAATAGGCGTTGCCAACATTTCCATTGAGAGTATTTCACAAACAAAGCTACATCATGCACATGTAATTCACTCACCTGTACTTGGGCTCAACTTTTGTTGTGGGGAAATTTTTAGGTGTCAAGAAGATGAGATGGCCTCCTCTAACTTTTTCAGCAAGCTCCTAAAAGTAAAATAAAAACATTTTTAAGAAAAACATAAAGTAATTGGGGTGGTCATTCTAATGGTAAAACTAAGCATTTTCATTCCTTCTACCCAGTACCCACATATTGTTTGTCTCAGCTAACAAAATTAACTGTAATTGATCAACAAACCTTTTTTTAAATGCTGCCGTTTCATTAAAAAAAGGTAAATCAATCAACATTAAAAAAGCATCAATCATGCTTCACTATTCCATATATGCTTTCTGAAAAAAAAAAATGTTGGTTCCTTTCAGTTACCCCTTAATTACTCCTTCAACAATATTAATTATATATATAAATTGATGAAATACTTTTCCTTTTACCGTAGCTGATTTGTGGAAAGCACAATAATAGTAACACACACAAATTGGTGCCCTCATAAGTAAGCATAATAATATATTAAATTAAACATCATGGCGTCGAAAAGCAGTCAATTTTCCTCAAAAATCTGTGGTTCACAATTATTCTACTCTGGGACAAAGGATACAGAGTAAACTGGTGTCAAAGAGCACGGAGGAAGACCAAACACGAAGATTGGTTGGCCGTATTCTAGCTACCTCTGCCATTGTATGTGTAAAAATGTCTCATTGTATTGTTGTCTGGAGATGTACACACGACGTACATGAATGATGACATATACAGACAATCGTGATAACCAAAGAAAATACTTGTTTTTTACGGAAAACACAACAAGATAAAGTGAGTTTTTGTATGTAGAATACTTACCATTGTCGAGAAGATGACAACTTAACAACCGATGTAAATTTGGTCGGCGTAACGTACAGGCTAGGAGAAGAATACGACGGTTGAACGGCGGAAGTGCAGCATAACATTTGAACAATCCCCCACAATCCTCCGCGCGGATTGTAGCCTCGTACTTTATATGAGAATTTACTTTTTTAATAATTGTATGAAGTTTTTTATTATTAATCTTTTTGTTCTTTACTAACACCTATATGAGTGTCTTTATTTTTTTTTATTTATAAAATATTACCATAAAATAATATTATAATAAAAAAATATTATTTTTTATTGAAAACGTTTTGTAGAAGATCTCTGCATGACCGCGGTCATCTGCCTCGTGGTACAACGTTGATACAACGTTATATCTGTACGTTGCCCACGTGCCCCGAGGATACACGTCGTGCGACACATGCCAGTGAACTGTCAAAACACTGTTCGGTAACTTTGTTAAAACAAGTTTCCACAACGTCCCATTATCAGACGATGAAAACTACGTCGTTGCAAAGTTAGTTGTACGTTGCCAAATAACCTGACGAAGGTACAACATTCAAGCAACGTTGACAAACAAAGCTAAAGTGACTTTATTAAAACGTTGTGAAAACACAAAGCCACAACTCTCAGATAACGTTTTGCACAGAACATTCACATAACGTTTGTATATGACGTTTAAAAAACGTTAGACAAAAGTTGTATCTAAGTTATGGAGTAACGTGACGAAACCAAAACCTTCTGACAACGTTGCATAACAATATTCACAGGACGTTTTTATACGATGTTAAAACATAACGTTTTTATAACGTTGTATTTATGTCATTGTGTAACAAGACCAAACTGCAACCTTTTGGCAACGTTGTAGGTTAGTTGTGTTTTAGTTGGGAAGCAACATTACCAAAATACAACTTCACAGTAACGTTACGATGACGTTACGTGTTTGCTGGGTTGGTTTAAGGGGGTTGTAAACGTTTACGTTCGGCTGAATGGTGTCGTTTGTATCTTTTGCTGCAGCCATTCTACTGTCAGTGGCTGTCGACCTGCTTAAGGGTGTTTTCACACATAAAAAGTGTGGTTTATTTATACATTGGCAATACATTGTCCTACTTATTTCAGATCCAATTGAATATGTCCTACTAATCCAATAGAATGTGTCCTACTAAAAGAGGTTAGGAAAATCACAAGCGTACTTTAACTGCACGAGTAACATTTATGTCCGCCATTTATGTCTAGGGTATTTACTTACTTATGCAAGGCATACCAATTCATGCTTAACAGTTCTGAAGATCATGTTACGAAAGAGATTAAGCCGATCGTGACAAAATATAAATAACAAAATAAAAACGACTACTTACCAACTATTCAGAAGGAAATGCGCTGCTTATTGTTCATCGTGGAAGATCATCACACACTCACACCTAAATGGAAGATAATCAACAGATGTTTATGCAAACATTTATATTGTACCAATGGTTGTTGTGAAATGCGACAATCCCATAAAAAGTACATTCCTCTCCTTAATTATGGTTAGCAATCCACTTAGTTCTAAGATTGACATGCAATTTAACACATTCTGTGATTCACCATACACTGCTAGCAATCTGTAAACTAATTAGGATTGATAATTTAATAAAGTCTTATCCCCGAACTCCGGGGAAGTACTGCACTCCGAGATTGTTGAAGAGTCTCGTCACTCTCTTGGGTCTTTGAGATTGGCAGCCGTACACCCCTTCACCCCATGTGTCAATTTTCCGTGGGGCTTTTACGAAGTCCTTTATTGCATATAATACGACAGGGTTATCATGAATTTGTAAAATTGTACATCCTTCCAGGGTAAACCAAATGATAAATTGATGGCACAGTGGATTTATTAACTTTAGTTTGGAATAGAAACCCTATGTGTTCATTTAAGCAACTTGGACGCCATTTTGTTATGCACAGTTTATTTTGACACATTATACATGTTTTGGGCTGCGTAAATTTCATTACTTTTAATGTCCATAGGCAAAACCAGCTGTAGAAACTATAAGAGAATTTTCACATCATAACAATGGTTAGAAAAGGGCATGAGATTGCTCGAGTATAAGCCTTATTTCTATGACGGGGTTATGTAAAATGATACACGAAGAAAATCTTACTTCGTCAACCACCTGGCTTTACTAACAATGTTATAAAATAACGCTGGGTATTTACCGCATAATGCGCTTCAGCGAGTGCTTTATGATATTTACTGTATAAGAATTGAAACACTTAAAGGGAGGGTACCTCTGGTAAATTTAAAGGGAGGGTACATTTTGTTTATATTATTCTTCCTTGGCAAATAGCACTAGAGAGCTGTTGATTATAAAACATTGTGAGAATCAAATTTAAATGTGTTGATTAAGAGAAAGAGGTGCTTTTTAACCAATATATTTGAATCGGAGGAAGGCTTCGGCATGCATCTGAAAGCACACAATTTTTTTCTTTCATTATTTTCTTGCAATTTCGATGACCAATTGATTTGATTGTTTTATGAATATGTTGGGATACACAAAGTCAGGATACTGGTCTTTGACAATTACCAAAAGCAGACTATGTCTTTTATAAAGTGGTCACGGACGTCAAAACTCAACTAAACAACGAGCTGGTCTTTAGATCCAATCCACCAGTGTCTCAAAATAATGACTTTTTGTTTCCTCTTTCATTTTTGTTTGTTAGTCAAACCAATACCCAATGACTAATTTTCTCCGTATCGATTTTAATTACTCTCCTTCAGCCGATGGGAAGAAATCACAATTTGCAATCTTAGTATTACCTTAAGCAACTTCGGAACTCTTCGTATTTTATGATTATAAGTCACGTGCCGATCGTAATCAGAGACCCCCCCCCCCCCCAACCATCCCCTAATATTTTACCAATCAGGTTAAGTATAAACTCGGATAATGAAACACCGGCCACGAGCAATCACTCATCACAGAGCAGGTTAGATCAGAAGGATACAAAACTTTCTAGAATTTTCCAGTAGATTTCACCATTTTCATTTTATAAAGCCACACACCAGATCTGGGTTATGTGGGATCTGACCAATGTTAGTGTCAATGTGAACGGGAACCTGTGTCAAAAATACATATTATTACTAAATATAAATTGTTCAAATTGACGCAGATTTCGAGTTGAAATCCAAGTTTTAATCACACTCCGGACCAGGCTGACATAGAAATGGGTCACGCCCCTGACCTAGAATCCAGGTGAATTCCGACCCGGGATTTCTTTTTTAGAGTACTTTCTCCACAACCTGTCTGTTTTCAAACAACACTTTATTTGAGAGGAACTGTGGGTGTAGAATTCCCTCCTCATATCTAGAGCACATAACCACGCCCCTTTATAATGGACTGCATTTAATTTGAATAATTCAAGTAGTAGAACTCAGAATGCATGTGTCCCACCAACGAGAGAAAATGCTCTCGTAGTCGGTTAAACTTCTGGAGACGAAGAACAAAACAAAAAGGGAAAATAAAAAGGTATCCACGGGGAAATTGTCTTAAGACAGGGCGCTCCACAAGGAATTTGGTGTACAAAGTCTTGGGGAAATCTTAAGAACAGTGACAGGGGAAAGAACAAAAGATGTTTCCACAGGGTTGCGTATTTAAGAACATGTGAACGCGCATTAGATGTAACAAAAAGCATATACAAAATATATAGCGACACCTTTGTATAACACCTCAGTATAAAACCTTTATAACACACTTTCATTGTTCTGCTCCTGGCACGTGATATCAATTATAGAGAAGTCATGAATGAACTTCAGTAAGTGCGATTTAATCTTCATCTTCATACATCGCTGAAGACAACAAAATTGTATTGTCCTTTTCGTCGGCGCCATTAATAAATTACTCTCAGTTAAAGGCACCTGGAAATAGGATTTTTTTTCTTTTAAACATAAGAGTATATGTTGAGTAACAATAGAACAATTTTTTGAGTAATTGTTTGTCACGATTTATATGTTAAAAAAATTAATCAAGTGCTTGGGGGGGTTGACTCCGCCTACCCCTTTTGTGACGTAGGAAAAGGAAGACTTTGCCTCGATCAAACATAGACCCCCCCTCGATGCGTAGATAAACACACGTGCAAAAGTACATATAATTCTAAGACGTGAGTTTGTACGCTGCGAAAAAGGTTTTTTTCTGGCATTTTTCCGGCAATGCCGACCAGGTGTATTGCTGCTGGATGCAGCAACACAACTAAAGATGGGGTCAGTCTTCATCTGTTTCCTGCAGATCCCAAGTATAGGCGGTTGTGGGCTGCGAAAGTCAGATTAACTAGAGCAAACTGGTCCGGTCCGACGTCTTTTTCAGCGCTGCAGCGAACACTTGGAGCCGTCGTGCTTCGAATCCGGGATACACAACTCATTGACATGACGAGATGAGCCATTCTTAAACACGACGCCGTCCCAACAATTTTTCTAGCTAGTGGGGTGTCGAAGAAGGTATCTGAAAGACGTGACGAACTCAGAGGAGCATTTGCTAAACGTGGAAAAATCCGGGTAAGTTTGAGCATGGAGGAATAAATTTATTCCTCCATGGTTTGAGGGTATGTTTTTAGCTTTTGCCAAGTGACACGATTTTTTGTTGGTACCGCATGCGATTCACCGTGCGTGCAGGTCCTATGTGACCGTCCGCCCATTATACAGCAGCCATAGTGCGTGCGTGCAGTCTGCTCCGTGGCCGTATTTCTATAATAATACGTACATCTTACAACCCATTTGGTCACTAAAAAGTCGCATAGTTAAATAAAAATAGCAGCAATAGCTTTTGTAAAAACCACTAGGCGTTCAACATGTTCAAGTTTCAATGTACGTATGTGTGTAAAATCGTGTCTGAGGCCGTGTCCGAAACGAAGACTTCGGCTACAGCTACGGCTAGATCGCGCGCGTCTGCTATTCTTCAACACTGGTAGACGCGCTGATCTAGACGTAGCTGTAGCCGAAGTCGTCGTTTCGGACACGGCCTAAATTTGTTTTGATGTGCCATGTTCCCAGACGTAATGTACGGGGGCCCGACTACAAATTTTCTCTCCAAATATCGCGCCTTGAAATACGTCACGAACAGCGCCCTCTCGGGTCGGGGCCTACTCGTAAATTTGTAAATACAATCAAAACTAAGATTTTTAAACCTTAGTTAACTTTTTATTCACATTCCTCTCATAAAAACACATATTTTAGTGACAAAAGCTTTATTTTAAAAAAATACCACTTCCAGGTGACTTTAAACTCTTCTTTGTTGTTGACTTTATATTCCATTTGCGAACTCTTCTCAGAGAGCAATCAACAGATCGCGTTTCCATTAATGCGCAAACTGTACTTTCTCTTATAGAGCAAGGTCTTGACATGGAAACAGTTCACATCGTCACTGATGTAATTGCACTTCGTTACAACACAAACAAGGTTCGAAGATCGACCTTGTGCAATAATGTTCTCTCAGAACTTCGTCTATTCTCTTTAAAGGTCTTCTGACTGATGGCACTCCCGAACAAATAATATGGCAAAGTAGGGAGACCGCCAACATTAGGCAAGATAGCTCAGTTGCTGGAGCGCCGGCACGTCAATCAAGAGATCGCAGGTTAGATTCCTGCTCGAGTCAGTTATTCTTTGTTCAACCCCAAATTAATACTCTTTGAAGTTCTATTAAACAAGAACATTGACAAGCCGTCTTCCAAAACGGATGCTGTAAAAAAAGGCAGAACATTTTTTTTTCATTCAAAATGGCCTCTCTTGTCGGATACGAATAGTGTATAAGGGAAATCATTAATCGTAGATGGTCGTGGTTCGAGTCCCACTGAGGAACACCCGATCGCAGGGAACGGACCCAAGTGCAAGACATGCACAACTTAGACGATGATTATGAAACACATTATAATATTCTCTTGAGCTGTTGCTCTCCGTGCGTTTCGCAACACTGACTTCCTCACATCCTCAATCTCTGGGATGACTTACTTGACATTTCTCCCCACCCGTTAATAATGTAAAGAAGGGCAGCTTATAAGATAGAATAAATAGCAACCTTCTAGAGGTAAATATGAGTAGTGGCTTAAAGGTGCTCCATTTAAAGTGGCTTTACAACCTAACTCGATATGTTGTAACATGCACCCCCTGCGTTAAGTATACATAGGACCTGTTCAAGTTTCAGCTTTTACTTTCTGAATTGCATGTGCCGAGTTTGTATAGTCAAGTTCAGTGAATCTCCACACTATGACTTCATGCACCCTCCTTCAAGGATAACCTGTCGGGCCCCAGTGATTGTGAATTGCACAAATCAAGAGCGGGAATATTTCACTGCGTCAGGTTATCTGCAGTTCTACTACAACACACATTTTTGTTTTTGGCAGTCTGTTACTTGGTGCGCGGAAGCGTGAACATGTTCTAGTACATTTGATGTCATTTTAAGTTTGAAGTCATTGAATATCCAAATTGCTGCCGAATGAATTCTGGTTGATTTTCAAGTATGTTCCGGTTCTAATCTGTCCTCTAGCTACCCAGTAATTTACACACAGAGTAAAAACAACTTAAAGATGGACTATAACGGTACTCCTACATTAAAATCACTATCAGAACTTGTTTATGTTGTGTTCAGCTATCAATTCATTGTTGTGGTCATGTTTTTCTCCAAATAATTTTGCTACAATTTGACCGAAAAAATTTGACCTCGATTCTTCGATTTTGAAATTTCCCGCCCTGTACTGGTTCCCGGCTATTAAACCAACACTGAAATCCAAGCGGATTTGTAAACCAGCGGACGTCATGAACGCGGTCAAAAAATGGTGATGTCATACCCATGAAGCAACGAGAGTAAACAAAGATTACGCCATGTTACTCCGTGTGTTGTGTATGCGTTTTCATCCACACTGTAGGCGTGCGTGTGTGCTACGAAGCTTTTTGTTTCTAATGTATCAGTTATAAATACTGCCGACTATTTGGTTGTTTGTGGATGCACTAGAAGTTTCAAAGTTTGTGTAAGAAGCCTGGATCGATTCCGAAATTTAAACCTCTAAGCATCGAGAGAATTCAGGGGGATCTTCTACCACCAGGCACCAGCCAGTGCTGCTTGTGCATGCTACAACGTCGGCGGGGTCCCTCTGCCGTGGCCCTGGTCGCAAGTGGCCGTGGAACATCAAAAGAATCAAGTGGCATTACAGAAAAGAGAGGGAGAAAAGCCTGGTAAGTACTTGTTAATAATTTTTAAAAATCTACTACTGAGAAACTATCTCCATTATTAATTCAGGCCCAATACATGTACATGTAATTGTAATAAGAAAAATAGTAAACAATCTCTACCCTTTTCATGCAAGGAACAATCATCTTGTTGTCAAATGACACGATGTGCATGCTCTGAATCTGACCCGACTACCATAAAATAGCTACATAGTGTATTGACTCTGTTGAGTGATGAATCCATGTAGCCACCCAAGTGCTTTAGACATGTTTATGCCCTGGTTTACACTTTCTGGCATGTTCATGCTCAACCATGTGTGAACACTATATTAATCCATTTAAAAAGTTGATTGTTACAGTTAACAGTTTATTGGCCTTGCTGACATGTATTTATATTGGTCTATACTGGATTGCTGGCGTTGTTTTTGCCAAAGCTGCCTAAGAATTGTTCGCTTTTTTTTTTTAAGGCACAGCTCAAAAATATGTTCAAACTCCCATCCATATAATTGCCCATCCATGGTCATTCAGAATTTTTCTCTCCTAATTCAGGAATTACCAATTCCAGAGAAGTTTAGTCTGAAGTTTTCCTATAGCTGTGTTTATTGGCTTGGCACGGTTAATTATGGAGTGTTTACTATATTTGCATTTGTAAAATAAGGCCAGTTCTTTTTCAGCACTAGTTTTTTTATTTATTTATTTTTTGTTTTTATATTTTTTTGTACAGAAATAACTCGCAGCTCTACACAACAATGAGAATGCAGGACGAAGACAATGCAGTACGGAGACATGCTAGCCAGAACTAGAAATGGAGACCTAAGATTCTCAATAGCACTTTAGGTAAGTAGTAGGCCTATGCATGCAAATTTTTAGAGGATCAGATGATTTCTTCATTTTTAGTTTTTCAGCTGCCCCTTTGAAAACTGTTCACGGTGGGGGGGGGGGGGGGGGGGGAGGGGATGGGGTGTTGAATCGCAAGAACCCCCCCCACCCCGATCTGTACCTGAACAGTTTTGTACTAGGTGTAGATCTGGGGGAGGGGGGTGGTTGGAGGTCATGTTTTCTATCAGACATAAAGAAAACCTGCCCCCTTGTTTTTGTTGCATGTGGACTCCTTTTGTACTGGTTTTGCGTTAACTCATGTAAGGTTCTTTTCAAAACTACGCCAACTCAAAGAGAGATTGTCAGTACATGGTGTTACGTCAAACCTTCCGAGATTGTATTTCTGCCTTGTAAATTTTCAAGAAATCCCACATAACGATTATTTGGTTTTGTTTTTTATTTTTCATTAAACAGATACGCATAGAATGCATGCACAATGCACTTGTTCATTGTCAGCAGGGTGACAAGACATGAAAACAACTCCATCCGCAGCTGATGTGTAACCCCCGTGTCATTGACATCAACCTTCACCAGCCGGAAAAGGATGCAACAGCTTTTTTTTGGGGGGGGGGGGTGGGGGTTCAAAGGTAGTGGGGTCAACTTTGTTTGAAGAAAGAATGACCTGTGTCCAGTTTCATGGATCTGTTCATCACCAAATTCTGCGCTTATGATCACCGTTCTCTGCTTACGTCCAAACGCTAAATTTCTGAGCTTACTTTGTAAGCGTAGAATGCCTGGTATTCTAAACCAACTATGCACCCATGACCGGCAAAAGCCAAAATTCGCTGGTAACCTGTGAAACGCGCTTGATGTAAGCACAGAATTCCCTGCTTCCGCAAGTGCCGATTCTTTGTTTACAGTATACAGATCCATGAAACTGGGCCCTAGCTTTTTTTTGGTAGGGGGGGGGTCCATGGTAGTAGAATCAACCTTGTTTAAAGAAAGAATGACCTGTGCCCAATTTCATGGATCTGTTCACCACCAAAATGTGCGCTATGGTCATGGTTCTCTGCTTACAGCCAAGGCTAAATTTCTGCACTTACTTTGTAAGCGTAGAATGCCTGGTATAAACCAAGTATGCACCCATGACCCGCAAAAGCCAAAATTTGCTGGTAACCTGTGAAACACGCTTGACGTAAGCACAGAATTTTCTGCTTCCGCAAGTGTCGATTCTTTGTTTACAGTAAGCAGATCCATGAAATTGGGCCCTAGCTTGTACACATTGATGTGGGTTTTTATTTTATTTTTTATATATATATTTTTTTTGGGGGGGGGGGTAACCAGGGTAGTACAATCAACTTTGTTTAAAAACAGAATGACATGGTCTGTACACAATTATTTTATTATATTCTTTTAATGTACAACTTAATTTACAATTTATAAAGAGAACCACAGCTAACTAGGTACATAACATGGCTTAGGTTTTCTTTTTTTGGGGGGAGGGGCGTTGACAGGGTTGTATAGTTAACTTTTTTTGATGACGGAATGTTCAGATGATTTCGCTATCACTAGGCAACCTTTTTTCAATTTTGATATTTTAAACTCAAAAATAAACTCTTGTCGATTGCAAATACATACAGTTTTAGTGTTGTCGTTATTATGGAGGTGTACATGGCTTCTGTTTTTTGTTTTGTTTTTATATTTCTGCTAACCCAGTTGAATGTTGTTACCATGTTAATCATAGTGTATTGTTGACAACAGGGGACAAGTTTATTGCACATAAGTGCTAAATTAATCAATTTGAACCACACACCTAATTTTATAAGCCATAGTAATTTACATTTTGTGTCTTTCGAGGGGTGGGTGGTTCAAATTAAATTAATCAATTTGAACCACCCACCCATCTGAAAGAAACAAAATGAAATAATATACATATACATTTATACGTAAATTATTATGGCTTATCAAATTATTTCTCACTCCCTCCGGATCATTATAACTTGGAAAATTGTTACGACTGAAGACAAATAAACCAAAGCAAAGCTGCCTAATCCGTTGGTGGATACGAAAATCCTTCCACTGTACTGTACACGAGGGTTTGGAAACGTCCTTCGTGTTGCTGCCATCAAACATGATGTCAGTGGCAGCGGTTGAACGGACAAGATAGTCCTAAGCTCACCACTTGCTGATAATCATCATTGCAGTGTTTTCTGTAAAACAAAACAAAAGAATTCATACAAAATTATTAACAAAAGAATTCATACAAAATTATTAACAACAGATTTGTGGTTTGCATGGTGAAGTGTTAATATTGCATATGTGTGTACCTGAATTGCTTTAAAACTATACCCATGCCAGAAGGCAATCATAATCCAAAGTAGCAGTTACATACATGTACATGAGATATTTGTGTAGATGCACATGTGTCAACCACCACGCAGTTACTTGGTGGAGAAAAACAACAACATAGGTTATCTACAATATCAGTTTAAATTGATAATGTATGAATTTTGCCAACAAAGTATAAAACGCAAGACAAAAATTACCCCTCCCCTCACATTTCTACTGCCTAAGTCGGTGCATGTGTTGTTCACATACATGTATTATAACGTGAATGGAGGTAAACAATAAACCTTGTCCATCATGTTCGTTCATGTTTTAATTTAGTCAAGGATAGCCTTCAACTATTTTTGGGAGCAGAAATAAACTGATCAAACGAAGCATCATTCAGTGTAATTCATGAAACGTTTTGTGGCCTTACCAGTCTGTCTTTAGCCGTCGATCATCAGGGTTTGGCTCATCGTCTTCGGCCTGACGATCATCGTCCCCGGGCTGGTTAACTACATGTACTCATAACACGTCTTCGGCTTCTCTCTCGTCCGGTGAGCTCCCCTTATCGCTAGAGCCCTCACTTTCCTCTGAAGTGCCTCCCTGAAATGCCTTTTCCTCATCTATACTGTGGTTTTCCCAAGACCCGCTGCCATCGGACAATTTCGCTGTTTTTTTGTGTCAAAAAAATGCAGCCTATAGTGTCCGATGTTATTCCACATTCAATGTACATGTAAAATGCACGCACACGATCAACCTGACACACTGTGTACAGAGCTTCGGTACGTGGTGTGACGTCACACACTGTGTATGAATGGTTCGTGGGTCACCGGCTTTTGCCGAAACTGAGTTTTCTGGGTCGGAGTACGCCGCGCGAATTTGTGTTTTTTTTTGCATGACGGTAAAGGTTTTATTGAATACTACTAAAATATCAGTCCTTATTTTACATTTCTTGTACAAAAATAGTAGTATTGGCTATATCAATAATCTGTTATAGTCCATCTTTAATTTGTTTTAAAAAGATGGACGTAAACTCCCACTCTCAAAATGCATTTATTTCCCTGCACTGATCTTAAAAGGCAGAAAATTGTAATAAAGTTGTTCGCACGCTGGGAAGGGGCTCTCCGAAGGTTCTAATATTGATGGTTTATGCTATAAAGTCTTCAGGAAAATCAATAACACATCTGACGAAACATTTTCTCTTGATATATGTTTCACCCAACCTATCTGATGACTGAATAACAAGTTGATATAGTGTCCGATTTAATGGTCTCGCAGGCTTCAACTATAGGCTGTTCCTATCTGAGTATTTTATTGGCGAACCACTTCACAAGTTTGAGATTTGTCTTCGATTACTAGCATTGCTCTGTGTCTTTTCGCAGAGACGAGTAAACAAACAACATCAATGTAGATCGTTGAAACATGACATTTGTTTGGAAACGAAACTAAACAAAAAAGTACGATGCAGGGTATAAGTCGATATGCTGACAAAAATGGTGTCACAGTTATTTTTTTTTCTTTCTAATCAACCACTCCTAAGCGATGATGGATTGCACGTATGATATAAAAGCTTACATCTAACTATCACTCAATTAAAAAAACGAGTTCAAAATAAATAAATAAAAGCTCATTTTTTGTCAGCTCAACAAAGTCTGCCCCAATACAGGTGTTGTGCCTCTGAGCAATCAATTATAAGTTCTAAAAATTCACTAGGAAATGAATTACGGGAAACCTTTACAGGTTTATTTTCTTTGAGTTCCCATACTCCCATCAGATCTTATACGTAGAGCCTCTCATCCCACGCGGCAAAGCTTTTCCTCGGGCACTCTTCTTAACAAGTTTCAACCGTTCTTCATGGCAACTTTGCCCAAGATAGAATCTTCGGTTCTCTAACTTGTTTATTCGTCAATCAGCACCGATCTGCTGATAGCGTTCAGGCACTTCCTGTTGGTACCAGACGATTTTCTTATTTTGATTCCTTGATAATTGCATTCGGAGATATAAATCCCCCAGAATATCTGGATTAGATCCCAGACGTCTACGTGGCCCAGACTGCTTATCAGATCAGGCTGAGGCTGAGACGTTAATATCAGATTTTAAGACCCAGCGTTTAATTTATTCCGAAGTAGAGAATTGGTCCCTTGCAACAAATTATTATTCACATTCTATTGCCCAATCGATGGTATCAAATTTTCTGAGAAACAGCGACACCTAAAGGTGCTTTATTTTATCATAGCAGAGCGAACGAGCGCAATTAGTATGAATTTGTTATCTTGACACTCGTATAGATGAATCTAGAGTGAATATTGTGCGAACTGGCGAGATGAAAGATCGGTGATTCATTTTATAGGTTAAAAAGTCGGTTAATCAAAGCTCGTTCCTTTAAGGAACAGAGCTCCATTAGGGGACCAAGTAATGTCTCGTCGCATCAGTGTAGTACTTCATCATAGTGCATTGCCAGTCAATTAAATGTAGTCAGAACAACATTTAAAGGAAGAACTGTCGGGTTTGTTTTTAGAGGATTTTCCCTTCAAGAGAACCACAAGGGTATATAAACACCAAGCTGGCATCAACCAATCTCTCTCATACAAAGATTGGTTCTGTTTATTAATTAACAAATTAGTGCGCTTGTTGTTTTACTTTGTTGTTATACTTTTTTTTTATTATGCTGAGATAGTTTGGGAGAGACCTAAGATGAATCTCACGCCGAACTGAAATTCTCAGGCTTCTTGGTCCCCAACAATTTAGAGTATTTACCAAAAGTACGGTGTACACCTCCCCCCCCCCCCCCTCTTTAAGTTATTTGCCCATGAAAACAATACCTGTATATGGGGATGGGGGTCAGGTTACTTTATGATTTATTTGTACAAACAAATTTAATTCAGCAGAAGAATTATGGTTTCAAGTTACTGATATGAATGGAGATCTTTTATCTAAAAGCGTATCATATGAATTTTGATCTTTGCTCACGCTACTGCGCAGGGGATAGAATATAATCATAAAGCCCCGGTTCATACTTCATGCGAAAGCGAAAAGCGAATTTTGACGTTCACAAAGATATTTTCGCAGCGACTGTTTCGTAGGAGGTGAGCACAAAGTTGCGAATTATTCGTTGCGAATTTGTGACGTTATAATTCGTATCGCATTCGCAGTAAGTATGAATCTGGTTTAACTCTACATGTTGGTTTGCGCAGTCGTCCACCTGTTACGCCCGTAGTCATTCTACGGTAATAAACACATAAGTTTAGCTTTCGTCATATTTAAAGTCTTAAGCGCACGGTTCGTCATCATTATCATTGTCATAGCATCTGCCCATGTCATCCTTGTGCTGAGCAAAAGCCTCTTTCAAACTCGGTTCACACTTCATGTGAATTGCAAAAACAGACTATTGTGTCACAATTTTTTTTTTGCATCGAGTACATTACATTATTTGCATTTGCTTTCAGGTTGTGCATGCAATGGGCAAATAAACAGGGCATTATAAGGCCATGTCAGGCAGGGCAATGTTTTCAGGCAACTTTATGGGCAACCAACTGCACAGCATGCAAAAAGGGAACACTTCGGTAGCACAAGGGACATTATTTAAGCTGCAACTTACTATCCACAGGAACATCATGAGAACACTGAAATATGAATAAGTTTTCTAAAGTGGAGATTGCCTGGAACTTGTTGCCTGTTAATTGCCTTGTGTCGGGCTCCGTGCATATAGACACGTTTTCATTGCGCGGAAGTTTCTGCATCAGTTGTATTGTTGCAATCTGCAAGATGGGATCCCTCTTGCGTTGGCTAGACGTGTGTGTGAACCGTGCATGTAGTTAAAATAACACGTCACCTTGGATCGGTCGAGTTGGTCGTTGAAAAGCGTTTGAAAACCGTTTGTTATTAAATGCGCATGGTTAGATAGATAATTTGAAAGTAGAATAGAATGATCTACACAAACATCCCTTGAAATTGTACGGTTTCCTTTTACGTCGCGACTCAATTTTTCCCCCGATAAAATGGCCGACCGTGTTAGTTCAAGACGTATACGGAAAAGCATACAAGTTCGAGGCATGTTTGTGTGGATCATTATATTCTACTTTTAAACATCTTTCCAATCATGTGCATTTTATAACAAACGGTTTCAAACGCTTTTCAAAGAACAGCTCGACCGATCCGAAGCAACACTTATAGATGGCTGAAACGTACGCGTCACACGCCTTGCGTAGATGAGTCTGTCGTAACATTTTGTACCATGTTTTAATACACCCTTCTTAAAAAGAAAAAGAATATATATTTTTAGATATGCCATCAAGATTATTATAATCAGAACTGAATGTGTACATAAAATGTACGTTTCTTCTACGTCCGTCACAAAATGAAAAAAACAAACATTGTTAGATAACTAAGATCATTCCAACGCGAGCTCGTAATAAGGTGATTGTTGTTAAGGTTATTGGTAATTCTATTTGTATATAGTAAGCTTGTGATTACTGAATTCAGTAAATCTTGTATTAAATGACGTCAAGAAACCTGCCCTTTCTCCTTTAACAAGATCATGGATCTACAACTTCAATAAGATCCAACCTTACAATTCTATTTGCACAGCTTTTACTGCAATCCGCTTGGATTTGGGATTTGGCAGTTTTTTTAGGACTGGGTTAATTGGTAAGACGAGCCTTGATTCAGCCTTACGCAAACTAATCTTGTGAACTAAATTAAAACAAATCAATTAATGCTAGGCTTTGTGCGAGGTCTAATCAGTCCCCAGACGTGATCCGACTGACGTATTTTTAAAGGGGTGAAGTAGACTTTCGACAAATTTGTGTCACTTTCAAAAACTCTCAGACTTGCACTGCAAACAAACTGGTGATTCTAGCTGTTGTCCAATATTGGTTCTATACATTAAAGGCAATGGACACCTTTGGAAATTGTCAAAGACCAGTACTTTCACTTGGTGTATCCAACGCATAAAATAACAAACCTGAAAAAATGTTCGCTTTTAAGCGAACATTTTTTTTAAATTGGTCATCGAATATGCAAGAAAGTAATGACACCCCTGTTGCACAGATGTGTGTGCTTTAAAATGTCCGAGGAAGGCTTTAGGCCTCAAGTCTTCCTCACATTTAAATGTGCGAAATTACTTCTGTCTCAAAAACTACGTTAAGAGGGAGCCGTTTCTCACAATGTTTTATGCTATATAGCTCTTCGGTGCTCGTAAACGTGTCCAGTACCTTTAACCCGTTGAGGTTTATTACATGGTGTTTTAAAAGCGCTTTCCTAAAATAAACGTACTCTGGTGTTAAATTACTGATCTACAGGAGGAGAAATTACTTTTCCCACGCACCACTTTGTGTTTATGTTTTTACAGTAAAGCTGCTTAAAGGAACACGTTGCCTTGGATCGGACGAGTTGGTCAAAACAAAAGCGTTTGTAACCGTTTTTTATAAAATGCATATGGTTGGAAAGATGTTATAAAAGTAGAATACAATGATCCACACAAGTTTGCCTCGAAATTGCGTGGTTTTCCTTCTACTGTGCGAACTAACATGGTCGGCCATTTATGGGAGTCAAATTTTGACCCCCATAAATGGCCGACGTGTTAGTCGACGAGGTAAAAGGAAAACCACGCAATTTCGAGGCATGTTTGTGTGGATCATTGTATTCTACTTTTACAACATCTTTCTACCCATATGCATTTTATAAAAAACGGTTACAAACGCTTTTCAAAGACCAACTCGACCGATCCAAGGCAACGTGTTCCTTTAAAGGGTATACATTCCTCCAACCGTATGCAAATGTTGTCGTCGCAAAGACGAAAACAAAGTAGATGAACAGGGGCGAGAAATGGAACACCATACAGCAATTGCCACGATTAAACGTCTCGAAATTCAACAGCACTGTTAAAGGTGTGATGTACAGGTTGAAATTATATCAAGTAACAATATACACCTGTCTGTGTAGTTTTACGCGACACCAGGGTCAGTTGACGCGAAGTTTGTGCCCAGGTAGAGCCTGACCCATTCCGAGTCAAGCTGACCAGGAAACCGGTTTTGATTTTTGATTTTATTTTTAGATTTCCACATGGGATCTGCGTCAGTTTTGACACATATCTGGGTCATTTTTATACCCATAAATGGATGGTGTCCATTAGGGCCCAGAATTCGGGTAATTTCTGAGTTATTTCGAACAGTGTATAACTAGTATTTTTTTTATTAAAAAAATTAAGGCTCGTTATGAATGCCCTCGCAATAAAGTAAGAGTTGGGTAGGTTGACGGTAATGAAACAAAACAGTCAGGTTCCATCTTCTTAAATGCAGTGTTAAGATAAGTTTATCATTTTTCGATTTCAGTTTACATTCATGCAATGAAAATAGACATGGCCTGACCCCATGCTGACCCCACCAGAGTCTGTTCATGTATTTTTATGCACATAAAATGGACATAAATTGATAATTGCCTGACCCTACGTGTCTTTCCATATGTTTTCATTCAAAGAAAGTAGACATATATTGCTAATGGTCTGACATGTTGACCCGAGCACCAGAGTCTTTTCTCTGAGGGTAGATGACGTCACAACACACCCATTCAAGTATGATTAGTGTCACAAAGGTGTACTCAGGTGGAACGGGAGTGAAAGGAAAGGAGGAGTAGACAGACAGTAGATGCAGAAGGTGGACAAAATGAACAGTTTAGACGATTTCAGCCACATTGTGTATAACAAAATATATATTCAAAAAATAGTTTATGGCCTGACGTTTCTAACCTTGCAGAGTTTGTTTCGAAGGCTAAATGGCAACAAAACACACATGAACAGGTAATGAAGCAGTCAAGTGTACATACATGAATAGAGCGAGAGATAGAGTCGGAAAGCATACAGCAAAAGCATAGGTCATGTTAGTTGTAAGCAGTTTGCAACAGCTAATTCTAATGTTCCCAAAATATATATTCATACAAACAACTACACAGGCCTCCGGATGTCTTTTTTTAGTGCGGAACTGTGGTTCAAAACGTCAGAATATGATTGTTCAATCAAGCGGGAGAATACTTCCACAATTATTGACCGTATGTTACCATGGCAATGTCCGTTCTAAATTTTGTGTTTTGTCAATGTCTAGGGTGCATCTTCAAACTTAACATGCAACCGTTTTGGAGATTGTCAGATATTGCTGGCTGTATTGCATTTTTTAGATTGCAATCTTATATGCAATCAGTCGCCCTCTGTAATCTGTATACAACTGAGAGTCAAGGTTAAATTAGTTTAATTTCTCTTATAAAATTCAAAATAATTGAATCATCAACAAGAACAGGAGAATCGTCAGTGAGATTCCATTTACTATGCACTATATTTATTCTCAGTGACTTTTGCGTAGTAGAATTTCATTATGTTTTACTAAAATGTATAATTGTATCGGGCATTATTAGATAACGGCATTGCAGAAATGCAGCAAGGGGTAATTGAGTTCACTCATGTTGCACTATCCCTATGTTTTAAAACCATCCGAACTGAAAATAAGGATTTCAGAAGAAAATACAACAATTGGCCAGTGTTGCTCGTTTGTTATACTGTCATTATGAATATTACTGTTTGTATTACCATAGTTTATAATTTAACATTCAAATTTTGTGGTCAATGGGCCAAAGCACATTACAATTGTGTAAAACAATAATTGTTAAAATAAATTTATTTTTCTGTTTTTTACTTTTGTCAAAATTGTGGTCAAGGTTTTCCCGTTTCCTTCAAACAAACCTATATCGGTAGTTACGTAATGTGAACGTGAAAGACTTGATCAGAGGTCATATAACTAGAGGTCATATAACTAGAGGTCATATAACTACAGGTCATATAACTATACAGGTCATATAACTAGAGGTCATATAACTAGAGGTCATATAACTAGTTAGCCTGGAAAGTATTTCGGCACTAGTCGTGTCTACTTGATAAAAACACGCGTAGAACATGACTTTAACAAATTCATTACGGACATGCAAGGTTGTGACGTAATTGTAAACCTGATTTGTAGAGAGTACGAGGATTGTTGGAAAATCGTGACCTTGAGACTGAGGGGTCATACAAAAAAAGATTGCCAATTTAAAAGCTTTATTATGCAAGGCAGAATCCACGTTGGATCAATTAAGGATGCTTGGAGTCGCCTGACGATAGAGAAAGAATACCTAGCCTAATCCAAGGTTACTTGGAGAAACCTGTCTCCACGGCTCATCAAAGCAGTAGAAATCGTTCTTAGTGTACGCGCGTGGAATGTCTCACATGTAGGGGGATGGTTTAACGGGTTACTTCAGATTTTTGTTACATCATGAAGACACGTGTGAAGAACTGTTTTCCAATGCATTTTGTAGCATGCTTTGACTTACTAAGAAATTGTGTACGTGTCTAAACTACAGATAATAAAAAACGAGTATTATGTGGCGCACGTATCCACCAAGAAGGTGCTCAAGGCGCCGAAACAAAAAGAAACACTTTAAGATGATAGTTATGTGTGCACAAGAACACGTAGGATGCGCGTCATATGTGTAAAAGTCCCCGGGCTAGTGTAAGGCTACCTGATGATATGGTTTCGGATGCCGATTGGTTTGTTAAAGTTGAGTATACAAGTAAATGGGGATTAACAGGCGTCTGTTTCGTAACTGCGAAACGTGTTTGCTTTCATTTTGAGCTGCACTGTATGTTTTTGAGGAATTTGGCGTGAATCTAGATCACATGGATGAAAAATAATAACAATTTATCGAATTTATAATGCGGTCTCTCCAGGACCAGCCTGTTTGAGGGTACATTCTAACCGTTAAAAAGCCTTAAGAAAATTACACAGAAACAGTTTTAAAAAAAGTACGCCAATGAAAAGGTATGGGTTTTCTGTAGGATAAGCGATTGTGTGATACTGCATGTCTTCTGTCAATGGCGCGACGCAAGCCTTTGGAAACAAATGCCCATGTTTTGTATACAACCATAGATTGGTGGAGCCGTGTGAGTCAGAGAGAGTTTCCGTCCCCAAGGTCAAATTAGGTTGTATAAAGCACTCACTTTTCAGTAAATATAGTCCTTTAAGAAAGTGGGGAAACAAATTATCTCACGTAAATAAAAGTGTTAAATCATGCCATACTCTTTCAGAGCGAAGTTTAAAACATGAACTTGTGCGCCAGTCTGATCAAATTTCAAGAATGAAAAAAATAACGAAAAATTAATGAAAGAAACAAAATGTACAGACCCACATTTGTGACGTCACTGAGTGTTTTAGGTGACAAAATTGGCACAGGAAGGGCATAAAACACAATGGCATTGAACACTTGTCTGTTGTGAGGTTAGAGACTTGTTATTTGTTCCAGTTTTATATTGTCTCTGTATGTCGGCAGTGAGTGCAACACAAAACTGAGTTTTAACTTCAAGCTTCTTTTAAAGACACTTAACACTATCAGTAATTAATCAAAATACTTTTTACCATAAAAACTTACTTGGTAACGAGCAATAGGGAGTTGTTAATAGGAGAAAACATTGTAAAACAGCTCCCTCCGAAGTAACGTTGTTTTCGAGAATGAAGTAATTTTCCACTTAAATATTTCAATTTGATTTTGAGACCTCAGAATTGGATTTTGAGGCCCGAAAACCAAGCATCTGAAAGCACACAACTTTGTGTGACAATTGTGTTTTTTCCTCCATTATTTTCTCGCAACTTTGACGAACAATGAGTTCAAATTTTCACAGTGCTTTTTTCATGCATATGTTGAGATACAATAAGTGAGACGACTGGTCTTTGACAATTACCGACAAAATCCAGTGTCTTTAAAGGCAGTGGACACTGTTGGTAATTATCAAAGACCAGTCTTCTCACTTGGTGTATCTCAACATATGCATAAAATAACAAACCTGTGAAAGTTTTGGTTCAAATGGTTGTCGAAGTTGTGTGCTTTTAGATGGTTGATTTCGAGACCTCAACTTCTAAATCTGAGCTCTTGAAATGAAATTCGTGGAAAATTACTTCTTTGTTGAAAACTACGTCACTTCAGAGTGAGCTGTATCTCACAATGTTTTATACTATCAACAGCTTCCCATTACTCGTTACCAAGGAAGGTTTTGTGCTAATAATTTATTTTGAGTAAAATAGTGTCCACTGCCTTTAAAGGGAAGATATACGTTTGATAATCAACTCTTAAAAATAATGGAAATAACAATTGTTTTGTTTATAGAAGCATGTACAGCAACGTTTGATAGTCTAAAGCATGTTGTGAAACATGTTACTTCAAAGTAAAAAGATAAAAAATTTGATTCCCGAAAAATTGCATCTGTGACGCGTTACCGCGTAGCGCTTCTCAGTTGCAGGTACAGAATATTCACTTTCCGGATTTTCACCGAGATCTCCAAAAAAGCAACCACCTTTCGAAATGAAATTTTCTGATGATAGTTTAATTGTGTAGGCCTACATCTATATTTCCAAAAACTCATTTGCCATAGGCCTAACTGGTTGACAATGTATTTAGTCCTTCCTAAATCGCAATTCGTTTCCGTAGACATGTTAATGGTTTTGTGTAAAGTGGAGCCACACAGGAGTAATAGAAGCAGATGTAATTTACGAGGGAAATTATCAATTTACATTATGATAAATAGACTGAATGGGTATCAATATCATTAATAACGACAGACATGCAGACAATATACATAAATACGAGGTTAAAGCAGTTTAAAATCATAAATTGTACTCCATATGCTGTCTGAAGTACAAACGACTAACAAACGACTCGTACGTCCTTCAGCGATAAACGATCATTGCATATTAGCAACCTGGTGATTATGACGAGCAATTTGAAATGCCCATGGCGATCAGATTGGTGGTGTTTTGCCTCGCTTACAACCTCTGGGACCCAGGTTCGAATCCCATCGGGGGCACTATGTGGATTGGGTTTTCAATCCCTACTTGACTGCGTGGGTTGTCCATGGAATTATTCCCTTGGGGTCTTCCTCACACGTCTTAAACGTACATCTTGGCTCTAATAAAAGCGTTGCGAGTATATCCAAATCCAAACCTAAATCCAACTTGTCACTTTTTTTTAAACATTGTGTAATCTTTTTCTTCTTTTTGAATTGTGAGAGCTCTGTATATTTGCCAGTAAGTCAAACCTTGGTCGCCATGGATTTTTTTGTTTAAAGAATAAACATAATGAACAAAAAAAGGTTTCAGTTCTTTTGGTTTCCTCAACTTTTCGATTCATGCAATAAAAGCTTCGTTATCACAACCATAGCCATAAATAATATCGGTGGTGTATAGTTACATGCATTTTCACCTGAGCTGGACTGTTTTGACACTTGTTATTACCCAACATGTATTATGATATCCCATTTCTCCCGATGACAATAGGAAATAGTAACGAACATTATTGTTCAATCTATTGTCGACTATTGAAGGGCGGTAACTGTATTATGATTGTTTGATCAGGCATTCCCGTTACACCATACAGTGAGGCCTTAACCTTTCACAGTGCCAAAGTTTAATACCTTTCCCTTTCATAACATATGATGTGTATGGGTCATAACCAAAATTAGTATATGACGACGGGTGGAAAAGTCCGAGTCGCGGTTAGGGAATAACTTGATTTTTCGGGGGAATAAATCTCGTGTCATAAGGAAGGCTAAGGTCGGTGTTGTCTTGCGGCATCGGAAAGGTTGCTGGCGGTGCCGCTACACTCTTATGTTAAGAGGATTGTCCGAGAGGAAGTACAGTTACACCAGACATATTTTACACAGTTGAAGGGACACATGTTTATGCACATAAACTTGATCACACTGGGTAAGTTTAATACAGCTATAAAGAAAGCTCTTTCTCTTCACCAAGGTACTGTCATTTTCGATTAGAGATACAGTGTGTAGGCAAAGCGGCTCACTCGCGTGAAAGTAGATCTTTCAATTTGTTTTAATTAAAGACACGGGCTTACATCGTGATAGTGCAACATTTCATGGAGAGCCGAATAATCAAATCCAATTTGTCGGATATCAATTAAGGAGCAAGGCGTACCAGCCGAAAGGGAAAATTGGCTAAGATGTGTGAGAGGCCATGATTCTTTAGGTAGAGACAATGAGTTAACAACCCGCGCAATTAGCAATGATTGTGATCATCGATTTACTAGACATGGTGGGTATTCGGTTTAGCGAATTAGAAATTGATGGACATGTAAATTGGCATTGATACGAACAACCTTTTTCTGTTTAGTGCACTGTGATGTTTAGTGCGATTTAAACATTACTGGATAGAGAACTGACTGGGGCTGGTTTATAACTGGGTCGCGGTGTGAGTTAGAGCTAGGGCCGCAGTTATTTATGTATGAATATTCTTTGAAGACACTGGACACTACTGGTAATTGTCAAAGACATTCCCACTTTGTGTATATCAACATATGCATACAATAACAAACTTGTGAACTTTTGGAATCAGTTGTTCATCGAAGTTTATAAATTTCAGATGTGTGCTTTCAGATGCACACTAACAGAACTCAGGCCTAAAGTGTGTTATTGTCTGAGTGAGAAATTACCTCTTTCTCAATAACTACGTTACTTCAGAGGGAGCCGTTTCTCACAATATTTTGTGCCAACAACAGCTCTCCATTTCTCGCTACCAAGTAAGAGTTTATGCTAGCAATTATTTTGATGGTTAAAGGCAGTGGACACTATTGGTAGTTACTCAAAATAATTATTACCTTAAAACCTCACATGGTAACGAGTAATGGGGAGAGGTTGATAGTATAAAGCACTGTGAGAAAGGGCTCCCTCTACAGTGACGTAGTTTTCGAGAAAGAAGTAATTTTCCACGAATTTGATTTCGAGACCTCAAGTTTAAAATTTGAGGTCTCGAAATCAAGCATCTAAACGCACACGCATCTAAATAGTTATCTCGCAACTCCGACGACCAATCGAGCTCAAATTTTCACAGGTTTGTTATTTTATGCATTTGTTGAGATACACCAAGTGAGAAGACTGGTCTTTGACAATTACGAATAGTGTCCAGTGCATTTATCATTACGACATAGCAACAACCCATAATAACACGTGACCCTGACCCTAACCCATAATAACTTACTAAACTTACTTCAGATTGTTCGATCGAGCGGAATGGACATTTACACAATCAGATTAAGTTGACCCAAATCTGTGTCAAGTATTTATCCTTGCACGACTTGATTTAAGACCACGACTTGACTAATCTTAAACAAGAAGTAAGTTTTACTTTATTTTTATTTATTTATTCAATGGTTTATTGAAAATCTATTCAATTCGCTGCCAGCAGCAGAATTACATGAACAGTTACATAGTTCAAAATTTGGAGTACAACCTTACATTACTATTTAAAATTGCCTAAATCTTACACAGAAAAACTGAGAGGGAGAAGTACTGTACACTCCTATAGGGAGGAGAACAGTAATTTTAAAATTAATAAATTAAACATATGAGTAAAACGTTACAATCAAATTAATGCGCTGAACGTTTATTCGAAAGTGACTGTTCATTGTTAAACGAAATTTTTTGTTTTCAGTTTCCCATCTAATCTTTTTAGAAAATATTTAATAATTATTTGATGAGTACAGTTGAAGCACTTGTGAAACTTACGTATGCAAATGTATGATATATAGATGTTCTTAATGATATTTATAACATCGCAATATCAACATGCCTTACAATAGTACCCGTCTTTAACAACCTTCACATCCTAGGAAGTATGTCACGCCTTGACTTCAATCAAGGCCTCCGTCTACTGCGATCATTCTTTAAAGCCAGAAAAAAACTGTCAGCAACCTTAAACTTCTTCAAAAAGTCAGGTTGCAGACAGTATGTTGTCCCGACTCAAGTGGTCGTGCCGAGTATGCATACAATAAACAGGTTTAAAACAATAAAATAATCTTGAACGGCACTTATTAACGCTTCACACAACAATCCAAAAGCGCTTTACACAAATTAATGAGTAATTTCAGAATCGATGTGAAGTTATTTTTATGTTTGAATTGAAAGTAAAAGTTTTGATGAAATAACTTTTTGTGTTACTGTGCGTCATTCCAGAAAGGGTAAGGTTAACCTTTGGTATTAAATTACTCAGAAAAAAATAATAACCGTAAAACTTACTTGGCCAGAAGCACTGCTGTTGATAATTTTTTTAATTTGAGAAACGATTCCCTCCTATGGAGTGTGGTTTTGGAGAGAGAGATTTCAACTTGAAAACAATTCGGCATAAATCGTTTCTCAGATTGTTTTTTTTTCCAATCACAGATCATTCTCGAAGCGTTGAAATAACCACTCAATTTTCTTGTCAGTGATACCTCAAAAAGCTTCCACAATTTGAAACGAAACTTTCACGCATTAGTTTCTTGTAAACATTTGTATAGGAATAAAAACAATAGAACTGTTTCAAAAACCAAATGATTGTACACTTTGCCTTTAAAGGTCTTACTAAAAAATATTGAATTTTGCACAAATCTCACTGAATCTTCGCAGCCATTCCCTTAGCGCAGTACATGGGCGTACACCTGTATAACACGTTTAAGGGCCGTCAAGACTCTGTCAAATTGAGACGATTTCTTCTTGACACACCCGAGTGCATCTCAAACTGTCGGGCCAGGAACGGCAATCAAGTTATGATCCACAGTCTACGATAATTCGACTTGGCTCTTGGGTGAAGACGTGCGTGAATAATGACACAGCAGTACTCACGGTGGGACCATCTTATCAGACAGTCTCGGCAAACTGAAGATGCTATTTTTATTATTTTTTTTCAACATCGGAAGAGGTTACAGGAATTCAAATGTTGAGAGCAAATCACACAAAGTACATCGAATAGTAAATGATGTATGTGTGTCATTAGTGTTAATCACAATTTGGAATGATTAAAGATCTTTGTGAACTCCTTGTTTCTGCTAATGTATGCGTAAAATGCACCTAATTATTTTGCCCAACCTGTTAATGACAATGGATACGAAATTCCATTTTATACTTGATCCCTTAACGGAGGGCCACACCCATATCAAGTCCTTTTAAGATTGACTAGCTAACGATTACAAAACTCTTATCAAACACACACAACGCGGAGCACACAGCCTATTGTTTGGTTACTCTGTGGACATTACTTTGTTTTGAGCACTTCAGTAAAAACATATTCATCTACACTGTGTAAACAATACTATGTGGGCAAGTAAGTACACATAGTGTTTATTTTCCCTACACTTTGTGGACCTATTATGTTACAAGGTCCACACTACGTATATGGCGCTTAAATGTGGTGTCCTTGCATTGCCATTGGTGACGACCATCCCAAAAAGTGCAATTTGTAATGATGTATATTGCACCATATTGCTCACAACATCTTCTAAGAAAAACAGATTTGTTTTTCGAACTTTCTGTCTGAAATTAATCAAAGTGTATCCCCCATAAAGATAAGTTTTTTTTTAAACAAAGGTCGTGGACATAGTATGTGTACACATAAAGAACAAAGCTTGTTGATGGATCACTTTAATGTAAGAATTTAATTTGTGTTCTGCGACGAACGGTGCATGAGGCTTAAAGGAACACGTTGCCTTGGATCGGTCGAGTTGGTCTTTTAAAACCGTTTGTTATAAAATCGTTATGGTTACATAGATGTTGTAAAAGTAGAATACAATGATCTACACAAATATGCATCAAAATTGCGTGGTTTTCGTTTTACCTCGTCGACAAACACGGTCGGCCATTTATGGGAGTCAAAGTTTTGACTCCCATAAATGGCCGACCGTGTTTGTTCGCAACGTAAAATGAAAACCGTGCAATTTTGAGTGATACTTGTGTGGATCATTATATTCTACTTTTAAAACATCTTTCTAACCATATGCATTTCATAACAAACGGTTTCAAACGCTTTTCATGGACCAACTCGTCCGATTCAAGGCAACGTGTTCCTTTAAGTTGACACTACACGTTACACCACCAACACAAACCGCCATACGAACGAATTATACAAAGTTCTGTTTGTAAAAAACTCAAGTATTAAATTACAAACAAACAGCGCGCGTTGTCTTCTCAGCGGCCCTATCAATCACCACGCCACGTAAACGTATTAGAAAGTGAGAAGAAACTAATTAGATAGTGAGAAGACATCGACTAGAATTATTGTCTTATCAAAGTGTAGCCTGTGAAATAATTAACAAAACTTTACAGATAATTAACGTGTTTACTGATGTCGAGATACCCGACTCGTTCACATGGTAGCTTTTGTGGAGGGGGGGGGGGCTGATACCTTATAGCTGCATGATGATACCTAATACAAGGACTTCGTGATATCAAGTAAGATTTTTGGCGGGATTTTCCTCTCATGAAGCTCAAAAGGTGCGAACCTTATTATACCAGACATTATAAAACGGTGGTCATATAGTCATGCGTGTATAAAATGAGCATGGGGAGCTTAAAGGAACACGTTGCCTTGGATCGGTCGAGTTAGTCTTTGAAAAGCGTCCGTAACCGTTTGTTATAAAATGCAAATGATTAGAAAGATATTTTAAAAGTAGAATATAATGATCTACACAAGTATCACTCGAAATTGCGTGGTTTTCCTGTTACCTCGTTGACAAACACGGTCGGCCATTTATGGGAGTCAAACTTTTGACTCCCATAAATGGCCGACCGTGTTAGTTCGCAGAGTAAAAGGAAAACCACGCACTTTCGAGGCAAATGTGTGTGGATCATTGTATCCTACTTTTAAAACACCTTTCTACCCATATGCATTTTATAACAAACGGTTACAAATGCTTTTCTAGGACCAACTCGACCGATCCAAGGCAACGTGTTCCTTTAATCTTAACGCCGCCCAGAACAATATTCCAACCATAGTCTCTTCTTTCGCTGCTAATCTGATGTATGCAAAAAGATATTGCTTACTTTTCATTATGAACGGTTGGAGTCTAAGGCCCATATAGCACTTTCATGTTAAGTGTTACTTATGAAGTATTGAGCTGAGAACAAAATAGGTAAGTACGATGGATGGACTCGAAATACTATGTGGACGTACACAAGTCCACACAGAGTGTTTTTCAGTACTGAGGATTATTGTTTAAGTGCACGGAACCAATGAATGTCCACAGAGTGCATGCAACACTGAGCTAGTCACCTTCATACTCAAACAAAAATTGTTTGACAGGCTCAGACCATAATTTGAAGTTGAGTTGCAAAGGCCTCAAGAATAATTGTAAAAGCATGAAAACTCCCACCTAAAGAGTCACAAAGTGAAGATTTACCATCAGTTCAAAAAAATAAAGTCATATCTTGCATGTTTAGTTTAGGTAGTTATACATTTCTAATTGTTCTTATCATTTATGTCAATCTGTTGTGTTTTAAGGCAACCTACAGACTAAATAAAGATGCAAAATTAAATAAATCTCCAGATCGATGCTTCTCAACAAAAATGGTTCGAAAGGTCACAGCAAAAGTGACAGCACATAATATTCCTCTGGGCGACTGCTTACAGCATAAAGACTGAAATGAAAATCTTTCCTGAATGACGAAGCACTCTAAACAGCTAGAAGTGACAAAGCCAACGTTCTGACACCCTCTCTCTCTCACATTTGATTCATCTCAAGTCATCCATTTTAATACCTGAAATCTGTTTATACATCGCCCAAAGTTGAGATTCGTCTCAGACGGTGTCAAACATAGCGAAAGACCAGAAGGGCACACGGAAAAGGAAATCACCAGAATATTTGCGCCAAGATCGCGTGGGTGAAAAGGATATAGCGTCTTCAAAGGGATCTCCCTGCGGTATTTTTTCCATTTGGACAGTTTTGCTATTAAAAAGGAAACAAATTGGGAACCTTTTGACGTGAAAAATGATCGATTGAAGTTTGATTTTTGATATTGCAATTTGAAAAAGAAACGGCCGGCTACGCTTGAAGGTGATGTGAGGCCATGTGGGAGTCAGAGAGTGGTGTATCATGTAATGCAATGGTTTTGCACCCCTTTGTAGTGCAATGTGATTAATGCCAGTAAATGTTTGCATGGTTTTATATACTGTATACAACAAAGGTGCATGCGTGAACCAGAAACACTGGGGTACCAGAACACGGAACCATACGCCTTAAGGTCCCACCTATTTTATGATTAAGATTCTGCTCAACTGGTATGACTGGAACCCGATCCCATACCATGCTGATCAGAAAAGCCCGGTGCCCTTTAACCGCCGGCCATGACACATACAACAGTTACAAGGAGGGCTTCGAACCTACGACATTTGCCGTGTGTTCCAATATGATAACTTACTGATCATAAGGTTAAAAAAAAAAGCTAAATGCTCGTCCACTTTAACTTATTCACGAAATCTTTATCACAACAAATGCCCAAACTAATAAAACAAAGAAAACATTAACAACAATTTTTAACAATTGTGATAGTCGACCTTAGTTTAATTTATTTGCCGTTTATTAAATAAGTGTATTAAATGACAATGGACACTATTGGTAAACGTCAAAGACCAATCTCCTCACTTGGTGTATCTCAACATATGCATAAAATAACAAACCTGTGAAAATTTGAGCTCGATTGGTCGTCGGAGTTGCAAGGTAACTATGAAAGAAAAAACACCTTTGTAACACGAAGTTGTGTGCTTTCAGATGCTTGATTTCGAGACCTCAAATTCTAAACCTTAAGGTCTCGAAATGAAATTCGTGAAAAATTACTTCTTTCTCGAAAACGTCACGTCAGAGGGAGCCGTTTCTCACAATGTTTAATCAAAGAGCTTGGACCAGCTCTATGGTTTAATACAATCAACCTCTCCCCGTTACTCGTTACCAAGAAAGGTTTTATGCAGATAATTATTTTGAGTAATTACCAATAGTGTCCACCGCCTTTAAACATAACCGGCTTGTTACCGTAGTTTTCATAGCATTTCATTTTACATAACCTGCTTGTTACCGTAGTTTTCATAGCATTTCATTTTAAATAGACAAATTTCATATCGTGTATTTGTTTATGATGGATTAATTATACCATTGATAAATACATACTTCTTTGAATGGCTGGGCGAACTATCAGCATGGCACAATGACAAGCATGTAGACACCATTGACAAAATGGTTCATCAAAGTAAAAGGGAGAAAGTATCAGATTTCAAAATCATCTAACATGGTTGTGATTAGTTTATTCAATATTTGTAATTAAAACTTTTCTTATCTGCCACTAACATGTCCAATGTCCTGATCAAAGCAATAACTAAGTCTCTAATCGGCAACGAGGGAGCGCAAGAACAAGACACACATGTTATTTTTAGCATCATATATAAATATTTCTCATTCTCTTACCAAATGGTTCGACATTGTTAAAGGGAGAAGTATCAAGTTTCAAACCCATCTAATATTTTGTAATTAGTTTATTCAACATGTCTAACCAAAACTAATCTAATCAGCCACTAACATGTCACATATCCTGATTGAATCAATATTGAAGTCCTTAGTCGGCAATGAGGTATAAAGAAAAACAAGACACACTTATATACATGTTAATCTTTAGCAGCACATCTCGGTATTTCTGTGACAAAACGGTTCATTAATGTATTGTTGTACTGAAGTATACAATTTCACTAACCCATCTAGCATGTTGTGATTAGTTTATTCAAGAAGTATTCACGTCCTAATCGGCAATGCGGGATAGGGTAAAACGAGAAACACACACATGATATTCTTATTGCAATATATCAATATGTCTCAGTTATAAGTAACCAATAATTTAAAAATCAATTTAATGAAAAGGGTATACCGTTTCAGTGCAATGACCGTCTAGTCATTATCCCATGCTTGTCAGTACCGCTTTGAATCAGAAGGGAATTTCTCCTTTCGTTCTTTCTTTTGGAAGCCAGTTTCCATTTACTTGATTGATAATTCTTTCTTTATGGACGAGGCCTGGCGGAATTTCTCAAGGAATCCACGCACGTCTCCTCCCTCCCCCTCTCGGGGTCATCACGGTGAGACGGCGAGCATATGTTATCTCAACGAGACACTCTCAAATTTTTTTCATTTTAAAAAACAAATCGTTTGTTTTATGAGTATGCAAATACTCTCAAATTGTTCTCTTTTCTCAAAAAGATTTCGTTTGTTTGATAAGTATGCAAAGTCTATAACATAAGGTTTGATATAATAAACAAAAGAATGTCTTTATCGTCGGCTAAATGTCTGAAGTCCTACGGCTAAGATGTCACTCTTATTCTTCAGGAGAAGAGATACCATTATGCCTTACAGCCAAGACGATAACTCTTTCACAATGTTAACAAATTCCTAAAGAAACCGGACATTTGGACATGTTGAAAGGGTTTTTGAATGGGTTTTTGAATGGGTTACTAGGAATGCTATGTGTCATTGAACAATGTGCTAATGGATTTTTCTCAGAAGGCATCTTAATTCATCTTGGGAGGAATCTTCGGTTGCTTTGTGAAATCGAGACCAAGACTTACAAGTCCCGTTTGGTTGAACACTGAACTAACAATTTCACTCCGGGCATTGATCTCTACCAGCTTCAATCCCAGCAAAATCTCGTTGGGCCCCCGCACCAAAGTGGTCGATTACACAAAGGGTTAAGACTAGTCCTTACTTAGCACTAGTCCTAGGAGATAATAAAAAAATGCATGGGTTGTCCTAAGTTAGGACGAGTAACTCGTAACAAGACTAGTCCTCACTCTTTGTGAAATCAACCCTGCAGGCCCCGTGCCCGCTATCAATGTTGGCTATCATTGCGCGGTCTGCGCTGCCATCCATGTTGGCTATCATTGCGCGGTCTGCGCTGCCATCCATGTTGGCTATCATTGGGCAGTCTGCGCTGCCATCAATGTTGGCTCTCATTGCGCGGTCTGCGCTGCATCAATGTTGGCTATCATTGCGCGGTCTGCGCTGCCATCAATGTTGGCTCTCATTGCGCGGTCTGCGCTGCATCAATGTTGGCTATCATTGCGCGGTCTGCGCTGCCATCAATGTTGGCTCTCATTGCGCGGTCTGCGCTGCATCAATGTTGGCTATGGCCGTGTCCGAAACGACGGCTTCGGCTACAGCTACGTCTAGATCAGCGCGTCTACCAGTGTTGAAGAATAGCAGACGCGCGCGATCTAGCCGTAGCTGTAGCCGAAGTCGCCGTTTTGGACACGGCCTATCATTGCGCGGTCTGCGCTGCATCAATGTTGGCTATCATTGCGCGGTCTGCGATGCCATCAATGTTGGCTATCATTGCGCGGTCTGCGCTGCATCAATGTTGGCTATCATTGCGCGGTCTGCGCTGCATCAATGTTGGCTATCATTGCGCGGTCTGCGATGCCATCAATGTTGGCTATCATTGCGCGGTCTGCGCTGCATCAATGTTGGCTATCATTGCGCAGTATGCGCTGCCATCAACATTGAGCCATGCGGGGAAAGAATGCTTATTGTCCTGAAGCGAAAGGGTGGCCCAAACATTTTGGCCGATATTGCAGTTAGATGGTGTTTTTATAAAGTGAGGGTCACACGAGGTCATTTCGGCACTCACACCAGAAGGAAAGGAAAATAAATAAATACACACCAAATTGAACGAAACAAATCGAAGAATGCAAAAACAAACAACCTTCTTTTTCCTGTAACAGTAGTGTTTTGGCAGCCTTAACGTAAAGCTATGTTGCTGTTTGTTTGTATCCACTTCGCTCACTCAGAGTCTATTTTGAGCCCCAAGGTCCCCGAGTTCTGACCAGAAACTGTCCTTGGTGTGTTTGTTCTTTCTGTATCACAGTGCATTCCAATGTATCACATTCCGGGCGGAGCGGAATGAAGTGATGTTCCAATACATCAAAACTAAAAGAAACATTCTTTTGAGACAGTAGCTAGGTTTAATTCGAGGTCTAAATTTATCGATGCAATTTGTAAACACAATTGTTACAGAGGTACTGCGCGTATATCGCTTTAGATCAATGGACTCAAGCCTGGGCGCCCCACACTGAAAACTTTCTCTTGTCAATTGACTAATAAAAATTAGTCATGCACCCTGTCTTATTTTACTAATCAAAAGATAGTCATGCATAGGTAGTTTTGACTAATTATAATTAGTCATGAAAAAGTGTCTTATTTGACTACACTGCAAAAACGTTGGTCAAATCATTTGTTGGGCAAAGTAACTTCAACAATTATTGGTCGATAGTTGCCCAACAAAACAAATAATTGGTCTTGTTGGGCAAACATTTTGTTTGCCCATTCTTTGTTTAAAAAGCGGAACAAAAGTTGAGCAAGTGTTGGGAAAATATTTCGTAATCTGAATTCATCATAACTTTTGGTTACACTTTTGCTTATTTATTGGGCAACTTTTTGGTAATTTTAATTAATCTCGATTGTTGGTTAAAATTATGCACATTAGTTGGTCAAAATCGTCCGATCATGCGCACTACGATTAAAGAGTTGCCAAAAAGTTGGGCATTAAACAGTAGAACAAAGATATTTTCCAACATGGCGAGTGGAGGAGTGGCTGTGACGAGCGGGGTTGTCCAGTGGATATAGATCCAATTTGAAGGTGAGTTTTTAACTAAATATGAAGTTGTGTTTTCTATTCAGTCGTACATATAGTCGTGACAATTGCAGAGCGAGCAACACATTGACACTACTGTGATAGTTTCAGTTTTATCATGCCATTATGTGCAACGCAGGTTGTGGCATGTATGCGTGGTTGTTGTGTTGCTTTGTGTATGAAATACATGCATGGAACTATCACTGCATTGCTTGCGCTGCAACTGTCACGACCGTGTACAACAACTGAACAGGAAACACACTTTATTTAGTTAAAAACTAACCTTTCAAAGCATCTACAAACCACTGAGCACCCTCACGATTTTGAGAGAGATGCCAAGGTCACAACTCACCACCGTTTGCCATCGTGGAAAATATATTTTATATGCCTGGTTGTATGACGTATCACAGGAGAAACTGTAAATCAAAGGGTTAAACACATTCACCATTTGTTGGATAACACCGAAAATGGTTAAACATTTTAACTAGATCTTGAATAAAATCATCGCCCAATAAGTGGGTAATTGAGAATTATTAAATACCCAGAAAATGGGTAAACAAAAAATTACCCAACTATTGGTTACGAAAATATACCCAACTATTGATGATGAAATATTACCCAATTATTTGGCAATCAGAGCGCCCAACTTTGATGGGTAATACTTTGCCCAAAAGATGGAGGAGTTCACTATTCGCCCTTAAATGGGTAAAAAGTTTGGCATTTTTTTACCCAATTTTTTTACAGTGTAATTATTAAATTAATTAGTAACGCACGAAATTAATTGGTAATGCAAGAAAATTAATAAGTATTGCACGAATATTAATCAGTCACGCGACTGTTAAAGTTAGTCAGGATTACAAACTAATTCCCCTCACATAAGTCAAAACTACCTAGGCATGACTCTTTTAACAAGTAAAATAAGAGTGTGCATGACTAATTGTTAGTCGTTTGACTAGATACAGTTTGGACATTAACACATTATGTGTGCACTGCACACAAACGAAAGGCCTTTCGTACTAACATCATGCAGCTATAATGCCTATTGTTTTTGTGATTGCGTCCGTACACGTACATTGTATACACGCAGCTAAACTAGCTCAACAAGCTTTTGTTACTCTTTCTTTTGCTGTCGTTTTATCTTTAAAATATTCAAACTATACACCACAATATTCTACATTAAATTCTTATTCTACTAGTATAAATTACAGGTTGAAATTCGGAGAAGTTTAAATTTATTTTACTTGATAAACGTCGCCAGTATGCTGCAATTGAAGACATTAAACGTAATACCCAACACTAACGTTTTGTCAAACAACACAAACTTTTCCACGGTGCAATGTTTACCGTTACACATCATTGTTTATTATAATGGAATTGCTATGATCGCAGGCTACAGACTCTATTCTTTTCTGGCAAGTATCATATAATTATTCCAATGATTAATGCCCACCTTCACCAGTCAACTTGAGCTGTCATGCCCCATCTCAAAACAACAACGCGATATGACAATCATCCGATTCTGTGCCACGCCCCCAAGAGGGCTTTTGGGAAACCCGGCACAATCAAAAGTCATCAAAAAATAAGTCAAATGTCATATTGCCACCCAAACAAAATTGGCGGGATCACGCGCTTAATTAGTCTTAACGCAAAAAGTTAGTCAGTTGGATTGTCATGAAAAATTATACTTCGTCGTCTCTTGTTTCGTGACGATACTTATTTGTCAATTGACAAATTAGCCCACCCTTCAAATTAGTCCATTATTCAAAGTAGTCTTTAACTTATATTAATTAGTCAAACACTTTAAACGATTCGTAGTGCACTAATTGTAATTTGTCATTCCCTCAAAGAAATAGTCAACTTACTAATAACTCGCATTACTAATCATTTTCGCCCAGTTTGACGAACTTATCACTATGTTTGACTAAATAAAACTGTGGGTGCAGTGCTGACACTTAAGCAAGACACTTAACCATTATTGCTGCGTCCTTCGGGATGGGACGCGAAGCCGTTGGTTCCGTGTGTTGTGTAATGCGCGTGAAATACCCAAGTGCAATTGTCGATGGGGTTCGACCCGGTGGCGATTTTTTTTTCCCCAAACGACATTGCAATATTTGTTTTCCCTTTCCGTCAAAATTGGCTCTTTCCGTCAAAATTACGCACTCATAATGAAATTGGCCTGCTCTTTTACCAAATCATTGCAATGTTGTTTGAGGAAAAAAATTAGCGACCCGGTGTTCCTGATTTGATTGGCTGCATATTGCACCATAGCACCTTGCAAACCAATCCATTGTGCTATTTCAAGGATTTTGTATCATACTTCAAAACGTAGCTCCACAATGCCTCGCAGAAAGAAACTGAATGTTGAAGCGGCTTGTGCGTCACTGAGTGACGGATATCAGCGCAATATAAGAAGCAACTTTATCTTATTTATAAGCAGACGTAAAGGAAAGTAGAAGTAAAAGTTAAAAGTAGAAGGGTTGATTGGAAGTAAAAGTTATACAACGACATCAGCTGTCTGAGCTGATTGAAGGTTGTTTGTAGATGTCTTTAACAAAGTTAAAGTTCGTTACGCACTGACGACAATAAACAAACTGCCTAAAATGCCACGTATAGCGGGGTAAAGGAAACAAGTTCGGCAAGGCCAGATAGAGGTGTTACAAAACAGTGATGTTGTGTCACGTAAAGAATGTGAAGATCACCCTCAGGCCATTTTAAACCGTTTCTGACAAGTTGTGTATTATGTATCTTATATATATATATATCTATTCTTTTAAGAATAATAATTAAAGACAAATAAATGGTTTGCTGCAACCCAAGTGGCTGATACAACATTGTTTACAAAAAGAAATTTATGTTTTTAGTATACAAGGTAGAATAGGATGAGTAAAAGGGTCCAAACAACAACGCCGTGAAGAGTCGAGATAAATTTATTAAAAAATCACCAAATTTAGTCTGTACTTCAGAGGATGAATTTGACAACTACGATTGGAGAATTGACGATTCTTGGAATCAACTTTACAGGCGGCGCCGATGCGGATGGGTGATAATCAAGTTACCGGCATTGTTTGGGTCTGGATATTCAATAAAAGGATTTTTATATAAATCTGTCTGCAAACGCGTGAGGATCATGTAAAGGAGGTTGGTTACTTAGACTTTAAGACGACAATAGACAACGCAACATTCACTCCGACAAAGTGAATTAGAGAAATCGGAAGACATTGATAGAAATTGGAGCACTAAAGTTGGGAAGAATTTCAGTGTATGAGAGAGGAATCCTGGCCTATGTTGAACCCTCCCCTCCAACGCAGTTCAGACTTAACAACAAATTACAAGGAGAATGCCACCGTTGACAGTCACCGCGCTAAAAGTGCTAAAAGTCATTTTTACTTTGCGATCGGGCCACAACCAAATGATTGATTTATCTTAGACCAACAGGTCGCTCTTCGGATGGTGAATAATTTTGCTTTTTGTTTGGAAGATTCTCCGAAGGATGTGCTAATCCCGGTGTTGGTGGAAACTTGAATTAAACACACACACTATTTTGCTGAGCAGAATCACCATCAAAGACCACCGTTTATTTTATCGAGCCGTCAAAGAATGTATTACTCAGTGAATGTATTCGATCAAAGCAAATAAAAAGCTTGGCACCAGTCGCAACAAGCGTTGTGTTTCGTCTGGTAACCTGCTTCTGGGTGCGAGTCACGGTCATTGTGACTACACGCTCAAGTTCATAGCGGCTTTTACCCTTTGCTAAACATTGTTTTCTGCCAACAAGAAGTTTTATGAAGTAACACTTGAATTATTGTTGTTATTCTTTTGTTAAAATTTAGCGGCATTGTGTTTCCACGTTCCCAGAGTTTCGCCATGTGAAATCGTGCGCGTCTTGTTAAAAAAAAAAAAAGCTTTAGCTGTTACGTCGTATGAAATTTAAATATCGACACCGCGGGTACGTGACTGGTCTGACGCATTGACCTTAAAGCAATAGTGGTGTAAATTGGATGGTCTCTTTAAATCATTGATTCACTTTGCCCTTGTTGATCATTGCGTCACCAATAGTCATTTAAGTCTCTGTGGAAAACACCTTAATTGCATATCAGTCCCCTTCCAGATGCGACCATTGGAGGCAAAACGCCTAATTTACCTAGATCAAATATTCAGTATAGGCTTACAATTGCGTCCTCAAATCAGCTAATGGTCACGTTCCACGATAGAAGGTAACTTTCTGTAACCGTGAGGGGCCACAAGGTTCCCTGTTGGGTCTTCAAGATCGAAACTTAAATACCTGATTTTCACTCTAAATCCAGTTCCGGTTCAAGGCCCCGTTGGGCACTTTAAAGTCGCAAGACGACAAAATTACCAAGTCAAAACAAAAACTGAGGATCGGTAGAGGAAACCGATGATTTTTGCAGATCTGGAATTAGATGAAGGTTCTTCGAGTTTTATAACATCCAGATGATGAAGCTGTAAATTTCTTTTAAAATGTTGTAAAACATTACATAGAGCAGAGGTATTTATGTAACAATAGATGTATTAAAATTGAGGACAAGTCGGTTCAAAAGTCAACACGAGATCAACATTAGATCAACATTGTAATAAATGAAAGTAACACCACTTTGAAGAGACTGTACAAACATCGCGCGTTTTGAAACATTCGTACCCGTTATTGTGCGCAAAGTGGTCGCAAAATTCAGACATAACATTATTTCAAAATCGGAACTCTTAAGTTTAATATGAATGACAAACGGTTGGTATTAAGGCGAAAAGATGTTCAAATTAGCATCAGGGACGCAAGAAAATTAGTTTCATTGAAAACAAAAACAACAAATCCACGATACTTTTATTTTTAAGGGGAACAATATGGTCAAGTATACCTTATGTTACACGATGAGAGCCCTTAACAAATCATCAACAGCAAATTCCAAATTCAACAATTTCAATATTCACCCGGCTGTACTTCAAGGCGTGGACACTGATTGTTACTGCACAGGCGCCCTTCAAATGAGTGCATTCACATCACGTACTTATTTTCTAATAGACACAGTCCTCCAGAAATTGGAAACAATTATAAATCTCCAAACCTCACGGTGAAACTGTGTCATAAATGCTAATTGTGTTTGATACCTAACCAGTTCGAAACATCCACTGGCGCCACATTTCAAATATTTTGAGTTGTGCATTTGAGGGGGGGGGGGGGGGGGATTTTAAGTTCATTCCTTAGTTTCCACGGTATTATATCAGAACGGTATTGATTTTGTCATATTTTTGACAAATGAAAAGTTACTGCGTGGAATGATAATTTTCATCGATTTTTGATTTTGACATACAATGACGTCATGTTTCAAATGTCACTCTGAAAGGTATCACATACTAATTGTAATTCACAATGTTACAATAGAGACTTTCACAAGGACTCTATCACAATTTGACAATAAGTGCGTCACAAACCTTTACCTTTTTTCCAATGTGGATTTAATATTTGAAGTTAACGACAATTGCATTATAAGAAGGGGCCTCAGACACGAAACATGTTTTTTAAGGCCACAGTTTTCCGCCAGATTAAACGTTGACGAAAGTTCAAACTTCGCAATTTAGACTTTGGGCAAATTGAGCGTTATGCACACGGCATGAAAGGTTATACAACGCAAAATTTTTATTCCTGAAAATATCACCGTTAGCCTAGAGTGACGTCTTGTAAGATTAGTATGACCTATAATAAGTTTGCGTTTTGTTTTTCTTATTCCAATTATATTGATCCTTTGCATTTTGTGCCGGCTTTAAATTCCCTCACCTTTTAGAAAGCAGACCTCGGCAACTTGCATAGTTCCGTCAGTTTGAATCGTTACCCTTAGGGGTCACAAAGGTTTGTCGAGGGAGAAGAAAAAATCATATTAGTATTAAGGTATCTCGTATAATGATACTGGCTTTTCAAATCTGGTTGGGTTTATGTCCTACAGGCCTAGAAGAGCAGGTCCAAGCACCTGCAACGCGGAGCACAACATCTTCAAATTAGTGCTGTATTGCGGTCGGGCACATTTAGTTTCCCCCGTTGCTTGGCGCAGATATACGGTAGTGCCATCACTACCCTTTGGTGGTTATTGGCAATAATGTAGATTTGTTGACATATAGACCTATATAATGTATAAATAACAAGTAATAAACTGTGCGAGGATGGTGGGAATTAGAACGAGGAATCAACGCGATGGCAGACGGCGAATACCGTGTTGGTCTGCCAATGACCCCGTTTACCATTGACCAACGATGAACTTTGGAGGATGGGGAACTTTTATTACGTAGCTAGGACGTCCCATTGTTGCAGACATGTAGACTCTTTAGTAATCAACTCGCAGCTCGCTGACTTGGATTGGGCGTACGTCTCAACGGGTGCCCATCGCTACTGCGAACCCAAACTCAAACCAATGGTATCAGTTTCAGAGCCCTAGCAGTGATTGGTATGCTACGCACGCTAACGCTTCTTCATGGCCGTTGTAACACTCACAACGGCATTCCCTCACCAGCTTGTGGTGAATTTCACAGTATATCAGTCACAGATTGAAATATTCAACACTCACTAATTTCAAAATGCTTTATTTTGAGTTGTGTATATTTAGAAACACTTTCCGATTGGTTTCTTTTTTCTTCTTTTTCTTTTTAATCACAGGGCTACGGGTTGCCGCATTGAGTGTGGACTACACCATTCAGAGTAATACTACACCATTAAGAGTAATGCGTCAGTTTGGATAACTCTGTGTAAGTGACTTCAGTGGTCAGCGGTGATGCGGGGATTCTAAGTGGATGACGGTGTAGTGAGATGCACAGAGAGACAACGCACACACTCGCTGATTGTCTGTACGCTGAACATCACCCATGAGTGTAGTCACGTTGGTATGCCACGATATAAGGTGACGGACTGTAAAATGGACTGCTCATTTCGCCCGGATGCAGACACTGTGAACTAACCAAGGTCTTAAGGTCTACACGTGTGCTGATTGCAAATCACTTACACTAGAAAGCAAAATCATTTTCTTTATTATTCGTGCGGTGTGGTGAAAGTGTTGTGCTAATGGATTGCTCTAAATCAATCTGTCTATGTCCATTGATGTAGGCAGGGTGGACTTCTACATCTTCCTGTTCCGACACCAATGTGTATTGTGCTTAGACAATAATATTCAGAAGTCAGTCTACCGAGTTAACCATTTTAAGCTGATGATGAATATTCGTCTCCAACGCAGTGTGTGTTACATTGGAGAGAAGTCGGCAAATACATTGCTACTCGTTGCGGACTTCTGCTAAGTTGCTTCAATACTTCTTGCTTGAATGTAAGGCCGGTAGACGCAACGTCTCTTCCACAGCATGGCAAAATATAAGGAAGAATCGACATTGGACCCATCTTCTGTATTCAACTTTACCTGGCCCGCATCTGAAGAGCCAACCGAACCTGGCCTATTCAACAACCGCTCATTGCCTGTGCTAATATTTATAGGCGTCATTCTGTTCATTATCATTCTAATGACAATTATTGGGAATATCTTTGTCATTTTGGCGCCTTCCGTGAATCGACGTCTTCGGAATGTAACTGGGCTCTTCATCGTATCTCTAGCCGTGGCGGATTTGCTGCTTGGTATAATCGTCTTACCGTTCAGCGCGTTCCTTGAGATCTGGCGGTACTGGCCGTTTGGACCTATCCTATGCAATCTGTACGTATCGTGTGACGTCATGTTTTGCACAGCGTCCATTTTGAATTTGTTTGCGATCAGTATAGATAGGTACGTGGCTATAACGGATCCCATGGCGTACCACCAGAGACTAACACGGGGTAAGGCACTGCTTATTATCAACCTGATGTGGGTTGTGTCTGTTTTTATCTCGTTCCTTCCCCTGCACCTCGGCTGGAATACCGGAGACGGCTCGGTGCAGAACTACAACACCACCCAGTGCTCCCTCGAGTCCAATAAGTGGTACAGTCTCATAGATGGGGTAACACTCTTCTTCCTTCCACTTGGGATTATGACCGGTTTGTATCTTAGAATCCTGACGATAGCCAGGCGGCAAGCTAGAATAATAAATGCCCAGACATCTTCATTCCATCCATCCCGAAGAAAAGAGAACGGACTCGGGTCACGCGGGGAGTGTTCCTCACGCGGCCATTCCTCACGAGCCGGTGATATATCCTCACGGAATCGAGCCGTCGTCGATGAGCATAAAGCAACCAAGATGCTTGCCTCTATAATGGGGTGCTTCATTATCTGCTGGGTGCCATACTTCACCATTTTCACTTTCATTAAGCTGTTTGACGACACGCAAAACCTGGTGCCAGAACAGCTTCAAATGGTAGTGTTGTGGCTAGGCTATGTTAACAGCATGCTAAACCCGGTGCTATATGCGGCACTCAATAGTGAATTCAAGAAAGCGTTCCGTAAACTACTACGGATGACGAAGATACCCGCGTTCAGAGTGGAAAGTAATATGAACCAGTTGGAACTATCGACAACAGCCACACCTAGGCAAGGTACGACAGACACAGCGAAGAATGGTTCTGTCCCGTCCATGTTTGTCGAGGTGCATGCTCCGGATATCATCGAACAGGGATCCGAAGTTGAAAGGGACTACTAAATTGTTAAGTAGGTTGAAAGTTGATTAGTAATAAACTAAATGTTGCAATGTTCTGGATGCCCATTGACATTAAAGCGGGAAACTACCTAATGTAAAACTGTACTATACATCTAGTATAATATATAACTTATTAAGATGAGATGTGACAGAAGCGCTATAATAAGTACTTTGCATAAATTTTTAGTAAAATAGGGCTAGATACTATAGCTCAGTTGGTAGAGCGCGGCACGTCAATCCAGAGGTCGTTGTTTCGAATCCCAGTCCACCAGTCAATTCTTTGTTAACCCCCCCCCAAAAAAAAAAAAAAGTGAACCCAGTTATATCCTTGTGGTTTATATTGATAAGTTTAGTACCAGTTTAAGACTATGGAGTTAAGAAGCCTATTGTTCTGTTGATTACGAAAGTATACTGTGCCCTTCCATCCACTTAATTGTATTCTATGTTAAAAGCTCCACACAAACTAGCTGTATCCAGGGGCCTTGTAAACTACCCGACTGAACACCACATGAACAAAATTGTAGTTCGCCTGCATGCTCAGAACTATGAGGTCATTAATGACAATTTCGTATACGTAATGATCAAAAGGTCATCAAGTAAAATATGCGTATACATTTGAACAAAATAAATCCAAATAAAAAATGAATGTTCTACTTAGAAATCGAATGTTACTTTTTGCCAAACAAATACTTTGAAGACGACTCTTGATCAATACACCCTATTCACCAGGAGCTCCAAAATATGCAAGCGCAATAATTTTATAAAATCTATACAATATGCACTAAGGACCTTAAAGTTCTGAGCAAACGAGTTGCAACACCAATTCGTATTTTCCCAAAAACAACACATTCACACACAAATTATTTCGTAGTATATAACTTCAGAATGTTGACATATTTCGTACGTGATTGTTATCATCAGAGTTAAGATTTATCATGCAGACGATTCAGAACCACCATAGCACTGTTTAGTTATTTCACAGAATGCAAACTAGATGGAACAAATAGTTAAAGACACTGGACACTTTTGGTAATTGTCTCAAAGACTTGCCTTCACAGTTGGTGTATCTCAACATATGCATAACGTGTAACAAACCTGTGAAAATTTGAGTTTATATTGTCGACGAAGTTGTAAGATAATAATGAGAAAGAAAAAACACCGTGTCACACGAAGTTGTGTGCTTTCAGATGCTTGGTTTCGAGACTTCAAAACCTGAATCTGAAAATTACTTCTTTCTCGAAAACTACGTCACTTCAGAGGGAGCCGCTTCGCACAATGTTTATTTACTATCAACCTCTCCCCATTACTCGCTACCAAGTAAGGTTTTGTGCTACTATCTATTTTTTACCAAAAGTGTCCACTGCCTTTAAGCTAAGCACAAATGTTGCATTTTCTTAATTGTTTTCCTATCACCTATGTTGTCTACTTAACTAACCGGTGTCCAGCTGATTTCTACCTTGAAAATGAATAAACATGTCATTTTACTTTTAAGAAAATAAGAGCGACCTTTTTATGACTTTGCGTCATGACCCATCTTTCTTAAATATTGACCGTGGAATGCTTACGTGTAGTTGGACTTTGGGTTTCGATAAAATCCGTATGTTGTTACCTTCACAAAGTTAAAACCAAATTTGTTCTCCAATTAGTACACAAGAGCCTTGCAAGGTCCATCTATTGACTGTAAATGCTTTAAAAAAACTACTTACTCTGTCAACAATAATAATAAAATGTGTGTTCCAGACCTGATGGTAAATCACTTAATGTATACACTGAATTATTGGGTTCCTTTTTGATGTGTTGTAGCCAACGCAATAAGTCTTAGTTGCTAATAAAAAACAAGAAGAAAATGTGATAGCTTTCCACAGATCTTTCCCTCGAACTCGCATCAATGTAAGATGAAACCCAGGGCGCCGTGAAATCAGGATCCTGCGCCAATAAAATGAAAGCAATGACCAAAAAGGATTTGCTCAGCAAATGGCCTTGCATATCTAAGAATTTATCCAACTCTAATATTTCAATGAGGTACCTAAAATATGATTTATTCATAGATCTAGACTCTAATAGTTTGGTATATTCTCATTGCACTGTTAAATCTGTTGCTCTTAAATTGTATGAAGCAGATAGCAATCATGTCACAATGAGGAAGTACGAACATTCGCAAAGAATAGTCAGTTCAGAATAAAGACAATATGAATTGTATATGTATTTATTGTACATAGTTACAGTAATGATTACAATGTACTATACTGCATTATTGTTATACTATCTGGAAACCTATGGTGAATCATTGACACTTTATTTCATATCACAGTTATAGCTATCAAAAGGTTAAATCTAGATCCACTTTACTATATTTATTTATAGACCTATCATCAAAGTATGGAAGAGAAAAGGTTGCAACTGGTTTCAAATTATGAGTGAAAACCATGTGTAAGTGAAACTGATAGTTCGCGTAAAGCCCATAGGTCAATTGCCTATTTAGTTACAGTACTACGAGTAAGTTCAATATGTAACATAGGGCCTAATTACAAGATGTTGTATTTTACCAATGCTATTTGTTTAAAAGCACTGGACACTATTGGTGTTTACTCGCGAGCAATGGAGAGCTGTTGATAGGTATAACAAACTGCTCCCTCTGTAACGTAGCTTTTGAGAAAGAGGTATCTTCTAACTCAAATTCAAATGGCCTTGATAGGCCTAAGGCCCTTTTAAAGCATTCGAAAGCACACACATTTGTGCACCAAGGGTGTTTTCTTTCATTATTCTCTGCATCTTCGATGACCAATTGAGTCCAAACTTTCACAGATCAGACAGAATACTGGTCGTTGAAAATTATCAAAGGTTTCCAGTGCCTTTAACCATTTAGCCACTGGATCGCCCAGCCGCCTATCGATATACTGTATGTGGTAGGAGGAAACCTTGCTAGCTTGTGTTTGTAGAAAAAAAGGAACGTCAAAAAATCCTCGATAGTCATTATTAAGCTAATGAAGCTAATGATGATGAAATAATTTAACTCTTACCCCAACAAAACGCCCATTAGTAAACACAAAGGAAACTGTATGCCTTCGCATTTAATCAGTATAATAATTGAGTCAGATAAAAGCCTTGAAAAGCTATTGTGTTCATTTATCCTTACAAACAAATATTTGCCATAAAAATTACCGTAGCCGTTACTTGTACTTTTATACAAATATCAAGGTTCAAATTGTGCATAAAAGTCAAGCTGTGGCTATCTTTTAAAAATTGAGCTACGATTCCAGTAATTACTGCAAGAATCTTGATATATTAGTTTTCAGTAAACTCGGGCGGTGCAGGGACTACAGGGTTAAAAACACTGGACACTATTGGCAATTGTCAAAGACCAGTCTTTTCACTTGGTGTATCTCAACATATGCATAAAATAAAAAAACCTGTGAAAATTTGACCTCGATTGGTCGTCGGAGTTGCGAGATAACTATGAAAGAAAAAACACATCCTTGTCACACAAAGTTTTGTGCTTTCAGACGCTTGATTTCGAGACCTAAAATTCTAAACTTGAAGTCTCGAAACCAAATTCGTGGAAAATTACTTCTTTCTCGAAAACTAGGCCACTTCAGAGGGAGCCGTTTCTCACAATGTTTTATACTATCAACCTCTCTCCATTACTCTTTACCAAGTGAGGTTTTATGCTGATAATTATTTTGAGTAATCATCAATAGTGTCCACTGCCTTTAAGGTGACGACCGCATAGAACAGTCCACACTCGGCGTTTTAATGCAGAAATTTGAAGGATTTTCTATGACCCCTCTTTAAAGCTTCGTGTATTCAAGAAACATTACAATCTGTGCAATCACTTTATGCTAATCAAAGAGTCTCGGTCGGCTGGTTTTGTTTTTCTAATTTACTTTTTAATTAGTTCTATAGTTAATTATAATTGAACGTACATGCACCGTATTCAGCGTTTCCCAAAATAATCGTTTTCTGTCTGTGTGTGTAATTATTAACGTTCGTTGACAATAATCTATTAAATAACCAACAACTTCCATATAGTTTTGTTTTGTTTTGCCGAGTGGCAAATAAGCTAGGGGATATTTTTGATTAACATAATAAAAAGCAAAGGCAACTGGGCCTTTTATTGGGTTTTGTTTGTATTTATTTATTTATTTGTTTATTTATGAGCCCATATTATTAATATGGTGCTCTCTCTTTCTTTATCGCGTTATTCATGTATTTATCTATTTATGAACTATGTATTTATGAATTTATAATTTCTTTACTCAGGTTTAACCCAGACAGCAGAAACAGATTTCCATTGGACCTCTGCATACATTACTACATATCATTTTTACTTCATTCACATTTTCTGTTTGGCCAAAGAGGGGAATTTCTCCTGTTAAAATACAAACTTGAGCCAATTAACGTAGGCGACATAGCACACCGCCTCATGCTATTATAAGCTGGACTGATAAACACATTTTGACAGTGAAAGCACAAGGTATGCGGTCGTTGCGTTCCATTGTCACAATGTTTCCAGATTTATGGCTTCGGGTGTTTACTTAGATATTATTTTCATTTGTAAAAAAATGGAAGTGGCAGTCCTACCCAACCTCAAGTGGGCAATGCTGAAAGTCTTAAAGGGAAGGTTGCCTTTAGTAATTACGTAAAAACTAATGACAATATAAACTAACCGTCGTAGAAACACTGCAGCTGTTGATAATGTATATCTTTTCGAGGAAAAAATTCCCTCCAGTAAATAATGTGGTTTAAGAGAAAGATATTAAAAAGATTGTCAATCTAAGAAACGTTTCTACATAAAACATTTCACAGATTGTTTATTCCATTAACGGACTATTCTTCCTGCGTGCACCGCTCCAGATTTCCACAGGTTAGTTGTAATGTATTTATAACAATTGAACGGTTCCAGAAATTACAGATATTCTTTGCCTTTAACCATGTTTCCGTTTTAATTAATGCTTTCTGTAAAATAAGATTATGCAACCGCTTGCTTCCGTGAAGCTTCCCAACTTTAGTTTGAATAAACTCTAAAAGTCAAAGAAATCAAACATGGTCTCTTGTCTTGCTCTTTTTTAAGGGTTACGTTTCAATGTCAAATCTTTCAGAGAGAAAACATCACTTGTGAAAGCTTTCATGTAAAAGGTTGTGAAAGGTTGTACAAGTTTTCATGTGAAAGGTTGTAAAAGCTTTCATGTTAAAGGTTGTGTTCGAAGCTTTTATGTGAACGGTCATGAAAGCTTTCATGTGAACGGTTGTGAAAGCTTTCATGTAGAAGGTTGTGAAACCTATAATAAGAAAGGTTGATGAATATTTCATGAGGAAAGTTGTGAAATATTTCATGTGAAAGGTTTAGAAAGCTTCCATGTGAATGGTTGTGAACTTTTATGTGAAAGGCTGTGAAAGTTTTCATGTTTAATTTTGTGACAAAGCTTTCATGTGAACGGTTGTGAAAGCTTTCATGTGAACGGTTGTGAAAGCTTTCATGTAAAAGGGGTTCTTTTTAGAGTATACGGATGCGACAGCTTCCGTGGTTGAAAACAAGAAGTTCCAATAACCGTGTTAAAATATCTCTCCCTTAGCAGCTCTGAACAAGTTTAAATCTAATGTTAAGGTCTGAATGTTTTTTGCAGAATATAAAGCGCACAAAACCGACATACATCAGCTACAGTTGCCATGGCTTCAGTAGAGATTGCAATACATAATGGATGCTTTGAAAACTATTTCATTAGTTCTGTATTGACATTTGGGAGTTTAGATGTTCCCCATGGAATTGAGTTATTTGAACAGATCTATTGCTCGTCTTTTGATTAAAACTATCGCTGTTTTCTACACAAAAAAAGTGAATAACGAAAATAAAAAACATACCGAAAATGAAGAAACTTTCCTCTCACAACAAGCGTCTTCTTTTTACGGACATTGTCTCAAATATTATGTATTCTACGTGTCAGTATTATTACCATATTTTTAGCATACAGCGCTAGAGGGTATTGTTTTTCAGTACAGTCATCTACCAGGTTCAAGTAAGACCGCGTCTGATTTGTTGGCTTTGGAGGCGGCTACGGCAAGGGACCAATCACAGCGTTGCTTATAGAACGGAATTATGCCCATCAAATCGCATGCCTTATAGGGCACCGCAAAGCAAATGCTGTCCCTAATAAAGCGTTGCATACGAAGTAGCCACTGGCCGTAGCTGTAATAACCTTGCATTTTTATCAATTCGAGGAAACCACAACCGTTCGATTTTATGCTCTAAAAACGATGCAGGTGTCACCATATGCTATTTTTTCTTCTTCTTTTTTACTTTGCTTGACTTTGGATGTTAGCTATACATTTTAGGGAATGTTCTATTTCCATTAAGTACGTCGTTTGCTGAAACAATGATTATATTCAAAGTTGCTTCAACCGGCAGACGGAATGCAAAACAGCCTGCTGTATCTCGCCACCCTGAATAACATTCAGTATCATCGGCATATAATAAACTGCTTCGATGAAAACAACCATTAAAGGCAGTGGACACTATTGGTAATTACTCAAAATAATTATGAGCATAAAACCTTTCTTGGTGACGAGTAATGGAGAGGTGTTGATGGTTTAAAACATTGTGAGAAACGGCTCCCTCTGAAGTGACATAGTTTTCGAGAAAGAAGTTATTTTTAACGAATTTGATTTCACGACCTAAGATTTAGAATTTGAAAATAACCATCTAAACGCACAATACTTCGTGAGACAAGTTTTTTTTTCTTTTATTATTATATCGCAGCTTTGACGCTCAAATTTCCACAGGTTTGTTATTTTATACATATGTTGAGATACACCAAGTGTGAAGACTGGTCTTTGACAATTACCAAAAGTGTCCAGTGTCTTAAACGTTCCAACAGAATGATTGCTACAAACAAACAAATAATGTTTGCAATGAACTATTCCTACGAAACACAAAAGATGGTTCTATGTTTCTATGTGTGATTAAACCAGAGCACGGCTATTGTATCGCAACCTATCTTGCAACTAACGCCCACTTCTTTAGGGTGGAATATTATGATTAGCTATGTTGCAAGGCGCATTTACTTTCATTCCTGTTTTTACAATTACTGTTGGTGAAAACAGTATAATTTGATAAGCAGAAGAGTCTAATTTGCCTGTTAGGTGAGGTTTCCAGTTTCTCTCAAAGCAAAGTCTTTACGAATGCATTTTTTGTATTCATTGATATTTTGGATTTAATTTGCTAACTTTGAGCACTACAGTGGAGTCTACGATGTGAGAGATATTTGAGCAAGCTGTTAGTGCCATTGATTACGTCTAGCTTTTAAATCAATGTTAATCACGTCGGATGCTTATTAGAAACGCAGTCTGGTGTTCGTTTAAATATAAAACCGTGCATAAAATATTTGCTTATAAACTGCAAAAACTTGGGTGTTAAATTTATTCTCTTGGTATATAATGTGACAACACCGACACGTTGTTAATTTCACCAACGATACAGTATGGGGATAAATAACACCATGTTGGTGTTGTCACATACAGATACCAGGAAGAAGCAATTTAACACCCCAGATGTTTGCAGTGTATGAAACAAATATAACATCAAAAGTTCGATATAAACAGTTTCAGCTTTATAAGTCGTCAACTTTTTTATGTACAAAGTGAAAATCACCAATCACTGAGCGATGTTTTCAGGAGAGGCGCGTAAATACCAGAACTGGTAAATACGTTATACATGATAAAACAACTGTCGTCTATATTACTGAGGCAATTTTTTTCCCGTGACATTGTTTTACTCATTTCTCCAAAACTACAGCACCTCAGAAAGTATTTCTTTGGAGGGAAGGTTTCTACCATCATTATCTTCAAACCGTGTCTTTATCGACCATAACGACAGGTTTTGTCATCCTTTCTCTATAAATAATGCCCAGATGTAAGTTCAATCTATTTTAAGTAAATGTATTTACTGTATGACTAAAGATAACGCGTATACATTTACAGAAACTATTTCTTGCAATGTTTTTCAGGCCATTTACAAATATTACGTTTTTGATAATGATTATTTCTGGCATGAAGGAGCTAAATATAGTATGATTTACATACATTCAGTACCAAGGTCTGTATTGAGATTCAATTGAACCTATTTTATACAAATATATTGTCTTTGAGATAGTGGTAAACAATCATATTTTGTTTACATTACGATTTCACTCACTACTCCAACGAGTACAGCTGATGTTTCATGGCTATGTCTGGCTGGAGCATACGCCAAATTGAGAATGGGGGACTCACAGTCTCAACAGCCTATCATGGGATATGGAACAGTTCCCCCAAAGAAAGTCACTAATAGAGGGACCATTTGTGTCGTTTAAACCAATTGACACTATTGGTTATTACTCAAAATAGTTGTTAGCATAAAAACTTACTTGGTAACAAGCAACGGAGAGCTGTTGATATAAAACACGGTAAGCGGCTCCCTATAAGTATCGTAGTTTTTGAGAAAGAGGTAATTTCTCACTCAAAGACTCCAGACTGAAGTCTTTTTAAGGCATCTAAAAGCGCACACCAATTCGTCCAACAAAGTGTTTTTTCTGTTGCAATTCTTTTGCAACTTCAATGACTTCAATGAGTCAATATTATCACAGATTTTTGTATGCAAATGTTGGGATACACTAATTGAGAATATTTGTCTTTGACAATTACCAAAGGTGTCAATACAGTGTCTTCAATAGTAGGCTGTAATAACAATGAATGTTTATGTGTGTAAAGTACAAGTTCAAGAGTGATGGAAGTTCCATTCAACGAGGCGAAGCCGTGTAAAATTGGAACATTCACAATGAATGAAAATCTCTGCTGACAAATGCGAAGCATTCATTATTGTTTTCAATTAACATCCACCTCTGTGTCGTTTGGAGTGGAGGGAAGCACGCCATCAACAATGTGTACCAGGTTGAGTTCTGGCATCTACGACGAGTCGTGAAAATGCACGCCTAAAAGTATTAAAATGCACGTTTAAAGGTATCAAAAAGCACGCTAAAGGATCAAAATGCATGGTATAAACGTAGGTCACATTTTGGTTTGAGTTATTAATTCCACGTGACCAATAATCATCCAATCAAATAACAAGGATTTACTTTGGGTGTTGCATGCTGATTTGAATACGTAGGCTCTAAAACATATGGGATCACGGGAATTCTAGGAAATAATCCGGGATCATTCATAATCGGGACCTTGCAACCTCTTGGGCGATACTGCATCGGTATGCCGGTTCGAGAACAAGCATTCCAACGACTTAATCCCCACGAAGGACACAATGACATACCGTATGGATCCCACTAGTCCCAATTAAGTCAGAGTCCCATGTCGATATGCTTAAGCCCAATTAATTATAAAACACCATTAAGAGCAGACACGCATCATCGCAAACAGTGAACACGATCACCAATATTGGTACGTCCTCCCTAGCGCAGATAACCATTAGCAATACACACAAGCTCTTAGAAAAGTGGGCGTTTATCAAGGCTCTCGCCTTATACAATTTAGAAATATCCTGTTTTGACAATAACGTATGCTCACTTTTCATAATTTTGATTTTGCTGCTACCGCAGTGTTTTGAATTTAATACACTTGAGTTGGTTGAGAGCAGCTTCATGTGAATCACACGTGCATGGCAAATTACGACACGAGCAAAAGTCATTTCCGTCAGGATCAATGTATATTATGACGACAGACTGATCGATTCTCAGCACCGTTTTCTTATTCATATCGCAAGACATTAATCTTTCCTGCGAATGCTTAGCTGCACTAGTAGGGACAGGAATGATTAACCGCAGCAGTGTAAAAATAAACGCAGTAAAGCTATTATTCATTTGCGAAAATAGTGCAGCCACTCACGATGATGGGAAAACATTTTTACGCTCTTTATTATTGATGTATAGACTTGACACGACATTATTTCATTTATGAAAATCGAGGACAGAATTACTGGATTACTCTTTATCTCAGGCCGCCTCTCCCTTGACTAATATTATTTTGAGTATTACTAATGGCTCCACTTGAAGCGTTGGGGTCAAACCTTTATAAATCAAACATATCGTTGTATTACTTAAAGGAACGTCAATAATTCGAATGAGGGCGAGTGATTTTCTATTGAGGTCTACAATCTCAGACAATGGAAGGTAAATTTATAAATAATAAATAGTCGAGACTTTATTACAGACCGACTACCCTTCAACGATCTCAGTTCAATCGTGTTCTTCCTTCATGGTTCGATAAAGACTTTGAACATTCCGATTATCATGCAAAAGCGAAATCTGAGTACTTTCTGAGTTAAATTGTGAGAACTTACTTATGAAACGAAAACAAATATGACACACACAAAAGATATCGTTTTGTTTGCTTTGGTGAACCAATTATTTTGGTAGCCGTCAGTGCAAATTAATAATAAAAACTATATAAGAACAAGCCATGGACATTTTTGAAGAAAAAAACACTGTTAAAGGATTTGGGTACCTTTTCAAAATGTCAACAGATTTACATTAAACTTACAGGGTTTGAAGATAATGAAAGTAGAAAGCTTCCCTTCAAATATTACTTACTGAGGTGCTGTAGTTTTTGAGAAATTAGTAAAACAATGTCATCAAAATACGTTTGTAAATGATTAAAATAGTGTTCGTCTCACGAGACGAAAATTGTTTTCATGACATTGTTTTACTCATTTTTCAAAAACTACAGCACCTCAGCACGTAATATTTTCAGGGAAGCTTTCTATTATCATCATCTTTAAACTGTGTAAGTTTAATGTAAATCTGTGGACATTGTGGTTTTTTGTCCTACAAAAGTTACATAGACCCTTTAAACAAAATTAGTTACCAACAACATCTTATCGAAACAAGATAACTGACAGTTGTTACAATATTTGAAGTTGTGTGTGTAGGTTTGGTCAAGATTTGTGGGTTGGCTCTCACCTAGATAAAGTGAAACGTTTATACTTTTCAAACTGAAATCTGACAAAAAACTGACCAGTATTTTTGAACGGGTGAACTCTGTCCCCAAGACTCATGCTAAATCGTCTTGAAAGAAAAACAACGGTAAAACTGAGAAACCCGACGAGTAACGTTTATCCAGAGACACCATGCACAAAAAACTGTTTCTGAGATGTGGTTTTTCTGAAGAAAGAAAAAAGAACCGGTGGATATAAAACGCGAAGTTTACTATCAGTTTGCTCTGACCGTCTTCAGGAGATTGCAGTGTGATGTTGCTGCCTATAAGTACTGCCGATGAGGCTTAGCCAACATGATGCTGAGTTAATACCCGGAGATGAAGTGTGCTTTCCAAAAAACAAATTGTTAGATGAAGAAATAAAATGCGGGTAGCATCTGAATTTATTCAAAGACATTTCGCGATGGTTTTTAACACGTATTTAGGCCTCTGATTGAATTTCGAATCGTTTATTCAGACGTATTTGTTATATCTAATGAAGAAAACGTTATCAATCATAATACATGAGAAGCACTTTGAGGGCTAGAATCCGCATAAGGCCCGCGAACAACTAATTGCCTCAGAAGAACAAGACTCGCATTGGGGACGCTTTCAGCTATCTAACCCGTATGTAGGGCAGAGTAAAGATTACACGTTTAAAAATAAACTTCAAGAATAAAATAAACATTTGAATAATGAAAATCAAGATAGATTGATTAACTTCGGGATAAAGAGGTGATGAGATTCGCCTGTCTTCGCGATGGACGAGGTGCATGACATTTCAGGGAAAATGACCAGCTTTAAATGCACTAGACACTATTGGTAATTTAATACTCAATATGATTTTAAGCATAACAAATTAATTGGTTACAAGCGGTGGGGAAATGTTGATAGCATAAAACATTGGAGAAACGGCTCCCTCTGAAGTTTTGTAGTTTTTGGGAAAGAGGTAATTTCTCATTCAAATAATAAAAGGCTTCGGGCTTGAAGCCTTTTATAAGCCTTCTGAAAGCACACAAATGTTAGCAACAAGCTAAAATAAGCTTGTATTTTTCTTTCAATATTCTCCTGTAACTTCTATGACCAATTAAGTCCAAATGTTCACATTTTATTTGATGCATATTGGGACAAACCAAGTGAGAATAATATTGGTCTTTGACACTTACCAAAGTTGTCTGGTGTCTTTAACATTAGAAGCTAAGCGCAGATAATCTCGTTGAATGAATGATTTTATATTTCAATGGCACTTCGGCGAATTATCTTTTTCCAATTTCCGTTTTAATTCAAACAGGAAAAGGAAAAGTTTGCCAATTTAACATTGAAACTTGTCAGTCAATGCGACACACACGAAGCACACACACAGCAGTTTTGTCAAGACAATTTTTAGCTGAAAATTAATCAAAAACTACGGGTTTGTTATATTTGAGTTTACTCTGATGTCGAGATTGAGTCTATCTGTAAACTGGCTTGAGTTTATTTATGGAATGCCATACGAATAAACTCTCGAGAGAAAACGTGATATCATGCGGGGGCTATCTTCTCGCGATAATTCATCAATTGACTGAAAACGATAGAGCATTCATCTTCGGAGGTTTTCTTGTCTGCGGCAAACAACATGCCAGAGCCACCAAGCCCCAATGTATCAGTGGCACTTGCAAAGATTAATTCATTTAGGCACGGCCAATCCCGCCATGCGAGAATATTGGAAATTGAATTTCGGTTGCTGATCATCCGTTCCCAGGCATTCTCGCTCTCACTTCCCGCGGGCGCTGACCGGTAAAACGCCTCGGGTAGCTCCAGGCAGGTGATGGCCCCAGCCAACCCAAGAAACTCCGGGTTGGAAAGCTACAGTACACGGCCCACCGAAGGGCACATTAATAGGAGCGATGCACCCAAAATATAATTTCCACCCCATTCCTCTGTGAGAGAGATGTTTTTCGTATATAAAGGGGAGATAATTCTATTCTTAGATTGCCGACATAGGCTTGGGGGGTCCGGGAGAGAACATATGAAATACACATTATAGTTTGTAATAAGGCGAGGTGCTTCAAAGCTAAGAAGCGACTGAGGACGCCTTATAATATAAGCGTGATGTACGCCCGGTTGAGCCCATCACGCGTCAGAAAATCAGCAAGTTTTTCTGATGAAACTTGCAATAATATTAAGCTGTCAGTGTCATAAGTTGGACAGGTTTGAAGATGCATGATTGCAATGCACGGTGTGATCCAAGCGTGGCTAGGCGACAATTAGAATCGCAGCATCGAATGAATTAGTCAGGAATTGAAGTGGAAGAGGCAGCGGCCAGACTTGCATTAGCTTTGGCAGTAACACCTAACCAATCAATACACTGTATTTATAATCAAATGCATTGTTTCTTACTTGTGCATGCTTTCCATAAGGATGGTGTTTTTACAGCCGTACTTGGACACCACACAGCCCAAGTTTGCTAAGGTTGACGTAAGTGGGACTCGAACCATGGCCCGATTTCATAAAACTGTTAAACAGAAAAAATGCCTGAAAAAAAATTGTTCACTAAGCAAAGTGAGGCACCAGTCACAACAATGTCAACTTCTATTAGCATTTCTCTGTTTAGCAATAATTTTCTGCGCTTTAGTAGGTTTTTGTGCTTTCAATGAAATTGCGCACAGCGCTCTGCTATTTTGAAGTCAATGATTGTCAAGTATACCCGAATGGTATTTACAGCTGTATTCAAACCCGCAATTTCCAGTTTAATAATAAATTTTTGTTGTTTAGATTGAACAAAACTTTCTGCCATAGGCCTATGTCTTTAAAATACCTTCCAATACACAATCAAATACACATTCCAATTCAAGACACTCTACTTCAACTCCAATGGCCGATGAAAATTTCATCATAAAACCCCGAAAGCAATGTCAAAATAGGTCATGTCTCACCTTTATGGTAAATTTATTAAAGGCGTCTGGCAAATTGACATTTTCAAAGAGTATTCATTTATTCTAAATCTTTATCAACGTTACAAATATTTTACCAGCCGACATGAAATCAACGCGACTGTATTTCTGTTATTCTTTTAGCTTCCTTTTTTTGAGCTACGCTATTGATTGATGCATGACTGATTTGTTATTTGGTTTATTAATCGATTGATTATTTCAATGATTGACGTATCGTGTGATTAATTGATGGATTGATTGACTGTTTAATTAGTTGATCAATTGATTGATTGCAAAATATTTAGTTGATTGATTATTGGTAAACCTATTTATTGATTTATTGACTTTCAATATTCTTTGCCCAAACGCAAAACAACAAGAAACTGAGAGAAATTTCTTCAGGCTTATTTATGGCTGGGATACAAGAGACCAGATTACGTTCTACTTCTGGCTTCGGTTTTGAGATGAAGGTTTTCAAATCAGAAAGTCCAAGAGGGACACTCAAGGACGAAGTTTCTGTATTATAAACACTTGGCTCTTACCGATTGCATACCTACGCAAATGCGATGTAATTGAGTTACAGGTCGTTCTTCGAGGAGGACACTAATTCTTCGGTCTTTCTGAAAGATATGGAAACCGAGAAGTGGACATCTGGCCTGCTCTTTAGTAAATGAGCAGATGTCCACTTTCAAAACCGCCTTTGATGAAGACGGAGATCAATATTCCGACTGGTCACGGGGGGGGGGGGGGCATGTGCTTTGTGTCCTTATGTTGCAGCAAGAAACTTGATGTCCACCATAGAGAAGGTTTCTTATCAAACGGCAAGAGAACCAGGTATGCTACGACAATAACTGACTTCAAAACTTCGATGGGTCAAAACTTCGATGGATCATCAATCGATGGATGCTCTTACAGGCAGTGGACACTTTTGGTAATTTCTCAAAATAATTATCATAAAACCTTTCTTGATTACAAGGTTAGAAGGGACGTCGTTTTCGAGAAAGATGTAATTTTCCACGGATTCGATTTCGAGACCTCAGATTTAGAGTTTAAGATCTCGAAATCAAGCATCTGAAAGCATTACAACTTCGTGTGTGACCATGGTGCGACAAGGGTGTATTTTTCTTTCATTAATATCTCGCAACTTCGACCACCAATTAAGCTCAAATTTTCACAGGTTTGTTATTTTATGCATATGTTGAGATACACCATCTGTGAAGACTAAGTCTTTGGCAATTACCAATAGTGTCCACTGCCTTTGTAGCCGCCTCTCTGCCACTACTGACTAATTGTTCGAAATGTTTACTGACTTTACTTAAAACCAAGCGGCTTGATCCGATTCAGTTGATCAGACTTAGATCAGTAGGACACGGTGGTAAATTGAGAAAGAACAATGGAGAAGGGAGGATCATGGGTGTGGTTTGGCAATCAGACCACTGTTAACGTAATAGCGAAAGAAGGGTAATGTGTATCTGCATCTGTGTCAGGTTCACTTTAAGAACTCATAGGTAAGAGTTGGCCCCAAATCCGGATCCCGTTGAAACTGACAACAACATGGGTTAGTTTGATCAGGAATCTGTGTCCAAAAAGACCAAGAAATATGTCAGATTGCGCATAATCCGGGTCAAAACCATCTTTTGATTACCAAGTTCCGGGTCAGTATGTTCCAGAAGTTGGTCTGTCCCCCTGGGACCCGGAATCCGGATGCATTTTGACCGGTGAGTTTTTAGAGCATACTGCAAACAAATTCCGGAGTAGGATTACACGATGACACACATGAGGTGACGAGCAGAAACAGTTGTATTTGTAAATCCCAATGGATGTCAAATGGATGGAAAGACGGTGGCAAACTGCAGGGATAATGTTAGAGTTAGAGCAACAATGTTTACCAAGAGCCCCGGCTGCATGTGGCATTACATGTCCATGCATAAGTGGTGAACCAAGAACGTTGCATAATTGGACGATGGGGAAACATTGTCGAGTTGGGGAATTTGCACAGACGCATTGACACAGGAACATAGAAAAAATGTTGACGCTAGAATGAGAGAGGGAAAATGTATTAGTTTCGGTCTGACACTATAAGTGGTGTTGGCACTGCAACTCCATGGGATTTTGTAGAGGGAGCAGGGGATATAACTTTGTACTAGAGCTTCTGGCAACGCCAGATGAAGATAAAATGTTATGTTATTGCACGAGAAACATTCAACCGAGGACTATACATACGAGATTCACAAAATGGCGGAGCAATAGTACTTTCCATACTTTTTTCTGATATGAAGGTAAAGTTAAGAAACTTTAACAGAGATCTAAGGATTTAGATCTGACTCTATAAGACAACAACAAAACCTAGCTCAAATTAACTTGCGCAAATCATTGAGCATTCAGTTTAAAGTTAAATAGTGTCTTTGCAGCACATTATTAGGCTAAACGGTGCAATGTGGCTTAACAGCCATACGATGTAAATGAAGAATCCAGGTGGGGAACGAAGAGACATAAAAGTAATTAACAAAATCCAACAAAGACCGATGGAAGCTCATTACAAGACTTAGTCAAAGTTCAAAATGCAAAACAGTCTCCGAAACAATGACTTTCATTCATTCAGTCGATGCGGAGCATCGGATGATGGCCCTCCAAACACGTTGGTCCTCCATTGCTGTACGTAGCTCTAAAACTAGTGTATAGTTTTAAACGCGGTTTTCTCTTTGCATGAAAGTTTTGCTGCATGAGCTAATAAAGCGTCTCTTCGTGAAAACAGTGCACAAAATTGCAAAAGGTTCACTTGTCACCAAGAATTATCGTAATCATTAAACAACCTAGTAACATAATTATTTGAGATGAGTCATCACATAAAACATTACCAGAATGTCTACGCACTACGTGATGTCGTTTACCAGCGAAAACTCACCACCTGTTATAACTAGCGGGCTCTTTGTAAAAAATGTGACGTCACAAAGTCATGCTTGCCGTTTTAAAATCTGGACACGATGGGGTTGACATTATGATTGATATGACACAATGGGGCGAACACAATGGTTCAAAAACTAAGTCGGACATTATGGTCCATGTAGGACGAAATGGTACGTAAGAACAGACGTGTTCTCTTGTTCTACAATATTAGACTTCCCGCCAAAAAATCTATTTGAAAACTATGCACAGCGGGCTATTTTGTTAACATGTGACTCATGGGTCACCTTATCGCCAAGAAGTCATATTTGCAATTGTAAAAAGTCGATTAGTGTATCAAATTTTAATTTAGTTACCTCAATTTCCGTGAATCTGAGTCGGCGAGTTCTCTTATCTTTCCTGTCCCGTCAAAAAGCTACTTCAAAAATCCGCACGACTGCAAGAAAGAAAGTAAAAATAGACCTAAGGAATATATGTATAAAATCATGTAGCAGTTAATATTCCCTTGGCCCACGAAGTCAAATTTACAATTGAAATTGACAAATGAATCGTTGACTGATAGAAACTTAATCTCAACCAGTGAGTAGTGATTACACAGCTGTCGATCTCCCGTACTCGTCATTCCGCTACAGATAAAGAAGGGGATATGATTGGATGAATTCGCTTCTTTTTTTAAAGGCACTGGACACATTTCGGTAATTGTCGTCAAAGACCAGCAGAACCACTTGGTGTATCCCAGCAAATGCATAACACCACAAATCTGTGAACAATTGGGTTTAATTTGTTATCGAATACTGAAACAAACAACTTTTATTGCATCACTTTGTGAGCTTTCAGATGCACAATAAAAGGCTTCAACTGACCCTTGAGTGAGAAATTACCTCTTTCTCGCAAACAAGGAGGGAGTCGTTTTTTTTCACAAAGTTTTGTACTACAAACAGCTTTCCATTGCTCGTTACCAAAAGAAATTTTATGTTAACAATTATTTTGAGTAATAACCAATAGCATCCAGTGCCTTTAATATTCCCTTCTTTTTTCTCATTTTGGTTAGTCTTCTGTTCTTAAGATGTTAGCTGGACGGGAAGACAGCGATTTATTGTTTATGGATGGATTTATAAAAGCAGATGGTTCACGGGGGATGAGTTTCGTCTCTATGTGAAGTTACACGATGCGTTAAATGTACCGGGCAATGCATGGCCCCATCTTCACTCACATAACAAATTGTCAATATATTGCCTGGACCATGTATAGCCCGAACACAATGAAAGGAAAAACCAATTTCTGACGGCCGTTCCTGCGTCATTGTGGACCCAGGGCCTTGGACTGGCCTAGCGATCTGTACTGTAATAACTAAATGGGTATTAAAAAAGATCTTCATAGATTATTGATGCTTTTGTGAAGGAACAGTGGACCATTTTGCTGATGGTTTTCCGGTTACCACTTAAATGGGCAGATCAAGGGGAAAGTCACGCACTGCACGGGAAGACGTTGTGTATAGGGTACCGTGATATCAAGTCGCTTTAAAAAGAAATGGAAAATGATAGAGTAAAACGTACTGTTACACAGGCTAAAAGTTGATATGGTGCATGCTCCACACAAGGATGTCCATTTCAGACATCATGTGTACAAAAACATCATATAAATATGATGTAACCGTAAGCGCTGTTCACATTGAGCCCTTTTGAGAAATGGTGGACACTATATGAGTACAGCGTTTGGTTTGGGTGTTTAGAAACAAATTGACAAAAATCTAAAACTATTGTGTGTTCAACTAATCTTGAAGCTACTTTTTTTATAACTTTCTATATTGTACATGTTCCAGTGCAATTCTACCCATCGGTTGTCATACTGCTCATTCCTTTTTAATGAAATAAACAAATACAAATATTTAAACAAATATAAATACAGTAGTGTGTCCACGCTAACTCAAAACGGCTTAAATAGAGTCGACTCTTTGAAGCTTGTTTCCTTACAAAGAGACAGAGTGGTCAGTTTACTGTTCTGACGTGTACTGAGTACATCCACTCGTAGTCGGGGTACACGACGCAACAGCAGTGGTATCATATCTACTGTTAAACATACAAACTCATGTAGCGACGGGTAAATTTGGGATTTTAATTCCCCCCCCCCATAATTCCCCCATTACTCGTTACCGTGTGAGGTTGTATGCTGAAAATTGTTTTGAGTAATTACCAGTGTCCACTGCCTTTAACAATATAAATAAACATTAAACAATACACTACAATACAAAACAATACAAAACAATACAATACAATACAATACTATACAATACAATACAATACTATACAATGCAATGCAATGCAATGCAATGCAATGCAATTAAATAAACATTAAACAATACACTACAATACAAAACAATACAAAACAATACAATACAATACAATACAATACAAAACAATACAAAACAATACAATACAATACAATACAATACAAAACAATACAAAACAATACAATACAATACAATACAATACTATACAATGCAATGCAATGCAATGCAATGCAATGCAATGCAATTCCATGCCATGCAATGGAATGCCATGCAATGCAATGCAATGCAATGCAATGCGAAGCAATGCAATGCCATGCCATGCCATGCCATGCCATGCCATGCCATGCCATGCCATGCCATGCCATGCCATGCCATGCCATGCCATGCCATGCCATGCCATGCCATGCCATGCCATGCCATGCCATGCCATGCCATGCCATGCCATGCCATGCCATGCCATGCCATGCCATGCCATGCCATGCCATGCCATGCCATGCCATGCCATGCCATGCAATGCAATGCAATGCAATGCAATCCAATACAATACAATACAATACAATACAATACGACTTTATTGTCCCTGCATGGGAAATTCCTTGTGTTCAATCGAATTTCTAGTTGGTTCCCTCGAAAATGGTCACTTCAAAAATACTAATTTGTTCTCTTGTAGTGTTTTTGTTCCTGGAGAATATTTATTTCGTTCCAGATCGGAAGTTTATTGCATTCGAACAAATTGCTATTTTCAGGAAATGTAATACCTCAATATTAGACTCAGCTTACAAAGGCCAATTCCTTTCAAAGGGTAGTGGTGATATAAAGAACTCGTCCTCCTGCTTTGTAGGTCAGGTCATCAAAAAGGCTTCTGATCCCGGTTTCCAAACCAAAGGTTTCTTTTCCCCGGAACCTGGGAGTACTCAGGCTCGAGAAGGTTTTTCTATTAATACGATTTGTGTTTTCCCCAACACATTATAATATGGAACCTGAAAGCAATTTGGTCACAAGTTGCTTCTCTAACCTTAATATCACGGTTAACATCTGGAAAAAATCGTTTAATGGAAATGATATTACGATTTGCAAAGCAAACTAAACCTAGAATCAGACGCGAGTGATAATATAACTAATTTCATATATATATTTTTTTACAATAAAAACAAATCTATCTAATATAAATTAAATATTTAAAATATTTAATTTATATAATAATACCATTTTAATGCTTGCAATGATGACAGCCATCGTATACACTCCAACCATTTGAAATTGGAAGCTATAACCAGGTATGTAAACATTGAAGCCATTGACCGACATTGTTACATGATGCCTACACGATGTAATTTGATAATGCATACACATTCTTCTTTTGATAGTTGTCAATGAACTTGCCCAGTGCCAGAGCAATCAGCTTGTCCATTCATCTACAAGGCATGACGACGTTTCTCTATTACTGTAATGTTTTCAATCTAACGTTGTGAGTAACACGAAGACAATGGCAGCAGGATGCATAAAGCGGCAAATTGCCATAGGAAACGAGATAATGTTCTATGCAACATGTTTTTGGAGTTCTGAGACGAAGCTATACATGATTAGTATAGCACCGTGTATGGGTACGAAGGTGATGTGACGCAAACGGCTGCCGGGTATTGTTACCCGATTAGACTGCAGGACTTGCAATCACAAGGTTGTGGTTCGAACCTACAAAGATAACTGGCTGATTTTACGATGACTATGTATCGTCGTCTAGTAACTGAATCACGATATCTTGATTTTCGCAATTTATATTGATCACACTTAACCACTTGTTGTATGAGAGAGTTACGTAGCCAGCTTGACAATTTAGAGGGAATTTGCCGAGTTCCCTTGACGAGAAGATCATCTAAGCAAACAATATTTGCATCCGATGGAACTGTTGCAAAAACTACATCAACAGATATTTAAAAATAAACCTAACTGCCCCCTTGTTAACGGTGCATTTTAAGGGGATGTGCCTTTAATTTAACAGGTGAACATTTCATTGAGGTATGTTTTCGGGTGCTCGAGAATTCAGCGCAATAGAGGTGACTAATTCGTAGCTTAACAAAAACGAAACCGCAGATCCCAGCAGGTTTTCTCAATGTATAATTATTAGTAATATAATCTAATTACAGTAATTTAGCTAATTAGGAACAGTCAGCATGTGGCTAAACATTCCACACGATGTTTTTTTCTTTCTTTTCATTAGTCAATCTGCCAAACTATGGCTTTAAGATGTTAAAGAGTACCTCCTACGATGCACATTCGTCATTACACACCAGTAAGCCGTGACGTCAGCATATGTCAAGTTGAGTTGATGTTTAAAGATGCAGTATGCAGTAAAGCAATAAATACATACAATAACACTATATTCGTATGCATCTCGTGGCACTGCTTGGGTTACCATGCATTATATACAAATTAATGTATTTCATGCAATTGACCCTCAAAGAAACAATTGTACCAAATCCCCACGCGTTCCCAAAGACTCGTCCAGAGAAGGTGGTCAAGAAATATGCAGTTTTAGATATGGGAGGAAAACCCCATCAGGGAAACTCTACAAATGCAGGTAGGGAATGAAACCTAATCGTCGAGGAGGGATTCGAACCAGGGTCCACTGAGGTAGTATGCAGGGTAAGCTATACCAGTCCAACATGGTCCTCTGATGTTGGCAAAAATGAGATGAATACATGTTAGTTTGAATTAAGAGGAAGTCTTTTTAATTGTTGTAATAATTATGAATATGTTTTCCCTTATATTGACGAGAAATGCACTAAACAATAAACACGAACAAAATGCCAGCTTCAATATAAATTTTAGATAAGAAAAACTAGCGTAATTAATTTTATATAGTAACCTTGATATTGTAATAATTAACAATTAATTTCAGAAAAAGAATAATTCATATCAGGAATGAATAATTCATTTTATGAATAAATAATTTAAAGAAAAATCAATCTGGTAGCAATTTCCCTGAAACCCCGAACCTTTGCTTTAAAGAAACTGATACACTATAGATATTTAAACCATTGCGACTTTCTCCAACACGCATACAGTGTATCGACCTTTCAAGAGTGAATGATGTTTCCTAAATGCGTGATATCACGTGACAACACTGTGTAACAAATGGCTTCCATATTGGTTTTCATGGATGGGGGCCTTCTAAAGGTGATAGACTTATCCTTGATGCAGTCATGGAACATCAATGGTTTTAAATCGTTAAGTTATACAAACGCCCTGTAGACGTTTTTGTGTTGTAGTTTGTTCAAAATGTGTTGCGACTTTTTCGATACCATGCAGGTTATGAATAAACATGAGCATTATATAAACGTCACATATCTCGTGGCGTATTCATATTCGACCTCATTAATATTCATGACTTGATCTAACTTAAACATTATTCAAACTTTTAATCAGGTGTTATACAGGTTTTATCGATTAATCACAGACATCATGCGAAGGAACCCTCTTATAAGGTGAAAACTGTGAAGAAAAGTTGCGTTTTATTTGTGTGGGCGGGGAACCAAACCCACGTCACCCAGCAGTATGAATAAATGATGTTACAATAACAACAACAAAATCATACGCAGCTCCAGAAGTGACCAAAATATACAAAGTGAGGACCTGCGAACAAAATGTGGTCCACAATGTGTAGAAGAACATGTTTTTTTGATATTTTTCAAAAGTAGTGACGGTAGCTTTGCTAAAGTAAACAACTTTTGAACCAGATCCCCTCTATTATACGTCACACTGATGGCATTGCTTGAGCTTACTAAGGCGTTTGCTACTTCCGCTATAAAACTGGTACTGATGACGTGTCACTGATGACGTATGTGTATAACTCCACCATCAGTTGCTCGTTTCACTTTTAATTATTAATACATTGAATAATTAACGATGAGATATCGTAAAATGCAAGTTGATAAGTTCTCGTGAAGAGCTTCATGCCCCAGATTAAAGGAACACGTTGCATTTGATCGTCGAGTTTGTCTTCGAAAAGCGTTTGTAACCGTTTTACCTCGTCGACAAACACGGCCATTTATGACTCCCATAAATGGCCGACCGTGTTATTTCACAAAGTAAAAGGAAAACCACGCAATTTCGAGTTATACTTGTGTGGATCATTGTATTCTACTTTAAAACATCTTTCTAACACTATGCATTTTTAACCGATTACAAACAGTTTACAAAGACCAACGCGACCGATCAAAGGCAACGTGTTCCTTTAAGACATTTTGGTTGATGCTCTAAATCCTCAATGCATAAATTGACGCAATAGAAAAACCAGTCTGCTGCGATTGAGCTGAATAGTAGAATCACTGACAAAATGTTCATCCTCATCTGAATTCAATCATCTTTTACTACAATACAGAGAAACAACGCTCCTTTTTAGTCCCATTATATACATAAACCTATAAGGGTCTATTTCTTAAAGATTACGATTTCAGATAACAACATCCCATGCCAAGGACACAGCGCACTTGATATCGCTGGTGACCCCTACCTGGTGTACACAGGCTATAGGGAATATTTGCTGTGTTGACTGATAAACCACTAAACCATTGAAGTATCTTGAAACGTACACATGATTCATGCAATTGACGAAGACACCTTAGCAATTGTTAACTAATCACGAATCCAGATTTACCATTTATCATAATACGTTTTCAAAAGTCATATATTTAGCTGCCTTGTCCACGCCCCCACCGTTCAAATTTAAATTACCCGCCATAAACCACTGGATTTTTTTATCAGCAAGTTAGTGGGCAAACCCAATATACCATTATAAGTGTGATATTATTATAATAATGACAACACTTTCAAATAATACCAAGTCAGTAAGTCACGTTTGGGGACGATCTAAACAGACGCCATAAATCCTACGGACAACCCGATTGACTTATGATATAGTGAATTCTAACAGCATACTTAACCGTTCATTAAAACTGATGGCACACTGTATGGGTTAATTAATTTTTAGATTGCGTCACGGTGAAATTGTGATTGCGACCTCGGCGCCTAGACGTCAGGCACAATTTACTTCCCGGTCACACAATATTTACATAACTGATTGAGACATGTTTCCATTAACCCTTGTAGTCATTGATTTAGCTTGATATTGTCCAAATAAACAAACCTGGCAAGTTTAAAAATCTTTCAAAATGACCACAACGCATTGTGAACTTTATCACTTTAGAGACGAAATATTCATATGTATTTTTATGAGAGATCGTCTATAATCCGTACAGCCAGTTCAAGGTGACGGCTACACTTAACCGATTTGTGTTGTCGACTCAAATCAACCATTACCCCCTTCACAGTCCGTTGGGATAGGCATAGATATCAACATGGGAATTGAGCTTGGTTGAATCTAAACCTTTATGTCAGTCTTCTTCATTCAGGACCAGTGCTTTAGTTGCCATTATTTAGCATGTATGCCTATGTAGCTCTGTTCAACATATTTCTTAATTTTGTTTTCCTTTTACTATTTTCTTATTTGCAATTAAATGTACATGTATTGTTGTTGTTATTGATGTAATGGCCGAATAAATAATAATAATAATAATAGTACAATCTTGTTCCTGTTTATGTTATGTTTATGCTTTCTCTAAAAGACGATCGGAGCATATCTGATCGGAACGTCGAGTTGAAACCAACGGTTCTTTTCAGAACCACCCCAACTCATTAGAGTTATACATGGTGTTAACGCAAACCTTTCCATGATGTTTGTGTTATGTTTGTCCGCCAGGCATCACACAACAAGCATCGGCTTCTATGATGCCTCTGTTCTTTATTTATATATTTTCTGCCATGCAAAAGAGCTTTGTTTATTGGTTACTTCTTTATAAATTATTGTGATGGCTTTGAACAGTTTTCAAGAAGTATGGAAACACATGTGAGTTTTGAATTGAATTGAATCATCCACTATAAACAAGCATGGCAGATATAGAGCACGATATATTTTTTCCATCCTTTTACAAAGCAATTATGGTACTTTTCCCTAACAAATCACACAATGTCCACAGATTTACATTAAACTTACACAGTTTGAAGATTATGATAGTAGAAAGCTTCCCTTGAAATTTGACTTACTGGGGTGCTGTAGTTTTTGAGAAATGAGTAAAAGTAATAATTTTCGTCTTAGTTTAAGCATGTAAAAACGTATTAACAAGTTATGCTATTAAGTTTGGTACTCATTTCTCAAAAACTACACATTCTTAATAAGAGATGTTAACACAACCTTGTTAGTAATATTTCAAGGGAAGCTTTCCACTATCATTATCTTTAAACCCTGTAAGTTGACTGTAAATCTGTGGACATTTTGAAAAAGTACCCGAATCCTTTAAGTGCCTTGCTTCTACTCAATGATACACTAATATCATGAACGGGATCCGAACCCACACCCTGCTGTTGACAACAACAGAGGTTGGGTTCGATGAACGACACGCCACATTGATTGAAGCTGGAAATTATCGAAAAAAGGAAGACTTTTGATGAGCAGGGGGAAACAATATGGCAGTCAACAGAAGCTGTGTCCGTTTCAAGCAATTTTGGCTGCGGCTATAAAGGCTTGTGGCTGCGGCTTCCAAGGCCTTTGGCTGCGGCTACCAAGCGACTTTGGCTGTACAGACATTTGAGGGTTTTTTCTACATTAAACTGTGTTTCACAGTACAGCTAAGATTGCTCAACTTGAGTTTGATTTATAGTGGTGGAATCTCCCAGGGCAGCAACATATAACGTGTAGCGAGGTACGACGATAAGCGCGCTTTGTAATCTCAACGAGAGCCGTGTTCGGTACTTCCTTGCCCCCTGTGGGCACCTCCTACGGGCACCGTAGTAGGACGCCGTAGTAGGACACTGAGTGGCCCGAATAGAATGACAGACAGCCCGATCCACCCGCACAAAATATCACATTAATGTTGCCGCAGAGAGAAATATTCTCAAGTATGTCATCAGGCTGGCCGGCGTGCTGTGAGCTTCTTGAGCGGACTCTGAGTCTTTGAGGGCCATTTCATGAAAGTGAAATCAGGCACGGCGATACGTCGTCAAGGACTATATAGCCTGGTTCTAGCACCTGCCATTCAAATACCAGATGAGTTATTTATAGATATAGTTCGGTTCTTGAAATATATACATGTCCTTCAGTGTTTATCAGTTTTTAATTGAACGAAGATATTTGGACTATTTTAGTTTATTTAATATAAAACGGCCATTTAAAGGGTCTATGTAACTTTTGTAGGACAAAAAACACAATGTCCACAGATTTACACTAAACTTACACAGTTTGAAGATAATGATAGAAGAAAGCTTCCCTGAAAATACTACGTGCTGAGGTGCTGTAATTTTTGGGAAAAGAGTAAAACAGTGTCATGAAAATAATTTTCGCCTCATGAGACGAACATTATTTTAATCATTTACAAACGGATTTTCATGACATTGTTTTACTCATTTCTCAAAAACTACAGCACCTCAGTAAGTAAGATTTGAAGGGAAGCTTTCCACTATCATTATTTTCAAACCCTGTAAGTTTAACGTAAATCTATGGACATTTTGAAAAAGTACCAAAATCCTTTAAGACGCCCACCCCTCATTTTTAGTGTTCGCGTCCTTCTTTGAAATATTCCGGTCGTTAGCCAGTTAATGGTAGATTCATAACATTACAAGTTTGAAACTGCGAAACAAATTAGCTTATTTAATAGGTTCCTTGTACTATTAGCTTTAATTTATTAATTCTTTTCATTTTTAACTCATTACTTTTTTTTTTTTTGCATTTTATTGGACATGCAAACCTTCGTAATTTCATTCATCCCATGTTTTCACAAAAACAGTTTTAGTGTATTGACGTAAACAAGAGGCTAACCATTCCTGGAAAAAAGACCCGCAAAGCAAGTTGGTTTACCGCTTTATAATCTGCTCAACAAAGTTACCGTACATCAGCAAACCTGTTTTCCCAACCATTGACAGACTCAAGCTTCCAATACCTAAACAGTAACATCAGTAAACCAAAGTCAGTTCAAAATTAAACCTCCATTTAGGCACGCAGTAAATCTGCAATTCCATTCGGCTCATCAGGGGATTTGATACGAAGAGATTTTCTGTTATTGCGCTGTTTTCTTTCCCACTCAGTACAAGTCTGAAATCTCAGAATTTCTTGTTTTACGAAAGTACAATCAAAGTGGGAGTTATCTGAAATTGCCGTGCGATAATTGGGTGTCATAATCGGGGACGAAGTGGATCAAGGTGATAACCAGCCCGGACAAGCATTTCAACGCTACATGAAACGGGGGCGAGATTCCCTCAAAAAATGGCTGGCAGGCGTTTAGGTTCCCCTATTCTGCACCAAGCAGAACTGTTAGTATTTCAAAATTAAGTGGGTTTACAGACTTTGTCAATCACTGTTAAGATAAAACTATTTATCTCTGGTTTTTAAATTAGCTTTACTTCTTTCAAGAAAACTTAAAGGCGCAAAGAAACAGTCCTGAAATCAAGGGAGATCATGAGAAATCACACCCTGATTATGGAACGAAATATAGAACTGCAAGTACTTTTAGATGAACAGTTTGTTAACATAATTAAAATAAGTTTAATTGTGTACGAGCCACAGCTGTGAAAATGACCTGGTTGTAAACAATATAACTTTTATTTGTATAAAACTTTGATTTTTTTTTTTTAAAGGCAATTTTGAAACCAATTACTCGTCTTAGGCTCCGGCTTGCCAACCTTCCACATGCTCGAAGCGTACAAGGAGTGTGCATTTTCACAAGTCGGAGCCTGTAAACCAAGCTGTGTTTTCGAAAGGGCTTTAATGTTGCAAGCGGAGCTCTCTTGAGCAGCAGAGGGACAAGAAGAAACTTAAATGGGTCAGGATATCTAAGAATTATCCCTGCAATGTAATAGAAAGTAGAATATTGTTGTATTGCAACTGGTGGGGGCAGCTTTTGACGCCAAAATATAAATCAATGTTACGTTACCATATTACTTTACCTTTTCTATTGAATTAAACCAACACTCACGTTCGCTTGAGTATGTTATCTGTTTAAGAAATTTAACTGAGAATTTTTGGAGAGAGAGAGGCACGCAGGTTTTGAGTCAAGGGTTGTATCAGTTGCAATCCTATTATACACCCATGACATCAAATGAGATCTCGAAAGAATCCGGCCAAAAGTCGCGTAAACTAATTTTTGTTCTTCATGCATTTACCTTAAAATGGTTTTACATCAAGTGAACCGAGATATTTACATCTCAAAAGAATGTCTAAATAAAAAATTACCGAGGAGTAAAATTAAGTCTTTGAGGATCATACGGTCCAGAAAGTTGTGCTTTATACGAAGGAATTGCCTTTGCAGGCGTCGTGCTGGCGTCACTCATATGTCTGGATCACCTTTCGGCAGCCACTGATTGGGTATTATGTCGCGGGAAAATTGCCGCGCTTCGGTGTGAATTGGGTTATAGCGTTACCAATTATACACAGGGTTGTACACGAAACAAGTAATTTTGGCGCGCAAACACGGTAGGGGAAACCGGTATTATGCCGCTTCAGTGACCTTGATAATAGTGGGGAGAAGCTCACGATTATCACGACGTGAAACAACAAAGAGAAACAGGTCAGTTTGTGTAAAGCGTAGGAGGAGGCCGGGAAAGGTGGAGAAATGAAAAGAGTTTGTCAAAAAGGGAGGATGGGGAAAAGGGACAAAAGAGAGTAAATGGATACCATGTAATGTTGGGGAAATTAAGGTTTTCCCAAGGTTGTTCCAATGAAACGTGAACATCCAGCTATACAAAGAATGATTATGCTTGTGGCTTGAACTGTAATGTCACTAATGGAAGGTAGGGACGAGGAGGTACGGACATTGATACATAAGACAAGAAAAGACTACAACAAAATAGCCACATAAATGTTGAGGGAGTGAAGAATCTGGTATGATTAATCCTACAGCATAGTTAGTGTGGGTGCGATGGTGGACGTGTGTCAAGCTCATCACAGGAGTAATGCCACAGTTGCTGCCTGGTGCCGAGGCGAGTAATGGGTAAGAAAACCTCGCTGATACCCACTAACTTGAAAACAGTTCCCGATGAGCTGAAAAACTGCAGTCGGTCTGCCTTACACATAATGACCATCTATACTATCGACTTATCGGTTCTTTTATCACTTTCTCACTTCTCACTTGTCACTTGTACAACGTGGAACATGCAGTTTCAGTGTTTGCTTTAATTTCATAAAAGCAAGACCTCTGCAGTGCAATTAAATTAGAAATAAAACTGGTCGTTGGTTCCAAAAGATCCATACGTTCCGGAAGTCTTCAGCTGAGGGTTTTCCGGTAGTTAGTGTAGAATACTGATAAGGACTGAAGGGTTGGGTGGGAGGAGGCCATTTACCTCTCCGGAACCTCCTAGGTATGATCGTTTCGTAAAATAAGTATAAATCTGTCGGACGTGCCACATGAGCACGAAACCATCTCGGTTTAAATCACGAACGAGCCGAAACACTGCTCGTTTTGCGGAAGCGAGCTGACGGCTCTGAGCTTCAGGGGGCAGGACGGAAGGCGCCATCCCGCTGGCGGCTGAAAATATATTGCACATTTGTGGCGAAACATCGGTTATTCGAGACTTTCAACAGTGATAATGCGGGAGCCGTTTGGATTTGGGTCATAGACTGCCAGGTTGTGATACCATCTCAGATGGAAGGGTGATTTACCAAAACCAGACAATTGGTGAGTTTAATTGCACAACGATATCCCTACATCGGAGTACGTAACCTCTGGCATTGCCCGATGGCTAGTTTAAGTACAGCAGTTTCAATAAAAGATGCATCCCTTACGTGTCTGGATATCAAAATATGGCCTCAAGATCATGGATTCGAACACGAAAGTTTGGAAACAAAATATCTATCAGGGCTATATTGAGCTGATGAGACACATTTTAGTCCAAAAGCCACTACTTTTTGGAGGAATTACCAAAAGTGTACCCCCCTTAAAAGTTACCAAATATAAGCTAAACTACAGCAGACTCGTCAGCTGGTAAAGTCCATAGTAACCCAAGCGTTCCAAAGTTTCTCCATGCACTTTGGAGCAATGCCCTGGTCCGAAACGGAACTCGAACCTGGTTCGAAAGAGGCGAAAGGCAAGAGACTAATTACTACACATGAGTAGAAACAACGAAGACCCACACTATTTTCTTTGTAATAATCCGCAGACGTTGTGGCTTTTATCTTTCAAATTCGGTGTTCCTTGCAGACGAATGTCTGGCTAGATACATATTATCAGATATCAATTTTTTTCAACTAGCTGCCAGTTACGCCTGAAGATACCACTAATGTGAACCATCCTTCCAGTTTGTTCACACAAGTTATAGGATTATGACAACAAACATACAAATTCAATAACCTCCCTTTATCATTAAATGTTTGGGTGTTTTTTATTAGTTTTTTGTATGCATTCTATAAAAAGCTACCCCAATAAAAACAGTCCTCCAAAATTTGAAATCGGCTTCTAGATTATTTACGAACGACAGATAATTTTCAATATCTGGTGTTTGAATCAATAACACACTGTCACGACATGTTCACCGACCGGTGGCAAGGTTTGCACAAGAGTTGATTCGGTGCAAAGAAATGATGATAAACTCCACAACCCCGTCACGATTTGACAACACAAACCCTTCTTATTAAATTGAAACGTTTTGCAGATTTGATACGGATGGCTTGCCTCGTCTCGCAGTCCCACCACGTGCTGTGGAGGCGGTATTCAAAATTCAAAGCTTATGCAAATTATTCCTGGCAGTTGAAGCAAAACCACACGTCAGACCAATACCAGTAACACACGGGGTGAATCTCCGTTAGTGACCGCGTTCAACGGGGAACTTTCACGGTGGCTGAGGATAAAAAAAGGCCTTCGGTTATAAGGAAGAAAAACTATCCTGCCGTCCAAGCATGCACTAATCAGGCTCGGGGATGGATGCTGTATCCCAACGTGTAACTTGTCACGGAGATAAAGGTTTAGTGGAAGATGGCATGGTAGTTAATGGAAGGCTTATCCCTTCTAAACCAGTATCAACACGCCACTAGTGTTGCCTATAGAGTAACTCTCTCTCCACAGTGCAGTAGCTTCACAACCGGGAGAGCTCTACCGGCTTGCGTGGCGATGTGATGTTGTTACAACTCATGAGTTATAATAGGGATGGAAAACGCAAGCTGTGTTGTAATTCTACCCTGTGGGGGGTTAACAAATCACAGTGAAATGATTCAGGGGACATACAGTTGAATTAAATAACTAAAAACAAGAAAAGGAATACCACCGACGTGTTTTGATACACGAATTGTAATTGTGGGTAGCGAGCTAAAGGCGAGCATCATGACGATGGGATATTGAAGTTTTTAGAACTGAAACACACTGGGGAATATCGAAAGTATATTTTAAGGACACTGTATAGTACCTTGAAGGCATGATTGCAGCAGAGCACTATAAAGTGGATGATCTTATCACAAGCACCAGCCTATATAGGACATAGATCTTTTGATGACATTGCAAATGGACATGACTTCCAGATCGTGTTTACGTGTCTTAACTTGCATCAACCTTTCCTGGTCCAGGGATAAACCGAATGTTTGTTGACCAAACTGGGTTGGTGGATGAAAAAAGGTTAATAAAGTCAATCTTGGGGCTACATTAGTCCGTCCATCCCTCGCCTCTCTTCCCTCTGCGTGCCACAACTCCAATATTGATTCGAACTAAATAGTCTATACATGTTTGGTAATGAATCTGAAAATTAATGGCTATACAAACGTACGTGGTAAGAAGTACAGCAGATTTGGAAGATGCATTTTGAGAAACATATCACCTCGAAGTATTTATTGCCGTTATAGAAAACAAAATAATACTTTTTATCACCAACATATTGAATATTATAAAGAAGATTGCCGCGCGCGGTAGCATTTCTCAGATTGTGTGGTCAGCGATATTGCAAAAACGTGAACACCTCTGAAAATGATATTTCTAAGGTTCATATCATTGTAAACAGTTTACATTTATGATGCATTTAAACAATCTAATGGTTCCACAAACCAAAAGTAAACAATGCCATTAAAGTACGTCAAGGATGTGGTTAAGAATGGCGCTCAAAACAACTGTAGATATCATGTGTCCAATCAATCCATGTTACGATCGGATCTCACTAAGGATTGCATATCAGACGGATGATTATGGCGAGATACTGCTATACAGACATCCATAACTGCTGACAAGCCGACTGGTTCTGTGGGAACCAACTCATGGGGTGATGCTTGAGGGGCAGACAGAGGGAGAGCTATGAGTCGGTGTCCTCAGGGGTGATGCTGGTACCCAGACCCAAAGCTGTCTGCCTGCATCGAGGATACAAAGGATTGGAGACGCCATCGGATGTCCCGCCTCCAGGCAACATAATCATTTAATGTCCGTTTCCACAAACAGAAAAAGCAGACACCCCGTACTTTTTCGACTTTTGTTTACGCCTATTTTCTTTTAGATTTAAAGTATAATATTAATTATCTTTTCAAACGAAAATCAGTCCACAATATGAAAAAAAAACCTGTTGGCAAAGCATTAAACTGCAGTAAAGGTAAAAACATCAATCTAACAAGTTTACCTAATCCCCAGTGCACTTATGGTTAGGAGAATGTTTTGGATTTGTTCCGGTATTCCTCTGGTCTGATCGGCAGCATATTGCGCTAAAGGACTCGTCTCAAATACTGAGGGCTTTGATAAGCCCCTATATATAGGGATATGTGATAAAGCGCTATATAATAACCAAATACTATTCTTACTAACACTGTAAACCAGAAGATCACTTAAAGAAACCAACCAAATTACGTAAGATGTTCTTAATACTTTGTATAAACATTTCACCCAGGTTTCTGACTTATGACAAGCATTAAGATTCATCTTACAGAGGCATTGCTAATAACTTAATGATAGTTTATCGTTTCACCCCAAGGAGATACATTTTCATCATCTGTGAAAACATGTTTGGCATAATTTTAGTTTCCAAATTCAAAGACTGCATTGTGGCTCAGTCGGAAAGTAATGATAGTGCAACTTTAAGATTTGCAATAATCCAGTTACTTAAGGCTGTGATAGTTATTTTATTGTGCGCACCGTCAAGATTACGTGTTCAGGCAGTGCAGCTGCGCCCAATGGCAAATCCAAGCGGAGTAGCATATTTAGAATTTATAAAGACTTCGGGATAGCTTTCGGTGCAGACCCTTACGCCTAATTGATCACGCATGCTCTACGACTAACTTTGGCATGAAACCAACTAGTAAGGATGGATCCCAGGCTAGTTTTTCATATATTCCTCACCAGAACGCTCGATAGTCAAAACCCTTCAGCGAAAACGTTATTTTTATTTTTACCGTCTTGAAGCGAAATGCATTTTTTGGGCCTCCCGGATGAAAAATTGCAACACAGCAACAAAACACAGCCTTTGCGACAGCACGTACTAGAGGATATTATACCCCAGTGCCTTTGGTATGAGAGGAGCAACATCCATATAAACGATGAGTTGAGAATGTTATTGTCCGATAAAAACTGTTCGTGATTCATCTTTGTTAAAGAGCAATGGATATCAAGGAAGGTGCAAAGATCAGAGTGGCGATCGAATAAAACCTCGGATCGAGGTTCCAAACCTCCTGGCCATTTATGGCAAATGCTTTCGGTTGTATCGCGTTTTTTTTTCCTTTCGTTTTTTAAATTGTTGATCGTTACTTTACACATGAGACTGTATTAACCCAGTTCCTTTTTATTGTAATGGTGTAGTTTGCAAATTATACAGCGTCATAGCAGCGTTCTGAAATGTTTTGTAAAGATAATGCAATAGTAAGCAGAGAGGCTGACACGCTTTAACCAATTTATCTTTTGCAAACTTGATTTAAGAACTAAACAAGATGTAAGTTGACATACACAGTGAAGTGGCATGGCCTGGTTCTTTCTTCGTTCAATATCGAAACACGAAGGTGTATAACATTCTCGATTCTATATAAACATTGCTATTAAACAAACAAGTTATAGACGCATTATAAATCAGTAAACGAGTCGGGAAACAGGGCACTTTTCAGTCTGGTATCCCCCCAAAATGAAAGAGAAAGTGCACGTTCGCCACACGCACATTGACATTACAAGGGATTTGTTTCGTTCCGTTTGAACACAGTTTGACTGCAAAATACATCAATGCATTCGCTGTGGAACAAACAAACTGAAATATCAATACAATATGCACGCCCACAAAACGAATTGACGAGGAATTACAGCGTTTCAAGGTTAGGGGTAGTAAAGTGGCGTTAACACGAAAAGAAATTAATATTGTAATATGAGAGTATTCTCCATCAGTTTCCGCTGCACTTATGGATCCATAATTCCAAAAAGAGCTCATAGAATGCATGTAGATGGCTAGATCATATTTCTTAATAAAATCTACGGATGATGAAAATTGAAGGTATAATCGTGTTCGAAAGAGTCATTTCTATAATGAATTTAAGGCCCGTCTCGACAGTCAGCGTTGTATATAATATGATAAATTTGCATTATCAAAACTGTCTTTGACACGCGCCAAGCTTATACAGTAACTACCTACGTGTCCATGTTACTGAGATATAAATTTTAGTAGGAAGACGTAAAATTGTTTCGACAGCTGAAATGTCTTTTCGGGTTTTCGTTACCAGGAAAAAAAGATGACTCTCCAAATCAAGTTTCCTAGCTCCAAGATTATCATGGAATTGGAAACCAGATACAGCAAATACCAAAAAACGTCTTAAAGAGAGGCACCAATGTCAAAGTTTAGTTTTGTGACCAACTCATTTTCTATAGAGCCCTTATGACAAATACAAGTCTAAAAATCAAGCATCTGGAAGCACACAACTTCGTGTGGTGGCAATATTATTTCATTCACATCTCGCAACTTTGACGACCAATTGAGCACAAATTGTCACAGGTCTGCCGTCGATTTCACAAAACTCTTCCTAACATAAGACTAATCTTAGGACTTAAGACGAGTTCCAAACCTGCACTGTAGCATGCAGACCTTAAGACTAATCCTAAGTTAGGAAGAGTTACTCGTCCTAACTTGAGATAAGACGAGTCCTAACTCTTTGTGAAATCGACCCATGTTATTTTATGCATAAGTTGAGATACACCAAGTGGGAAGACTGGTTTTTGACAATTACTAATAGTGTCACTGGTCTTTGACAATTATTAATAGTGTCCAGTGTCTTTAAAGAGAAATTGTAGTTCGCTCCGGTGTTCCGGCTTTGATCGCCGGACAGTATAATACGGCAAAGCACCTTGTAAACCATATATTCGGTGCTTTGTAAAGAAATAACCTAGGTCTCAAACTCCAAAAACGTGCCTCTGCATACCATATACAGGAAAACAATATTGAGCGATTTAAATTCGACCATCACGTATGAAAAGGCGCTTTACAAAATTCAGTATAAATAATAATATTATTATTTATGTGCTAATGGGGCCACCACAAACAGAAATTTAACGAACAGATTTTCGTTCTGATACTGGCTCTCTCTTTCCCACATTGGCTACTGTAGTGGCAATACCTGCTCATAAAATACTTAGTTACAGACTGAGACATAATACAAGATTACAAATGTGTACTTCAAGTTTCATCTTGAATGGTTTGACTGCGTGAGAGAATGTCTTCGAAAGCTGAGTGAATCCCTTGATAGATCTGTCAAGAAATCATAAAACACCTCACTCAGACCAAACGACACTTCAAGAAAAGAGAGATCTGTAAAACCTTTCCATTATGACGAATTATTGATAAATTCGTTTAAGGGCAGCACACAAAAATAAAATGGCAGGGAAAACGTTGTCCAGAGAAAAGAGCGAGTGTGCCCGAGGGGCTAGTAGGAGATACGTCTTCTGAGTACCGCCTGGGCGAGCAAGCAACGCTCGCTTACACTCCTTCATCGATCAATTTGTGCCCATTAAATAGAAACTATGAAATGGATACAAATCGAAATGGCCATTACAAGAGTTATCTGTAAGACGCAGGTACGTGATTTGGATTTTGTTCTTTTAGTTAGAGGAACAGTGGTTACATGCCTTCTAAGCAGACATGGATATGGTTTGATTCACTTCCTGGCATCCCCGGATGAGTTACATGAGGACTACAGGGGCGAAATTGCTGCCGTGGATTACTGTTTATTCTCAGGCGACGAGCTTGGGTCTCGGGATGGTGCTTCTGTTTTAGACGGGGACATTGTCCCGCGTTACGTGAGGAGACGTCGGGTTTGGGATTAACGGGAACATTCGTAAGGTTTCTTATTCGTTACGTTATTCAATCGTCCCAGCTGATCTCCACGATTTATTTACATGTCATTGACTGAAAGGTGGTTAAATATCTGTCCATTTAGTTTATGTTACGCTAGCGTACACCCTCAGTGCGAGTACTTTTAAATACTGCATCCAGACTGGCCCTGTAAAATTTTAGTTATAATGAATATTACCAACAGTACTTCGGTGCAAAAACAGACGTACAAAACCGTGAAACCATTTGAAAATTACTCTGCATGTGTGGTAAAAACCAAGCATTTAAAATGCTAAAAGCAATAAATTTAGGTCCACATGTTACATGTTCTATATACTTTCTCGAGAAAATATAAAATGGTATTTAGAAACAACCAGCAAAATGTCCCGTTCGGTGTTTCATGGGGATATATGAGACATTTATACATCTTGATACCTGTTTTTTCTTCTGTCAACGTTTACTTTTAGAAATCGTCGGTCGCACCACGAACTGACCTAACTCGTTCACTGTTTTAAAAAACGTGTTCAGAGAAAATCACGATTGAAGTTGCACTACTTTTGAAATTGCTGTTTCGGAGTCTGCTTACCAACTTTATTGTATTATTTGTTGACGAAAACAAAGCTGAATACTTTATTTATACAGAACTATCAATGTGTTTTAATCCCTAAAACTATTTTAATAAGTAATTAATTCCTAAACAGATAGGTCACTTTGTGAAATTGAAAATTTCATTTTTGCCTGCAGCGCGCTGTGTACAAACCAATGCGTAATAGAGAACACTTTGTGAAATTACTACGCTCCCCAGTTAGGTCACTTCGTGGTGCGAAAATTTGCACGCGCGCCATAATCGCGCGCGCTGTAGCGCATAGTTTAACCATTGGTAAAGCGACGTATCTAGATAGGTCACTTTGTGAAATGACAAAATGGCAAGTCCAGCGATGCGTCGTTTATACTAATTAGTGTAATTACCAAACTATTACATATTAGGCACTGAAACTTGCTGATAATGTTAACAGCATTGCCTTTGTCAATAATTTGTTTTAAAACAAATTTGCGAAAATGTGTGATTTTGTGTCAGTTAGGTCAGTTCGTGGTGCGACCGACGAAATTCGAATATTAAATATGTTTGCAAGGCTTAGTTCAATAAATGAAATTAATGTAATGGTAAATGATGGTGTCATGTACATGTTTTCAATGATTATCGAAACCCGCATTGTTCAATGGAAGATATCAACAAAGTGTTCAATATTAATATTAGACAAGCCATGACTGTCATCCCATCAGACGTTGCGTGTACCAAATTGAACGCGAGAAATTTTTACAGAGAACACAATACATATAGACCTTTCTTTTGCACCGTCACAGCCCGAGTTTTTGCCAACCCAGATTGGAAAACTATGGAAAGCCATAAGTGCAAATCAAGAAAAGATCGCTATTTTTTATAACAATGTTACAAAATTTGTTAATTTTGTTCAAAAACAAAACAACTAATTATGAGAGGTATTTTATTTAATTGAAAGTTTGCAGAAAATGTTGAATTTTGTTGAAACATCTGTTTTTACGATTGAGTGTTATACTAACATTCGGCCGACCATGCCAACCAAGGCGGTTTGTTTATCAACAAAAGAAAGGTCTATACACGATGAAAGAGCAGGGGTCGATTTCCAGAGTTAGGACTCGTTTTATCTGGAGTCAGACTCGCGATAAGACGAGTCCTAACTCTACAAACTGTCTGTTATTGTTAACACGACTGAATGTTTTGCCAACATTCGGCCGTCCATGCCTACAAGTACCTGTTTTTTCAGAACAAGAGAAAAGTTTACACAAACAAACCGGAGTTGCAAGCAGAATAGTCTGGTTCCCTTTTGTACAAGAACATTTGCATTTATCACTTTAATTGGATACAAGGAACAATACAAAGATGGCGACAGCATCATAATCTATACCTGTTTTTGATGGGAAACTTCAATGGCAGTCTTGACATGTTCGTTTTGTGGAATCACCGTTATACTGAAGCCATGAGACTGGCGAGCAGTCTATTACGGAGTGCATCTACTAATCAGAAAGCACTGTAACACCAGTGTACATATTAGCTTTGAGAAGGAGAAGGGGACACTTAAAGGCAGTGGACACTATTGGTAATTGTCAAAGACTAGCCTTCACAGTTAGTGTATCTCAACATATGCATCAAATAACAAACCTGTGAAAAATTGAGCTCAACTGGTCGTCGAACTTGCGAGATAATAATGAAAGAAAAAACACCCTTGTCACACGAAGTTGTGTGCGTTTAGATGGTTGATTTCGTGACCTCAAGTTCAAAACTTGAGGTCTTGAAATCAAATACGCGGAAAACTACTTCTTTCTCGAAAACTATGGCACTTCAGAGGGAGCCGTTTCTCACAATGTTTTATACCATCAACCTCGCCCCATTACTCGTTACCAAGGAAGGTTTTGTGCTAATAATTATTTTGAGTAATTACCAATAGTGTCCACTGCCTTTAATGAAAACTGTCAAGTAACGTGGGGTGCCAGAGAGTGGATTGGAGTTTTTGAAAATGGCTGGAAGTGATAAGTAGGACAGATAAGTTGGATGGGAGAGCCACACGGAACGATGTATCATCACGGGAATAACTACCTTTTTAGTAATTGAAAATTCTTCAGTGACATAATGACTTCAGACAAACAGATATTTTTGTCAACACATGTTTGTTGTATGGAATGTCAACATCTTGGTGGTAATTGGAAATGAGACTTCCGTTATGAGAGAAGATGTTTCTGTTCACAGCAGGCGTCCTTATTCACAAAGTTTCTATTGTGAGCCTTCGAGAAAGACCCTGCTATGGTCAAAACGTCGGGCCATTAAAATTTTAATAATTACTGAAATTAAAGTTTTGTGCACATTTCACCCTAAGCTTGTTTATAAGCGCATTACAATCCGAACCACAGCCGTTAAAATAATCAGAATAAAATAAAAACAACCGAGAATATAACCAATTCAACCTCAACACTTAAAACGCCAATAAAAACATAACACATAATTAGATACGGTGTCAAATAAGCAAGATGGAAATTAACGCATGATTGTAAATCACACCATCCCACTCCTCTCCCCACAATAATTTGCATAATCTCTGATCCAGATAGCATCACTTTCTGTTATTTCTTTAATCTCCGTTTTTTTTTAGTATCGCTGAAATCTCACAAGAACATAGCTTCATGGCGATGCCCATCACTTTAACTATGCAGTTGAGTAAGTGCTTGTTTTAGACTGGCCAATCTGATAAAGAGGAAATCCCGCATTTTTAATCTTATCGTTTTTCCTCATTTTACAAATAAATACATCTTGTAACAGATTCATAACGTCTTGGGAAAAACAAAACAAAAAGCAATCATGTTATATATATTGTTTTATTAACGAGATGATTACATCCATATTTCGGCCTTTAAAGGCACTGGACACTATTTGTTATTACTCGAAACAATTGTTTTCGCATAGAAAATTACTTGGAACAACTCCCTCTGAAGTAACATAGTCTCTCAATAAAATACTTCAGCTGAAGCTTTTTATTGTGCACCTGAAAGCACCCAAAAGTTTTGTTCTTGCATTAATCTCCTGAAAATTCGATGACCATTTCAGCCCAAATTTTCACAGGTTTGTTTCTTTGTGCATTTCGTTGGGATACACCGACCAGAATACTGGTCTTTGACAGTTACCAAACGTGTCAAGGTCCTTTAAAATGTATAGCTATGTGATCTATCCAAGCTTAAACAATACGTGACATATTCGTCGTCGTTATTTGACATGTCAAGACATGGCAATCAATATGAATAAAAATATTCACATTTTTATTCATAAAAGTGCGGTAATCGAAAAAGAAATTATAAGAGGCAGCTCAAGCAACGCTACTTCCTCGAATAATGTCACTGCTTTTAAGTGCGATGTACAATCATGTGTATTTTTTAACTAAAGGTGGTATTAATGGGGAGGTACACGTTCGGTAATCACTCTTAAAATTAATGACAATAAAAAATACTTACAGCAGCTCAAGTCACCTGGAAGTGGTATTTTTTCAAAATAAAGCTTTTGCCACTAATATATGTGTTTTGAGAATAATTGAACATCCGAGTATGTGGTTTTGGAAAAGTACATCATTTTATTCCCCCAAATTTGAATCTGAGAAAAGTTACTGTCATAACGTTTTTAAGATTATGTACTCCAATTACGGATTATTCTTCCTGCGTTGGCATAGCTCTGGATGTTCGGTGATATCTCAACAATGTTTGAAATCTACATGATAGGATTCAAAAATATTGAGAATTTTCTAGGAAATCCAGGGAAATCGGTTGGCCTTCTCACAATTATTGAATTGCCTATCCCTGACAAAGTCGCCGGAAATAGATCTTTCATTGGAAATACCTACCGCTATTTGGGATAGTCCTGGGGTTACAGAATATTGAGTGTTCATTAATGTTGTATCAGGGAAGTTATTTAAGGTGTGAAACGCGCAGTTGGTGATGTTTCACAAGACTGTCAAAAATAATTTTCTTAACTAGGTCACAAACTGTCTAAGAATACATTTTAAATTTTCCTGTTGTTTGTTTGTTTATTTGTTTGTTTGTTATTGCATAATTATGTATTTTTATATCAATCTTGCATGTTGTTGCATGTAACGAAGCTATTTTCCTTTCCTTGTATTTTTCTCAATTCTCTTTTGTTTTGATAAAATTATGTGCTTTTAGTTCTTTGTGTAATACATTAAGTATTAAGAATCTGAAACTGAAAACTGACACTCCACGATAATTTCTTCTCTGAAGAGTTACAGCCTTTTTAAAAGGAAAACTTGATGCCACTGTCGGCTTAAGAACTATAACACAACCTTCTCTGCCGCAAGGACAATCAGTCTACCCCTTCTTTGTGAAGCCCGAATCAGTACTTCACTCTAGTTGTTGCATGCAAGGAACACGACCAAGTTGTTGCCTGATGCAGTTATTTACATTCGATTTACGTTTATTAACTTGATATCTCCCATGTAACTATGCCTGCTGCATACTTCTAAGTGTGTCTTCAGGTGTAACCTTACCATGGTATTTTGAAATAATACCTTTGGTGACCTGCATTTATTAAAGGAAAATAAAAAAGCCATGGGCAATACATTCCACAGATCTGTCATAAATTGAAGATGAAAACACGACAGATGATGACTACCACAGCACATTCAGTGACATGTCACGTACGGGTAGTGCTGGCAGCACCTCCTTTTAAGACGAGTAAGGTTATCAACAGGAAACAAGGGAAATATATTAGGTTTTCCCAGAGGTACCACATTCAAATCAAAATATCATAATTTTCCACGGATTTATTTTTATTTTTTAAAGGAACGTTACAGAATTGGTAAGAGAAAAAAAATCGTGAGGATCACAGATTTACTAAAAAATTATACGGTCTTATCATGATGATAGTAGAAAACATTGCTTGAAATATTTCTGTCGGAAATTTCATATTTGATGAGAAATAAATAATCTAATTTTGCGTTTGGAGTTTATCTCTCAGTGGGCGTTTTATTCATTTTTGCAAAGCAAAATTTGTAACCGGTGTTTCACTATTCTCTCGTGACCTAGATGACCGATCGATCTCAAACTTCTACAGGTTTGTCAGTTTATGTATATGGTGGATTACATAAAGTGCTTACACTGCCAGCAAGTTTTTTTTTGCTAGCAAAACCAATTCTGTAATGTTCCTTTGGGCAGCTTAGTTTCAAAAAGACAACTTATCTTCCCTCCTTGAGAGTGAGATATCTAAGATTCTCACTTTGTACATATGTATTTTGTTTCTAGAATTCCTATACCAAGTTAACTGAAAGAGGTTCTTGTTTCTGAACGCAGTGGGTCTATATAATTTGTTGATGAGACAATTAACACATAGGCCCGTTTAATATGAAGTTAAAGACATTACAAACAAGAACAACTTGTAATTTGCTTTCACAAAAACATCAGCATCAATTAATTATACCAAACATTCACATACAGTACATAAGTTATACTTAAAGGCAGTGGACACTATTGGTAATTACTCAAAATAATTATTAACATAAAACCTTACTCGGTGACGAGTAATGGGGAGATGTTGATGGTATAAATCATAGTGAGAAACGGCTCCCTCTGAAGTGCCATAGTTTTCGAGAAAGAAGTAATTTTCCACGAATTTGATTTCGAGACCTCATATTTAGAACTTGAGGTCTCGAAATCAACCATCTTAACGCCCACAACTTCGTATGACAAGGGTGTTTTTTCTTTCATTATTATCTCGCAACTTCAACGACCAACCGAGCTCAAATTTTCATAGGTTTGTTATTTTATGCATATGTTGAGATACACCAAGTCAGAAGACTGGTCTTTGACAATTACCAATAGTGTCCACTGCCTTTAACAACTTGAATTGCTGTATTTCCATATAACACCTCCTTTATGTATAAAGCCTTCAGGACAACACAAATATTATGGCATAATGTATACAACTTTACCAGCACGATCTTATGAATTATAAGTTAACAAACTGAACGGGCGTTCAGTGATGTACTACGAACCATGTGCGTTTATCATCAAACTGATGTTTGCAGAGGATCAAGCAGGAGAAGCAGAAGTACTTGTAAAATACTTGCTTGGAATTAATCAACATTCAAACCCATACTCTGCTGTCTTCATTTACTTTTGGGGTTTATTCCACGCCAAACTGGGGACGAGATGGCAATGTATTAACACTTGATGAGTGATGCTTGATCCGAATATTTGTTTAAAGATTTTCTGGTCAAGTGATTTTACGTCAGGATAGATTTGCGGCCCTCCAATTACCCATCGGGCCCAATTTCATAAAGATGCTTACAGATAAGCACATTATTGCGCTTACTCAAGTGAACAAGACATACGTAAGCAAAATTGTTTTGCATAAACGATCGAGAGGATTTGACTGCGAGTGTGCGCGTTTACCTTTTATATGCATTATTGTGGCGCTTATTTACAGAAGCCACAATTAATTGGTTTTGTTCATTGGTTTAAAGGTGACACGGCTGTTCCGACCGAAACACCGACTTGTTGGCTCGGTCAGGCTTGGTTTCAGTCCAGTGGTATCACTTAGAAACAAAACTCTTTACAATTTTACTGAGAATTTTACAATACTGCAATAAATATAAATTGACGGTTTTTTTTGAGAGGCAATTTATTTCTCCTTATAGCTACATGCTTGAACTATGCCATTGTGTCTAACGGCAATTCGGCCTATTTCGGGAAGGTATTCGTGTTTCCATGGGGACACCGTACATTCCCGTTATACATGGCTTTAGGGTAAGTCCGGGGTATATAGGACGGTAACAACGCAGCGAAGCAGACAAATCATCAAAAAGAAGAAAGAACCAAGAAGAAGAAGGAAAAAAAGGTAGGAATTAAATAACAGGTCAAGTTGAACCTGAGTGTCAATCGAAGAACTAAGACAGACATCTTGTCCTGGTTGTCATGGTAACGCAGCAGTCACGTCTCTGAATTGCAGACACGGGATCGAATAGTGCATGAGATTCATAGAACAGTCACACGAAAATATTTTCGTCGAAGAATAATTTTCTAAATTAGATGGCTCGGAGCGAGGACAAAGGGTGGCATGGGATGAGCATGGGGAAAGAGAATAATAGACGCTACTTTAAAATTGTCAGCGTCTTTTTTTGTGTGAATACACAACGAGTTGACCTCAAGGCTTCAGGTCACAGTGCATAGACCTTTCTATTGAAAAAGCAAATGGGACGTAAAGCCGTTGGTCCCGTGTGTTGTGTAATGCACGTAAAAAAACCAGTGTACTTATCGTAAAAATAAGTGGTTCGTCCCCGGTGTTCCTAGTTTGTTCGGCAGCACAATGCCCCACAGCACATTGTGAACCATTACATGGTATGTTATAAGGATTAGGTCTCTTACTTCAAAATATTTAGGTCCACATACTATACGTTCGGAAAAATACTGAACGCTTTTAAACGCCCATAATGACCTAATATTATTATCATTATTCAACGCAAATTCACAGAACGCTAAACCATAACTCGTTTGTTTCCACCGACAATATCAACTGCTTGATTGCACTGAAATGTGGATCCCTCTACTCTGCGGACACTTATTTCACCACAAGTTACCACCACGGCTCTTAACGGCCGTCTTGTCAAAGAATCACGGTCGTCTCCAGTCATTCTACATGGTCAGAACAAGGAACGACAGTGAAAGACGTCATGTCAGTGGGGGCAATAACCTACTTTATTCTTCACCGGGAATATGGAGTACGATGGGGTGGTTGGAGAGCTCCTATGAGGTCAGTCAGAGTGGCTTCCAGGTACACGTTGATTACAGTCACTCTGGAGTAGGACCTAAAAGGGATATACAACTCTGAAACACTACAGGTGAGTTGTTTCCGACTCATACAGAGCGGACTCGTATAGGAGACACTGTTGCTTTGCTCACCAATCACGTAAAGCTAATCACTGACGCATTGGGAGATTGTGTTGTAGGATGTTCGTAAAGGACTATTGTATATCCTTTACAAAAAAATCCAGGTTCAGCCAAATGGATAGTATTCACTACCAAACCATTTCATGTGAAACCACTGTTTACCAAATAGACCCCTTGAGTATGACGTCACACTCTCAAACAGCACCCTCACCGAAGCAAAAGGAGATTGCTCATTTGACGTCATCACAACAATAAATCTTGGTTGCGCCATTTAGGTGCCAGCAAATTTACCAGGTAAATCCGTTGTGTTCGGTAATGTGAACGTACTCAGAACTACGTAAACAATGAACATCTACCTTGTAAGTCTGCTGCCACCTAGCGTTCTAAATTCTCAAATTGAGGAGTAAGTTTCGCATGACACTTGCGTGCAAGGCACATTTATTGTGCGCGCTATGATTAGACGTGCACCATCAACTTTACCAGCATTGTGACTCAATAAATGGAGGACCATGGGTAGATCGTAACCGAGTGTGACGTCAGTGCAAGGGGTCAAAGTTGAGGACAAGTCCAGAAAGCTGACTGATTGTGAACTTTATACCAGTACTATTCCTCTACGGAAAAGTTCCTATCACATTTTGAAGCCAACTCACACAAAAAACATAGATTTAAAAAAAAACTTTAAAAAAAATACAAAGGCCTACATATATTCATCAATCAACTCAGTCAATTTAATTTTCATTCAAACATCGTGAACGGAATTTTATTCAACATCTTGCTGCTCTTTGAACAAACTTTTCCTCATCCCGGAAAAAAAATGGATCTTGCTATTAATCCTCTATTTCAGCATTAAACCCAACTCGAGAAAATGTAATTAATATCAGATCATAGTAAATATCATATGAAGAATCATTGAGAAGCTCAGAGCAAAAGATATGTTGGATTTCCTGTATTTATTTCTTTTTTAATAAACGACTGAGGATGGGATATATGCTTACTCTTTTATTAAAAACAGCTCCAATTTCACAACGCCACTATCTATCCGTTTCGGTTTTTCTATCTCATTTAATACATACATTTATTTTAGCAAAAGTCATCACCTTTAAGATGACTTAAAAAGTAATTCCGAAATGACCTAAGCATACCAATTTTCAATCGTCTACAGTTTGGACATGCAATCGGAGCTAACAGGATAGTCACGTCAGGTTTTGGACTTAGGCCGTGTCCGAATTGGACTTCGGCTACAGCTACGGCTAGATCAGCGCGTCTGTCAGTGTTGAAGGATAGCCAGACGCGCGCGCCCTAACCGTAGCTGTAGCCGAAGTCGCCAATAGACTGTGCAAGTCTCGCGCGCACCGGAGCGAGAAAACACGACAACTGAAGAACTTAATTTTTTTATGAATCAAATCTTTGCTTTAATTTTTTCTTAATGCCGAATCTGAACAACAAAAATACCCATAAGAGCTTGTTTAAATTAGTTTAGCTTTTTAACCAAATACACAATTATCGGTTAAAGTCTATGTATAGACAAAAGTAAAACTCTGGGACAAGGATGTTTGTTTGATCTAAAATGTTTTAAAACCCCTTTTGTAAATCTACGCCCGAATGTGAAACTACTGAAAGCTGGTTTATACGCGGACGCACGATGGTCGCAATGGCGTTAGATAAACGCGTGACGCATTTTAAAGAGGAAGCCGACGCCTAAGCGACCAATGAAAAGGCTTTCCACCCGGCGCGGCCAAAACAAGCGTCTGCGTAAGTTTCGTGATCGGAGATGGGCACAAATTCTTAGTTTTTTACAAGTAACCTGACCAGAGGTCAAGTTTAAATATCGGTTTTCTTCGTTATTATGTTGACTTTATTTTTACTTTTATATATGTTGTTAGTTAGTATTACTTTTTTAACAACATATGTCATTTTTATGGTCATAAACTATATTAAACTAAAGTAATGGACGAAACAAAATCTCCCCAACGTAAAACTCCATAAGGTTGGGACCACAATGGTCCCGGAAGTTCAAATCTGCGCGAGACTTGCACAGTCTATTCGGACACGGCCTTAGAATTGGTGATTTCTGATTCACTAATGGTACCTTATGGAAACCGAGAACAAAACAGAAAAAGACCATCCAACAAAGAATGACCCTTTCGGAGTATCCATTTAAGAGAAGGGGAAGGGGGGCTCTGAGGTGAATCGATGTAGGTTGAAAAGACACACACATCACTGATTCTGAAAATAACCTACAACAGAATAACAACTATAATGTCAAGCCGATCACATTCCCCGCTAAAAAGATGTGAAGTTATCAATCGTCTGAGCAAGAGATTGAGAGATGACACTGGGTCAACAATGGCATCAAGTCTTCAATAACAACTTCATCTAGTCCAATAGAGCAGGAGATCGATTGAGAAAACTACGACCGTTGATTTGACACAACCAGTCAACGGTATGATCCTAGGTAAACTGCAGGAAACTCAAGGAAGGTTGAGGGCGCTTGAACAAGACCCAAGAGATGACATCGCCCTTTATTATGACAGGATACGGCACATCCGGAGGGACAAGGGGGTTGTTATAGCAGGAGCACCACTCTGAAGAGAAGAGAGTGTTTCGAGGTTTCTTTTTAGGGTGACATTTTTGTTATTGGGTAAAAGTACATTCGAGTCATATGCAGCATTGATGTTGATAGTGGATGACAGTGTTGCACCAGTTGCACTTAATGTCTGTTTGGACGTGAAGCACCTATGGAAATACTCGCTTATTGTTTTGAAAAACATGAATGTGTAGTTTCTCCCCGCTGATTGTGGAGATGTAAGTTCACTCATCTCTGAAGGATATTACTTCATGTTGTAGGAAGTTCGCCCTAGAGGGCGTATCCATGGTCCATGGGGAGCCAAAAGTCCTAGAGCCAGAATCCAAAATGCGCGATGCCCTAAAAAAAAAAACAATAACAAAAGAACACTGATAAAAAAAAAAAAATCTAAAAATCTGTCTCATGCATGCAATAGAATCTGTCAACCAAAGAGAGGTTTGCTGTAAGACCATGTGAATATCTCTTCTGAAAAGAACACTATCTCAAAAGAGATATCCGCATGGTGTTAACGCAAACCTTTCTTAGTTGAACTCAAAGGCAGTGGACACTATTGGTAACTACTCAAAATAATTATCAGCATACAACCTTACTTTATAGTAACAAGCAATGGAGAGAGGTTGCTAGTATAAAACATTGTGAGAAATGGTTCCTTTTGAAGTGACATAGTTTTCGAGAAAGAAGTAATTTTCAACGAAATCTGAGGTCTCGAAATAAAATTTGTGGAAAATTACTTCTTTCTCGGAACCTAGCTCACATTGGAGGGAGCCGTTTCTCACATTGTTTTATACCATCCACCTCTCCATATTACTTGTTACCAAGTAAAGTTTTATGCTAATAATTATTTTGAGTAATTACCAATAGTGTCCACTGCCTTTGAAAATAACAACCCATTGCAACTTTTAGAAAAAACACAACCCAAAATCACTCAAAATGAAACGAAAAGACGTCAACTTCCAGCAATAGAAAAAGAGTCAGAGAGAGTACAATGACAGATAGAAAGGCTGGAGCAAATTGGACAGCAACGTCACATAAAAAATTGATGTCTAAAGAGACACCTGAGATTAACTGACAGTGGTTGCTGGACTTGCCAATTGATCAAAAAGATGACATGATAGTATTGTCAAGAGAGATAACTTCTTAGAATCAGAAGTAATCGCTGACACGTACGTCAGGCTTAAGGTGTCATACCTCAGAAGAGGGAAACACCTACAGTGTGTTTAGTTAACTCAGACTATACTTAGCACGTATCTAGGCCTCCTCCATGTTTTGACAACCACCTCGCCACCTCGTCTGTCAACTTCTAAAAAAGGGCAATCGTTATGTCAAACACCACGACCAATTACTTCTACACCTTTACCCCAAATGACTTGTGACGTGTCTTGATCCCCACAAATGACTCTAGTTTGCCAGCCTTTAGGACTCCTCGGTCAACAACAAGATCTTATCGAAAGAGTGTGCACTGCTTCAACAATAATGTACGTATTACTTCCTTGACAATGAAAATAAGGAGTTCAACATCCCATGTTACATTGAGCCCAACATAAACACAGGTGAATCTAAAGGATATTTGCTTAGATTTTCTGGAAGCAGCCTTTACTGTTCAAACTTTAATTTAGCCCCGGACACACCTTTGACAGGGATCCAGAGATGTCTGATGATGGGGAAGGAGGATGTTGTTCTTGGCACTTGAAGTGATTGACCCTGTCTTAATGCACACTTAAGATAGTCCCTTGAGATATTTAACAGTGTGTCAAAATGGACTTTACGCTATTGGCCCCGTGCGAGAGAAGAGCGTCGCGTGTACGGAGTGAAATAGACATGGGGGATTTTTCCAAATTTGTCCCGATGAAATTAACCTTTGCCATGGTTTAAAAAAAAAGAAATTATGAAAACGGGGAAATAGTCCGAAGATACAAATATTGTTATGTGTTGTTTCATGTTGTTGCCTCTTTGAGGTTGTGTTAAGGAAATATTATAAGTGTTCTCCAAGCTTTCAATTGCATTGCTTTAAAAACAAAATAGGATACGCGTGATCAAGTTTATTGTGGGTTATTGTACAGTTGTTGTCTCTTTGTGGGCGTGTCAATGAAATATGAAAAGGTGTCCTCCAACAGTTATCTATTTACGAGTAAGTTTGGTATGCATGCATCCCATCCCACGCATCTCAAAAACAACAAAGTTTTCAGTTCATCGTCTTCACTCCATAAATATAAAGTTTCAGAATAACCTTTAATAACAAACGTTTACAGATTACCATTATTGTACATAGATTTAGAATGGATCTTACACAAGACTGATGTTAGGTATTGAACCAATTACAACAGAACAATCGTGATAATCAATAAAGACCAGAAATACGTCACAGCTACGCATTCAATCTGTCAAAAACAACCACCGCGAACATTATTTACGGAGATAAACTACAGATCTAAGAGTGCGCGGGATGACGGTATCCCGACTTAACAATTCAGACAGTTATAAGACACACGTAAAAAGGAAACATGGACAACAACTATGGCGCATCAACCAAGTGACGGGGCACCATTCTTCTCATTCCAGAAGTGAAATCAAGGAACAAGAAGCAGGAGTAAATGGCAACGCAATAGCCGGGGAACTCGGCAGGTGCTCCGAGGGGACCTTTCTCTAAGCTTCCGCACATTTTCAGCTGTCTAAACAGGCCTGGATGACCGAAGCATAATATCATTTAGAAGGCAAAAAACAAGAAGTCTTTTCTTGTCTCTCTTTCTCTCTGTCCGTCTCAGTGTCTCAATACACTTTTAATACACACTTGTTTTTCATGGTTACCCTTGGGTGGTTTGTGCTGAGTGGTCATGCTGTGGATGACTTGTTAATCAAACTGCAGAAACTATGACAACGAGTAGAGTGATGGTCATTTTCGTATCATTAAAGTTATACAACATAATACAAATAGTTAGTGTCCTGACGTTTGTACCTCTAGCAGTACAGAGTCTGTTTTCTCTGCTAGATTAAAAATAAAACACCAGTTGGTCACCAGGCCTGTGTGTTTCGTTTTTGAAAGGACAGGGGCACCGATGCAGTTTTTCTTTGGTGAAGGGCACCCCCTAAAGAATTTGTAAATTTCTACTGGATCATTTTAAAGTAGTAGGCATTTGTACTTATGGTTGGTATGACCAGTTTGAAACAGCTAATACTATTTTCCAAGTAATACAATAACGAACCGCATGCACGTAGATCATTTTAAATAATGTCAACCCTGTTACAGGTAACTGTAACACAGTTTAAAGAAGCCTTCGTCATAATTTCAAATCGAATCAAAACTGCAGGGGCACATTTGCGTATAGGGCAGATAAAGATAGCTAATAACAAGGTCACACGAGGGGTGTTATACAATCAGAACAACTCATCAAATTAACTTGCTTACATACAACAATGTGTCACCACTGACGTCATCATGACGTGAATGACGCCAGATCAACTAATCTGCAACTGAGATTGTGTTCTATAGCATGTACGGTTGTCGGTAATTGCTGTCGCAGTGACGCAGTGGCAAGCCATAGTCGTATCAGCCAATAGGAACACAGCCAAATAGTCATCAATTGACATTCACGTGTTGCTAGGTGTCGTAGACATTTTGATGGTTTAAAACAGGAGACCAGTCTTAAACAAACGCGTACACCTGGCAGCTGAAAAAGATCACGAGACACACGGAACAACTTTAACTATATTTACTCCGAAACTAACAACCTCATCATGTGAACGCAGCACATATATCATGCGGTGCACGATGTGCACATGTTACACCACACTTACTTTTGTAGTAAATAGCAAAATATCAAATGCCTCGAATTTCTTTTAAACACCGACGTCCAAGATGCTTAGAACTTCCTGATTAACTGGCCATACATAGTCCTCTATAAATTCGTAAAATATCCAGACAAAAATGCTCCATCTCCATTTAACTCTTCCATTCTTAGTTTAATAATTATCCTGTTAGAATAGATAAAACTCGGCTTGTGGTCGAGGTATAGTGTTTCCTAAATTACTGAATAATTTATCAAGTAGTCCAGAATATATTTATGCAGGAAACCACACTTTAGTCCAGCATATTTTTATAGGAACCCGATACCAGTTGAATACTGATTAAATCAGCATGGACGCATCGGAAATCTTTTACCAAAATAAAAATATTGAATGCTGTAAGTTTATCTAAACACAAAATGATATCTGAGAATAAATAATCGATATTGTGTAGTGCGACACCATCGCACACCATCATATACACACAGACAAGTTTCCTGTCAAATGGTGTCCATGACGCTGAAAAGTATGACCCTCGTAGCCATTGTGGGATACCTTTACGCCAAGGTGTATCAAACGAATTATTGCATACTGGACATTGAAATTGTGCACTTTGATGAAAAATTAAAATGTCAGCAAATGAACAATTTATGACAACACATCAAGTAATACCTGGCGATGAAACAGTGCGTCCGGAGGGAGTTTTTATTTAGACAGTGAATGACTGGAGCACTGAGAATACGATACCGCAGGCCATGGAGATATCAAAGCAACTGAAGTAAATTTTCTTGGCATCTGATTGATAGAGTTATGTTCGTTAGGATATTTTACAATTTCCACATATCATAAATAAAAATAATAAGAAGTCAATGGATCTCTATCTGTCACCCTCTTCAAAACTGCTTCTAGTCGTTGTTGTTATTATGCCACCTTCATTTTGGTTTGATTGTCGTTCAATGTACTACACATTGAGTTAAATCGTGCCTGGTACTCCAGGGAGGCAACGAGGCGGTTGCCTCCATGCCTACTGGGCCCAATTTCATAGAGCTGCTTAAGCACAAAATTATGCTTAAGCAAACAAAATCCTTGCTTAGTAAAATCAGATTACCGGCCAGGACTCCACTCAATTGTTATGCTAAGTAAACAACAGCTAACCACCAGTCACAAGCAATGTATATGTCATGAATTTTTTTCCCAGTAACATGTGTAAAATAAGCAAGCTATTTTCGTGCTTAAGCAAATGTTTTGCTTAAGCAGCTCTTTGAAATTGGCCCCTGGTCATTGCCTTGAAATGCTCCAGTATAAATTTTCAATATCCTAATGAAAGGCACCACCTTTTTTCCCAAGGAGAAAATGCCTTGGTGCCCTCGCCCTTCAAAAAACTGGCATACAGGCATGTTTAAACCATTATTATTATTTAATTATTTATTTGTGCTTTTGTTTTTGCTGTAATTTGTTTCTTTTGTATTTGTCAGTGGGCATTTTAAAACAAGCTTATTTGGCTTTTGTAAATGCCCCATTGGTTTGCTTTATTTTCATTTAAAATCTATTTTTGTTTTCATTAATTCTTTTTCTCAATTAATTGATTGTCTTTGACTTATATTATTGTTGTAAATTTGCTTTTGTTTTATTCTCCTATTTTCACTAATGTGGATATAAATGTTGATTTAAATTGAACTGATCTGAATGAAGTTGGTAGACTTGAAGCATTACTGGTGTGTCCCCATAGGGTCTTCTGGAAACAAGGCTCCCCGTGATACTTTCTATAACCCACAGGGACCCTCTTTTCAGTGATGATAAATTAAGATGCTGACATGGCTATCTTAGATAACTGCTGGAATTACGTGGGTGAGAAGACCTTTATTAAATCTGTCAGTTTATAAAAAAGGCAAACGGGCTATCCAAGAACAACCACTTCAAACGTACCCTCAGAAAAAGAAAAAAAAACACTATCTGAAATCAGAGTTTGTTTCAAGAAAGAAAAGAAAACAAGCCTCAAAATGAACGTTGTAATTAGCACCTTAACTCAGGAACACCATCCATCATCATGAAGGCCAAATAATCCAGATGGTAGCAATGTGTGACAGGGATAACAACCAAAAGCAACAAGACATCTCAGATTCCAACCACCGACCAATTGATTGAGATGCAGAAGTCTAGCCACAATTTTGCCGAACAGGGGAATTTTGTTGTGTTATGGCCAACTCGATTCGATGAATTTTCATTAAGTTACATAATTCAAACCCTAAATCTCAAGGTCACGTCATTTGCATAATTGGTTTTGAAGGGGAAATGACAAATCCGTTTAAGGTATAGCATCAAGCACTGCCGACGGGTTCCAAAAATGGACCCCCCTCATCCCCTAAACCAAATGTTTATCTTTCCCTGTATTGTGTTTTCTTTTTCATGGCGCTCAGAGCCACTGATCTTACTACTCAAGGCAGAAACGTGACGATGTTCCATCGTCCCCAATTAAAATCACTGTTATTGAATAAATTCAATATTGAGGGGTCGAGCTAAAAGTACGAGGCAACATCCCCCACCTTCTACGGATACTACAAGAGAAAATGTGATACTGCCTAAAGACAATTCAATATCAATGCAACCTTTTCATCTTCTTCTTCTTTTGGCTGTGAATATGTTTATTTGGGGTTACAACATCTGAGCAAATGTGGGTTAAGATTTAAGAGTGTACACATTTAAAGGTTAAGACAAAAACGACCATCGGGTCTACTTGTCTAGGATTAGTATAGCAATTAATTTACAAAAGTAGTGCCAATTTACACTTAAGTGCCTTCCTGCCAGACAAGATACTACAGAGTCAAAATTGGCAAATTCACACTTTGTGTTACCATTTCCACATTAATTCAAGAGCTGTACAAGTTTTGAGATGTGCCAACTTTCTTCACCTCAACAGTTTGAAAATCAAACAGTGTAATCTTCATAAGTGAATAAACATTATATTTTATGGCAATATCAGATTAAATTTTGAGCTGTGTACAAATCATGACTGTAGGAAGTCCACGATCTGGCTCTTTAGTAAACACGTGATGTTAAAATGGTCTTCTGGTGTTATGTAATACTAATCTTAATCCCCTTTGGCTGATAAGAAAAAAAGAGATATTTAAGTAGTTGAGACAAGTTTTAAATGTCAAAAGTCACACAAAATTTAAGCAGTTTATGATTATAGGTTCAATTTGGCTGAAACCCTTTCAGCAAAAAAAAATTCATCTCAGTGTGTTGAAATACAGCGTGGGTGTGTTAACACTTATTCTCGTGAATAATGCCACATATAAAAACAAAGTTGAAGGAAGATAACTCCTTCCCATCAACCATCGGATTTGTCTTGCTTAACTGAAAGGGCAAAAAACACAAGATAGGGATGACCCAGATACTCAATGGGAACAGTGATTAATTAGACCAAGAGGGAGGGAGAAAGTGCAGAGATTAATTACACAAGGGCGGGGGAAAGGGTAATTTGTCAGCCAAAATTGCCAATCTTACCATACAAAATAGATGTATGAAAATTCTTATTGAAAGTCATAACTTGAAAGTTATACAACACATCAACAACAACAAACAAAATAAACAAACAAAACAACCATCAAACTACGCAGCATGGAAATCTCCTGCTTTGTAAAAGAAATATTTACAGCCACAGAAAAAACAAATTATCATTGTTGGCTATTTGCTTACTGCTTTCAAAGCTCAAGAAGTGCTATGGGTTAGTTATCATGAGATCTCAACATCTTCCCCATGTTCTTATCCATGGTCACTTGGCTTACTTGAACCATTCCTTGTTCTTTTTCAATTCCCTGGGTACATTAGTATGCAATCTTTTAGGCAGCTATAGTGAATATCAATCTAGTAATCAAAGGTGTTTATTGCTGCAGCCATGAACTTAGAGTATAGTACTTCAATACAGGTGCTGCTTCATAAGCTTTGAAAAAGTGTACTTATAGCAGGAACAGGTAACCCACCAAAATGTCATGGGATGTATACAGTATGACTAGCTCCCTCATAAATTCTGCTTAGCAAATAAAAGTCATGCAAAGTAAATCTAGGGTGATGCTCAATTTTGAACAGTCTGTTAAAAATTTGATCACAGATGATATTATTTCACACAAAAGTCTTACAGTGTGACTGTACTAGTCAGTAGTCATTTAGATACACTCATCCTTAATTTGGTGGTCAAAGCATAGAGAGAGGACATTTGTCTACGGTCAAACGCAACAAAGTCGGGCCAAAAAGTATTCAAAAAAGATGGTTAAAGATGTTATCACACCTACGTAGTAATTTCACACAAAGGTCAAATTAACAGTAATGACTGTACAAGTCAGTAGCGATTGAGATCCACTCATCTCTCAAACTGTCTTTGATGGTCAAAGCCCAGAGGGGAGCACTTTTGTCTGCGGTCAAAACCACAACCCAATCCGTCAAATTATTCCAAAAAGACACATATTAAAAATGTTATTACACAAGTAGTAATTTTACACAAAAGTCAAATTAACAGTAATGATTGTACAAGTCAGTAGCGATTGCGATCCACTCATCTCTCGTGGAGAAAGCTGACAAGAGGGTACTTTTGTCTTCGGTCAAAAGCAACCCAATCCGGCCAATTATTCCAAAAAGACACCTCTGGTCAGTCGAGCAAACCCGATGCGTCTTACTTGTCATCATGGCTTGACTCGCCACAGGCTAACATCCCATCTCATGTTTATCTTAGGTCAGTAGACATCCTTCTAGAAGGACAAGGCGTAATAGCCACACTTTGAAATCTCAGAGCACTCTCCTTAATACATAGAAGATGGACATTATGATTGATTACAATCTGATGAATAGATTATGTCTCGGATGACTGTGAAGAAGATTGGACAGGTCAAGACTTACCACTGTCCAAGATTGTTCACTGTCCAGCATAATGTAATCACTCTGGCTACAAGAACCTGTGTCATCAGAGGGGTTCTAAAACACACGCATACATTTCCTATGCACTCAAATATTTTTCCTAGGATATAGATATTATCTTTAAAAATCGCCAAGCATATACAATGTGGGAAAAATCGTTTAAATTGTTTAGCAATGTGTGATACAATCTTTGTCTAAATGCATCTATCGTGCATTTTGATGAATTTTAGAAACCCATTAATTTTATGTGACCTTGAATGTTTTATGCTAAGGCAATGTAAAGAAAACACACAACTCGGCTGTGCATCTCAGATGTTTTGCAGGATGAGCAAAGACATCCCAGCTGAGCTCTATTTGTCTTACACTGCAGCGCTTATATAATTTCAAACCATCTGACATCTCAATTGAGTTTGGTTAAGGAATCAGTAAAGTCCATTACTACAACACATACCATCTCCTATACCTCCCACTACATACACATCTCTTACTCTGGGATTATGGGGTTAACTGCCAATGGAGCAATTTTATTGGGGTGGATGGGGAGGTAAGAAAAACCCATTTCCATTTCTTTTAACAATTGCTACACATTTCAACTGGGTTGGGGGAAATACTTACCTCTACAAAACCCCATTTACCATTTACTAAGTACGTACATGGTAAACTGCTTGCAATATTGCTTCTTCCCCATCCTAAGAACAACCCTTTCCTATTTCTTTCATCATTTGCTAAAAATGAAAGGCTGGGGAACTATCTTGCCTTTACAATACCTATTGACCCTTTCCTGCTTTCACAATTTGCAACAAATTTCTGCAAGATAGGTAAAATACAATTATACCTCTACAATACCCATTGACCCTTTCCTATTTCTTTCATCATTTTGTTAGAAAATTTCTACAAGCCTCGGGGAAATCCTTGCTTCAATACCCATATTGCCATTTACTACTGCACATACTGTCTACTATGGTGAATTGCTTGCATTATGGCTCCTCCCCCACCCTCCCCCAATGATACAAGCCTCTCTACAGTCTCATGGTGAAGTTCCATTTTAGCGCTGATGAATATCCGAGACTCAAATAGCTGGTCTGCAACTCTTCAGGTAGTGACAAGAGACAATTCAAGTAGGGGTGATTGTCAAAGGCCACTTGCTGCGGTGGGTATCCGGTTTATTCATACCCACCGCTCTACATGCACACACCTTAAGACTTCATCCATTAAAATGTGCGCAACTAATGGTCCAAGGGGAGGCTGTTTTCTTACATAAATCTCGTTATCGGAGTGCAATTATTCACGCTTGGCTGATTACAAGGACGCCAAATTGCCACTATCAGGGTACAGCGATGACATGATTTATTACTTGGTCAAAAAAGTATAGGATTGTGAGTTTCGTTACGCCAATATACAAAATAGATTTACTCGATTCGCATGTTAAAAACACAACTTTCATTTCTTATGGAGCTAATCACCTCAAAAATTTCATAAATGTGTTTCAAAAGATAAGGTTACAGATTGGATGGCATCTTAATGAATGTTACAAAGACTATTAGAAACTGAATATTGCTTGAAAGTTAACGACGGAGGCGTTTCATTACTGAAACTGTTAAGTGTGACCTCCCTCTAAATAATTTCTAGTAGACCTTCAATTAAAGTAAACGATAACAGATTTATCCTTCCTTGTGATACTGACTCTCAAGTCTCAATTTCATGGTGGCAAACTGCAGAAATGGACAATCCATCTCAATGGCATATTTCTGGGAATTGATGGCAAATAGCGTCTAAATTACAGTTATGGGAGGTGCTTGACACATCTTGAGCAACGGTTTGCATCAGTGAATCTCTATCAGTGAATATTACCTATCTTTCTGAGAGTTTGTATATACTCAGCGTCTTGAGTACCTTGTTTGGTAGATACGTGCGCTATATAAGACTTTGATATTATCTCTTCTGTCCTTAGAAACCATGCTGAGTAATCAGCTTAGGTTTACAACCCAGAGTACAAGGGTAATGGTACATCACCATAACAATGCATGTAATCTTCCTGCCATAAAACTGTTACAAAACAAAGAGCATACATGTACAGGAACTAATATAAAACCCAAGCCAGAGAAAGTGCAGTGAAAAGAACGTGCAGAGGTGTGAGGGTGTGATCTCTGGCTAAACGGCAGTTAATGGTTACATGTATATGGATTTTGACCAGCAACCTGAACAAAGAAATTGACTAATACAGAGACCAACAACATAGGGCTGAATAGCTCAGTTAGTAGAGTGCTGATACATTAACCCAGAGGTCATTCAAGTCCCCCTCCAGTCAAATTCTCTTTGTTCAAACCACAAAAATTTAGAAGTACCTTTTCTTTTTAGATGTCTTACGAGTTGAATCAGCCGGTTCCCTTCTCAATCACCTTTGCTTTCCATACTGTATGATCACTGGCTTCCCTCTCAATGGATAACCATTGACATGAGATTGCGCTTCACCCGCTGTTTCTGAATCTGTACAAAAATAAAAATCCAAGGTGTTAGTGGTAAAAAAATACTGATGATTTAAACAAACTTTAAATAAAACATCAGTACATCTAATCTCATCCTTAGGGCTAGCTTAGTAGTTTAGCGATAAGACATCTGCTCTAGCAATGCAAAGGTTGGGGGTTCAAATCCCACATATCCCCACCCCCAACCCCCACCCCACAAACCACTCACCCACCGCCTTTTCACTCATATCAGGAAAATTTTCAGTTAAAATGATAAGATGCCTCCAGCTACTGTGCAACCTCAGTGGTATATAGTGGTAAGACATCTGCTTTAGAGTAGCAAAGGTCGTTGGTTTGAAATCCCCCCCAAGTAATATGCCTCATGCCTGTTGGTGGGTTTTTTCCACAGGTCTTCGGAAAGTACTGAGTTTACATGTATGTACAGTGCTTTACATTGGTGTATGAGTAAAACAAAAATTATATACATATACAGCAACCTGTGTTTAATTTCAGTCAATCAATATAAATTATTTCCATAAGACATTTACCAATAAAGCATTTTATTTCAAGGTCCAATCACATAAAAATGTTCAATTATAAAATATATTTGTCTACCCCTTTCATAAGCACTTCTCAAAGTAAAACTATACAAAACTAAAAGCATTACATAGGCCAATGGACCGTTCCGGCTTTCCACTAAGCTCCGCCCACCGCGCACGTGAGCAAGACACGTGTACGAACACTCCCAATGACATTCTGCACGGTTCTGCCGCACGTGCCAAACATACGCGCACGCATGACTGAGTTTGTCCGACCCCAATCATTGCTGTGATTGGTCAAATGGGTGAACGCGCACAGTTTGATTGATAGGCCGGATCGGTCCATTGGGTTGAATCTGGCAATCAAAATAACACTTAAAGCATTACCTGCAAAGGTCACAAAAGCCTGCCCCTTCATTCTTCCCTTCAGTAGTTTAAAGACAATCTTTGGTTTGTCCTGATGCTGGAAGCTCATGAATACAGACGCTAAGTCCTCTTCAGTCACTTTAGCTGATAGGTTCTTTAGAAACAGTACCTTCAATCAAACGCATTAAGACATAGTAATCATTATTATTCTTGTAAATTTTGACATTTAAAATATTTAAAGTACACAACATCGGTGATTTTCAAAGACCAGTATCTTCAATTTATGTGACCCATCAATTACATCTATTAATGAACCTGTGAAAAGTAAGGATCAATCGGTTGTTTGAGTCAGGAGGAATTATTGAAATAGTTTTTGAAGAACAAGTTTTGGTCTTAAGAGATCGAAGATAATTGTTTTGCTCATTGTTTAATGCTAGATAAAGCATTTTAGGCAAACATATTTTAAGGGAACTTTTCCTCCCTGACCATCTTCATACTATGTAAGTTATATGCAAATCTGTGAACACTTATTGTTTTAATCTTGGCAATTATGCACACTCATTTTCACTGTGTTTTTTTAATGTTTTGTAGTTCTGTTGTTTAAAGCCAGCACTGTACTCTATACAAATGAAACTCAGGCATTGTACAACTTTGAGAATGGTGTAACAAATAAACCTATTATTTGAATTCAATCAATCTCTCTTCGTACAGCTATTTACTCCTCAACAACAAGCCACTGAAGAGCAGCTATCAAAATTGCCAACGAGAACGTATAAAAGTTCCATGGAAACTCAACGTCAATATTTTGTCAGTCACTGATACATTAAACCATCTTTATACGCAATCCCACGACTCCATACCCTCTGGCTACAGTGCTCAATTCCTGAATCCTCAATGCCAATAATTGCGCAGAGGTTTCAGCAGAGAAGGTGCTGTGAAAATAAGACTATTTTCATTTCTGCTTCGGTTCACAGAGACGTTATCATCCACTGTGAAAGATTAGATCAATATAATGCACCGGTCACAGAAACTGGAGTTACCGAGCACAGCTTACCACACTTTGTACCAATTCTACAACTGAGAAAACATGGATTTGTTTTGTTCATGACAAACTGAACACACCTAAAAGTCATTCGTTGCTACATTACTGCTGCATCCTGCATTGATTTTCATGTTTCTTTCCATGAAAATTAGAGTAAGGGTTTTTCTCAATTTCAAAATCTTATCTTAATAGTCAGACTGAAGTTTCTGGGTGGATTGTGATTGTCTCTTGCTTGATTACTCTTAGGTTGGTCACATATATTGTTTGCACTTTCTGAAAACTAAATCGATAGTAACCAATTTATATTGTCTCCAAATCTTGCTGTAAAACCTGTTAACATGGTTAAAGGTACAACAATTTCTTTTTACATTTCATCACGAAAGCAATAAATTAAGGTGAAAATCTTTGATTTCTAGATTTGTAATTCATGAATGTCTCAGCCATAGCTCAATTTAAAGCAGCACACAAGACCAAAACACATAACAACCAGCCTGCATAAAAAATCTCATAAACTTGGGTCGTCAAGTTTTCATGAAAACAAAAAGAATGATTGTGGCTTTTTCCAAATCCTCGGCTTGGCTCCAGGCTCTATTTGATAATGGAAACACAAAACAAAATGTACACTGCTCCAATATTAATGACAGAGTCTAAGCCAGAGCCGGACCTCAAGCCAGAGCTGGAGCCCAAGCCAGAGCCCAAGCCAGAGCCCAAGCCAAAGCCAGAGCCGCAGCCCAAGCCAGAGCCGCAGCCCAAGCCAGAGCCGCAGCCCAAGCTAGAGCCGGAGCCCAAGCCGTGGTTTGAAAAAGGCCCTAGGTCCTTTTTAAAAAATTTCTTCATGAAAATAATCTGCTTGTTATGTTATTTAGGGGGAAATTAAATATAGGTGGTTATTTTGTACACAATGAGAGATTTTGTGACAGCATTATTTTCCAATTCAATTGATTCTGGCATCAAATTTATATTGGATAGATTCAGGCCTAGAATTACATGGAAGACACTGATCTACTAATTTTCCCTGGTCTTGGCCCCTGGTCTTGGCCTTAGTGCCCCATATATAACAGTTTCCCAATAGAAGTGCCCTTTTCAAAACAGAAATTGCCTTGCTATCAAAGACAACATTCCAGGCCCAAAATTAACATTGCAATTGTTTGTATTATTTTGGTATTATACTTAGCTGTGATGTATCATACTTTTAATGTAAAATGTCATCCATTCTATTTTTAACTCTAGATGTGTTTTTTTCCTAGCTCAGAGCCTCATTGCTTAGATTTGCTTTCAGTTTGTTAAGTTTTTAAGACAGTTGCATATTTTGGCATTGCCTAATCAAAATATGGACTGGCAATACTTGGTGCTGAAGAATAGATGGAGGATACTTGTAGAAAGATAACCCTCTTACTTACAATGAAGCAAATTAATTTTACAGAAGTCTTTTAGGTATCATTTAGTACATTATTAAAGTTTAGATGGCAATTAAGGGAATCAGATAATCTTAAGGAGCTTATAGACCATCAGGTTCTGTTAAACAGTGACTACCTTGCTGGGTTGGCCCATTGAATAGTCCCTGAATCTATCCATCTTGCAAATGTCATCCGTCGTTAGTCTGTGCTTCAGGAGTTCCTCTCGTGACAAAGGTCTGACCACGCCAGCCAGTCTGCGAGGCTCATTATCCGTAACCTGCACACTGCCGCATGTTCCTGGCACTCTGGGGTCGGCTGACTGTGATTCTAGTCCCGTACCGCAATCCCCAATGGCATGATTTGAAATCTTAGTTTTGGAGTCCGCCTCGGGGGATGATCCCACATGAGGGGTATTAGCGAGATTTCTGATCTCGCTTCTGCCGTGTGAATCGGTTTCGGTTAAACTCGTGAGGACAGAGTCCTGCCTCTGTGATTTCCCCTCAGACATTGACGAACATCCTTGGCTTAATCCCCCATGATCTGCATCTTCTAATGTCTCTTTAAGGAAACCCTTACTCTCAGTCCAAACCATCTCTCCTGAGCGCCATTTATCACCACAGCAACCTGTACTCAGCTCTCTGTTGGCCCCACACCCAGGGGACGTGGCATTTTCTGTACTTGCAGAAACATCTTCATTTTGTTTATCTTTGTTCTTCCCAAACAAGCTGGCAGCAATATCATCTAGGTGGTTGATGGGATCATCAGGGTGAATGTAAGCAAGACCTGAACAAAGTAATTCAGAACCACAATATTAACATTGAAAAAACTAATCATTTTAGACATGGGTCCAATGACACAGCTCTGCTTAACATGAAATTATATGCTCACTGTCAACATTCTTTGCATACAGGATAAACGCCAAGTTTCTGGGCTAGTTTTGTAAGCAAAGAATGCCTATCATTATATAGTTTATATGAACTTGTAAGAACAAATCATTCAATGCTTCAAAGTTAAGTGCTAATTTTTCCGGTTAAGTACAGATTTTTTGCTTGTGGTAAGCATTGCCAGAAATTGTACACTGCTCTCCCTAATCTAACCTATTTTTTAAAGTCAATGTAAGCTAATGGCTATTGGCTGCCATGACAATGTTGACGAATGGGCCTTTTAGCCACTCCAACCATAGCCATGGCAACATCTGAACTCATTGATTAGGTCGATGTTAGATACACGTTACTTTTGTAACCTGTCATTAAATCTACTAAAGCCTTACAAAAGCTGTATGTTCCAAATCTTTGTTTGATTGTTTTTAAAAGAACACGTTGCCTTGGATTGGTCGAGTTGGTCTATAAAAAGCGTTTGAAACCGTTTGTTATGAAATGCATATGGTTAGAAAGATGTTTTAAAAGTAGAATACAATGATCCACACAAGTATCACTCGGTTTTCCTTTTACGTCGCAAACTAACACGATCGGCCATTTATGGGAGTCAAAAATTTGACTCCCATAAATGGCAGACCGTGTTAGTCAACGAGGTAAAAAGAAACTCACACAATTTCGAGGCATATTTGTGTAGATCATTGTATTCTACTTTTACAACATCTTTCTACCCTATGCATTTTATAACAAATGGTTACAGAACGCTTTTCAAAGACCAACTCGACCAAGGTAAAGTGTTCCTTTAAAGCCATTTCATGGAATAATATTTCAAGAGAAGTCTTTCACCATTGCCTTCTGTAAACCCTGTAAGTTATTTGTAAATCTGTGAACTTTTTTGTTTTTTCTGAACCAAAAGGGTTCAATGGCTTTAAAGGAACACGTTGCCTTGGATCGTACGAGTTGGTCAAAACAAAAGCGTTTGTAACCGTTTTTTATAAAATGCATATGGTTGGAAAGATGTTTTAAAAGTAGAATACAATGATCCACACAAGTTTGCCTCGAAATTGCGTGGTTTTCCTTCTACTGTGCGAACTAACATGGTCGGCCATTTATGGGAGTCAAAATTTTGACCCCCATAAATGGCCGACTGTGTTAGTCGACGAGGTATAAGGAAAACCACGCAATTTCGAGGCATGTTTGTGTGAATCATTGTATTCTACTTTTACAACATCTTTCTACCCATATGCATTTTATAAAAAACGATTACAAACGCTTTTCAAAGACCAACTCGACCGATCCAAGGCAACGTGTTCCTTTAAGGTTAACATTTTACAACTAAGGCAAATTTGTAAAAGCAGGCAACAAACATGTACTTTAAATTGAGGGTGTAGCATTTGAGAATGTTGTCACAGTATGGTATTTTATGAACACTTTTACTTGTGGGGTTCATTAAATCAAATCTTCTAGTTTTGATGTAACTTTGCTTAAAGGCAGTGGACACTATTGGTAATTATCAAAGACTAGCCTTTACAGTTAATGTATCTCAACATATGCATAAAATAACAAACCTGTGAAAATTTGCGCTCAATCGGTCGTCGAAGTTGCAAGATCTGGATTAGGAATTCTCATAATCAAGTTTGGGGGCAGTAAAACTTATATATTTGTAAATAATCATATTACTTTAAAGTGAAATGTTTCTCAAAATACTATCGAAAGGCTTCTAACCAATAATTCTTATTGCCATTAATTTTAAGAGTGATTAACAAACACAAACCTTCCCTTAAGACACTTGGGAGTATACCCCTGAGCTGCCGAGGTGCTCAAACTGCTAATTAATCACTAGACAGAAATCAGTCACATGTTTTACTCCTGGCTGGTTTAAGTAATTATAGTTATGTTTCTTGCATCTGACATGGTGTTTGTAAGCCCCTGAGCAGCGAACCGCAAGTACCTTGACCGCCCGTTGACCCAGAATCAGAATACTCATAAGGTTAGCAATGAGAGTGGGACTCAGCTGTAGTGTGGTTATAGTTCTTAGAGTCTACTATAATGACAGGGTTGTTAGACACCTGTTGAAGGTTACAAATTTACCCAGGTGAAGATGAGGGTGTCATAATGATTATCGAGGCGCCATTATTCCTTGAATTCCTCTTTAGATTCTTGACTTGTGATAATATTTTTACATCTGATTATCAAGTCATATTCTCTCGACAAAATATAGGAATTGCTTATTGACACAATTCACCTGACCTCATTATTACATCACCTTGACTAGGTTGTGCCATTTTGAGAGTCAATGAAATTGTGTGTTACACCAAAGATGTAGTTCTGTGCAATAACTTCAAAATCCTTAGTGTCAGTAACCCTTCTCAGGTTGTATATTCCTATTAAGGGTTATTCTTCCTGCGTGGATATTCACTCCGGATTTTTAGCAATATCTCAAAAAAGTGACCACCTTTTGAAATGACATTCTCACACGATAGTTTTATGTTTACATAGGATTAAAACTATGGAACTGTTCCAAAACCAATGTACACTCTCCCTTTAAAGGTTACCTCTGTGGAAGAATAACTTTTACATTTCAAAAAAGCAATAACCTGCAGAGGCTAGTCACCTCAAGTGCCAGCTCGAATCGCTGAGTCTCTTTTGTTATTTTCTCTTATTAGTTTACTCACCTAAAGTGGTGGGATGCCTGACAAGAAGTCTTGAGGAGGTAGGGTGACTTTCTCCAGAATGTTCCCTACCTGTCCCATCCTTAGATTCCTCCTTCAACTCTTCCTTATTATCCGTGGGGTGCTCCTCTAAGGTCAGGCCAAGGTTTTTTTGCCTTTGATGGATTTTCCCTTCCACTTCTATGAGACGCTTTTTTCTGGCGATGGGATCGGCAAGGTAACTGCTACGCTTGGATGGCTAAAATAATTAAGAAGCAAAGAAGAGACAGAGGATAAGCAAATATGTGAAAGCACAAACCCAGACAGGTAAATGATACACCAATAAATCAATTTAGACAAATTCAAACAGATCTTAGGCGGTGAAGTAAGTTTAATAATTCATTTTTTTAGCCTTTGAGAAAAAATTTGCATGGGTTGAAACGTCAGGCCATTAACTTTGATTTTGAAATAACTACCAGTTTGCAACAGCTAATTTTGTTTTCAAATGTTATAGGAAGAATAGATGTAGGAGTACTAAGAAACTCCACGTATATTTAACGAGAAAATTTAAATCTGTGGCAAACTGCCTACAAACAAAAAGGCCCTATGGTATAAATGCAAAAAAAGTAAACGATCTGACATTTTGACCCTAGGCAGGCAGAGTCTTTCTCTGCAAAGGTTAAACAAACACAAAAAACATACATCTTCAAATATGCTGAATCTTCTAACAGAAGCAATCTAGACTGACTCCAAAAGTTCCGTGCAAAATTGAATTTGCCCTGAAATGACAATTTCTACAACCATGGTTATTTTTTATACCCATATTTCATTATTATTATTGGTTTATTTCACCATCCCTCTGGCAACCATCAGGTCTTCCTGGGCCAGGAAATGAGATTATTAAAATGATGTTGACATTTTACTCGGAAAATCATGCACTATGCTCTTTTCTTTTTACTGTACTGTTGGAGTGGTTGGACCTTGTGCCAAATACATCATGTGTCGCCGGCATGCTTTTGATATTGTAATTTCTTTTGGTGATCACCGTGAGCATCATTCAACAAAAAAACAAATCCTTCAACAGTTGATTGATTATTACAAAGAAGAGTATATATTTTATTCATGGCTTGATGCATCAGGTTTTCTTTGTGGAGTCCTTGGAGTCAAGCAGGGTAGATAAATTGTTGTTTTTGTTTGAAAATGTTATCGCCAACCAACAACGATAAGCTAACAGTAACAGGATGGGGTTACAACTTTTCATAAATACATCTGAAGTTACACACACAAAATTATTTTCAAATTCAACTTAATAAAAGTATTAACAAGCACCCGCCTACAAACAAGTGTCCTGACTACAAACAAGGGGGGAAGCACCTGACTAACAAAGAGACAGAGAACGCAAACCTGTAGGTTCACACAAAATTACTTAGATGTAAAAGACAGTTCTCCCCCCCCCCCCCTGCAAAAGCAGATGCGATTGACTTGTACTCAACACTTCAGCCCATGTGAAACATTCTCAGCGGAAAAAAACAACCCTATGACGTCAAAGTTTGCTTCGCATTCACAGGAAGTATTTGTGTATGAACCAGCTTAACTCATAAAATTAATCTTCCATCACATAGCTTCAGGAGGAATCACAGTGCACACACAACCCCTTTAAAAACCAAATCTAACTTACAGGTAGATCTATAAAAGATCTGAAGGTTACGGCCGGAGTGAATGACTTATGCTTGACTGCATTCACAGGAAGTATTTGTGTATGAACCAGCTTAACTCATAAAATTAATCTTCCATCACTTCAGGAGGAATCACAGTGCACACACAACCCCTTTAAAAACCAAATCTAACTTACAGGTAGTAGACTGGACAGGTGACCGCCCTCATTTTCTAATTTAAGGGCAATTTCCTGGTCCGAGAGGCCGCATGCTCTCAGCTCGTCCAAACTCCGGTGCTCCTTCTCAAGTACCTCAAACTGTTCAAGCGATAATTTTCCGCTGGCCTGCTCTATAAAAGATCTGAAGGTTACGGCTGGAGTGAATGACTTATGCTTGACTGCATATCTGGGAGATGGAGAAGATTAAGATATATGAGATGAGAAAACATTGTAGGCTGAGGCGGGGAGGCGTCTACGGAAGTATGATATTTGACCCTGGAAACAAAAGCATATCTAATTGAGTAGAAGGGCTTACTTAGATGTAGTGTTTGTTCGGATTGGGCTTTTAAAGGCTATTTGATAATTATTGTACTGATTTTCTGAGGCTAAACCACCCCCAAAACAATGCAGAAACTAGAATATGAAGAATTTAATGCTTGTTTAACAGGGGCGAACTAGGGCAGTTTTTGTGTTTTTGATCCATGGGAGTTCCTTCTGAAAGGAATTGCTTAAAAAGAAAGTACACAAGACAAAACAAGTGCCCTCCTTTTGGAATGATTTTAATTACAAAATGTAAAATAATGGATGTGACCTGCACAACTGTTGCAAAGCATTTGTGTAAAAAATTGTTGAAGGTTGGAGACCTCTCCTGCCCTTTATTGCAATTACTTGGCCTGATCATTATTTTATTTATTTGTTTGTGTGTGGGAGAGGGTAAACATTTTTAATTTCTTGATTATAGTGTTTAGAGGGTAGTTGTGTAAGGACTATCATTTCCAATACATTTCAAAAAGTTCAATTGACATCCTGCTTGGCATTTGCAATAACTACAAGGAAGAGTAATTTTGATCTTACATTTTAATGTTAGATACAACCATAATTGTAAAGAAGAAGTGTAAAATTAACATACTGCTCTAGGGATATGTCCGTGTCTAACTGCTGTCCAAGCATCCTCTGAACGCAGAGCTGTGCTTCAGATTGAGTGTTAGATTGAAGGACAACGTCATCCTCTGGAGGCCCATTGCTGTCATCATCATACAGCTCATTATCCATCTCTGAAGCTAATGTCAAAAATCACAAACTTATGTCACATCACATTATGAACACACTCTTTGGAAATATAAATCACCTCTCAGTTTTGGTTTGTCTACCCTATCCATGTTCTCCCTCCTTCAAGAGATCTTCAGATTTGTCCTTTCCTTTCATTTCATTTCAAGACATTTATTTCCTTGCTTGTTGTCTCTCTCACTCACAATACCTGGGGGATCGTTCATTCTCTAATGTTGGTCCATGCCTTGGAATAAGCTTCCTCAAAATATTTGTTTTTTAAAAGACTATAAATCAGCAATCTGTGGATAGGTAAACTTTAGCTTGCAGAAAAAGGCAATCGCTTAAAAAAAAAAAATCTGAGAGCAAAAATGAGCAGGATACCATGCAGTCATAAATGATAAAAGACATTTTATTTTATTTTTTTGGAGAAACCATTCTAGCATGTTTGTCTATTAAGCATATTAATTGTTTTTATGCTTAGCTAATTAAAAGACGCTCAGGCAAAAAAATATGCGCTACATTTAAAAGTATTGTCTAGACTGTAATATTACCAAAATGGGGTTGCATTATATTACAGTCACAGAGTGTCTAAAAGCAAAAAAAAACAAAAAAAACGCCCTTATCCAACTTCCATCCAAACCTGTCTCTCAGAGAGCTACATAGAGCTACATGTAATTTAACGTCAGTTATTTTTATGCAATAGCTCAAGTACTGATGTAATCGTGGTCTCTTCCAAGATAACATCTTCAACTGAGAGATTAATACCGGCCTGTAATTCACAGGTTACATCACTGTACCTCCATCCTTGCCCTTAGTCATCACCTTGATGCCCCCTAGAGATGTTCCAACATCTCGGTGTTCTCACAGAGGTGCCCTTTGCCAATGAGGAAACGCCTTGGCTGCTCTTGCCCTGTATCAAAAGCAAAGCATCCTTCTGCATACAAAGGCAACAGAGGCAATTGCATTTGCCTTGCCCTTGGTCATCACATGGGTGTCGTTAAAAATGTTCAAACATAAATCTACAATGTTCTCACAGAGGTGCACTTTGCCAATGAGGAAACGCCTTGGCTGCTCTTGCCCTGTATCAAAAGCAAAGCATCCGTCTGCATACAAAGGCAAAAGAGGCAATTGCCTTCGTCCTTGCCCCTGGTCAGTACATTGGTGCCCCTAGAGATGTTCAAATATAAATTTACAATGTCCTCACTGAGGTGCCTGGATCGGGATAAATATTCTCAACGCTCTAATTAGAGCCAAAGGAGAAGAGAAGATGCTGAAGAAATTTCAGTATAAGATGTGGGAGGAAAACCCCAGAGAATTATTCTAGGGAAAACCCCCTCATTCATTGTGTTGATCCAAAAACTAATTGCCCCTATTGTTTGCCTGTAAAAATGTCCTTTTAAAAAAGCTGCTTACACGTATCACCATTTCACCTACATGGGTAAAACAAAAGTGATAACTTCACCTAATAAACAACATGTAGACTGACATACATGTAGAGCATCATTACTACAATGCTATGTTTTGCATTATGTAAAAAAAACAGCTAAAGTTTTCAGATGAGTGTTTCTTTTCTTCCATTATCGAAAAAGAATGACAATAGTCACTGACTTGGTGACTAGGTACAAATGTTTTCTGGCTGAATTTAGTAAAAAAATTATATTATTGAGAGAGCTCTATTGATACAACATAAGATTAAATATGAAGTCCAATAAGGACTTGTATCCCTACAACGTACAATCACTGTCATGGTATGTACTTTGCTAGACTATCGCTCTGACTCTGTCTGTAAACATGTAACTTGAGAGGCAATCTGTACTTCTGAGACAGCGTGCAGACTTAATAAACCATAAATAAATAAATGCAAATGGTTATTCAGTATTTCAGTGATTGTGTGTTCACTCGAGCATTCCATATGAATTGTGATTTGAAAGGTTAAAAGTTTAATGTGAGAATAGATTTCAACTAAGAACAAGTTTGATGCACCTTTTGAGAAATTAACCCTAACCCCCTAAGCGTGTGAACAATGCAATTTTGATAACATGCGTAGTGTACATTTAAAAGTAATTCCTTTGTTAGAAGACCAAAATGCAAGTCCTACCTACGCAATCAATGGGGGTTGGGGGGGGGGGTCCCCCTAGAACTATGAGGTTCGTTTAGTGGAGACAAGAGTGGAACGAGCCTCCCAGCTCTAGGAGTAGGGAGGCGGGGCATGTTCAACAATTTGGGAGGAGAGGAGGTGAGGAAACTGAATGCTGCAGAACAACGCTCTGTTCAAATGAAAACCACAGCTTAATGGGACTTGGCAGCCTGAGGTTATTCAACTTCACAAATATTAAAGAGCAATGTCAGATCATGAGATTGCTGAATGAAAGGGCAAGGATGTAGTAGTCGAGAGGAATTCTCACCTATGCCCAGCTTGACAACTATTACAGTACACTTTTTGCATTTTTTATTTATTTTTGGTTTATTATTTGCTTGGGGGCGTCAGTCAAAATTCATACAGCCTCCGCCGTGTAGACAGGGATCACAGCCAAGTTTACCATACTTGGAAGAGGCAGCCAACCAAAGGATCAACTTAGGGGATGAAAGTTTTGAAATTTGACCCAGTCAGTTACTCAGTTTAGGCCTAACTTTTTTTGAAAAAAGCAAGTTTGCATTTATTTAAAAATCTAAAAAATTCCTTATCAAATGGCAGTCGGATATAATTTTGTCGTATTGTTTGTCCGCAATTGGCATTTATATCCCCTTGTGGTTTGAGTTTGCAGTTGAAACACTACCTACAGTCAAGACACTTAAGCGACTCCTGACTGTCACTGTAATGTCGGTGGTCAGGTTGGTGTAGTGGTGCCTTACGTGTACCTCGCTTTCTACCTCTGGGACCCTAGTTCGAATTCAAACGGGGACACTATGTGGATTGGGTTTTCAGAATTCAGTCCCAATTGACTGCGTGGGTTTTCCTTAGTATAATTCTCAAGGGTTTTCCTCCCACATCTAAAACTGAAATTTCTTTATTGTCTTCTCTCTTCTCAATTGGCTCTAATATAAGAGCGTTAAGAATATTCCAAATCCAAATGTCACTCAGTGGCTACTGACTCATGACCGTCACTAGCCCCATCTATGTGGCCAAATTAGAGAACTGGTAAAAACCGGGCAAATTTGGACGATTTTTTCAACTGTTACGCTATTTTTCCCTTCTTTCTCTGGATGTATGCAGTCACCCTTCTTCTAATATAAGCTAAGAAAACAATTCAGTGGACCTGGAGTAAATTTAGGGCGGATAAGTTTGTGGTCAGGTGCGGAAAATTACCCAGTATCAGCAGTATGACTTCTCTATTGGACTGTCTTCTTCTTCCAATCCAAGATTGCAAAAAGTATTCAATTCAATAAGCCTATTTGCAATTGCAGCTGCGCATGTCCGTTGCTGCTGACAATGCCATTTGTTTCTCTTCCGTGACCTTTTGACAATACCTCCTGGTATTGTCAAAAGGTCATGGGAGATATACAAATTGCGTTGTCACCAGTAACACTAACTAAGAGACATGCGCAGCTACATTGCGAATTGGCTTATATCTGATATATAGTGGTTTAGTGCAGACCACTAAACTAAGTCCATTTTGAAGATAACGCACTGTCAATGTGAGGTTGGTGCGCACGCTGTCTGTCTGTCTGTCTCTGCCACCACCACGATCATGTCTGTAGTATCCGGTACCGGTCACACTGGTGTAGTCTTGAATTATGAAATATAAACTGTCTTTTATATGTACTTGTACCATCCATGTAGTTGTACACATGTGTAACTTTTGCTTCCTCTCCTTCCAATTTTGGAAGATGTCGTCTGCAAAACAAATGTCTGGAATTTACTAATTTTAGCACAACTACCAAAGCTAAAACTTTACAAAAACATTCTCGATATCGGTGTTTACGAATTTATGCGCAAAAAATGTTCAAAAATATTGCATTTGGAGTGCCTACTTACATTTGAAAAAAATAAAAAATCTCACCACACTGTCGTCTGCTCAGGAACCTTTCTCTCATAAAACTTGCGGCAACTCGTTTGAAACAGCGCCCTCTTCTGTTTAGTTATTGATTGATTTTTTCAGCGTGCTTCTGTTAGTCTGGTGCCTACTCAATGTTTGTTATAATCATGATAGCAGTGTTCTGGGTGCCATACATATAAATAATATATTTTTTTAAAGACCAGTATGGCGACGTCTGTGATTGCGACGAGGGGCCTAAAACCCGCAGAATTTACTGTAGGTGAACATGTTTTATGCTTCGAACCCGATCCTACCAAAGCGAGGGTTCTTTATGATTCCAAGGTAAGCTATTTCAGTTATTCAAGTACCAAGTAGGTGATGTTTATTGAACTTGAAAATGGCAAGGTTGAGAACGAGGTTAGCCCCAAATAGATCTCATCAGTGGTACAAAATAACAACTTAAATTGGTCAGAATTCACCTCCTTTGTGCATGATTTTAGCACATTTAACATGGTATGACTGCAAATATATTTAGGTTCAACATCTTACATTTCATATGCTATTCGATCGTACTGATATACTAAAGAAGGGCTTCGAAAAAAATCAAAATTATGAATGCAAGGCGATCTGCTGCAGTTGTAATTTCAGCGTGATGCCGTGCGAGTTTGTGAATATTTACGGTGGGGTGCTCTAGCGCCCTCTGTTGACGTTTCCTGACAATGTAAACAAGTTGATCTTTTGGCCTTTATAATGTAGACTGCACCTGCCCGGGGCACTGAACAAAGCCACACTGAGTTTATGTTCAATTCTTTGTATTGGTAAAAGGACCGTTATTACATGTGTATTCATGGCCAAAGTGAAACAACTTATTGATGAAACACTAAGGGTATGTAAATTTTCAGGATATTTTGTGTGTCAAATGTTGGGATAGTGTATTTTTTGTTGTCATTTTGATTGATTGTTAAATATTTAACTTGAATGGCTGGCTGTATGATTAATAATATTGAATGCATTTGAACTTGAGTATTAATCAGGAAAGGTTGCTAACTATTAATTCTACAACAAGGGCTGTTCACGTAGTTGAATATACCATGGTATGCTATGGCCCTGTATGGTCTAGTTTTGATTCATTTCTACTGAATGAAGGAATACTGACAGTGTAGTTGTCTCAACCTCCACAAGCAATACCAAACTCCACTGTAGCTTTCTCTTATTACTCTTACATGTACCCATCATGATAATGGAGGAAATAAGTAGCCATCCTCTCATGTTTTGTTAAAAATCCCAAACACATTCCCCTTATGTTACAAATCCCCATACACCATCCCCCTGAGTTTGTTTCTTTGTTTAATTGCTGTCAAGGGAACTCTGCAAACTCAAAGGGAATAACGGCCAATCTGTCTCATACAAGCACATTTCTTTGACATCTATTTATGAGTTGCGCAGTAACTGTACTTATTTATTAAAGTCAATTTTGTGGAATCAGTGGTTAGCTTGGTACAGATTCGAGTCCACAACCTTGTGATTGCAAGTCCTGCAGTCCAGTCCTGTAGTCTGACCACTGGACCACGATGACCATTGTTTACAAGTCTCCCAACACCATCTCTAATGTTACAAATTCCCCAAGTTGTTTTATTTGCTAGATTTGTATGTGTTCGCTAAAATGATTCTACTAAAACATACACAAAACCACTTCTTATAAAGTGTCCACGAGGGTGTGATTCAACACGAGGACAAGTTTCACACGAGGAAAATAAACAGGGGGTCCTTGGTCTTAAGAACACAACGTTGTTTAATCCACATCGTGTGAAACGAACCTCTGCTTAAATAGGCACGGGTCCCTGCTCCTTTCAAGACCACGGTCGAGACCCCCGTCTTAAAAACACAACGTTTTTTAAATTATACCACGAACGTCCGTGCGTGCCGTGTAAATGAACATTGCTCGCGTTACTCGAAGGACCCTTGTGTAGCTGGAGCTACCATGCATGCGCACAAGAAAAAACACATGGTGCAAGTAATCCAGGTGCTCGATCCCGTCATACGTAAACGTTGAAAACAAACCTTTGAACGTGTTTATGAGAACGTGTGTGTACGACTCCTGACAAGATGCCAAGATGAGATCGATGTTTTGAAAAGTTTTCTCTCGAAAATCATTAGATATTCCCTTAAAAACGCTGTAGATGTTTTTGCAACTAAGATACAGGGTAGTCGTTGCATGCTCTATCTTTGCAATTGCATTATGATTACTACTACACAGTCACTACATAAATATTGACCTCATTTTAGAAGGGTCTTTAAAGTCTGATGTTGTTGTTTGTTGCAGATTTTAGAATTGGAGTGGACCAAAGAGGAGAATACTAATCGCAGAGTTCCTGAATATCTCGTTCATTTTAGTGGTTGGAACAGCAGGTAAGGCTGCAATATAAGTCACATTTGTACTGAGAAAGTTTGTTTGGATTGTGCGACGACAGAAGTGAACGAGTAATGGATCAAGAAAGGTAGTTGACAAGTTTTTAAAATTAATTAACTATTAGTAATTAAACATTGTTTGATTTCTCTTTCCTTCTAGCTGGGATCGCTGGGCTCCTGCAAACTTCATTTTACGATACACAGACGAAAACCTGGAGCTAAAAGGCAAACTCCACCGGCAGGCGCTGGCCAAAATGTGAGTGGTCAATGAAGCAATTAATGTGTTACGGCAACTATTATTATTATTATTACTATTTATTACTATTTGTATTCATTGAGGTATGCTATTCATAGTAAAACTATATCACAGCATTTACAATAGAAAGAGCAATAATATTAAACATTATACAAACAAAACAACAACAAAAATCAATTACTAGGAAAGAGGTATGTTTTAAGAACCTTCTTAAACATATCCACTGATGGAGCAGACTTAAAGGAACACGTTGCCTTGGATCGGACGAGTTGGTCAAAACAAAAGCGTTTGTAACCGTTTTTTATATAATGCATATATGGTGGGAAAGATATTTTAAAAGTAGAATACAATGATCCACACAAGTTTGCCTCGAAATTGCGTGGTTTTCCTGCTACTGTGCGAACTAACACGGTCGGCCATTTATGGGAGTCAAAATTTTGACCCCCATAAATGGTCGACGTGTTAGTCGACGAGGTAAAAGGAAAACCACACAATTTGGAGGCATGTTTGTGTGGATCATTGTATTCTACTTTTACAACATCTTTCTACCCATATGCATTTTATAAAAAACGGTTACAAACGCTTTTCAAAGATCAACTCGACCGATCCAAGGCAACGTGTTCCTTTAATAGAGAAGTTATCAATAACATGGATAAAAGGAATTCTAAAACAAACCAATTGGTACAAATGGTACAAACTGTGAGCATAACAGTAGGAGGGTTGACTTTGTGATGTTGTACTTAAATGCATTTACCACATGATATCATTTCAGGGTCCCGCATAGTCAAAGGTTAAATCTCAAAATATAATTAAATCATATTGTCTTTCAATTTTTGTTTCAGGGGCAAAAAGAAGAAAAAGAAGACAATAGCAGAACTTGTTGAACTGGCAAAGAGGAGGCAAGCTGGCAAAGGTATAGGCTAATATTACTTTTAGTCCTCTCACATTAGCATCCAGCATGTCCATGCAGAATTGCGGAACTTATGTAAATGTGTTAAGTTCACTAAAACTCTTATAAATAGTGCAATTAATTCAAGTGCCTTGATGGAAACCAATTGCCGTTGATATTTGCAGAATTGAAATTGTGTGTAACATTTGCTGATCTTCTAAGTTTCTTTTCAAAGTTTTGAATAGTATCTGTTGTATACATGTTTCTTGTTGTATCTTCTTTTTTAGACAGGTGTACCTCGTCAAAGTTGTATTAACTTTGTTTAACATTGTATACAGCGGGCCTTTTGTTTTAAATCATTACTGGTGTGTTTCAGTTCGATTTAGTTTATTGGTATTATTATTTTTTAAAAGTATTTTCATTTCATTTTATCTGCCAAGAAGTTTCATTTCATTTTATCTGCCAAGAAGTTTTATTTAAATCTTGTTTGTTGAATGTATTGATTGTAACATTTCATGATCGTCTTGTGTAATGTTTTGTGTACTTTTACAATGTTATCTTGTACGTGTTACATGCTGGGGATCTTTCTTCGAGTTTTTTTCAAGCCCACATTTTCTTGAGCTTGAATATTTCTTTGTCAGCTGGTCTAGTATTTATTGTCTCAAGTATATCTTTGTATTCTAACTTGCTTAAAATTGTAAAGCAGTATGTATATTGCTGTTTTTTTTAGTTTTTTTTTTATGAAAACATAGTTCTTTTTAGTTGTTAAAACATTATAATAACATTAGCTCACCTATTGCAAATGTTAGGTGGCATGTGACCTTTTAAAATACCATCTTAGATGTGATACGGCAAAAACAGTGAAATTTGTTTAATGTGTTTTTCAATTACTCTTTTGATGGTGTGTTTGACACTGTCCCAAATTGCATCTGTGGCTATGACTACAGATGTTGCTAATAGTAAATCTATTCTTTATCATGAGTGATCAGACATAGCCGCTAATTCATAGATGGCAAACGTCTGTTCATTGTTACATTATTTTTGATCTTTTTTGTAATTGATATTTGTCTTTAGGGTCTGATTCTGATATGAGCAGTGTAGCAGCCGACAGTGATGATAGTGATGGCAATGTGAGTATTCTGCAATATTTTTATGAATCCCACAAACTTTATGGACTGGTGGAAGGTGTCGCGTTTCATCCATGATTTTGCAATGTAATTACATGTACTTCCATAATGCTTGACAAATTTATATTGGAAAAGATTTTGTACAAGTTTTTTAATGGTATTGAAGAGTGTGGTGTTTCAAACCCCATCCGAGAGACTTGCCTGTGGATTTGTTTTCTTCACCAAACTAGAGAATAGTAAAGATAATACAGAGCTCAATACACCACAACAGTTTAAGGGTAAAAACAAATTGTATAATTTTCTTCATGTTCACCTTTGCTAAATCTTTCCCCCGTCCCATCTTTGCCTTATTTTGTGTTTTAAGTCTTCCGGTGAGGAGTTAGAAGCCTTGGAGATTCCAATCCCACTTCCTGATGCTCTAAAGATCAAACTTGAAGATGACTGTTACTTCATTACGAGGAAGCAACAGGTGAGCTTGATAAGATATCAGTCATAAGTTTATCAGGGTTTAATAATATTAATAACCAGATTTCTGTAGCGCCATTCCATCAAGATCATGGCGCTCAGCAACAACAGGCAGTGAAAAACAAATACAATTAGAGAGTAACTGGGAACAGGTGGGTTTTTAAGTGGTTTTTGAATGACAAAATCGTGTCCAGTGTTTGATGCGAGATGGTATACTGTTCCACAGTTTCGGGCCAGCAGTTGTGAAGGCTTTGTCCGTGTTCGTGTTTTTGGACCTTTGTTCTGACAGCAGGGTACTATCACAGCAGGATCGAAGACCGGACCGACCAGAAACATGAAGTTGCTCATTGGGCCCAGCTTATTCATTGCATTAGTCCATCTGGAATATGATATCTCAGGAGTTTCACGAGGGCTTCCTGCAACAGCAATCATGGACACCCTGGAGCGAGACTCTGGCATTGATCGCCATGACCTACCCAGCAATCATGGAACGAAAAGACCAGTGGAGAGCCGATGTCAAAAATGCCCAAGTTCGCTTGATGTGATTAAACTTTCACAAGTGACTTTTGTCCATCTTTCTGTATAAAGATGCCTATTAAAAATATTACCTTGACAAAAACCAGTCCATGAACCTATCTTGAAGGTTTTTTTTTTAATTCTTGACCTATTTGTTGGCAGCTTGTGAGAATACCCTGCAAACATACCATACTTGAGATCATGGAAGGCTACGTCAGACATTTTGCAATCAATGTTCACACCCATGACAAGAAGTCTCAAGCAGTGAATGTTATCAGTACTGTGGCCAAGGAGGGTATGGTCTTACCACCGCTACCAAAATACAAGTGAGTACCAAACCAACTTGAGTGGCCAATAAATCCAATGTTTTCAAAGTCCGCCGAGGGCAAGCGGTTCAACACAATTATTTATGTTTAAAAATGGGGCCGTTATTGCTGTTGAAGTGGGGCCAGGTTTCCAAACTGTTCATGTTATGGGGCCATGCAATAAGTTGAGTGGCCTTTAGACTGTGCTCTTTCTCTGTGACATTTGATATTCCTTATCATAAGCTGTGTCTTAGATCAATGCATAGTGGACAATATTTTGAACTCTGTGCTGGGCAGCACAATGTATTTTGCTCAGAGTGCTGGGCAAACATTGTGAGTCCTGGGCAGGCCCGCCCAGCACCATAGCTTCAACATTGTTTATAATGAAAACAGTCATATAAGTTAGTACTTGGTCCAGTGTACTTGAAACCGGTTAAATATTTATGCCAACTGAGTAAAGCCAGAAATCTAACATTGTGTGAATTGCTCTTTATTTTCAGCGTGGATCTGTGTAAAGAAGTCATGGACGGACTTCGCACATTGTTTGACTTCCTTCTGCCGACCAATTTGCTTTACGGTCCTGAGAAAGAACAATACAAGAAATTAGTCATAACAAGTTACGTTCAAGACCATGTCAAAGTACCGAGCAAGTAAGACTTAAATTCTCTCGGATTGTAGTCTAATTGAGATTGGATTAGGTGAGGTTTGCGTCAACACCTTGTGAAAATCTCTCTTTTGAGTAATGTTGGTTTTGAAAAGAACCGCTGGTTGACAACTTAACGTTTCGATCAGTATACTCTGATCGTCTTCAGAACCAACTCTACTCAAAAGAGATTTACATGAGGTGTTACCGCAAACCACACCTAATAATACTCCAACCATTCAAAGTTTTAAATCCAACTTGAGATTGGATAGTAATTGAGAATGGGGTTTGTCGATGAAACACACAGCAGTAAACTGGATTGTTTGTTTAAAATAGTTGGAATAATTTAAATTGTCGTTCAAATTTTAATTTTGTTATACTGTCAGAATCGCATCGAACCACAGTTGAAATATTCTTTAAAAATTTCCCCTGACAGATCACCAGCGAAAAGAGGAAGACCAAGAAAGCACAGTATTTCACCGATCAAGGAACCAATAAAGTCTGAACCAATAAAGTCTGAACCAATTAAGGCTGTCCCATCTCCTGAAAGTGATAAAGACAAATCTCAAGAGAGTCCTTCTAGGAGAGTAACTCGGAGGCTATCAACAAGTGAGCATGTTACCCTTGTAGCGCCTCTACCACCCACCAAGAAGAGGCGCTGCTCTGAGCAAGATCATCAACATAGATCCAGGAGGCACTCTGCGGATACGACCACAACTCAGAACAAGGACACGGCAAGTGGTCATGGAGTATTACCGAAACCAGGGGTGCGTCACTCAACGAGACTTGCCTCGGTATCCAGCATAGCCTCGTCTCCCTCTGCGGACATCGTCTATGAAGAACCTCCTCAAGAGACTCCTCAAACCCAGTCAGAAACGCCCCAACCTCAAACCAATCAGTCTACCTCAACGAATGGCAAAACGCCGCACCAAAACGGGAAGAATTCCAAAGGAATCATTTCTGGGGACAATGTGTGTGATATTAAGCTTCCATCGTGTAAACTGTTAGCGGACAATGCCCATTATGATGGGAGGATGCCACCATGTAAGATATATGGAGCACAACATTTGATACGGCTATTTGGTGAGTTGAGGAAATTCAATCAAGCCCAGTTATGGGGAATATTAAGCAAAACATTTGTGAATTGATCCTGCTACTGTCTGGCCATTCAATATCAACCACATGGTTTTCAGTGATAGATAGACTATGCCGAATTCAAGCTCTGGTGTTTGATCAGCAGAGTGTGGGTCCAATCCCAGTTGTGACACTTGTGTCCTTGAGCAAGATACTTAACTATAATTGCTTCTCTCCACCCAGGGGTAAATGGGTACCTGTCAGGGCAGAGATGGTTGTTGTGATTGATTTAGCCGAGTAGCACATTATTTGTTGCACAGGCTGTACATGTATATTCACCAGGGAGCTGAAATGGTTTAAGGAATGATTTAAGGCCAGTGACCAGGGGATAATAATGTGAAGCGTTTAAGATGATTTTTGTTCCTTCTCTAAAAACACTGCAGTTAAGCTTCCGGAACTTCTTGGCAAGATGGAACTACCACCAAAGAAACTCAGACCGCTACTAAAACACATTGAACTGTTCCTCAAGTAAGATTCTTATAGACTTTCCATCATTGGTTTGATTTATTCTCACCTGTGTTTAATAACAGTGTTTGAAACAAGTGCAAATTACTGTTAACAAATAATAACAAAAGTTGTGTGAACTTTGTGACACTTGTTGGCATTCGACGTATCCTTTGTTTCTATTTTTTGTATGCAATTCTTTTTAAAATATGACTCATGTGTTGTCCCTGTTGTAACACCTATGAGGTTCTGGGTCTAGCATTCCTCATTCTCCCTATTTCAAGTTAAAACACATCTCTCCAAATAATCTGGACCACTAGTTTATGGTTGAAAAACATCCCTACTTCATTTGAAACATTGACCAGTGAAAATATTGGCCTGTCACTAAAAAAGTTTAAACCCTAGCATTTAGAGGAAACCCAGCCCCCAAGCTATTTTTCATGATTTGTCACAGTTGTCAAATCTTATCCCTGTTTCAAACTAGTGATGCAGGTTACTAATGGAAACCACTAACTTGTGCTTTTTTCTTTCAGGTATTTAGCACATCCAGAGAGACTTGATGAATTCTTCCCAGAAAGTAGTTACGTCAGCGCACACGCCGCATTACAGAAACCCAACGGTACATGATATAAGATAGTTAGTCTCGGCATAAGCCATTTTGAGATAAGGTGAACTCATTCATATGGCACTATCAGGTTTGGGTGAATTTGTCGGTGTACACCCAAACCAAACAGTATACCCTATAGACCGTATTGAATATGACGTCACTACTCAAATATCTGCCCTACTACATGGCGTCTGTGAGCGTGTGTGTGCGCGTGCATGTGCCGTAGAAATCATACCGGGAACGCTGCACGTTGCGTGCTTCTTTGATGTACGCATTTAGACGCGCATACGGTTTACCCTTCAAGATGGCGACTTTCATAGCAACAAAGGGGTTATTCAATACGGTCTATAGTGTCCACCATACCTCGAAAAAGCTTATGGAGATGTGATGCAGAATGTAGTGTGATGAGAGAGGGGGGAGGCAGAGATGACAGTCCGCCATTAGTGGTGTGTGCCTTTATTAGATACGTGGATTTACATCCACTTTGTGCACCAGTTTGTGATATCTCTCTTGCGGAAGATGATGAATCTTTGTCATGCTGTCACCATGTTTGTTAGGTTCACTGTGTATGGAAGTATGACATAACATATTGATCTTTAGATTCACAAAGGGACCAGACTATAATTGCTTCCAGCGTCCTGCTGGGTTGGGCGGCTGCGGCTATTGCTAAGTGTGTTGCCATGTGGCAATGTGTCATTTGTGACAGTTAAGTGTAGCCCTCATTTTGAAGTGCTTGCAGGCCTTCTGGGTTGGGCGATGTCTCCTAAAATTGTTGTTAAAATCTGTCTTGATAATTTTGTCGATAAATCAGAACTACATGTAGATTGACAAAAACCAAAGGATGAGGTATGAACCTACGAGGATTTGCACGGACATGTTGTTTTTACATGTACTGCACAATATTATGTTTAATGATGTGGAATGGAACCAGCAGATGTATTCAAACTTGTGTATGGGCAAACTGTATGCACATGTAAGGTCCAGGGACCGCTGCTATGTGTTGCTTTTGTAAGGATGTGTACATATGGGTAATTTGGAGAGTTTTTAATTATGAGTTGACACTAAAGCAAAGAATTGTTGATGAACATCGGATTGACAAATGTCATAATGTGAATGATTTATATCCAATGTTTTACTTGTTCTGATTTTATTAGTTCAACAAGAACTAGAATGTTTGTGTGTGTAATTTATAATTGCGCACTATCTGGATTGGGTTTTGAATCCCTACCTGAAGGCCTGGGTTTTCCTCCTACATCTAAAACTTATCTTCATGGGGTTCTTGGCTAGTTTAGTGATAAAGTTTGCTCGTCTGAGATTCCTTGACTACACAACCAGAACAAATAAAATGAAATGAAATCATATTGCACAAAATTTACAAATAAGTTCATACCTTCTTTGCTTAAAGACCCTTGACACTATTGGTAATTGTTAAAAACCAGTCTTCTCACTTGGTGTATCTCAACATATGCATAAAATAACAAACCTGTGAAAGTTTTAGCTCAATTGGTCGTCGAAGTTGCAAGATAATAATGAAAGAAAAAAACACCATTGTCACCGAAGTTGTGTGCTTTCAGATGCTTGATTTCGAGACCTCAACTTCTAAATCTGAGTTCTCGAAATCAAATAAGCAGAAAATTACTTCTTTCTTGGAAACTGTCACTTCAGAGGGAGCTTTTTCCCACAATGTTTTATGCTATCAACCTCTCCCCATTACTCATGAGCAAGTAAGGTTTTATGCTAATAATTATTTTGAGTATTTACCAATAGTGTCCACTGCCTTGAAACAATGCAGCTGAAAATTCAGAACTATTTTGCACATGTTTTAGTGGATGCAAATTATTGGATATTGCATTCTTCTTTTGCTTATACCATAGAAAATTTTGCTCGGCCAACATATGTACAATTTTACCCTTCAGATTTTTGTCAAAAGCTTCTTGATTTTTCACATCCTTTACGAGGTTACTTTGTAGCTTGGTCATCATGGCTTTGTGCAGACGTTTGCCATACACAACTTTTCTGTAAATGTAGATGTTTTTGTTTTTTACTGAGAGCCTAGAAATTAGTTTTGGTTTTCAGGGAAATGCTAATTGTTGTTGTGAGACTAATGAAAGATAATGTTAATTGATTTGTTCATGAGCATTCATCTGACAATTTAACCAATCCCAAATTGTGATTTGTTTTGTAGTTTTGTTAGTGTTGAGTAGCTACAGTAGTGAGCAAAGATTAAAGAAGGTGTTTTTTAAAAAGGGATTGGTATAGTTTTGTTTTCTTGAAGACTTATTGACTATAAACTTTTGGTAGAAAAGGGCAGAAAGATGTTGTAAAAGTAGAATACAATGATCCACACAAACATGCCTTGAAATTGCACGGTTTTTCTTTTACCTCGTCGACTAACACGGTCCGCCATTCATTGGCCGACCATGATAGTTCGCAAAGTAAAAGGAAAACCACGCAATTTCGAGGCAAATTTGTGTGGATCATCCTATTCTACTTTTAAAATATCTTTCTATATTCATATTCAAATGCTTTGTATAGACCAACTCAACCGATCCAAGGCAACGTGTTCTTTTAAACATGGCATTAAATTTACATGAATTCACCCTACATGACCCAAATCAATCAAAATTCGTCATCAGGCATTATTTGCTATCGTTGGATCATATGCTGCTTGGCTTAGCTTAGGCTGTGCCCAAAACTAGATGGCTGTGGCTGTTGGTAAGTGTGTTACTATGGGAATCCAGCCACACACAGTCACTAATTTAAACACTGTCTTGCCTTGTTATCGTTGATATGCTGCCTGGCTTAGCTTAGGCTGTGCCCAAAACTAGATGGCTGTGGCTGTTGGTAAGTGTGTTACTATGGGTATCCTAGGCTTGCTCATGTGTCAACCAAGCCACACACAGTCACTAATTTTAACACTGCCTCGCCTTGTTTGAATCAGTTTTGATCATAAAGTATAAGTTTCATAGGAATCTATTAGAATTAAGGGCACTACACAATAATTTAGACGTAAACAAGTTTTTGTCTTTAAGGCATTCAGGTTGACTCCGCATTTTCTGACCTGCCTTTCACCTCTGGGGACCCTGGTTCGAACCCCGGACCAGGGCTTTGCCTGTGATTTGGGTTTGCAGTCCCTACTGATGGGATTTTCCTCCCACATCTAAAGTAGACATTTCTTTAGCGCCTTCTCCAGCAACTCTCTGTTCGTGGCATTCATTACTGTAGAGCCAACATAAATGCATGATTTAGGGGGCCCAGTAAGCACAGCGGTAAACACTGCCATGAAATATAAACCAAGACGTCACGCCATTTCAGGTCGACTCCAAGTTAAAACACCAACATCATAAACGATCAACAAACACTGAACTATTCTGATAATTTGATGAACACTTAATTTAATGATCAACATAAAATCCTTTTTATGATAACAAATACAACTTTTTGGGTATACTTTTTCTGTGGCACAATATTTTTAAACAAATGTAACAAACAAAATCTTTTCTTCTGTCTAAACTTATATAAAACAATGAGTACTGATGAAAAAATAAAGATAAGGAAAATAAATTGAGTAGTATCAAAAACATAAACTTTATATGAAGTAAATAAAGTATTTTTGGCAATTTCTAATTGATTGGCAAAGACAAATGTGCATAACTGAACCCTTAATAAATCACTCTCCAGTACATTGTGAAGACCAACATCAAACACGGACTCTATAATCTTGTTTCTGGGAAGTTTTAAACAAAAAACAAAACCAGCTTTGATTTTTTTTAGGTTTTCAGACAAAATTTTCTGGGAGTTGATTTCATTTCACTAAAATGAAGCAATGTTTTGTTCCCTACCAAGCCTGTATAATACCTTTTGTGACGGCAATAATGAAACTAAATACAAACTCCCCTGCTTTACTATCCACAAGAAACAAACATCATACAATAATATACATTGCTTTCCCTGAACCAGCAAATGTTTTTAAAAGTTAACAGAAAATATTTACAGCTATTGTACATGTGCAGCATATGTGTAAAGAATGCTACAAAGGTTTGGAAATCATCACTGTATTCCCAGGCCTGATACTTCATGGAGACAACGAAGGCGATTGCCTCCATGCCCCCTGGTCATCGTCTTAAAAAAGCTCGAGTAGAAATTTCAATTTCCTCATAGGGTGCCCTTTACCAAGTGAAATGCCTTGGTGCCATTGCCGATTCAAAAACGAAGCTACAGGCCTGCGCCTGTATCCCCATTTTTACTTGTGATGTGAAAAAGAAATCGCCATAAAACAGGCCTCTATTTTTTTCTAAAGTGTCACTGAAAATCTCAGTAGGAAACCAAAGCAAAGTTTATATTACACAATATTGGCTTGATTGTACTGTCAGAATCACTTTAAACCATAGTTGAAATCTTCTTTAAAACTTTTCCCAAACTGCAACCACAGCATTGTGTGAACCTGCAACCACACCCACACCTTTACCTATAAAACTTCCCCTTTTGTTTTCATAAAATGTCTATTCCCGTGGCCCTTCTATAGCAAAACAGCCAAACTTGAAAGAATGTGGTTTTTGTTATACATTAGATCATACTTGGTAAAATTGAGGGTGCTTTTCCCTTATCAAAATTTCAAATAAAACCTTATCTTGGCCAGTTTTTAAGGCAAAATAACTTCTCTTTGCTTGCTTTTCTCAAAATGTCATTTTTCGAGTTGGATGTTTTGCCTTGGAAGGGATTCACGGTGAGGGACCTTTGTTTTAGTTGGGTCTGAGTTCAACCTCGGTCAAGTTGACTGCTTTACATGTCGGACAACAGTCGTAGTCCATCAAGTGAATAGTGTGTGGATGTTGAGGACACTGCAGACGAACTCGTCCTCTGCTTGCCTGCTTGCAGATGGAGCATAAAACCTTACATTGGGCTCGTTGGCAGATACATCTATTTCTTGGTGAGAGGGAAGACCTCCTGGTTTGGGATACCTGCTGGTTAAAACAAAAATGGAGAAAAGAAATGGTTTAAAACCCTTTTGGCCAGCCTTACGCCTAAAATGTCCTCTGTCATGTTTGACCCTGATTGCTTTCATGCAGGAAATGCCTTCCTTCTCCATGTTACCCTGAACAAAAAACTACTATTCTACTAAGAAGGGATTGTTATAAAGACGTCATTAATTGGTTATAACAATGCTAGTAGCCGATTTTTTAATAATCAAAATATAAATATAAGCATAAATCCATCAAAGTACTTCATTTCTTCTGGGAAACTTACAATTGAACGCAAAAGAAAAAAACAAATGTTGTTTCCGACCTCTGCTTTTCAACGATTACTAGCCGTCACTTTCTTTTTTTAAAAGAATGTTGGGACTTTTTCCCTTAGAAATTTAATCACTCTCTTTCTCAGTCTCATGCAACCAGTTGCACATTAATATGTTAACCTTTCAAAAAAACAAAAACTAAACAAGTTATACGGATAAGATAATATATAAACTACAAAAAAGCTTAAATATAATTCCTTGTTTTAAATCTTCAAAAAAATAAAAAAAGGTTTGTCGCTCTTTCCAAAACAAAACAAAAAAACAAGAAACATTGAACAAAAAAAGTATTCGATTGGGTCAACATTATCGTCACTATTAACAAGTTATGTCGTTGCTACATACCCTGGCCATGGCTACTGAGAGTGGAGGGGGTGATGTCACCTCCACTCGGGGGCGACTGATGTTGGCTGAGACGGGGAGGCTCAGTCTCCTCGCAGGGACCTCCTGTGCCTTTGCAAGAAAACCCGGTGGTGGAGATACACGGTAAGACGGTACATGGGGTGGGGAGGATGGTGGTGAGACCGGGCGGTACAAAGGCATCCCTTTCACCGGTGGCCGAGGTGCTGACGGTCCCCAGTTGATGCCGTACTGCGGAGCTGGCTGGCCGGTAGCCCCTTGCTGCTGCGGCTGCTGCTGTCGTGGGTCCCTGCTAGGCCACTTGTAACTGTAGGATTGTGACATCTTCGTTCAGAACTTTTCCTAAACTTAGCCTTGAACAAATAAGGGTCTCAATGTCACTTGGGTCTCGGTTGTTTTCCCAGATGATGAGTACAGACATATGTTGGTAAAAGTAAAGACTTTATTGTGGATCCAAAATTGAATTAACCAAAATTGAAAAGAGCATGAGTAACCAAAAATGACACGGCAAACTTTGAGTGACCACTGTGCTGTTAATGTGTGTGTTTTTTATGCAAGCGAGATGAACACATTACCACGCGGCCGGACGGGTACCATACCCACAACACTGTTGCGCATCCAACACGTGTGAATTCTTTAAAGCCAGTGTCATTGCACGGATGGGTGCACACGATTGTTTCAATAAACTACACTTGGATTGGGGGGGGGGGGGGGGGTATCTGCTTACTTCGGCATCTGAGACCGAGCATCTGCAAACTCCGCCGGTGTCCTTTGTGCAATACTATACCGAGGACATTATTTTGCATAGCCCCGGACACGATTGCATATGCAAAAGTGTCCGAAGCGGACAGTATAGCATGGCGGACACAATTGCATCTGACACCGGCAACTCGGTACCTTGGATCTCATCACCCTTGTTCTGATTTTTTAAGTAGGATATCAATCTTTCTCATTTCTGCACGTGTGATTTTTTTTTTTTTTCAATCAGATTCAGAACTACACAATTACTTTTTAAAAGTGGGCAAAACGCAGTGTACAATTGTATTGTAAATGTTGCGGCAATATTGTATACTATGGGAAATGCCCGGCGAAGCTTTCTAAAATACGAATTTCTCTGTGTGTGTTTTTTTTTTTTTTTCTCTCTTTCTCTCCCTCTCCCTCCGCCCGTTGTTTGGTGCACGCTAGAAAAGAAAGAAAAGGGGCGGGAAATCTAAATTTGAGTTATTATGCCATCGTCAATTGTTATAGGAGTTAAAATTCCCTTTTTTTACCATGTTCTACCTTCATGGTTTAAACTATCCCAACTTGAGACGATGCATACAATGTAGGATAAACATTATCATTTTCTAAAACATGTTTTGTATGAAAGATTTAGGTTAGGCCTGTGACATTAACGACACTGGAACTTTTCAGCAAGATATCCACTATGACTAGTTGTTTTCTCAACCCGAATTACGCTAGAAGATCCACGTTTCTAAAGAGGAAGACCCTGGGTATTCGAAAAGTCACACCAGAATAAATCAAAGGCCTAGACTTTCCAAGCCTGGGAACTTGCGTTTCGCTAAGATCCTGTTATTTCAAGGGAAAGGGCCTGGGTTTTCGAAACGGCGCACTGTAATTATACCAAGCTCCGAACAAAGATTATTATTCTGTCCGAAATGAAAAAGCCTGGATATATTTTTGAATTGGTATACTGGAAGTACCAGCTACAGCAGATTGAGCACACCGAGATTTGTAGCTGAAGTTTGCAAGAGTTTTTTCCCACATGGATCGTCCATGGATTGAATAAAATAACTGCTGGTTGATTTTCCAGTCATTACACAATGTTGGATAAGCGACATAAGATCAAAGCCGACGTGAAAACGGTGCTGGGCCAACTGTCCCTGAAGAAGTACTTGCGTCACAATGTTGCGTTCAGATGAACACTGTGTTTTTTTTATTAGGAAGTCAGCAAACCTGAACTTTATCACATCATTTCCTCCAAATCCCCAAAAGAGAGTTTTTCCCCGATCCATGCATAAAGTTACCACCTAGTCTCAGAGTTTCGTAAAAAAAATACATCGATTATTCTGAATGACCCCTATATTTAATCCTGGTGAACAAAATAAAAATACATCGATTATTCTGAATGACCCCTATATTTAATCCCGGTGAACAAAATAAAAATACATCGATTATTCTGAATGACCCCTATATTTAATCCTGGTGAACAAAATAAAAATACATCGATTATTCTGAATGACCCCTATATTTAACCCTGATGAACAAACAGCCTCTGATTTCAGAAGCTAATATCTACAAAGTGTCAGGCTGTGTGCATTCAGAAAAAATGCACAAAAAACACACAAACAAAATTATACCCAACAAACAAACCATCACATGCATATACAGCGAAACTGAAAAGTGTATAATACATCAACCCATGGCAAGCTTTGCATGCTGATGCCTGATTTAATTGATCAGATGGTTCCCTATACCAATGATTACAAATGTCCTGGTTATGTATTAATGTTAAAAGATATTTATTTGCTTTTAAATTATAAAGTCATTAGTTCAAAAATTGGCACTTACATTGTCCAGTTAAAATAAGTTACTTAAACATGACAAATTGTATTTGGAAAATACAGGAGTTGCTTATTAATTATTAATATTACTTTAAAAAAAAAATGTATGCATACACTTTTCATAAACACTGAACAAAATACTGCTTAGAAACATAATGATGTTGTGTGAAATATTGGGGTAATGCAGATTACACAAAATAAATAATACTGTTACTTGTTTTGAACAACTGCCTGATTTAATTATAGTTAATAAAAATACAGATTTGGCAAAGCAGAAATTCAAAACACAACTTGGTGTCTTTTGGATAAATTCATCCATCAAACTTTGAACAAAGTTCCCTTTTCTAAAATACAATTCAAGGTAATGTTAGTTTTTTTTTCTCCCCACACATCAATATGCCAAAATAACTTGGTAAAGAATTAGACTTTAAAAAAAAAAGCATTCATTCCAATCGGTTTAGTTGCCAAGATTCAAAAAAGAGTTTACAGCTGATCACACTGACCATGTCACCTTATTCACAAATAAAGTGACTTTGTACATTCCAGGGCACTTACTGGCAGGCAAGAAACTATAATTGTCTTATGAGAATTTCTACAATTTGTTTCAAAATTACCACATTAAAAAAGTCCCGAATTGTAAAGTGAATGGCAACAAAATAATAAAAAGGTGCACATCCAGTTCTTCATATAAAAAATGATTTTGCGCAAAATCCATAAAATGTTAGAATTAAATGTATGAACAGGTAACATGGTCTATATATGTACATGTGTGTTCATGTAAAAATGTTTGCTTACAGTTTGCATATAATTTTCATTAAACAAAACAAGTTGTCACAAGTGTCAATGGGTACAAAAATATAAATTTTAATGATAAGTTAGGTTAACAAGAAACAGCATGTCATGTGTAGCATATGCTACTGGCTTCCTGCTCGTTTTTGATGATCAGGAAATGGTTAAACAATGGAGGAAGAAATATATCTGTATCAATCTACTATATCTGTTTTTAGGTACTTTTTCAAAATGGCCACAGATATACATTAAACTTACAGGGTTTGAAGATAATGATAATGGAAAGCTTCCCTTCAAATAGTACTAACTGAGGTTGTGTAGTTTTTGAGAAATGAGTAAAACGAGTCACAAAATAATAGCATAACTGGTTAATACGTTTTTACATGCTAAAACTGAGACAAAAATTATTTGTTTTACTCATTTCTCAAAAACTACAGCACCTCAGTAAGTACATTTTCAAGGGAAGCTTTCTACTATCATAATCTTCAAACTGTGTAAGTGACCCTTTAACCAAAATTTTCTACTTGTAGCAGCTCTGTGAAATTTTAACACAGACCGACACATAGCTACACAAGTTTTACAATCAGCTTCAATGATCTGTGATTAAGTTTTGATTCAGCCAATAACTTCCTGCATTTAGTCATCATATCCAAATGGAGGATTTCTGCACCACCTTACCACAGTCAGTCTGAAAGTGTAAGTTCCCACTAGGCTAGACTCATAAAAACATATGATAATATTGGGCATCCTGTTTTTATTTCAGCATAGAGCAAAAAAATACAAAATCAAACACTCAAATAGTATTCACAATCAATAAAATGGCAGATTACACTTTGCTTCTTAATTTGTGTTTGGCCCTCTGGCTTTGACATAAAATATTGTGGTATTCTGTGAGCTTTGTCTGAATCTTGCAGACGAAAGGTCAGAAATCACTGCATGAACACACTCCTCAATTGAAATATTTAACTTACACATTGTGTGCGCTTCCGTTTAAAGTTTAAAACTACGGGTTGGTGCCACACATTTTTGAATGGGGCTGATGATGTGATCAGTATTAAAGGAGATCAATGGATGGGCATGACCTATGCATTTGCGTGTCTGCCTCCTGCACAACTCTGAGATGTTTGCCGAACAATAGTGTCTGTGTAAGCTATAAAATAACCACTAACAATTCTGACAAAGTAAAATAATAAGTCTTTTAGTTTACAACAAGTGGACTTAAGCTGTCCTAGCACCTTTCTTCGCAGCATTTCTAAGGAAGTTTCAAGAAACAGTTAGTTTAAAAAATTATTTTACCTTCAGAATCCAAGTAAGTATTAAGTAAAAATACGGAAAACAAAAACAAAAAAACATTTGTTAAAGGATAGGCCTAAAAAAAAGTTGGTTTAGAAATAAAGTATATAAACTTCAGTAAGAAAAACAAACGCTGAGAATGTCAGAAATGATGTAAATAAAGTTGTAATGTGAGGTCCATCCAATACCTTGTACGTGTACATCTTATTTGGCGTCTGTCGTTGGGTAGACAGGATAATTTGAAAATCAATAAAAACAAGAGGAGATGGGTGTGTGACATTCAACTCAACAATTTCTAAAAAATATGACAACCTTTATTTGTAAGGGCCTACAGGCATGGAATTGCATTTTTGGTAGGAAAAGGCCATTTTCATTTAAGAGCATAAATCTTTTTGAAAACCTTAAGCTCTGTGGGAAACTTCTAAAGAGGCACAAAGGCCAAAACTAGGGCAACAAAGTTGCAGGCCTGATAGGGATTGACAGGAGAATGTTGTCTTTGTGCAAAGGTCAAAATAATTGTATGTAGTCTGGCAGAGCATGGAGGTGGGCAGAGTAAAGGAAAGACAGCTTTTTGTGGTACAACAAAAACAAGATGACAAAAATAACTGATGAATCATTGCAAGCATCCTATCCTGAAAACAACCTGAAGTACAGACACTTAAAGCAAAATGCAGAACCAACAAACAAAGTATGAACTAGACCTTGCTTGAGCATTTTGAGGTATAGTTTAGTGGTGTGGAGTCCCAGGTTACCATGGGTTACCAACAATCCATCTTTCCTGCTGGTCTGGAAATGTAATTATTGCCAGCCATTGTGACCACACAGAGCACTGTGGTTGTCAGGTCAGGGTTATTAAAGTGGCCATCCATCTAGCAAATAACTACCTCACAATTGGGTTTCATTCTGGATATGGGGGGCAGGTGGTACCCCCTGTTGTGTCTACATTGTATGCTTGAATTCTTTAGAGTATTGTAGAGGGGGGGGGGGGGTACTTCTGTTCAGGAGGGAAATCGGCCAAGAGAAAAGACCAAGCGTACAGCAACGAAGTAGGAACATTGGGGTTAGGATACCCTCTGTACCTGTATAAACATGGAGCTATCCATGTATAAATAACTGCATAGCAGCTTGGAACATGCTTGGAACAAGTCCTTGCTTTATGCTTGAAGGTTGCTTCTAGGTAGAACACAGAGGCATCAATGGGTTTTGGATGAGTATCTTATATTCATTCAAATCTACTGTTAAATACTCACACCATCTCACACTAAGGACCGATTCTTCCTCCATGCTTTATGCTTAAAGGTTGCTTGTGTGGAGAACACAGCTAGGCATCAATGGGTTTTGGATGAGTATCGTACATGTACATTCATTCAAATCTACTGTTAAATACTCACACTAAAGACCAATTATATTTCCCTACTAACGAGAAACATTGGCAATGTAGAATGTCTGTTTGACTGGCAGGTCTACAGACGATGTGACCTCTGACGTCACTCGAAAACCATAACATGATTCGCGCACATACCGCCGGGTAAAACCTTTGTATTTCGGCAGCCAGTTTATGAAATCTTACCATGACTACGCGTCTTTTTTGCCCGGCAAAACATGACGTATAGTGTTTTGTCAACAGAGGGGAGGTTTGAATGTAAACATAGGTCACATCGTCTATTTGTGAGTGCAAACACAAATTTTAGCAGCGTAGATTGAAATAGGAATACTGTGTGGTCTTGGAGTGAAGAAGCGGGTTGGATCAGGGCATTAGTTGTGAGCCCCTTTAATGCTAGCAGTCCTATAATGTACTTCTTGCTGGCCCAGTCCAGATGGTATTCATTATTGTGTGCAGCTACAATCCTCAAGGTTGTCCAGTTTACTTCCAACTTTTTCCACCTGATCCCAAAAAAGAAAAGGGAGAGGAAAGTTGGGAAAGGAAAGTTGGGAAAGGAAAGTTCAAGCATAACAAGACACAGACACTACTTTCTTCATGCAAATAAATGGAAAAGCTGTTGAGAAAATATTATGTCAATTCTGTACTTACAGCCTACAGTAAAATGTACATGGGAATTAACATAAATTAATGTATAAAACTATTTTAATAGTTTTATACATTAATTTATATTAACTTAAAATTCCCCTTTTTCAATCATCTATCTAGTTTATTTTTAATAGCACAACATCAAACCAAGGAGGTAGAACTACCTCCACGATCAAACTAATCAGTGAAAGTTTCTTCAAATTCCATGGTAACTTTTTGGCCAAAAAGGAGAGAAATTGTTTTGGTATTATATCCGCTTTATTTTATCGAAATACAATGTAAGCAGCTTTTTCGAGGAGTCTCCATTTCTATTTTCTCGACTTTTGACAGCAAATTCCGATGTGTCATCAACTTAGGTGGATCATGGAGGTAGTTCTACCTTCATGGGTGGATTGACCAGTGCTTGTACACTAGTAAGCTAATGGAAATCAACAGGTTTTTTTACTTGGTTCTATGAAATTTATCATTTTGAAAGGAAAACTATGTCCCACAAACATGTATTAAAAAGCATTTATTTATTAAAAGATGTAAGAAGCTGCACCAAAAAACCCTATTGCCTCTGTACCCATAAAACTAAAGTAAATTAAGTTTGAAAGGTTTTTATTGTACACTAATACCGTTGATTGAACACTCTTTTGAAGACCAATAATAAACAACCTTCATAAACATTCTCAAATGTTCAAACTTGAGGCAACTGAACTTACTCTGTGGTTTAAACCTCTTGCTGACTCCTTTAAATTGTTCAGTTTATTCACAAGTTGTTCATGTTTGTCACATGTTACACAAGGTGGAACTGCAGAAAACAAAACAAATGACATTTAAATAAAAATTATGAACTTGTGATTGTTTCAAATACCAAAAAATCACAGAATGTTTAAGTCAGAATGATGAGTATTTCAACTGATCACAAAATACAAACATTGGCAAATTATAGTGCCCTTAATGTCAACTCTGATTTTGTTCTCTATTTATTTGTAATTTTCAACTTTTCTATATCTTGCTAAGCACAACCTAGTTTGCTAAACAGAAACAGGTTTACCAGCTACAACAATGTAATACCGAGGGTAAACTAGCTATCAAACAAGTTTGCATTGCTGTGACTGGTCCCTCGATAAATGTTTGCTTAATAGCAAACAAGTTTGTCAAGCAGTAATCTATGCTCATGAAATTGGTCCCTGATGTGGAATAAAACTGTGGATCTTCCCACAATGACATTATGTGATATTTTTCCCAAACATTTCAAACATGATTCAAATGTACCATTTTGAAGTGTTTCACTATCACATAGTCATAGTGAAACACTTCAAATGATAGTATCACTATCAGTCGAAATACAAAGACTTGAACTTCTTACTTGAACTTCTTTTTAATTTGTTTTCTTTTTTTAGAGGGTCAACGATGGTTTAATTAGACTAGTTTGTTATCTCCATCGTCAGATTGTGGTTAAAGTGTATAATTTAGAGAGTGCAGAAAACAACATTTTCCCACTTCCACATTTCCCATTCAACTTGTTTTTTGGCATATTATTACAAGCAGTTGTCAAAGATTATGATTTTACAGAGCAAGTGTCCCCCCCCCCCCCAAAAAAAAGGGAAAAAAAAAGAAAGAACAACAAATAATAACAATAAATAAACAAAATATCAAATAAAGAATAAAGGAGAACAAAATTTGTATAAATAAATAATACAATTTTCAACCCCGCCCCCCCCCCCCCCCGACACCCACCCGGCAAGTCATAGAAACAATAAAATGTCTTTCGTCTTTTCGAGTTGACACATTAATGTATGATGTTTATCATTCCAAATCCAATAAATAAACACATTATGACAAGCCTGTAAATTATTTCACAGATGAATAGTTTTGACAACTTACCTGCCTGTTGATTTACAGGTGTTTCTGTTTCAGAATCGGCACTTACTGCCTCTGTTGTGTGTACACACCATACTGCCACCAAACAAACAGCGGCCATCACAAAGAAACCCACCCGTAACATACGGCCAAGTTCATGGGTGGTTGAACCGAAGTTCTTCTTACTTTGTCTTGCTCTTGTCTCAATCATTGTTGATCAATCAAAAAGTATTCCAATCTTGAGGAGGGATGTCGACAGAAATTACACCAGTTGCTGAATAAATCCACAGAGAAAACAAAACACGTTGAACTTTACCCCTTCAACTTTTGAGGACCTTACAGACTGCCAACCGAAGGAAACTAAAGAAACAACGACTCGGCAAACTTTTCTCGCCACCCACAGAACTTCTGGCCGTGGGATTCCAACGATCTAGAGTAAATGAATGATGACGCATTGATTTTCCCGGAAATGGTTTGTAACTATTTTTTTTGACTTACTACGCTGTTTTAGGTACTACGTACACGCAAAAGCTATACCATATAGGTCCTGCTCAATCGTAGTATTTAAAAATATATACCAATGTCAATAGAGGGCGTGATCAAAGCCACCTCTCGAAGGTTTTTTTCTGTACACCGTGTGTGGTTTGTGTGATGGTGCCATCTCAATGCATGTAATGTGTTGATGTTGTGGCCCGTGCACACACTACACGTTACAGGCAAAAACAGTACACAACCGCGCGCTTGTTGATTTACGGACGTGGTGTACCGACCGGCTATCTGACCAGTTTGTTGTGGTAGGATTAAAACAAAAGGCATCAAAGCAAAGTTCACCTGTCTGTCCTGTGCCTACACAGCCATATCTAAATGGTGACAAGGGAATTACAGATTAATGTGAGCCCATTTTCTGTCTCTGTCTGGCCTCACAGCCTATCATCGATGGAGTGAAACGACCGTCTGTCTGTACTACTGTCACTGTGCCAGCGCCACTGCATGCACCCCGGTGTAGTGCATGGGTTGTGAGTACCGTGTATTAACTGTACGAGTTTGTGAGTTTTGTATGGGGGAAAATGGAGCTTTTTCAAACCGATGATCATTACATCGTTCAGGATGGACAGCATAGTCTTTGGTGCAGTAGATCGGCCGACGGAAAACTCATCCCTCAGCATGGTAAGCACGGTATCAATGAGTGATCACTGCATTGCATTAATATTGTGATTGACCCAATTGTTTTTAAAGCAGAGAGTTAACTGTTAAATCATGAAATGCTATCTAAACCATTCCTCCATGATCTAACTAAACAACAGTAACATTAACAACATCATCTAGGTTGTAGTAGTACAAGTTTCTACTTGCTCTATGTTTCTACATACTAGTACTACTATACTAAAGCAAATTAGCAGCTTGGTGTCAGTTACAGATTGTGCGACCACAGTCAGTGTATTTGTTGTTGCGTGTTTTCTCAGTTACTTATTATTTTAAATGCATGGACTTGCTGTACTTAAAGCTTAGCTGTAATTCATCTTAGTAGAGCTTCTTAAAAAAAAACTTAGCCCACCTTGTTAAAGCTAAGGCTGTGTATGATGATGATGGCTTTCTTTTCAACATCGGTTTTTACTCATAGATGATACCATGGAGCTATTTCCTTTTTGTGCCATGATGATACCAACAATAGTAAAATAAAAAAATAAAAGTTGCGATAATAGTTGCGAGAACCTTTTTCTGGTAAGCATTATTTTATTGGGGTTAGCTACTTTTTGCGCTTTCCGCCTTTAGCAGCTCCGTGATTTGAAATTGGTCCCAGGTTGTTGGACTCTTCATGGATGATGGATTGAATTAATACAGGCAGGGGCTTTTGACTTTGACAGGTTTATTAATAATAATAGTTGATGTGTGTTTACACACTGGCCAGTCACCAGTACCCCAGAGCCACATTTGCAGGCACATCAAGTGCACACAGCTTAGCTTATTCAGACACATGATTTTAGAGATCACAGTGTTTGATTTGATCTCTTCGCACAACTTTTTCAGCTGATTGTGCTGTAGTTTACTCTGAGTTGAGTGTGAAAATATAGTGCATGCTGTAATTACAGGCGTGCTCCTTCACGAGGGCAACAAAGGCAATTGCTTCCATACCCCTTGGTGCCCTTAAAATGCTCAAGTAGAAATTTACATCTTTAAATGCCTTGGTGCCCTTGCCCTTTCAAAGACGAAACACACAGGCTTGAATTAAATACTTATTTTCGTATTGGACAAGGAGTGTGGCACAAGACTGAGTTTGACCTTTAGAGCCCACTCTTTAATTAAAGGTCAAACTCTGAGTGTAAAATCTGTTTTAAAATATATAGTTCCAGCTATCGATTATCGTGATAATCTTTGGATCAAGGTCATGACTCAACAACCTAACTCATTGATAACAAACCATGGGAATTGTCTATGAATGGTATTACCGGTATGTAAAAACAGCACAGTTCTGACTGTGATTATTGTGATAATCAAACCTTCCGTTGCCATTACTAGAAAAAAGGTCAAGTAGTAGGGTTTGCCTTTAATTTTTTTTAGTAACTAGCCGCAGGACCTAGCCGCATTTCACTACATGTATTTCACCAGTTTTTTCACTGGTCCATATTTCTTATTAAATAGGCTTTTCATTTCAACATTAAACTTGCAAGCTTGACCAGGAGTGAAACCTCCCAAGTTTACTGGCGTTTGGCTGGCGGACCATTGTGTAGACCCTAGTACCTGGATAGCGTTGAATATGTAAATGAATGTTCAGTTATTTAATTTTAAAACCACTTCCCCCATGCAGCTCCCTCTGCAAGCTGGCTATCTGAACTCTGACCTGGGCCAAATGTCACTGCTTAAATAAACAGTAGAAATTATGGCGTAACAGTTTTCTGCTAAGCAAAGCGAAAATAAGCAGGGTACCAGTTACAGATTAGTACTTAAAAGGTATTTTGGCTGGTAACCTTAATCTGGTAAGCAAGATTTTGTTTAGTTGGCTAACTGTTTTTGCTCGTAGAAGCAGCTCCATAAAATTGGGCCCTGGGCAATGGAGATTGTTAAAAAAAAAAGTTGAAGTGTAAAAGTTCTTAATGTCCCCTTGTTCACAGGAACATTACAATCCAAGGGAATTTGCTTTGATGAAGATCAGTGCCTTTCTGTGTAAGACATAGGCCTAACAAATTTAGATAACCAATAACATATAATAAAAAATACCTAATAATTATATTGAATTTTCTGACAGGTAGGCCAACAAGCTTTATTATTAATTTTTTGCATTTCGTTCCTAAAACTCTATTACATGGTAAAAAACGCAAGCATTGAACTGACTCTTTTTTTTGCACCAACTATTTCTATGTAGGGTCTGCACTTGCGACGGCTTGGAACCCTGTCTGTCTCGGAACTATAGAGGGAGTTATTGGCAAGATCAAGGTTCATTCTGGTGAGTTGTACGTATGCATTACCAAGGAAGGTAGTAAACAGGTAGCACTGGTAGAACTGCTCACTTTAAAAGACTAACTAATTACAAAATAATAATGCAGCTTTCGTAGCAACAACAACTTTGTCAGATGTATGAAGGGGACAATCCAAATACTAAACAAGAAAGTAAGAAAATAGAGTTAGTTGCAAATTGCTTACACTCAAACGGATGGATATGTACCATATGCATGCACAAAATAATAAATGGCCTGATATTTGAATAACTAGCAGAGTCTTTCAAGAAACAGGTGAATGAACCCAGTAACAAAAGGTCGGTCTGTGATCAATACAGTTCAGGTTCTTAATGATCTATTGTTCACTATGGTCTCTGCTGAACAATGGCTACCTTGAGGTCATTGCAGGGAATGGCCATGCAGATTGAAATGTTTAGCAACTGTCGTATTATATTGTTCCTGATATCAAACTTGTGGTTGTTAATTCATTGTCATGATTGTCCTAGTGACTGTCCAGTTTATTCTAGGAACACATTTATATCATTACTCACTATTCAGTGTTCATTTCATCAGTTTGTCCACTGTTATCATTAAAAGAAATCTTTTGGTTTGCAAATATATCGGAACTGACGTACCAAGTGAACAGAACAAATGCAATGGGAGTAAAAAAAATCCACGGTCGTCTTTATTCGCTGCCACAGGAAAAGCCAATTAATTATCCCTTTCCTACAGGGGACTTCAGTCAACTGCACTCGTACCCCCCCCCCCCTCTCCCTTACCATAGGCGACTTTAGTCATCTAAGATGACACGAAAAGCACTCAAGCTTGATCACAAATGATGTAGGGTTGGCAATATTGAACCTCACTAGCCAAGCTTAATTATTGTTGGAAACAGAAAGAACAAATCTTTAAAACTGATGGTGAACAAAAAATGGAAAAGAGGAAAGATAAAAAATGAATGTATGTGTTGAAAGAGCGTTCAGATCTCTTGAGAAGTAAGACTGTACAAAGAATATCGAATCTCTTTCAGTTCAGTTCAGTTCATTTATTTTCACAGTATTCACAAGTATAACAGTCAAATACTATACAGTATTATGTAAACAGGGAGTGAAACTGTAGAGGAACCCATAAAAAAGCACAGCTTGTAAGTAATGGGTCCCTCTTATGGTGAAGTGCCTCACTCAAAGGCACAAGTATTATGACCGGGATTCGAACCCACACTCTGCTGATGACTACACCAGAGCTTGGGTGCAGTGAACAAGACGACTTGGCTGATACGCCACAATGAAAGTACAACAATATGTATGAAGAATACTTTGTTGTACTTTCTTTGTTTGTAATATGAAATCTTCGTGAGTAATGGTGAAAATATACAGAGTTTGTTAAAATTTGTCTTTGATGAACACATGCCTGCTATTGCGTGAAGTATGCTTTTCAAATCAGACAAATCAGTCAAATCAGTCACAGGTCATGTTGGAACAATTAGATAGTGGGAGGATGGCATCGTGATTAACCCTAATATTTCAGTCTTTAAAATGTAAACACCAAACATTATCTGCAGACTTACGTTACCCTTACTTAGCCAGGTTACTACCTATGTCATGGCCGAGCAGATAAAAGCACCGGACTCAAGCTCTGGTGTTTCTGAGCGGGTTGAGAGTTTGAATCCCGGTCATCACACTTGTGTCCTAAAGCAAGACACTTCATCCTTTGGATCAGACATTAAGCAGGTGATGTGTTGAGTAATAATAAATAATAATAATTTATTCATTTATATTGCGCCCATTCCATAAAATGTACACAAGCGCATAACAAAATAATTATAAAAATATAACATTTTACAACAGGAAAATATACAGCAATCCAAACGCGTGTAAAAGAACCAAATTGTGCACTTTTTAAAATTTGTTCATGGTCTGATAGGCAGCATTTTGCACAGCCAAACCTTGTATCATTAACATGGTGCTTTAAAGGAATAGGTCATACTTCAAAACTTAGCCCCACGTACCTTGCAGGAAAAAAATACTGATCGCTTTGATACACCCCTAGAATTGTTATAAATATTATTAAAATTTATAATGTGAACCTTACATGTAACTGTAAAGGATCGGTACATGTAGCACAGATGGCTGCCTAGAGTACTTTACACAACGGTGATACCACATAGCTCAACAGTGTTCACAAATATTATGCACTACAGACATTTTTTTATAGAGTATCACCCCATACAATACAGAGACTTTCGTTTACATGAATGTCTCATTCTTTGAAAGCTGAGTAGTTGCCATAAACTGTACTTGTTAGCGCCAGCAGCTTCTTGGTATCCCCCCACCCCCCCACCACCATCAGACGCATGCAGTGCCAACACAAGATAGTGACGCTTGGCGCAAGCTAAAAACATGCCCTCAAAGTTGAAACAATACTTGATTTGTTTCATGTTAGAGGCAAATGCTCCTTTAGGTTGGTTACGTCTTTCAGGTACCTTCTTCGACTTGCCCACTAGCTGGAAAAACTGTTGGGATGGCGTCATGTTTTAGAAAAGAACTTTTCTCTTCATGTCAAAATGTGTAGTGTATTCCGGATTTTCGAAGCATGACGGCTCAAAGTTTTTGCTGCACAGCGCTGGAAAAGACTTGCAAACTGACGCCGTATTTAGTTGTTTTGCTGCATCCAGCAGCAATACACCTGGTCGACATTGCCGGAAAAATGCAAGGAAAAAACTTTTTCGGAAAGCACATACTCACGCCTAGGACTTGAATATACTTGCACGTGCGTGTGTTCGATCGAGGCAAAGTCTGCCTCGATTGACGTCACAAAATGGGTAGGCGGAGTCACCCCCCACACAATTATTATTATTTTTTTTACATATAAATCGTTAAAAACAATTACTCAAAAAATTATTTTATTGTTCAGAAACATATACTCTAATGTTTGAAGAAACACAATTCTAATTCCAGGTGACTTTAATATATCACCCCTTATGCATAGATTCTGTTCCTGCGATTGCTGTTTAGAGTTTGTCACATGATATTCTTACTAGAAATCTTTGAGAACACGACAAACTAAAGCAACGGCAGCTTCTCGGTATACCCATCATGGGGTGTTATAAAACTGCTTTTTATTGGTGCTATGGTTGAAGCTAAAACTCCCTCGTTGATCCTGGATGAATCTTTCCATCCTCCCGAGGCAAAGCCAAGGAAAGATGAATCACGCTCTGGTGATCACCTTGGGATTTGAGGTTTTAACCAGAGCACTCAAAGCAGTCAATATTTATATAGCATAGTCTGAAATTGAATTTAGGATTTTTAAGAAAGTCATTCTAGGTTTTTCATATTTTGAGAATCAGATGTCATCGGGGACGTTTCGGCAGCCTCATCCAGAAACACATTTGAGCTTTGGTCATTGGTTTAAAACATGGTTAAGTGTTTTCGCACGTTCGGTTCAACTGCGGTGAAGCAGCTGTTTTGACCAAACCGTAACCGAGTTGTTAGCTTGGTTAGGCTTGGAAAGATTTAACGGTGAAGTTTTGGCAAAAATAGAACATTTCCTTTTACACAAATGCTAATCTCGATCCTAGACAATTATTCATATATTGACACCCTTGACAAATGTTCTTCACTCAGACATGTGTTTCATCAGACCATGAGAAAGGATCCGACCATGAAACGAAGGACCTCATGGTCGGACTTATTGCAAGCCTCATCTGTAATGAATTGCTCAAGATTATAATAACCGCACATTTTTCAACCATGGATGAATGAATGACTGATACATTGTTTAGCAAAATGGAAAGCTGTCGACATGGCTGTCTGAATTCATTGTGACCTTGCAGTCACAAGACAAATAAATATAAAGTACATGTATGACAGTTCTCTGTCTGCTAGTGCCAGCTGACTCTACAGCAATTGGCAGTTTTTATTTTAAAAGCTGGCCATTAACGCGTAGTGTAGTAAATGTCAGGGGTAGAGTTTGGAGTGCTTTTCAAAAAAACATTGTGACGTTATAATGTTTCAGTAATGTTTGTTCTACAACATTATATGCACTTGTATTAATAATATAAATAAACGTCCATCCGTGAAACATGGTCCTGCTTTAAAGCCATTGGACCCTTTCGGTAAACAGTATTGTCCAAGTCCCACACTTCGTGTATCACAACTTCTATATAAAATAACAAACCTGTGAAAATTTAGGCTCAATCAGTCATCGTAGTTGGGAGAAAATAATGGGAAAACCCACTCTTGTTTCCGCATGTTTCACCGTGTCATGACATGTGTTTAAAATAAATCCGTAATTCTCGATATCGAGAATTGATATTGTTTTACTGTTTTCTCAAAAAGGGAAGTATTTTATATAATAATATTTCAAGAGAAGTCTTTCACCACTACCTTCTGTAAACCCTGTAAGTTATTTGTAAATCTGTGAACCTTTTTTTTTCCTGTACCGAAAGGGTCCAATGGCTTAAAAAAAAAAATCCATAAAAAACAAGTTAGATATTTAAAACCTAAGAGAAAATGAAGTTTTGAATGTTTTGTAAAAGTCTTTGAGGAATGATTTGAAATAATCATCATTCTGAAAAAAAACTTTATGAAAATGTGTATTGCTATCATTTTACTTTAAAATAATTGTATTTTTTTCCACTCGAATTTCCTTTTCACTTTCCTATCTATAAACTCCTCTATTATTTATCCTTCCCCTGATTAGTTTTTGTGATCTTTCTTTGAAAAGACTTTGATTACAAAAGCAGTCACCATATCTAAATGTCACAAAATGTCAACTTCAATTTACACTTTACAATTTGTGCAATTTGTAGTGATTGTATTAGTAAAGATGGCTTTATCATGCCAGTGGTAGACAATACTTCTTGCAAAGAGAAAGTAGGTTATCAGTTGAGCCAGAGATACGTATTCAAGTTATAATGGGACAGATGAACACAAAGGTGATGATCAATACTTTATTTCTTCAGCTCCTCACTCCATGGTCAGTCGGTGGGTGATCTCCTGTTCCACATTAGTATTAATGGTTTACTCTTATAGTCTTAGGTTACTAAAGATTGTTTTCAGTCCAGAACAAAATATTGTTTTCTTACATGTGAATGAATTCACAATGCGTAATGTCAGTTAAAGACACTGGACACTATTGGTAATTGTCAAAGACTAGCCTTCACAGTTGGTGAATCTCAACAAATGCATAAAATAACAAACCTGTGAAAATTTGAGCTCAATCGGTTGTCGAAATTGCGAGTACACCCTTGTCACACAAAGTTGTGTGCGTTTAGATGGTTGATTTTGAGACAAATTCTAAATCTGAGTTCTTGATATCAAATTCGTGGAAAATTACTTCTTTCTCGAGAATTACATTATTTGAGAGGGAGTCGTTTTTCACAATGTTTTATACTATATCAACCTCTCCCCATTACTCGTTTACTGGTTACCAAGTAAGGTTTTATGGTAATAATTATTTTGAGTAATTACCAATAGTGTCCACTGCCTTTAATAAGTGTAATTATAATAGTGAGTCTCTCTATACCAACTATAAGAATATCAAGAGTATTCTTCAAAAGTACAGGCACACAAATGCAAAGTTATAAATGCAAAACATAGCAAAAGTATCACAAATAATAATACAATTGTTATTGGTAAAACTTTATTTTAATAACTCTTTTAATTCCAGTCTCTATCCAACCTGACTAAAAATATTTTTAAGTGGTTGAGATTATCACCTTAGAAAAGCCTAGCAGACAAGCTGCCAGTGAAGGCAAGGTCAAACTTTATTTATATTTATTGATTCTTGTTCCTGTGGAAAGATAATTGGATCTTACCTGACAAGTACGTTACACGTCATAATGTCTCCTGATATTGACGTGGTGTACCAGCATGTAATAAGAAGTGTATTGTGGTGTTTCATGTATTAAAGGCAGTGGACCCTATTGGTAATTACTCAATACAATTATTAGCATAAAACCTTACTTGGTAACGAGTAATAGGGAGGGGTTGATAGTATAAACACTGTGAGAAACGGCTCCCTCTGAAGTGATGTAGTTTTGGAGAAAGAAGTAATTTTCCATGAATTTGAGGTCTCGAAATCAAGCATCTGAAAACCCATCTGAAAGCACACAACTTCGTGTGACAAGGGTGTTTTTTATTTCATAGTTATCTCCAAACTTGATTGACCAATTGAGCTCAAATTTCCACAGCTTTGTTATTTTATGCATATGTTGAGATACACCAAGTGAGAAGACTGGTCTTTGACAATTACCAATAGTTTCCAGTGTCTTTGAGCCCTTTTCACACTGTGTTCTCTCTTATCCCTGTGAAATAAAGCCCTTGGAAGGCCCATGAGATGTTACCCCGGCGCTTTTTTACACTGCTCCTGTGTAGTTTTGTATTCCACAGGGTTCTGAAAGCATGTTTCAAGAATACTATGAGGGTTTTACCGCTTGCGCATTCTCCAGAGCAGGGGTGCGTTGCTATTCTTCTTCCTTATACATGTAAGTGTAGCCTTCAAGTGATTGAAGATGTTCGCACTGCGAATTCCCCGGGGTATGCCCATTTGCTGGGGAAAATCAGAGGTTGAGGAGATCCAAGTGTGAAAGGGCCGACTGGTGAAGTCCTTTGGACAGCCGCTGCGGTATTGAGTTGTAAGCAAAGGGCTTAAACAGGATTTTTGTTTTGTCATGAGGCGATTGGAAAACACTCGTTGGTCTATGGTGATCATAGAAAGCATCCTGCGAAAGTACTTCAACGAAAATGCTTCCGTTTATTAGATATCGATAAAAACATTTGAATCTGAGAAGCAATTCAATCTCAGATTTTTGTTAGAGCTGGTGTCCGTTTGCAATGCTGCAGCTAGAGGCGTTTGGTAACTGTCACCATTTAAAACAAGGATTGATTCTTTGTTGGTGTGACGTACTGTACCAGCCTTTTTGGCTGTTTTCTCAACAAGTGGACACTGTATTCAGCTGATACTTTCACAGGTGACTTCTATTGTATTTTTTCCTGAACCAATTTGCCAATAAGCAAAGTCAGCATTACATTGACAAACGATGACCCTACCTTTAGGTCAATGTTTATAGTTGAATGTAAGCATTCAATAATCCTCAATGACTAATATTGACAGCATTGCAAAATAATGATTTGATTATAACAAGAAACATTTTTGAGCTTTTGTGCACACCTGTCTGGGGATAAGTTGAGACTTGACAATGAGGAGTTGAACACTCGGGACGAGTTCAGTGAACCCCGTTTAGCTGCTCTTGTGTGCTGGAAGTTTTTCTGTTGACTCAAAAATTGAACAATTAATCATTGTTCATGGATGGTTTGTGCAAATCGATTGTTCAATGTTTGCACTGCCTATAAGTCACATGTTAGTTTCGAAGTTGGAGTATCGTTTAAAACTAAACAAGTTCTAAGGACAAGGTTGTTTTTCCCCAAGAGGAAATTGGCTGCATGAAGTATTGAAGGGTGTTTGAATCAAGTAACGAACCACACGGGAAAATGACATCAGGATACAGTTAGTTTTTAAATAATTTGGGGTTCGGCCTAAACTATGAAAAATTTACTTGAGCAAGATCTGAACCATCATTATCCGGATAAACATCGGCACTCTAAAACCTGAGCTTTGTAGCCCTATTTACGTGCTGGTCTCCCTATTTTGTCAACATCTTTGTGTGGGGGTGCCATTCTACCTGTATCAGCAATATAGCCCTGGATCACACCCAAGCTTATGATACTATCTGGGAAGCGGCTAGACCAGGGTATCACAGAGCAGAATCATGAAGTAAACCAGATACATGTAGAATACGTGTACCTGATCAGCAGGGTTTTCGCAAGGTTTTTTCTCCAAAATGTGGGGGCACTCTGGAGCCAAAGTCTTCTGAATGTTTTCTTCTTGGTGTTTATCCTGGTTTTAAAAGCCCTGGAGCATTCTATGATTTTCTCCTGAAGTTTTTACAAAATTACTTTAGCTGTATATTTTCTAAGTTGTGCGTGTCGGCCAAAATTTGCGCATTTTAGCAAGAAAATAGTGCATAAATGTATCAGCCCGATGTGTTAGCTTGTGTATGGGGCATAACCCTGCTGATGATGTGATCCGACGTTCATGTTATCAAATGATCACATTGTTTGATGACGTTCATTGGAAGTGCCCAATTTGTCTATAAGGTATGATGAATAGTCAGCGTCCTGTTCTGAAGTTGAGGTCATGATACAATTGTTCAATTGACTTGCATTGTTCTGATCAATGTATTGTGTGATAGCTTCCTGAAAATGTCTGCTTGTTAGTGTTGTTTAAAAAAAACTGTATTGGTTTTAAAGGGACACATTGCCTTGGATCGGTCGAGTTGGTCTTTGAAAAGCGTTTGTAACTGTTTTTTATAAAATGCATATGGGTAGAAAGATGTTGTAAAAGCAGAATACAATGATCCACACAAACATGCCTCGAAATTGCGTGGTTTTCTTTTTACCTCGACGACTAACACGTCGGCCATTTATGGGGGTCAAAATTTTGACTCCCATAAATGGCTGACCGTGTTAGTTTGCACAGTAGAAGAAAAACCACGCAATTTCGAGGCAAACTTGTGTGGATCATTGTATTCTACTTTTAAAACATCTTTCCAACCATATGCATTATATAAAAAACGGTTACAAACGCTTTTGTTTTGACCAACTCGTCCGTTCCAAGGCAACGTGTTCTTTTAAGCCAAGTTCAAATCAGCCAATAGTTCAAGGGTTTTATTTCCAGGAAAGAAAATCCTGTCACATTCTCCAGCTTTCAATAAACACACCATCAACCAACTTGTGAAAATTGGAAAGGGAATTCTGTCACATTCTCTAGCTTTCAATAAACCTAACACACCGTCCATCAACCAACTTGTGAAAATGAGTAACAATTTAAGCAGATCATTGTTTACTTGTAGTACAATAATAAAAAATGGAGTAACATTGCTTGTGCTTAAACAACACAATCATACTATTTTAGTTTTATTGGTAATTGGTAAGGAGGATTCTCAAGTTCTTACGGTGAACATCTACATTTGTATGTGGTGAAACGTGAAACCCAAGTACACCCTTGCGTTGAGATCAGAGACACACCCAAACAGAGACACTCCAAACACCCTGTTTACTCTTTTGTTTTGTTTTATTGAAGGGTGTGACCTTTTTACATTAAAATGTGTCGACATAAAATTCCCAGACACACTTCACAATGAGAGCTTGTTTGATACCATTCAGTGCGCACCTGTTGTCATACATGTAACACAGGTGTCTGGAATTAACAAAAATGGAATTGAAATGCTGCTTTTAGGCCAAACAAATAAAAAAACATGTTTAGCGTCCTGTTTTTATTAATTTTTTTCCTCCAAAATGGCCGCCCGACACATTTTTATATAAAACTGGGCTTTACTTTTTTACTTTTGTAAAAAAACTGGCTGGGCTTTTAAAAAAAGCCTCTACAATGTACTAGTGTAGAGTAAACCTTTGCTCCAATCATTTAAAAATAACAAACAAACAAAACAATAAGACATTAATTTTTAAAACTGGCTTTTGTAGAAAAACTGGCAGGGCTTTTAGTTTTTTTTGTGGGAGTTTGGTAAAATGTATAATTATGTTTTTTTATATTATATCATTATAAACCACAAGGTAAACTGACTGGGTAAATTTTTAAATGAGTTTTGGGGTTGAACAAAGTAATGACTAGAGTGGGATGTATGTAGAATAACATGCCATGCTTTTATAACTTGTACCATAGGTAAAGTACAGTCGTGTAATAGGGTTGAACAAAGAAATGACTAGAGTGGGATGTATGTAGAATAACATGCCATGCTTTTATAACTTGTACCATAGGTAAAGTACAGTCGTGTAATAGCAGTTATGCGTGACACGTACATGTACACTAGAAGTACGCATTACAACCATGGGATTTGAAACGGTCGGACAGGCTGTTAAATAAAATCCCTTTTATTTGTGATTGACTGATAGTGTTATGGAAGGATGCACGTCATAGATCAAAGAATGGCGCTCCCCAACCATAAGGTTGAGCAAGTTTAATATATTGGTTTGATTACCACAAATGTATTTAATATTAATAAAAAATAAATATTTATTGGAATATTGGCCTTTTGGCTCAGAGCAAAACATTTGTATACAGATGTAAATAATTGGGAAGACGCTCAGCCAGCCTCCATGAAAACAATATTCAGCGTTGCCACTTTTGCTGTTTGACAGATGGCGTGGTTTGCTAATCATGTTGACCCAAAACTGAAGATAGCTAGGAACAGAAAATGTGTCTGTGCAAACATTCGTTGCCATGGATACCAGCCAGGGACTGCATACCGGCTCCCAGAAGACGGGATGTTTTCAAGGGTTTTTCATAATTCGCGAAATGTATGTGCTCACACAGAGAAGGAGATCAGGCAAGAAAATGTAAAGTGCGCCGTATGTAGCATTGGAAATTAGTCAAGACTTGAATTCATAATGGGTTTTTTTGGGGTGTTTTTTTCATACACATTTGGAAATATCTAAACAGTAGATTTTCTCTGTTTTCTGAAAATCCTGTTGACCGGTTGACACACAATCTCAAGTAAAACTGTTTAGTTTCTTATTCCTTATAGTTATAAAATTAGGCGGACATGTTTGTTGCTATAATTTTGTAGACAATGTACATGTAGCTGAGTGCAACCTACTGATTCCCAAATGCTCTCTCGCCATACTTGTCTCTTCATGTTAGTACAGCCTGATTTTAGTTTGATGGTAAACTTATTTTATGCAAAAAACTCCTGTTTCTTCTTGCTCCTTAAAGCCATTGGACACTTTTGGTAAACAGTATTGTCCAGAGGCCCACACTTCGTGTATCACAACTTATATAAAATAACAAACCTGTGAAAATTTAGGCTCAATCGGTCATCGGAGTCGGGAGAAAATAACAGGAAAACCCATACCTTGTTTCCGCACGTTTCGCTGTGTCATGACATGTGTTTAAACTAAATCCGTAATTCTCGTTATCGAGAATTTATAATTGTTTTAATGTTTTCTCAAAAAAGGAAAGCATTTCATGGAATAACATTTCAAGAGAAGTCTTTTACCATTACCTTCTGTAAACCCTGTAAGTTATTGATAAATCTGTGAACTTTCATTTTTTTTCTGTTCCGAAAGTTCATAATGGCTTTAAAACTACTGAACTATATACGTCTTCCACTTTAAGGATCATTATGAAAGATGTAGGATGCGTTACATGCAAAAATAGACTTCAATACGTTGCCATGGAAATCTTGACAGCTTGACTTTTAAAAAGCTTACTGACAAAAGGTGATGACGTCAAAATTTACAATGGGCTTGAGTGTTGTTCGTTCATGTAGGCATTTTTGAAATGAATCGGAAACTCAGTGGACTTCCTGCAGTAGGTATCAAGTACATTTTAGGTAGAGAAGGATACTTCAAAGTCCTTGTTCTTGGTTGCCGTAGCCTTGGGTCTTTATCAGAAATGTTTTCTATAGTGTTATTCTTTCGAGGAAGTGGCTGAATACGCAGAAATGAAACTCTAATCCCAATCCAATCCTAATCCTTTATGATTTGCCAAAGTAAATATATGGCTTACCTTAGACTTGTGGACAAGTCGTTAAATACCTGTCGCGGTGAAAGCGTTCCGACTCTCCCCGCGATTCCCGCGGTATTCTCGAGAGACTGCTGTACCCGCGAGACTATCGCTCCCACGACTATGGTCCAATTAGAAGTCAACCAGCAGTTTGCGCGGGAGCATTGATCTCACGAGAGCACCGCCACAACTTGACTATCTCACCGCGTGGGACCATTAACGACGTGTCCACAAGTCTAGGCTTACCTGTTTACATGCAGAGGTGAGCTTAAGATTGTTTTATAACCCCTTAATAAAGGGTTACTCTTACTCTCAAATCATATTATTATACTCTCAAGTTGTACTAAAAACTTGACATGAAGAAATTTTACTCTTTTAAAATCTTCACTGATGCTGCCACAAGCCTTGAACCGGAACTGCACAAGTGCGCAGTCTAAATTTAACACTACATTTCTGTCACATTTGGCAGTAAAAGACGCTGGAGTGTGTTCCAGCATAATGAAGGACATTTAAGCTCACTCTAAAGAAGTTCCCTATCAGATAAAACTGGCTTTAAAACCTGCTCCAAGGTTTTATGTTTGCTGCAGGATTTTCTATTTTACCTGAGTTCCCCAAGGAAGTGATGAAATTTAACCCTGGCGATCAGGGGATGTTGTGTGGATGGCGCTTTCAAAATTGTGGGTGGTTTGGTTGGTTAAAAAAAATCACTGAAAATCAAAATTCATAAATAATGTATAAATAACACATTAACAAATTAAAAAAAGAAGAAGAAAATGGCCAAGAGCAGCAATTTTGTTTCTGGTTACACTACTAGTTGCTTGTTTTCAAGCCAGGTAAAGCCATTTAACACTACTGATGTTGGGGACCTTATAAATGATCTAAAATATCAGCTTCAATTGAGGCATTACTTTTTTTTTCAGTGTTTAGATTTGATTATGGAAGCCATTCAATTTAAAAAAATTACAGATGGGTTGGTAGGTCAAACCAAGTAAAGCAAAACCGACACAGGAAGTACTCATTTATAAAGCACCAAGAAACCCAATTTTTCAGAAAAATGCAGACATTATTCAATTTATTATCTTGTGTAAAGCACATCAAAGTTTTTCAGGTGTTTTTCGTTATTCGATATGAAACAACATACCTGCCTTACATGCCTGTATTACTGGGGGTCCTATATGTAATAAAAGGTGACTAGCCAGTGTCATATTAAACGGGTAGGCTTATGCTTTTCAAAAGTAAACTATAGCCAGCTGGACCAACTGGAGAGCATGTTGAGTGGTTCAGGCAGCTCCAGGCCTGGATAAATATTTGAAGGGGCACCATGGCCAAGACCAGGGCAACAGAGGTCATGACCTCTGTGGCGGTCTTGCAGTAATTCCAGGATTTGAACATGACATACAGTAGGCCTACCTTTAAAAACTAACTCTGATGTTGTGGTTAATGTTGTGTCATACCATGGAGCAATAGATCTGGGTCAATTTTTACTTGGAGGTATTTGCTGTAAGTTTTATTCTCAACTTTTCTTAAATGCACAATTATATTTTTGTTACTATTTTTTATTCTGCTCATTTCTGATATGGGCATTCTCTTCATAAACACGTATTGACATTGGATATTATTTGCCGGCACAGCCTTAAACTGTAGTGTGATGTGACTGCATTGGGTCTTCCTGGTACTGGCTAACCTTGCACTTCGTTTAAACTCTCCTTTGATTAGATTAAGCTAGCTGTATATATTAAGAACTACGCACGTTCAGTCATTCATGGTCGGACGGGCTCGTTCATGCTCCAAATGCACAATGGAACTCAATGTGTCAATATCTGAACACGATACAGATGGGTTAGGGTGGGTACAGAGCCACTAGTCTATGATGTAACATGAAAACATAGAGACTGGAGACACGATGCATTCATCACTGGTTTCATAGGGAGATGGGCATGTCACAGAGGGGGGGGGGGGGGGGGGTGGAGAGACTTTTATTTTTTACAGGGTACAGCCATTTTAGTTTTGCAAAGGGCACTTCCAATGGAAAATCTTAAAGTCAATAGGGACCTTTTTAAGGGCACCAAGGCAAATACACGGGATCGGCACCAGGGGCATTCTAGGCCTGATGTAACAAAGGGAGCTGACAGTGTTCTGAGATATTCACATTTTAAAGTGTGCGCAATTTCACACTGACAAAGGAGTGTGCAATAGTGTAACTTTGTTGTGCAATTTTTGCAAACCCTCATAAAACACAACATCTGACATGCCTAACTCTTTATGAAAATAGTGACAAATAAAAGGCAAACTCCAGCTTTACCTCTAAAAAAGCATTTATGTTGAAAATTATTTTCCTATAAAACAATGTTATTTCTGCAATAAAACGAACTGAGAGTAGTGCAAAAAATGTTCACAATTTTGAAAGAATAAAACAACTTGAAACAATTACTGTTCTGTGCCCTTTGCAAGAATTATATTTTATTTAATTTCTAATCTCGCTCATTACCTTGCATAATGGTAACTGTATGTCTTACCTTTGACTTTTTGTTTAAGAGTACAACTTATTCTAAGAAAAGTTCCAAAAATAGCAAAGTCCATCTGCTTGTGAATTGATTTATGGATCACCCATTGACAAGTAATGAATGCACCTAGGGTGGGATTGAGACAACATGGATGTAGGCCTATATTGTAAAAGTAAATGTATGTATTACATGTATGTAAGTTCTAATTATTTGGAATTCTGAACAAAGAAAATTTGAGTGGAGCGGAATTTGAACCAACGACCTCCAGATTAGCGTACCCGGTGCTCTATCAAAAGAGCTAGCCCTTCGTTGGTGGTCTCCCTGTTTGTCAAAATCTTTGTTTGAGGTACCAGTCAGAAGCCATACGCCACACCCAAGTTTACAATACAACCTGGTTAGCGGCAGGGGATCACCTTAAGGGGATACAACTTTTATATTTTAGATATTAATTAATAAACCACTTAATTTGTTTAAATGATTTAGGGTAAAACAAAGATACAAAGATAAAGTGACCAGAGCGGGGTTTGAACCAACAACCTTTGGCAGACATTTGTCACCTGACCACAATGTCATGTTTCGATGAAACCATCAAGGACATCTTGGATTGGGAGTTTTCCTGATTTCAGAATTTTTCTCAAAGTCAATACCTCCCTGAGCTATAAAAATGTCTTAAAGAAGTAAAGTAGTCTCCAAAGGGAGAAAGATACAGTCCACATGTCAAAACTTGTAATTTTGTATTCTGGTAATACGCAGAGTTTGTAAACCTGAAGTGTTACATGGGTAGGTTCTGGGTTCAGAATAAGGCAGGAACCCAGGGTGGCCCCAAGTTAGAGAATTTCCACATTCTTCAAATCCAGGCCTGATAATTTACGGAGGCAACAAAGGTGCATGCGACTGCCTCCATGCCCCTTCCTAGGTGCCTTGGTGCCCTGAAAATGCTCTAGTGTAAAAAACAATTGCCTCCATGCCCCCAGGTCATTGTCTTGGTGCCCTTGAAATGCTCCAGTGTAAATTTACAATTTCCTTATAGGGTGCCCATTACCAGGGAGAAAATGCCTTGGTGCCCTTGCCCTTTCGGAAACGAAGCATACAGGCCTGCAAATCTCAAGCTTTCATTGTTACTGTCTTAAACTCTCAGGGCTCTGCGTTTTCAGTTGTACAGCTTGACGTTTCATATCATAACAAGTAGACAGACTAAATTTATTTCAAGCATTGAAAAAAAAAAAAAAATCAAAGATGAATTTACTCCCCATCTGAAAGCTGGATGTCAAATAATAATCGTAGGTGTTAGAATCCGGACAGATCATTCCATCCAAAGGGATTTTTCATTAAATATATTCAAATCTTGTCTAGTCTGTGTGATTTGAGGCGTACAGCTTGGCGTTTTATGGCATAACCAGCAGACAGACTTAAAAGGGATGTCCATCATTTATTCTTCTCCCTTCACTTTTCATTCTGTTTAAAGCGCATAATTCAATTTTCTTATGCTTAGTTTTTAAGAGACGATACCATACACCAGAACTGCAACTTCTCAATACACCTAGGGAAATATTTCACCACAATTTTTGCATAGCAAAATATTTAGAATGAAATTTGTGTTGCCACAGAATGCTAATATTGAGTAGCAAATGGTGAAATTTGAGTAGCAAATGATAAATTTTGTGTAAGCATTACTATGCTATACAAGGAAGATCGTTTACTGACACTGCCTTCAAAGATATTACGTACACTCCAAGCCAATAACGGCTAATTAGATGTCTTGTCTATTATTTGTCCGTGCTTTTTAATCTTCTAATTAAGGCATGTTAAGCCAAATGTAAAGCATAGTATTCATCAATGGTGAACCTTCTCTTTAAAACCGGTAAGGTACGATGTATTGATGTTCCATTGATTGAAGCACACTCTGGGAGTCGAGTGATTAAATATGTTCTAAGCATCAGCCGGGGAGTACGTGCAGATGCAGTATGATCGTCACCTTTCTGAGACTCAAATGGTATTATGACGGGCCACGAGAATCAATAAATACATCCAGAGTTGACAGTGATCAGATTATAAAGCCCTTTTGTATTCTGCATGTACGAGTGCAGATTACAGACCGTCAAAGGGTATGTACACTCTCACTCCTCTCAGATCTCACAGCAGTGTTGAGGAATATTTTGTAGTTAAACCATGGATGTAGTAAACCATGGAGCAAGGGCGTCGAAGACCGATGTGTGTACACTGTATACTAGGCTCAGTACTTTCCCAAATCCTGTAAAACAAAATCCACAGGCATTAGGCCTATACTTGTGTGGGGTTTGAACCCACAACTTGGGGAAAATACAGAGCATACAGTGCTTTACTCCCATAGTAAAGAAGCTCCCCGGGTAGAACAAGTAACCAAAACATTGCATCGGGCAGGTGACCACTCATTATGTGATATATTGAAAAGGGCTGCCTGTCAGAATTTTACTTGATTACTTTTTTAATTTTCTTTTTAGAGGTCTTCTTTTGGCTTCAATATCTGTGACAATATCTTGTTTCCAAATCTCTTGTTTTAAGTTTTTTATAATGGGTGTATAAATACATCTCTACAACACCCCTGACATGCAGGGACTTTTTAATCTTTTGACCAAGAGGATAATGAAAAACATTTTCAGGAATTTAAATTTGTGTAAAGCCAAATCCCAAACGCAATCGAACTTTTTAAAACAATTGTCTCGCTTTAATTCTATGAGATATGCGATAAGGCATAACCTTAAATCCAATGTGGAACATGTAAAGCGAAGGACCCTTGGTCAGGATATAAAACATACATATGAAGAGCAGGAAAAACAGCTACAGGAGTTGCTCACACTCACAGAAAACCTCTGCGTAATATTAGTGCATCGGGCCATTCGATAAATGAATTACATCCTGATAAATGACGGTTGAGGACAAACTGATGCTGAAACGAGGCCGGAGCTTAATGACTGTGAAAGCAATCACAGCAGTAGGATGCAAATAAACATGGCTTGAGCAGTGACCGCAGCTGGAGGCTGTGGAATATAAACACAAGGATGTGACTGAAGGCATCCAAACAGAAATCAGAGAGTTAAATGGAAGACAAATCATGGGTAGCTCAAAATGGAAGACAATTCATGGGTAGCTCATCCAAAGGGTCCGGTGTGAATGTGTATAAGGGAGTAATGTAGATTATAACAAAAAATCTGTATATTTTTGCTAATTGTGCAATTACTTTCCCCGATTCCCAGTAGACCTTTATTATGATGCGGCCATTTTGATTTTCTCCCATTCAAATTAATGTAGCCATACTGAGGCTGGAAGGAGAAATAGGCTGATTCCTTTTTGTACAATGAATATTAGAATTCTTTATTTTTTTAAAGATACAGGAAACATGGCTGAGATATATGTAGTGGCAGCATCCTTATGGTCTATTAGCAGTTAAGAGTATGGATTATGAAGTACCCTGTTTGTTTTGCACTATTTGATTTTGTTTTTACTAATAATGTGAAATCTTTTTGTGATGAACTTTTCATTTGTTGTAAATTTTGTGTTTTTATCTGTCTAGATTCCAGTTGGCAACTTTTACTGATCAGTGGTCAGCGTTTAGTCGGCACATTACCAGGAGGCCATAATGTATATTGCATTACAAAGATTGCTATCCTGCCCTTGTCCGACAGTGGACATCCAGACATCGATATTGAGGTAATGTTTAAATGTTTTTCTTTCGCCTTTTGAAAGGGCAATCCACCTTTTACTCAAGAGGTAACTTTTATCAATTCCTTCAAGAATAATATCTCACTTGAATAGAAGGTGAAGGCGAATAATAATGGAATAATTTTAACTCTGTAAACTTGTGTCGGACCTCTAATGTTTCAGCACAAAGTTCTAATTGGAGCTCAAGCTAAAAATAAAAAAAAAAAAAGATGAGGAGAAAAGGCACAAAGGAGTAGACTTAGAAATGACCATCTTAAACATTGTTTGTTTTTCTGTCATCCACATAAGATGGTTAACAAAGTATGTTATACGTAAGCAAGGTTACAGGCCTGATACGATCATTCTTGTAAGGCAAGACAGTTGTTTTTCCTTGGTAAACAGCTTCTCTACAAAATAAAGAGAAATTTAAATGAGTTACTCCAGCAAATCATCATGCTCTAGGGGCACCAAGGCAATGATTAGGGGCATAGATGCAGATAAGGTATCGTGCCTGGTGTACACGCCACACTCAAACTCTTGGCCTTCTGAGAGATTAAATCCACCAAGATTCAATCCTGGGTGTTAAGGATCGTCGGCCCATCTGCGTATTCCAATAATATCAGAGAACTGCTGCCTTTAGGGTGCGCTTGTATGAATTCACTGAGCCGTGAAATACTGCATATTGCTGCAAAGTGATTGTGCATTTGTGCGTTTGTTTGTTGTGGTTAAAAGACTATTGATACTGACAATTGTGTGGATTGTGCAGATGAAGTTGTGTGCCACATCGGTCATATCATGGTCAAACATAGTTGAACAAAATTATTTTAATGTTACACTAAAAAGTGCAGACAAAAATTGTGCAGCAGATGTTGTTGCGTTTATGCTGCATTCATAATGTGGGTCAATCAATGTTGTCACCCACCTTTCAGCTTATCTGCTTTATAGAGCGAGCCAGAGCCTTACATGTAGCCAAACCCAAGACATTTCTCTTCAATCAAGCAGCTGCTGTAGGCTATGACCTTAATCCAGAAACCCCAGGAGTGGCCACACCCCTAAAATTGATCTAGATCATTTTGTGAGATAACTGTTCATATAGACCATGTGAACTTTGTTTACCTTTAAGTACACGTATTCTGGCAGGCAAGATACTACACTGGTCATATGGGAAACTTGACATTTTGTGTCATAATTTCCACATAAATCCAAGAGTTATGAAAGTAAAAGCTGGACAAGTTATGGGACGCGCCCCCTTTCATCTTATCAAAAGGTGATAGGAATGAGACAGTGCAATCTCCATAAAATATAAGATTTTATGATTTCTTCCGTTATGCTGTGTACAAATCGTGCCTGTAGGAAGTCCAGGTTCTGTGGCTCTTTTGTAAACATGTGATGTCGCAGGTCACATCGTCTATAGTATTGCTATTAGAATCTTTCATTGAACACATTTTTGCAGATCCCCAATTTGTGTTATTTTTTAGAATACTTTCTTCTCTGAATGCCATTATTAAATAGTTGTTATTGAGTTTTTCAGTTGCGTACAAGCTGTATGTTTTTAAATGGCGTTGTTTATTATTGTTTACAATGATGTGACATCCTGCATGTCGTGTCTGTTCAACCATACTTTCTCCATGCTTTAATGAATTCATGCATGATGGCCATAGACCTTATCGCAAATACCAATGCGCAAGCGCAGACTGTTGAATGAGGTGCATTGTGGGATATATATGGATCAAATTTGGATACCAGCAAGACCACAATGCACCTAATTCCAAGCTTTACGCGCGCGCCCCGGTATTTGCGAAAAGGTCTATGTGGTTATTCCTGCACATTGAAGATTATTTACAGCTAAATAACCAAGTGAAAGAGAAAAGAAGCAGTCACTATCGAAGCCAGTGAGCCAGATTTGCATATTGCTCAACTGTCTCTGAGTTCACACTGTGGCGTCACTCTAGAGGAAACCCAGGAATAGCCCGATCATGTAGAAATCTGCCGATGATTAAACTGTCTCTCGTTAAAGAGGATAGAGTGATTTGTGGACCCATTAGTAGAGCAAACCAGACTACACAGAAGGTCATTTCATGGGGTGTTGAAAGTATAGAAATTGTCTCCATATTGTCTTACCTTGTTTAGTGTTCAAGGTTAGCGAGCTACACAGTACATAAACATGTTGATTGTAGGGAGGCACATTGAAGGGAATTCAACACAATTTGTGTGTGGTGGAATTTAGTTCAAGATTCTTGTTTATTTTGGTTAATTGTTTTCGTATCAGTTGTTTTCAGTCAAAATTAACAAATCAGATGAATTTACAGTTTCACATACCACTGTACATATATGCCCCCTGCCTCTATACATTTGAGTAATTATTTATGTTCATTTGATGCTTGTACATTGTATGTACATATCACATAATTTGCATACATGATGAAATAGTGCTGGGCCCAATTTCATAGAGCTGTTACTTACAAAAATTTGCTTAGCATGAAATTTGTTTTTGATAAAAATAGGATTACCATCCAAATGTCCATTTGTTGCATATTGCTTGTTACTGGTATTCAGCTGTTGTTTGCTTTAAAAATCCTGAAAATCACATGGAAATAGGCTATGGTTGGTAATCCTGTTTTTATCAAGGTAAAATTTTCATACTAAGCAAACTTTTGTGCTTTAGCAGCTCTATGAAATTGGGCCCTGTTGGTTCAGAATTGAAATAAATAGTACCATGTGAATGTAGTAGACCCTATGTAGTCTTATGTTACATCTCACGTCACACTGGTGCTATATAAATGTAGTTGCGTCAGTCAGTCGAAACTTGAAGATGCTTGTGATACTTCACATACAATGCTTGGTGTAGTGGAGTACATGTATACGTACAGTGTGTGCCTGCCAAGGAATGGCAGCAGGGATGATTGTAGGGGCCCATTTAAAAAACATTTCCAAGATTATAAATAATGATTTTTTTTTTAAATTGTAGTCCTGGCTTAGGATCTGTATGTTATTGTGTGATTTCAGTACTGGGCTTCGAACAGGCAGATGGAGCCTATAGCCCTCGGCCGAGTCCAAGCCCGGAGCCAAACCCTAAAAAAAAAAGAGTGTAGTGTAGCATGAGATGAGGAAAGTACAGTCTTAAATCCATGTTAAATGCAATAAGATTCGGTTTGATGGTTTGAAGCTGGACCCCAAGGGACATATAATGCGCTCTTACTCAGGTGACCCTGCCTGTGGTGTTGCACATTAAACGCTGGAAAATGAACCACTCATGCTGCATGCGTTGAACTCGTTGAGTCCTGACTAGGCTCCCTCTAGTATAAAATGGTACACTCGTAATTTGTGTGTGATGAGGATTAATGTGTGTGTGAGGACAGCATACCAAACGAATGCAAATTGCAACCCGTTTTTAGCTGGCTGCAGGGCGTGCTTTGGGATTGAACTTTTTATTTTAATTTAATTTTTGCATACATTTCTTGTAGTTCAACCTACAGTATTAAAGAGCAGTTAAACTTGATAAAGTTTTTTTGTCAAGAAATGTGGAAATAAACTGGAGATTCTTAAATGTTCAGTGAAAACTTTGGATCTCGCATAATCCTTGTACAACAAAATTGTAAAAGTCAGGTTTTACCACGGAGGATGGTTTTACACAATTACCTTCAGAAAAAGGGAGGTTCATAGCATGGATTCCAGTACCCTTTGTCCCTCTTTCTATATGGGAAGTGAATCGCACTTACATTGTAGTAGCACTGTTGGAGCCTGCCTGCCTGTGCACGCTACATAAGGATGGTTATTATTCATCACCCAGTCCAGTATGTGGCCCCAACCAATAAAGGACATTCTAAACTTGATCTGCCCCCGATTTCACGAAGCGCTGCGTCGCGTTGCAAGTGCAAGTTGCGACCGATTACACGTCGTAAGTTGCGAACTCGTCGCAGCCGTAACGTGTCTTATAGGTCTGGCGACGAGTTCGCAAACCCTACGATGCGTCGCTACTTGCGATGAGTTTCGTGAAATCGGGGGCTGAGCATTCACAACATTAACCTTAATTCATTTTGAAAAAAGTTTGGCTGAAAATGACCTCATCCAATGTGAAGTGGTTCCGCCCATCAATGTAAAAGTTTTCAAATGTTCAAGATGTAGATCTTTATGCTCTAAATTGGACGGCTTGTTATAATGTACTCTCTTTCCTTATTGGCTACAGAGATGTGCTAAACATCACTTTGGTATGAAGAAGACCAAGATGATAATGAAGCCAGCTTCAGCTCAACAGAAAGCCCTCACCAAGACATGGAACAGTATCAAGGCAGTCACACAAGTCAGGAAGGTAAGTCAGTAAGGTTTGAGGTGACACCATGAAAAATCATCTTTTGTGGGTAGTGGTTGTTCTGCTCAAGAGTGTGCTCTGACCATCTTCTGGGGAATGCTGTGCTCATGTTTCTGGAGACCAAGGACAAAACAAAAAAGGGAAAATAAAAGGACTCCATAGGGAAATTCTAAAGACCTGGGCCCAATTTCATGGCTCTGCTTACCGTAAGCACAGAATCGGCGCTTACAGAAGCAGGGAATTCTGTGCTTACGGCAAGCGTATTTCATGGGTTAGCAGCGAATTTTGGCTTCTGCGCGTGCGTACTTCACGTTACTAGGCATTCTACGCTTACAAGGCTAGCGCAGAAATTCGGCGCTTGCACGTAAGCGGGGAATCGTGATCGTAAGCGCAGAATTCGGCAGTAAGCAGAGCCATGAAATTGGGCCCAGGGTGCTCCACAAGGAATTGGGAAAGTCTTATAAACAGGGACAACGTGTCCAAGAACAAAAGATGTCTCCATATGGTTGCATATTTGAGAACTTGTTTTTGCCCTATTGGGTGTGTAATGAAATACATTAATACATGAAGTTTGGTATGATTGTGTGTTTCCTTAAACCATTGTATTATATAAGCACAGTGTTGTCAATTACTTTCCGAGTCCTACAGAAAAAAAAACCTGTCTATAATTATCACCTTAGGCAGGATTAGAACCAATGACCTTCCTCCATCATTTCTTCAATTCTAGGACAGGTTCAAAAACTACTAAACTAACGAGCTGCCATGGTGAAAAGGGTCACATATGGATTGGTGTTGTTTATTTATTTATTACTTATTATTATATTGCGGCGTGTCATGGCCGAGCAGTAAATAATACCCTGGTCCAAAGTAGGGTCCACAGAAGTGAAAGTTGTAGTGAAAGATACCACTCAGAGAAAATGAGAAAAAGTTAAAACGAGACAAAACAGTTTAATAAGGGTGAAATTTTCAGTAAAATGCTAAAATATATTTATTTTCCCTTTTTTGTTGGCAACTTCCTTCCTGATAAATAACATTAACAAGAGGTTAAAATTATGATGAAAGAAAATGTGCCGTACTGCCGATGTATGTTCAATAAACAACTTGACTTTAAACCCTTTTTTTCTCAGTTTTATTCTCTCTCATCTCTTTGTTTTTCTACTTATTAACCAAAGGCGATATCAACAGGGTTTTACAGTATTTAAACATAGATAATGCTTTTTTTTTTTAAACAAATTTAAAATGACCTAGGTCGATGAACCACTCTCTTTGCTTGATCCATCACAATTATGCCATGTCAACCTTGTCAAAGATCCGTCATTGGTAATTATTCAGTCAATCTTTACTTAATAAAATAATTACCGATCTTGCTCTTACAATACAACATTGAGATGAGGCAACCATCGCAACCTCCCCTGTGTGCAAAATGTCTTACTGAGCTTCTTCCCTTTTTCTTCTCGTCTCACAGAAGGAGGTGAAAGAAAGAGAAAAACATGAGAAGCGAATCATGGAGGAGCTACGGAAGATGTTCACTGATTCAGGTGGGTCTGGTTTCTTGCTCCCGGCTATTTGTCATACTCATTTTTCAGAGATAAAAAAAGAATGGTATACGTGCAGCATATGATATAAATGAAAGTGTATGCGCTTTTTTGCTCAAATTGAAAGCTGTTGGAATAACAGTGCTTGAAGATGATTAAAGAGTCATTAATAATTCGCAAGTGTTAAGACGAGTGGCAAGATCTAGTGTGTGTTTATCAATCAGTCTTGGATTTGGTTATTGGAAACCAGAAAGGAAATTGACTGTATGAATACATAATGAATCAAGTATTGAACAGGAAAATTAAGCAGTGTTGGTTTAGAACTTGAAATGTTTGATTCCAGTGCCAGTAATCTGGCATTAAAGCCAGTGGGCACTATTGGTAATTGTCAAAGACCAGTCTCCTCACTTGCTGTATCTCAACATGCATAAAATAACAAACCTGTGAAAATTTGAGCTTGATTGGTCGTTGGAGTTGCGAGATAACTATGAAAGAAAAAAACACCCTTGTCACACGAAGTTGTGTGCTTTCAGATGCTTGATTTTGAGACCTCAAATTCTAAACTTGAGGTCTCAAAATCAAATTCGTGGAAAATTACTTCTTTCTCGAAAACTACTCCATTTCAAAGGGAGCCGTTTCTCACAATGTTTTATACTACCAACCTCTCCCCATTACTTGTTACCAAGTAAGGTTTTATGCTAATAATTATTTTGAGTAATTACCAATTGTGTCCACTGCCTTTAAGGGCCAATTTTACAGTACGGCTTACTGAGGAATTCTGTGCTTACAGTCTTCATTCTCCGTTAAGCGCAAAATTTCTGTACTGTCTGCATGAGCGAACAATGATTAGTAACAGGTAAAATGCGTACATGCACTTAAACACAATTTCCTTGCTTTCCTGTGAAAAGCTTGATTTTGTCGGCTACTCTAGTGCCGATTTTGTTCCCTGTTATCTTGTACATTGTATAAACACAAAATGTGTCTCTGCTTGTGAATCTATCTGTTTGTGTAACCCATCTGTTGTTAAATTTCTAAAGCCAGGGCCCAATTTCATAGAGCTGCTTAAGCACAAAATTTTACTTAAGCAAAAAATTCCTTGCTTAGTAAAATCAGATTACCGGCCAAGACTCCACTCAATTGTTATGCTAAGTACACAACAGCTAAATACCAGCCACAAGCAATGTACATGTTAATGGCATGAAATTGGCGAGTAACATGTGTAAAATAAGCAAGCTATTTTCGTGCTTAGCTCTATGAAATTGGCCTCTGGTTCATACAAATTGCAAAAGCAAAGTAAATTCTTCTGAAGCTTTGCCACTTTCAGTTATGAAAGTCAAATTGTTCTAGAGCTCTCTTTTGAACAATATTGTTTCAATTTCTCTAAGATTACACCTTTTTTGAAAGAGTACAATTCAGGAGGCAATTTCTACATATTTCAAAAAGTTTTTTTCTTTCTCATAAAATAAGGAAATGATTGAGAAGCAAAACAGGGTCATAAATGCTCTAGCCAACTATAGTAGAAAACTCTGATAAGATTAAGGTATCTTCTAAAGCTTTCTTGCTGTTTAATTCAATTCAATTCAGTTCACTTTATTATCCCCGATGAGAAATTCATTTCGGCCTTGACATCAAATTGAAAAATAAAAAAAAAAGAGTTTTACCATAGTTTATTAAGGGGTTTGTAATTGTCTAAATCTTTAAATGACACACCTTGTTTCCAAAGAGACTCGCTCAATTAAGCTCTACACAAAGCTGTACAGGAGCGTCTACTGCTAATTGCTTACTAACCATAGATGTAAAGTTCAAGTTCCTTAAATATGTTCACACATTTAATATCACCCTACATGTAGATGTATACATAGTGCAGTTTAGCACTGCAATAAACCATGTTAGGAAAATAGAAATCACAGCGTCCCCTGCGGAGTTGACTGTACAAAAGGAAACGTTAGGAAGCTGACGAGGTTGTTTAAGGAGGCGATAATTAATCAAGCAAGAAAAACACCTTTTCCCTTCCAGGACTATGTCAACCTCTAGGGAAATGCTGGGTGATGGTGAGATGTTATCGCTACAAAGCAAAATATTGATTGAGTAATATTGCTTTACCTCATACAGAGCATGTAGGCCTGGTACCACACAGCTTCATTGGACCTGGAGGCAATCGCTTCGGTGACCCTGGCCATTCCCCCTGTCTTCTGATGAAATTTTAAATTTTTCTCATAGGTTTGCCATTTTAATTTAAAAGAACTGCTTCATTTAACAAACCAATTATTTGGCCAGTACACCAGTACTGTACATTATGCATTACAAAGAAAAGACAAAACTAATAGTTACATTTGTAAGTCTGCCCTTTTCAGCAATTACTGTTAACAAAACTAACAAGTTTTTTTAGAAATTGTGACCCGATCATGGAAAAACATAGCCTTCTTTACTTTTACTTACCCATCAGATATTCAAAGCGTGCCCATTTGCAGTATAACAAAAACCATCAATGGCCTTTAAAGTGATTTTCTTCTTTATTCTTGTTATCTCTCTTTTGTAGATTGGTTCTATTACACCCGAACAGGGGACTTAACTAATACCCTACAGCGGCAGAATGCAGGAGACGGGGGACATGACTGGGATGAGAGATTCTTTTGGAATCAGTACATGCTTCAAGACATCTTTTCATGCAAGGTAAGAAAGTGATTAAGGTTATAGAGACCTTCTCATGGTGCAGTCACCTCTTGTTTTTTTTTCTCTTCAAATCAATGCTATGTGTAATTGAGACTGAGACGGATAAGTCCCATTCTAAGACCCTTGTTTTTGTGCGTCGAGCAGAAAACTTTCCTCTGGATTTACTTTAAAGGGTTTGCGTACTTTGTCTGACACAAAACACAAGCGTCCACAGATTTACATTAAACTTACACGGTTTAAAGATAACGATGTTAGAAAGCTTCCCTTAAAATATTACTTGTCGAGGTGCTTTAGTTTTGAGAAATTAGTAAGTAAATTTCACAAAACAATTTTAGTCTTAGTGAGACAAAAATTATTTTAGCGTTTCTCCTGAAAACATTGCTCTGTGATTTTCACCTTTTAAGAGAAATGCAAAGCTCAGCCAAAATTCATCATTTACTTTGAGAAAAAAACAAAAATGCAGTAAACACCAAGTATAAAATCAGCAAGGTGATGTTAACATTATGTAACTTAGGCATGCTCATAACATGAGTAGATTTTGTAGCCAGTATCATTCAACTCTGCATCTCTTTAAATTCCTTCATCACCCTTAGCCATGCATGTACATGAATGAAAGATGTGACCTACATTTACTTCATTTCTACCTCCATGATCAAAATTGCTGCCCCCCCCCCTTTCCCTAATAAGTAACATCTCACTCATCTCGTCGACCAAGTTACTTGGAAATTGGATTAAAGGTTAGCAAGAGACTAGTTTTACATACGCACAAAGCTACCTCAGTAGTAATGACCAATCTGTGATGCAAATAGCGCATCACATGGACCTTTAAATCAGATTGAAATTTTGACCTTTGCAAAGGGCGATGGCTTTTAGAATGAAGGATTTTACTTCCGAGAGTCAGCTGGTTCATGCACTCAACAAAAATCAAATTGAATAGATTATTTTCCTGATTGGGGAATCTTGCATTTCTTATGTCTGGTTGAATTGACCACTCTACGAGTTTTGTTTTCCTAGAAATCAACAAATTTCAAATTGTATAGATTTTTTTCTAGATGGGGGAATCTTGACATTTGTTTTGCTCGGTTAAATTGGTGACTGTAGGAGTACTGTTTTCCTGGAGTTCAACAAATGTCAAATTTCTAGCCATTTAGCTAACTCAGAATTCTGTCTCTGCGACTAAACACTGTCAGAAGATTTGCCCTGACAAATTTACTCATCGTTAGCGATCCATAATTTTTGCCGGCACATTATTTGCATTGGTGTATAAATAAATAACTTCTGGTGATGTGACCAGAATTGAATGTGAATTTTTTGAATACATATCAGCTGTGTCCTTACTGTTTCATTGTGCGTATTGTGACCTGCTTAAGCACAAAAGTAGTTAAGCACAACAAATGTTTACCAGAATAAGGTTAACAGCTAAAATACTCTGTCATGATTGATGTATGATTTGAGGCATTGTATGGTGAGATATCAATAAATATTTGGTTGGCGGTAACACCATGTGTGTATCTACTTGCCAGAGTTTGTTCTTAGAGAACTGTCTTTCTTTATTCTACTACCGTGGAGTAGATTTATCAGATTGTTCGGGAGACTTCTCAGTTCTGAAAAGAACTGTCCTGCTTTTTAACTACTACTACTCGGGTAGAGGGTACAGAAAATTGGCTGGCACTACTACTTTAGCTTATAGGATCGTAAATAACTGCAGTCAGTTCTTGACTTGGTCTCAACGTTTCAACTAGCTTGCTCTAGTCATCTTCACGTGTATGATTTGTTACTGCTATCTAATTAATTTCTCCCAAGCAGGAAATTGTAAAGCAGTATTGTCTGCTTAAAGGAACAAGTTGTCTTGGATCGGTCGAGTTGGTCTTTGAATTTGTTATAAAATGCATATGATTAGAAAGATATTTTAAAAGTATAATATAATGATCCACACAAGTATCACTCGAAATTTTGTGGTTTTCCTTTTACCTCGTCGACAAACACGATCGGCCATTTATGGGAGTCAAAAATTTGACTCCCATAAATGGCCGACCGTGTTAGTCGACGAGGTAAAAGGAAACCCGTGCAATTTCGAGGCATGTTTGTGTGGATCATTGTATTCTACTTTTACAACATCTTTCTACCCAAATGCATTTTATAACAAACAGTTACAAACGCTTTTCAAAGACCAACTCGACCGATCCAAGGCAATGTGTTCCTTTAAGCAGCTCCTTAAAATTGGGTCTTGCCAATGTCATAAGCCTGTCAGAACTTACTAAGCACTCATTTCATTTCAGTAATATTTGGCTTACTTAGTAGTCTTTTATGGAACATGAACAAGTTTATTAGTTCTACATGGCCTTGCATTTACTACTTTGTGTTATAATAATGTTAGGCTTCTTTTTGACAGAAGAAGGAGCTTATTAAAAGTAATTGCTTTTTGTGGGAGTTGTCTTATCATTTTGTTCTTGGAATTATAATTGGAATGAAGAATTCTGTCTGATTTTTTCCTGACTGTAGGACAAGGAGCTATCCAATTACTGGGCAGTGCCAATAATTCAAGGGTACGTCAACATCCAGGATTGTAAAATGATCAGCGAGGAGGATGAGGAGAATGGAGTAAACTCTAGCTGGACCCCGGATGAACTCTCAGAGTTCAAGTTAATTGTAATCTCAAGAAGAAGCAAGCACCGAGCAGGTAGGTCATCAAGGGCGGGAATTTCAATTTAATTTTTGGTTTTTCAGACATGTACGTGTACATCATAATCTGTGGCAATCTTTTCTCAGCTGAGTTTCATAGAAGAGCTGCTGAAACTGGAGCCTGTGCTAATTATGTCAAGAACATGACTGCCTCACTTCATGAAATATTCACATTTTTAAAGCATCTTTATTGAATGTACCATTCAATTTTTTTTTTAACTTGTTTCTTGGCACCTAGGGACCCGTTATAGACGTCGAGGTATTGATGAAACAGGAGCCTGTGCTAATTATGTCGAGACCGAGCAGATTATCCAGACATCGGAACACACCGTCTCATTTGTCCAGGTGCGAGGCTCAATGCCAGTCTTCTTCACGCAGCCGGGTATCAAATATAAACCTCCACCGAGACTTGAGAAGGGTAATACTCCTTTATTTTCAACTTTTAATCTCGGTTTAAGGGGCTCGGTTTCACAAAGAACTAAAAATGATATTTTTCCTACTTCGATCTGTTTTCTGATATTGTATATACCTTCAGATATATCAGCAGACTCTTTTACTTAATAGTCAGTACAATCTTCTCCATGATTACAATTAGTTCAGCTCTCATTCTCAATAAAATTGTTCTACTTTTTTTCCCAGACCAAATATCATGCTTAGTTATATAACTACTCGTATGTGTATGATACTCGTATGTGGTCAATTACTCAATTCGAACAACGACCAACAATCACACTGACTCAATTTCATAAAAAACTGTGAGACTATTTTCACTGTGTACTGATTTTTGTGTTTTATTTGTTAGACCTTTTCGATCCACTGCAGGAAGAAGGCCTCGGCATGATGTATCCAAATGTCTCTATTTTGTGCTTGTTGATACCAATTGACTGTCGCCCAATATTGTCTCAGCTCATCTCTCCACCCTTTTCTCTTGTTACCCTGTGTGATATCACAACATCTTATTCTTCTCTTTCCTTGTTATTTATTAATTGCAGGAGAGGAGGAAACCCGACCCTCATGTGAGGCCCACTTTGATGAGCAGACTACTCTCTATAGACGGGTTGTAATCCTCAATCTAGTGGAACAAGTGGGACGAGAAGACATTATAGGTCAAGCCTTCATGAAGCAGGTCAGTTTGAAAACTTGTTTGTATGCATAAAATAATTCAAACCTGTGAAAATGCAGCTTTTCATTTAAGGCAGTGCATACTTTAGGTAATTGTCAAAGACATGTTACCCTCACATGTTACCCTTACCCATACATGTTTGCATAAAATAACAAGCCTGTGAACATTTTGGGCTCAAACGGTCATTGGAATTCCAAGAAAATAATGAAAGAGCAATAAATCACCCTTGTTGTAGATTGTGTTTCCAGATACATGTACCTGAGAAAGGCTTCGGGTCTCAGATTAAAATTTTGGGGTGAAAAACTACCTCTTTCCCCTTTAAAACGTCTTGATTTTAAAGGGGGGTCATTTCTAACATTGTTTTTGTAGTTTCAACATGCTCTTAGGAAGTTTTTTATGGTCATTAAATTTGGAAAACTTTCCAAAGGTATACCCTGCCTTAAGTGAACTTATGTCTGCTTTTTCTTTGATAATAGTGCCATATGAAACTGAAAAGTACTACAAAGTTTGGTGTGTTGGCCATTTCCTCTTTTTTTGCACATCTGCAAAACTGAACAAACTGAGAATGGAACGAAGGGTTGGAGTTCCCAGCATTTGCATCCTTAGTTAAGCATGATTCACACTTTCCACCATTTCTTGTTTTTCTTTCTATTGTAATTTGGTAATTTGGTGATTTCTCATTGATTGGTAGGTGTTACTGCTGGACAACCCATTGATCACATATGTCACATTTGATTTTCACGATTACTGGTGAGTGGTTTAATTTATAACATTTCATCCATATTTAGGCACAAGTTAGTTTGTTCATCTACATGTACATGTGGTTCTACATATTTTGTGCATGGCTCTAATGATGGGTTTTACAGGTACATCATTTCTTACAATGTTTAAAATCACATGTGTAATGGTTGATTCAAAAATATTTATGCAAACAATCCAGTTTTTTGTGAAGGGAGAAAGAAAAAAACCCACAAACCTTCAAAATGTATAATTCTAAATTGTCCAGGGATAAATCTGAACTCTCTGTTCTGTCCATGATTTGAGCCAAACATATTTGCAGAGAGGTGGATCCAGGGGCAGTTCTAGTGGGAAGGGGCATACATTGCATGCATTCCCACAAAACTAAAATGAATCTCTATATGAGAGACACTTCCCCCCCTCACCTCCTCCTCCCCTCACCTCCCCCACCTCCGGACCCCTCTCCTCCCAACCCTAGCTAGGATAAATCTCCATCCAACCGTTGCACTACAACCATAACAATAAAAGTGCACTATTACATGTGTGTACATTCAATACAGATATGCGAATCAGATTGGAAGAGCCGTTGTTGAATGGTATCCCGCTCTGAAATATGACCCATGTAATAGAGCAGTGGGAACCAGGCTCCCTATCCATGTTTATGGACAGGGATATTTAATAGCTGTTTAACCATTTTGAGCATTATGTATACGAAATATAAAACCATTTTACACTTTATTTCACCCTACACTGTTTGTTTTCCCCTCCTGCAATTTATGACCATGGTGTAACAAAACATTTGTTGCATGCTGTGTGATAGGGTTGGTCATGTTGGTGGTTTAAAACTTAACTAAACCATTAGAACTGGGCTGTTGGAGCTTTTCCCATTCACAAACAGCTTAAAGGGAAGGTATATTTTAGGTAGCCACTCCTAAAATATTGGCAATACAACTGGAAGATTTGAATGGATTTCCTCTTGTTCAAAAAAGCATACGACATTGTATCATTTGGTTCATTTCAGATTTTTTTTTTTATCAACCAACTGTAACTTGGGTTTTTAATTTACAGCGAGATACACAGTCTTATATTTGCATAGCAAATATTGTAGCCGTTCTTATCATTTGTCTGCAAATTATGATTAAAATTATTCTCCTTTCTGTCCTGTGGGTTCATTTCTCGTAAAGTGATCTAAACAAAGTCATAGAAAGAAGTAGTTTTATCATTTTATCACCAGGATCATTGTTAAGTTATTGCCGCAAGAGTTTTTATGACATATGTTGATGCAGGAGAGTGTTCCACATGAGTAAACACGACTCAAGTCATTTGTATTTACACTTGGTCATTTGAGGAGCAGTGAAACCCATTTCAAGTATCCTTATATAGACGTTTCTATTACATTGTCAGAGCCCAAGGTTTTGCCGACCTAGTTTTGAAAACTATATGAGAAGCCTTAAATGCGAAACAAAAACAGATAAATAAAGTTTGTGAAAATGTTACATAAATATTACAAATTCATGCTGAATTTGTTGGATACAATGCAACCAATCAGGGGATGTTGGGTTCTTTCTGATTTGTTGGTTCTTTCTAATTGGTGGCATGGTTGGCTTGTGCATAAAGCACTCGCCTATCACCAAGGTGACCCCGGTTTGATACCCGGCCAGGGCCATATGTGAGTTGAATGCGCGTTGTTTCTCTGCTGTGCCACAAGGGTTTTCCAGACAATCCGGTTTTCCTCCCTCGAAAAATTCAAACACTTTCGATATTTTGCTGTGGTCTTAATGGGTGGATGTGGCTGCCAGCCAAAGGCGCCCTTGCATGCCTGCTTCTCGAACACGTTTAGCCGTGTCCTTCGCAATTCAGCTCTTACATTTTGTAGCTGCGAGGAAGGAGGATTAGCTCCCCAAATTATTATATAATATATACAATTGAAAATTTCAGAAATGTTGAATCAGGTCACAAAATGTTTTGCTAACATTTTGCTGTGCATGCCAACAGCGGGGTTTGAAAGGTCTATATTTAATCAGGGCCTTGTACACATGTAGGCAGTTTATTACCGGCAGCCTAGAGGCAACCACCTGCACTGTAAACAAATAGAACACTTCAGTGGCAAGAGAGATACCTACCTAATGGTGTATTGCTTACCCCAACAGGAATTATGTGAAAAACTGAATTTGAGAACTTTGTTTTCCTTCTTCCAGAGATTGCCTGGAACTGGTTACCTGTAAATTCCTTGTGTGAAGTAGTCTTTACGTGCCATTAGGTTCTTGTTTCCCCTTCATGTATTTGTATAAAACAATCAATTTCGATCATGGTCCCTGGATTAATGATATTGTGATAATTGTGTGACGCATTAATGTCTAACTCGTTGAATGATATTGATTTTCCATACAGTCGGGGCTTGAAGTTTGAGAATGTGTCGGTCCTCGTCGATAGCATACGTGATGTAATTAAAGATATGCGGTTCTGCTGGTAAGATATCAACACTTTTGTGGTTGTTTATTTTCTGAAAATCATATCAATACAACGTACAACATTTTTCAACAAGAGTATGGAATAAACGTATTATTGAATTGAATTGAATTGAATATAAACTAGCACCATGCACAAGTGTCCACTGTTTAAGTCACCATTATCCATACCTTAATCCTTGTTAAGTTGCTAACAGGTTTTCATTGAGTACTAACATGGTAGAGTGTCATGGCGGAATCAGTGGTTATGAGCATCAAATTCAAGTTCTGGTGGCTAAGTCACCGGAGTGTGGATTTGAATCCCGGTCATGACACTTGTGTCCTTGAGCAAGATACATTACTACATGTATAATTGCTTCTCTTTACCAAGGGGTATAAGTGGGTACATGTACCTGCGAGGGTATAGAGGTTGATATTGTGTATGAAAAAGCCTTCAGAGCGCCACGGCAGCTCTGGGCTGTATACTTCCCAGGGAGCTGAGAAAGATTAAAGGAATGTTATTGGCCCAATGACCAGGGCACTAATGTAAAGCGCATTGATACAGTTATTGTGAAATACGCTATAAAAGAATTTATAAAAATAGAAATACAAGGTCACTCTTCTTGTAAAAGTGCAGCATCTGTTTTTAAACACCATTTTTTTTGCCGTTAAGTGAGTTCTTTCTCTTAAGATGTGGTTCGTGAGCAGCTTTCACTGATAATTGAAAGCTTGGCATGTAAATATGTCTCCTTTCTTATTTGTACTTTAGGATTGATCGAGAAGGAGTGATACTTGAACAGCGCAGTGTCTTCAGAGTTAACTGCATGGACTGCCTAGACAGAACAAACGTCGTTCAAACGGCTTTAGCTAGAGCTGTCTTAAGCATGCAGGTATGGAATAAGGAGAAGACCATTCAAAACAATTGAATTTAGCGGTGAATAAAGACACAATGAATAGATTTGAACCTGTGACCTCCAGATTAATATGCCAGTGCTCTACTAACTGATTTTATCTACATACGATGGTGGTGACTTCCTATTTAACGGTCAGTATCATGTTAGGGGTCACCAGTCAAAAATAATTTGACACATTTGAAATTGCCATAACACCCAAGTTTCTGATACAACTTAGGCCCAATTTCGTAGAGCTGCTTCAACAGAAAATATTGCTTAACAATTATCTGCTTAGCAGAAATGAGCAGGATACCAATCTCAAAATTATACATGTGACATGGTTGTTTGGCTGGTAATCTTGTTCTGGAAAGCACACATTTTGTTGTGCTTAGCTGTGTGTTTCAGCAGCTCTATGAAACTCAGCCCTGGGAAGTGGCATACAGGGCCCACTTTCATAAAGCTGCTTAAGCACAACATTCCACGGTAACCAAAACCATGAGATATCAATGCTGGTCTTTGTTTCTATCTGACAGCTTCGTAAGCTAGGTATTCTATTACCGGATCAGCACCTACCACCAAGTATACGCATCATATACCAGGAGACATGGGCCAGTAATGGTGATATCATCAGCCGACAGTACGCTGGTACGGCAGCATTAAAGGGAGATTTTACCCGCACTGGAGAGAGGAAGTTTAGCGGAATGATGAAGGATGGTTACCATTCAGCCAACCGGTACTTACAGAATCAGTTTAAGGATGCGTACAAACAGGTCACAATAGGTGAGAGTTTGTGTACATGTACCCTTTTAACTAATAGCTTTTCTTTTAATGTTTAAATTCATGTACATGTTGCCTGCCTCACTTTTTAGAGCTCTTAATCTCTATTTCTAATTTTCTTGGTTGTTCTCAGAATTATATAACATTGAAATGTACATTTCTAGTGCTACTTCATAGCTTCAGTAAAAAATCCTTGTACTGTATTTTTTGTTCTAATGTGTAATACAATTTTTTTCATACACCTTTGAACAGCGTTGTCTGGAATTGGTGCATTATAAATTAAATTATTGTTATATTATTATTATTCTTGACCATACTGAACTTTATCAGTTTCTTTATTATTATAAAGAGGTGACTCACAACATTATTTCACTGATGGTCAGATGTTTTAAACAATGAGCTGTTTTGTATTTATTTTGTTAGTTGGTTTAACCATTACTTTTCTGTTAAATGGTTTCCTGCTTTTATTAACCTGACACATGTACCTAATTGTCATCTCTAAATTATATTGTTTGTAACGTCTACTCTGTTTGACTTTTGTATACTTATTTACCGCAACAGTTATTATTTCTTTGTTCTACAATTTGGTGCTGTTTATCATATTTTGTCTTGTATTGTTTTAACAGGCACATCATCACAAGCCTCGGCTGTTAGGATATTGACTCCATGTACACCTGTGGAAATAAATGTTCTAATATTTGAATTGTATTGTACATAAGAGTTGCCGCCATAATCTCCTTCTGGTTTGACTTTCTTAGATGTGATGCTTGGTAACGAGGCAGTCCTTGAGGACCTCTCTGTCATCACAGAGACTGATGGGAATGAGGAGGCAGCTGAGGAGGTCTGGAGTAACGTCAAGGAGGAGAATATCGCTCAACTCACTCAGCATTGTCTTAAACTACTCGTACCTAAACATGAGGTTAAACACTACATTGGAGGATGGGTGCTCATCAACTGTGATCCAATGTAAGATTGTTTATTGACTATCCATCCCCTTCCTTCCGCTCAGGTTGGTGTAGTGGTGTCTTGCCTCACCTTCCACCTCTGGGACTCCGGTTCGAATCCCGCCAGGTTTCACTTTGTAGATTGGGTTTTCAGTCCCTACCTGACTGTGTGGGTTTTCCCTGGAATAATTCTCTGGGGTTTTCCTCCAACATCTAAAACTGAAATTTCTTTATCATCTTCTCTTCTCTGCTCTAATTGGAGACAATTCATTTCTGTATCGTCATAACCATGAAATTTTAATGAATTTATTATTAATTTGTTTCAAATGTAATTGGTGTTTTCTGTGTAATTTTCCAAATTGTTATGATGTATTTGTTCCTGTTGTACTTCCTGTTGTGATTATTTTTTGCTTTTTGCTTATCCCCTTCCAAAAATCTTCCTCAAAGGCTGAAGAGAAAGACTCTGCTAGGGTCAAAACATCATGCCATTAACTATTTTCTCCTAATTTTCCGTTCATGAATGTCAACAGGTTCCTCCTTGATTCTACCCAGACAACTCAAAGTTTTTAACTGTGTATATATTTGTAATTTTGTATCCCTTCTCCCCTGTGTGAAAATGTATTTTGCTTATCTGTACCCTTTAGAAATGGGTTTATCGGCAGACTGAACCTTTAGGTTATAGGACAATTTACATGTTCCTCCTTAGTCTTTCCTTCTACTTATCTTTTCTCTTATGGGTGTAATTGTATTGAACATGTGGAGAAAAATATAATAATAATGACCTTTTGATTGGCAAGCAGTTTACAACACTGAACTTTTTCCTCATTATTATTATTCTGATTTATATTTCTTTCCAGGGATTCAGAGGATTTGGATGACGATGATCGGGATGTCATCTTACTTATAACAGAAAAGGCTTATTACATTGCAAGGTAAAGAAATAGCTTGAAAAATATTGCTTAACAATTGTATTCTAAGCAGAAATGAGCAGGATACCAACTCGTATCTAACTCGTTGCTAATTACTTCACGAAAAAAAAAATGAATTGATCAGTATTCATACTTGGACTCTATAATTTATTTCATTATTATCCAGTTATGATGACGAGGCTGAAAAGATAACTCAGTATGAGAGAGTAAATATAGAGGATATGCAGGCCATTGGAATCGGTAAGGCACCCCCCCCCCCCTTCCCTCCTTGATTTCAATTTATTTTATCTCAAAATAAACTACTGTAGCACCGATGACGGTACAGATTAACTAGGTTGGTGTGTCAGATTTCAATATGGAGACTGCATATAATTGGATGAGAGTTGTGGGTGTCACTTGTGTACATGCGTACATGTTTTCATTGTTTGACTTCAGCGATGGCAGAGGTCTACTACTTTCAGTTTCCCTTGTGGTTATTACCTGACATTTTATTATTTGCATACGGACATTCCCATTTGCTGTGCCTCTTACCACAAACAAAAGACACAACACAGCAGTCAAATTGGCCGATACTTGTTTTACTTTACTTTATGTAAGACTTTGATCTCTGGACGTATTCAAAAGCATGCTTAAAACACATTTTTTCTGCATTTCTTATACTGACTCTAATATATGGTGTTTACTCACTTGATTTTGTTTGTGTTCAAATCCCTCAAATGTACCTTAAATTACATCCCTGCATGCTTTGGTAATCTTAGTATCTTTTGGTCTTAGATTGATGGTGCTTACAAATTTTGTGTTTTTATTATTGTTAGGCCTACTGTTAAGTTATCAATACTTATTGGCATATGGGGTTAATGCATTAAGGGGACTAAGTGTTATGGAAGCGGACCCAGTAGGAAAGTGAAAGTTTCTAATATGTTGTTCTTGGTTCGAAACCCAACAGGTTCGGCTGCAGCATTTTTCAGTAACACCAAAGAGAAATGTATCCGTGTTTATCATACGTTCTGTGGAGAGAATGATTATTTCCATACTCTCAAAGTACTGCCAGGACGAGATAAAAATGAGTCTGATAGTAAGTTATTGTTTTTCTCTAATTCTTGTTGTTGTTTATCACTGGGGAGATCTTTCCTGATGCTTTCTTGCCCAACCTAAGTTGTATTTTTGTTTTAAGAAATGACACAATGTTTACAAGCACTTATACATAATTTGATTATGGTAATACTGTATTCATTACCTAGAAACGAGAGAATAGAGAAGACCTGTATATTTGTTAAAATGATGAGTGTGTGTGTGTGTATATCAGTTTTCTCTCTCTTTTTTTAAAAACAAATAATGGCATTCTAATTTGAAGTCACATATTGATTTAATGTTTTGAGTTTTTTAAGGTTTAGGGTGGCAGAAAGTTTTTCTAACAGAATTTTTGCACATTTTGTTAAAAAGCTATTGTTGCTATTTAAATACTTCATGACAGAATCGAACAGGAAATGAGCCAGTCGCATACTTGAAAATTACTCCTGTGTTTTATTTTGGTTACTTTTGCAGGTATTTTACACAATGTCATTGAGGCATTTGCCAGTGCCAGATCCTCAAACAGTCTTGGTCTGAAAGTACTTGAAGATAAAATGGACAGGTGAGTTATTACAAACCAATTTGCTGTAAACCTTCAGGTTTCATGTTCTTTGCTTTAACATATTAAGGAAGATCAACACTTAAATTGAGTCCAAATGCTTTTTACATGTATAAATAAAAGAAGAAGTACCTTGGTAGTGTGAGGTTTGTTGGGAGTGCAGCCAACTTCTGTCAGGAATAAGATAAACTAATGATCTTTATTATCTTCTTTATTAAAGGAAAACCCGGAAGGCCCCACAGGAGTTGATTAAACTTACATCTCAGAAGCGTCTCACAATGTGGCTTCAAGACAAGTTTGTCCCGGAGATGGTCATCAAGAAGCACAGTGAGCCCCGTAACAATCAGACACGACGTCCCGCACGCACCCAAGTCGTCAGCCGCTACCTGCAGAATGTTGGCAACAAGATGACTAATCTCAATCTCATTCAGAAGGCACGGAACAAGAAGAATAATGCCAGTAACGTCCCTACTACCCTGGTCTACCAGAAGAGCATGGGCAATAGTGACGAGGAGGAGGAGACGAGCAGCGTACGGATCAGCTTCGATAAGGATGTCGAGAATGAAGACACTGACGATATGTTTGATGACAGCTCTTTCTCATCTTCGACTGATACCTCCTATGATGCTCTCAGCATCGGCGACTGCTTAGAGATATTGAGTGGCAATTTACCCAACTACCCACAAGAGAGTCCTGATGACCCTATCATGCTGAATGATGGAGATATTGTACTGCCCACTTGCGGGGAGCTGGCCACGGATCCCAAAAGGAATCAACGTAGCTTCTCTAGACGGCACATTACACCTCGCCGTAAACACTCCAAGAGTCATGGAGCTTATGATGATCGCATCGCTGCTCCTTGTGTGCAGTCCAAGGAGAACAAGGCAGTGACAGACAAGGATGATATCTTGCCACTACTTAATGATGAACAGCTCAACAATCAATGTGCATTAAATGACATAGTCGCAAATCATGGAGATACTTTATCACAACCGAAAGATCGCGAGCTTGACACTGACTCTTTGAGTGGTGTTGAAGAACTTGAACTTGAGACCCATGATGATTCTGGCGACCATCTCAAACTGGATAAGCAGACACTGCCAGAGGGTCTTGATACAAATCCAACGGACACTGAGCCCAATGGTGTACCAGTCAACTTTCAAAGTCCAGCTGAAGATCTTAATGACAATGAAACAAAAAAGTCTGAGGATACCAATCCAGAGACAAGATCTGATCCTAACAAACCTGAGTTCCATATCTCAGATCTCACTAACGATGATGATGTTTTGGTTACGGTAAACCCAATCCCTGAGACCATCCCAGTGGGCAAAAAGGAGCTTAAGACAGGACCCAGGTCTCTAATCCTCAAATCCCCTCAGAAATCTCACAGTGAGAACTCTCTTGCCGATCTACTCGCTGGCAAGGCGGTCGAGGAAGAAAAAATAGAGGAAGGCGATAGCACAACCCTAGCCAAGGACGAGGAGCAGAACAACCGCAAGTTCAAAAACCCGTTCAGAAATTTCAACTTCTCAAGAGGGAACAACATGAGGGCGAGCCAACGTAAAGCCAAGATGATGCTCGAGATGCAGTTGCGATCTCAGAAATGCCAAAGCAGGTTTATCCAATTGTAAAAACTTCACTTAGCTAGGAGTACTTATCTTTCTAAACTGGATCAAACCAGTTTAAATGCAGTGTTGTTGTGTGTATTTTTCCAGCACACAAGCGATCACAAGATCCAGTCCGGTTGGGCAAACTAGATGAAACCGGTTACAGTCAGCTGTTATAAGGTATACTAAAGCAGTCACAAGTTCCCAACGGACTGAACTAGTCCAGTCCGGTTGGGCACTATTTGGAATATTTACACAATTTTTGTGGCAGACTAGATGAAACCGGTTACTACAGTCAGCTGATTATAAGGTATACTTACTGATCAAGTTTAGTTCATTAGAGACAGGCAAGTCCTTAAGTCTCCACTCAGTGAATTATGTAATATTCTGTGTAGAGTTTTTATATTTATAACAAATTAATTTATTTTTATGGCAGTGATGCCTTTTGAAAAATAGCGGTCTTCGATTTTTGTGAATCCCTTTACTTCATTCTACAGAGACAAATTCTAACGTATTTTAGCATCTTAGAGAAATTGTGTCTTAAACAAAATCAATTCTTAATCTTTTTATCCGCCAAGCAGATAAATCCTTTTCACACTAGAAAGGGACTTTTTTTAAAACAAATCTTTGTGAATTATTAACACTTCACATCTGCATGTTGATTGGGAGTGTTTGGAATCCCTAGTCTGAGACCAAAACTAAATCTTGTTTTAGATTACAGTGCAATATCTTTATTAAGGATGGTATTTTGGAGTGAAGACACCACATTTAAAACAATACAACATTTAAGTATGAAATTTCAGAGTCTGTATTCAAAATCTCACAAAGTGCAAAGTTTGTATTACTGCCTAGCATATCCACGTACCTCATCAAATGATGGTAGTTTCACCATTCACTTTGTGTAGTTTTAAATAAATATGTATTCAGCATGATCTGATTTGAGCAGGGAGTGAGTGTTGAGGTGGCTCGGATGTGAATTGTTGGCCGTTATCGAAACCACAGCTTGGGTTTGAGCTTGAGGTTGGGTTTAGGCTCCAGTAGTTATTTAGAAAGTTGACACTTTCATCACAGGGCATCAAACAGGCCAACAGAGCCCAACCCAAAGCTAAAACGAGTTCTAGACCATGAGCGAGCGTTGCTAACTCTGGCAATTTTTTTTTTTTATGGTCACATTCTGCTTACAAGAGGGTAAGTGCAAAAGTTGTGTGCTAGTTTCAGTTCAATCTCAGAATGGCAGCAGTCCCAACACATGGGGGAAACATGTTGACATTTTTGCATGTGCATTTAATATGGTACTGCCCATCGTTCTCCATTCTGGCCAAATGCTTCCTAAACACCTGAGGAACAGTCGAGTTGAATTTTCTCCAAGTGGTCCAGCCTTCTAATTCACAGATCACTATTTAACATACAAATGTGGATTGATGAAAAATGAGGCGGACTAGTGACAAGACAAACTAACCAGCCCTGCTGGCTAGTAAATAAAACATTTAATGGCAAACACTGCTTGGTTTACCAGTTTGCAGAAGATCGTAGGTCCAACTGCCCACACATCTTAAAAACGTTTTCCTGCTACACCTGAATTGGTTCACAATTTGTCCGTCTTGTGTATCAACTTGCCACCACTTAAAAAATTAGCTATTGAAACAATATTCTTTATGATAATGTGATATTTAACACATTTATATTTACATGTACTTGGAGATATGTAACTTAAATAGTGTTTGTTAAAATGCACAATCATGTTGGTTATTCTCTTCCTCCACCCCCCCCCCAAACAATTAAATAAAGTAATGTTTTAAAACCTATGAACACTAATATGCCTGATAACCAGGAATGATAATGTTTTAAAGCATCTTACTCTAGCTACTAGGATATGTGCGCTATATATTAGAACCCGTTATTATTATTATTTATTACATAAAGAATCTGGCATTAGTTCACTCATAGATTCTTCATGTTTCCTTCAGTTTGTTTTTGTAACTCGAGTACCGGTATTAGTTATACTTAAAAGAATAGGAGTAATTGTTTTTAATATTTACGCCAAACCTAGCAGCCATAATTTATTCTGATGTAATATGCTAGAGTATTACTTCAACATTACTACATATTTATTAACTGTTATGGAAGACTGTGTTTTAAATGTCAGAGATGTCTACATACCTGTTAACCTTCATGACCTTAGATGCTGTAGCCAATACTTTTCAGTAAAGACCAATCCGTTGGACCATGTCCTGTATGAATGTTTCCTGCCATTACTGGGATGCAAATATGCCAAGCAACACGGGTATCACTGACCGATGATATTAACGCAAGTTTACATAACACCGGCATGATGCGATTAAAAAGTCTGCGCCTTGTATGTCCATAGCTGAGGGCATCCCAGTAATGCTGGAAAGCCCTCGTACATAACTCTTCCAGAGACTCGCAAAGAGATTTTACATGGTGTCACCGCAAACCTTACTTATACTTCATTGAGTGTTGTTCCTAGAAATGGGTAAAAAACAAAATTAATATTCTTTATCCCTGATGCAAATTTAACATCTATTATATCGTTGCGATACCCGCTGCCAAAACATAGGATTCAAACTGCCTCTAGCTACCGGGCAACCTCGGTAGTCTAGTTGGTAAGAAACCGCTCAAGAATTGCCACCCGAGTAATATGCCTGTGATATTTTTTCACAGGACTCGGGAAAGTACTGAGTATACAGTGCTAACACACATCGGTGTATGGGTAAAACCAAAATTAATATTCTCTATTATCGAAAGGAGCTGTTCAATTATTCCATCAAGATCAAGATTACTATTTTCCACCATGCATCCTCAAGTCTTATCTTAAAGTAGATTGGTATATACAAAGGTAAAATAATTTATGTACTTTAAGTTATAAGTTCTTGAAAGGTTTGTGTTTTAAACTGTTCGCAGGGAAGGTTCACATACACGCCCACAAGTCAAAATAATATACTAATATTGTTATGCAACTTATAAGGTTTAGACAAGATTTATCTTCAGGTTTGCTTTTTATGTTGTTATACTATTGCAAAGTAAACTAGTTTATATTATTTACATTTTACTTTAATCCTTGAAGGTTCTCTATATTTGTATCCTTTATTTTCTGGGAGTTCATTGTTTTTATCTCAACGGTAAACCGTTAACAAGTTAGATTTGAATAAAGTCTAGTACAGTGACTTGCTTTATAGTCACAAGTTACTCCTCGAATTCCTACGACTGTAGAGACAGTTGCTTTGTCAAATAGTTTAGGGGCAAGCTTTTGTATAGCAGCCTTAAAATGAGCAAACCTTAGTACCATTCATTTAAAATTGTGTATGGGTGTTGGCAATCTACTCTTACGTAACATGCAATGGCTTGTCTTTATTCATATGACAGTAGAGTACCTATCTGTTTCAATGGTCGAAGGAATTTAAGCAATTATTTTGTCAAAAATGTGCTTACCGTGAAGCTGCGCTATGAAATTGTGTCAAAACTGATGATCTTGGTAATCCAACTTATTGGAAACTGAAATTGAGTACATAGTCCACAATTTTCTTTCATTGTTGGGTAAGGAGAAATAACTTAAGTTGACAGCGGATATACAATTACAAAGCACATTATGATACTTTATGGAAGTTCTCTCAGGTCTGTGTACTTCATATGCTTTTTGTTATAGAGGCATTTTTTGTAACTTATACAAATTATATATTCTATTATTTTGAGTGTGTGATAACTGTATACTGTGTCTTACCATTATACCTCCACAACTTAATGGGATGTCTTTTTATTGTTGTAAATACACTTGATCAAAAATGTTATTTTTAGAGAAACTTAATTTTCAGCTTATAACAATAACTTAATCATAATGCTCCCTGTGTACTGTGTTACAATCGCAGCACTATTTCACCCCAAAGGTAGAAGTTAGTCTGATCTACTTCCAACTTTTGTCTTTGCTTTATTGGTTGTACACAGGTTTTACCTGTTTCAATAAGGGATAATTGATTGGATTTTATGAGACTGTTCATTTATGTCCTCAACATGAACCTATCTGTCTCTGCCTACACAAAATGCAACTGAACGGGGCCCAAATTCATAGAGCGTGTAAGCAAATAAAACCTCGCTAGGCACAGAATAATGTTGCTTAAACCGACCCATCTATTCTTATCTTTGCCCATCTGGAACATGCTCTTAATTCTTAAGTCCCTGTGTGCCCTTTACAATCTGGCATCAGTATTCTGAACACTTATTACAAGCGGTGAAAAACTTCATGCACTGGATTTGAACAAGGAAGGTGGTTGAGTCTGTTTTAGGAAGAACATTCAAGAAGTATGAATATATATCAAACAATTCGGTTTTTATTTTATTGTATTCATACTCTTTCCCATTTTGATTGGGAGAGTGGAAGGGGGGGGGGAACGAACTGAGAGAAGAAATTACTGCAACCAAAGGTTCTGAAATCTGAATCTTGTATTGAATTTATCATACATCAATATTTGGAGTACAATGAGTAGATGCAATTTACATGTACTGGCCAATTTTAGGCTTTTATAATATCCTCATCTCCAATAGTGGCAGTTCACCAGTAGGTCAGTTTGTATATTAAAGTCTATTTGTGTACACATGTATGTAAAGTGCATCTTTACTTGTAACATATCAATAAATACTACTGTAATCACATTGTTTATTTTGCATTGAAGATTTTAGTCTGTGTTTTTGTTTGTCTGTTTGTTTGTTTAGATGATCTTCCCATCAAGGGAACTTGACAAACTCCCACAAGTGGATATAACACCAAGCTGGCAACAGTCAATCTCTCTCATACAAACATTGGTTTAAGGTCTATGATTACGGAATGTACAAATCAAGAAGTTGTGTTTCAGTTTAGCTAGACATTGTGAAATCAGCGGTAAGCTGGGTGGGATTCTAACCATCAGCATTATGATTGAAAGTCCTGCAGTCTTACCACTTTGTAAAAAAACACATTAGCTTGTGTGGGCTTCTATTCTAAAGATGCAGGTTGTATCACATCTTGCATTCATTGTTTGTGTGTGTGGGGGGGGGGGGGGGTGGGGGGGGGGGTGGGGGGGGGCAGCAGGGTCCATATTGCCTAAAATATTTCTTCTTGGTAAACAGCTGGACAATCAGTCAGTACAAACGATACATAATGTACGACATGGTATTTTGGCTGATAACCTTGTTCTGGAAAGCAAAGTTGTGTTGTATTTAGTTAATCTGTTTGCACTGGACGCGTTTGACAAGTGTCAAAGACCAGTTTTCCTTCTTGTGTATCCCAACATAAACATACAATAACAAATCTGTGAAAATTTGGGCTGTCGGTCATCGAAGTTGCAAGAAAATAATGGAAGAAATCACCCTTGTGAGCACAGATTTGTGTGCTTTCATTGAAGTCTTTTGCAAATTACCCCTTTCTCAAAAACTATGTTACTTCAGAGATGTCGTTTCTGACCTGTTATACATACTACCAACAGCTCTTCCTTGCTTGTTACCAAGTGAGTTTTTTTGCTATATTTGTTATGAGTAACCTAATACCAAAAGTGACTTTACCAGCTCTAATTGATTCGACCATATTTTTTATTTTTTTATTTTATATAATACAATCAATTAATGACACAGTTGACATCTTCATGTTTGTATTGATATACAAATAGGGAGTACATTTATTTTACCAACTACTCCATAGTAAACAAACGTATGGTGTTCATATTTACCAAACATTACATAATTTAATTCATTTCATTTAATATGTACAAACTGAACTGTACAACATTGATAATTTCTAAATCGACTCGAGTTGACACTAAATCAAAAGACTACAGACTTATTGGTGAATATTTACAAGGTCTAAAAAACATCAGCACAAGTTTGGTTTGGAAAATCAATAAACTTAAGCTTATTTTTTAAAGTTTCAAGTTTCTAAAATGGGAACAGTACATTGTCAACTGTGGACTAACTTACCTACAAGCTATTTTGGAAAGTAATTACGCATTATATTCAATAATATATTAATTTATTTCAACAATCTGGCTATAATTTAACACTGTCACAAATATTATAATAATAATTTGGGGGGCTAATCATCCTTACTCGCAGCTTTAAGATTTTTCCCTGATATTACACTGTTGATCAGCTTTGCCATAAACGGTAACCATCCTCAGCGACGAGCACAATAGAAACCGACCGGTCTCAAAAGTCTTTAAAGTCTGAAAGCTCACTTGGTTGTAATATTACTACATGACCTAGGAATAATCTCGACTAGTTTGACTATTTCTTTACCAAAACTGAAGTGATACTTTGCAACATCAGAAAATAAAAATGGCTCAACACACAATAAGTGTATGTGTATTGGCTTGAAAGCACAATTCAGATAACCACTACAAATGAAGCCTATCATTCCAACTTCTTTGACTACAACAAAAGAGACTGAAGGACAGATATAACAAATCTTATTCTGTTCATCAAGGTTGATCTGAGGAAAAGAACAATAAAACAAATGGGTACTTTTCAAACACAGAAAAACAACAATTGGAATGGTCCTTAGTTTGATTTAGTCAAGACTATAATTTGCTATGGTTACAGCTAGATCACCATAGCAACAAGTATAGGCTACTCATAGCAACATCCTTAGCAACAGCTGCTGATTCAGACAAGATCTTAGACACTTCAGCGAAGACCTACATGATCTTAGACATTTCAGCGAAGACCTACATGTTCATTTAGCTCAGTTTTATTACCACAGGTCATTTTGGTTGGTATTAAGCAGTGTGCAGAATTCACAGCAAGTCTCACCTACATGTATGTTGTTTTGTTTGTTCTACATTAATTTCATGAATTTCACTATTAAACTGACAGTGAGATAACCCACCACAACATACACCGTGTGCCACACACTAAAACCAAAGTCCACAGCCTTTCTTCAAGTCATAACCAAAGTTCTTGGCAGTCCTTCATTTGGGGGGGGGGGGGTTGTTTTAAGGACTCAATGGACATGGTCATGTGATGATTTTACAGTAAAACCATTGAACTGAAGTTTTCAAAATCTTCAACAGTGCCGTCTCTATCTAGGCAGGATTCAGAAGAGCCACAACAAAGCTTGGTTAGGGTGGAGGCAGGCATATACAACTTAAGTTTATAACATAAATGTGGTTTAATTACCACATTCATAATGAATGTCTCTGATAGAAATTCCATCTACACTACAAAACACAGTGGCTTTGCACGTTTGGATATTCTTGAAAATAGTTAGACAGAAAGAAAAACAAAAAACAACAGCAACAACAAAAAACAGATAAAGCCCCACCTAATGTCCTATTTTTTTTCATGATAGATTGTGCGAGTCTCAAGAACATCCTAACATGTGAGAACCTTTTGAAAACCCTGTGTAAAAATCAACGTTTAATGGAAACAAACTCATGGAAACAAAGTTGTGGATTTTAACGGGTCCCAATGTTTGTAAATCAGCGCGCCTTGAACAATGTACACCATCTTGGGAAACACCTCCAGTCACTTTAACACCAGTTTATAAAATTGTATACACATTGTTTCAAAAAATACTAATATCAGCACTTGTAGTCTGCCTTTGTACAAATGTTCCTTTTATCTTGTAAAGGTTCTCAAGATGCCATCAGTTGAAACGTCTTGAGATCATGTTCCCCATCGTCAGCCTCTTTCTTGGGGTAGAATTGCAATCTCGATCTGTTGGTGATAGTTAAGGATGTTTCTGTGCTAGGAAATGCAAAATCTACTTATTATTTAAACACTAATCTTACTAGGAACTATGCTCAAACTAGACTTGATTCAAGTCCCATTCTCGTGTGAGAGGTCCCTAAGCTATTACCTCAACTTACTATGAAACAACCCGTAGCATACAGTACAGTGCGCGCTCGCCGTGAAAATGTGGTCCCGAGAATGGGACTTGACGAAGTCGTTTCTTACTCTGCACGTTGTTATTGGAAAATCTCCCCAAATGGGGAGATGTACAAAACCAATGGGAGCGTGGAAGCGCTGCCCTGCCGGTAAAATATTCATTATACACTGTGACATCACAGTAGAAGACATTGTAAAGGCACGCGTCTATACGCGGCACGCACTTGGGTCGGGTAAACTCATTAGCAGGCAAGGGGGGTGTCGGTGTCATAAGTCGTTTTATTGCACTTACCAAAATTCAAATTTTGCAAACAAAACCAACCCCAATGTATGTTACAACGTATTACTTAAATTCAAATGAACATTTAGTGCTTTCTTTTTTATAATTAATTGGTTATTAAAAACTGTATTTCAATCATCAACTAAGTACTTAACCCACAAGTGACAAATGAACTAGTCTTCTTTTTGGGTGCGTTTGATTGGTCAAAACGTATCACGTAACAATGTTACATATTCATAAGTGAATATATTTACATACCAGGTGACTTCGACATCGTCAAGTCCTTGTCCCGCATGCGGAACAGGTTTTGGAATGCAGAACATCACAAAACAGTAGTTTTCTGGGGATGGCACGGGATTGGGACTTGAGTCAAGTCTGCTCAAACTAGATACTCAGCTCCAATTAGGAAAAATGCTTAAAAAGGGAATGTTGATCAAATTGTGAATTCTGATAAAAAAATGGGAATGCTGATCCAAATAAAAACACACTCCAAATGGAAAAGTTTGGAACGCTGGGTGGCGAGGTAAATCTCCATTGCTTACATAGTTCCGAGGATGCGCACATTACCAAGAGCAATGGATTTACCTGGTCTGCTGCCACCTAGGAAAGTTGTGTTATGTGAAAGCGCTGACCTTTTTGGCATAAGCTTTTGGGGAATTTTTCGGGCCATTTATAGTAATGATCTTACTAAATTTCTGAGAGCAAAACAAAAAATTAATGGGAAATCCAATTCGAATAGGAGGAATGGCATGCCTAATGAGCCCAAATGTGGAGTTGGTGGCGAGGAAGGGAGTATTGGGAAGAGAGGATTAGAGGAGGGGGGGATAAGGGATCTTGGAGCAAGAAGCATCGGGCTTATTTAACTCACAGCTAATTGTGTGACGTGTGACTGTGCATTTAAGTCTTTATAGTCAAGGGAGCCTTAAAACCACCTAAAGGCACACTTCCAACCTACAAATTAAATATGAAAAGGTTTTTGAAAGGATACGACTCTGAGCCCACGTTCATAGGGGTCAACTATAATGAGCCCCCTGGGACCGAAGACCTCCTCGTTCATTGTTTGGATGTATGTCGCTGCTTCTTTCACATGCTAAAAAGTTGAGAGAGACGGAAAAGAAAATAGGTCAAAAGAACCCTGATCAAGTTATTTTGATTTGCTTCCTTAAGTACAATCTTTCTTAACTGCCATGTACAATTTAATTGTTTATCTGCAAGATCTGCTTTTTTTATCAAAAACATTGACAAAATAGGGAGACTGACAACATGTGGCTAGATAGCTCGGTTGGTAGAGCGTATTCACGTTAATCTGGGGTCGTTGGTTCAAATCCTGCTGTTGTAAAAACAATTTAAAATTTAACCAGTCAGTTTCCATTGTGGTAAGGGCCACCTCTATAAGGAAAGTGTTATTTTGTATTGGAACTTTGCAAAGGGCACAACAGCAAAAGCAAAGGGCACCACAGCAATTGTTGTGGGCTTTTTTCGAGGCCTGTGAAATTTGAAGAATTTGTAGAGGTGTCAGAACATAGGGGTGTTAGAACATATGTGTGCATAAGTGCACACTTTTCAACCTTCATTCCTTCTTGAATCAAACCTGCCCCACTAGTCTGGTTCCTACCTTTGCATAATGTGTTTCTAGACATATGAGAGCCAGGTAGCCAGTCAAGCAAGCCAAGCAGCCTTCACAGAATACCCGTAGTTTTAGCGATTCAGCAGTGCCGTAGATTTCATTCAGACGGTGAATAGTGGTCTCAAAAGTCTTCTGATCCACCTGTGATACATAGAGGTAGGGAAAATAAAGCATCAGCAGTGAACGATTTCATCCAGGAGGAACATGGCTTACCAATACATTCAGACTGAACTCATTTTGTACACACAGAATTTGCTCGAGTTGCAAATCATGGCTGTTGAGTAAAAACTGACACATTTTGTGTAGCATTTTGCTTTGATATAGGTCTTCAATTTCAAGGAAATTGCCAACAGACCACACAGGCTTGTAACTCCAAACTTTTTAGTTGACCGTAATTATTGACTGAAAATCTTGGTGCATAACAGTACAACATGTTAGCAACACATTGGAAGCATTAAGCAATTTTTCCTGATGAAGATCACAGCACTTAAAGCTTAACTGCATTTATTAAGCGCGTTAATACAGGTTCAAAGCAATTTGCAGTCAAATACATACATCATAATACGGAATAAAAACATGAGCACGAACAGCATTTCGGTTTAAAATACACAACAGTAAAAACAGAAGCAAATGGAGTAAAAATTCCAATAAACACAAACACATTATACAAAGCAGACTGGTCTAAATCTATGTAAATGTTGAGGTGTTTCACCGGTTCTTCTCAGAACCCCACAGTTGATATGAGAATTATTTACAATAGTGGCTCTGCAAACCTCACTTCATTGTATTCTCACTAATTTAAAATCCTACAAAAATCGGATAACTTCCTCATCAGTTTTATCTTTCATGCTGTAGTGTAACCCCAAAACTTTACCCAAAATACCAGCCATTATAATCAACTTCCAAAACAGAAGAATCAGTGAACTGAAGATTTCTACTTGACCTTCAAAAGAACAAATAAAAAAAGGGTGAACAATTTGTATAAAAATACCTACCCTGTCATTAATATCTAGAGGCAGTTTGGTCTGGAATTTAACCACCATGCCATCAGAGTAATCTCTTTGGACGAAAACTTTGCCGATTGGATGGGGCTGCCGCTGTATACTCTCCATGGCCATTGGCTGAAAAAAAAAATATTAAAGTTATTTAGTATTGATTATGATTTTATTATATTGATATTATAAATATTATTATTACACTGTAGTTGCAATAACGTAACCCTCAAGCCGACTGGGAAGCGGGAGAAGGGTCACTTTATCAAAACTATATTATCATATATACAGCCATTTTTATCTTTATTTTATTTGAGCATTTTTATGCCTCTTGAGTCATGGTTATGGTGGTGCCAAGAAATTGATAATTTAGTTCAGTTGTGCAAATTTGTAACTCCCATCCTCATCACGACGGTTGTCGCAAGTATGTGGACCAGTAACCCTGGTAGGACGCAGTCAGTGCCACTGGTTCCTGCAACGGAGGAGTCCAACCTGGGCTTGACCGGTAGAGACTATACCAGTGTGCCAGTGACTGGGGCTCTTGGAAAAGTTTCCGTAGCTTGGAACACTTTTGAACTCGTGAAATAAACTCAATCTAATTCTAATATCGAGGTAGTGCCAGGTAGATCTAACTTAACTACCTTAGTAATCATGGTAAAATAGCAATATTAATAAATGACCAGATATTCCTCTTTTGAGTCAAAAAAGGAAAATTTGACTTTTTGTAAACTAAACAAAAATTGAATTAGTGAAAAACAAAAAGGATACAGAAAGTTTTCCGAAAAAAACAAATACAAAATAAAGAATTAATTACTTAAAAGTACGTTTTTACAGCTCTTTTTACTTATCATTTAGCATATAAAATAGGCTTAAAAAATAACTTATATGACAGAGTTTTCCAAGATGTTTCACAAGTTAAAGTCACAACACAAACGGAGGATACAATGTTTGCGGAAAATTTGTGTTTGTGAAAACAATAATTAATTGTTGTCTACTCTAAATTTTTAATTAATGAATGAAACAAGCACAGACTGGTGTACAAATAACTAATTGAACCAACACCGAAACTACACATTAGTCTTAACAACACACTAGTCTAACAAACACTAGCGTTCAAGAACTTCTTCTACAAAGCCAACAACATGATTTAAAACACAAATTTTGACTTACTTGCGCAGCGTAACTAGCACCCGCCATCTTATGTCATCAGAGAGACTCGCGTACTGGTCATATGGGATCGAAACCAGATTCTATGGTGTTATCCGTCATCATAAAAGAGGCAGAAACCAGACTTGTAAAAAAGGCAAATCGGTATCGGTCGACTGTTGAGGGCGCTGTCGCAAATATTCGCAAAAAGAGAAAAGGAATTTAGGGCGAGACATCCTGGGAAAACTGGGTGCTGTTTTGTCGGTTTTTGACTACTGGTACTCAAAAATACAAGATCATATCGTAAGTTTCCTTAATAAGTAATGCAACCACAACTCCTTATTGGTGAGAACATTTATTATTTTGCCATTGTTTAGTTCTAGTAAAACTTTCCATAAATTAATGAATTTATAAATGTTTTCAATCATTTATATTATTTTATTTAATTATGCCCACTGTGACTGTATTGTACTACTAAATATTACTGTGTGGGAATATGACTCACTACGGGGGTGTGTGACTTTATCTGTTGTATTGTGTTTAGTGACTTTTTGACAAAAAGGGGGGGAATTTTTTTTGCAATAATACAATTTTTTATTGACAATAGTAAGTTTAACTAATGATAGACCCAGTAACTGGGGCACTGTACTCCTTTTTTCAAAATTTTGACATTCTCTGTCGTACGTCCGATAATGTAAAAATTTCAAACAAAGGACTGTGTCGTATGACCGATAATGTCAAAATTTTGAAAAAAAGGAATCTAGCGCCCCAGTCACTGGGTCTAAATTAATGATAGTTAATTGAAATTGTGTCAACATATAGAGTCAAGTAGCCCCACAAGGATAAGGATTCAGCTATCCTTGGCCACACAAGTGGGGCTAAGAGTCAAGTAACTTTTTGGGGGTTTATTATATTTAGAACCATTGAATTGAATGATTGATCGGATAACTTTCTGTATGACGCCACCACTTTTTCACTCATTTGTACAAAAAGGGATATCTCATTAAGGTAAATTAGATACAATATGTGGTAGGCCGTACGGAAACTTTTTTCTGATTGATCCATGCTAATCAATTTTATTTTTAGAAAGTGACCCTCCTTCCGTCCTTCTGGTGGTGAACCTGCAACTTAAAACCTAACGGCCAGTGGTGCTAACGGCAAGCATGGATGAATTACAATCATCCATTCACAGCCATTGTGATAGCTGTTTCAAGTTGTGGTGCAATGAACAGGAAAAAGAGGGTGTGTCATGTCTGAACATTAGCTGCTCCCAAGACTGCGGATCTCGACTACACACTTGTAAACTGAATGACCATCTAACTCGGTGCCCCAACACCCGGATTGAGTGTTTCAACAAGAACAAGGGTTGCCCAGCCACCATGCTGCGTAAAGAGTCGGCCAAACATCTCATTCACTGCCCAGCCTTTGTTGTCATGTGTGGAGTGGTAAGCATTGGAGTGTGGCACCCAATAGCTACTTTTTTTCCTAAGACAACTAGACAGGCACAATGCCAAAAAGACGAAGATCTTGTAGAGACCAATGAATTCTAGATTCAGTGTGATGCAAAGGTTTCTATTCTTATTTTCAACACACTCTATCATTGTATATGATTTCTCAAAACTTTTCCTGATTTCAGAGTTCTCTCAAAATCTCCTTTGCTTTTACTTTTTCTTGACATAAGTAGAACAGATACCAGAGAAAAAAAACCTCAATATATGTAGACAGGTGATGCACACAGTCCGTAATAAGATGAATAATAACTCATGGTAGGTTCCAGGTCTATAAGTTGTAAGTGGGAACCCACTGCATGCATTTCTTAGGAATTGTTCACATTTTTGGAAAATCTCATTCCTGATTCTTAATAAATTTCATCTCAACCCCCAAAAGACACTATTTTGCATTTTTCAGGATTTTGAATTTCTTCTTTCTTCATACCCCGGCCTTATTTCAGGAATTTCGAAAGGATGAGCTGCTGAGGCACTTCCAGTCTGATGGCGAACATGATCAAAAATGCTCTCCCATCCTTGCTGAGAAGATCGCCAGACACAAAGCAGCGGAGAGACTTGGTGAAGAGTCGGAGTATGATCTCAACATCCCGGCTGATAACTGGACGGTCTCTAACGAAGATCGCATCAGAATTCAGGAGGAGAAGAAGAAGAAGAGAGATGAAGCAATGAGGACGTACGGAACCCTCTTGATTAAACCGACCCTTAGCAGACCCAATAATGACCTCTGGAAGGTCCCGTGGGAGGGTAAGGAACGCCTCTTATCAGAAGTCATGGAAACATCGACCGATCCAACATCTCCTTTGCCAGCAGAAGGTGACCAGGCGGCCATGCTGTCCCCACTGAGCCCACAGCCTGATCAACTGCTCTGGCAACCTACTCTTGAAACATTACCATTCACTGTTCTTAAGAATATCGGACGGTTCCTTGACGCTCAGGGTCTCACGGCGATGTCGATGACATCACACTTCATGCGTCGGGTTTGTGCTAGTTTGCTTCAAGAACGAGGTATGGTGACCACAGGATGGGAGAGACAGGTGGATGACACATGGGTAGAGGCACAAAAGGTAAGGTTTTAAAATAAGCTCCAAAGATTTTGATAAGGTAGGGAGAATGCCAGCACATGGATATATAGCTCAGCTGGTAGAGTGCTGATACATTAATCTGGAGGTTTTTGATTCAAATCCCCCTCTAGTAAAAAAAAAAATTGCAAATTTTCAAACTGCATACAAATTGACAGACAATTAACTGTTATAAATAAAACAACAAGATAGATAGTGAAACCACCCAACCGACCAACATAAACTTCCAGAGACTTTACATGAAAATAATTCAATAGAGACTCTCATACAATCTGCCAGACATGTTGACCAACAAACTAAGAGCACAAAACTAATTGAGACCAAGTGAACAAAATTCATAAGAAAACACACCTTTGGTTGACTGAGTATATTTCCTCGGACTTGGCCTTATGTCATGATAATAATAATTATTTAGCGCTTGTTACACCCGAAGGGCGTCCTAAAGCGCTTCTATCATTTATATCCTATAGTCACTGGGCCATTTTATTCATTCCTTGAAACCATCTCAGCTCCCTGGTGAATTACAGGCTATGCAACCAATATTCATTACTAAAGCTAAATTTAAATCATGACACTAAGTACCGTGTGTAGGTCTGCAATCAATACATGATGTCATATTGTAGCCTGGCACAGTTTATCTATCATTCAAAACCATAGTGATTTTTTATTGAGTTGTCAGACAGTTTTACAAACATAATTAATTTGTGTGTTTTGTTTTTCTACTTATCCCAGATATGGTACTTTGCTGCTGCCTCTACCAGCGACTGAAGCCTAAACTAGCACTTTTTACGTACTTTAATTTCTCTTGACCACCCATCCTCAAATTGCAGCTAGATTTTGACGTAAGCATCTATTGCTTAATCTATTTTTTAATAAAGTACCTTACACCGCACTGTGTAATTTTTATAAATTCTTTTAATGAGGCATTATAGACTTTTATCATGCTGCCTCCATCGTGATCAGTTCCTTGTATCAAATAACAACAATGAATGCTAATAATAACGTTGCTAATAGGATACCAGACTATTTTGTTTTTCCAGCCTCGGTTTGGTTACATCGATATCAATAGGAGAAATTCAAGATGGCTGCACCATGATAAAGGTCTATCCGGTTGTGACCAAAGATTATGGAGCGCTAGCTGCGGAACTCGTGCTGAAATGTAAAATCCCACTGGATGCCATTTCGGCAAGTAACTCTTTTGATACAACAATGGGTCAGTGCAGATCAGTGCAGACAATTGCCATTCCTATCAATATATGAAACAAAACATTCACTTGCTGAAATGACGCCCATGCGTGTTTCACGTTTAAAAATAGATAAAGCTTCAGTTCCGCATCTTGTGCCTAAATCTTTGGTTGTGACCCCTCCTTTGCCTTCCTTGTAAAATTTCTAGATTGAACACCCTTGAAATAATGTTGACTCCTATGATAGCCCTTTGTAGGACTCTTCGTCTGTGCTCTACACAGATACAGAGTCCTAGATCTGAGTTTTTTTATTCTCACTAATCCTGTGTAATGCCAGGTAAAGACGGATTTATTTTCATCAAAGTTTGGTTTGTAGAAACTTTGTTTAAAGACACTGGACACTATTGGTAATTACTCAAATAATTATTAGCAAAAAACCTTACTTCGTAATGAGTAATGGGAAGAGGTTGATAGTATAAACATTGTGAGAAACGGCTCCCTCTGAAGTGACGTAGTTTTCGAGAAAGAAGTAACTTTCCACGAATATGATTTTGAGACCTCAAGTTTAGAATTTGAGGTCTCGAAATCAAGCATCTGAAAGCACACAACTTCGTGTGACAAGGGTGGTTTTTTCTTTCATAGTTGTCTCGGAACTCCGACGACCAATCAAGCTCAAATTTTCACAGGTTTGTTATTTTATGCATATGTTGAGATACACCAAGTGAGGAGACTGGTCTTTGACATGTACCAATAGTGTCCAGTGTCTTTAAAGGTCTGATACAAAGAGTGCATCATCACACTGTAATGATGACTAACTGTCATGATGTAGCTGATGAGATGTAGGTACATGGGAGACTAAAGTAAACAAGTTGGATGTCATACTTTGGAACATTGCAATTGTTTTGGAGTAAAGGTAACTCAATAAAGGTTGTATGAGTTAGGAAATACATTTGTAGATGACGTTTTGGTTAAATATAAATGATCAAGCAGAAACAAACATGTAATTATTTACAACACAGTACTATGTTTACTTATGTACTGTGCATGGATCTTTTCTGTTTGGCCATTTAGGAGTTTATATTTAGCAATGACCAATCACAATTAAAAAGTAATTAATTATTATAAAACATACTTTTAATAAGGAAAAAGCCAATGTACAACAGAGGAGCTTCTTGTTTTATATGTAACCTTGATTTACCATATTCGAGCAAAATCACAAAACACTTACTAACTTCACTTGGTTTATGAATTGATAACTTTCTAAACATGAACCTATCATATTGGTATTTAGTGTGTCTAACACCTATGTATCTGCTGCACAGAGTTAACACCTATGTATCTGCTGCACAGAGTTTTTGTTACTTCAAGCTGGCATACAATTGTGGGTAATTTTACAAAAAAATCACCCATTTCAGCGTTCAAAAGCATTTCTTATGACAGAAACTTTGGCCTCATAAGAAGACCTCAGGTCTTTGAACAACATAAAAATCCAAGTTCAGTCTTGCTACATACATTGTTAATCATCTAAGAAAAACTTGCTCATTGCAACTCCTATCAGATTAAAGTTACCAACCAAAATACCAAGCTACCTGTACAATTTTTGACCAGTGTCCTGCTTATTTTTGCTTAGCTGGAAATGGTAAGCATTATTTCCTCCCTGTCCACTTTGACAGTGAAGACATTCTTTTCAAGAAGTGTTGGTGGGGGATGTATTGGGGTAGGGTGTGGTGTTTTTTTTTTTTTTTTTTTTTTAATTGCCTAAAGGGTTAGCACACAGATTTATAAACTATACTAATATCTATGCACATAATCTATTTTCACAAAGGTATATTTAACCTTTTGTATGTTAATTATTAGTTTGTGGAATATCACAGGGATTGTTGTCAAGGTGACAGGAGTAGTTACTTATTTAGAAGGGTTTGCCAAAATACAAATATTTATAATCATACTCTAAAATCGTTAGTTTCCATCTAACAGTGGTAGTTTGCTAAAACTAACTTGAGACAATTTATATTTGATCTAATACTTGCAAAATAATTAGTGCAGGAATAATGTGAGAATGGATAGATCGGATAAATATATCAAGAGTGAATGTTTAAAGTGGTCAGCAATATTTATAATTTGTTTTTTTAAATACACAATTTGTTTTGAAAAATACATATATATTTGAAGTGAGTAATTTTTTTATCTTTAATTTGTTTTACTTTTTTGAAATACACACCACTTGAAGTATATTTGCATAATTAGAAAAAGGTTTATTGTAATAAAATATTTGTTACCTGTGTAACCAAATCAACAGTTAAAATACCTGTAAACCATTCACAATCCTAACTGGACACAGATTTATTTGTACACACATTGCTAAGCAGGATCATGTAAATCTATCAGTTTCAGGCAAAACAAAATCTATTGATTGATTTTCCCTTTCTTCCCTTTTCAAATCATACAATTTACTGAAATGTCTTGTTTACATTTATTTGAAAATTGTGTATAGAGCACCCCATTTGGTTTATAGACAATAAGAATTGTTTGTTATTTTGGGGATGACTGCTCTGTGTTCGACACCCCTATATATTGTTCTGAAAACCATGTGGTGGTTAACCCCCTCAATCTACACAACAGTGTTTAGGTAGCATGGTTGAGGTTAGATGGTCAGGATGAGAAAATAACAAATTAGGGGGGTGTGGGGGGGGGGGAGGGGGTCAGAGCATGTGTGTGTAACATGGTAACATGCGTGTAACCTGTTACTGACACCAAAGTCTGTAATTTGATCACGACTTTGACTATATTAATTATAAAATACAACTATAATGAGAAAAATTATAGTGTAGATTATAATAATTATAAAACTTATAGTGTATTGATGAAATAAAAAGCACATTGAATTTCGAGAGATGCTTTTGTTGTGTTTGTTATTTGTTATTACTCGTTTTCAATGGTTATCCAAAACAGTGTTTAAATTTATGTTCATCAGAAACAAACAGTTTGTCATTCATACTATTTCTTTTTATTAGGTTTGGGAGAAAAAAAATAGCTTGAAAGTAAAATAAACTACATTTGTTTATAAAGAACGCATAAATAAGGATAAAATGGCACACCTTTACTTTTAGTTTGTTATTGCCACATGTTGTGTGTTTACATAATGACGTCAAACGTGTCTCATCGGACCATCTTCTCTCCTGCCGAATCGAGCTTTCTCATTGGTCAAAATATTCATTTATTATGCTAATTACGTCAAGGGAGGCAGGTTTAGCGCAGTTTTACGGAGTGCACACTCCTAGTCTCAGTATGGGTTTATTTACGTTTTTTAAATTATACCACTTTTATACTTTTCACTCAAATTACTTCCAAATTTAGATTTTTTGTAACAGTTTTGTTATTACTATATTTTGTTTATGTTTAAAAATGTCGAAAGGGAATAATAAACGAAGAAACAATTTGTAAACATTCCCATTCAAAAATAGGAGGGTCTCCCCTGTCCGGATTACGGAAGCAAAACATTGCAACGCTGTGTGTATGGTACGACTTTACGTGCGTAATAAAAACAGGTTTTTCACATACGACAGACAAAAACAGACGTGAAAATGGCTACTAATTCACCACGAAGACATGGAGAGGAATCGTTAAATGGTAAATATTCATAGATTGGATTGTTTGTGCTTTCGTCCAAGTCTTTCGGTTTCTAATGCATGGCTCACAGTATACATTTTGCAGTTGGTTTAGAAAAACAATATAGAAACATCTGGATTCTAGGCCAGCAGGGGCCACTGCACTGCATGACGTTTGTACGTGCTTGGTCGCCAACGTCAGCTCGAAAATGCAGGGACGTGGCTCGTTGAACATTTTTTCAACAAGTTGGGAATTTACTGTCCAAGATTGGGTTTAGAATAACCAGTAAACCTCATACCAGGTCAGGTCACAAACAAACGAGCAGTTGTTCGTGTGTAATTAATCTGCAATAAATTGTTTCTTTTATAATAAATTATAAAGTTATTAGATTACTGCTCTTTTTCTCTATGCTTTGAACTTTTGCTCGACAATGAATTTTATTTGCTGTAGTGACACTTGTCATCATGGAGGAAGAAAATTAATTTCCTTGTGGGCTGAGTGATGGGCTCTTCTTGTAATTGTATTGTTATTCTGTAATCTTTTGCTCTAGGTAAGAGCATTGAGGGAGAATATTTATCCATATCTCCAGATCCAGATTATCTTAACTTGTTGGGAGGATATTTTACTTACTTACTAACTTACTTACGATTGATGGCAGAAATTGTTTATAGGCTTATGCCTTTGTGACCCCATATCCTATCATTGATTCCTTCCAATAAAGGCATCAAGCTCTTTCTTGAAAGTTGACCCTGTTTTGGCATTGACTATGTGTGGGAGAATGTTCCAATCGTTAATGATACATGGGAGGATTGATGTGTGATGTGACTGTGAGGCAACCCTTTGAAATTAATCAAATGACAAAATCAAAAAGGGTGTAACTGTATGGCATTATGGATTGATTCTTGGCAGTATAAATCAGTATTGATATGGAAAGTGATCTGCTTAGGTCTCCTTGTTGCGAAACGTAATCTTAAAGTTCTGGGAGTATACATACTGATTCTTAAAATAAACTAACACAAATTTAGAACAAAATATGTTTGAGGGGTTTTCATCCTAGCTGTATATAAATAAAAACAAATTATTATTTCCATACTTCCATGACAATATCGACAAAATCAATTGTTTGTGATGATGTATCCAGCAGGATATTTTGCTGACTGAACCAATGGAGATGGAGATGAACATCATCTTGTTTCTACTCCAGTCCAGGCATCCAGACAATTACATGCACCAGTCCAGACTAAGCAAAAATAACATTATGTAACCGTACAGCAGGATAAATCTCAATTCTGATAACTGTTTGGGTTCCAATCTAATTAAATTAAATACCGTCAATACCAAACTTTGTAGATTTGAATCATGTTTATTTTGCAGATTCCTGGGTAGTTTTCAATCAGGAAGGAGGTGATGGCAACAGACCTCACTCTATTTACAATGGTAACATGGAGAAGCTGTTGATGGAAGCTCAGAGGGAGTCAAGATCAACATCAAGGGGAAGTTCACAGGGAGGAAGGTACAAAACAAACTAAAACAGGCCTGATACTTTTCAGAGGGAACACCGGCGATTGCCCCTATGCCCCTGGTCATTGCCTTGGTGCCCCTGAATTGTTCTAGTTAGAAATTTACAATTTGTTCATATAGGATGCCCTTTACCAAGGAGAAAATGCCTTGGTGCCCTACTTGCTCTTTAAAAACGAAGTATACAGGCCTGAAATAATATGAAAATATAGTAAGGTTTTCAGAACCACCATTTATGACAGGGTTTACCCAAGTATTGGTCCATGGTTCATATTTTATAAATAAAGCTTCCAGAGGGATGCTTTTCTACACTAAGCTAGCCATACTTGTGTGGTCAACTCTGCAAGGATTCAGAGAGTTATAGCCACACAAGTATGGGGGGCTATGAACTAGCCAGCCGAACCACTGCTTAGAGATCATTTCGACAGGTGATTTTTGAACTAGAGATTGGTCAGCGGATTACTGATGGAGGTCAAACTCTGCATGAAACCTCTCTTCGATATGTTGCAGTTCAGAAGAAGAAAACAAAACTGTGTTGTAACCTATGACTGTTTGGATCAGATTGATTAGATTGAAAAGATGTGAACCATTACCTGTATTCTGATTGGATCATAACCACTAGTCACACTGCCAGTCTGATCACAGAGACGATTTGATTTCCTATACTAAATTTGGGTCCCTCAAATAATGTTTGCACTGAGAGCAGAGTATACTAAATTTGACTGATCCTTTTTTTGCATGTGTTTTGTAGCCCCAAAGGTCCACCCAGTCCGAATGGCAGTGGTGCCAACAGTGCCCCAGGGTCTACCTACAGCAATGGCTCAGACAGATCACAGGTAAGTCAAGTTTTAAACAATTTTTTTTTTTAAATCCAGCAGACCCTCCATTTGTGTGCTTTGTATCCCTAAGTTTGAAAGTTTTAAAGGAACACGTTGCCTTGGATCGGACGAGTTGGTCTTTGAAAAGCAATTGAAACCACTTGTAATGAAATGCATATTGGTTAGAAAGAGGTTTTAAAAGTAGAATACAATGATCCACACAAATGTGCCTCGAAATTGGGTGGTTTTCCTTTTACCTCGTCGACAAGCTCGGCCATTTATGGGAGTCAAATATTTTACTCCCATAAATGGCCGACCGCGTTAGTTCGCAAAGTAAAACGAAAACCACGCAATTTCGAGGCAAATTTGTGTAGATCATTATATTTTACTTTTACAAAATCTTTCTAACCATATGCATTTTATAAAAAACAGTTACAAACACTTTTCAAAGACCAACTCGACCGATCCAAGGCAACGTGTTCCTTTAAAATGCAACTGTTTCTTGTAGAGTGCTCATAAATGTAGAAGGTGGCCATGCCATGGGTTTTGGTCTATAAGTTGACCCAGATCTGCCTGGAATCATGTGTTGAGTTGATTTATTTCCCTGGGAATAATACTCCAGAGATCGAAGTACACAGAAACTGGCTGTCTGTCTAGGATGTCTACGTGCCAAATAACACCCTGTACCAGCCTGTTACAGACACCATTCACAACTGTCTCTGGCTGCTTGGAGTCTGAACTATTTTATTATTTTGTTCAAGCTATGAATGTTGTTGACTGTTTTCCACACAATGCATGATTACTATTTGAAAATGGAATGTACTTCATGTATGCCAACCTTAAACTTGGTAATTTATGTGTGATCTCTGTTTTACATTGTGACAACCCTTGACCTTTTGGGTATAAAATGCTGTATGGATTGGAACGGAGGGGTTCTTCCTTCTGGAGACATGCATTCCAACCTCCTTGGTGACTCACTGTTCTTATACCACACAGAGATCCTTGTAGTTTGATTGTTGGTACACATGTCAAGTGTCGTCCTTTATTTTGCCATGGGTGCCCTCGATGCTCTAAAATTCAGGGTTTTTTTTCTTCAAAATAAGCATTCCCCGCACATTTTTTCCAAACAGCCAAACAAGGTATGGCACGTGTGTCACGTCAGAAAAGGTCTGCATAGAAAGGTCTTCCACATTGGCTAGAATTAAAAAAGATTTGTCTCTTTTATGGGGGTGAAAGTAATGCAAATGAAAAGATCTACATGTATGTGATTAAGATAAATTTTATGCATATCATTTGTACATTGTCACACACACAAAACTCACTACTTGGCTTGTCACTTCGTCCATGCCATAGTCAAGACTTTACCTTGTGAATTGTGTTTGTTTTGTGACAAAACGGACTCAAAATTGCGTTTGATATAGTCATAAAATCAAACCCAAACTTGTCACCGTACTGATCCAGTTAATGTTGAGATTGTGCTGAAATATAGTGACTTTAAATTTGTTGATGTTAATGTGTTTCCCATTCCCTGTAGCTGTATTTTCTATTTTACAAATGAATGCATGAATTAATGTGACTTCCCTAGATATTACATAAGTAGCTTAGTACCAGCACTTATTTCTTATCTTTGTGTGTTCGTGTGTGTATTTATTAACCATAATGAAGGACATGCATACAAGTGTACGTGACGATTAACACTACCCCTTAAGGTTGATGAGTCATTTGTATGCACAGTGTGCTCTGATTTTGGTCTTTTGTAAAGGTCACCAAAAGAGTTTTAAAAATGAAGAAAGTTAGAGCGAAGAATTTTTCTTGAACTTTCAGGTGGTCAAATTGTGTTGTCAAATTCCCATTGTTTTATTTTCATTTTCTTGTGTCTTATCTGAGATTTTGATTGATTTCCTTTAACAGAGAAGATTTTTATTTAATTTTGTTCACTTAAGTGGATAGACTGCTCTATATTCTGATATCCCTATGTTTCGACAACCCTTTAATGTTTTGAAAAAAACACTTTTGATTCACACAGCAAGGTTAGGGTTAGGGTTGAGTAGGAAAATACACTAGGGGGTCTCAGAATGTAGGGATGTTGTAACATAGAGATGTAACCAAGGAGAATTTAACCTAATGTTAGTTATTGGCCTACATAGTATTAGTTTCAACAATCCGTATTTATGCTGTGTATGTAGGCCTACTGCATATAAGAGTTATTGACGTTATTAAAGGATGTTTTAACTTTAGAACCTTTCCTGAGATTGATTCCAACTGCACTGAAACCATTTTGGCGCTTGAAACCACTCTGTAGCAGTTTTTTTTTTTAATGTGAAGCTATTTATCTTGTCTGTTTTAGACCGCTCCTCTTCTACCCGGCTCTAGTACTGCTGTGGGTCATGGTACAGAGTGGATTTGGGATTGGTCCAGCAGGCCGGAACCACTCCCTCCAAAGTAAGTAAATCAAGTAATGACCTTGTGCGTGTTTTTATGTTTAGTTTATCTTCTGTAATTAAAGGAACACGTTGCCTTGGATCGGACGAGTTGGTCTATAAAAAGCGTTTGTAACCGTTTGTTATATAATGCATATGGATAGAAAGTTGTTTTAAAAGTGGAATACAATGATCCACACAAATTTGCCTCGAAATTGCGTGGTTTTCCTTTTACTCTGCGAACTAACACGGTCGGCCATTTATTGACTATAAATTTGACTCCCATAAATGGCCGACCGTGTTTATATGACGAGGTAAAAGGAAAACCGTGCATTTTCGAGGCATGTTTGTGTGGATCATTGTATTCTACTTTTACAACATCTTTCTAACCATATGCATTTCATAACAAACGCTTTCAAACGTTTTTTGACCAACTTGTCCGATCCAAGGCAACTTGTTCCTTTAATTGTCACATTTTACTGTTTTATAATGTTAAATAATTTGAATGTCTTGATAAATATCTTGGAATATCCTCTTGTTTTCAAATTGGTGAATCAGAACATGATTTGTTGTTTTTCAGGGAGCTTTCTACATTATCATCTTGCATTTGAACTTCCTTTTATTGTATTTTACTGATGTGTTTGAGTACTTGGCTTATTCTCTGTGCACTAAAAGTTACTTTTGTATTTTATTTTCGGATTTTATTCAATTGCCTTTTTACACATTGCATTAAGTCAATCTGATACAAATCATTTTATTGTGAGATACTTTGGGATATTGTACCTATTGTAAATGCCTTTTATTAGGTAATGTTTTTATTTTCTGTTGTATGAATTCCCTTTAAACAGTAAGCAGGGATTACCCTTCAGGCTTCTCGGCCCAATTTCATGGCTCTGCTTACTGCCAAATTCTGCGTTCACAATCACCATTTGCTGCTTACTGTGTAAGCGCCAAATGTCTGTGCTAGCTGTGTAAGCAAAGAATGCCTAAGTAATGTGAAGTGTGCACAAGCATAAGTTCCCTGAGATGCTTTAAAGATGTAAGCGCGGAATTCCCTGCTTGCACCGATTGTGTGCTTTTGGAAGCAGCCATGAAATGGGGCCTTAATGTGAATGCAGTAACTGCTTTAAACAGTAATATCTTAGTCATTGTTGCGGCCCTTATAGACCAATTGGTACTGGTCAATTTACAAGATGGTCAAGGGGTCATCAAATGGCCATGTCCTCTAGGCTTTGATTTCTCACGATCATTTCCGCTGAAGTATCAATCAATCTCGGGGCTTCTCTGCTAAGGCTCCTGCTAAGGCTCTGCATGCAGTACGCACTGCTCCAAAATGCAGGTTAAAGGCTGACGTCAGCGCGCAGCCTGCCCAAGCTGAGATTTGAGAAAGGCCCATGGGATGTGCCCCTTTAAAATAGTTTGTTGACCTCTCCATCATTTTAATAAGCAGTTGTCAGTGAACTGTCTAAGTGTTGTTTTATAAAGGGGCCACGGTAAGGTAAACCTTTGGAATCTGTTTTATTAGAGATATTACTTTTATTTAGTATGTACACTAAATGTTATATTGTAAAGGTTTAAATCTAACACCCTTAAAATTTCACACACCAACTTTCTAAAGCCTGCTGCAAACTTAAATAGAAATGTGAGGACAAAAAAACCCATTATTTTGGAGTCACTACAATGTATATGGAAAACAGGGCTTACTGATCACAAAATTTTGCTTCACGTTAACTTTAGTGTGTTTAAACTATATAGGCTTATTCATTATTAGTTTTGTTAACAATTTGTCTAGATTAGAGGTTATATGCACAGGCTACATTTAATGTACTTTACATAGGCCTACATGTATTCATATTATTTAAACAAAGAGCCTGACAAAATAGAGCATATTCATACTCAAATGCCAATCACATGTGTGTGAAGTTGGATCTTATCAAAACATGTCGAATAGGATGGAAAACGTACACATAAGAGTTTGGCTTTTAGTTCTTGGAGAACTGACTTCATCAGTGTACATGTATTTATGCATTCTTGATTGGTTTCATTTTTCAGGGAGTTTCGTTTCAAGCATCCTGACCACACCCGGCTGAGTATCCGCAAGTCCAAAGCGATGAAAAGTAACTTCTTATCAGCTGAAGTCCTGAGTGTGTTCATTCCGTCCCTCATCCTCACCAATTTACTCACCTTGGGACTTGGGTAAGTATGTTAAAATCTCAACCCTTTTCATGAAATATGCTTAATACATTCACGCGTACATACAGACCCTGTTGGTTGGCAAACGCCATAGAGATGTGCACTAACATGACTAAGCAGACGCACAATCGCGTATGCGTCACGCAGCCATTAGCCGTGTACAAAACATCGCGAAGTTTCCTCATTTTTGCCAACCAAATTGTAGTGCGCACGCACTATGTGCACAGTCGGAGCATGTCATGAGAAAAAGATGTTTGGCTATTGGACCATTACAGTCTTGTCGTTTCAAAACAAAAGAACATGTAGAAGAGCAAACAATGGCAGCCAAACTTTTCACAAACAAAAGTCAAAGTTGAGCCAACATGTCTAAAATTATGTTAATAAATAAACTTATAAATATTTTTCATTAGCCTATACACCAAACCATCATGCATGTCATATAAAGTTAATACCTTTTAATAAATCGGGTTTGTTTGTTGTTGTTTTGCAGTATCTACATTGGCCTGCGTGTTATTTCCCCACGATCAAGTTGAGTATCAAGTTAAGCAGCATAATGCATTCATCAAGGTAGCCTGTTCGAATCCAACTAGTGCAAAAAAAAACTACCATTGAAGAGATTTGTAAAGAGTCTTAAGACATGTCGCTACAATCTGATTTTAAACTCAAGAGTCTAACAAAATAAATGTGCTCCTGGTCAGGGTACGTTGCCAACATTATGTGCACTTCTTTCAATTGGGCCCAATGTCATAAAGCTGCTAAGCATATATTACAGAAAAGTCTTGCTTTTAAAACAAACACAGGTTACCAGCCAAATAAACATGCAGTTTTTACTGGTAGTTCCTGACAGGTTCCCTGTCAAATTTTGCTCAGCAAATATTTTTTTGTTAAAGGGAAGGTACACGTTTGGTAATTATTCAAAACAAATATTAACTTAAAAACTGACTTGGTAACAAGTATTGGAGAGCTGTTGATAGTATAAAACATTGTGGGAAACACCCTCTGAAGTAACGTAGCTTTTCAGAAAGAGGCAATTTCTCACTAAAAAAATAAAAGACTTCTAGCTAGAAGTCTTTTATTCCTATTTGAAAGTACACAAATTCGTCCAACAAGGGTGTTTTTTCTTTCATCATTTTCTCGCAACTTCGATGACCAAGTGAGCCCAAATTTTCACAGGTTTGTTATTTTATGCTTTGATGGGATACACCAAGTGAAAACACTGGTCTTTGACAATTACCAAACTTGTACAGTGCCTTTTAGAAATATCTTCTGCTGAACAGCTTTATGAAACTGAGCCCCAAGTAAACTGGTGTAAGAGTTAACTCAGTTTATTCTACAAGGTTAATACATTACTTTTTGTGCACACAAATCTAAAGTGAGTTTCAGCAAAAAAAGTTATGATTGATGTTTTATCAATCAAACATATCAATCTGTGTGAGTTTTTCACAATGAATTCTAAACTAGCCTTGAAACAAAAACGAAGACTGGTTAATATCTCTTTTGAGAAGGTAAATTTGGTATAAAATTTAGGGTTATTTCCAATTTGATATTGAAATTGTATTTTTTCAATGTTTATTTTTTGAAAGATAAGGTTATTGTTCTGAAAGATGAAAGATTTCTCATCGTAGATGTCTCAGCTTCAAGGGTGTCTCAGCTTCAAATGTTCCTTTGTGTATTCGTCATCACAGCTATAGTCATCCCCAGGTCCAAACTGTAACCATAGCAACTGGTTCTGCTGTCTGTTACACACAATAGTTAACGATAAACCATGAATGTCATCTCAATTGTGGCAAAATGCTAAACTAAACATGTTTCCATGGGACCCATGTTTTGTAATCTACATCTTACTCGTTCAGTAACAAAAAGTAACTGCCTTTATGACTCTCAATGGTATGATTACAAACTGCTGTAAAGCAATTCACCATACTTTACCGTTAGTTTTGATAGATCTCCTAATACTACATGTACATAAGCTTATGCTCTGTGTTGAGTGTACATTTTGTGGCTGCCATATATGAACCAGTGTTATCAGATGAGTGTGACCTGTGGAGGAAACTGAGTCTGACCACGACGGCGAATTGGTTGAACTAAAATGTGAAATCGTTATTGTTTTTTGGTAGAAGTTGCCTGAGAAGACAAAGAAACCATTGTTTAGCAAATGTGACCCCATGATCTGACCTGTAGGGAAGTGATTCAATCATTTATTTATTTAGTTGTTGACAAAAAAAGTTATTTCCAAAGAATTTAAACTATGCTGCATGTATAAAAGGCGGATTTGGGATAATTAAAACGGTGTCGTAAAATGGACTGTCTGATTTTATAATTAAATGCATGTCTAAATATTCATGGAAAGGAAATTGACAGTCACTTGACATGACTATTCCTTCTTTAAAAAAAGATTTAAATGGCGTACTGTCTCACCCAAAGGGAAGCTTTACATCTTAAACAAAAGTAAATGAAATTAAGGAGTAAAAGTTTGTATTTACTGCCTTTGTTTTCTTTTAACTGTATATGGGTTCTTCATCCTTGGCCTTTTGAGTATGATTTCAAAAAGTGTAGGTAAAAAAACCAGGTTTGTTGTATGTGTATAGTATAACATTTTATGAAATTCAGAAGGCTTCTATAGGTAAGATTTTTGTTAAGCATTTTAATATTCAAGACTAAATAGGGGATCTTTATGTAACCAACTAGGGTTACCAGGGTTACCTGTCAAAGTCACTTCTGATTATGCACCTGATTTACATGTGCAATGTATATTGGTTGCCTATAAATACATCAACCCATTGTTTCTTAATGATTGAGTTTTTTTCTTCACATGGTTGGAGAATTGCGGTCGAGTCACCTGTGTCAAGTCTAAGTCGCATGGCCAGTCGAGTCATGTGCAAAATGTTAATATTTCTCTGTGAATATGTCAATCAAATCATCAGAATTGATTTTATTATTGAAAAAAAAAATTGTATTGTTGGTGAAAATAAATGACTCCCGGGTCACAAATCCTTGGGGTCAAGTCTGAGTGATTGGAATTGTGACTCAAGATGGACCCGAGTCCGGGTCCTGGACTTGAGTTCTACAGATCTGGGTTGGAAGGAAAGGAGACTACGCATTAGGCTTACATAGTCAGCAAAAGTTGACTATAAAGTAGGCGTTGGTTTTAAACTATGAATCAACATCTTAAATCTGTTGAGGGCATTTTCAAAGTTGGCAGCCGGCATTATCAGCCACAAATATGAAGGGTCTGTTTTAATTAATAAGTTGACGTCATGGGAAAGGTGATGCCGCCCTTGACTCTGGTCATGGGAAAGGTGATGCCGCCCTTGACTCTGTAAACACTGGTCGGCATTATAAACAAAAATGTTGTGCAATTATGCCAAGATTTTAGCAAATTTATATTTGATAATCTAGCACATGTACATGTACTTGCAAGCTTCTACAGAACTAGGTTATGGGCTGTGCTGCCTCGTGTTTGCCATGAACAAATATGTACACACCAAAACGTCTTACGGGTCACGTACTAAAGTATGATCCTACATTTAAGGCCTCCCATGTTTGGTTACTGTAAAGACAATGTGTTTGTGTGTCAATTTAAACACGGAAACGTATCAATAATGTATATTATTATTAATGTAGGATATTTAAAAAAGTAAATGCATGTTTTCATAATTAACTTTTACAGTTGGGATGGTTTATCAAAGATTTCGTTATTTTGAAGCTTTTAATGCAAATGATATTTCTCAATCATGCGTAGTATTTTTCTGGTTAACTGGTATTTATTGAAAGTAATTTCTCTACATGTACATGTATGTCGTACTTGTTGAGATGGCAGGCAAAGATGGCCCAACTTCATGGCACTGTTAACTGAAATTTCATCCTCATAAAACACCACTGTCCACTTTGAGGCTATAGAGCTTGACTTCTGTGCCAGCTTTTAGACAAACACTGTTCATGTTGGTACAAAAAGTGGATTGATTTGCCTCCTGGCATTCCACCTGTAAATGCAAATTCTTCCCTAAGGGCCATGTCACACAAGGCAATTTACAGGCAACCAGTTCCAGGCAATCTCCAAGAAAAAAAAGCATTCACATTTGATTGTTTGCCTATTGCTCTTGTGGATCGTGAGACAATGTTTTAAAATTGACTCATGTGCTACCAAAGTGGTCCTGTAGCATGCACTGCAGGTGGTTGCCTCAAAGTCGCTGTAAAAGTTGCCTCGTGTGACCATAGAGGTCTCTGTCCTTACTCTATGGTGTGACAAGGCCCTAAGATAAAAGCAGTGCCATGAACTTTGGGTATGTAGCAATGCCTACAACCTGTGACTTATGTAAATGTAATTTGTTAACCAAGTCTGTAAAAACAAAGTGAATTAATGCCATGATTAACTTCTATGGTGCATGTCCTCTGGTCTTGTTTGGCTCGAAATGTTATACCACTAAAACCACGTCTCATGCAGTTCGTTTCAACTGTTAAAAGTTCTCTCATGCACTCCAGGTAACAATGCACCAAGTGTTTTTCCCCAGACATATTATTAGGTGCCTTATTTTATTGTTGAAAGTCTCAGGAAAAGCACTTGTAATCTTGAAAGTTTACAGTACAAGAACGAACTTACCAAATAATCTGCAGAGATACATATCGAGGTCTTATTGGTGACAAAATATAATTGTTATTGTGAATATTAAAAAGTGAATAATGAAAATGAATTAACATTTACATGCACACTAATTGTAGACGGCAGTCTTCAGAAGTGGACTTCTGTAAGTATTTGTGATTTAAAAATGGGCATTTTATTCAAAGCAGTGAACTTGCGTAAAACAAAGAAAAAGTCAAAAGAATGCATGGCATACACGAAAGATATTTAAGTTGTAAAAAGATAGCTTTGTATACAAGGAATCTGTGGTTATGTATTGTTATGTGTCTCTACCATCTACTGTATTATTTTAAGAATAAATAAATGACGGTTGCAATTGCTGCAGCATATTAAGGATTTGTCTTCGGTCCTTTCACTTGTGATTTAAAAACAAATATTCCCGTTCCGATTTACGCTAGCATTTTAAAATGTGCAATATGCTTACACGTTTAAGTGGAACACGCTGTGTTTAAAACATGTACAATGTATGGGGGTTTGTACGGGGTTCAAATAAATGTTCAATGATCCCTTCCTGCGTCTGAACTTGGAAAAAGTTACACCGACAATAAGTGGTTGATTAGTAATTTCATAATTTAATGACAGTAACTATCTTTTTATATGCGATGACCTCAATAGCTGATTTTGTTTCTCAGATAAAAATATATTGTTATTCATTATACATTTCTTAATACATACATCATATAAAGCTTAAGGTATTATTGAAATATCTCAAGCTTTTCAGCAGAGAGGCAAGAAGGAAGAACTCATGATTGTTAGGCAAATCCTCATGCCAAAATTTGATTCTGGTCAGCAACTAAGTTGCCCTCCATGGCCGATTTTAAATACCTCAAGAAAAAAATGACTAATAAAGAAATTAAGGCTGTGTTCAAATTGCTGGCTATGGCCGTTGCTAAGGGCATTGATCAAGCTGACCCGATACTTCACGGAGGTAAAGAAGGCGATTGTCTCTGCACCCCTTGGTCATTGCCTTGGTGCCCTTTAAATGCTCCAGTAGAAATTTAAAATTTCCTCATAGGGCGCCCATTACCAAATCGAAGCAGAATTTCAAAATCGAAACAGACAGGCCTGGATTAAGCCACAGTTCCTCATTCAGATATAGTCACAGTCACTCAGTGAAATTAGCAGGCAACAGGTTACATATAACATGGCATTCCTACTGGCGACCACTTCCTGAGAGAATCAGCTTTATTATAGACCTTTTTTATTGTTACTACACAAACTGCCCTCCCCTGGATGGCATGGATGGCTGAATGCTAGTTAAACATTCAATCATGTTAAAACATGCTTTAACCAAATTCAACAATTTCTCCAAACTTTCTGTGAAATAAAACATCTCCCATGATTGGTTGCTTTGTTTCCAACAAATTAAACTTTATTTTGTAAGATTTGTGTAACATCGTTACAAATTGTGGCCATCTTGTTTTGATTTGTATGTATGGCTTCCCATAGACAAAAACTCAGGGCAAGAAAAGGTCTAGAGCACACAATACTGTGGTCGTAGTTTTAACCATGGCACAAGTAAAAGCAGCTAATATCCTGTGCTCAGCTTAAAGATGCTGTGTCAGATTTTTGGCCCAAGCATTCAAAAATAGATTTGTTTGAGTGAATGGTATTTCAAAGAGTATCAACCGCTTTAACGAAAAAAAAATTAACTTTTACTTTTAATGGTCAGGAACCATGACAAAAATTTCAAACGTTTCTTATAAAACACATAAGAATTGGTCACGTGATTTATTGTCGGGATCGGGACAAAAACTAATTTTGAGCACTTAATTTCACTGCTACTAATAATTGGCAGGCTTTTTCAAGCAATGGCTCAAATGAAAGCTTGCAACTTTTTCGACCCCCATCAAAATACCTATCGAACTTTAAATCAAAATTTTTGGGTCAAATCGGCAAAAAATCTGACATAGCATCTTTTCATCCGCAAAATGCAACCTTCTCAAGATCATTTTGAAAATTACCCCAAACTGCAGAACAAACTGCAGTATTTATACAATTTGTATAAATGACTATAATGTCTAAGAAGTGATTGACGTTACAAGCCTTTGTTGAAGTAAACTGTCTGAATACTGTCTCCGAATTCTGCTTTGATTGAAGCTTGTAAGTCTGGCTCCAACTTGCTCACCGCCAAAGAACTGAAAGATAAAGATGGGAAACATAAATTTAAAAAGAAAAACAAAATAAAACAAACATTGATTCACATCTGAAAGCTCACTGGCATTAAAGTTTAAATTAGTACCAATCCTCCATAGAAATATATCCATCTGAAATATTGTGGAGGTCAAAAAAATCAATAATAATTCATCATGGGCTTACCGAACATGTACAGGTGTTTTCATTGTCACTAAAATGTGATCACCAAATTCAATGAATTCTTGGTTGTCCAGCGTCTTTGTTGCAAACTTGATGGTGGAAGTTTTACCTACCGTTCTAATAACACTTTGGTAATTTCCCTTAAATTTCCCATTTTTCCCCATGCTTTTGACATGGCTCCACAGACCATGGAATAGCAACAAAAACTACTGCTAAAAATAGAAGCTCATTAATCCTGTGTACAAACTGAACTATTTTATTGATCTGGAGTGCAGGGTATGCAATGATAGTGTGAGTGGTGTTGAATGTATTAGTCTGACATTAGGGTATTTTGAGCAAAACTGACATCATTAGTATGGAGTGATCTTCTGTATGCTCTACAAAATTCTGAGCTGAGCAAGGCCATGAAGTTGAACCCAGCTTTTTGAAACTGGGACCGAACCATTATTCCAAGATGTACAGTAATTAACAATATTTAATTAACTTACCACTGCTGAGGAAAGATGGCACATGCCACTGGCGTCATAAAAATCAAACTGTAAAAAAAGGAAAAAAGTGATTATTCAAAAGACGTGGTTTAGTTGAGAGGTTTGTAATTTAGTTTTTTTGAATGTATGCTGTCAGACAGCCTACTGAATACAATACTGTTATCTCTAGTTAAGAACACTGCGCTGACATGGTTTTGTCCAACTTTCTCCAGCTTGGTCTTGACTCATGTCAAACAAGTTTTGTAAAAGTTCTATGCTGTTTTGACAAATACTTCAGCTTTGATATCAGAATTGAAGTTTTCAGAGGTTTACCCTTTAGTTTCATCAAACAACACAGTTTGAGAGAAAGCATTTACAACATTGGGACACACTATGCAATACACATTAATTCAGAATTGTGGAAAAGTGTTTACTGTCTTTTTATCTATGCCAAAGCTTGCCCTGAACCATGCAACACACCAACCCTCTCTACATACATGTATAGTCAGATGAATCAGCTACATGTATAACTTGTGACTTAGCAAGTCAAAGTACCATACATTGTACGAATCTAACTTGCAAAGAATGCGAATTGGCGTCTACAGCTACGGCTACAACTGTTGCTATGGGTGTTGCTAAGGTTGTACTATACTTCAATGCATGATAGAGGCAAAATGTAGCCGTAGCTGTAGCCGCTAATTCAGACATGGCTATGGGTGAAAACATGCGTTTATACTCACAAGCAGCCGACACCCAGGACTTGAAATGGTCCGTGTAGAACAGAGACTCTTTTAAACCAAGGGAACTTGAGTAGCCTTTCCATGATCAAAGGTAACACACCTGAAATAAAACAGACAGTAAATAGTAGTCTTGATACGAATGTAAGCACAACAAAATTGTTTTTATTATGGAGCCCAAACATGTCAACTCTCACGGGCAACAAATCTACACTGACATAAAACCCTGTTGTGGGTGTTTCCAATTTGTGAAATATAACATGTCTAGGTGGTAATACTTTTACTGCATGGTGGGAAGAGGGGTGTGGAAAGCAAGATACATGTCCTACACATGTACATGTAATAGGCTTTTGTACAGAATGCTGATGTAGAAATGTTTGTTTTCACAGACTTCCATGACTTGAAGATAAGGTTTGTCCCATTATTATACAATAGAAAGAGCGTAAATGTTTTGAACTTTCAACTTTACATTTCCTTTCTGTACTGACCCAACAATTTGGCAAATAAATTGTTGTCAAAGGTGTCTGTGTTTAACACATACCGTTGTAAGAGTAAAAACCAATACTTTATATCTCCAATGCAAAATCTATTACAGACATTTTAGTACTTTTTTCTTGAAAAGTAACTCCCCAAATATCACAAGATCTACTCACACATTCCTGGAGCTGCCATAGTGATTCGGGAAACCACCACTTGGGCTATACCTTTCCTAGCTGCTTTCTAATCAGATAAAAACAAAAAACACAAGAACAATTTTCATTACAGCTTCTTAGTTTCCATAACATTTTTGATTGAGTTTAACAACCAGTCAAAACCATTCAACTATCTGGTTTGTGTAGGGTTCATTAAAGGAACACGTTGCCTTGGATCGGTCGAGTTGGTCTTTGAAAAGCGTTTGTAACTGTTTTTTATAAAATGCATATGGGTAGAAAGATGTTGTAAAAGTAGAATACAATGATCCACACAAACATGCCTCAAAAGTGCGTGGTTTTCCTTTTACCTTGTCGACTAACACGTCGGCCATTTATCATGTTTATGGGGGTCAAAAATTTGACTCCCATAAATGGCCGACCATGTTAGTTCGCACAGTAGAAGGAAAACCACGCAATTTCGAGGCAAACTTGTGTGGATCATTGTATTCAACTTTTATAACATCTTTCCAACCATATGCATTGTATAAAAAACGGTTACAAACGCTTTTGTTTTGACCAACTCGTCCGGTACAAGGCAACGTGTTCCTTTAACTGTGTACAGAAAGGAGACGTACACTATTTTAGCATGTACAATGTATTTACCATTACTGGTATACACATGACTCTCCTGAAAACATCACTCTGTGATTTTCACTATTTTTCTCAAAAACTTGAGAACTAATGAAGCTGAAACTTCTACAGGTAAACTATATTACATACATCTTCATTCTCAGTGGGTTTTATGTCATGGCCAAAAACTTGATCTACAAAAGGTATCAAAACCCTTTAAGTGAATTCACAGGATACAATAACGACGGAAAATGATAGATCCATTTTGACTTACTTGTGATTTACCGAGTTCCTTCCCTTCAGAGTCACAAACTGTAATTCCAGAGAGGACTTCTTGTTGACGCATCATTGGAACGTTGACACAGTTTGCAGCTGCAACTGCTGCAAATGGTACATACCGGGCTACAAGGGGTGGGGATTTCTGTTATAAAACAACCAAGAGACTTGCATAAAAATACATCGAAACTTTTTCAGAAACGTTGTTCATAGCCTAGAAATGAAAATGTCACCGAGAGTTACCCTATTGTTTTCTGCCTTTTTATAGAACTGTTTACGCAATAGAAACTGAGCAAAAAAAACAACTACTTACTGGGAAAAGTTACCGGCCAAAACAGCATGTCATATGTTTTTGACTGTCTCTCGTTTTCTATTTCCTTTACAGCTTTGTTAAAATTACAATTTGTTTGCATATTGCACAGGTCATAAAGACAAAAATCGGTTCAGATAAGCCGAAAATCAACAATAAGTCAGCAGTCAAGTCAAACTTGGTTCATCATTTTCACCCCTCTGTGTTAAATCTTGTAAAACTATATGGCTGAGCAAAGAAAACTCTACAAACAGAGTGCCAGCCAAAATCCCAGCTAATGTTCATTATAGCTTGTTAATTTATGATTAGAGAAAACAAATTGTAGGATAAATATTTATTATTATTATTATTATTATTATTATTATTATTATTATTATTATTATTATTATTATTATTATTATTTATTATTATTATTTATTATTATTTGGCACAGCTTAAGCTGAGTTTACCTTTGTTAACGAGTTCAGACTAAGAGCCGTTACCAAAGCACCGCTGGTAGCTGTAACATAGGCCATACCAATTTCTCTGAAAACGACAAGAAAACTTAATAAAATCTGTGACAAATGTAACAAAATTAGGCCAAGTCATTCATGTGTGTAAATAATTGCGCAGTCCTGATGTGCATGCTGGCTGCATCGCACCCACATCAATTGCCGAGGTGACATGCATGATTGCAACCTTTGACATTACATGTTTACAAAGAACCCATATTCAAAAGAAGAAACAGAAAACCTTACAAAGATTCCACAGTTCAATTTTTAAGATTTTTTGAAACGAGAAAAGGGGGCACATATCAAAACTTTCAATTGATATTTTACATATTTCTTCCTTCTATGTTGATTTTGTAAAAACAAGTTTCTCATCTGCCTAGCAAGAAAACCCTGGAATGCACAAGGTCACTATATTTTGGTAAACAATGTGACACAATCCTTAGTACTTACTTGCTGGTGGTTGCTGATGCAGCATTCCTGTTTGTGTAGTTAACAAGTGCATTAAACGACTGATTGATCCACTGCCAAAAGATAACAGCAGGCATGGTTCTAAAGGACAAGAAAAATAAAGAGTTTACAAATCATGAAAAGAGGAAACCCAAGAATATTCAAACAAGGCCTTGTCCAAGTTAAATGACAGCTTAAGCCATTGCTCATGGAACAGCCAATAAGACTTCTCTTAGTGTTTGTTCAATTCATACCAGTTTATGGTTTTAGAAGTTGAACTATTGTTTATTCTCATTTTGATTTTACAAAGAGCCAAGATTGATATTAAGTGTGAATCAATCTTTACTGCTAAATGCTACGGTACAAATCACTATGATTATATTGACAAGTCATTCTAAGATGAATCTTACTGCTTTAATAAATATAGCCCTGAGGTTGATTTCACAAAGAGCTCAGATTGATCTTAACTGCAAATCAATCAAATCACTATGGCAATACTGACAATTTGTCTTGCATTCAATTTTATTTTTGTGAAATCGACCCCTGGTGTTATTCCAGTAAAAAATGTGAGCCATGACCCCTTGTGAATAAATTTCCCCTCATCCTCACATTATAGCCCTGATGAAGTCTCTTGACTTACTTGTACCACTGCAACATGGCCCCCGTTATTGCCATTCTACTTACTTGTACCACTGAAACATGGCCCCCGTTATTGCCATTCTACTTACTTGTACCACTGCAACATGGCCCCCGTTATTGCCATTCTACTTACTTGTACCACTGTAACATGGCCCCCGTTATTGCCATTCTACTTACTTGTACCACTGAAACATGGCCCCCGTTATTGCCATTCTACTTACTTGTACCACTGAAACATGGCCCCCGTTATTGCCATTCTACTTACTTGTATCACTGTAACATGGCCCCCGTAATTGCCATTCTACTTACTTGTACCACTGAAACATGGCCCCCGTTATTGCCATTCTACTTACTTGTATCACTGTAACATGGCCCCCGTTATTGCCATTCTACTTACTTGTATCACTGCAACATGGCCCCCGTTATTGCCATTCTACTTACTTGTACCACTGAAACATGGCCCCCGTTATTGCCATTCTACTTACTTGTACTACTGCAACATGGCCCCCGTTATTGCCATTCTACTTACTTGTACCACTGAAACATGGCCCCCGTTATTGCCATTCTACTTACTTGTACTACTGCAACATGGCCCCCGTTATTGCCATTCTACTTACTTGTATCACTGCAACATGGCCCCCGTTATTGCCATTCTACTTACTTGTACTACTGTAACATGGCCCCCGTTATTGCCATTCTACTTACTTGTACTACTGTAACATGGCCCCCGTTATTGCCATTCTACTTACTTGTATCACTGTAACATGGCCCCCGTTATTGCCATTCTACTTACTTGTACCACTGCAACATGGCCCCCGTTATTGCCATTCCACCTGGAACTTGAAATGACATCTTTCCAATCAGATTCATTTTCTCCCCATGGTCTGGATGGAAAGCTGACATATAAAGCTTCTGTGCAAACCAAAGCTGCTCCTCTGTGGTACCCGGTGGTTCAAGGCCCATTCTATCAAACAAAACAGAAGGCAATTATTCTTCTATAACCAAAAATACACAAATACCAACTTGTATGTTTCACAAAGGGTGCTTGCTACTTTTGACCATCTTCCCAATTATCTTCCAGGACACAAAACCTTCAGAATGTCCATTTGTAGTTTGCTGCGCAGATTCTGGTACAAAATCAAAGCATCGAGTTGTCACCCCACAGGTTCTTTTCAGAACCACCACGACGCACAGACAGAGATTTGTATTGTAATAAGTGTTACTAATTAGAAAGATAACCGCTTGGTGACAAATTCTTAAATTATGAATTAACCACCACACTGGAATAGAGTTCATCGTTACACTTCACGGAGGCAACAAAGGCGATTGCCTCCATCCTGGTCATTGCCTTGGTGCCCTTGAAATGGTCCAGTAGAAATTTACAATTTTCTCATAGGGTGCCCTTTACCAAAAAGAAAATGCCTTGGTGCCCTTGACCTTTCAAAGTGCCTGATATGAGGACTCACTTGTAGTTGTTGACCAAATCTTTCGCTGCATACAGCTGTTTGTCACTGCATATAACAGTACGTGGGTCAGTCACATTGAAGAAATGCTTCAGTCTGCCTACGAAGGTTGTTTGGTCCCAGCGTGGCTTGGACAAGTCTAATCTTGGAGGCTTTCCAAAGGGCGTCATTTGAACATTTTGCTCCTGGTTGACCAGTGATTCAGCCATCTTTCCAAGAGAGACGCAGTCTTGTAAGCCTGTAAGTATGAGAGTGAGAAATTATCACAGGAAGAAAACTGAAAACAATGACATCATTTTATTCTTCCAGCTGATGTACTTGACGACCGATCATGGGCATCATGGCAGTGAGTGAGAGGCCGAGCGAGAGTGAAGGGGAGTCTTGAACAGATCTGAGCTAACTTGAGCTATGAATAATCCCCACCCCCCCCCCCCCCCACAAAAAGAAAAGAATCAATGCTTACAAAAAAATAGGCCTAAAATAAAAGTAAAATTAGTTACCAAAAATGCAGGGTCCCAGGGAATGATCGCGACTGGGAATGCGGCCCCCTGCAGGGAGTGCAGCGTAACCATCCAAAAAAAAAAAGCATGCATTCCCCCTGGCCTAGCCTAGTCCACCTTTTGTTGAGCCGTTAGTGTACCGTTACTGTTACTAATACTAGTATAGTGTTAGGCCTAATGTAATTGTAATGTAATCATAATGGCTCTCTTTTTATTTTAAGTTTTACACGCGGTCTCATCAGATCGATATGTTAAATGATTAACAGCTCAACAAGGTGGGCTAGCAATAGCATCCCCCCCCCCCGGGACAAACTCTTTGCCACTGCTCCCTAACCCCGCCTCCACCCCAAGAAAATGCCCTACCCGCCCCCGCCCACTGAAAAAGTCCCAACTCGACCGGCCGTAGCTGCACACCCGATATCACTGACTGATCGGCCCCGCGCCGAAGTCGAACTGTGAAGAGAGCAGCAAACAGCAGAGTTCAATTTCTGGACAAACCATACTTGCACTAAATAATAAAATATAAATTATTCCGTTATTAGTAATAAACAAACATTGTGAAAAACAAATCTCATACCGGGAACAGCACTCACAACTTGCGCAAACGCTGCTTACAACTTTTACAAACTTACACTCAATCTGCTCAATAAATCAAGGAGAGACTCATCGCGACGTCAACAACTTTAAACCTCGTATCCAAAGAAGGTCGAAAGTCGTATCAGTTTCACACAAAAATAATTCTATCTCCCGGAGAAGAGGTTATAAAAATACAAAACAGACTGGTGCACATTGATTTTTTCATCAAATTGCGTTCAACCAGTTTGGGGTACAGACAAGACCTTATTGTACACAAAATTTAATTCCCACGACTAATTTGGAATAAGGTAAATAAAACACATTGGTTGATAATTTCCATACAAATTTATGATGTTAAATTGAGTATTTAAAACTTGCATATTTAAAAATAGTTTAAAATAAACATTACAAGTACTCCTAATAAGTGTTTCTCGGATAATTACAAGTTGTCCAGTAGAATCGTAGAAAAACAATTTCTTTATCCTGGATTGTTGTGACGTCACATACATAGTTACTGCTGCTCCGCACACACATTTCACTGTGAGACGGCGTTCTTCGCATGTTAAAATTTACAAATAATTAAAATAGAGAGTTCCTATCCTGGTCATTGTTTTGTCATTTACTGAAAAAGTTCCTCCACATTACAATGGTGAGTATTGATTGGTGGTATAGCAATTTGTTTTAGATGAAAACCTTACAAAATATGGTCAGAAATTATTCAAAATGTCAAAAATTATCATCATGCAAAAAATGATGCAGGCGTCACTCAGTCGAATAGTCAGTGCACTGTGATTGTGAAGCGAGTACAGTAACAGGTGGAGTGTAAATTGGCTTGCATCGGTAACACTCACTCCTCACTGAACTGAGTTAGTGAACTCCCCCAGCCCTACTCCTAGAACTATTTCGGTTTCGTCCGGCTATCGTCTCCCGTAACCTCATAGGTTTATATCTCTCAAATCACGCGTTAAACGACCCATGGTTCAATGAATTTTGGAATCAGGAATCTCTCTTTTTTTTTTTTTTTAATCTCGCCCAAATTAGGCTCTATGTGTCCTTTGATGTATCAATGTGTAATCTTTCGACCAGAGAATCCACTCCACAATCTCAAAAATTGTTAAAAATGATAAATTCTTACCGTAATTTCAGATTCCCTACCTACTGTACATGTTACTCCTCTGCCAACAATAATTGAAAATTACCCGACCTCGTTTTGCGAAAATGCGTCACGAGAGGGCGGGTACGATCCGTGATTTGTGTACAAAACATACACGGAACCACGAAGCTCACACAGGGTACCAGTATGTACACTTTTTGTACACAGCCGTTTACGTACCCGCCCTCTCGTGACGCATTTTCGCAAAACGAGGTCGGACGAAACCGAAATAGTTCTAGGAGTACCCCAGCCCCAGGTTGGACTCCTCTGTTGCATTCAAGTTGAATGATTGAGTCTTGCTCTTCTTGATATTATTATTATTTAAATTTAATATGTCTGCACAAACAAATCGCCTTTCTTGGATTATGTATGATGTGGATGTTTCAATCATGTCGCATGACAATCATATCAATTGACGATGATATGCATTTGATTTGACTCTGATTCAAGTGATTCTTCATGTGTTCTAAGGTCTTCTGCAATCATTTTGATGACATTTGTTATTAATATTAACACAAAAAAATCATCCTCAGCTCAATCCTCAGCTCAGAACTATATTGGCATTGCATTTCTGCGACCCATATTGAACTTGGCCAAAGACGGCTACATTTGTTTGTATCTCCATGAGCGTGCGTGTGATAATGAATACAAGACCTAGAATGGGATACATGGTGAGGTGGCACATCAGACCATATTCTTGATGTACATGTACATTACAAATAACACAGGACCTACAGTAAGTGTCTTGCTTTAGGACACAAGTGTCAAGACCAGGACTTGAACCCAAACTCTGCTGATCAGAAACACCAGGGCTTGAGTCCAGTGCGCTTGACCACTTTACTACTTTACAAGCCATAAATTTTAATTAATATACTCCTAGATTGGTTATTGACCTTGTTTAACTGTTATTTTCCAATGTTTGGCAGGGTTTGCTGAAACTGTTACGAAGCCTTAAGGCAGATCAGACCAATGATCTACGAGTTCTTCTCTTGGGTTTGGACAACGCTGGTAAGACTACGATCCTGAAGGCGTTGGCGAGTGAAGATATCACCCACATTAATCCCACACAAGGCTTCAACGTCAAGAGTGTTAGGTGTTGTAACTGGAATCTCACAGTCTGGGACATCGGAGGTAAAAAAAAATTAAACATTTATTTTCCGGTCAAGTACACCTTAAAGACACTGGATACCTTTGGTAAATGTCAAAGACCAGTCTTCTCACTTGGTGTATCTCAACATATGCACTTACAACAAACCTGTGACAATTTGAACTCAATTGGTTGTTGAAGTTGCAAGATAATAATGGAAGAAAAAACACCCTTGTCACACAAAATTGTGTGCTTTTAGATGGTTGATTTCGGGACCTCAAAATCAAGTTCTGAGGTCTCAAAATCAAATTCAAATATTCAAATAAAAAATTTGAAATAACTTCTTTTAACGAAACGACGTTACTTCAGAGGGAGCCGTTTCTCACAATGTTTTATACTACAGTATCAACAGCTCTTCATTGATCGCTAACAAGTAAGTTGTTGTTCTAACAATTATTTTGAGCAATTACCAATAGTATCCAGTGCCTTTAAAGTTAGGGTCATAGATTGGCTTTTGTCGATGTTTGCCGATATATGGGCAAAATTATAAAGAAAGGTACAATAAACGTTTCTGCTGATTACAGAGTCTACTTGCTGAGAAAACAGCATAACTGTTTTTTCACAGGAACGTCTAATCCATCCACGCTAAGCGAGGTGACAGCAGGTACCAACTGCATCTCTGGCTGCAGCATTTCGCAAATGGACACCAACCCTCCGAAATCTGAGAAAATAATAATATTTTGATAACAAAGCAAAGAACACGCTACTAAAGATTCACAATTTCCTCAGAAAAGGGCGAAGAAGAAAAATCAATTTCTACTAGAACATTTCAATGGTCGCCACTGCAATGACCATGGGCATTGATTGAGGCAATTGTCAGTGTTTTCTTCATGAAATATTCGGATTGAACGGTTCGACAAATGTTTTTAAAGTGAATTATTAGTGAAAAATAATCAATTGTGTAAACCTCTAACATGTTTTATCCCCCTTTCTATCTTCAGGACAAAAGACCATTCGTCAGTTCTGGAGGAATTATTACGAGAACACATCAGTACTTATCTATGTCATTGATAGTTCAGATGTTGAGAGAATCGAAGAGGCATCTCTTGTAAGTGTTTAATTCTTAGTTGGGATGCCTGGCAGGATGATGAATAGCTCAGACAACATTCTGCTAGCTTGGCAAACTTAGTAGTAAACAGCTGAAGTTCATAAGTAGTAAAAAGGTTTCTCTTTTAACAAAGGCCATTCTCATTTTGCAAAGGGCACTTCCATCTTAAAGTCTATGGGAATCTTTTGAAAGGGGCACCAAGTCCAAGACCAGAGGCAACGGAGGCAATGGTCTTGTTGTCCTCTGTGTAATTACAGGCCTGATGTATAACTGTATCGACATTCAGGTTGACTCAAGGTTTCTTTTTTTACCTTTCACCTTTGTGGAACCTAGTTCAAATCCTACCGCTGACCTTGAGCTTTGCATGGGGATTGGGTTTTCAGACCCTATCTGATTGACTGGGGTTTCCTGTTTGGGGTTTTCCTCTTTCATCTAAAACGGAGCATTTCTTTTCTTTTTCTATACATCATCCTGATGTTTGCGCTGTTGGATGTGTAATAAAACAAACGATAAATGAATCTATAACAAATGAATCTCAACTCATCGTGTAGCATAGTGTAGCAAGGTGATAGGGCCTTCTCTAAACTTGCCCCCCGCCTCTGGAACTCTGCTCAAAGTCTAAGAGATACACATGACATTTCTCATTTCCAAAACTCCCTTAAAACACATCTTTTCAGACTGGCCTTTGAACACATCTAAGATTTCTTTAATTGACCTGGACCGGCGCCTTTGAATGTTTATACAGAGAAAGTCGCCTTACAAATGCTGTGTTTTATTATTATTAATATTATTATTATTTGAGTTAACATGGTTGCAATCATTATTATTCATGAAAATATTTTCATTCTCCCTCCAGGAGTTAAATAATTTGCTGGAAGACGAGAAGTTACACAATGTTCCAGTATTGATCTATGCTAACAAACAAGACTTAGCACTAGCCGCCCACCCAAGTGAAATATCCGATATGATGGACCTCACTAAAATCAGACACAGAGCTTGGCAGATTCAGGCCTGTTCCGCATCAAGAGGTGAAGGATTAACGGTAAGGAGTTTTTAGACAGATGTTTTTAAAATATTTTTTAATGCAAGTCGCCTAGACACACAAGGCCTGAAGGCCACTTCAAGGTGTGGGCTATATACAACCATTTTCCAGAGGTCGTTGCCAAATATTCCTCGGCCAGAAACAGGGTTACCCCCTTTACAGTCCATACGAATGTAGGCTTGGGTATCATCCATCAGAAGCCTGGCTGGTAGAGCAGAAAGCACTACCTTCCCAATGTTACTTTAGAAGCTGTCGAACAGCCCATTTCAGAAATCGCTTTAAGTAAAAGAAATCGCTTCACATTTTTGATGTTATTGTGTGAAAACATTGAGTAGGCACTGACCATAATTTGCAGCATCTCGGCTGAGAGCCAAGGCTGATAAACTGCCATGGCTAGAATCTCTTTATGCTCACACTTACCTTCCCTTGACCGGAATATAATGACAAACATGGGTGGCAATCAGTCCATTCTCGTATGCCACACTTGTAGAACTTGACAAAGGTTTTTACAATAACTCCTGGAAAGGGAGTTTACAAGGCATGTTTTCTATGTCACTCTTTGTACCGGTTCATACTTCCTGCGAATGCGAAGCGAATTTGACGTCACAGCCCTGTTTTCGCACTGAATGTTTCACAAAAGTTGAGCACAACTCAACTGCTACGAATTATTCATTGCGAATAATAGACATCAACATTCGTATCGCATTCACAGGAAGTATGAACCGGGCTTAAGCGTATCAAGGTATCAAAGTGTGGATACAAATATCGGCTGTCGACAATGTTGCTTAGCAATAACAAATCTTCATAGCTTTTATATTTATACTAAACTACAACATCTCTGGTTACTTTTTTGTTTGCAGGATGGTATCGACTGGGTAATAAAACAAACACAGACAAAGAAAAAGTAATATTTCCAAGAAGTAGTTCTTCTCAGAGACTGAGCGTGTCTCGTTTAACTCGAGACATTCCTTGAGACATCCTTTGTGAATGGTTATCACCCAAGCATCAGTGAAACTACTGTCTAGCAGCGTGAGTACCAGCTGATACGCCGTGTCAAACTTTGAAGTTAGTCACCAGTTCATCATCTCAACCTGTCGGTAAATTACTCAGAGTTTCAGGCTAGATGCTTAATTTTAAAAGATTTTTATAAAACTCATAAACCCAATCATCCCCATGAGTAAAAACTTGCAGAGTTTTCCCTTCCCCCAGTCCGCTGGCCAATGGCACTGTTAAAACAACCAAGGACCAGTCAGAATTCTGTCCAACTATTCCAGCTGGCTTGTTGATTACATGCCACTGCTCACCATGTAAACCACTGATTGTCTATATTGCTTCAAACCACACAGGCTCATGCTAGTACATGTTTAGAGTAAACCCCAAAATATGGACCCCCTGTAAAAGCTGACTAGACAAGTCAAATGACAAGCTGACTATTCCTGCTTGCTAGCCACCAAAAAGGGCAAACCCTGTTATGTAAAACAATCAGTGTGTTTTAAAATGATTGATGCATGAATTCAAGGCACTGGACACTACCGGTACTGATAATTAACCAAATAAATTGTTAGCATAAAAACTTAATTAGAATATGCAATGGGGAGCTGATGATCGTGTCAAACATTGAGGTAAATGGCTCCCTTTTGAGAAACAGGTAATTTCTCACTCAAATAATAAAAGACTTCAGGCCTGAAGCCTTCTGTTGTGCTTCTGAAAGCACACAAAGTTATGCAACAAGGGTGTTTTTCTTTCATTACTTTCTTAACTTTTATTGCATCTGGTAATTGATTATGCGTAATTTTTTCCCGCCTCTTTGTTGAATTTTAGAAAAGTACCTTATGATTGATTACCCAATATTTTAGTTTGTCACAAACATGTGTAAAAACATGTAGGTACATAGCAGTTGGATTTTAAACTGCATCTAGAGGGAATACAATCCAGTAAGGTTTGCAATAACACAATTGAAAAACATCTTTCTGGTGAGTTGTGGCCGTTCTGAAAAGAGACATTTACTTGTGGTTAATTGGAATTATTGTTACACTAGCACTACAGGTTCTTTTCTGATATACCACAACTCAGACAAAGATCTTTCCTTATAAATGGTGGTACTGCAAATCTTCAACATTTTTGAAATATTTTTCACAATAATACAAAACTGATTACAAAACTCAACCACCCCCATACTCTATATATAAATTGTTAAAGCATTGTGGCAGTATACACGGTAAGATAAAGGATGACAAGTGATGCCTGTTTCACTGATCAAATAACAAGGATCAGTGTTGTATGTTATAAATTTAAATAACGTTGATGTTTCAACCAGTTGATATTCAGTCCCTCAATATTTTGAAGAATCAAGAAGAAGGAAGAAATCACACCTTTCTCTCTGGTTATTGATTGGTTGACACTTCCAATAATTGTGCCTTGAATGTTTTAGCAGGGGTAACACCTGTTTCTCATTGTATGTTGTACACAAGGTGGTGGTATCTTGTGACATTACATTGGCGTGTTTGTAATAGCTGTAAATATCAAAATCACATTTAGACAAAGCCAATCAGGCTAACTACTCATCTTAAAGCAGTGGTAGATGAAGCCAATCAGGCTTACCACTCATCTTAAAGCAGTGCTCTTTGAGGAGCTGTGAGGATAATGAGATGCTCAAATGATTGTATTCAGAGATGTCAGTACTATAACCCTTTTGTAGACCGTTTATTTCTGTAGAATCATCACCAAACGCCCAGACATCGCTAAGTAATATTATCCATATAGGCCTATTGTTCAAATTGCTTTAAGTAAAAATATCAACAAAAATAAAGTGAAAATCATATTTATTATTTTTGGTAATTGGGACGCTATGTTAACATAGGAAACTAAGGAAACGTTCATGTTTTATCCGATCATGACCTTTACTCTGACCGCTATATGTGAATGTGTGAATGAAGAAGGTCAAATCTTGCGGCTGTTTGCGGCTCTTGGTTTTTTTTGTACAAGCTTCTTGTGATCATTATGGTCTCTAATGGGTTAAGACGGGGGTTCAAGAAACAGGTAGCATCTTAAAACAGGCATCAGTGTATTCATTGTGGTTTGTATTATATTATTAATGATTTCCAACCTGTAAAGGAACAATGTATAAATTCCCTTTTTTGTGTCTAGATGTTAGATAAGCTTAAAATGTTGTAACATGAATCCATTGCCAGCAAGTTATTCAAAGAAACAAATATTCAAATGTATTGTGCCCTGTTCAAGGGAGCAAAAAAATAATACGTATTCAGTACTCTGTTCTTTGTATTTTTTTTATGAAATGCTTTGTTTTTTTAATTGGGCGCATTAGGTTAAAACCTTTTGGAAACCACTTGCTGGCAATGTTCTATGACTAATAACAAATTTTATGAAAGTTTGGTGACCTTTAATTATGTACTTAGACTAAGTTTGTAGGTTTGTAAATCCCTAAAAAACTCTGGATGGTAATTGTAATCATTGAGTTTCAGCACAGAGGGTGAAAGGAACTTTGATTGTAAAACCAACTTGTGAAATTGCTAAACAAGTGCTTAATATTTCTGAGTAATTTGTTTAATGATGAACAGTTAAGCAACCTCCATTTTCTAAATACGGCAACACCTGTAATAATAGTACTGATTTCTTTTGATGTAATTGATGGTTTAATTTGATGAATGTGTAGATTGTCATTTGTAGCTTATCTGTTGTTTTGTTATAAATATTTACAAGAACACTGTCATGGAGCACTTATATGAAGGTCAATCAGCTAATCAAAAAATTAAATTTTCTCAATTTCTCAATTGTCGATATAGATGAGATATTCTGTCATCAGAATTGTTCACTTCACAATGACTTGTTGACAAAATCGAAGTTAACTTGCAGTCCTTTGTTTTGTGTTTTGGATGATTGTTTGTGAGGATTTCAAAATTTTGGGAAAAACACAAACTGATGTAATGGCAAAAGGAAAATTTGAAGGATCTGTGTCTTTAGGTACTTATTGTTGGGTCTAAATTTTAATTATAAATTTCTCGACTGGTTTGTTTGCTCGTCATTCCATGACATTGACAAAAAAATAGTGGATGCTTCATGACAGTGGTCTTAACTGGTCTCCAATTTCAAAAGACGAAAAATGAAAATTAAGCAACAAAGCCACAACAAAGCTAAAAGCTAAAGTGTTGTGTGTCCATACTGAATAACAAAGACCTGGGATGTTGAGAGACAATTTGTATAAACTCGTCAGTCTTTTGTCGAGAAGAAAACTGTAGAGTAATCATTTGCAGTTATATTAGAGTTCTATGAATTGTAAACCTAGGTACAAGAAGTCAAATACAAAATAATGTTGGAGACCACTGAATAGTTTGATTTCACCTTGATTTAAACCTTTCGTCCATTAATTAATAGCTGTTTTATGTTGTATATAATGGTTCATGTACTTAAAATTTAACAGCACTCAAATACTTGAACAAAGTATGTTGACTTGTATTATTTACAGACTGTAACTTGTAAAATTGCTGAAGCTTCTAAGTTATTTAGGACTTGAATCAGACGGGATATTCTTTGCGGCAATGATGATGACAAATATATTCAAGTCACATTTTATCTAATGTAATGTCTCTGACTGAGTTATTATTTCTTTGAAATATTTTTATGTTTTGTTTAAAAATTACACAAAATTCACAAGGGGTAAAGTCCAGCAGTTTAATCAAATTTGTTTGTTATTTACACAAACACTTGTATGAAATGACTTCTGGCCTGCATGCTTCACACATTGAGCTAACCAGTCCTTGGGGAAATTATATTTATAATGCTGCCTCTGTGTGTCTATAAATGCTTTAAAAAACTGCTTAGCAACATTTCAGCAGAAAACCAAGCATAATTAATGGCATTGTAATGGCATGGCATAAATAAATAAAGCAATATTTTGGTTATTTAATCTTTTTGTTTAGTTGTTATTATAATAAATAATAATAGATAAAGCTTATAAAGCTGATCCCCAAGGCCTTGTACAAATTAAAAATAGCTCAAAACAAGAGGCAGAATTAACCAAAGAGCATAAAAGATTTCTAAAAATATAAACACCACAAAAATTTACCACCCATAATTAAAACCACACACCACGATATTTAAAAAGTTATGGAAAAGCACTATTATAAAAATATTAGTTCAAGTTACAAATACAATACTTGTGAAAAAAAAGTGTGCAGCGGAAATAGACATTTTTAGCAAAAATAGCAATTATATCGGGGGTCACCCTCATCACAGAGTCAGGACCAGTTTAGGACCAGTCTCATGAGACAACTAAAACGTATGACTAGTTACAAGTTAGGACCAGTAACTTCTCTGTCCTTACTCTAAGCTTGCTTAACTTGAGATAAGACTGGGCCTAACTCCCAAGTTCAGTTTGTCTCTTGTAATTAGAGGTTTTATTAAGTGACTAAGAGAAAAGAGACAGAAAATAATGTTCAGGCATTAATGAAAAAAGAGGGGTTCATTCTCTTTATATAGTTTAGTTTGTCAAACTATTGGGATACACTGGTTCTTGTGTTTTCTTCCATTTATGTATCTTCTTCCTGCGCCTCTGATAATTTTGTATGTAAGGGGCGCAATCTAAATTTTAAATATTATTAAATATTATTATACCGAATGAGAAAAATAATACAGGACAAAACAAGGACCAGTTTCCTAGAGAGGGAAAAGTTTTCGTATGGCGCCACCACTTTTTCATTCGAAATAAAATAATATAGTATCTAATTTACCTGATTGATATATCCCTTTTTGTAAAAATGAGTGAAAAAGTGGTGGCGCCATACTGAAAGTTATCCCTAGAGAGAAACATAACAACTTGCTTAACACAAACTAGATCTGCTTAGCAGAAACATGCTACCATGAAAATTCCACTGAGTTTGCATTGTTATGGCCAGTGCCCCACTCATTATTTGCTTTAACAAAGACATCTTTCAAACATAACTTGCTGCTGAACCAGCTTTGTGAAATCATTCGGCCCAGAAGAGGAATATCCTCCAATATTTCTAACGGTGAGTGCCTAGCGCTTGAGGGCGCACTAAACAGTTGATGCTGGATTTATTGAATGGGTACCAGTTTATGTGTAATCTTCATGAGAAAACCGTACTACCAGTTGAGACACAACTCGTTGTTCGGGAGGCACATCCCACATACACAATCATGTGTGTGCAGTCCACTGCGGCCCGAGCGACACCGAGCGACCGTGCAACACTGCAAAGAGAAGAACCAACAACTTCTTCAGGAAACCCCCAAATTTACTTGCAACTTTGTCAATGATGATGTCAACTGAAAATGAACAATAACAATGGCAACATGGGCCCAATTTAAAGACATTTCATGGTAAGTTATACTTAATTTTAGGGTAAAAATGGCATGGACTAAAAGTTAAAACTAACGACTAAACAAAAATTAACAAAAAGTAAAATTAACGACGTGTTGACATTTTATTTTTATGTTCGTGTCACCATGTGTTACTGTCACATTTAATTGCTTAGCAGGAAATTTCTTCCTTGATAAAATACAGGAGAACCAACCCAATTTCCATTTGTGCATAACTGCTTGTTACTGGTATTCAGCTGTCATACTCATACTCATGGCTGTTGTTTGCTTATAATAAATTCTGAAAATCATGTGGAAATTTGGTTGGTAAATCCTTTTTTTTATCAATCAAGGCAAGGCAAAATAAAGGTCATTTCAATCATACTCATAGAGCTGCTAAACGGCCGATTTTGTGCTTTCATTGCATGATTTCCATTTCGTAGCGCTGGTAGCTGTCATGTGTCATGACCATCGTTAGTAGTTGCGATAACCATGATAACGTAACCCTTCTCCTTCTCCCGACACCGTCGCAAGGCCGGAGGGTTTACAAGATGGATTTTTGACACCCAGTGCAATGAGGGGGAAATGGATGTCAGACAACTCGTCCATCCGACAACTCGATGGTAAGACAACTCGACGGTTAGGACAACTCGACGGTTAAGACAGCTCGACCATTCGGACAACTCGGCGGTTCAGACAACTCAAATTGAGACAATTCGACGGATGGCCAAGAAAAGTCGACGGTTAAACGGACCTCCGTTACTGACATGTAACACGAATTTCCTGAGAGTCCTAACCCAACCCTAATCCTAACTCTAACCCTAACCCTAACCCTACCCCCCCTCCCCCTTCCCGGCCCCGTGCACGCCCCGTGCTGAGTCCCCTGTCACGGCCATCCGTGAAAGGCTTTGGAGTCACATTGGTTGGTTCACTTTTATTAATCTTGGCCATCTTAGAATGGGCTTGTCCTGTCTGTTTTTATAACTGTCTTGCTTTGGTTTGCCTGTCTGTTTCAATTCCATCATTGGTTTACTATTGATAGGTGTCACATGTTTTTTAAAGCCATTGGACCCTTTCGGTACAGAAAAAAAAAAAAAAGTTCACAGATTTACAAATAACTTACAGGGTTTACAGAAGGTAGTGGTGAAATACTTCTCTTGAAATATTATTCCATGAAATGCTTTACTTTTTGAGAAAACTGTAAAACAATATCAATTCTCGTTAACGAGAATTACGAATTATTTTAAACACATGTCATGACACGGCGAAACGCGCGGATACAAGGGTGGGTTTTCCGGTTATTTTCTCCTGACTCCGATGATCGATTAAGCCCAAATTTTCACAGGTTTGTTATTTGATATAGAAGTTGTGATACACGAAGTGTGGGCCTTGGACAATACTGTTTACCGAAAGGGTCCAATGGCTTTAATTTTACATTTGTTGTTTCTTATACTATTATATTTTTTCGGTCATGTTGTATCCTGTTTGTTGAAATCTTGGCCAAATAAATAATAATATTATAATAATCCGTCAACTTTTCTTGGTCCTAAGTCGAGTTGTCTGATAGTTTAAAAAAAACGTCCTTTGAGTTGTCTGAACAGTCTAGCTATCTCAACAGTTAAGTTGTCCGAACGGTCGAGTGGTCCAATGGACGAGTTGTCTGGACACAGGGAAATGGTCCAACACGTAGAATTTCGACAGCTAATCACCAGATTTGCCCCATTTTTACCACTTTCAAAAATCATTGACATAAATTATATTAAATTGTCCAGGCCTACTCCTGGAACTACATGTATGGGGTTTGAGTGGCTATCATCTCCCGTAACGGGAGACGAGGTTCGTTCGGCTACGGGAGATGATTGCCGAACGAACCTCATAGTTCTAGGAGTAGTCCTGGCCCACCCTCATTATTATTTGTAAACATTTTTTTGAGCTTCTTGAGTAAATATTTTCCTTTTAAATTATCGTCGCCACAATGAAACTCTGAAAGGCAACAATTAGTTCCTTGATTTGATGTTGTCATATGAGAAAATTGAGTCGGCACTCAATAAAACATTGGGAGAAAACTCAATAAAACATTGGGAGAAAAAAACAACTATCTGCGCAGGGTGCAAAAAGTACAGTTTTGGTTCAGAATGTTTAAATTAATGTAAAATGAAACAAGTAGTATACTTGTGTGACTTTCATCCATCATCCTCAATGCAACACTTGATCAAACACCATCGGCCGTCATCAAAAGATTTAACCAAATATTATCAAAATTCCTCCATTTATTATTCATGTACTGTATGTACATATGTACAGGGTACCGGTCACTTCGGCACCTTGCAAACTCGGCACCTGCAAACTCGGCACCTTGCAAACTCGGCACCCACAAACTCGGCACATGTACAAATACAAACTCGGCACCCAGTTGAAAAAGTTTGATTTTCACACTGTGTGGTAGGCCTCATTTTTATGTTATCAGTCCCACCATCATACTGTCATAGTCCCATAAAAGACCTGCCCATAAAAAGCTTGATTCTGTTATAAAGTTATTATTAAAAACATTGCAAATGTTATTGGAATATGATTATCGTAAAAACAAACAAAAAATTAGCCCTGGGTGGAAGAAGTGTGCACACCAAACGATCTGGTGGCGTGTGCGTGCCGTCTATATCACGCACAAAACGGAGCCCTCGGGAAATTATCCGGCCAGTGCCTTTCGGCAAATCACGCTCTGTTGTTAAGAAGCAAAAATCCATTGAAAATTATTAACCTAACTAAAAAAAACCTTATTAAAATTGTTCAGAGCCAAAATCATAAGAAAATGGCACCGCACTTTCAACGATGTGCACTGAGCCTACTTGTTGACTAAACATTGCACATGCGGGCCACACCGGACGGTAAACTTCCGGGGGCCCAAATGTTTTCGAAAGTTCAGAATTTTCATCACCCATAGAATTAGTGATAGTTTACAAAGCTACTATTAAAACTACCAAACCATTTTTTATTGTGTAAGTAAACGCACGTTACATTATTTGTAATGACATGACTCTTCGAGGTGATATTAATTTTTCGCTTGGTGCCGAGTTTGTTAGTCAAAAAAAGGTTGGTGCCGAGTTTGTATGGTGCCGACTTTCTTGGTGCCGAGTGGCTGCCGAGTGTGCAAGGTGCCGAGTTTGCAAGGTGCCGACTTTGCAGGTGCCGACTTTGCGAGGTGCCGAAGTGTCCGGTATTCCATGTACACATATTTGGTTTGCGGTAACACCATGTGTGTATCTACATTGTACTTGCAAGGTAGAGTTTGTTCTTAGAGAACGGTCTTGCATTTATTCTACTGCCGCGGAGTAGATAATATGGGGTTCGGGAGACTTCTCAGTTCCGACGATGACTAGAGCAAGCTAGTCGAAACGTTGAGACCAATTCAGAACTGACTCTGCGGCAGTACAGTTAAAGTAGTACCGGTAGTCCAAGTCTATTTTCTTTACCATCCGTTAATAGTTAAAAGCAGGACAGTTCTTTTCAGAACTGAGAAGTCTCCCGAATCCCCTATTATCTACTCCGCGGCAGTAGAATAAATGCAAGACAGTTCTCTGAGAACAAACTCTACCTGGCAAGTAGATACCCACATGGTCTTACCGCAAACCAAACATACCTCACCATGCAATGCCTCAACTCCTATGTACATGTACATGTACGTTGTAGTTTTAAAATCATTTTCAACAGATCCTTCAGTAGGACTATTCTAAATCATACAAGTAAATTTTAATTCAATGACCCAATGCCGAAAATTACTGTAAAAGGATTACTTGAACCTCGGGGTGTTATAACAGAAACAATCAAGCCAGCAAATTTTTAAAATGCAACAGCCGGAGAATTTGTTAGTGATAATACAGTGGAGTGGAGATTACTTTACAAGATGCTGGGTATAAATAATGTTAAAGAATGTGTTGCTACTCCCCAAGGAAACAGACAAATTGAGATGCATTGTGCTTGCAGTATTCTAGTTAAATGCATCAGACACGTCAGAGAGAGTGTTAGAACATTTAAGTTGGAAGTCTCAAGGAATTATGACTAAGAGTCAGAGTCTGACTCAAGTCCGGACTCAAGTAACCAATCAAAATGCCCTTGACTTGTTGACCTTTGGACTCCTAAAGAAACATCCCACCTGTGAGTGTAAATATTGTATCATTGGCTGTTAAAATCCAACAAATTTCACTACGGAGAAGTAAGTCATGAACTGATCATTTTTTCTCAGAATGAAGTCTTTAGCTGTTTTGGATGCACTGGAATTGAGATGTATCAAACACAATGGCAATCACCATTTTAATAGGATAGGAGGTTAAAGACCTTTTCCCCCAATCACACGATGACTATATCCAGGGGTTCTATTGGAAAATGAGGACATTACAAAAGTGTGGGGGGGGGGGTGAGAATTGTGGCTGTACCCCCTTGATGCATTATAACATTCATGACATTGTAGTATACGTTATGTGAGTCTACATGTAGTATAAAAACTGCTGTCCTTGCATTTTGGTACAATCTGTGAATAGACGTGCCTAGCATTTTATCTAAGGGCTGATATTTCCGTCAAGCATCTCAAGCAGACAGGTTGCAGTCGAAGGTCTTTTAATTTGAACCTATTTTACTTACTTTTGATTTCTGTTTTAAAGTGTCTTTTAATCTCAATCCTTGAAAAAAAAAAATAAAAAAAAAAGGAAGCCTATTATGGTGTCTTTCTCTTTGAAAACAATTTTGATGGTCCGTGTAATAATAGATTTAACTACAGTAATTAATATGATATTTTTACCAAGGGCCTCTTTGGAAAGCAGTGCTGGGTGCTTAGTGGAGTTGAGCTAAATTAAATAAAGATGTTCAAGTAAATCAAACCAAAAATAAAATAAAATAGTATCAGCAGGATCATGCTTGTTTGTAGTATGTATACGTTAAAAAAAAACCAATGTACAGTATGCAGAACCTCAAACGAAGTTTTTTTCTACAGAGATCAAATTTTTGCCGAAAACCGATAAAGGAAGTATATAGTTATTAATTGACTTTTGTTTTTCCTCCGTTATTAGTTTCCCCAATCATATTTTTTTTAAAACCTTGCTCGTCATGGCTTTGGATATTTGTTCAGAATTGTGGTTTTAAATTCCTCAAACCAAAAGGTGCAAGTGACATTCTGAACAACAAAAAGTGGCTGTGGTCATGAAGAAGGGCGAGTAATTATATGATTTGAGGCATTGGTGACGTCTAGTAATTGTTTCATTTTTAATGTTCAATTGAGATGTCAGACTAAGAACCCTTTTGTTTGTAGATGTTTACTTGAAATTCAATCCTTGAGTTTTGACCCTTTGGGTATTTTGTATGACGGGGAGTAACAGTATTCAATTTAATTTCCTGACACTCCATATGATTTTTATTTCAACAACTGCTACTGGATATGCCGGATCATCCATATTGAAGGAAGTACAACAGTTTCCATTTAAATTGCACATTCTTAAAGGTGGTAGATTTCATTTCAGGACAGGAAAGGAATTATTTTCTTGTACATGTAGCTTTTCAGTAACTTCCTGCAGAAAGTTTCCTTGAAATAAACCACTTTTCCATGCTCAGATGTAATATACATTATGGAAACGTTTCCTTTATTACATGTACAGTATGTTGAATCTTTACCACCTGGATTGTTGTACAAAATCAACAAAAATGTTCAGTCAACAATATGTACATCTACAATTTGGCAACTCTGCTGAATTTTTGTACTATACGTGTTGTATTACTCATACATGTAATGGGTAGAATACTTGGTTTGAAAACAGTGTGCCAAAGACTGGCACCTCATGGGATTCTGCTAATGGATAATCTGTTAAGTGCCTAGTAGCTTTTAAAAGGGAAGACATAATTGATATTTAATAATACTTGGCACGAAGCGCTAATCACACCCAAGGGTAGAGCTAAGTGCTAATGTTCCCCCCTACAAGGCATGCATTAGTAATGTTTGAAATATAAGACCCATAATTATTTAAAGGCAATGGAAACTAAACCTTACTTGGTAACGAGTGGGGAGAGGTTGATAGTATAACACTTTTTCAGATACAGCTCCCTCTAAAGTGAAGTAGTTTTCAAGAAAGAAGTAATTTTCTACGAATTTGAATCAAGCATCTGAAAGCACGCAACTTCGTGTGACAAGGGTGTTTTTTTCTTTCATTATTATCTCGCAACTTCAGCGACTAATGAGCTCAAATGTTCACAGGTTAGTTATTTTATGTATATGTTTAGATACACCAAGTGAGAAGACTGGTCTTTGACAATTACCAATAGTGTCCACTGTCTTTAAATGAGAAAACAGAATTGTTGCAAACTATTACCAACCAAATGGCAAAGCTTCATATTTATTGTATAAAACAGCAAACAAATTGGTTAATGGCCCAACATTTTGACCTTAGCAGAGTTTTTCTCAAAGGCCAAGTCAGAAAGCTAAACCATTTATTTACATACTTTGTAGCTCCATGGAACAATCTTCAAATTGCTGTGGAGCAATCTGTAAAACCTTACTAGAAAGCACGAGGGCAAACCCCTTCTCTTAAGGACAAGTGTACTGGGTTCCTTTACTTGCAGTTGCAATAACCATAAAACATGGATGGAACAAAAATGGCTTGAAGTCCAATCTGAAGGATGAAGCAATTACAGTCAAGTGTCTTGCTCAAGGACACAAGCATCAAGACCTGACTTAACCTCAGCTGATCAGAAACTTTAATCCAGTGCCAAAACATACTCTGTAATAATCTGAAATCATGTACTGTGTACTAAGTAATGGCTGTATGGGAAATTATTCCTAGGTCTGGAATGATTTTGATTTTGAAATACTTTTTAGAATGTTTTGTTTTGTATGTTGCAAAACGCTTAAGTTCCTGACCTGCGTCTTTTGTGGCTAATATACTGAGGGAGGTGACAAAGTTAAAATGGATGTTTGAAGCATTCAAGTCACACAGATTGCAAACTGATAAGAAATCATTGCGTACTTACTATGGCGCAATGATTATCCCAGCAGTGCACATCTCAACTAAAGTAACTCAGTATTTATGATGTGTGTCTTTGCCGAGTGATTTAAGGAGCAACAGAGTCAAGCTCTGGTTTGTCTGATCAGCCGAGTGTGGGTTTTAGTCCCACTTGTTAAATACTTGTAGCCTTGAGCAAGAAACTTCACCATAATATTTACATTGTACTTTGTCCTTAAAATGGGACATTAAAGAGCCTAAATCCTTCAATATTCTCATTACCAATATGCAGGATTGAGAGGGACTTTGGCTTGTTCATGTAGGGATCTGCAGCACAGGAGGATTTAGAAGGGTTTGGGCTTACATGAGTTTTTGTTTAAAGCCATTATACACTTTCGGTAAACAGTATTGTCCAAGTCCCACACTTCGTGTATCACAACTTATATATAAAATAACAATCCTGTGAAAATTTAGGCTCAATCGGACATCGGAGCCGGGAGAAAATAACGGGAAAACCCACTCCTGTTTTCGCGCGTTTCGCCGTGTCATGACATGTGTTTATAACAAATCCGTAATTCTCGTTAACGAGAATTTATATTGTTTTACCGTTTTCTCAAAAAGTAAAGCATTTCATGGACTAATATTTCAAGAGAAGTCTTTCACCATTACCTTCTGTAAACCCTGTAAATTATTTGTAAATCTGTGAACTTTTTTTTTTTTTCTGTACCGAAAGGGTCCAATGGCTTTAAGCGGCTGTTTTTACACTTAAAGGATTTAGAAGGTTTTAGGTCTTTTGCAGCCTGGTAAGGGCATCAAGATGAAGGGTAACCTTAAATGTTTCTTTCACTGTGGCAATTCGACAGTGAGATGGTGATATTAGCAAATAATTAGTGAGGGGTCAGACACTGCCAGTAACAAGGTGATTCACTTTGCGGTTGAATACAGAAGTAGGCAGGAGACACAGGAAGAAAGTTCTATAAATAGTAAACTTGCGGGTACAACTTTTTTGTTGGAGTGTTTGCTCCTAATCTTAGTCTAACTGAAAACAGCTGGTTTGCTCTACTGAGTAACATTTGAAAAGCGATGTTTGGCCTTTTCTGGATGTTGCAATCACCGTGTGCTTAAGCTGTTGTCAAGATGTATTGGACATTGAACATGTTGAAGTTAAAGAGAATCTATTACAAAAAGATGAATATATGAATAATATGAATATTGTTTTATTGTCACTTGTAAAAAAAAATATATTTGTACAGTGAAATGCGATTTGGTTTTGCGTGTCTAAAAATTGTTATAAAAAAGTACACAGTAAAAATTTACCCTTCATACAAAAATACATCAAATCTAGATGAAATATGAAATAAATATGAAAGAATGTAACCTTCAAAATGTGACATTATAAACTGGCTTGGTACTTTGTCCTTTTAGGACAGGGCAGCTTTTCCTTTAAAGGGCAAGCTTTATCAAGGAAATGTTTCTCTTCTTCTTTGACATTTTAAAGATACCAAGGTAATGACTGCTGACTGGTATTTTCCCTACACATTTTAATGTTGTTCAATTACAATTGTCCTCTCCCTAAAATCTTTTAAACAAATATTATAAACCAAGAAATATTCTTGTTCAAAATTATTCTGGTTGAATGTTGTTCTGAGTTACAAGTGCTATTTGTACGCACTTATTAAGACAGTGGACACTATTGGTAATTGTCAAAGACCAGTCTTCTCACTTGATGTATATCAACATATTTTATGCATAAAATAACAAACCTGTGAAAATTTGAGCTCGATGGTCGTCGGAGTTGCGAGATAACTATGAAAGAAAAAACACCCTTATCACACGAAGTTGTGTGCTTTTAGATGCTTGATTTCGAGACCTCAAATTCTAAACTTGAGGTCTCGAAATCAAATTCGTGGAAAATTACTTCTTTCTCGAAAACTACGTCACTTCAGAGGGAGCCGTTTCTCACAATGTTTTATACCACCAACCTCTCTCCATTACTCATTACCAAGTAAGGTTTTATGCTAATAATTATTTTGACTAATTACCAATAGTGTACACTGCCTTTAAGCTGTGATCGTTTTGATTGACAGTCTGTGATGAGCTGATACTACAGAACTATTTCATGTTTACATCTTAATATCAAAATGTTTAGACTTGACAAAGAGTTGCGCACACTGAACGGTAAATAATGAATTGCAATGGTTTACATACATGGTTGCAGCTGACAGTACATTATGTGTACAGCAATATTTTTGCAGCTAACAATTGACATAAGTAGACTTTCTAACCTTTACAAAGATACAAGTACAGTCATAGTTGTACATCATTTAAGCTACAGGGGTACACATGTCATTGAGGTCTCTACCTGATTAAGCTTTGCTTTTTAGAGACCCCCACCACTTAATCTCCTCCTATTCTGTATATTTAAAGACACTGGACACTATTGGTCATTGTCAAAGACCAGTCTTCTCACTTGCTGTATCTCAGCATATATGCATAAAATAACAAACCTGTGAAAATTTGAGCTCAATTGGTCATTTAAGTTGAGATAATAATGCTAGAAAAAACACCCTTGTCACACAGAGTTGTGTGCTTTCAAATGCTTGATTTCGAGACCTCAAATTCTCAATCTGAGGTCTCGAAATCAAATTCATGGAAAATAACTTCTTTCTCGAAAACTACGTATACATTACTTCAGAGGGAGCCGTTTCTCACACTGTTTTACACTACCACCCTCCCCATTACTCGTTACCAAGTAAGGTTTGTGCTAATAATTATTTTGAGTAAATACCAATAGTGTCCATTGCCTTTAACCATGTATTATTGTTTGATTGAGTGGATATAAAATATTGATTGATTGATTCACTTATGAATAAGAAAAAGAGTAGTAAGTGTTTTATAAGTTGATTACCCAGGCGCATCAGGATGTACGTATTTCAGGGTTTACAATACCAACTGGGTCACAGTCCAGTAGTTGATGCAGCATTTGGCCAAGTACAATTAGTACTTTCTCACATTGAAGTAACCGCCACCCCCAACCATGAATGCCCCCCCCCCCCCCTGACTTGTGCTTTTCCAAATACAACCATGACAACGCAGCATTTCAATACATACCTCTCCTAGAAGTTCAACATAACAAAGAAATATTTTTTAACAACATTTTTGGCCCGTGGTGTTTCTGAGCTACAGAACTAGTAACTGTACGTTGTACATGTACATACATGTAGGCCTACTGTAGTGGAGGTTGTTCAGCTATTAAATCAGCTACATACTTGTACAGACTTAAGAGGCAGAAATGTACTAAGATTAACTGAACAGCTGTGCATTGAATATATACAATTATAGTTTGCCAGGTGTATGTAAGTAAGCAGTTGGATGCATTAAGTTTAATTGGACTAATTTACCCAGAAGCATTTGTCTACATGTATGTGTCGTGGAATGAAATGATTGATTATTGGTGACCAATATGGATCGGAAGTGGCTTCCATGTATTACTCTGAATAATAATGTCCTGTAAGAATTGGTTAGATTTGTAAAATGACATAACCATGATTGCTTTTACAGACGTTGTCGTACAGTTGTTAAAATGTTCATTTTTAGTAGATGTACAAACACTCTATATGCAATTCGGTAAGTAATTGCTTTGAAGAAGGTGTTATAAACACAAACTCATTGTGTTAGATTGAATACAGTTAATGAGTAATTAGTTTCATGTGCTTTTTACTAATTAAACATTTCTTCCTGATTCTATATCTCCAGGGTTTAGCCGGTGTCCCTGAGGATCATCTGTAGGTGATGAGAGTGAAGTGTTTTCTCCACATCACGTACTAAAGAACCCTGACTTCATAATGAGGTTCCGGAGATTCCATAAAGTCATGATGGCTATGATATGCCTCGTAACATTCACCGTCTACAAGGTTTCAATGGATTTCAACACAGGGAACCAGGGAGATCACAACGCCATTCCAGAACAAATTCGTAACCCCATTCAACCGGAACCACCGGTACCCCATCCGCCCGAAGTTCCGGAAATCAAAGACGTTGAGAAAAAGGGGGTTGGTGTCATTGTGCAATCTCCGATTGAAGTAGTAAAGAAAGACAAGGTTCTTAACGATGTGCCTCATAACCCTGTGAATGTCAGAACTAACAGGACGGGTGATAGTGAACGAATCAGGCAAGCTGCCTTAGACATTAACAGCAAGGAGGAGGTGCACAACCTCGCTCGGTTCCCATCGCGGTCCAATGAAAGCATAGTACTCTTAGTAATGGTGCATAAAAGACTGGAGTATTTACGATATCTCATTAACTCGTTACGTAAAGTGCGTGGGATTGGAGATGCTCTGATCATCTTTAGTCATGATTACTACGATGAGGAGATCAACGCTTTGATTAAAACTGTTGACTTTTGTCAGGTACAAATTATTTTTGTATTTTTTTCTGCTTTCACATTCCTCAACGCCCTCTTTCCCCTCTTTACTTCTTTTTCCATAAGGGTTTTCCCTTTAAATTATAGCTGTCCATGCAGATATTATAGTACAAAAAGTGTTACAGACAGATGGACATTGTTTGCAGACGTTTTATTTGTTTATGATAAAATAAAAGAACATGTTCATAAATAACAAGTATCATATTTGTTAATACTTCCCACTTGGCATCACACAGTGCAAAGTTAGCCATCTTTAATAGGAATAATACATCATTTTTGAGTGTGCAATTTTTGGGCGAAAGTACTGTTTGCGGCTTGCGAGAGTATCAAATTGTTTTCATGATGGTTGATGAACCTTCTTGCTGTGTACCCAATTTCGAAGGCTTGGCTAAACTCAAAGCCAAAACCTTAGTTGCTCATACTGCTGGTGTTCAGTTTCAGGAACTACACGGATCTTATTGCAATTATGGTTTCATTTTGTTTCATTTATTCCAATCTTCCATCTGTTTTCTTGCAGTCTATGCAAGTTTTTTACCCGTATTTATTACAAGTCTACGAGAGTGAATTTCCGGGACTGGATCCTGGTGACTGCAAGCGAGATATGAAAAGAGATGAGTAAGTACATTTGGAATCCAGCTTAAATCATAGTACAGAGTCTCAGAATGCTTTCAATTCCATGTGTATCCCACATGCCATTTGTATCATTCTGAGTGATATGAAAGTGAAGAAATAGGATGGTGTAGTGATAAGACATCTGCTTTAGAATGGCAAAGGTTGAGGGTTGCAATCCCGCTCGATACGAGTAGGTTTGTTCTTTCCCAGACCTGCCAGAGGACTTAGGGTAAGTCCGGAGTCTACCAGTGCTTGACATACATGATGAAGACCACAATGTTAATGTTAAACAATGTATGTTACTAAAACGATCTTCAATCATGAACAAGAGCTGAATTTGTTGCTTGTCCATTCACTATCATAATCTATTTTGCTGTTTACTAAAGGCATATGCTAGTAGTGGCACACAGGGTAAATAGTATTAAGTGTAGACTTTTTGCATTTGCAGTACGCATGCATACATGTGTGCAACTGTCTTTAAAGGCACTGTACACGTTTGGTAATTGTCAAAGACCAGTCTTCTCACTTCGTGTATCCCATCATTAAGCATAAAAATACCAAGCCTGTGAAAATTTGGGCTCAATTGGTCATCGAAGTTGCAAGAAAACGATGAAAGAAAAAACACCCTTGTTGGACGAATTTGCGTGATTTTAGATAGGAATAAAAGACTTCTAGCTAGTCTTTTAATATTTGAGTGAGAAATTACCTCTTTCTCAAAAACTACGTTACTTCAGAGGGAGTCATTTCCACAATGTTTTATACTATCAACAGCTCACCAATGCTCGTTACCAAATCAGTTTTTAAGTTAATATTTGTTTTGAGTAATTACCAAACGTGTACACAACACGTACCTTCCTTTTAATGCATGCTCTTTACGAAACAGCTGTGAAACTGTTGCACGGAAGTAATAAATTACATTATTATCTCGATTTGTATTTTATGTACAATTCAATGCAATTTTTCTTGTGGCAACAATTACATTTTTATCACTATTTGTATTTTATGTACAATTCAATGCAATTTTTCTTGTGGCAACAAACTTGATTTTTAATAAACCACAAATAATAACACGTGTTAGCATCACTTAAAAACACATGAAAAGATGGTGTTCACATAATGCCACATGTTTCTAAGCTCAATGACGCTGTGCTAGAGAAGTTTGAGTTATTTAGTAAAACAAATGACATGCTTTAAAGGAACACGTTGCCTTGGATTGGGCGAGTTGGTCTTTGAAAAGCGTTCCATAACCATTTGTTATAAAATGCATAAGGGTAGAAAGATGTTGTAAAAGTAGAATACAATGATCTACACAAATATGCTTCGAAATTGCGTGGTTTTCTTTTTACCTCGTCGACTAACACGGTCAGCCATTTTTGACCCCCATAAATGGCCGACCGTGTTAGTTCGCGACGTACAGTAAAGGGAAAACCGTGCAATTTTGAGTGACACTTGTGTGGATCATTATATTCTACTTTTAAAACATCTTTCTAACCATGCAGTTCATAACAAACTTTTTCAAACGCTTTTTATAGACACACTCGTCCGATCCAAGGCAACGTGTTCCTTTAATACCCATGGACATAAATTAGCTCCCCTCAATTGGCCCTCCGATTCGCCTCGGGAGCCAGCTTGTCAACTTCCGATTCCTCAAGATGCTTATATCACCTGTCCGTCCTCAAACAATGTTCAATGTTATTATCTTTTACATATTTCATACCCTGACGTTATACCTATTTTTCAATGTGTGTAAAACTGTACTTCACCGAGTTGAACATTTTCATCCAGTCCTGCTGGATTTTTACAAAATCCAATACTGGACATTTCATTCCCAGTATAGTTCATAGTTCATGTCTGTTGCCTGTCATTATCGTCCCATGGCCAGTAAGAATTTTAAAGGTTACAGCTTTTGCCAAATTTGTTCCAATATTGTAGCTGAGCCGTGCAACTTTTATGGTGGACATTTGGCATTTAATTTGAACCAGTTAAAATTTATGTATTGTGATGATTTCTGGTTTCATTTAATCTAACCACATTTCCTCCATTATTTTCAGTAATAAACGTTTATATTTTACTTTAAAAAAAATGTGTGTACCCATTGTGGTTGTGCACCAATACAAAGTTTCACATGACATATAAAATGGCCTGCCATGTGTTACCTGATGTATTGTACCTTAAAGGTCATTTATACTACAGTGTCAAAAGGATTCTTGACTCTTGACACTTTGTTTATTATTCCACAGAGCCAAGAAACTGAAGTGTAATAACTGGGAACACCCTGATAAGTATGGGCATTATAGGGAGGTTGGCTTTGTCATGACCAAACATCATTGGTTTTGGAAGGTAAGTGTAACGTGGAGTAGACTTCCAACAGTATTATTAATGCTCTAAAAATATATACATTTAAGATAACTGATATGCAAAAACACCAATCAATGTATTGCTACATTTGTAAATGTCAGAGTTCATGACGTGGTCTGGTTCTTGACAATATGCATACATGTAACACATGTACATCACAATTTAAGGAAAGAGATCAGGTGCCAAGCGAAAAGTTTAACTGCCTAATGAGTGGTCCTTGACCATGAAAAGAAAATTTTTACAAAATGTTGGCGAAAAAAAATGTGATATGCTCTTTCCCTGTTTTTTGTTAAAGGATTTATTAATCATGCTAATAGGAATAACAGTGTGGTGACCTGGTATTCCAATGCGTGGTTTGACTAGCTGGCCGCTGTGTGCGTGGTTTAACCTTGGTGGCTGTCTGCTGTTAATGAACCTTGCCTTTAGCCTCTGTCCATTAACAACTGCCAACCACCAACCCTGTCATTACTATGCAGTCAAGACCACGTCATCACACTGCTATTCCCTGTTAATTATAAAATACAAGGCTGGCAGCTCTGGAAGTGTTTACATTTAAAATCTTCTTTAACTACAATAGAGTAGCATTATGCTTAAAGGCAGTGGACACTCTTGGTAATTACTCAAAATAATTATTAGCATTAGGCCTGGGCGAATTATTCGAATATCCGGTTAATGGCAAATAGGTTTTCCTATCCGTAACCGCGAATGCCTTTTTTTTCTTAACCGGATATCCGCATAGGGCGCGAATACCTATTTACAAACCGGATAATTCTATAATTACAACCGAGTAACCGGATATTCTTTAATATCCGAATATCCGCGGACGTCGGGCGACAACTGATATGAATGTTTTGTCTGAATTCTTATGAGACTTCTATTAAAAAACAGCATAAAACAGCATAAATTAAGTATTTAACTATGCTCACCTCCGTGAAGAGTTAAAACAATGACATTTCACACGTAACTGGTTCAAAGATTACAAAAGTTTTCCTTCACGTAGAGTCAATCACGATCAAAACAAAAAGCAAATCGCCATCTTTAAATTAGATCCGGTCATTTTTATGAATGAACCGAGTGACACTGTCTAAAACTAATATCAATCCGCCCATAAGAGCTCATTCACAAACGAACAGCGCCCTCTAGCGGCAAAAAAAAAAAAAAAAAAAAAGATTTTTTTTTTTTTTTTAAATAGCGCCCTCTTGCGGCGAAAAAGCTATTCGAATATCCGGTTAATTTCGGATAGTTGGCCAGCGGTATCCGAATAACAAAATTTCACTATTCGCCCAGCACTAATTAGCATAAAACATTACTTGGTAACAAGTAAAAGGAAGCTGTTGATTGTATAAAACATTGTGAGAATTGGCTCACTCTGAACATGCTAAAGTAACTTAGTTATTGAGAAAGAAGTAATTTTCCTTGAATTTGATTTTGAGACCTCAGATTTAGGATTTGAGGTCTTGAAATCTAGCATCTAAAAGCACACAACTTCCTGTGACAATGGTGTTTTTTCCTCCACTAATATCTCAAACTTCAACGACCAATTGAGTTAATGTTTTCACAGGTTTGTTATTTTATGCATATGTTGATATACACCAAGTGAGAAGACTGGTCTTTGACAATTACCAATAGTGTCCTGTGTCTTTAATGCATAGTGTTACCCAGGGGGTTATCTGGGTGTCTATTCCTGTTATAAATTTACATGTAGAGACATGTTTTAAATGTCATTTACTAGTGTAAATATATTGTAAATGAACAATTTGGACACCCAGTTATTAAATTTCCAGCAAACTTGGACGGCCTTTAGTTTATCAAATCCTTGCAGTTAACAAAATATACAATGAGTACCCATTGAGTACTTTACTATGTGTTATCTTGATAGGGTTAATTCTAGCCCTGGCGGCCTTACACTTTCGTATTATACTACAGTGACGTCCTGGATATCAGGGCCCATTTCTGGGGCGGAAAATTTTCACACCTTCATAACTCAAATCTTACCTGCAAGAAAGCACCAATTTCAACAAATTCACATTCCATGGCAGCATATATGTTTTTCTGCGGTGGGTTTTGATCGTCATATTCTTCACAAATCCGTTATTTTCATGAAATAATGCAGCTCCCAAGGTTAAGGAATTCCCGTTTTTGTTCGTACATGTACTCTCACAGTCTACCGTGTGTACGGAAGACGCACGACGCGCACATTTTTAATTGTGTTGCGTGTTAACGCTGTGCAGTCAAGATACGGTGACCAAGAATTCATGCGTCTAAGCTTGCATCATGCGTCTTGCACGCGAATGTATACGCGTACGCACGACAACAGACAACACTGTGAGAAAACGATCGAAACAGGAATTTTTTTATGTTGGAAGCTGCATTATTTCACGAAAATGACGGATTTGTGAGGAATATATGAGGACCAAAACCCACCGCAGAAAAATATATGCCGCCATGGAATGTGAATATGTTGAAATTAGTGGCTTGTTGCAGGTAAGATTTAAGTTATGAAGCTGTGAAATTTTTCCGCCCCAGAAACGGGCCTCAATAGTTAGGACTCTGTTCCTGTGTACAGAGAAAGAGTCCTATATAGGGCTAGGCCTAATTCATGCTTTAATTACACCAATTATCCACCTGTAAAGAGTTTTTTTAGAAAGACTCTGCTGAAGTCGAAACGGTAGTCATTTTTTCAAATAAAGTCTGCATTCAATCCACTTGCCATTGTTGTCAGCTAAAACCAGTTGTTGCCACAACAACTAATTCCCTGTTTTTTCATGTGGAAGCCGCAACACAATACACATTTCATATTTCATACAAATCGCCCTACCAGGGTATTTCCTGATGTTGAAAGGTTGCTATTGTTGGCGTGTCAAGGTGCTAAGCTCCAGGAGAGCGTTTGAATTCAATGTACAAAAGAGAGGCCCAGATGAGTGGCTGTCACTGAAAAAAAAAAAAAATCCTTTATTTTTGAAAGATGTAAAATTAGCTATTTCATTGTAGCACTGAAAAGAGCGCAACCCAAAACAATTTTACCATTGAAACACAGTGTACATGTATAAACAGCGTTCTGATTTACTAGTGGTCCGCTGGCCTAATGCCAGTTAAAACACCAGAGGACCAATTCCCTGCAAGTGGTCAGGTTGGCTAGTTCAGTGTTGAATATTCTATATGAAATATTGACTGGTGAAAAGTTCATCAACCAGTAAAATGAAAAGCTAACTATGTTGTACTTCCTGCTGGCTAGGCACTGACCATGCTGACAAAGTGGAATGTAAATCCTGGTATCAGTTTGGTTGGAAATGTTACACTTGTATATTTGGTTTGCGGTAACACCATGTGGGTATCTACTTGCCAGGTAGAGTTGTTCTTAGGGAACTGTCTTGCTTTATTCTACTGCCATGGAGTAGATAAACGGAGGTTCGGGAGACTTCTCAGTTCTGAAAAGAACTGTCCTGCTTTTTAACTATTACCAGGGCAGATGGTATAGAAATTAGACTGGACTACTACTTTAGCTTATAGGATCAGAATTAACTGTACTGCCGCGGAGTCAGTTCTGAGTTTCGACTAGCTTGCTCTTGCCAGAGACTATTCACCTGACGATGACTAGAGCAAGCTAGTCGAAACGTTGAGACCAATTCAGAACTGACTCCGCGGCAGTACAGTTAATTACGATCCTATAAGCTAAAGTAGTAGTCCAGTCTAATTTCTATACCATCCGCCCTGGTAATAGTTAAAAAGCAGGACAGTTCTTTTCAGAACTGAGAAGTCTCCCGAACCTCCGTTTATCTACTCCGCGGCAGTAGAATAAAGCAAGACAGTTCTCTAAGAACAACTCTACCTGGCAAGTAGATACACACATGGTGTTACCGCAAACCAAATATACATTGATACCTCACCATGCAATGCCTCAAATCCTATAATGGTAGACTTGTTCCAAAACTGTTATAAATTGTTATAATGTTGGTGGTGTTCAAGGTCCACCATACAAATTGTGGTATATAGAAAGGTCTATTGTATTTACATATAATATATTGACTGGCAATGAGGTCAATAGTGCCTTTCTATTTCCCTGGGGACTTTCATAATGGTGGCCACACTGCATTGCCAGAGTCTATTCACTATAATGAAGATCACCATTGAATATGCCACATTCTACAAATGTTGTATCAGACTTTGTCACAAAGAATCATCGTAAATTTACTTCTCTTCCCCCATAGTTCAATCATTTCTCATTGTATGTTAATCTTTGAGTCTCAGGCAAAAGATAACATTGGAGTAAAATAAGTGTATGATGTTGGCATGTTCTTTCTGTCAACACCAACAGCTGCAGCATGTATTCGGGAGTCTGGGTGTCACTAAGAACCACAATGGTCTGGTGCTACTTATAGAGGAAGATCACTACATGGCCCCTGACTCGTACTATGTGCTCCAAAAGATGTATGAACTCAAGAAAAGGTGAGCTTATTTGTTTGTTCTTGGTTGAATACAATGTTGATCTTATAGAAAGGAATAAGAGTTTCTGAACATTAAATTTGATAAAGGATTGACCTTTCTTTCTAATTTTGTTTTGTTTTTATCATCATTGATGTTATTTCATGGTTGTTTGTTTTGAAACTGTTGACTGCAAGCACTGGCAAACAACAATCATAAAACTTAAAGGGGCTGTGTCGTCATGATCAAAGTAGGCCTGTGGCTGTACATTGAATATGAACTCTCACCAAGTTACTCTAAGCAGGTGCCCTTCCCCTCCCGCTCGCTGTATCCTACAATGATTGTACATGTACGTGTATAATGGAGAGTTTTGTGCGTGCGTGCAGTAAGTTTGTTAGGGTAGTATAATTCCATGTACAGCCACAGACTGCTTCGATCATGACGACATACCCCCATCCAATACTGAATTGCATTTGGGAACATTTAAAAGATTCAGGCAGTGTACACAAAAGCATACTTGTAGCATGACTTTGGTGTTAGATTTGTAAAACCCTGGGCTCAATTTTATTGTACTGCCTAATGCAGATTTGTGCGCTGAGTTTGAGCCTTGTAAAGCGTGTAAAACTACGTGCTTTATGCACCTACTTTAAAAACAGTTTCTTGAATTTGGGCCCTGGTTTTAACGTGTTGTATTATGACAAGCTCTTCTGTCATTGGAGACGAGCTTCTGTGCTGTACTAGGCCTATCTTGTATTTTCTTTGTTACATGTATGTATTGTGTACAATATTTGCTGTTACACCCAAGCTTGTGATCTATAGTGTATCTTAGATTGTATTTTGAATTATTCATAAGGAAATCAGTGACAGCGTAAGTTGATGAATAAATTGTACTTTCCAAGTGACTCATGTACAAATATGCCACAAATCATGTGCATAGTACCTACATAGAACCATCAGGGTTGGAATTTGCAGACTGTTGAGTGTTGGGCTTGTAGCTCAAAATGTTTGCTAGACAAGAAACATTTTTATGAGACCAGAAAGAAAACAAGAACAAACTGGGCACTCTCTCTCTGATTATGGAAAGTTTGTCCCTGTTAGGTTGAATGTAGTTCTAATACGTATCTCCCTGATCATTATACAAAATCTCTGTGATTGCAAGATTGCAAATGTCGGCAGCTCTGCTGACCAAGGACTACAGTAAAAAGCCTTTTTCTCATCACACAAAATGTTTCTTTTGACAAATCGTATCCAGTATGACATTTTCTTTTAATATTGAGGCAGTGTCAATGCCAAAAATGACTTGAGGCAACAACTACATGTTTTTTTTATTTATTGTCGTAGCAAGGAAGGAAGACAGTCTCAAGCTTAAATGTCACCGAAAACACTGCTCAAAGGTTGATGATATTACACCACATTTTATTTCATGAGTTGATTTTGTTTTTTATTTGCAAATTTTATTTTAAAGGAACTGTCCTGAGTGTGATATATTGACGCTAGGAACTTACGACAAGACGAGAAAATATAAAAACAGAGCAGATATGGTAAGTACATATTGACTTTGGGATACAAATAGCTACAGTAGTATTGAAGTGAACAATATACAGAGGGGGAATGTTTAGACAACTGGAGGGCTAAAGCTTAACAGCTCCCAAAGGATTATCTGAGAAGACAAATATTTTTGAAAGGGTTCTCTGAACAGTTATATATCTAACCCCCCCCCCTTAAAAAAAAGCAAGACATAGAAAGATAAATAAGTGATGATTTGGTAGACGTAATGGTGGTCATACCCCACTACATACATGGTGCTATAGTGTCTAACTAAACCCTATGACTATAATCACTATTCCAGTGTACATTATTCTACATGTTGTTTGCAGTCTAACAGTCTTACAGTCCTCACTCCTATTCATTTGGGAGCTGCTTGGAATTCCAATTACCCTTAATGATTCTATGACTCGCTAATCGCAAATGATAATGCGTGCCGAGTGAAGGACGATATCGGTAATATTATAAGTGCCGTAGTTTATTACCTTGATAGCGGTGTTTTTCCTGTTTCTAATCCGATCGCCTCGCCGGCAGCTTTTACCATCGGCAAATTAGTTTGATTAGAAATGATCACGAAAATATACTTGGTAAAAAAACGTTTATACTATAAAACATGGTTAGAAATGACACCCTTTGTAGTAATGTTGTCATAGAGAAAGGTAATTTTTCACCACAAAATTTTAATCTGAAAGGCATGAAGCCACATAGCCCCATAAAACGGTCCAATCCACTCCGTAGTGGACTGATTTATGGGGCTAGAAGCCACACAATTCTTTTTTCTTTTTTTCTTGCTACTTCGATGACTAATTGAGTCAATTTTTTTTACATTTTTTGTACATTTTACACCATGTTGGGATACACCAAGTGACAATACATGTACATGTACCATAAGCACCCTGCCTTTAAAAAAACCTTTCAAAATATGTTTTGTGTTAAGTATACTGTTAAGTATATATGTTTAGTATACTGTGTCTGTCAGATGTCCTTAATGTGGACCTCAGATGCATTGCCAAAATAAGGTGTTTAATTCTTATGAAACAGGCAAAGCATCTCATAATCAGATACTTCAAACGCTGCTGCATGTCATGTGACTAACACTAAGACATAAAACCTTGTCACCCTGTGCTATACAAGACATTAAAGGGGACCCCTCTACATCTGTGAACAGGTTTTACAGGTTTCATTTGAAATTTTATTTGAATACCAACAACAACCAAAATGTGTTCCACAATTTGAATGGAGATGCAGGTTTACACCATCATGTACATATGTACTCTGAAATTAGTTTTCAGATTATTATTTTAGTCTTGTTACTTACCCTTAAATTTCAATTAAATAATGGATGGAAAAATAGGGTAGCTTAATCTGCTCATTCATGATGTAAATTTTAGGGTGGTTTAACAAAAGAGCAGAAAAAATCCACACCAAAACAAGTGACTGAAGTCAAACTCTTGTCAGCATAAGCCTAGACTTGTGGACAAGCCGTTAAATGTCTCTCGCGGTGATAGCGTTTCGACCGAGAGCAGTGTACTCGCCTTAGCACCGCCACAACTGGACTATCTCACTGCGTGCATAAGTCTAGTAAAAGCCTGACTATTCACATGATGGAATACTTTTTGTGTGGGTTCAGGTACTTAAGAAACATTGGGAATAACTGACAACATGACCGATTGACAGCAGTCCCTTTTATTAAGTTTCCAAATCATATATAAGTTTACACTGGCTTTCCTCTTTACAATCAGCGAGTTCAATTCAGATTAAGAATCTCCTTAAACCCACCCATTCATGCAACAGTGTTTCATGATAAATTGATCATTACGGCGTGTGCGGACACATCAATTGTTTACTCATTTTCTGCAAATGGTGACACCCCCCCCCAAAAAAAAAAAAAATAATAATAAAACAAAATATAAAAAAATAGGTAGAACCCTCAAAGAGTTTTCTTTCCCACTCTGAAAACTGTTGTTTTATAACAATTTTTCCGAAGATTTTTAAACCAGTTGCTAGTGAAAGGTGGGCGCAAGCATGAGTTAAGTTACACCCTGAAACAAACCTGTTGATGCCCCCATACTACAAGACAAGCTCTGAGATGGGCTACCAAGGTGCCCAAAATCCCCTGTCTGGCTTATTCAATATCGAAGACCTGGGCATTTTCTATTGCACCCTAGAGACTGACTACATGTACATGTACCTGGAAACCTTGGAAAATACACCCACACCACATCAGTCTCTAATAGCCAACTGAGAACACATTTCTTCACACCATCTGACAACATTATTTCCCCATGGCTGGCTCCTTTAAATTCATTTTATGGTAAAGTGCGCCTTATAAATAGCTAAACACCATAGTGTTATTAATTTGTATAATTATGATGTTGCTTTATTGACTTCAGTGAGGTGGTCTAGGCTTTGTGAGAAGTTCATTTAGGTCTCAGAGTTAATTTGATTAGTGAATGATTTATATCCTCTTGTTTTCTTGCACCTTGTAGGTTGATGTTTTACAATGGTATTCATCTAAGCATAACATGGGAATGGCCCTAGATAGAAGTACCTGGCAGAGACTGCAACCATGTGTTAAGGTACGTCTTTGAGTCAAATGTCACATCGATATTAGAATGTGCTGCAATGCTGTTGCGTTATTTTTTTGTGACATATGTACAATTGAAATGAATGTCCTGAATTTTGTTCACAGGCTGCGTGTATTTGTAATTTTGTGAAATTTTAATGCATTCACATATTTTCTATCTCACATCAGCTGTGTTAACGCTTATAATTATTGCCATTAGTTTCCTTTATGTGTACACGTGTATTTTTTATGTGTCTGAATCTTCTTTTTTTAATGCATTTGTGCTAATTATTTGCAATGCTGAAACAATTGACTTGAATGTTCTGAATTTTGTACACAGGCTGTGTGTATTTGTAATTTGTTTATGAATTTTAATGCATTTTAATACTTTCTATCTCACGTCAGCTGTCTTAACGTGTACATAAATTGCCATTAATTTCCCTTCTGTTTGTGTACTTTTTATGTGTTTTATTCATGTATTTTTTGAATGCGTTTGTGTTTCGTATTACTTGCAATGTTTGATACAATTGAATTTAATGTTCTGAAAGTTTTCTCACAATCTGTGTTAATTTAACAATGTGTGCATGATACATTCTTGTTGTCCCCTTTTGTGTGTGTAATTTTTATGCTTGCCTTCTTTCTTATCCAGGAATCGGCCAACATTTTTGCAGTAAAGACTGAACTTGTATCAAGTGCAAACTGAATGCTAATTGCTAATATTGAGCTGCAAATGACGATTGTTTAAAAAATAAGCAACCGTCACATTTTGTGTAGCAATTTGCTATACAAGGAAATCATTCACTATTATTGTATATTTGGTAAAGTTTGACTGCATTGAAAGATTTTGATTATTGTGTACACTCCAATTATCATGTGTGTGTATTGTATGCTTGCAGAAAAAAAACTGAAAATATTTGCCCATCTATAATTTTGGCGATATCTTTCTCTTACCTTGTTTGCATTCTATCATTTTGTATTAATTATTACTGCATTGCTATACTGTTTATCAATGTGCAACTACCCCTTTATTCTGTTATTATCCTTCCTTTTGTGTATAATATTTGTATGCCTGAAGACAAACAGTTATTTCATTATTACTGCATTGCTATACTGTTTATCAATGTGCAAATACCCCTCCATTGTCTTTCTTTTTGTGTGTATTTTGTATGCTTGAAAACAAACAATTCAAGTAATGTTTGTGCAAGATATTTACATACCTTGTTTCCTATATTTCCATATTGCCAAGTATTTATTGCATTTCTATACTGTTTATCAAGATGCAAATATTCTTTTATTGTGTTTTGGTGTATTTTGCTGAAAGTTCAAGTAATTTTGGCAAGATTGTCAAAAGTCTTGATTCTTGTGCATACATGTATACTATCTAATGTGTTTTAAATATTCACGTATTACTGAATAACTTTTATCCAGGTGCACATTTACACTCCCTATTCCTTCCCTTCTTTCTCCAAGTGTATTTTTATTATGTCGTGCATTCTCTGATGCTAATGCTTCTAAACGCACTTGTCTTTGCTTCTCACTCAAAGTACTTGTGATCTTTCATTTTATTCTAAACATCTACGACAAAACTAAATTTTGTTATTGCCTTTGTATTTAAATTTTTCTTTTCCATATACCATGTCTACAAAAAAAGGGGGAGAGGGGGATGTATCCTGAGTCGTATTAGTTTACCAGTGTGCCTTTTTCAAATTTTGCTGTTTGAGTTATTTCATCATTTATTATAAATCCACCTTAGGCAATGACGAGACAGTAACAGCTATTCCTTTATTACTAATAATATTGATTATAATTATAATAATTATTGCTTGCTATATTTGAGCAGCTGTTTTTTACTTTGTGAACTAGAGTGCATCATGTGTGTATTATAACCACATCATTGGAATAGTGTACAGGTTTATGCCTCATGCATGCCATATTCACAAAGACTCCTTTAGTGTACAACAAATGGATTAGAAAAGAGGGAACAGATTTCTGTGTCAATGTTTGCAGACATTTTGAATCCAAATGAAAAAAAGGGAAAAACCTCAAGGTCAATGTCACATAAAAGTAATAACTTGATGACAAGAAACACAGAGAGTGCACCTGCATCAAGCTAGAATACAGTTTCTAAAGGCTTTTTGTGACACTCACTTTCCTCAAATCAAGTCAGACATGACGCTCGAGGCTCTCATTATTTAATCATTCATTGACTGCATGATCTTCAGGATAAATTAAGACATGAGACTTCGTCAGAATGTTTGCTGCGTTACCTAGCCAGCGCTTGGTAATCAAGAACACTAATTATATATCACTACATCTCAGGATTTAACCCGAGGTTTACAAAGAAAGAACATGTCCCTTGAAACCAATGCATTACAATCCACACTGCAAAGATTTTATCTTGCACTTAGTTTCCAGTAGAGCTTCCAGTTAAAACCTGAGACTCTTGCATTAAAGGGGTGCATGTATACATGTAAGTGGCTTTAATAAAATAAATAATAATGAAAACTCTCTTATAGAGCTTTGCCACACCTGAGGGTATCTCAAAACACTAGTTTTTCTTTACAACAGTCTGACAGTTATTAAAAAACTATGTTTGAATTATGAAACTCACTAAGCGTTCATCTTGCAATCTGTAGCCAATCTTACCAAAAACACTGGGGCAAACCACCTTCCTCAGAATGCTTCAAATGTATTGGGTTATTTTAAGTGCATTTACACAATACACCAGGGCCCTCAGGTTATTGGCTTGCGGATCGATGCCCTTGAAATGCTCTGCAGTATAAATTCAAAGTTGCCCTTTTACCAAGGAGAAAATGCCTTGGTGCCCGTGCCCTTTGAAAAACGGAGCATAAGAATGTTTTAGCGTCTTTAACCATGCTTGCGCTGTTGCCATGGCTGGGGCGCTCCAATCAACTGATTAATCTAGAAAATACTAATCTTGTCCCTCGGTGAAATTAACCAACAACAACCAGCCAGACTAAGATTAAGCCTGACGACTAGATAAATTTAATCTATGTAATTATTATAATCAAGTGCAAGGGTATACATGTGGTGTATCATGGTATGTCTGGAACTCTTATTATCTGAGCCATTGGTGACTATTGACTTTAAAGACCGGTACATACTTACTGCGAATGCAAATACAATACGAATTAAAGACATTGCTATGAATGTTTCGGAGGAGTTCAGCTGACATTTAAACTGAATGCCAATTATGAGTGGGGAGTTTGTGACGCCAAATTTATATTGCAATCGCTTACACATTCGCAGGAAGTCTGAGCGTGCTTATAAGTCTCCATGGACCCCTAGACCAACCACTCATACCACTGATGCCCTGTGCTATTTTGTTTGTGTGTTTTCTTTTTACACAGTTGAGTAATATGTCAATTTAATACCAAAAGAAAGGTGTAGGCTTGTAGCTTAGTAACAGATGAGATTGAATGAAAGGGGTTTATTCTATGATTTGGTTGTTATGAGTAGTGTAGATAATGAGGAGGAGTTTTGTGATGATTATTAAATTTAACACCAGTTGTAGGTATGTGTGTGGATATTGTAGTGGAGTAATGCAGGCCTAGTGTTTAGTATTCACTGCACACATGTAACGAATTGTGTGTCTTGGTTTTAAAACGGGGACTTAAATACAAAGGGTTGGGTGTTGTGACAGAGCGAGGGTGTCCTTGCTTCAATTTTGTATTATATATACACAGCAATTCAGGCTTAACTGTACATTTGAGTTATTCAATTATATATGTTACACTTGATGTTGACAGTTTATGTAAAATTTGGATAAGGATTATGAATATTTTATTGTATTCTGCTATTTGTTATTCTCGATAATATTTCTGACTTTAGTTTGTTTTTATTTTGTTTGTGGTAATCCAGGAGTTTTGCAAGTATGATGACTACAACTGGGACTGGACGTTACAGTATATTAGTGTCAATTGTCTGAAGCCACCATTGACTGTCATGGTACCCCGTGCACCCAGGATCTTTCATATAGGAGAATGGTAAGCTGTTATGTAATCAGCCAAACTTGTATTTGAATTTGCAATTATAGTGGGAAATGGGAAAGTACAGTATATGGGAATTTTTGAAGTGGCACCAAGGCCGAGACCAGGGGCAAAAGTGTAAAAAAACAACATAAAACGAACAAACAATCAACTGGGTTGACGCGCAGACCGATGACCAAAAATTTGTCGACCTTTCCCCCCCAAGATATACTGTAAAACATGCCTCACTTGGACATACTGTGTTGGGCAGACTGTGTTGTTATTAGCCCATATCAGGGTTTAAAACTAACACAGGATCGCATTCATACCGGTTCATACTTCCTGCGAATGCGATGCAAATTTTGGCGTCACAAACTTGCATCACTCATTCGACTTGTGCTGAACTATGTCAAACATTTGTTGCGAAGACAGCCCTGTGATTTTAAAATTTGTATTGCATTCGCATTCGCAAGAAGTATGAACAGGGCTTTACGCTACTGAAATCTCTGTTGAAGTTTGATCCCTGATGTCACTTAATGGAAAGGTTTGCGGTAACACCATGTAATGGCTATCTCTAAATGAGTTGGGGTGGTTCTGAAAAGAACTGTTGGTTTCAACTCTTCTTGAGTTGGCGTTGTTCTGAAAAGAATCGTTGGTTTCAACTCTTCTTCAACTCTAGAGTTGAAACCACCGGCTTATGTCAGAACCGCCCCAACTAATTTAGAAATAGTCATTACATGGTGTTACTGCAAACCTTTCCATATCGTATTTCCACCATGCAAAGTTTCAAATCCTACTGATGTCACTTTGTATTTTTGTACATTTTCCATTCCTTCTCTAGTGGCATCCACCACAAAGGAAAGTGCAATTCAGAGGAGCTTATCCATCAATTAGACAAGGTCATCGCGTCTAGTGCAGACTTCTTATTCCCTGAGACGCTCACCAAGACTCCAATGACGAGGGCATTGTACAGGAAGATGTCTAAACCTAATGGGGGTTGGGGTGACGTGAGGGACCACGCTTTGTGTATGGCGTATGGCAAAGCAGATTCATCATTATGATGATTGGAGTGCTGGCTTCACTTGCTGCCTTAGTAGCGCATTGATAGTAAGTATAACATAACCCTACAGACAAACATATATTACTCTTAAAAGTTCTTGGAAATTACAAGTTAACTCTCAACAGCATTCTCCTTTAAACTGTGGTTTACCAGCTACTTTTTCACGAAATAAATCAACATACTGTATTACGTTCTTTAAAAACACTTAAAGTCGCATTATTTCTTCTCTGAATTCTTGAAATTTTATGCCAGTTTTATGATACCTCTGTGTTCATGCAAACTTTCCGAATTTTTTAGTTCCGAACTTGTCATTCTCATTTGACCCCACTTTTTGTTTCCCCCCGGATGCCACACATATTATAACAGTTCAATGCGCTTTATAACCAGTGCCCAATCCATGGCGCTGCTTACCAGTAAGAAAAAATTAGGCTCTGACATCAGCAGGGAGTTCCGCACTTAAGTCAAGCGCCCTTTTTAAGTAATAAATCACAAGGGAAACTGTAGATTTAAACAATTTGGGGTAGAAAAATAAAAACTGACTACTTGAGCGGAACTTGAACCATGGAGGAAGGAAGAGAAGGAGTTCGAACGACAAGACTAACAGCAGAGTAACAAAAGAAAACCCTGACAATGCCCCTGTTTGACCAGTGGGAAAAGATAGGAGACCTCCAGCTGGACGGCCGATTAACTAGCGGGATTAGATCTCTTTGTACAGAAGGAGTGGTACCGCCGCTCTGCACTGTTGCCTGCGTGTAAATTTGAATCATTGGAGACAAGAATTGCGAAAATACACAGTTTTCGCATGTGCAGTGTGTTTTCTTTGTCTTTCATGGATGCGCACATGGTACAAACAATTGCGTTGTTTTTTTCCAGTTCATTTGTTTGTTTTTTTCACATGAAAATCATAGTTGTAGAAGGTGAGTTGTAATTGACTTCTTCATTTACTGGTTGTGGTGTTTTCATGGAAATGTCATACTGTAGCATGTTTTTACATTTTTTGCGACTTTCCTGTCACTAGCCTAGCGGTGGATCAAAATTTGGGGATAAGCACACGAGGGTGTTTTGTATTCAATTGGGTTTTTGTTTTGGTGGGCGAAAGCATCAGAAAATGTTATCAGGTTGCCAAAAAAAGTTGTTGTTTCTTTATTATATCCATACAACATACACCGCCATAGTTGCGTGAAAAACCAAGTGCGCACGCACAAACTCACAGACGCCGGGTCGCCCATTGTTTGTATGAGGTATGTGAGTGATTACGAGGTGTCGTTAAATGACCGCGGTACCACGGGTTCAGCTTTTAAAATCCCTTCGTTTGAACTCCTTCTCTTCCTTCATCCATGCTTGAACCAACTACCAACATAGGGCTGGATAGCTCAGTTGGTTGAGCGCCTGAACTTTAATCCAGGGGTCTTTGGTTCAAGTCCTGCTCTAGTAATTTGTCTCTGTTGAAACCAAATCGTTTTTTTACTGACAGAATAATAATTTTCGTTTTTGTTTTTCTGTTTTTAGTTTACAGACGGTGGTTTGGCTGCTACTTCTGTTGAGCTGGAACTCTAGACCAGACCACCGTGGGTAAATATCACATGCAGAAACAGTGCCTACAAACTTTCACTAGTAATAATTACTCAACTTGTTTTATTCTCTAAGTAATGACTTGTATTCCAGCTGCTTGTACACATGGCAGTCCGAGGCAGTCAATGGCAGTCATTCACTCACTCACTCACTCGGTAGCCCACAGGCAGGCTCCGGTATGGCTTTTCCTAGTAATTCTGTCTTGCATGAAGGTGGCCAGCTCGTCTGTTGATTCTACACCAGGGTCCTTTAGCAGCACCCCGATGTAAGATATTTTTGATCTTCCTCATCTTCTGAGCCCATGAGTTGGTTTCCAGGGAATGACTTTGTTTGCCTCCATCTCTGGGTGCCTGTAACAATGGCCTGCTAACTGCATCCGACTGGCTGCGATTTTGTCTCTGACCCTAGGGAGGTTGCTTGTCATTGGTTATTTGGTCCTCCCAGGATACATTGAGCGCCACTCAATGGCAGCTAATATTAGTCAATGGCAGTCAATGACAGTTAATAGCAGTCAGTGGCAGTTAATATCAGTCAGTGGCAGTCCATGCCAGTTAGTGGCAGTCATTGGCAGTCAATGGCAGTCCATGGCAGTTAATAGCAGTCAGTGGCAGTTAATATCAGTCAGTGGCAGTCCATGCCAGTTACAGTAGTGGCAGTCATTGGCAGTCAATGGCAGTCCATGGCAGTTAATAGCAGTCAGTGGCAGTTAATATCAGTCAGTGGCAGTCCATGCCAGTTACAGTAGTGGCAGTCATTGGCAGTCAATGGCAGTCCATGGCAGTCAATGTCAGTCCATGGCAGTCAATGACAGTTTGATTTGGAGCATGTGGGCAACTTGTAAATGTACGCTGCCTGCAACCAAGGCCACCCTTGTGGTACAAACTGGATGGATCAATTTACCCGGATAACTTTCATAATAGCCATCACCTTTGAATTTGTTGTTGCAACTTTATAAAGAAGTTGTCATCTTCTACACCTGTACATTTTAATCACCACTCTGGATGGTGTTTGTACGTTTTTTACTGATTGTAAATCTCTGGGTGTGGAGCTTCACCCTTAAAAGCAACCGACTCACTTTTTTCTTAAGAGATCTTTAGCTCAAGTTTGTGAGTGCATTGAGCGGATGCATGCACAAGCAAAAAATTACTGCGGAATACACAATGGGACTTTTTCTAATTCTTAAACTTTATATTATATGCCCACGCATGTCTGATATTGCTGGGTTATCCACACTTATACTTGAGGCATTGCATGGTGAGGTATCAATATAAATTTGGTTTATATACTCTACCTGGCAAGTAGATACTTACATGGTGTTACCGCAAACCAAATATATAATGCCTGAATAGTTAATATGAACATAAATTGTTGCTCTGTCAAATCCTGCTGACGCTATTTGCATTTTGGCACAATCCACTTGCGGCTACTATGGTCTCATCAAGGGTTGCTCTAGAGATTTGACAATTATTATTGGATCTTCTGTAGGAAAGTAATAGGAACAACTCTTGAGCCAGACTGTGCACTGTTGTCCAATAGGGGGCAGTGTTACCAAGCCACATGGCAAACTATATCACAAAGTAATACCATAGGTTTTTACATCACTAATAATAAAGTGCGTCTTCTTTATCAAAGAAAGTGATTGACTCTTAAACACTTTTCTACCATTACTAATGCTGTACCTTAGCTTGATTCAAAGGAAGTATAGTCATATTGTAGTGGACGTTTTGTCAGCACGACCAATGCTGCAAACTGTATTTTGACTCTAGGTGTAATAACATTCCTTTTGGTTTGTGACCAAATCATGGATGTTCCTAACATCATATTGCTTTCTCTATAAGTAGTTGACAAACTGATTCCACAATTTATTCAAATCTGTCAATGTATATTTTAAAGCATTTGTGTACTGTTTGTAACACAAAACACAGTGTTCACAGATTTACATTCAACTTACACCGTTTGAAGATAATTCTAGTAGAAAGCAACCTTAAAATATTAGTTGCTGAGGTGCTGTAGTTTTAACAGAAAATTAATTCGTAAAACAATGTCATGAAAATACGTTTTTACAAGACATAAATTATTTTCATGACATTGTTTTACTAATTTCTCAAAAACTACAAGCACTTCAGCAACTAATATTTTAAGGGAAGCTTTCTACTATCATTATCTCCAAACTGTGTAAGTTTAATGGAAATCTGTGGACATTGTTTTTTGTCCTACAAAAAGTACCTAGACCCTTTAAATTCTTGAAGCGCATCTTTTTTATTTTCTCAGTGATAATGCATTTGATATTGCATGTTTTAACTACTGAAAAAACCCACCAAATTTCTCTACTCCTTCAGGTTTGCTCGTAGCATGTTTGGCTCTGTCTAGAGCATCAAACTCAATTCCTGATGGCTGAGCTACATGACTGTTGGTTCGAATCCTGGTCTTGACACTTTACTTACAAATGTTTGTATTACCATAGAGTTAATGAGTACCTGTATGGCTAGAGATTGTTGATATAAATGCTTAGCATTTGGCTCTCGGTGCTGGATACTCCAGATGGAGTTAAGATGGTTTGGGAATGCCTAATGATCGCAATAGTAATAGCATAAGGTGATTTGATCCAACATTAGTGCGAGTAATGGCTTAGTGTTAAAATGTTTTATAGATTTTTTGTTGTGGTGAAAAGGTCTGAAAGTACATGTAAAAGTTTCTTTGTAAATATATCTTGGGACTATTTGATTCATGTCAATTTTTGAAAATCTGATATGACAGTAGCTTGTGGAAAGCATGGGGTAAAATACAGTGCTTTGCAAACGTTGGTGTAAGGGTTAAACTACAGTAATATCGACAATACTTCTTATCTTGGCGTAATGATAACGAGTATTTTATGATGTAGTTATGGTAATGGTATGGGATTACCTCACTAGGTTTTGGTCACTTGTCTGTGCACACATTTAGCTGGTAACTGTCTACTACCTGACACATATTATTTCCAGATATACTCACCACGATAACTTACCACGTTAGGGAGAATATTAAGGTTGTGTTTGATCGAAACAACTTTGGCTCCGGCTGTTGCCAATGGCTGCAGCAGCCATAGCCACTGGCCAAACAGCATTAAGTACGGGGCTTAACTAACTAGAGGCCTGAATGACTAAATTGTACGTATATTTGACATTGATGTAAAAACAAGTTTCTATATATCTATATATTTCTATAATTGAATACATTTTGAGGAGTTTGAAGATGTTCGTTGTACGATGTATTCATCCATTATTTTTGTAATTTTCAAATTGGCTGTTATGTACATCTTTTAACTTGTCAGTCACAAAAAAATCTCTTTTTGGGCTGCGCAGACTGTACATACACAATAGTATTTAACTGATCATTTTTCCAAATGATGCCTGATGCAGCATGCATTGTCTGTGCAAGTATGATGGTCATGTGACTATACCCTTCACCCATAACGTCATTGTGACGCATTTACAACAATGGTCTCATTTATTTGTTTTGGAACATTTATTTGTTACATTTGTTTATTCAGAAAAAAATGTTTACATTTTGAGAATATTCCACATGGAGCTGAAAATTACAGTTTACTCGAGTTCTGAAGACAAACTTGTTAGTAAACTTAGTCTACAACCACGTGTAAAACTCTTGCTAGAAGTGTTGGCTTTATTCCATGGGTATAAGAGATACAGTGGAAAAGTGCTGAAATGCCTCAAGTTTGGCAAAGACTTCTTAGCACTTGCATCTTTGAACGAGCCCAAATCAGATGCGAACTTAACCTCATCAACTTGTAATCCTTCGTCTCTCTTGGGTTTTGCGATATATTCAGTCCTGAAGCATCATCTATTTATAGAAAAAACGTCCTTTTGGAATTTCTTGTAATAATCATTTTAAAGTTATTAAGATTGTTGTTTAATTGACTTGAGAGATGTAAGTGTTTAAGACGCTCGTAATGACACTCTTGATATGTCTAAGTGGTTAACCAACCATCTTAAAGTGTTCTGTCGGTTGTTTTTTGAGGAGTTAATTAAGCACTAATCAAAGATGAGAAGGCAACACTTGAATGTCTAACCAGTAATAAGACAAAACATTGAACAAGAGAAAGCTTCTTACGTCCAGTGATGACTGAAGCTTTATTTGACGGACCTCGAGTTCATTTGTTATTTTGAAGGTTTTCTGTACTCAAAACCTCAACAATGTGGCATTGAACAAAGACACGTTGACTAGAGCGGGATTGGAACCAATAACCTCAAGTTTAATCTCAACATAACAAAGTCAAAGACCTCATTGTTCAGGAGAAAACTTGTAAGCAATATTTTCTGCTTGGAAGCTCTATTCTATTAGGCACAGGGCTCAATTTCATAGAGCTGCAAACAAATTAAGCTTACCAGCCAAAATACCATACCACATGTGGCATCTATTACTGGTATCCTCTTTGATTTTTATACGTAGTTTTAAAGTGATTATTTCTGCTTAGGCAGCTTTGTGAAATTGGGTTCTGATCATTGATTTTATTAAGTGGTAGGGTTACTTTTTTTTTATTTGTCGGCATCCCTTTGATTGAGATATAATTTGTACATATTTGGACTTGAATTGTAGTTTGGGGGTGCATGATTTCAGTTTGACTGAGTAGGTTTTTTGTTTCTATCTTTAGATGTTATTGATATCGCAAAATGTATAGTGTGTGACCGATATACAGACATAATGTTGTGCCAAAAAAGATAAGGTACATGTATTGTGTAGGCGTACAAACTTAAAATATTACTATAAGTATTCCGTTTCCCACGATGCAAATTATTATAGATTTATTGAAAAGCATTTGAGCCATCCAGATATGGATAAATTTATCAAGGGAACTTTTTATGAGTAATATTGATAAATACATTGTAACGATAGTTCTCTACATGATTTGAAGCTATGTGGTGGGATAATATAGTAAAGTTGTGCATCCTTTACAATATAGAAACATCTCTCTCGTTGTCTTGGTGGTTTTCAGAAATAACTAATTAAGAAAAGGGTTATGTCCAAGGTGGCTATACCGCAAACCATACTCGATTACTTTTCGGTTATGGCATTTTTTAGATATGATGGCCACTGTTGGAGTGTACTCTTTTTGGTTTGGGTGTATTTGTTATAGACAATTTACCCAAACCTAATATAGCTGTTATTGATTTAGTTTTGACATTTACTGACTTAATTTACAGGTCCAGTCAGTAAAGTTGTGCTTGTTGCTGCTTGTTGCCAGTTTGCTTATCAATGATTTATTTATTGTCGTTATGCAAAATAATGGTTTTGTTTCATAAGAACATGAAGAAAGTTTGGCATTGTTCCCCGCATTCATCAATATGACCGGACCTGTGTATGGTTAAATGGCCAACCTTCTTTTGACCTCTAGACGAGGGCACCCTTCTCAATGTCGTGTATTATATTCGTAATAATGCTCCTCTGAAACCAAGGCTTTGAGCTTGGGGCTCCACATCCCTGTGTTTAAAGCCCCGTTAGGAATGCGCACGTTTTCTTAATAACTGACAGAGCCTGAAGAAAGATTAAATCGTTATTTTGAAAAGGGCCATAGATGATGTATATACTTTTCCTCAATGAAGGCAAAGGTATATCTTTGGTTTTTGGTCTATGATTTTTTTAAATCCAATTGTAGATGTATACGTAATACAGGCTGTAATGCTCCTTGGATTCAAATTGTTGGGCATAAAAACGGTTATCTGTCGACATATAACCCCACACTACTTCGGAGTGGGATGTTTTTAAAAATGCTTGATACAGTCGAAAGCTGCTTTAGGCTTCTATCAAAAAAATATATTGTCATTATTTTAAGAGTGGTAACAAGACGTATACCCTCCCTTTAAAGTTCAATACTGATTCCTGACTGGGTACCATTGTATGTTGAGGAGACAAGTAGATATGACACGTGGGCTTCTTGGAGAGCGACCTTGTCATTGACAAATGTCAAGAGTACTTCCTTAGCTCCACGCTCAAAGGGTACTTCCTTAGTGTTCCCTGCTCCAAGGGTCCATGTTTATGTTGAAGTCTATCCCAGCCTCTTGTCTCTACCTTCTTAATGCATTATTTCTCAATTTATAATGTTCTCTAATCGGAAGCGACGTCACGTTGAAGTAGAAAGCACTTGCCTGTCAAAGTCACACTTATCAAAACGGCCATACTTCGTTTCTTTTGAATGTGCGTGTGTAGGTTTTAACAAGCATGCTTTCGAAAGCATTAGAATGTAACTTCATATGAATCGGCAGTCGCATTGAATGAAAGAGGATCCGACGTGTAGAACAAAGTTTATGTTATAATGTTGAATTCACAGTCGTTATGGGTCCTGTTGCATTTCGCTTGCTCTCAGAACAGAACAGAACAGAACAGATAATGGTGGTGTCATAGGATAAATGAGTCACAAGTTTACATCAACTGTACTGGATGTAAACTCGTAATGCGTCTTGATGATGGAAGTTGATGCTCTAAAAGATTTATTTGATAAAGTTGGTATTGAGAGTTTTATTACACCCTAAGTTCAATTTATGCAGGAGTAGCACAGTACCATATACTTTACTCCTGACTAGACCCATTTCTACCCACATTTTATAAAATCCACATTCTACATTAAACCCTAATTGTCACGGTTCCCATTACTGTATATCTTGGTCTACCACAGTTGCTCTTGTCAAGCTTCTTCGGTGGATCTCTGTAAAAATTCAAACTTGTTTTCCCTTTAACCTTTTTTTATAACCTCTCGTTGAAGTTTGCTTTAATTGCTTTTTGTGTCAACCGAGAAGTTCAGCATATTGTGCAGTTTCACTTACTCTAAAGCACAATTACTTTAAAAGCAATAAATGCCCTCAACAAGTTTGCATGTTCTTGTTATAACGCAGTTGGGTTTGTTACCAATCGTTTAGTACACTCTTGTACGGCAGGAGTTCTGCTGCGCCATTATTTAGTTTAAGTCCAATCATGTAATTCTCAAGATTGTTTTATGAAACTAACCCCTGAGTGTAATGGCCACAAGAAGTCTCATAAGTCATAGTATTTTATTTGTTTATTAGTTTTTTTCCTTTTCTCTTAATATTTTACAATCAATCGTGGTCTTACTGTGAATTATTTAGGCCCCTATTACTTCATTATTGATAATATTGTTGATTATTAATTATTTATATGTTTTTTTACTTATTTCCTTATTCTAAGGCAGAGGTTCATGTGAAAAGATTGACGATGTTTCCATTATAAGGACATTATTATTGACTATGTTTCCATTATAAGGACATTGTTATTGTGTGTTTTACCAATGAATGCACTACATGCATTGGGGAACTTTTACTTTTTAATGATTTTGATGTTTTTTGTTTATTTGCTTTATTAGATTATAGAATTGCGGTTTATTGCGGTTTAAGTGGATGTAGATTATCAATAAAATGTACTTTATTTTTTGGAAGTAAGTTTTGTCTGATTTATGCTTTCCACTTTGTTATAGCCTGTGTTATTGTTTTACCTCAATCCCTGCTTAGTTGAAAGATGAGTTAGGATGATTGATATATTATCAGCAGTCGCCCTCACATTACAACAATGTTTTCTGTCATTCGTTATCTGTCGTTTCTTGCCCGCGCTCTGTCGACTGCGCTTTAGTTTAGGATCCATCCCCAACCGTTGGAATGCAAACATCAAAGAATGTTCAAACCATCCCCAAAATAACGTCAAAGATTAACCCCACACCGAGAGACGGAGCCCATGATACCCCTTCTCCTCCGTAATTTTTTTTTATTTTTTTTTTTAGAAAATTGTAATTAATAGTTGTGTGGTTATTAGGATCCATATTAAGTTTGTTAGAAATGTTTGATGAATTTACTGACGTTCTAGTGCGTATGGGTAGTTTAATTCTGTTGAAAGAAAGTCCTGGGACATGGTACTCGGTACGGTAAGCTGCAAGATGTGTAGAAGGATTTCACTAAATAACAATCATCGTGAAACTGCTTCTGAATAATCTTGTGCCGAGCCACTTGCGTAGTTGCCTGGCGCCCTCTGTTGGCATAAAAGGCTGAGTAGTCGTGAGCATTAATTTGCCGAATAAAGGCAAATTGTATACTTGCGTCATGAAAACAATATATAAAGATGACTCTCGCGTCAATGGAACGCATTTATAATATACCTTTCCACTGTTGATAAACAAACCGAGCTGGCTGGCATGGACGGCCAAATGTTAGCAAATCAATCAAATCTGTAAACACACAGATGTTCTGACTATATCAACATTTTTGCAAACTTACAGTTACATGAACGGTTGCTTTGTCTCCAACAAATTCATCATTTGTTTTGAACAGTTGTGTGAGATTGTTACAAACTGTGGCCATCTGTTTTTGTTTTTTTGGTTTTTTTTTGCATTTTATGGTTGTCAATATACTCCAACCACGGTTGGCAAAAACTCTGGCAACTCGCCTTTGAAAGCGCCCTAATACTGCCAAACAGATCATGCAGACTGGATGGATGTACTCCTGAATTATTAAAAAATAGAGTCATTTCAATGGCACGGCACATACATAAAATATGAATGCCATAGTCATCCCAAGCATCTATAGATCTATATACAAGTCAAGTTAGATGTCGAAGTCAACATGTGTAAACACAAGAGAAGGTTTTACAGTGAAGGACGACTTATCTTTCCTAGCTAATGGTCCGCAGTACAAAGGGACGATGTGTTTTCAATTAGACCTGCCTGGTCCAACTCGGGGGCTTTTGTGTGCGCACGTTTTCCCCTTGAAATATTCATCTAGTGACACAAAGAGACATTGATTTAGAGACCAACTGTGCTTGAACTTTGTTTATTTATAAAGAGCAAAATCAGATCAATTTGACTTTGGGTTTCCCATTTATTTATAATGTATGGAAATATAGGATGCCCCTCCCACTCAGCAAAAAGATTTTATGATTTAAAAGTAGGCGAAAATAGTTATTATCCCGACGTTTTGACCCAGCAGAGTCTTTTTCGAATGCTATTATGGCAATACACATAAACATGCAAGCAAGCGTAACAGACACATGCAACTTGAAATACATGAATAGAGATGGAGAGCGAGTCGGAAAGTATGTGAAGACAAAAAAGGCAAGGCTGGTTTGGGCACAATAAGTTGGAAACACAGAATGACAAAATCAAAGATGAGAGGAAGAAGAAAAGGTAATTAACTGATGAAGGACGATACCTTTTAAAAGGGAGAGGCAATTTTATTGTGACAGAAACAGAAAAAAACCGGGTTCCCCCCCCCCCCAAAAAAAAAGGTGTTTGAAAGTCTTAAACGGGAGGGAAGGCTTGTTTCGAATTCGATTTGCTGATAACAACGTGCATCAAACCCTTCACAGAACGATGGACCGTGTTCGAATTGGCTATTCTGGCTGCAGCTGTTAGTAAGGGTGTTGGTAATGGGGAACATGTACTTCAATATGGTGTAAAGGCGTTGAGATCAAAGCTGCAGATTCAGCGGATAGCCGCTAAATTCGGAAACGATCACAAACGTGTTTTTGTGTTTTGCGAAAAGTAACGGACCTACTGGTATGAAAGTTTGCCAGTTTTAGTTTAGTTTTGTCGTGGGTGATAATTATTATTGGATGCTCTCATCCAAAGGCCAATGTCAGTTGATCACTTTGACTACCGAAACATTCCTTTGTGGATGTTCAGGCCCATTTGTAGTTGTGATCCAATGACTGCAAATATTCATATGTTTTTTCCTATCAAAACGGTTGTTCTCATCTCCTGGTCTGTTTGCAAAGAGCTACATGATTTCACGTTTCCCTTTTGACAACATCATGGTGTCGGTTTTAACAACTCAGTTTGCACAGTGCAACGATGTGCCCTCAAGTTTCTTGTGTGCATAAAATTGTCTTTAACTTTTTCCTTGTCCAATTCGTGGTGTGTTTTTTGCCGTTGCGCTACTCAAAACATGGCTCGGAACTAAAATGGGGGTACAAACAATTACCGTACAGTGGTTCAAGAATAAGATTTAATGATTTCAGAATGAGCGCTGCACCTGCGTTTCATACACTAACATGATTAATCTATGAAACATGTTATGCCTCATCAAATTAATCAGAGTTGTCTGTTTTTAGGTCAGGATAAAAAAACAGGCTTCCTCTTGCTTTAATTGTTTTTCTTGATGGGCGGTCTTTTGGAAATTTATTTAACAGATATCATCTCAATCGAAACGCCTTAACACGAGTGGCAATCAGTTATAACGCGTTCGTGTAAACGCTTACCGCTGTTATGTTAATTTGATTATGATCTCAGCAGACCATGAAGTGGCATTTTAATTTTACTTTCCAAGGTCTATTCTTTATTGAGTACTAAGGACACTCAACACTGACCCAATTCCAGTGTTACCTTCTCAAATAAGTGGTCTGTTAAAGTTGCTTGGTTCATCGTTTTGTTACTTTTGCTTTACAATGAAGTCGCAGTTTTTTAATGGGATGGGCTGCTCCGATTTTGCTTGCTAGCAATGTTTGCCATGCATAATAGATGCCTAATGGACTACGTTTGTTTAAAATGCTTTAATAATTGAAGAAGATGAAAATAATGAAACTGAAATATGGTTCGAGGACAGACTGTATGATTCTTGAAATAAAACGTGCGCAGGTGATGTTTTTGGTATCTGATGACAGTTTACTTATCAAACATTGAGGGACTGCCGGATGTAGAAGCAAACGTCATTATCGTGTTATTACTTCAAAGGATCCGTTCCCAGCACTCAAGTTTGTCAAAGATTTACTTTCTGATAAAATTCAGACTTAACAAAATATTCCGAATCTGCAGGAAGGATCGAATGTGAGTGACAGGTACATTCATAGAAATAAACTGAAATTCACTCTAGTCGATAGAAACGTGAAACAAAATCGTCTTCAGTTGTCACTTAAGTTTCAGTTGATTAGAATCAATTTTAGTCTGAAACTTAAAGAGGATTAAGACACACCAACAAATATGACCCACCCAGATGAAAAACAGTTCGCTACAAACAAAGTGCAATTCCTCAAATCGTCAGTCTGTTAAATGCCTTTAAGTTATGTGTGTATATATAATAATTGTACCTACTGTTTTTTTTTACCAAAGTATTTTTGCCAATGTATATATAATAATAATTTCTTATTTGATGTCCTTTTCTTTGTTAACTTCTACTTGATGTAATTTTTTTAACATATTATGATGTTGACATGTGCAATTCAGTTTTTTAACTGCGAGTCATGTTTTAATAAACCATTTTTGAACTGAATTGAATTGAATGATATTTCTTGCATCGTCGAGGAAATCTGTACATTGCAAAGGCTGGGGGAGGGGTCAAAGTCATTGCTTAGATTGTTAAAGATAAAATGTGACACACCCAACTAGTTTCCAAACTGTAAATGTTGGCATTAAGTGCGTTCGATTTCTATCAATCCATTCTGAGGACAATGTCTCTTTTGAGCAGCATATCTTGATTAATGTCATACCACGGGAGACCCCGTCCTAGACCCCCGTCTTAGACCCCCGTCTTAGACCCCCCCCCCGTCTTAGACCCCCCGTCTTAGCCCCTTGTGTATTCAGCTCAACCAGACCGTACATCCCATGAGAGCTTGCTCCCCTGATACTCAACATCTTCGTTTAATCAATCGGCGCCTTCAAACATTCAATGATTTAGGGATTTCAATTGGCACATGGTATGGACTTATCTGTGTGAATGGCATCAAGCGAGGTGATTACTTTTTGGGTGTTTTCGGCGAATTCTTCAAGATAGTGGTTCATATCGAGTAATGCACTACAAAGTAGCCTGTGTTTTTTATATTATTTTTTATTACATTTTCTCGACAGTATTTTTTTGTATTTTTCTGTAGGAGATAGTATATACAACTAGCGTGAACCAAGCATTGAACTTTCAAATTAAACTTTTCCCCCATATCAGACCATAACCTTATAAAGTAGAGACCTTGTTCTTTCATGTGCATTTCCTGGCATGCAAGAGACTACACTGGTCAAATTGGTTCATTTTGTTTTCATTTTGTGTCATCATTTCCACACAAACTCAAGAATTACAGTTATGACTGCTGAACAAGTTTTAAGATGTGCCCCTCCTTTGGTATATTTATTTCAGACAGTTTTTATCTTATTCTAAGATTGAGGATATTGGACATGAATGTCCAAATTGTACCTGCAGCAAGTCCAGGTTATTTGACTCTTCTTTAAACACGTAATGCCACAGATTAATCAATCCAGTTACAGTGTCTCAACATACTGATTACATAATGCTATGTCACAACGAGTAAGCAGTTTGTGTCATGTAACCACTTTCACCCGCGAACGTGTTCAATACCGCAGCCTAGAAACACTCTACCCCGGCAGATTGAAATGGAGCATAGTTTAATGAACGCTGTGGGTGGGGGGAGGGGGGGGGGGGTGAGTTTAGCGCCTTGGAGAGACGAGGCATTTGATTATCACACAGAAGGACCTGATGAACTCTATGTCACTCATGAAGCTGCCTATGTTTAACCCCAGGCGAAATATAAGACAGAAATCGCACGGTGGGATAAAGAACAGTGTCAGTGTCTCCCCAAAATACAGTCAAAAGTCCCCCCCCCCCCAAAAAAAAAGAAGAACAAAAAATCCAAGCAGTCAGTCTGTTTTGGTGACTTCTAAATCAATACATGTCTTTCAGTTCGGACGAGACTTTTCTGCTTCGACATTTCTTAGGACAAAACAATGTGCAAGAACAGTCACGATATGCAAATCAGACCAGTCGTTTGGCGCCAAACCTCCGATCAACATTGACAGGTTCATGTGAGTAAAACGGCACTCAGAAGAATAAATGTTTGCAATGTTTTTAGTTTGGCTTTTTGAAAACGAACGACAGCAACACAAAATTTATCTATCTATGCCATCACTGCTTTAATGTTGCGCCCTCTATCTCTTTATACCTCACCCCCAATACACACGACACTGCTGACCGTTTTATCAGGTCGATCTAGTGTCGTAGGCGTACCCCACTGTTGCCTAAACTATACTCTACTATTAACTTATGCATGTTTCCCCCTCAAAATATCATCAATTCCCCCATGTCAGCTTCCACATAGTACCCTAAAAGAATGGCATGTTCCAGAAAATAAAATAATGCAAGTGTAACATTTTGATCGGATGAAACTTATACGATCTGTTGATGGTATCTGGATCTTGCTGCGATCTATCGGGAAGGGAATGATTTGAGATCGAGAACCATGATGGAAGCCACACCAAAACACGACTTCCATATACAGACCTTTAGCTGCTTGCTTTTAAAGATGTATGTCAGATTGTTGGCCAATTTGACCCCAAAATTTTGTTGATTTACAATTCAATAGGTATTTTGATGGAGGTCGAGAAAGTTACAAGCTTTCATTTGAGCCATTGTTCGAAAAAGTCCGCCAATTATTAGTAGCAGTGAAATAAAGTGCTCAAAATTATTTTTTTCGCGTGACCAATTCTTATGTGTTTTATAAGAAACGTTTTAAATTTGTGTCATGGTTCCTGACCATTAAAAGCAAAAGTTAAACTTTGCTTCGTTAGAGCGGGTGATGCTCTTTGAAATACCATTCACTCAAAACAAAAATCAATTTTTTAATGTTTGGGGGCCAAAAATCTGACATAGCATCTTTAAGTGACCAGGCAAGTATAGAGACTAAACCCAACTCTGTATGATGTCTGCAATCAGGTAAAGACGATTATAAACTCCCCATGAGGCTCTGAAGGACAGCGTGGGATGCACAGCTTGAAGGCATTCAATCCAATCGACTTGTAATACCCACATCTCCATGACTATGGATTTGTCTCGTTCTGATCGGACGAATAATTAGTTCAAAGATCACCATACAGGTACAGTCTCGTAGTAAAATCTCAACCCATTAATGAAATACAGGAACCATTCTAGAAGTAAATGACTTAAAACTTTGAAGGATTGGAATGGTTTAAAACGATTGAATAATGCATTTACGACCAAGTTCCATCAAATTCGGCCCGTCGTGTTTTCATTAAAAAAGTATTCGCTTCAGTCTGTAGTTATTTCCGGAAACGGTGTTATTTTCAAATTCTAGACCGCTACATCACAGTATTTATATACGGCGCAACCTTCCTCGAAGATTGGCGTTGGGAGGGAAACTGACGGGGGGGGGGGGGGGGTTCTATTCTTATCCTCCAGTAGCTGCCACTGCCCCCATATTACACTTTACCTGTAAAAGTACAATCAGCCGATAACCAGCGTACACCTTGTTTTGCACCAACTTGTGGGTGCCTTATTGAACTAATCGACCAAAGTTCTGTATTTGAGTTGATTACATTCTGTGGAAGGAACTCTCAATTAGTGGGAAATGACAATTGAACGTTGGGGAGGGCAATATTATTATCACACGCTGCCGATTTTTATCCCTCATAAAACAAAAATACAACTTTAAAATAAGAGTAAGAAAAAGACATTCTTTTCGATATTTTGATGATAACCAATCGAGCGTGTATGGAGCCTTTAATGAAGTGATATTTACCTATCGACTGGTTGCTTTTATGCGAGAAAACCTGGCCTGATTTCCTTTGGCGTTGTTTATTTACTGCGGCGGCATTCCGCACTTTAAACACTCTACCTTTGCTGATTCAAACTTTAATTAGGCCAGGCTTATAACACACACCTTATTCATAGGCATTGGAATGAAATAATTAGGCTTCCGTTGCAATCAATCTCATGTCAATTAAACTCGTTTGTCAATCGACTATGTGAATGCCGTTGAACTAAAGGTTATGTTTGTGAAATCTATTACCCTCTCGGCGAGTCAACTCACCTTCAAATTATCCTTTATTTATGAGATGTTCATTCCTTTTTTTGACGCGGCAACTAATGAATTTAGCTTTAATTGTCTGCTGCTTAACTGAGATTAAATCCGCAGCAATTTTACGCGATCATTAATGATAACAAAATGAAAAGTTTTACGCCCACATTAAGTAAACTTTTTATTTGTGCATAGCTCACTGAAAAAAAGGATGTCATTCCCTCCATTTAAAACAGTTTTGTCGCATCCCACCCCTCAAATACGGATTTGCTTTGGCGTAATTAGAAATTTTCATATAAGGGGGGGGGGGGGGTTGGCGTGCAAGAACAATTGGGAGGGTGAAGGGACTTCACGCACCGTAACAAGAGAAACTGGTCGAGAAACATTCAGTGAATTTTGTTTCGATTTGGTTTCAAGAGAAGTTCTTCGATATTTTCGGATGTACTGCTTCACTATAATCTCTATATATGGTGTCTTTGCTGTAACTATGTACTTTCTTTAATGTTCTAGATTGCTATCCTCTAGTTTCTTTGTTATTCTCTACTTTCTTTGCTATCCTGTATAGTTTCTTTTTCTGGTTTTCATGAGCACGGGTCAACCAATCTGTGATCATTGTAATTAGTTTAGCTGTTCGTGTTTACGGAGAATGACGGTTTATATTTTAGTCACGTTTAATTGTTGCACGCTTGTGCTAATGGTACGCGTCGAGTGTGGAACCCGTGCAATCTAGTGCACCTGATTCACGTTCCGGTGCTGTTAGAGCGTGGTTCGGTTCCTGGTCATGTACCCTAGAGCAAGACACTTGACCGTAATTGCTTCGTCCTTCAGATGAGAGGTTAATAAACTGTTACGGTTTGTTCAATAGGAAAATGAGGGGCTCCGCTGGTGTTTCTGGCATGTCTGGCTATAGTGCATGGCATTGCTTGGCAAATCCTTTATATTATGGTATACCATTGGTAACAATCAATACAGTACAGTATACTGTATTGATGGCTATCGTCATTTAAACTGAGATCTTCGTACGTCATGTTGTAAAAAAATTAAAAATCATAGTAAATAGTGATGATAATGATGGGTAAATTGAGGCCCCCGTCGGATATGATTAAGCGCAAAAGAACTTCTTCCCGTTTAATATTTTGTTAACTTAAAGGCAGTGGACACTATTGGTAAATACTCAAAATAATGATTAGCATATAACCTTTCTTGGGGAATGGGGAGAGGTTGATAGTATAAAACATTGTGAGAAACGGCTCCCTCTGAAGTGACGTAGTTTTTGAGAAAGAAGTAATTTCCACGAATTTGATTTCGAGATCTCAAAATTTATAATTTTTTAATTTTCGAGACCTAAAAAGGTCTCGAAATCAAGCATCTGAAAGCACACAAGGTTTTTTTCTTTCATAGTTATCTCGTAACTTTGACGACCAAATGAGCTAAAATTTTCACAGGTTTGTTATTTCATGCATATGTTGAGATACACCAAGCGAGAAGACGGTCTTTGACAATTACCAATAGTGTCCTGAGTCTTTAACCGACCAAAATATACGAACTTTAGCTTCTACTGAACAGTCTGTCGCAAAATTCAAACTTTAGTCGGCGTAAGCATTCTTATTAATTATAAATCGTTCATTTTGTTCCAACTTCTGGGCTAACAGTACCTCATACGAAGCTAACAATAGTTCATATTATGAGGCAAACTGTTTACCAACCTAAATGACATATGGTAAAAGATAAATGCAATTCTGGGAGGTTTATAAATATGCGAGCTAATTCTTTTCATTGATATTAACATATTAATTGACTTTTTAAAAGGCAATTATTTTAATCGATTGATGACGTTCATGATATGAGAAACAGCACACTATTTTCACTGATAAACATTTGTCTCGCTCTACAATGATTCTAAGAATTCCATCATTTCAAAACTAGTCAACTGGACGTTAATAAAGATGAGAGAGAAGTGTTGACATTTGTAGGGGGCTACTCTGACCGCTTCAGACTCCCAGAGTGGGAGAAAGCCTGGTGATGCTGACAGCATGAAATCAAGAAAATCAGACAAACCTTTGTGTACTACCTTTTCAGGCCCAAGTCTCAAAGGGTTGCCAAGCTGAGGGCTTTCCATGACAACCTTTTGTTCCAACCCTCCTCTTTTGCCAGACAATATGCCGTTCTTTGAGCACTGTGGGTGGAATGGTCTTTGCGATAGGACAAGCCCAAAGGCACAAGCCTGTTGTTGTTGTGACGAGTTGCTCTTGTATTATTTTGGTTTAAAATTGGACTCACGGAAGACTTTGGCAGAATGTGACATCCTTGGAGAGTTTTGACGCTCATTGTTGTAGATATCGCTGCGCTGGATACAACCTTCACGCACTGTCAATCGCTGATTATAGAGTAATCTTTAAAGTGAGCTTGCAAGGTTAAGAAGAGTATTTATTTATTATTTATTTATTTCCTATTTACCCTGGGGAAACCTCTCAGTAAACACAGTTTTCCAGGTACCCAGCAACTACATACACATAAATAAATAAAAAGTATTAATATCAAAGTATAATCTTTAAAGTGAGCTTGCAAGGTTAAAAAGAGTATTTATTTATTATTTATTTATTTCTTATTTACCCTGGGGAAACCTCTCAGTAAACACTGTTTCCAGAGGTACCCAGCAACTACATACACATAAATAAATAAAAAGTATTAATATCAAAATATATTTACAATAAAATTAATTAATATTAAAAATAGCAAAATATACAATAGAGACAAAGGTTAACATTCTGGTCCAGCCAGGAAAATCACCAAAAAGCCCCACATATTAAAAACTCAAATTTATGTACTGAACTTTAAAACATGCTACAATGCTAAGCAAGGGATTTGTTAGTGTAAGGGGTAGATAAAATAGTGTGCGTTGAAGTTCTCGGGGAGGAAAAGGATAGCTTTACCAGCACTGTTTTGGATTATCCCGGACAAATAATGAAAGACTCATGACACAAAGTATTTGTTGTTCGCTGTCTAGCACGGACAGGGTCAAAATTTATTTCTCTCAATTTTTACTCTTTTGTTCAACAGAAAACATTTAAACAATGAAAGGAGTCAGCCAACTCAAAAGGTTTACAACAAAGTGGACAAAATGCCACTACACACAGTTCTTTTCCTCCAGTGATAATACTTGAGGACCTTCCTGATGTCTACCGGGAATCCAAGAACATTCAATTCAAATAAGTTCGCCGCGGACTTACAAAACATTGCATCCCAATATAAACGGCTTTGGAAGTGTCTACTCCAAAGCACTGACTCCACCTCACAGTGTCTATTACCGGTGAAGCCAAAGGGACCTGGCAATAAAAACAAGCATGCACATGAGATTTAATGGCTGACACCTTAATTTTTGTTTCTTGTTATAAGTATACATGTATACATAATACATCACCTGCTCCGAGCGTCTGCCGAAGCATTTCTCACAGGAGTCTACCTGAAAGAGACTATGAATTCCATCTAATTATTTATATTTTATCATAATTTTAGTACATATTTTACAAACCACCAAACAAGTTGCTCGTCATGCAATGCTAGCAACTTGCTAAATCCCCCCTCCCCTTTTTGTTACAAGTAATTGGGGTTTAAATTATTATTATTATTGTTGTAACTATCCTTATATCCTTATTACAATATCCTTTTCTGAATTTTTATTCATTTTTTGCTCACTTCTGCTGATCCTGGTGGGTAAGAGAAGTTATCTGGGTTTGTGTTGAAGAAAATTAATGCTTGTGATAGCGTTTGTCTGAATACAGTGTAGCCAAATTCTGATGGGTGAGTGCCGTCCCATTTGTATATAGGCTTGTCTTCTACCCTTAAGTTTGTTCCATTAAAGACACTTGAATGGGTGATCACATGAGCATTTGATGCTATTGCCTCTCTACAAAACTTGTGAGTTATCTTATTTATATTCCTTGTGGCTGCCAGCCCTGCCCCTTTCTTAATTTCATCTTGGTATGCTAATCTGATCATAATGTCTGACCAGATTATTCTTGTGTGAGGCAACAGCTGGCGGATACCCTTAATATTATCTTTTACCCGTTTACCTATCTCCCAGGTTGAACTCTTAAGGATATCATTGGTTCCTAAGTGGAGGATTAGTGTCGTCGGTGCGGGGTTCTTGTGCATGAGCCTCTGTAGCCGACCGTTCAGGCCCGCACACCTTGCACCTGACACACCGGACCAGATGGTACGTCCTCCCCCGGGTAGCTGTTCTCCATTGTTTCCCGCATGGGCTACGATTGAGTCGCCCATTATCCATGTTGTCATTGAGTCTGAAAAATTAAGAAAAAGAAACACAACAGCAACGAGCACATATTTTTGATGATGTATTTAGCACATGTTTGTTTGTTTGTTTGTTTACACAAAATTAGCTAGTTTGGTGAAAGTGTTATACTTTCATCATTCCATTTGGTGTATACTTGTGGAAGGACAGATTAAGTTAAATTAATTGATATACGACTGTACATTGTCCTAATGGAACTTAATTATAACAATGCCTAAACGTTATGAGAGAGTCTAGACTGATTGCATGTGATTTCCATGTTGTTGATGTTAATGTAGACTTAAATAAGCGATGGGCTTCCTTGTTCAGATTGTCCACAGGAATTGTGGTACAGGGGTGCCTATTCCTGCTGCGTCTGGTGCAATTTGACGGAAACGCTCCATCTGGAACCGGGACAAAGCATCAGCTTTATTATTCAATTTCCCAGGAATGTGTTTAGCACAAAACGCAACATTTGATTTCAGGCATTGCAGTATAAAAAATCTCAACAGTTTCATTATGTGTGGACACTTAGATGATTGTTTATTTATTATTTCTACTGCCGCTATGTTGTCTGATCTCAAGATTATGCGCTTTCCCTTTAACTGATTCCCCCATAATACTACAGAAACTACTATTGGGAAGAACTCTAGCCATGCAATTGAACTCGCTTTCTTGCTATCTGGCCATTTTCCTTGGAACCATTGACCTTTGAAGTATCCCCCAAATCCTATGCCCCCACTTGCATCCGTGAACAGCTGCAAAGCTGATTCACCTACCCACATTTGGTCTGGAATTATTGATACCCCATTATGACGTTCTAAAAATAGAAGCCACATTTCTAAGTCGTGTTTTGCACCTACTGGTAGAACGAATTTTTGTTGGGGTTTCCTCTTTCCACATGTCACATCAATTAGCCGCCGTAAGAATGCTCTTCCAGGGGAGATGGCTTTACAAACAAATGACAATGAACCAATCACTGATTGGAGGTCTTGTAATGATATTAACTCCTCTTCCAGGGCCCGTTTCACCTTCCCTTTAATCTTTGATAATTTCTGGTGTGGTATTGTAATAACTAGTTTTTCGGAGTCAATTTCCAGCCCCAGGTATGTTATTTTGGTAGTTGGGCCAACCTCCTTTTCTGGCGATAAGGGGACCCCCAACTGTTTGCATGTTTTCTGGAAGCTACGTTTAACAAACAAACATGACAGAATACTATTTTTGTCAGCAACACCAGCCATAAAGAAATCATCACAGTAATGTGTAATCCTATCTGTACATGCGTCCTTTTTAGCCGCCCATTTTATAAATGTAGAGAAGGTTTCGAATAGGGCTGGGGAGCATGAGGCTCCCATGGGGAGTGCTTTATCTACAAAGTATTTATCTTGCACTTTCATTCCTAATAATACAAAATCATCTGGGTGTACAGGGAGTAGGCTAAATGCTGATTCAATATCTTCTTTTGCCATCATGGCCCCTTTTCCAACCCCTACTACCAGTTGTACTGCATCATCAAAGCTATTATACTTCACCGTGCACAATGCTGGATCAATGCCATCATTGACAGACTCCCCTTCTGGGTATGACAGATGTTGTATTAATCTGAACTTTCCTGGTTCGGTTTTTGGTATAATACCTATTGGTGATACAATCAAACCTGCCATTGGTTTTTCATTGAAATTGTTGGTCATATGACCGCCAACCAAAACCCCCATACCGCGAGGCGGCAGTTCTAATCATATGCATGTATTTGAGTAACTCTTGTATTCGGCTAGGGTGTGCTTTCAAGTATATGGATGTATAGACTAAAAAGGCTGATGTCCATTCATTGATGGATGTTACAAATTGCTTTGGTTTACTACTTTTCCACACAATTTGACCCTCCTGGTTTACTGATAAAGCTATGCCTCGGTTTTCTTGATGTTGCAAGTAGGGTCCCCCTTTTCCAACAATGTCCCCACATCTACGTATTCCCCTTTGATAATCTTGCTTTTTACGCTCTGCTGCACACCTGTTCCCAGTGGGCTAAATGTTGATACCAAGGGTGTAAAACCTAACTGTTGTTGCTGGAATAGTTCCTGACTAGGGATCCCAAAAGTGTCTGTGTTATTGATCACTACTGGTTCATTGACAACCGGCAAGTTATTGTTACCATTAACGTCCACTTGGGTTGCAACGTTACCCCCTATACTATTGTGATTTTGGGTTGCATTGTTAACACACACACTATTGTTATTGACTGACGGACCATTGGTTCCTGATATCCCTAACGGAATTATCTCTGTTTGAGGTTGATAGTTTGTCCCTGTATTATTACCTGTACTACGATTACTATTAATACTGTCATGAATATTATTATCCTCATAATCACTCATATTAGTACTGCGAGTCTCATTCACACTAAAATTACCTTCTAGAAGTCTGTTTGCTTCTATTCTGGGCGTGGCCCGTCGCTGTTGAATGGGCTGCTGTGTCCTTGGTTGCGGTCCTGGTTGCCGTCGCTGACCCGGTGCTGGTGCTGTGGCTTGGTCGGTTTCCACCACCGGATGGTCTTGCCCTGGTTGTGCCCGTGGTTCTGGGTGGATATCAGCCGTGACTTGGTGTTCGTGGGTGCGTCTAAGGTTGCGCTCAGTAACTTGGTCAGCAGCCAAACGTTGAGTTGCACGGGATTGTGCCCTTGTTTGCCGTCCATGGCCTTGCCCAGTGAGTGTTCGTGAGTTTGTTGCTTTCGGTCCCTCATTCCGCTTCTGAGCCCGTTTTCTGCCCATACTTTAGCTTGCTACCACAGTAACGTAGGCTTACTGGCGAATATTTATGTAGTTTTGAACAACGATCGTACAATTCGAAAAATTCTGGTAAGAGAAAATCGGGAGAAAAAATATTTTGACCTTCTCTATCCGTTGCCGAGACAGAGAGTGAACTGTAACAAGGCTTACCGAAGCGTTATCGAACTACGCCGGTTGTGATTGGTTCTTCAAATTGATAGAACCTTTAAAACACGCATCATGATTGGTCCAGACCGTGCGTCTCCAAAAACAAGGAGACAATGAGGCCTAGCGGACCGGATCACTATTTGCCGTGGATAAATGAGTTTTTCTTCGATGCTCGAAATAAAACTTTATTATACCAAATTTGGAAAGAAAAGCTTTGGCCGAGTTGCCCCAAACAGCATCACAATAATCAAAGTGAGGGAGAATCAGAGTTTTGTACAACAGGTTTAAAGTATGTTGGGGAAGAATACTTTCTATCATGTAGTACTGAGTTGTTGTCCCTGTGAATTCCCAGAAAAATGTCTTGTTTTTCCCCAAAGTGTGAATGTGTGGCGAGATTGAAGCCATCATGGAATATAAGTGTTTTGTACCGAGGGAGTCCGACTTGGAATGAAGTCATTACTTTTTGGAACAGGGTTTGGGCTACAATTCCACTCGTGGCCATTATTTTGGGAACAGGGACGAGGCTATGTCGTAGTGGCTATATTCCCGGATTATTGAACAGTCTTATTTTGAAACAATGTCGTTAAAACCAACAGCCAGAGTCATAGCCGTAGCAGAAGTCACTTGATTCAAATATGGCCTTTGAGTCCAACAAACCATTACCTACCCATTGATACACTATTGGCTCGCAATGACGTCGGGGACATTACGTGCTATAAATATGGATAATAATATTTGCACTCATGTTTTGCCCCAAAGCGGGCTTTTTCAAACAATGGTTCATTCTTCATTCATCCTCATGCCCAGGGGTCCATCAATGACCATACAATATTGACTGGGATCGAGTAACATCAATGGTGCACTGTTTCTGCAGTGACTGTGAACATGACAAACATTGAGTAAGTCCAGATTAGCGTGACTACCACAGGGAGTAAAATGTCACATCTGATTCTTTAGGGAGAATATAACAGAGTGGCTCTGAGGACGGGTTCCCAATGTTATTAAGTATGAATTGGCGCTGCTGTGTACGTGAGTATGCATACATTTTGAGTGCCTTTTAAAGTCAAAAGCACGAAACAGTAAATTATCAATCCATTGTACATTATTTCCTGTTATAAGTAACTCAGACGTATGTTTTATAGTGATTTATTATATGGATCCTTCACTTGTTCGCTGTGACCACAATAAGCGTGTCCATCAAGATAGGGCTACAAAATGTTGTCAAACGATTCATCTAGGTCACCGTGAAAAATCCAAGGAAATTTTATTTGTTAGTTCACTGAGGTGGGACACATCTGTTTCGAAGCAAAATGCCAAATGCAATCTAGTATAAGACCCAGGTGTTGTGATTGAATGGAATTAAATAATAGTATTACGACCAAGGATTCGAGAGCGCCACGAGCTGTAATTACCGGTTTACTGTCTACTGTGTTGGTCAAAGTCGAACAGACAAGATAGTGTTCAGTTTTTAGAAAAACGGAGGTGAATGTTACTGGACAACAACAACGTCAGTTGTGTCGTCAATGTTTAAATTGGTGTGTCCGTTCAAGGTCACCTTAGCAAAGTGATGACCATGCAAGAAGAGTTTTACCCGTATTACAATGAGAAGGAACAGCTCTTCCCTCAGTTCTCGTTACAACGAACACATACATTGAAATTCTGCTTTATAAGGAGTACATTCTAATACAACAAATGCTCATTTTCTGTGTTGTCTGTCTTTGCGTTGATGTTTCTTCCTTAATCCTTACCAACATTCCTGATAAAGATGTAATTCTAATTTGACAAGTACCGGCGATCGCTGTAACGAGACCGACTGTTTGTACTAAACCGTATTCCAATCCCAGAGCAACGCCTATAAAATGCGTATCTCAAGCAAAATTAAACAAATTCTGCTACGAAAATACGAGGAGAACCAGTTACATATCAGCTGAACTTTGAGTGGTGAGTCCTTTGGTGTGTAAGCCATACAAATTTGAGAGGGAAGCCAAAATGGGCCGTTAACAAAATGGAGCAAAAGAAGTCAACTTTCACAAGGGGTACGTTAAAGCCATTGGACACTTTCGGTAAACAGTACGGTCCAAAGGCCCACACTTCGTGTATCACAACTTATTTATAAAATAACAAACCTTTAGAAATTTGGGCTCAATCGGTCATCGGAGTCGGGAGAAAATAACGGGAAAACCCACCCTTGTTTCGGCACGTTTCGCCGTGTCATGACATGTGTTTTTGAAATAAATCTGTAATTCTCGGTGTCGAGAATTGATAATTGTTTTAATATTTTCTCAAAAAGTAAATTACCATTACCTTCTGTAAACCCTGTAAGTTATTTGACAATCTGTGAACTTTTATTTATTTTTTTTCTGTTCGAAAGTGTATAATGGCTTTAAGTGCTACTACTATTACTCTGAAACATGACAACATGACAATCACCCCGTTTCACTGCTTGTACATAGCAACTTGGCTGGAAGAGCAGAGTGTACCACACTCGCAGCTTAATGTGATGTAAGAACTTGGTGAAGAAAATGTGGGAAGGACAACATGTCATAGCGCAGTCAGTCGTGCTGGAGTCATTGTGAACTAGTATAAATAGCTAATTACATTCATAAGCGAACCAAGTGAACTGGCGGTTTACTTGCAATTACTTTGTGCGACGTGTGTGAAACGAGTTTGCTTCAGTTTCTGTACCCAAATTGAAAGGTTCTGGCTTAATCGATGAGCCAGAACCGGGCAGTGAAGTCAGTGATCAATGGTGAAAGTTGTGGATTGATTTCGCTCTCAAAATAACAGAGGCTTTAGTGGAGGTTCTAGAAAATGTGCTCAGTTTCATTGTGTGTATTGCCAGTACGTGTTTGAGACAATAGTACCTTACGCCATAGCCTTGCTCAAGGCAGTCGCATTATTCGCTCCGAAAGAACGCAGCTGTAAACCCACCCGCCGTATACCCTGTGCATGGTGTGTGCGATCACACCGAATGACCCACCCGTATACACACTGTCACATCGCACGAATACTGTTCACACAAGTCATCGCACTCGTACACCACTAACCGCATGCGGAGGCCGTCAGGCCGACAGCCTTGTCGGGTCTGTATCTTCCCGTTTTAATGTGTTGTAATGTGTTGTATTGTAAAAATTTCCAATAGTGGACGAAATTGGGGGGGGGGGGGCTCTAGGATATGCTAGTATGCAGCTCATGAATATGTATATCGTTCGTCAGACCTATCAGACAACACAGGATGTGAGGCAATGAACTATTCATTTTGACGTCCAATCACGCACTTCCCTTATCACGACCTTTGGACCCTATCATGCGTCCGTGGTGGTGGTGTGTGAGGTAAACATGTCTCGTCTTTCGCGGGCATTATGGTAATGAGCTGACCGTGGGAACTCCTCGCTTATTATAGTAATGAGGTCAGTGGCTTCAACACAGATCCTACAAGGCTGTCGGCCTGACGGCCTCCGCATGGGATGTGGATAGTGTACGGGGGCATCGTGTCGTGTGATGTTACGCACAGTGAATACGGGTGGGTTTTACGCACAGTGAATACGGGTGGGTTTTTATACAGCGGCGGTCTTTTTTCGGAGTGAATAATTCGACTGCCTTGAGCAAGGCTACTTACGCCATGACTTTCTGCCACGCTCACGCCAATAGTGTTCAACTTGCATTCACTGATAGTCATCACATTGATCACTGAGGCGAGTTTTTGGCGGGAAAATAACGTCGATCGAGCGTGGGTGTTGTTGCAGCGTGAGTTTTGTGTTGCTACGTGTGGAGTTTGGATGCTGTGGCACTTGGAGATGATTTCAGATGGTCCATCTGCCGATTTCGTAACAACCATACAAACCATTTAACTTGACACTCGTGACATGTTGTTTTATATTTCCTGAACAGTGTTGCATTGTTTCCTGTGCAATTGTTCACCTGTTGTAAGGGTAGCATCCGTTTGGTGGTAGTTTCACAACGAACTTCCACACACAGGAACTTGTCTTTCCGTAGTTTCTGACTCTCTTATATTTCATCTTTTGTGTAAGAATCCCAATACAGCTGGCAGCTTGCACAGAGAGTTACTCCTAACGTATAAAAAAACAGACGGTAATATGAGAATATTTTGACGTTGATTTTATTTTAAACATTGTCATTCCCTGTTCTGTGATTTTGATTACCAATCCAGAGGTCGCTCGCACACGGGCTGTACTTTTTTCATACTATTCAGTTCCCCACAAGCAGCCTCAATTATGTGGAAAAGGGGTCCTCTGCCTATAAGATTACCAGAGCCAAACTCAACACTTTGATACTCTTTATTCGTTCTCTAACCTTGTTAATAACGTCGTAAGCCTATTACACTCTATGACGTGAGCACTGTACATAGATTTTACCATGTTTCCTCTACGAGCAATTTGATTTTCCCGCGATCGCTCGGCCATCATGTAACTGGCACGGTGGTAGGTTTCTAGCAAGTCGTTCTTAAAACCTTTTTTTTTTGGGGGGGGGGGGAACAACACGAATACAATTGTAGAGGGTTGTATTTTTCGACAAGTGTTTCACACGTATCACTAAACCTTCCCCGCACTGCGAAGTCCTTCCCCAACTCCATGATTAACCCTGGAAAGTGTATCGCACAAACACATCTCTCTCGCCCTGCCCATACCCCCTCCCCGCCCTCTCCTTCCCCGGCATGAACGCACGATCGTGTCCAGCAATATGCAAGGTGCATAAACACAATTTATATGCAGATCTTTGCAATGCGATTAGAGCGCGAGCCCGATTTCCAGCGTGGTCGGGAGAACACGGCACCCCGAATCATGCTCTATCTCTCCCGGTGATCGGTCGAGGCTGCCCGGGCAGCATCCAGACGGGGGGATAATGAGTGTTTTCAGTAGGTGGTTGGTCTTGTTCCGCTCTTAAGACATTTCTGAGAATCCTCCGGGGTCCATTAACATCTTAGCTCCTTAAAGACAAAACCTCGTATAGACCAAGTTACAATGTTCCTATTTTTAAACAGCTTTCTGACGTGATATATTTGCCTTGCCCTTCATTGATTAACTTGAAAGGGAAGCTATACCTTTTGGCTGTTGGCAATCACTCTTAAAATTAGCAACAACTTTTTGAAGCATACAGCAGCTTTCGACAGCAGCATTTTTTCTTTGAAACATTTCATTCTGAAGTTATGTTGTTATACACAAATATATCAGTTGTTAAAGCCATTATACCCTTTCGGTACAGAAAAAAAGAAAAAAGTTCACAGATTTACAAATAATTTACAGGGTTTACAGAAGGTACTGGTGAAAGACTTCTCTTGAAATATTGTTCCATGAAATGCTTTACTTTTTGAGAAAACATTAAAAAAACATAAATTCTCGTTAGCGAGAATTACGGATTTATTTTAAACACATGTCATGACACGGCGAAACGCGCGGAAACAAGAATGGGTTTTCCCGTTATTTTCTCCCGACTCCGATGACCGATTGAACCTAAATTCTCACAGGTTTGTTATTTTATATATTAGTTGTGATACACGAAGTGTGGGACTTGGACAATACTGTTTACCGAAAGGGTCCAATGGCTTTAAGCCCCAAACACTTTTCAGAGTGTCTATTACATGCAGGGTTGTAGAAGGTTGGCCTAGGTGGGTAGGTTTATCGGAGGTGAATGTCGAAAAAATTGAGTTGAATAAAAGCTAGAAAAGAAGAAAGAGAGAGCGACGAGAAGCATTGCAGCTGCCTCTCTGATCCAGTTCTTCTCGTTACATTTCACCAATCGATTCTGGTTTGACCTGCCGTGGTTTCCCCAGAAGCAAGTTGATGGAAGCATCCACCGGGGGAAACATGATGAATCCCTGGGTAGAGATCAAATACTGACAAGAAACATCAAAATCTGTCGATAAAACAGCATTGCAATGTCCGATAAAAGAATATTCAATTCGTTATTTCTGCACGCTGATGGATCAGGTTTGTCCCCAATGCACAACGATGTCACCAGCTACAATAAATAATAATTTTATGTAAAACAGTTCGTCTCTGTTTTATTATTTTTTTTATTTTTTGGTACTCTCCCCAAGCAGTTATTTTCAAACAGATTTATAAAAAAACTTCATATATATCAGGTGACATTGAGGTAACTTTTTAAGATGGACACCCCTCATGTATAATGGTTTATTCTTGATTGTTATGTAATCCGCAGTTATAACAATAAAACCTCATAATGTATGGCTTTAGTATAACAATAATTCCTCTTGATGTAACAAGTGAATAGTTTCTAGTTTTAAAAGAGGGTACGCCTTTGGTATTACTCAACAACTTAGTGGCCACATAAAATAACTTTGAAAGAAGTTCTAAACCTTTGATTATGTTTAACATTTTAAAGGAATGTGGTTGATAAGGAAGGGATTCAAAAACGTTATAATTCTGTGAAAGAACGATTCTTGCAACAACGTTTCTTATTAGAAGTGTATTCCGTTTATGGACATTTCTCCCTACGTTGAAATAACCGCTCCAGTTTTTCAGCGATATCTCACAAACGATTTCACCTTTTGAATTGAGATTCTTACAATGTGTATCTACATTATTATTTGATTAAAACAGCTGAATGGTTTCAAGAAGCAAAGAACTTTACCTTTAAGCAAACAAGTTCAATGTATGCGCTGAGGTCACGTCTCTATGTTAGTGTGCACGTTCGAGAAGTTAACCAACGCAAATTTATTGCAGAGACTGCAGCAAATTAAACTTTGTGTTTCAATTTGATACATGAAAACGTAATCTTCACCGATTGCTGTCAGAGTTTGTAACCATCTGTACATCGTACCTAATGCACCATACTGCGGGGAGCTAGTCACTGGAAAATAACACCGGGCTAAGGTTTATGTTTGGAATTAATCGCTTAAAATGTCAAACAAGACAAGTGTCAAACATGGAGGGTTTATTTCATGCATGCTCAAAAAGGTAAACTGCTTTATTTGTCAAAAATAAAAGGAAATCATGAGTACAAACGAAATCCCCTTCGCAAGCGGTATAACACATGGATGAAAACAACATCTAAACAGTTACGGTAGCGACGATGACGTAGGGCCTAGATTATGAGAGAGATGGCGAAGTTTGGACAGTTACAAGTCTATCGGACGGATACGCATACGTTTAGTTATCCGTAACCCACTTTCACGTGTATAGCAAGCAGGATGCACGTATAGCGGTAGCAAGTATAGGGTATGACGTCATCATGACGTCATAATGATGACGTATCTGTCGCACTAACCGTATCCATTGGCATGGGAAACCTCCCTAATGACATATTCACAATGACAATACTTGTCGTCAATGACGAGGTTGGTTGACAATGACAAGGGTTTTCGACCACAATGAGTGCGATATGATTATGGGGGCGCATTCGTGTACTGTAAGGTAAAATAATAACATTTTGCTTTAATAATGCACACCTGCGACATGATAATCAAGAGAGCTTTGTACACTGCAAACACTTGGGCGTTAAAATTTACACTTTGGGTGGTGATGTCACATAATAGATATAGAGATGAGAATCAAAATTAACATCATTGAGTGTTAAAAAACACAAATAATTTGTTTTGCAACAATGGATGTTATTTTAACACCCTATGGTGTTAACTTTGAGTCTTTTGTTTGCATATTTATGTGATCACACCCATGGTGTCAATTTATGCAGTATAACCTTACACGCACTGCGTGTTAGGATCGGGTGACTTTAGGGATACCACTCCCAGACTGCCTCAAAGTCTATGTTTCTAATCCAGCATTATAATTGACACTCCACCACCTCACCCTTATACAACTTACACTATTAGTTCAAATCAAGACATGGTCACATACAATCAATTTAATCTGAATGTCCCTTAATGTCACGTGTAACGAGATTTCAACTACAGCCCCTTTCATGTTGTAATGATGTATTCCTAGATCAGATTGTATATCAGCCCTGAATCTATGGCTAGTGGTGTTGCTAAGAGCGTTAGGGAGTAATGTCCTATCCTCAACGTTAAAGGCAGTAGACACTATTGGTAATTACTCAAAATGATTATTAGCATAAAACCTTTCTTGGTGACGAGTATTGGGAGAGGTTGACGGTATAAAACATTGTGAGAAACGGCTCCCTCTGAAGTGCCATAGTTTTCGAGAAAGAAGTAATTTTCCACGAATTTGATTTCGAGACCTCAGATTTAGAACTTGAGGTCTCGAAATCAACCATCTAAACGCACACAACTTTGTGTGACAAGGGTGTTTTGTTCTTTCATTATTATCTCGCAACTTCGATGACCGATTGAGCTCAAATTTTCACAGGTTAGTTATTTTATGCACATGTTGAGATACACCAACTATGGAGGCTAGTCTTTGACAATTACCAATAGTGTCCACTGCCTTTAAAGGAAAGTTCTAGGTTTAATCCTCCAATTCACCAATAAATTTACCAGTATGAAGCTTTAGCCATCTTTAAGTCTGATTATTAGCTGACTTATAGATAATATTGCTTGTTATTATTTGTATGCATTTAGCACATGCAATTAGTATAGAATAACGAACAGTTTGGATACTCCACTACAGGAAGTTCACATCTCCTCTGGATTTTACATCCATGTATATTTATTACGCTTTACATTTTACATTTCACATTTTTGTGGGGTTTTTAAGTTGTCGTGTGCATGGAAATAAACCAAAAACAAACAAGCTTCTAGATACTCTTCATAGTGTCTCATTACCGCATGCGGAACTTATGATTTACTACAAGAAACAAAAGGTAAACCAAATGGATGATGTATTTATAGTCATCTATTACCTTTGCTAAGCATTACTACACACTTGCCAGATGGCCTTAATGAAACGCATACTGTGCAGTCATCACAGTATAATCTTTAAAGTCACTGGACACTATTGGTAATTGTCAAAGACCAGTCTTCTCACTTGGTGTATCTCAACACATGGATGAAATAACAAACCTGTGAAAATTTGAACTCAATTGGTCGTCGAGACATCAAAATCTAATTCTGAGTAGTTTCCCCATTACTCGTTACCAAGTAAGGTTTTATGCTAATAATTATTTTGAGTAATTACCAAATAGTGTCCACTGCCTGTAAGGAGAATAGATGATTCCAAAACAACTATGAAACCTTACTGTTGGTAATACAAATTATTTATCGGCGTTATCAGATGGTTTTTTTGTGCATTCAAAATACTTGTGTAGTATTTAAGTTGTAGGCCTACGGCCCTAATGCCGCCTTCTATTCTATCACGCCAATATGCCCTTTATGAAACCATGGATTGGGCTTAGGCTCCGGCTTTGGCTTAGGATTCAGTTGAAGAAATGTAACATGTAATTGATGCGGACTAACATGAGTGCCATCTTGTGGCTTAGGCTTCAGTTGAAGAAATGTAACATGTAATTGATGCGGACTAACATGAGTGCCATCTTGTGAAATAATTTGGAAACTGGCGCTACTTTTTGAGGGAAGGGGGGGGGGGGGGCGGGGGCAAGGCCAATTATTGCTTCGTCCTTCGGATGGGATATCAAGCTTTGAGTCCCATGTGTTGTGTTCATCACTTTAATAATATTGTATTTAATCAGTCTTTCTTAATAAGTAATGTCTTTGCCATAATATGATTTAAAGTATTATGACAGGAATCAAATGGTAGGCTGTGTTATCGTTTAAATTATGCCATCCTTTATTATTTATAGCACCTTGTAACGGTTTACAAGGTGGCGTGGTGCAATCGGCAGCCGACCATACGAAGATATCAAGGACGAGCTCCTTCTCTTAATAATGATAACTGCGTCTTCTTCTCAAAATAAAAGGGTTTTATTGTACATCTTCTAGATTTCAATTAAGACACAGTCAATCTGTGAAAAGCGTATCAAATTAGGTCGTCACATCTCAGTGAAATAAACTAGAACGGTTTGGCTGAAATTTGTTTGCTCGTTCATTTCATTTCGGCTATTTCAATTGCCACAGTCGGAATAAGCAAAGAATTTCGATTGGAAGATTTTATATTGCGAGACGATCGGTTCGGGTAGGAGCTGAATAATCCGTAATCCCTCAGAATGAGACCATGCGATAAGGTGTCATTAAGAAGCCCTTGATTTTCAAGGCGTCTTGTGATTAAAACAGTATCCCATCCCAAGTCATTGAAAGCAGCCAAGCATGTCAAATTGCTTGAGTGTGTTTTGCATGATCGCACGCATGTTGTCATTTCAATCTCATTTATCTGCTCATCAAAGCCATCTCCTAATATACCCAAACAAAGTTTAACCGTTGACTGCCTGGTCAAATGCGCCCCTTGAGGGCAGGCTATAATTGTTTAATTGACTTAAATCATCTCAGTGGTTATAATGGTTGATGACATCATTCTAAATAGGAACGACGCAGGCATTAGGAGCCTGTCAAACAATTAAACCTCTTTTATTGAATTTAGCGTAGATAGTTAAAAATGACGTTTAGGCTATTCATTGACCATTACTCATATTGTGCACTGTCGTGGCTTTAAGGTAGAAACATGACTTGGTTGTTTGTGTAAAAGGATTATATAAAAAATGTCAGTGTTTTTCCCGATTTTAAGACGTTCATTTGTTAGTGTATCGTACTTTTCAACCCCACCGGTTTACATAATTATTTATGCCTCTTTAGAGGTTATAGTAGAAACAAAGTGAAAAGACATAAAAATGAATTCATAAATACCTCGGAAAGTCTCGCTATTCCTATTGGTGGAGAGCGCGTCACGTGGGTGTGTATAAACCTTTGTTTATTACCGGTAAAAAGTGTTGAAACATGGGCGTGACACGCGAGCTTGCACCTGTGCTTATAAGACAGTTTCTTCATTCCTATTGGTCGAGAGCAACGGCCGGCACAGTTGTGCCACATCACGCGATACGCGCGACGCCCACAGCATTCCCTTATAAGGAGTTGTTTACCCGAGAGCGGTGGAGGGACTTACCATTTCATAGCTGGAGGGGTGTTGTGTTAAAAGAAATCAGTGAACAATTAAAATGTTTGCATTTACTTTACTTTTTGACCCAAAGTGTTGATGTTTTTTGACCGAAAAGGTATTTATGAATGGAAATCAAACTAGTTTTCAACTAGTGGTTTAAACCCGCCGAGGCCTGGTTCTTGATAATTTACCTCTACTTCGTCTCGGTAAAATTATCAAAATTTTCACGCAAGTTCGAAGACCAATTGAGCTCAAATTTTCACAGGTTTGTTATTTTATGCATACGTTGAGATACACCAAGTGAGAAGGCTGGTCTTTGACAATTACCAATAATGTCCACTGTCTTTAAGAGTGATTATCAAACAAGTAATTAACCTTTACGGAACAACACACAATACTTAAAATGAATGTGTGTAGCTGAAGTTATTGGTAACAAGAAACGAATTATACATGAGTCAATCTCGTCGGTGATTCTAGTCAAAACGAAGTTATGTTATGATTTATGTTCTCTGGATTTTATATGATGGAAAACTCAATGTTCCCAAGAGACGTGAAGCTTATACCGTATCTAATCTATCACTACCCTGGGACTAAAGCAACATTTAGACTGACTAGACATGGTAATAATATTTATTATAGGCATATATTATTTTAATAACAAATATATTTGCTGTCTAAAGCAATCATGCACACAACCAAACAGTGTACGGAAGCCACACAGTTCACTTTTATTACTATTGATGTTTGATATAATTGAAAATCGAAATGTTGTGTATCCAATTAAAACAGAAAGAAAAGCATAATTTGAATGGCGGAGGAGTAAGAAACGTTGATTAAGAAAAGTACCGTCTTCTCCTGAAGAACATCAGAGCTACTGATCGAAACGTTGAGTTATCAACCACCGGTTCTTTGCACAACCAGCACTAAGCCTACATGTGCATGTACATCTCCGTGGTGTTACTGCAAACCTCATAATATACTCCCCCCATGCAAGGTTTGAAACCCTATTAAGAAAAGTATTCATCAAAATCGAAAATTAATATATTGATAGCGCCAAAGACCCCTTTCTCGAAGTCTTACAGTATACATTTCTTGCTGATTTGTTGTTGCGTTTTACGAAACTCTTGGCCTTCCAAATCTCTGCTAAGTGTTCCACGATGTTTCAACAAAGACCCACTCTCTGCTCGCAGTGATATTTACGCAGGGAAATGGAAACCGGCTTCTTCCATTAGATGTATCTATTTATTTATCAAAACTGATGCCCGAAAATGCGGATTCGCTTCACATTTACTAGCTTTTCAAAAACAAACACTGCCAATCACGAATTGCGAGAAAACACGGGGGTCGAATAAATAAGGGCCCACCCACATGTTAAAAATACTAAACACATCCAATACTTTACTTTTTAAGACGATAACATGAGCCGTCTAGAAAACACAGAATATTGAGAATTTTGCAAAATCATGAAATTATTACAAACATTTTTTACAACTTTTCTACAATTCACACGATTGGCGCGTTATAATGTACCCAACTTTGATTACACGTTTTTACCGACTGTAATAATCATCCCACTAAAGAGCATTAACCGGAAGACTTTGCTAGTTGGTCGTCCAATAATTCCCAACTTGGAATATAACTTCCATGGAATATATTTATACTGAAGATTTGCAACAGGAAGACCATTAAGTGGTCATCGAATGTTTCCCGATTGAGGATTCATTTAAATTTTACACTAATCTGTGACAGAACAATCGGGAAAATCAGCAGGTCACGAAATCTTTCTCAGACTCAATTAGCCCGATTTGCTTCATCGGTCCCGATGGGGATATTTTAGTCACCAGATAAAACAGACACCACAGCCGAGTAATGGACGCTTAATTAATAGGCCATTTTCAAACAGCTTGGGTGCCTATTTGTGTAGCCACATTTCTATTTTGTGTATTCTCTTCATGAACAACGGCTACAGCTGGTGATAGCGTGTGTACAGAATGCAAAGCATACACCACACCTAGCCCTGGTAGGACGTCAGGCAGTGCCACTTGTATTGCACGCAGAATGACGCAATCATTCAAAGCATTCAATCATTCATTAAGAATGCATCATGACATCGGATAATATTATTATTGCAAATTCAATTACCCCAAAAGTGCCCTTGCGTCAACCCATCAACCATGAGCATTCCTTGTTTACATGTAAAGTGCATGCTTAAAACAATTAAAAACATGTTCCTGCTTTATACTATCGGGTTTAGACTAGCTTGCTCTAGTCATCGTCAGGAGATTGAAGAACTTTAAATCTGTAATAACACAGGTACTTATACTCGTGTGTAAGGCGATTATGATCCATTTCAAAGATAGCGAATAATTGGGCGATAATCAGAATTGTAGTGTTGTTTCAGTGCTAGATGAAAAGCAGGATTGTTCCTGAGTAAAAAGGAGATGCGCCAGTTGATAAATGTCTAATTCTGAGAGAAGGACACAAGGGAAATGTAATTAAGGTGGTTTGTTTACCACGGGCTTGTTTTACGTGCTGAATGTGAGAAAACAAAAATCACGACCCTATCCTGGCTTGAATCAACACTCTGGGATGGGTCAGGTGTTGTGCATCCTTGAGTCGGGATAGGTTCATGGTCAATATTGGTAAATGCTAACTCAGTTTTCATGGTTGTTAGTATGCAGTAGACCTACCTTCCTGAAGAAACACTTGCCTTCTTTTGCTTTAAAGTTGGACTGAGACACCAACTTATTGTGGTCTGGTTTTGCCTCTGCAGAAGTGTGAACCTGAGAGCAACAGAAGTCCACATAATGTAGGCACTGAAACACTATGTGGACTTATACACGCCCACACATTGTTCATTACTGTATTGTAGAAGGGGATTTATTATTGTACAGAACAACGATATCCACACATACACAGTGACTGCAACATAAAGCTGTGTGCGTAATGCATAAATCCATTCTAGAACCTGTACCCTGATTTTGGAGTAACATCAGCGATTTTATGTCTCTTAAGATTTCTTAATGTCTCAGAACACAGAAGTACACACGATCTGTTACAACTGTCACCTTAAGTAGACATTTGCTAACATTATCAAGGAGTGGATTTTCATTTTGAACAATGCGATACAAACCAATACATACGATATGAGCGGGATATTTTAATTTCAATTTTGTTTATACAAAAGGATATCAATTTAAAGGAAGATTCAAAATACAATATAGGTTGTTAAGTTTTTGCACACAGCTAAGTAAGCACTTAGGTAAACTTAAGAATGGTGTTCCGAAGACTCAAATAGAGTTGCCGAAACAATCTTGAGTAAAATAATGAAATTGACTTGACTTTTTGTGCACGAAAACGAAATTAAGTAACTTGAATATTAACCACAAAATTATTGGGTGTAGAATTTCAAAAGATCCGCGTATTTGTACGAAACATGATGATGAAACTAAACCTCCCTTTTGCTGAAAATGCCAGGAAAAACCATTATGTAGTAAAGCGTTTTGTTCCAGCACTTTTGTATCTCTGCAACAATATCTTCGTTTTTGTTTACCATAAAAACCATTTGAAGTTCATAATGATCCTATAGTAATTAACTCTTGAATAAGGCAGTTCATAGCCTTCTTGTCTCTCTCAGCATTCTCCCTGGAGATTTCACTTCAATACTACATCACTTCTCTCCCTTTCCCGTCCATGCTTCCTCTCTCCACTCTCTATACAACCTCCACAGCCCCAAATGTTGTTTCTTCACCAAAGACAGACATTATAAAGCTCACGTCTCCAGTCTACCGCGACTAACTAGGGCACGATAGGAAATGTGATCCCGAGCTAGGCCTCGGAGGTCTAGTTCGTAATGGCCAGGTCCTTTCGGAACTACGCAACAGACCCGGGAGATGGGTTATATATAAAGATTTGGGTTATCCCATGCTGCAAGCAACGGGTTCTTGCGCACTTCAAACAAACAAATTCTCATTTTACGTAGACTCTGTGTGTATTTGTGACTACACAAAATAGGTCAAGCGAGCTGGTGGTACTGCCTGTGCAAATTACAATAATTTTTGTTGAATTTAATTTCTTAGTATTTTTTTTGACTGTGTCTTCTCTTGCCCTTTTTCAATGAATGACTCATCTTTGTGGTCTTGGCTAGGTCCGAACTTTTCTTTTGGCATTTCTATTTCTTGTTTTTTTGTGCTGCCGTTTTTCTGTAAGGACCCTAACGGAGTCTATAGTGATGGTTTAAGGCTATTCTTTGATATTTTCTTTTTCCTTGGTCCTATTGTGGTTCCACTCAGAAATACAGCTTTGCCAGACACACTCACTCCCCTGTGATAAAATCTCGCAAAGTATGAAAAACACGTTATCAGCGACGGGCCAAACAAAAATCATAGATACGCACAACCGTGAGAGTAATGTAGTCAAACCGAAACGAAAAAATACTTTGTTAGAGTTTGCTTGAACGCCAAAAAAACGTTCCGTCCTTTCAATAAAATAAAGTTTGTAGAAATCACATCCCTGCCTTACATGTGTGTTTTCGTGATTTCAAAAAGGTCGTGACACAACACTGTCTTCGAGACATCCAGCATAGAGGCACTCGGATATCTTTTGACGTATCCATTGCTCTGCTAGATATTTGGTTATTATCTGATCGAAGTTCAAACACAAAATGTGTGTTTTCACTGGAGGGCAAAGCACTTCACGTAGTGTACTCAATGACGTGTTTAAACACGTCTCGGCGTGGCTGCTTTTAGAGAGGCCAAAACGGATGCCGTGTGGGGGTTGAGCGCCCTCAAGCGGTACTATGCTAATTTCGTGAAGTGTAGTAATGTTTAATTTCGGTGTGAAAACCTGGCTCGGGGTGACTACGAGGCCACACCATACATCTTTGTCATCTGTTTGTTCGCAACCTCATTCTGATTCCCCGGTCCCTCTCAGCTCCGACCACTTTTATTATTAACAATCGTTGGTGGGGTGTGGGGGGGGGGGGGGGGGTATGTTCCGGGAAATCATGTAAGTTTTCCGGACAGGTCTAGATGCATGAATTTCCAAGGAACTGAAAATAAAGTTATTGTATCCCTAGAAAGATCGAGTAGGAGTAGCAACAACCAGGTCTCTAGTTGTAATGCACAAGGCCCTCAATGCCTAATCAGGTCTATCCCTGCATTTGACTCTCGTTGTGAACTTATGTACTCTGCTGTATGCAACCAAATCACTCCCTTGTGGGTACCAGTTGCATGTTCCCGGGTATCTCATATCGATTGTAATAAGACTGAGACTCGGGTTACACGAACGTTCTGTAAAGTCACCAATGGACTTGGATTTATCAAAGACTCACAATGCCTTAAAGGACTAATGCATTGCAAACTGGCAAATATCATACCCGATTTGGAAAATAACTTGCCTACATTTCCCTAACCCCATACTAAGTTCTGTTTATGTTTCTTTGCATGGCATTATACATTCATGTCTTACGTACAGCTTAAGATGTTTCAGCCAGAAGTGTTTAGAATTTGATGCCAAATAATGAAAATCCCTACATTCACCTGTATTGACGCGTACAGGGTAAGCCTACTACATGCATGAGGTGTAAAAAGTCACAGTTGACATGGAGTCTGGAATCCGCCACTTTGCACTTTCGTCAGTGCATACCTCCAGTAACTGAAAGGGCTTAACACTCTCCGTGTATATACAAGTCAATATCATTCCTGCATAATACATCTTTTTCCTGGTTTGAGCCAACACCCGTTACAATCAGATTTCACTCGAAATGTGCATGCGCGATCTTTAAGTTGGTTCAGCGACCTGTGAGTCAAATCATCACCACATCTACCAAAGGAAATATTAAAAAAATAAAAAATAAATTAGAAGAGGAAAAGTTCTAAATGCCAAGGGAAAGAGATTGGCAGATAGTGCTGGTTCCCCCTGAAGAGAACAAAAACTGTGTTTTTTTGTCGAAAACAATTCGATTATAGAGCAAGGAATTATCATAACTGGAGACGAATTCCCCCCAAACTCATCGATTGCTAGATAAGGCTATAAAGATGATAAATAATGAGAAGCCCACGAGAAATCAGCAGCCTCTCTTGGGAGTGAATAAACACGCAGGCGGTGTAGGAATCTAATTTTGATCCAGTGGTTTTACGTTTACAGCAGGAGCCTTGTGGCTAGTACTATTGATGTGCCCTTTACAGAACTCAAAACTATAGTTATGGGTGTAGCTTGTTTCTTCTTGGGTAATACCGGAGAGTAAAGGATGTGAGTTTATGGAAGATACCCTTTCGGTGTGGCATGTGATGGGCGGACTGGTAAAGAATAATTATTCAGTGCTCAAATTCGTACGTGTATTCACGTATCACTTCCGAACGCACTCCTTTAGAGCTGAAAGCTTGGGCTCGATTTAATAAAACGCCAAGATTCATCTAAAAAAAGCCACGGTATACTTTTAGTATTTTTTTCTTCACTGGGTGTATCCAAGAATATGCATAAAGTTAAAAAAAAACTGTGAAAATGTTGGCTCAGTTGGTCATCGAAGTTGCAAGACAGAAAATGCTCATAGGCTACCAAGTTTTTAACCAAAATAAAGCACAGTGTGGTATGGACCCCAAACACCTACAAATGTTTCTCCTATCCAATTAGTTCCCATTCCAATTATACACATCTCTTGAAGGAAACAAAAAACTACTTTGGTTGTTGAAACCGTTCGAATGTTCTGACCCTTTACAACGTATATACAATCAAATTAAACCGTGGAAATCCATTCAAACGGCGTTTATGAGATTTCGCCCAAAATCTGTATGTCCATGCAGGAGGAATAACCCGTAATTGGAAAACACAGTCTGAGAGAAACTAATGGAAAAACCTTTCTAATATTGAAATATAAGTCGTTTCTCAATTTGTGTGTAAACATTATTAACAGCTCATTGCTTTTTGCCAAGTAAAAGTGCGTTTACTCATTGTGCAATAGACCTTCATGGTGCAGCCATCTTTACTTTCTCCCATTGATATCAATGTTACCCAACCGAGGCTGGGTGAACAAAATAGTCTGGTTCCTATTTGCAAAATTATTATTTGCATTAATTATTGTGATCCGATACGAGGAACATGAACAAGATGGAGGCAGCATGATACAGGTCTAAGTTTACATAGGAATAGCTTTCCTCTCGTATGCGTGCATTTGCTGAAAATGTTAAGTAAACGAAACCAGATGGCCTGTTAAACACACAGAGTACGTAATTTCTAAGTATTGCAACCGCCATTATTACAAATCATGTTTAAAATACAAGGCATGTGCATGTTATTCCAAATGTTATTCACAGTTCATTCGTCATCAAACCATTGCCTACTGCCGATAACTAAACAGTCTAAAAGTAAACAGAAAGAAGAGGGTGCCCGTTTGCTGTGTATTATTTTAAACCACAGTCAATAATATCTTTGTATAGATTGAAAACAAAACATGGAAATCCATCGCGCGTCAAAATACTGGCTAAAGTAGGTCATAACATTGTTCAACTATAAAAAATATATGCGGTTTGGAAAATATTAACATATTCATTGATTTTAAACAGATGTGCTGCTTTTCCCAGACCTCCATTTATCTACTAGTTCGCTTCTCTTCAAGTAAAGCGACAGTGCTTAACTAATTGGAAAATTTCAAAATATGAAAGGGCAAATGTAATTTCATTTCTGGAGCACAGGTTTTCTTGTCATACAAATGGCTAGCACTTGTGTTCCCAAACAAATACGTAGATGGTACGCAGAGTACCAGTGTAAGCACTATCCACTGCCAATGTGTGGTTGTACTGAATGTAGATGTATTGTACGGTGTTTGGTTTGCTGCATGCTTTCTCTATGCTAGAAGAAGGCAGTGACGTTTTTGATGACGTCATGTTACAACTTTGCAGTTTGATATTCTTTCTGATCGATTGCTTGATCACTTGATCACTTGATCCAATAATCTTTGTGGATCCATCAATCCATGTAGATCCAACAATCCCACAATATCTATGAATCAACAGTCCATGTTTTTTTTCTTTTTTAGCCTGTCTATGTTTAAATGTCTATGTTTAAATGTGATCCAATAATCGTTGTGGACCCAGGACTCTGTGTAGGATCAAACAATCTCTTTGAGCCATCAATCCATGTGTAGATCCAACAATCCAACACTTGAAATCTATAAATTAACAGTCCGTGTTTTTGTTCAGTCTGTATATTTTATATAGTTGTCAGTGACTTGCTCCAAGTTGACTCTATGTAACGGCGTATACACCTCTTAATATATGCATGAGGTAAGTCACAATGCTAACTCAAAACGAGGCGATGGGCGCAGCCACTGCAAGTGATGGGGAACGTGCGCCCATAGCCTCATTTTGGGTAAGAATTATGACGTCATGCGCAAGTATTAAGAGAGGCGTGTATTATGAATGTACTTCGATAGGCATGGTATTTAAACAAGAAATGCAGGGTTTATTTTGGTCCAAAACAAATACAATGCCGATATTTTGAACGCTGAATGTGAATACATTTTGTGTTTGGTGACAAAGCATACATGATTTATTAGATGTAACGCAGAGACCACGCGCAACAGCCATTATCGAGACTCAAAACGTGTGCCATTAGAGTTAAGTATAGCCCGACTCCCTGTATAAAAATAGAACTCAAATTATCCCTGCGACATAAACGCAAAAAGAAGTACCACGGCACGGTTATTTGTCACAGAAAGCAACCCCAATCAAAATGTACACCGTCATTGAAAAGACAGGTACGACTGATGAACACATTGCATTGTCGTACCTATAGAGATTCAAGGGAGACATTCAAGGGCTAATACTTATACCATTTCGCAGGTGTGCGCCACAAAAGTTCATTGCGCGTTATTGAAATAATCTCTAGAGATTCTAAACAATATCTAAAGACTAAAAAAAAGGGTTATATTGATTTATCCCCATCATGAACGCCGACTTGATACCTGTCAAACTTATATCAGTAAACACCAAGCGTACTTTAGAAAGCATGTTAAGCACGCCACGCTGCCGCAAGTTCAGAGAAAAGCTCCCACGAGATTGCCTACAACTCGATAGTAGTATTTTTACATCTGTGTTAAATCAACAGCAAGAGTTGTTGAATTGATTTTGTTATGGTTGATATTCTATCTCTGCTCAAAACACAGAGCGGAAAAGGAAAATGTCATTCAAACCTGATTGTTGTGTATTGGGGAACCTCTACATCTTTGACACTGAGAAGTGGGAAATAAAGGGGCGGAAGTTTGGATGCAAATCGAGAAACCTGGGTATAACACCTTATAGATATCAGCGGGGAATGGATACACACGCTGTCTGGGTATATTGTTACGAGAAACAAACCTCCAGTGGCAGTTGCAGTTCGTCGTTGTAATGATACCGTTAGAAGCAGCTGCCGTACCGTAGGGCATTAGGAGATTTCTTTGCTTTTTCTTTTGCTCTCCGTAAGAAGTTACGGAGAAGCATTTTGAACAAACTTTTGCCACTCGTGGCGAATTGGATATCAATAACCCTGCCGTGTTGTTCTAGAGCAGCAGTTTATTAAGGTAATTCTTTAGGTGACGCTTTTAAGGAAATGAAGCATTTGAATTCAATACTCTTATTAAGTTGTGAGGACAGATTGAAAAGATTCTAAGCCCCCAGAATCATCTTTATTCTTAACAATTTAAGTTCTTTGTTTTGATAGAGCTGGATCTATTACGATAAAGGCTTTGAAGGTGAGCACTTATCTTTAACTCAAATGCATTATTAAGAGCCTAATTTCTACACAAATCCCTGAGTGGCCATTAGATCGTAATCAAATAATCTTTTACACAATATTGTATGTGCATTTCATATCAATTTTGACATGAAAGTGACTTCTTTACATGCCAAGCTAATGTCTAAAAGATTTTTGAATTCATTTGTTATCCTGCCGGTAACGCCTAACCTTAGAATAATTAGATGCATTTCCGATCGGTAAATTTCTTAATGGCATTGCAATGCCGTTGCATTTGCTGCTGCACAATCCAACATTGATCAAATAAAAAAAAATGAAATGAATTTAAAAAATTTTGGTTGATGGTTGATATGCAAACGCGCTGGTTGACATTGACCGCCAAACATTAGCAAAACAATCGATCCCCAGATATTGTGACATAACTTTGACAATTTGAAACCATTTTTCAATGCAAATTTTTAATTCAAACATAAATTCCATGATTGCAAGTGTACAATTTTTAATAGACAAAATTATATTCCCTCATGTTGCCAACCAGTATAGCGTTATTAATGCGCACGTGTGATGTGCGGGTTGCATATTACACAGGAAAAGTCCATTCCCATTTCCAATCACTAGCCTATCTCTAATCATGACGACAGTCCCCCTTTAATATAAGGTTAATTATATTATAGTAAAAACAAAGCGAGCAATTATAGACAACAATCTTCTCGTTGTTTAACCTTGACAGAATCTTCTGGATAAACAACATCGTCTGTAGCTGAGGCTATCACCACATTAAAGAGTCCCTCTCCATCTCTTCTCTATAGACTGTCAGTTTAGTCTTTAGTTTGTATATTAAATTCACATCCTTAAATTCACATCCTGACGTCGTTTTTTAATAAACACCGCAACATTCAACCTACCTGTGAAAAAATTCATCACGTTTTGTCGTCTCGAGTTAATGACACTCAACCAAAATATTCAGCTTGTTGTTCTGTCAGGGGTTTGTTTACCTTAATTTTAATTTCAATTTTGTTTTGAGAGTGAGTAATTTAGTTTTTATTTCGATTGCTGCAACTCAAATACGCACAGATAGTATTGTGATGTAAATTATGTACTTTGTATACAAAAACTACCCCAAGTCACACTAAGTCCCTCGTTACTTGCATCCATTGCTTCTTGTCATGAGTGACAATTCTTAGCTCCTTTAATTTCTTTCCAGATCTCAGTGTTCCAAATCCTGCTCCTTAAATGTACCATTGGTCGTCTTTAAATGAATTTTTCCTTACTGTCTCAGTATTTCCAGATGGAAACATTTCTCCCGGTTGATTGGTACTGGATTGAGATTGATAACCACATAATCTTAGATCTAGACATCAACGTCTTAACACCATTGCGTATTAGTTGCAGTTAGTGGAATACGCTTAACCATGCTAAAGCTATAGCCATCAAAATGTTGTTTAACAATCACCCCCACCCCCACCAAAAAATAAGTAATAAAATATAACAATAACAAGCAAATCAAATAATATAGTTGTTTAATTTAATAAGTAAAACAAAATAATGATTAAACATACTTCTTTTAAATAGATAAATAAGCAATACAAGTAAATAAATCAAACAAAGGAAAACATTAGTCAATACAAAATAATATACAACATAAATAATTGATCCACACAAACAAGTTCACCTTGAAACTTAAGCGCCCTGATCCCGTCAACCGGAAAAACTTAAAGCGGAACAATTTACGGATTGACCGGACCTCTTCTTATCGATTACGGATGCAAAAGGAGATCAAATCCCGCTGCAACGTATTGATATCGATTGACATGGAACTATTGATCCGGGGCAGTCCGGTGGACTGAAAGACTTACTGACTGACATTTGTTACACTGGATATAATCCCACAAATTAAGGCACAGGACACTATTTGTAATTACCCAAAATAACTGTTAGCATAAAGCTTACTTGGTAACGAGCAATGGAGAGCTGTTGCGAGAAAACATTGTGAGAAACGGCTCCCTCTGAAGTAACGTAGTTTTTGAGAAAGAGGCGAGAGCACTCAAAGAAAATGCAACAAGGGCGTTTTTTGTTTCATTATTCTCTTGCAAATGACCAACTGAGTCAAAATTTCACAGGTTTGTTGTTTGATCCATATGTTGGGACTCACCAAATGAGAAGACTGATCTTTGTGATTGTCCAGTGCCTTAAAAGCCTTTACTTTATCAGTCTTCAGATGATGGACTTGGTGCTGTATCAAATCTCAGAACCTTGTTTCCTATGTCATCCAAATCCCTGTTTTTGTTGTATAAATCAAGGTACGTCCACTTTGACATTTTCCCACTGCGGTTGACTGTTCCCTGTTAACCAAGGCGTGTAAAAGTAGCTTCCTGACAACCCCAGGTTCATGTTTAACAGACATGTCAGTAAATATTTCCTTCAGGAACGCATCTTCGGAATTCCCAGTGGCCATTTTGTCCTTAATGATGGAGTTTCCAATTGTCGTCAATGTGTATAGAGAGGGAGTAAATTATTAGTAAACGAAGTACGGGTCAGTGTTTCTTTAGGCTATTTTTGTTTTTACATAATTATCTTGCGTGTTCTTTATCACATTCTATGTGGACGTTTATAAACATGATTGTACAAACCACACGTCGTAAATTTATTGGGTTATTCACCGCCGACATCCTCTAACAATCTACTGCGAATATGTTTCTTCTCAGAGTCTTAATTTGATTATAAAAAAGCCCCTTGGGTCTGAATATATTTGTATGATCATTAAGGGACATTCACAAGATGTGTCAAGATATTTATACTTTACGAAAAGTAAACCTGGGTGGCTGGATAATCCGAAGAGCCCATCTTTAGATCTTACTTTCAATCTGCACAATATCAGTTTGCGTCTGTGTGCAACATTTTAGACAGGAGAAAATAGAATTGCTAACTGCTTACCAACCACAAGGAGATGTAGTAAGAAACGAACAGCCCTTGGACTAACGTTTTTAAATTGGTTCAAAATCCAGCGCACAACAATCAGTTAAGGTTGTTTTCATTCGCTAAAAATTTTCGATGGAATTTATTATCTTTTAACATTACACGTATGACTGGTGTCAAACTGGCCGTGCATTATTTCGCCTGGCGTTTTTTCTGAAGCACGATTGAACGAATCGCCTTGCAATGATCTTATACAATAGAAGGTAACTGGAAAATAAGACACATTGATTCTGTCGCTGATTTCTGCCAGAATGAAGGATGCACTTGAGTGGAAACTTCGTTTAGGATGTTGCTCTTCGTTGTCACTCTGGATAGATTTACAGTCATTTGAATCATTTTTTGACCAATAGGTTATTCTCTTTCTTGAGATGTTAAATAACGCTGTCGATGCTTACAATTTTAATATCATTACCCCATACCGAACTACTCAATAAAAAGAAGAATGTCAATAAGTTTAAATTAATGCTCAGTTCTTAAAGAAATGTTTACGCTTTATGGCATCTTATTGAAAACTAGTAAACTGACCGTCAAATATTGAGCCCCTGACTCATTTGTCACATTCATCATCGGACGATGATTCGTCTTTCTTTGTTTAAGGTTAATACATGAAGTAGGTAGCCTCAGAGTATGCATTAATTGTGTATGCATTGGTCAGAGGCGAAAACTTAAAGTCAAGATGTCTCAGGGCGACAGCTAAGAGCACACTTGTAGAAAGGTTGAGATCCCCCAAACACTTTCTCAGTCTTTAAAGGATTTTACGTGATTAACATGCAAGATTAAACTAACATCCATATCCATTGTGCATTATGCCATATTCAAAATCATAAAATGGTTTATCTTTCAATCCCTGATTTATCAGTTACTATGAAAGTTATTCACGTTTTCAGAAATGGTGCTAGCTAAAGAGTATTTTAAGTTCCAGAAAGTGATAATTTCATACTCAGACACATTGCCATCGTTTCAAAACTCTACGTTACTCCATGGACACTATTCACTGCAGAAAAGCCCGACAACCTTTTGAATTGAAACTTTCAAATAATAAGAATCTAAGCATTACCTTGTTTTATAGCGTGTACATCTACAGATTAGGATTTAAACAATCGCCAGACCGGTTCCAAAACCCACCGTTAAACTCTGCCTTTAAAGCAAGATGCTTTACCCTTTAATGTCATCGGACTAATCCACTCCTTAATACGAATGCCTAGCTTCGACTACGACCAAACACAAAACACCCTAAAGCATGCTCTGACCAATATGTCATCTTTGCATCTTTCTGTAATCAATCAACGTACACCCTTCAAAAGAGTTTGAATCCGGGATCATTGATTTAACAAAAATGCATAACATTTCTTACCATGAAATAGTAATAATAGAAGATACTGCAACATTATTAGTGGTCTGGAAGCTTAGTTGGTATTACGTTGTAGCCTACCTGGAAACCAATCTCATCAGTTGGGAATTGGTAGTAATATCATCGTTATTATCCTGTCATGTATTAACTGCATTCATAGAGATGAACATTAAACGACTCGTGGGTTTTCCTCTCCAGTAGGCCGACATGAGCGCAGTATGGCTATGTACACACTTAAGACGAAGCAAAATGGGGCTTTACTTGCTTACATTTATAACCGTTTGTGTATAAATATTTCATATATTTTGCGAGGAACATGGTTGAATTTGTAAATTTATACTTAAATATTATAACTACAAGGGAAACTCACTGAGATAACTATAGCATAACAAGTCAATGTGAAATTACTATTCAGTCATTCATTGCCATTTGTTGCTCATGACAGTGTATCATGGAATTGGCATACAAACACTGATAGGATCATTGCAGACACTTTACATAAATAATATTGTATCTATGATGAGTGTGAAGCTTCGTCATGCATATCGATACATAATATACGTCATTACTTGATCATATGACCATTGTTGTTATTATGCAACTAGGTTATTTATGCATTAAATTACTTTTTTTAAGACCAGATGGCTTGAACATACCCTGTCCAAAGTATTTTAATTTTTCCCCTTAACACGTGTTGGAGAAAGTACCTGTATATTAATTAAATTGACCTGGATTACATATTTGACAATCAACCAGTGATGAGTATTGTTGTGTAAATATTTGCTGTACCAGACAAACCAGATTTATTTGTTCAAAGAAGGAGCGTCACTGTATGGGAGGGTTATTGTCACCGGAATAATTACCACACTGTAACTGTAGCAAGTCTTTGGAAATTTAAATGCACAGAAAAAGAAAATACGTATATTAATTTATCTATTATTATTTATTTAATTTTTTTTATACAGGATACAAAAATCACCACTGTTTAACATTATGGTCCTGTGGTAAAAAAACCCCAAAACCAACAACATTAGTAAAAAAAAAAAAATACAAACAGTCAGAGTAAAAAGATTTTACATTTATAAAAACCACACAACATGAGGATAAAAACATACTTAAAATCGATTTGTTTATACATACTTTTAGAACCACCAATAGACGATGCATTTTGGGCCTCAGTAGGTAACTTATTCCATATAGCAGCACCAGATCAATTAAAAGATTGCTTAAAACATTACATGTTAGGCTTAGGGAGAACAACATAAAGAGAATTAGCATTTCTAGATATTGAACCAATGCATATCAAAGTACAGCTCAATATTATTACAAAGTCTGTCTGGGGCTAAACCATTAACACATTTATACATATTGCAGGCTAAAAAAGAAATCCCTCCTCTGTTCAAAAGTCTACCAAGAAAGAGTTTTCATTATATCATCACCTTGAGAATTTACATAAATCAGAATCATTAGCAACAATCATGGCAGCTCTTTTTTGAAGTCTAAGTAGAGAATAAGTATATATTTGATTGTCAAATACCCAAATAGGTGCCCTTCTTCACCTTAAACCTGTACGACTTCCCAAATCAAATCAGTTTATACATGTTGTTGAAGGATAATAAGTTTCAACTCAAGAACAAGTCTATTCAGAGGATATGTTTGCGTTTGGTAATCGCAATTAAAATTAACAACTTCGGCGAGAAGCCTACTTCGGCATCATTGATAGTAAAAATCATTTCGAGAAACGTTTAATTTCGAAGTAATTTAGTTATGTAAAAAGATAAAAGTGATATGCCCCAAACTTTGAATCAGAGCAAGAAACGCTTCCAAGATCGTGTATGCCAAGTAAGGCTAAATCTTCCCACATGGACATACTCCGGATTCGATGCTGTCTCGAAAATGTGGTCACCTTTGGAAATAAAATGTTCATAAAATGAAATAAAATGTTTTAGTTTTCTTGTATATACATCTACACATTTTAAAGGCAGTGGACACTATTGGTAATTACTCAAAATAATTATAAGCATAAAACCTTTCTTGGTGACAAGTAATGGGGAGAGGTTGATGGAACAAAACATTGTGAGAAACAGCTCCCTCTGAAGTGCCATAGTTTTGGAGAAAGAAGTAATTTTCCACGAATTTGATTTCGAGACCTCAAGTTTAGAACTTGAGGTCTGGAAATCAACCATCTAAACGCACACAACCACGTGTGACAAGGATGTTTTGTTCTTTCATTATTATCTCGCAACTTTGATGACCGATTGAGCTCATATTTTCATAGGTTTGTTATTTTATGCATATGTTGAGATACACCAACTGTGAAGGCTAGTCTTTGACAATTACCAATAGTGTCCACTTTCTTAAATGATTAAAAAAACGAACGGTTCCATTTATCATAGGCTGATATGATACACGTTGCCTTTAGTTGCCAGTAAAAACACCTAGAATAGGAAAGCTTGGGATTAAAGAAATAAAAAACATCCGATTGCACTGTTACACCAGACTCATCAGTCTGCATTAGGCGAGTCTTTGTGAAGCAACTTGCTTCAGCGTAATTTCTCATCTGCTCATACCTTGCGATTGTTGGACACACAGTGTGGAGCTAGCATCAGCACATGATATGTACAAGGTATGTAAATCACATGCACACTCAGAACAGCCAATCACTGCGATTCTTGACAGTGCGCGCGCGCGCGACACAGGTGATATCTGCGAGAGTGGTGAATCTGTTTTCCCGCCCAGTCATTACACCCACCGTCACTAAGTGGGAAGCAGACGGACGGTATCTGTGTTCCCAAACACCTATGGTAAGATGCCAATTAGCGTACACAGTGTCTTCATTGGTTAACAGAAAATCACCACAACATAACATTCATTAAGATGCGCTTTTCATAGTAACTCGTTCCCTCCTGCACGATGAGTATGCAGTGAGGTCTATTTATAAAAAAGAGTTTGTGCTGAAAGGAGCAGTCATTGCTTCAGTGCGAGTCAGACTGTGAGATTTGCAGACTGTGCTAGATTTACCTGCTGTGATATATGCTGCTCGACTCGCTACATGCAGATGTTTCTCCATCGCGGGGTAGTCGGCTCTCTTTCCTCGCGGGCTACATCGTTGATCCATCGACCAGCGACCCTGTATCGGGGATGATCAAACTTCCACCAATTCTACACATCAAACATGCCATAACCAATGACTGATGTACACGAGTGTTGTATTAATGAGAAGTGTGGGATTAACTTGACCGAGTGAGTACAAACTTTTCTGGAGTTAGTTTTTTGCAGCAGCATGCAGATGACAACCATGTCTACCATGATGAAAGAAAATGAATCTGATGAGGGTAGTATCTACAATGATCTGCCTACCAACCCATTGGTTGAACCAGGGACCATGTCCATTGTTATTATATTATATACTGTTACTTGTTTAATGGGCATGTTTGGTAATGGCTTGATTTGCCTCGTGGTCATCCGAAGGCCCAAAATGCGGACCGTTATCAATTTATTCATCTGCAATCTTGCACTGTCTGATCTGGTGCTTTGCAGCTTTGGAGCTCCACTTACGCTGGTTGCAATGCTAAGTTCATCATGGACTCTGGGTCTCGCACCGTGTAGGATTTACAGCATGATCACAGCTTGTATGGTATTTGTTTCGTCACTAACTTTTACTGCTGTTGCTATTGACAGATTTTGTCTTGTTGTCTACCCATTCCTTCGACCCATTGACAAAGTGAAATGTATTGTTGCTATAGTGATTATATGGATCATAGCCATTGCAATGACACTGCCCATTGCCCTGCAATCTTATATCATTGACTTGGCAGAAATTTATAACACAACCACACATACAATCGTCTGCATTGAGATTTGGGACTACCTTGAAAATCGAAAAAAGTACACCATTGCACTATTCGTTGTTCAGTTTGCTTACCCTCTTTTGCTGGTAAGTATTGCACACGCCAGTATTGCAATCAAACTCATGCGAAACGTCAAACCTGGGGCCCGTAGTCGGGATAATGACGCTATGGAAAACCGCCGTCGAAGGCGAACGAATCGAATGCTCTCCGCAGTAGTTACCGTCTTCGCTGTGTCTTGGTTACCATTTAATGTCGTCAGTCTCATACAAGAACTCGGAGAAGGTGACCCACCCAGTCACTTTACTGGTGCTGCTGTGTACTTACTTGCCGTATCGAGCACGTGGTTAAATCCTCTTCTCTACGCTTGGCTCAATGACAATTTCCGCAAGGAGTTCCACCGAATGATGCCTTGCATTCCATGCTTGAAAGAAACCCGGAACGTGGGCTGCGTCAAGCCGTCACAGCCAGGGGCATCCACGACCAATTTCATGATCGATAAACGTTCACAGCCGAGTATGGCGACATATCTACAGCCAACGTCCGTCGAGAAGAGCTCATCGGGTAAGAGTGGCGAGCATGATACCACTATGTGACGCAAACTCATCAAACTTATCCCTCCCAAAATCATCGCAAACTAAAACAGCTTTCAATTTGCAGCATGGACAGAATAAAACTGATGAAATACGAACCTGTTCGCTATAAACTTTTTTGATCGTCATGGGCTTTCATGAATTGGTGAGTAAACACGAAGGAAGTTAAACAGAAAGAAAACTATTAATGTTTACACTAAGTTTAAGGTTTATTTAATTAGTATTTTAGTAAGTTAGTAGAAAGTAAAGTTTGAACATTTAAACACTGTGTGGAACCTTGTGTGTTAAACGGAACCTAAATGTAATGATATTGTCATTTCAAGAATTCGTATCGACGATTATGTTTGAGCAAAGAGACTCAAGATAAAACTGTATACAAATGCTGCTTAAAATTCTCCTTTCACAAACAAAAGTCATACAAAAAATGTTCATATCTTCCGTAGTTCAGCATAAAACGTAGAAAAAACAGCGCTTGAAGTTTTTGTCTCCCAAAACTTTACTTCGGTACTATTTTTTAGAATTACTTGTTTCTCCTGTCTTACAATTTTAACTCAGGTAGAAATATTGTAAGCCTCGCTTTTAAGTTGTATTCCGTGACCATGGGCACCACTTACGAAAATGTGCCCTTATCGCAGTGTGAACAATGGGCTAGGGAACGATTACTAAAAAAGGATCGTTTGCCATTTTCATCTGTCACCAAGTCTTGATAACACATAAAGCTACCCACTTTTACATCTACGTTTGAACAAGCCATTCAGTCTAAAAGTTGTGCTACATTGTTCATGTTTTTCAAAATGTATCGAGTTTTTTCTTTTAAGTGAGATTCTCAGAAGAAGTCCGTTGGTTTTATCAGAACAGATTATTTTTCAATTAGGGTTCTCACTAGAAAAATTTTGGTTTGAAGCTGGTCCACCGCACAAGCTTGGGTGTTGAATTAATTAACTCTGTATCAAATTATGACCAAACCGACAAAGTGTTGCAATTAATCACATTACTATATGATTGGTGAAACACGGTGTCGGTGCTGTAACATTTAGATACATGTACTCATATAATAAATTTAAAGACACTGGACACCTTTGGTAGTTGTAAAAGACTAGTACTCTCACTTGGTACATCCCAACATCTGCATAGAACAACAAATCTGTGGAAATTTTGACTTTATTGGTCATCGAGATTGCAAGAGAATAACGAAAGAAAAAAACAAACTTTTCTTTCTCAGAAACTCGTTTTTTTTCAGAGTGAGTCGTTTCTCACAATGTGTTATGCTATCAACAGCTCTCCATTACCAAGTACGTTTTTATGCTTACAATTATTTTGAGTAATTATCATAGTGTCCTACCTTTAACACTGTTGGGTTTTGAATGCAGAGTAAAATTTCCACTTGAGTATTACCTTTTGTTAATGTAATTATTGAAGTGGATTAGTCGAGTGTACATTATGGAAATAGAAGATGATATTCACGCACAAAACGTGAGTGCTTTCCAAGAAGTTGCGCCTTTTTATTTACTCTATACAAATGCAAGAATGAATAGTGCACACTTGAACACGTTGTGACTGTGCCGATTGCCTATGGTGCTAAATGTCTATAGAGTAAAACGTGGCCGGGCATGTCCTTGTGGTATCTTTGAAGAATGTTGTTCTGATTTCTGAATGTTCTGATGTGTAACATCATCGGTGTGATATCACCGTGTGGATACAAAAATTGACGTGGAGAAGGTGCTTGCGAAAAAAAAGAAAAAAAACACTCTCGGTTGAATCTGATGTTTCATGCCGATTTTGAAGTACGACTTTCTAAAGCTACATGTATAATACTAAAACGGAAGTCGGTTTTCACTGTTCAGTATCCAATAACTAAACTTTGGAAGTCATGTTCATTCATGCCTTGCAATTTCGTCTGGAAGAAATTGCACGCATCACCCGTTGGCTCTGACGTCACTATCTGATCATTAATTGGCTGGCGAACATTACATGTACTCTCATATTATCCGTATAATTAGAGGGTATTAGCGTCATTATATTTGGTTGGCTGCACATGTTTTATGTTTGGACATAATAATTTAACGGCAATTTGAGCCGAATTGTGGTGTACCGGTAATTATTATGGATAAAGATGTGTTACGTAAAGTGTTATTTAGTACCAGTGGCATTAGTGGTAAACATAACTCTTTTTATGTTTCTTGCAAACCTAAAAAAAGGACAAAGAAAAAAAAAAAAAAAAAAATAATAATAATTCCAGATAAACCCTGATAAAGCAATACACAAACAACCAAACAACCCTAACAACCCAACAGACAAACGATTAAACATACATGAACGACATTGCGTCCATGGTTTTCTACAAACTTATGGAGCATGCAGTACGAACCATCGTGTGCTTAACACCCATAAATGCATCTCCATCAAATTATTGAGAAATGAGGAGGCAAAGATCATTGGTGCCTCACGAATATGAAAAATACCGTTGATTAAAACGGACATGGTGAAAGTACTCCCGTTAGCCTGGGAACTCAACATAGACGCGCCATGACTCGATTTTGTCTATGATTTTGTTTTTAAGAAAGGGAGAACAAGGCTAGCTCTGTTGTGAAAAGCACCGATCCTTAAACGCCGCACAAAATGTAGATCTGTCAAGCTAATTATACAGTTCGTTCTTTAATCGGAAGAACTGTATCAAGTCAGTCGGCGCCGATTATTTTTAGCGATGCATATTTAGTTTATTTCTTCGTTAGGAATCTTAATATGCCTGCAACTAAACTTAAAGGACACAATCAACGTTTAATGCATTACACGGGATGGACTTGCCGGTCGCATTTAAAAAATCGTGATTTGAAAACTAGATGATCGCTCTGGTGCAATTCGGAATAACTTCTTAAGATTCGCTTGTCAAGATGAATGGGCGATTGATTGCGCCAATTGAGTAGCAATCCTTCTATGCCAAATTGGGAAATTAAAAAGATGTGTGCTAGAGCATTCAGTGGAAACATGCGATATGCGTGTTTCTGTTTAAAAAAAAAAATGTTCACCTGATTTGGTGAACTTACAAAGAGGTAAGGCATTTTTCAGTTTCATATGAAGGGAAAGGGGGAGGTATGTACGGTCGAAAAAACGTACGTCGTTAGAGTTACTAAGTTTCGAGAGCCAGGTTTCGCTTGTTGAATACAGCACTACTCTATATGAATTTGTGCAAACCTACCCATAAACCACAGCCTAACACACTATCATCCTCTACGAGAAGACGAGAAAATACTTTCACTAATTTCCCGCGCTCGGGGCTAAAAAGATAGAAAATCAAGCACCAATGAACGCTGATCTGTGGCGTGAACCAGGCATTGGGTTTTATGCATGACGGGACTGCCGCATCTACAACAAAGCGACGATTTCCAATCCACCTACCATGCTAATCCACGATAATGCCGACAGACCTTGGTATGTCTGATGCTAACTAACCCACAACGGGGAGAAATTCACGGTGTCAAGTGGCTACAGCGGGAGCACGACTCTTTTAATAACAGGCAAACAAACCACGCGATGAGGAGTTATAAATGTTCAGATTTCTTTTTATTGAGAGACAATACCTGGCAATAGAAACACACAAGCCCAGTAGAGTAGGAGCGTTTTAATTATCTGGAGCGGCAACCACAAGTGCTCTTCAGAACACATTAATCCTTGGATAAAACCCTGGGTTTTCAGTGAAGTTACTTGACTATATTATCGCATGTGGGTTATATGCATACAGACTGAATTTAAATCAATAAGGTCCTCATGAATGCTTAGTGGCCTTTGGGGTTCCCGGCAGCTGGGACTAATTTGCCAGAAAGCAGATTCAAATGCAGAATCAAAAACCATCGATATGTCAATAATTATATCATCTTCCAACTTATATTCTCCCTCAATCTAAGCCTTGATAATGATGCGTACAAAGGCATACACAGACGGCTGGTTCAATTTTACTTTTTAATTTGAAAATAATGTTGCGAAGGCCGAAATGTTATGATGTGTAATTTTTGTTACAGAACCGAGCTAGAATGCATGTCAATTTTTACAGCGTATACAACACAGCAAATTAGCCCCTGCAGTGGGTCATGTACGGACACTGTATTTAGTACGAAATACAACAGACTTATTATGTGGCTCTGGTGTTTTAGAATACAAACAAGCGGCAATCCGATGTTTTTTTTTTCACGAAAGTAAGATGCGTCATTCAGCGTCATTCAGCGTCTTTCAGCGTATTACACTGTCGTCCCAGGATTTGCATCAGAAATCCGACATGCGAACCCCCCTTTTTAAATATTTTTAATATCAATCAATAATCATGTTCCTCTTAAAAGGTTAATTGAATTACGCATTTGGATTCTGTATTATGGGAAAAACGTGATATTTAGCTGCAGCCTGGCGAGATTCTTTTTTTTATCGTCCATAATTATTTCCTTACTCTATTTTCTTTCAACCCACATCACGCTGACCAAGTCCGATCAGATTCGTCGCCGATGTTTAACACCGATTTCCCCGCATCGCTCTGCCCGTCGGCGGGGCAACTTGTTGACCCCAGTTAACAAAATCCATACTGCTAGCTAATCGATTAAAGAATATTTAACGCGCGCATTTCTGCATGCTCCGTGATTTTATCGGGTATACTTTCCCCTGACTCCTGCTTGCAATATGAGTCTGATGCTGTTTTGCAATTACCAATATGTGGAATACTATTTAATAAATTGCGTTAAGACCACTAATAACATTAAATTATGACTGCGTGTATGCCCATTATCGGCACCTTATGGGCACCAATGACAAAACAAAGGGAAAACTCCTAAGGGAAATTCTAAATACTGGGATGCTCAACAAGAAATATTGTGTACAAATTCTATGGGAAATTGTTGAGTACAAGGAAAGAGAAAACAGCATGTTCAAGAGGGATGCATTTTTTGAGAAGCTGTAAGTGCATGTTATCGGTAAGACCGCTCGAATATCTCAACCTGTTTGAATACATATAAACGTTTTGTGTGAGAAGGAGTGCAGCGCACTTTAAAACCGCCCCGGTTGCGACGCATCCTGGTTGCGGTTGTCGATACTTGTATTGCCTCATTCAAAACGCTCACCGTCTTTGGTGCGTAATTATTATCATATGCCTTCATAATCCCGCGGCTAGATGTTTTCACTGACAGCGCCAAACTCATGGATTGATCATAGTTCGGTTCCTCTCCTTTCTAATCAAACAACTATCCTTTCTCACACTGGGGAATGTTGACAGTCTTTTACAATCCCCAAGAGCAGTATGCGAAGGTCGAGGTCTATATTTTTCTTTTCTTATGCGTAGTGAAGTCGAGCGAAGGCGACATCATGCACCACTTCACACGGTGTGGTAATACTGTATCCTGATCACGGTTTGATAAAAGACTGTCTACTGACAGAAATAATCGCTCGCTTGATTTTCTGCCCGTCGCTTGACCGAACCAATATATCTGATTTACCTCTCTTAAGACGTTGCCTGCATTACTTCCGTCAAACTGATATCAGTTCCTTGAAATACCGTCTCAGCTCTCGTGAAATCGGACAAAAATACAGTATTCTTTACAAAATAAAAAATAAGAGCGGGGCTCTACCCTAGGTCTTGCGGCCATTCACTTTCATATTGCATACCTTCGTATCTGTGTACAGCACAGATGAAGAGTCCTAAATAGGGCTAGGCATTATCACTTAGAACAGATCAGGGCACCCGGGCAGTTGTTTGGACTAACTGCCGAATTGTGGCGGTTCACGGGAGCACGCAGTGCCATTACCATTATTATTAACATCATAAGCCCTCTATGGTGCCCTCTACCCTCAACATTTATCGGCACATCGGGCAACAAACTCGACCCCTTCGTATTATTGCTCGGTTTGTTCTAATAAGTAGATGTGGAGTAGTGGAGTGACTTATTTTAGCTTAATGGAATAAACACTTTGATTGAACCTACAATGCATTTACTCTGACTCCCGCTAGTATGTTCTTAATTGACTCTGGAGCTTGATACAATACCCTTCAGTCTATACCGTAGTTTGAGACACACTAGCTATCACATATCCTTTATAACATACCTACATGTTTTACCACTAACTGGCAAAGCTGCAGAAATCCCAAAGACTTACTAGACAGACGCCACTTTTTGATCATGGGTGTTTTTCCCTGGCGTTAACCGTCTTGCAGCGAATCCCCTTCTCCGCCGGATGATGAAATACCTTGTAATTGTCCAAATTGAAAATCCATTTTCGTTCTCCCGCAAATCTCCAATCTTAAAATTGAACATTGAATTTGTCCAGTAATTACTTATATCATCAAAGTCGTTGCACTTAATGGCTCGTTTTGGTTCGCTGTACTTTTTCCCTTCTCATTACGGGACATTGCGATGCGGAAGGGGGGTTATTTGTTGCTGAGACTCGGGGAAGTCCTTCTTGGTTGATGGGTAAGATTGCTAGCGCCTCAAGTAGCTACTAGCTTCATTAATGATATCTCCACAGATTGTCATGCTGACTGATGGATTGATTGACCATACCTATAAGCTAATAACATGGGATAGGAAAGAGATGGGATAGGAAATAAAATGACTGACTGAGACGGACCTATACAGTTTACTTCAAGGAATCTTTGACTCTTCAAGGACTGGGGGATCGAGACATTAACTGACAATGTGACAATCTGACGGTATTTGATACCTTGCGGATATACAATCGGTAAAATGATTTATTGCAACAAGCAGTTAACTATTATTGATATGCTACCATACACATCACATCAGAAAGTTAAAACGCGCATGCAGAGTATGCACGTGGTGATAGGGGGCGCTGAATGAGGTTGTGACGTCACATACAATGGGGTCCATATCTTATTTCAAAAGAAGAAGACAGTTGTGTTGCATGAATTCTTTCTTCCAGACCTGTTTACTCAAAGCCTTCTATGTTTTATGTATGAATCAAACATCAATGCATTTTCCACGCACTAAAACTTGCGGATTTTGAAGGTAAATGCTTAGCTTGTTAGCTTTACTTTGAAGTACGATTTCAATGCCAGGGGCGGATCCAGTAATTTTAGAAGGAGGGGGGAGAACAATATTTAAGAGTTTGCATCGCGAATCCCTACAAGCGTATCACGAGAAGCTGGTTCGACTCGCGTCATTAGAAATGAGCAATGTATTTTATCAATTTAATTCGCCAGTATGTCGACCTTCTATGTTTCCAATATATATTCAACTTCATGTGGTGTATGGTTGGGCAACTTGATCATACTACAATCTGTCGATGAGTGTGAATCAAGAAGTCTTGCCTTTGTTTTAAGGAGAGGGGCTAGTCAAGGTTTAAAGGGTCTTTTATGACGTGACTTAGAATGACCAACTATACATAGACAGTGACTAATGACCGGACTACGGTGGGAAATATATCAATCGCCTACCTTAAAAATACTACCCTGCAAGCATATCAAAGGAATTTTATATAATTATGATATTATATACCCATGTCTTTTAAAGAAAATCCACTTGACCTGGTCTGCATTAACAAACCCTTAAGTGAAGTATCATATATACAACAACAGGAAAATGTGCCTGTTTTTGTTACCGCTCGGTACGTAGTTTGGACTGAGTGCAACCACTTACCGCACATTCGGCAGTTTTTGGTTACTGTTATGTTATGAGGTGTTGTGCAGTGTGTTACACAAAGTGAGCAATAATGCACCGATGAAATGCTGTAGCGGTACGACATACATCACAATTCTTTGTTATTGAAGTTGTTGAACCTCTCTAGCGGCTAGTCTCGAGGGCAAACGACCTCGTTATTACTTTAGCCGACATACTTTGTATTTAAAAGAATGATTAATGGGGGATTTTGATTAAAAAAACACACACAAAAACAAACAAACAAAGCAGTTATTTGCAATTTAAATTTAAGAAGCCACTTCTTGAGGAATAAGTTTGATTAAAGAAGACTATGATGTTCAAGATAAATGTCCCCTACATCCCGACAAATTCTCACGGTGTTCACTTGGCTGTCAATGCTAAGTGTATCTTTCTTTACTGTCACACATTGTTTTATTACGATGGAGAAGTTTGAAACAGTGACTTGAGCCACTGTGGAAACACTGTGGACTCGCTGTGTACATACTGTGTGCCGATGTGGACCCAATGTGGACACACAGTGAACCCACAACCCACTGTAGACCCACTGTAGACCCACTGTGGACCCACTGTGGACCCACTGTGGACCCACTGTGGACCCACTGTGGACCCACTGTGGACCCACTGTAGACCCACTGTGGACGCACTGTGGACTCACTGTGTACATACTGTGTGCCGATGTGGACACACAGTGGACCCACAACCCACTGTAGACCCACTGTAGACCCACTGTGGACCCACTGTGGACCCACTGTGGACCCACTGTGGACGCACTGTTGACTCACTGTGTACATACTGTGTGCCGATGTGGACCCAATGTGGACACACAGTGGACCCACAACCCACTGTAGACCCACTGTAGACCCACTGTGGACCCACTGTGGACCCACTGTGGACCCACTGTGGACGCACTGTTGACTCACTGTGTACATACTGTGTGCCGATGTGGACCCAATGTGGACACACAGTGGACCCACAACCCACTGTAGACCCACTGTGGACCCACTGTGGACCCACTGTGGACCCACTGTGGACCCACTGTGGACCCACTGTGGACCCACTGTGGACCCACTGTGGACCCACTGTAGACCCACTGTGGACGCACTGTGGACTCACTATGTACATACTGTGTGCCGATGTGGACCCAATGTGGACACACAGTGGACCCACAACCCACTGTAGACCCACTGTAGACCCACTGTGGACCCACTGTGGACCCATTGTGGACCCACTGTGGACCCACTGTGGACCCACTGTGGACCCACTGTGGACCAACTGTGGACCCACTGTGGACCCACTGTGGACCCACTGTGGACGCAGTGTGGACGCAGTGTGGACGCAGTGTGGACTCACTGTGTACATACTGTGTGCCGATGTGGACCCAATGTGGACACACTGTGAGGAACATGACCCTAATGGTCTTGTTCCAATTTTGTTGTGCACCACACTTCGAACACAGTGTAGATTACTTCAATGTGAAACCACTTGGCGTTTTTTAAACGGGTTAGGGACGTTTTGAGATCAAAGTTGCCATGTGAACATAATTGGTATGATCTATGGGTGACTGTTCAATCTGAGAGTTGCCCCGGTAAATATGACAACTGTAAAGAATTGCTGTAGTGAACTATATTTGCATTCTAACTGTATAAGTATTGCAGACTCACCTAATCCATTCAACAGTTTCAGAAATAGCTGTTTTTATTTTGCGTCCAGTGGCAATCACAATAGTGAGGCAATTCCCGCCAGGTGTGTGTCCGGTGCATTCAGGGCATGTATCTTTCAATCTGTGCGGAATAATATATAATTCAGATTTATCGCTCTGTCTCGGTTCATTCTGCTTCCCTTTGCCATGTGAGTTTCAAGGTGATTGAGAAGCCGAAAATGGGTCAGGCGACAATCTGAGTCATCCCCCCTATCGTCAGCTCCTTTGAAGTGCTCTGAGTTCCCAGGTTCATGATCCACACTGGAATAGTTAGTTACGATTTCTCTCTGTCGGGGAAAACAAGAAACGTTAATCAAACTTGATGGGCCGAGAGGTGCCTGGGGCGTTTCGGGCTCGTTCTTTTTCAATTTTCCAACCCGGAACATGCATGTTTCTATTGAATCGAACCCAGAATTGCGTGAATGTTGAGGGTCACGTTTTTACACCGAGCCTATCCATCATGTTGGAATCCTTATCTCTAACCGTGAATTCAGGTTTCGGCACCGGTGGCCATGATGCAGCCGTGTGCGCTCGGCTCAGCTTTAAAATGGCGGACAGAGTCTGTGTCTTTGCCAGGTCCCAATAGTCTCAAAGAGGTAGTCGATGTTGAACGTGACTTCCAGCGCTTTGGGCTCATTTGGGAGGCTTTTGTGTGAGGCTAAAAATCAATGATTTGATTAGACAAAGAGTATGCTATAAACATGGGAAAGGTGTTCACGTTTTCTATTTAAAAACCTCGTTCTTAGTGCACTGTCATTATTGAAATGTTTCAGACGGTAGCATATATGCAGAATTCGATAATTCAGGTTAATGCAGATAACAGATTGGAAGCATATGAAAGCACTCTCGCAGTTAAAACCCCGGGAAAGCAAACCAAAAACCAATAATACAACAATATGAAATGATTGATTTCGAGGGGATGTTGTGGGGTCGGGAAGTGGGGCCTGGAAGCAGTAAGAAGTATTGCTGATGTGAACGGGTACAATATTAACAGGGACCTGACGAACATTGAATACATGAACTGCTTTACAGACACAGACGCTTGACTGATGGACGCACAGTCGGACTATGACATTAACGATTATCAATCAATAATAATATAAGCTAACAGAAGCTAAAATGAAGAGCTCTTTCAGTTCCAAACATGTCTTCTTTAGGCATGGCTTATATAGGCACTCAATCCATCTTGGTCTAGTGTGACATTATTAATTTCAAAATATTACCCCGCCCAAGGACCGTATTAGTGTACAATGTAAGTGCAGTTGCACAACGGAGAAAGTGCAAGCGCCTGTTGCGACGAATTTGCAATACCAAAAACAAACAAAAATGGTCAGGTCTTATTTACCAGATTGGCTACGATCGGGAGAATTTATTGATGATAGAACACCTGTATAAACCAGACACCGATCTCTCTTGGTTTGAAAATACTGTCACGTGCGTGAGATTTGTCCCAACACACTCATTTCAAAGTTCGATTTTTTACTAAATCTAAGCAAACGCACGAACTTGCACAAAATCCCCAACAGATCAAAAACATCACTTTGTTTGCCTTCGCTAGAAAACGTGACAACCTAACTTGGTGGAACCTAATTGGTTGGTTTGTACGATGCCTTTATTGAAGACGAGGGGATACGATTGAGTGCGTGATCATCAGAAAAACCAAAGCTGTTTCGAAGCTTTACGATTTGAACTGACACGTATGAAGTTTTTCTGGATTCGTGGCAAGAATTTGTGGCAGGCGAAAGACATGATGAAGTTCATTCTAAAAGATACCAAAACTGAACTACCATACAATGACCTCAACAGTAGATATTCCTCTCTCCAATTTGGTCCAACTAGAGGGCACAATACACCCGTACACCCACTCCGGCCCTAATAATGTCCAAACACCCTGCCGTGTAACGGCTAAAGATGGAATTCAATTTCAACAAAAGCACGTGCTCGATGTTTTCATTGGTCCCCATGCCTTCCAGTGTTATCGACACGTGCTCAATGTTTTCATTGAAACTGGCATTACTGGTGGCACATGCTCCATGTTTTCGTTGGTACTTTGCCTGCTAGTGATGTTTGCACATTCTTAATGTTTTCATGCCTGAAGGACAAAGAGAGGCACACACGGTTTAATAAATTGAATTTGATGAATTGAAAAACAAATGCTTGAGATAATGAAACCACACAACTTCTTTGAATTGATCTAATTGTATAGCTTTGCATCTCTGCGGGGTAAAGGGGGGGGGGTGCTCCTTGATATCGCCCTGCCCAAATCTCAGAGTATATCGAGAGGCGCTGCGAGCGGGGTATGCGGAAATTTGTTATGAGGTTTTCACAGTTTGTGCTTCATAAAAACTGCTGGATGGCAACTTAAAAATAAAAATATACTTACCATTTATTTCGTCATCAAAACGAAACTTGTGCGTCAGTATAGCCCCAAAACGGTGTCAAATTTACCCACACACAAAGGGGTCAAAATGGCGCAGAATACAAAGAAAAAAAACCTTTGTCAAATGTTCAGGTCATCTTGACCCGCAAGCGGTTCAGGCCCTGGGGAATCTGAAATCCGAGTGAATTCCTGACTTAAAGGTTTATGGTTAACTTTGTAGGTAAGACACATAGTATGGGTTTTGTTATGACGTTTGTATGCAAGCCTTCAACCTAAAATGCACTTTTTTTCTGAAATGAGATATTTTCGAACAGAGGAAAATTTATACTTTGAAACCATATACTTTCAAACTACCGACTGTGATTGCTTTATGTATCAGTTGCGACAATATCTTATGTTTAAAAAATATCCAATGTTCACTTTGTTAGAACGCAGTTTCGTTTGTATTGAATGAAAGCTGAAGCTACTCCCTGATGTGGTGGTTGTTTCTCTTTTGGTCTTTGAAACAAGTGACCACGCCCTCGTCCGGTTCGGGCATTGTTAATATCACACTTGTGCTAAACTCTACACCATGCTTTTTTCCACTGCTTTAGAATTCCTTTGTAGGATCCAGGCAGAAGATTATTTTCCCGAACGTTTGTTAGTTAGAGTTGGATTTCCAACAAAAACTGGAGCAGAATTGCAACCGTTTCTGTCTGTTTGTTCCCTTCTTTTCTAACAGTTCTCTTCTCGAATTACATACAACTCCGTATCATTTCCCACATATAGTTAAAAATAGATCTAGGCCAGCCTTCTTGACATTTACCCGGTGTCTAAGGTACCCTCGATCTAGCCATTTATCGTGGGCTCAAGTGGGTGTTCATTTTGTCCCACTTGCTTCTTGTTCAATATGCCCCTATTGAGCTTTCCGCATCGCCGACAGAAACTGGTCGCGTCTTTGAGGACCGATATGAAGCAACCTCGGTGGTGAAGTTGAGATTGTCACATTAGGGAGTTCAATTAGACTGCTGTTACTTACAATTGATGGAAACTTTATTGGATTGTAGATCGCACGTGTACAACATTCAGTGTGGCGCCTTTACGCAATAGTAAAACTTCCCTTTATTATTTGAGATAAACCCACACTAGGATTTGTGTACAAAAATGGCCAACAGTTAAATAACAATGGTATAAAAGAATGACCCAGTGGCGTCAATTTGATTACCTAAATCCAGACTGTTACGAGTTCAATTACGATCAGTCGCAAGTTTCCAAGATCCCAACTGCTAATTTCACCCCAAATCAGGGTTAATGGGTTCTCTCAAAGAATCCGCGACATCGGATGAAAATAACTTTTGAAAGAAAGTTTACTTTTTCCCACACCCTTCCGGTCACTAGGCATCAATTGGCGTTGTTTTTACACCATATCCAATATATGTATTCATCATTTTTACTGATCTGTAAATAAGTAATCACATAATGAACACAATGATTTGCCGAGTTTTAAAATCCACTGCTAGTTCATAGGATAAAATGGTCCTGAGTTAATTCTAGGCTTGTTCTTTCCACGTTTAAGACTATATAAATGATCTAGGAATTGACTGACGCTCCTAACTCCGTGTGCCCGTGTGGTTGTCTACGGATCGCTCGAATTAAAACCCTCAAGTCGGTAGAGCAAGTATGTTTTTCATTTGTTTTAAATCAACCAAGAAATCGTCATTCTAAAACGTAAAAATGGTAGTGAGATAAAGCCTGATATCCCAAAGCTGCTCTTAGCGATCGACTAGTGTTTTAAGTGCCGCCATTGTCACTCAAACTTTACCAATTCGCGCTCAAAACAACCACTTGAACAAATCTGACTATCGACCATGTCACCTAGCTGTCACAATTCATCGCCCCGTCCATCCACAATCTTCAAAATAAGGCTCAAAGATAAAACTGCGTCTGATTTTGATATTTTTACAAAAAGAACGTTATCTGATGATCATGCCGGGCCACGGACGTTTTTGTATCTCTTCCTAGTCTGTTTCCCGCCAAAAACTCCCGCCAGAAATTCTGTCGCTTCACTTTGTGAGTGTGATTATTGATCACATCTAAGCACGTTAGGGGAAGGTTTCCTTGTATGATTTGTGTAGATGTCCACTGTAGGGGAACACGTATGGCGTCATGCTCGATGTCCCTAAAAGCATCGAAAGCCCCCCAGTGCCTGTAGGGAGGGACGGTGCATGCATCCCCGCCCCTAGAGGCATATATATGTATTAACAACTTTCGTGCATTTACGTGTAGACCTACTATCAATCCTATATTTGGAGAGCATCGTCTTAAACGTGCACCATTAGTGGGACACACTGGCGTATCGATCGGAAAGAAGCTACAATTGTCTTTTCGAAAAAGGTGCATTTTCAAGTACGAAGTGCGAGTGGGCTTTCAAGAAAGCATGAACAAGACATGATACACGAGGAATCACACCTGTTTCACAATTCCTCACTTTATACACTTTTTGAAAAGTGTGCTTGTTTGTTAGCGCTTCATCTTCCTATAAGTATGGGTCTTTAGAGAATTAACATTTTTTAAATAACAACCTGAACGTTTGTCTCGTGATTATGTCCGATAATGCCATTGGTAATAAACGACGAAATAACACCAGAGAGGTTTTAACTTTTGTATGACCAAAAATAAATAAATAAGTGCCGAGCCACAATCATAGGTCTCATTTTTGTTGTGTCCTTATTTAGTGACAACAGTTTAAACAACCATTGATATCTAAAAAGAATAGTGTACAAATGATCAGTTGCTGTGTCAATGATAATACAAAGTGCTCGAGTTTGTCAAATACTAGATTTGCACTTGTTGTTCATTTGGTGTCCGTGTAAACAACAAGTGAAGGCTACCCATAGAACAACAGTTGCAAAGCATATTTAGACAGAAATAAGGGCACGAAGATTATGATATATTTTAATTTGATACAATATTAAGAAATACTTGGATATGGCTGCTTGGTGGCTGTAATTTCAATGTCAAAGTAAATGAAACAGATGCATTGAACTGGCCCTCTGTAAGCCATAGCGGCAGACGATGATTTAGGCATCGTTTTCCTTCTGCGTAGTTCTAATGTTGAATGTTATTCTGTATCTACATATAAACTGCTTGAACAGTATAAATATTTATCTGTAAAATATCTGTAAATATTTATATATATATATATAAGTCCACGAATATTCTAGTTGTATAAGTATCTAATGAGATAGTTAGTTTTTTATAATGTGTTACGTATTCAATAATCACAGTGAGTCTGTATTTTATTTTCAATCTAATTAACGTATAATTAAATACGCTGGAAGATTGTGTGTATATATATATCAGTTCTTCACACTGTGGGTGTAGTACAATGGTATCGAGTTTAAATGTTGATGTGGTACCAACAATATGTAAACACTCTTAACTGTATAACGTTACTAATTATAGATGTATTATACTCTTAAACACACGAGTGAATTTGTACCAATATTTTGCTTATAGTTGCTACAGGATATTTGCCTACAAGAAACATCTTAGGGTGTCTTGTAGACATGATATTGCTTTATTTTTGAGTGTAATATTTGAGTTGAATTCATCCACAGAGAATTCAGGTTGCTCTATTTTGAACCTCAAAAGCAAAACATTTGTAGGTAACAAGGTATAGTGTAATAAATGTGAATGTTCTGAAACCTGATAGACATTGTGTTGTTCTCGTGTTGTTTACTAATGGCTTGTTGTGAGATGAAGTCCCAGGTGTGAGGTATAGAAGGATATATCAAATAAAACCACATACGGTGCTCATTTTGCTGTTTTGCTTGCTCTTGATTAAAACAAAATAACGAGGTTAGAGGCATGCAACCTTCCTCTCCAGCAAAACGTGCAACCGTGTCTCAGAGCGGGAAAACTTATATAACCTAGGGATGTTTTGTTGTTGTCGCTATAGCAGTATTCGCTCATTAAACACTCGAGATGATTTTAAAAATTAAAGCCCGCGAGGAGCAATTAAAGACCGTGCAGCCTTGCTGGTTCTCTCTCATTGAATAGTGTCTTAACCAAGGCTTGATGGACAAATTAGTCTGAGTCTCCATCGTTATAATGAGCATCAGTGCGGATTCTACTGTAGTGTAAACATCGAACATTCAATGATGGCGCCAGTAACTAACCAATCACATGAAGGGTGAAACAGTCAGGTCCCCGTTAGCCTTTTTAAGAACGAGTGAACCATCACTATTGCACTGAGGGAACACGACGCTCGTGTCAGCAACCTGATCAAGCCATAGGTCTATCGGTCATGTTTATCCATTGGCAAGTTTGAGCAGCGACCATTTTAAAACCACTGTGGAAGTATTCCATGGTTACCTATACGCATGCACATAATGGGTACCAGGCAAAACCGCCCATGGTCGACAACATTATAATAAAGTTAGATTCGTGAATATAACATGAACACTTTTTTTTCAGGAACTTTGATATTCCAAAACGACGCTATATCTAAATTTATTAGGTGCTGCTGAGCCTCTTGTTAAAATGAAGGCGCCATGCCGAGAGCTAAATACAGGGCATAATGTATGACCATTAGCAAAATCACTTACTTCCTCAGTCATATATTATTATTCCTAGAGTTTTGACATCTACATATTATGTATATGGCTCTAGGTGTTCATATGAAATCTTGTTTCTAGCCAAGATTAGACGATTAAATGTTCTAATTTGTCTTTGCTCTTGCTCGAAGGATTGGGAGGTGGCCTAATACGTCAATAGTATGAAGAAAGAATCGCCGAATTTTCATTTGATTCAAATTTAAGGCTAGACAATATCCTCAGGTGTGCCTATTTGAGTTTCAATGAGATATATTCGTTACGGATTCAATTAAAGCAACGTGGCTACATTATTCACTTATTCAATGGCGAACTCTGCAGAGACAAGACGTCGTTACATAAGATATATTCTTCTTAATATTTGCTTTTGAGTTAAGGCAATGTACACCAATTTACAAAGCTGCTACTTTCGTAGTGTTACTGTCTTTGAATTAACATAGTTAAGGTACGAAATTGCTGCACTTTGTTGGCCTATTATCATCTCTTTCAATACGGGGCAGTAGTTTTGCCTCAAATGCTGTTTCTAGTTTGCTACTCTCTTTATTATAAAGGTACATCAATGGCCATGTTGACACGAATGCTGCAACTGCGTCCGAGGCTTGTTTACTTTAAACGTAAGGGTTAATAAATATGGAAATATTGTTTAAGGTTTCTTCTTTATAGGATAATGCCCGAGGTGCGCGCCATTCGTGGGTAAGAATGGCCCGAGGGCGAAGCCCTCGGGCCATTCTTACCCACGAATGGCGCGTTCACCGAGGGCATTATGCGACTTAACCCACACCTGTGACGTCATGCTATTGTTAAAATCGCTCCATTATTTCGCACGAATGGCGCGATATTGTTTAATTTTTAAGTTAATTGTTTGTATGTATTACGTAAGCTTGTTCACTCCAGTGAACACCACTGGTGGTGTGTGAACAATGCTCGTTCCTTCGATAGTGGCATCATAGATCGAGAGCGAAAGTGGCAGCAGATAAGTGATTTTGTTTCTTGACTTTAAGTAAATTTATACAAGTTAGTGATAGAAACAGACTATCAGATGATGTTGTAGCCGACTTTCTCGGTCTACAAAAAACCCAAAAGGTGAAGATAAAAGAAGTGACCTACCCGCGTACAAGCCTGTAGTTTCAGATTTGTTTTTAATAAACAAATTTAAGCTACCTTTATGATCAACAATTTCAGTTGAATTCCTGTTATTTTATGATGATATTGAAAAAAGTATCTTTGCAATCTTAAATTTTAGGGACTTTACTCACTTACCATGTTTGTGTATGATAAATGAAGCATTTTGAATTAATAAAAACAAAAAACAAAAATACTGGTTAAAATGAAATTGATTTATCTGACTTTAAGACCTGCCTAAATTACTGTTTTAGTTCTATAATTATTTGTTAACATCTCAGCTAAATAATAATTTAATAATATAGCTGTTCACTTGTGGAAAGTGTTAACGATCATTTTGCAATACATGTGTAGCTCTATTAACCTGTGTTAAAAACCATTAAAAACAAAATAATATATGGTCCATGGCGTCATTGACTTCATTTACTTTATTCCCTAACTCTTTTATGCACAATGGGTGAATAGATGTACCCATCGCGCCATTCATGCAAAATAATGGAGCGATTTAACAATAGCATGACGTCACAGGTGTTGGTTAACTCTTGTTAATCCAGGTTAGGGGAACTGTTATCACCTTGATTTACTGTCAATCCCCTTCCATACATCAATCTAAACAGCAAGGGTCTGAACAATTTCTTCTGTTTGTTTGATTATCTTCATCAACGAGCAAAAGAAAACAAACATTGCGTGCGGACTGTAGTATTATAAAGATAAGCCAATATGCGTTCCAAATGAATGGTCCCTTGGAAAATATTTGTATGTTATATAAAGAAAACCAGTAGATAGGAAGCAACAAAGATTCCCAGAAGACTGTCTTGTCGATCTTTTGATCCACAAATCGGCAGACATTTGCTGTCGCCTCGGTAAATTGATTGTACGATGCTCAAAAGCATGATGGAAACCCGTAGCTTTATCAGCAACAATGGTTACATACTCAGAAGGGGGCAATTGCTTCTAAAATGGATGACTTCAATCAAATCAGAAAATTACTGAATGGTATCACTTCTCAACTACTTAATGTGCTCAATGGGGAAAAAGATACGGCATTGAATGTCATGGTACAGTGGGAGTAGCTGATCTAGCTGAATCTAATGCTATTTTCATCAGTCTAATGGATGCATAGGATACCGGCACATCATCTATACAAAGCTCAGAGTTCAGTGGCCGAGTTGGGTATTTATCAATCAAATGTGACTGTCAAAGATAAATGTTCATCCAAAATTATGCACGGTCCCTTGAAGCTGAGCCAGTGAAGAGTGGGGTTCAAAAACGGAGCGGACCACGAGTCGAGATCATCTTGAGGGACCCATGAATTATGATTACTTGGTTCCTCGGTATCCCCTTAGGAGGAAAACTATGTACAGTTAACCCATTTGATGTTTGAAACATTTTGCGTCTTTCAACAGCAAAAATTGCAGAACACATGTTTAGATTGTAAATGTGTATCTTGAGTACATTCGAGAATAGGATGCGTCCACTTAAATGCAAAGAGTACTTTGAAGGGTGGTGTGGGTATGGTGTCTCAACAGTACCGTGATATATAAACATAATGAGAAGATTTATAATAAATGTTTGCGTAGCAATATTTATGCAAATACCTTTCGAAAAGATTATTCGTAAGCCAACTACCTTCTAAAAAATGTTCAGGTAGAGTAAACATGCACCGTATCCCAAAATGGAATAGGTGTTTTTATGACATTAGGACATAAAAAAAACATTCTCGAGGGGGGGGGGGGGGGGGGTGGGGTTTGATGGATAGAATGATTGAAGTTTCAAATTCCATAGAGCTGCTTAAGCACAAAAGTGGTTAAGCACAACAAAGTTATCTCAGCAGGTTCGACAGCCAAACTACCATGTTGCATAACAATAGTTAGTCTGGTATCCTGCTCATTTCTGCTATAAGTGGAAAGCTGATAGGCAACATTTGTCTGTTGAAGTAGCTCTGTAAAACTTTGTGCCCAACAGATATACAAGGAGTCATGCTCGAACATTCTCTGGAAATTGTAAGTGCAAGTCCTGGTTTGGGAGCAATGAATTTGAAATGTTTCCGCTTCAGTGTAGATGCACTGTGGTTTATTAGGCCATCCCAGAAGTACAAACCAGATACCCGTCCCTGTAGGCCACTGTTGCAACCGTCATCCGACCATGCGGAAAATTTATATGTGTAGGAATCCATCAGAGAAAGAGGTTGACAGAAAAATAGCTCAGGGATGGCTGTGTAATTACTACTTCAGACAATCATGAAAAATGGTTTGAATTATGAAGCTCATCTTGCCTAAGGTTCCCGTACACGCAAGAAGAAGAAGAAGAAGAAATACTCAAAACATTATAAGGAACAACAAATGAACATTGATGCTCTCAATATCCATATTGATATGGAAATACATTGATTGAATTGAATTACCCTAGATGTGGGGCAACATATCTACGGATCATTGTATGAATTTGCTTTTGTTTTCCCTTGCCCATATATAACACTACTACTACGAGTAAAAAAAAAAAAAAAAAAAAGACCCAGACTAATTTCCTTTTTAACATCAGTTTGGTTTCTTTGTGAGTCCAAAAAGGATGCATCGCGATTATAATTATTATTCCTTCGGCTCGGGATTCTCAAGAGAGACATGCAAGAGTGTTATTTTCATAGCTTATTATCTTGCATAGACTTATGACTGTTCTAATCGCCAAAGTGATGAGTATGCAGAACTTGACACCAATGCGTGAAATGATGATTAAAACAGGCTAATAATGCACTCTGTCACGTCAACGTAAATAACATACTCTCAAACATTGATATTTAATGGAACATTACAAAGAGAAACAAAAACTCGTCTAAAAATCACAGATTTACATGGAAAATTAAGTATTTCTATCTAGAATATCACATTTGATGAAAATAATTAAAACGTAGTCCCGTTTGGAGTTTATCGCACAATTAGCATTTTATTCATTTTTTATTTAAAGGCAGTGGACACTATTGGTAGTTGTTAAAGACTAGCCTTCACAGTTGGTGTATCTCAACATATGCATGAAATAAAAAACCTGTGAAAATTTGAGCTCAATCGGTCATCGAACTTGCGAGATAATAATGAAAGAAAAAACACCCTGGTCACACGAAGTTGTATGTGTTTAGATGGTTGATTTCGAGACCTCAAGTTCTAAACTTGAGGTCTCGAAATCAAATTCATGGAATATTACTTCTTTCTCGAAAACTATGGCACTTCAGAGGGAGCCGTTTCTCACAGTGTTTAATACAATCAACCTCTCCCCATTGTTCGTAATCAAGAAAGGTTTTATGATAATAATTATTTTTAGTAATTACCAATAGTGTCCACTGCCTTTAAATCAATGCCGTGCAAAATGTGTAATCGTTTTTGTTTTCACTATTTACTCCTGACCCAGATGGCCGATCGATCCCAACCTTTTACAGGTTTGTCAGTTTATGTATATAGTGGTTTATATAAACTGCTTACACTGCCAGCAACTGTTTTGTTCGCGAAACCACAGTTATATTCTGTACCTTTAAGTAATAAGGCAGTGGTTTAGCTTTAAAGGCACCTCCAAATCAGAGAAGAGAAAAAGTGTCGCTCAGCATGAAGGAATTTGCTTGGTAGAAACCGGTTATCAGAATTGTAGTGGCTAAATGCTAACCCATTCAGAGCTTGTTCTCTGCTATGTGATTATTTAGCTGATAATGACCTGTTGTTGTATGAATGAATGAATGGAATAGGCCCCGCTGCAGATTTCTCAACGAGACGATATGCAAGCTCAAGAGTTCGTGTAAACGGGGAGTGCAGCCAAGCGTCTCCATACACATTAAGGATCATGTTCAGGTTTTCGAGTTCGTTGTTGGAGTTAGGGTTCGAGTCCCGGTCGTTGCACTTGTGTGTCTTTAAGTAAGTCATTGAACTATACAATTCACACAAGAGTTAGTATGGACTTACTATGGACATCGGGGTCTGATGCGTTTTATATAACTGTTTATTATTGCGTCTCGACAAAATGGGTGATTATTGGTATTGTATTTAGGCAACATTTTGAAAATGGACACCCTCTTCCAATGTATTGCCGGTGCCTCCTTCTAAGGAGCTTTATTTTTATTATTAATAATATTATTATTGATATACAGAACCGATGAAATAGCGTCATCATGCTTAAAACCAGCTGACGGGCAGTGATCATTTAAGGCGCTTTAAAGTGTTTAATTGGCTTGAAATAGCGCAAAGTAAATATTACCCAGACCTCAAAAGTGCGTTTACATGACAATGAAAGCCTCTCTCAATGAGTTCTGCAACTGATTGGCTTAGTTAACGTCTCAAGACGAAATACACTAGGCATTTTAAATTGAAAGTCAACTACGCTCGGCTCAAAATGCAATAATATTATTGCGAGTTCTATCCACAATAAAACAAAAACAGCGGCAAAGCTGAACAAGCCGGGCCCAATGTTGATTCTACTTACAGTACCGATTGATTAATGTATTAGGCTGAGAGGGGGAACGATTCACTGTCTTTCCTTTTTCTACCCGGCGACTTTTGATGATGCGATGCTGCGTCCGCAATCGGGGTTGCGGACGCCAATGCTGTCGTCATCAATGATTCTACTTATACACAACGCAGACAGCAAACGAGATCTAGTCTACTTCTCTTTCACTCTATACCCTTCCTCCCCCATATCCCGGTCTCGTATTCTACATCGTCAGATTTCAGTCCTATTCAAATAAAAAGCTTTTATTGAATAATTCTTGTTGAAGATGGACTGGAGTGTTAGGGGTTGGTTCCAGTCAGCGGGCGAAGGACAGACCATACGCCGTTGATAAACGCTCCAGCCCCGTAGGCCAGAGAGGCAGGTGCAGAGATACCCCGAGTTTTCCATCCGTCTTTCATCCACCGACTCTTAATTCACAACTCACATTTAAAGGATTTGCATCAGGTGTTTGCCGTTACTTTCCATCTAAACATTTATTCAGGGTGACAGATCGAGTGGAGTGACGGTTCAGACTTCAAGAGATCAGTAGAAGTGTTGGTTTGAGTCCAGGGGGGATTATGTTTAAAGCACCCGGAGGGTTCGCTCCTTGTTGCTTGCACTTTGGGAGGCCGGGTTCATCTTTATATTGATCGCATAACAGTATTACATCCCTGAGCTCCCAACGCCAAACTGTCCTTTTTCTTCTAACCAAGACCGTGCAGCAAAACAACTAAGTAGGCATGTTGACCGGTTCAACGAACGGGTTATTGTTTTTGCAAATAATGATTTATCATGAATTCTAAATATAAAAGTATATATATTGTTTTCCTCGGTAAACATAAGGCAGATTGTATGTTCTGCTGGACGGTGCGGATGAAACGACTTCACATCCTTAATATTCCTTACAATTTAATTCGAACCTTTGCGGCTTCTTTTCCTTTAGTAAACCTTAAGTGAATTGAGTTTCCATGTAATTGGGTGGGTTCTCTCTAAACGTGCTTTTACGCTGTCATATGTACCGTCAAACATGCCGACTTTACCTTGACATTATTAAATGGAGGGAGAGAAAGAAAAAAAACGCAGAGTGAGTTTGGGACTAAAAAAAGGCTAGAATCGATCTTGTATTTGAGCTTCTCTCCTGAGAGGATAAAATCAACACGATTCCGGACACAGCACGTAAAGTCCGATGTTGTACGGAGGATCGCCGTCTGTGTGTAGCTTCGTGCAAATGACCCAAGACTAATAGATGCCTCTCTAACTAGGTATTACCGATGTGTCGCCAGGTTGTTAACATAGAACAATGTTTAAATTGTGAGCAATTCCTTGAAGTTACAGGTCATTTATTTTGTATGTCGGTAGGGAATTTAAGTTAAGGAAATTAATGCAGTATCCCTATTATACAAGTTAGATCGTGATGCTTGGTAAGCAAAAATTGCTTGGTTTGGAACATGATGAAAGTAAAATAGTTTTAACAAATTAACAAAGACAACTCGAGAATATACCAAGACATCCGTTACTTGTAAACAACCGATAATTTTGAAGTTCATGTTATCATTATTAAATTTACCTCAGGCGAGCTTGGCAACTGGTGTTTCAAAAACATAACAACCCCCGTCCAAAGTTTTAGTTTTGTTTCATTTTTCTATTTAACTAATTATTAACGATCCACAAACTGTTTGCCTCTTGTGTGTTGACATTATTTTGGATGGTTAAGACTAAAATGAAAACTACGAGCATCGTGTTTTTCGGTTTATCAAAATACCTGTCTAGAAATTGAAAATAATATTAGCAACCATTAATAATCTTTTGTCTGGTCCCATTTCGTGATTTTATCAATAGAGGTTGGCGGCACCACGTTTTGATTAGAGAGAGGGGAGGGGGGGGGGGTAGGAGGGTTGCCCGGGGCCCATTTTGCCCTGCCTGGATACCAAGTTATCTGTTAGACTTTTATCAGTCCCAGTAGAACTGTATGTCACGTAGGATGCATTGGGTTGCATTGATTAATGAAGGAGTCAGCTCTTCTTTAGTAGTGTAGTCCTTAGATAAGGTTAAGGTCGCATGTGACCTGTGCGGCACTACGCTGAAAATAGAGCTAAGTGTTTTTCCGGTTTATCAAAATACCTGTGCATGTTGGATATGATTCTATAAAAGAACAGGTTGAAAGAGACAGGTTGAAACCGTCGTGTGTGCAGATGTACACTTGTTGTGAATAAGACGAAATGGGTTTAGTTGTATACCCTAGCTCTTATTTTTAAGATGGTTTGCAATATACGTCATTGGCCGACATCTTTGATGAGTTGTGCACGCGTGAAGAGCTATCATTGGCTTTTATAACTCTATGATTCCATTAGCAGTCTCCCCATGGTAGTTATTAAACTAGAACACATGAAGTAACAACTAATTTGAAACTGATGATTTACATTTTCTAATCTGCAAGAACAAACCCTCTCCTGACCTAATCCAGGAAACTACGTTGCCAACACCAAACACTCAATGCATCATCCATCTTCACTGCTTGTCTCCTCGTAATTCTTGACTTTAAAACCCTTCAGAAAAGACCTTTAACCGAATTCAATAAATCAACCAACTATGTATAATATTTATCGGGCCATGAGTCACCATCTGTCAATGTCTATTTAATTTTTAATAGTAGTATTTTTTTCTACAATTTTCATAATGTGAAACAAATATTGATGTCCCCACCTTTTGACCATAAAAGAGTCTTTCTCAAAGGTTTTTAATGATAACACAATACACACAGACAATTATTCATTTAACTAGTCGGACTATACTGTGTGAGTTGTATTTAGGTCGAAATAATAGGTCATTTTAAACAATAATTGATCAACACCACAGGTCATTTTAGTAGGATGCAGTTTGCAACAGCACATTCTTTTCTTCTTCTTTTTCTTCACATTTAACCATTTTATGGAGGAAGCGGCCATTTAATTGGTGCACATAATCACCCATTGAGTAATTTCTCTGAAGTGCAAAATGTCTGCAGCAATGCGGAGTCAAAATAATTGATATCCCAGAATGGACCATTCCACATTAAACAGGTGGGTCGGGTCCAAGAGGTTTTGAATCTTTGTTGTTGATAGAATAAACTAATATTGAGCTTTTACGTCTGTACACTCTAAAAAAGAAGTGTAAAAACTTGCTGAGTAAATGTGCTGGGTACGAAAGTTGGGTAACTTCTTACGCAATGTTGGGCTATGTGGCTTTTTGGCCAGTACTCTCGAGAAGGTAATTTGTACCTTTTTAAGTTGCATACAAAAATTCGCCAGTGAAAGCAACTTATGGGTACAAAAACACATTTTCCTCGCAACAGGGTCAAGTTTACCTTGCGACGTACTAAAAAAAGCAGGACATGCTCTTTTTTGTGGTAAAATGTTGCACGTAATTGGGTAAACTGCTCCTCGTGGAAACCATTTTACCCATAATGCAACGTGCACATTACACACGGACGTATACAAGTCGCAGGCACAAGTCACAATCAAAGGTGGATGGGGTGGACATAGTTCTGATGTTGCATGCGGTCGTTGATGTTCTGATGTTCATTTAACCACAGTTGAGAGAATTTTGGCATTATGTTTGAGGTACAACAGTCTGTTGAAGTGAGAAATGCATCACCAGAAAATACGTAGATAGCAGCTTCAATTTCGTCAATAACAGGTTTGGCAAAACCAAACGGCTCTTTTGAGAGCCAACAACACCGCTTCTAAAAAGAGATTGTTACTTATAGTCTGCTCGCTAAAACTTTGTTTTCGTTTTCACCCCCTGAATGTACACAAACACTCCGGTCGTTTTATGCAAGGTGGTTATAGGGTTGTGATCACCATATATTAATCGGATATTATACTGTCCAGTCCAATTCAATGTATATATGGCTTTTTTAATTTTTTAGTAGTGTCCGTTTTGCTGCCAAAATGCACTACTTCTTTTTTACTCAACACTTGGGTGCTCAACTACTGAGTAAATGGGTAGTCGGTTGTTGGGTACATTTTGACACAACAAAGATGGGTTAGAAATTTGACGCATAGTTGGGTAGCCGTTTTACACAGAAATTGAGTAAATTACGACGCAACCCCTGTTGCGTACCGCTTTACCCTCCAAACGACCATGTTCCCTTTTGAACACCACAAAGAGTAAAATTTTACGCAACATTGGGTATTTTTTTCTTAGAGTGTATATAACGGGTTAGTCGATTATATCTCAACTCACTGATATAAGCTTATGAGTGAATGGGATATATTGATACAAACTCTGTCTCTGTGCAAATTTTCTAAAGCTGGAAATCTTGCTGGTATATACAAGACTCACAGCAGTGCCATCTATCGATCCGAGTTACTAGCCCATCCTATCACTGACTGCATGTTTCAATCTCATTGTAACCTTTGGTGGATTGCAGTGACGTATAATTGGGATCATAAACAACATTTCGATTATTTTCAATTTTGTCATTTCCCATTGGGACTCAGCATGTCTAAATTGCTCTCAGCATGTAAAGTGGCTCTACACAATAAGTGTGTAGCAGGAGAGGGGAACTGAAAGCCCATCAGATAGGATTGAGTTTTGAACGCTAGTACCCATTCGCCATTTGAAACAAAACACTGCTTCGTCAAGACGCAGGAATCAAATGAACATAGCGCCGGATCGGCTTCCATACATTTACAATCTCAGAGAATCCTCCTCTTTTGTATTTTACAAGAGTTTAATTTTCAATATTTCCCCCTCAGGTTATTCCGTGTATCACACCCCAAGTATGCAGTGATCAATTATTAACAAAGCAGTTTAATTTGGCGAGAGGAGATTGTCAGTTTTGCCTAAGCTCGTCGACAGCTGACTGGTCTTGTTTTTCTTAAAGGACATTTACTTCAGCAATTTACGAATCGCCTGTAACCGTTGGTAATTTCATCCCATGTTTTCTCTGACTTCCCTTCGTCTCTATTTCCCTATTTGTCCAGATCAGGTTCTCGTGGATCGAGGCAATAAAACAGCCGATACATTCCTCTACTCAAACCTTTATCTCAGACCGTTAGTTATGATTTTCATTTTCTATTTCACCATCGCTAAAATTGATGAATTACCCACATAGAGCAACTAGTCGTTAACAAGTCACATCGCATCGATGCTGTGCATATCTACACTTTCTTGAGCTGTTACAGATATGTCTTCCCACTCGGTGTCATCAAGGTTGGTTCTTAGCTTGAGGGGTATATCCAGCTCCTCAAGTTGTCTGAATCAACATGGAGAGGAACATGCCTTTTGGCTCCTCCATTATTAAGGTTTCATACCCATCCTTCGTGTATATTGCTGTTTTAAATTACAAAACTTGGAAATGGTATAGGTCTATGTGAGTTATGTGTTGTTTGAATTGGACGATGTGTAACGGCACTTGGCTTATCTTATTAGAATTTAAAGATATCAATCGCGAGCACTTTCATTTAGTTTCTTCCAAATTTGTCTTTGGAATAAGACATTTTTTAAATATGTATATATGTAATTTTAGTCAACACATTGTATACGATGTTAAATAAATATTACATCAGGGCAGTGTCACTCCATTATATCGAGCAACGTCCAAAATAAGGATTGCCTAACATTTTAGGGTGATGCGGGAATTAGGGATGTACCATTTTCAAACAGGGGATACTTCAGGCAAATTGGAACCAGTTTACAATTGCATTGTCCTGCAACAATATCATAACTTGATTGTTTGTATTGGTCGAATAACTAATAATAATAATAATAAAGTTTTATTTCGAGCATCGAAGAAAAACTCATTTATCCACGGCAAATAGTGATCCGGTCCGCTAGGCCTCATTGTCTCCTTGTTTTTGGAGACGCACGGTCTGGACTAATCAATGATGCGTGTTTTAAAGGTTCGATCAATTTGAAGGACCAATCACAACCGGCGTGTAGGTCGATAACGCTTCGGTAAGCATTGTTGCAGTTCACTCTCTGTCTCGGCAACGGATAGAGAGGGTCAAAATAATTTTTCTCCCCACCCACCTCTCCCACAATAAAGACACATTTATATCAGCAGTCGATAATATCACCCTCGACGATGATACAGTAAAATCTGGATTAAGGTGTTCTCTGCAAAATAGTTACAATGCTAACCAGTGATTAAATGATATGTGGGGAATGTTGTGGTTTGTAAAAACTGACTTAAATTATGATAAAATATAAATAATTAGCTTGAATTCATAGTTTCTTTCAGGTAGACTCCTTTGAGAAATGCTTCGGCAGACGCTCGGAGCAGGTGATGTATTATGTATACATGTGTACTTATAACAAGAGACAAGAATTAAGGTGTCAGCCATTAAATCTCATGTGCATGCTTGTTTTATTGCCAGGTCCCTTTGGCTTCACCGGTAATAGACACTGTGTGGTGGAGTCAGTGCTTTGGAGTAGACACTTCCAAACCCGTTTATTGGGAGGCAATGTGTATTGTAAGTCCGCGGCGAACTTATTTGAATTGAATAATTCTTGGATTCCTGGTAGACATCAGGAAGTTCCTCAAGTATTATCACTGGAGGTAAAGAATTGTGTGTAGTGGCATTTTGTCCACTTTTGTTTTAACCTTTTGAGTTGGCTGACTCCTTTCATTGTTGAAATGTTTTCTGTTGAACGAAAGAGTAAAATTGAGAGAAATAAATTTTGACCCTGTCCGTGCTAGACAGCGAACAACAAATATTTTGTGTCATGAGTCTTTCATTATTTGTCCGGGATAATAACATAGGACTGCTATTTCCCAATTAACAATCTGACGTGGAAAGTAAAGAATATGAATTGACTGCGTTTAATATTAAATAATTAAATAAATTTATTAATAAATACAATATTAATTACAATCTCATAGCACGCATGTAAAATTTTAGTCTGGTGATTCTTTAATCCCAAAGATCCAGTTAAAACCCTCATTACAACAAGGCTGTTACATACATTTCCAAGAACTGTGAGGTGGTCCTCTTTTGTCAAGGTACCTTGAAAGAAAAGCCGGGAGACGGACATCCTTTCTGTGGTTTGATCCTCATCCGGGAATCTCCCCACTGCAGTGCGAGCAGACTCGAATTAACAACCTATTCTTGATGCTATAATTATAAAGAAAACCAATACAATGTCTCTATTAGTGTTTTGACCCAATAGGAAACGAAAAACAAATTCATGGCAACATCCTGTGCTTTCTGTTGTTGCTTCTTCTTTTTTTCTCTTCTTCTTCTGTACTTGGTTCAGGTAGGATTTGTTTTGTATAATTGAGACCCATTCTGAGACACGGTTTGGAGAATAGACTTTGCGCCTGTTTTGATACAGAAATATCACAGTAAGCGTTATCCAAACGGATCATGGTAGGGTTTCGTAAAATTAAACCGCATAAGCTCTTTATATAAGCAAATATACGAATATACACATGATCTTAGGTTAGGTTTGTATATCAGTTTAAAAATATCTATGGCTCACTAGCCTTTTGAATATTCATATTGAATATTAATGAGCTTCAGAGACAGCAAGGCCTATTAGTGTTTAACATCAAGGCGTTCAATGATTATAACACAGTGAAGGAAACCAAACGATTCCGCCTCTTGTAGATAAAGATAAAGAGAGGGCGAGACTCTTAAAGAAAATTGGTTTAGCTCATGGGAGACGAATATAAATGACCGGGAAAGTAATTTGACAATCTCTATTTTATTAAACTCCCGTGGAATTTAAGTTAAAACAACGTTCTGTTCATTTCCTGCTGACGAACTAATATAAAGAGATTTAAGATATCAAAATAATAAATCAAATTGTCTAATTTAGGATTGAGCTTGGCTTTTGTGAGTCCTTGGAAATGCGTTAATTATGTATTTGTTGTCAAATTTATATTTATGTTTGTCTATCAATCACTACGTGAATATTGGATCTAGAATTGTCATCGAGACAATCAATCCTAAATATTGGTCAAAAATGTAACTCAGGAAGTTTAGTGGCGCCTCTAGGTAAAGTAATTTATCAGACCACGATGTCATCACGAACTCAACATTAAATAGGCCTTAGTGTAGTATACGATCATAAACATTGACAATGTTTAATTGTTTTTCCTCGAGTATGATTTATGACTGCTTATTGTTTTGTTTTTATAACAACATGGGAGAGAATGGTGACGCCGTGAAACGGATGGTTTGATTTGTGTTTCTTTCCAAAACCTGTAGAAATATTTTTCACTTGATTTTGTAAATACATATCTTTTAATTTGATATCTTAAATCTCTTTATATTAATTCGTCAGCAGGAAATGAACAGAACGTTGTTTTAACTTACAATTCTTTTAAATCAGCAAGATTTATTTACACGTTATTATATTAGGTTTGCAAATCCCAAGAAATGGATTGTTGTTTTGCTCCGGTGCACATACAACGTGTCAACGGCGTGTGTGGGTTGTTGAATACTGTAGAGCTCCTAGTCAGACTCTAAGATGTGTGTCTTCACACAATAATATTGCAGACGTGCTATAAAAGAACGCTTTTCTATTGATAGTGGGAAGTGTTATATTCTGGACAGACTATAGCTCACTTACACAGCCGTCTTCAGACCGGTTAAGGCAGGCAATTTGGGCCCACCAGTGAAAATTTTTCAGATAGTTTACTGCAGGAGGATGACTTTATAAACGTAACATGACGACATCATGGGATAACTTATTATCTCCTATCCGTGGTCTTTTCTCTATATGCTCATATTCAGTAAGGTGTCGACTTCTCGAAACGCTTTATCTCGGAATGATGACATCACCTTGAACGTATGAGATCGACTTCCCGAGATAAATCAGACAATTATTAATGACGATAATCCAAGATATAATATAAACATTGACTTGAGAAGTAACTCATCTCCGGATCTCAACAAGTTAGATTGCACTCCGTAATAAAGCACCGTATAGCAAACTATTGGTTGTGACCCCAATATGTGGGTCGTGAGCAAACTGAAGTGGATGCTACATTTTGACGAAGTTCTAAAAATATTCGTTGACCGTTTTTGATCATTGTGACAGCTACAAATAATGCCTCAGAAGTGACACTATCAGCGGGTGCTATTTTTACTCTTCTTTTATTCTTTCAGGTCAATGGAGTTAATGTTAACTGTCTCATGAATATAAATTGAAAGCAATCTGTTTTGCGATTACAATTGTTATTAGCATTATTTGTTCACAATTTCCTCTCTAACTCGATGCTTATTTTGCCTAGTGCCCGTGGGTCTTGAAGGTGTTCCCAAAACGATCTAAAGAAACACCTCCACCGACCTGTTCAGGTTGTCAGTCCATAAACATTGAGTACCTGTCTTCAACACTTTACCATTATGGTGTATATCTACCCAGGGAAATATGGGTATCCACCAATAGGGAGTCAGTGATGGGCGATGACCGCTAAGTATAGGTGACCATTAAGTTCAAGAGAGGGTGAACATAAACAACTGTGTATTATGTTCATTTTGGTTTTAATCATACACCGATGTGTGTCAGCACTGTACACTCGGTACTTTCCCGAGTCCTGTGTGAACAAAATCACATTACTCGGTTGGGATTCCAACCCACATATGGTTGATTTTTTAATTCTGTTTTTGTTTGTATTGGTTAGTTAATTAACCCCGATTCATTAAAGATGGATCTTTCTCATTAGTGAATAATCAAACTAAAACTAAGAACTATCATTATGTGACTATAACTATTTTTTAATATTGACTCACTCATTTATTGCTTGGATATATTCATTATTATTATAAAGTTCCTTTTCTGGTCTTTATTTGGGTATGGGGTTGAGAAAAACGAGTTGGAAGACTAACATTACGAAGGAAATTTCATTAAATTGAAAATGCCTGCTTCGCAAATAAAGACATTTAGGAGTGTCACATAACGGTGGCAAGCATTATGTAAAGGTCATTAACATTTGATGGTTGTAGGAAAGAGAGATTGAGTGATTGTAAATTATGTTTACAAAATGCAGTTTGGACAAACCAATCATGTAAATTGTTTTTTTCTTGATAATTTGTCTTTGTAGTTTCCGATTGATCTAATCCGCAATTACAATAGTAATTGAGAGATTTTCACAGAGTTCACCGTGACAATGAGTCGAAATAAGGACAATTCATGACCCGTGCAACAAATCTCGCAGAATTTCATTTCATTTTATTTTATTTATCACGTCTGGTTGTGAAGCCTACAGAACTCTCAAAAACGTGAACTTAATTATTAAACATAGCAACGAAACACATGGAGGCAAGACAGTGAATGAGGTTTCAGTTTTAGATGGTGGAAGAAAACCACAGAGAATTCATCCAGGGAAAACCCACTCCGTCTTGTAAGATGCGTTGTCTGAAACGAAGTCAACTCCAGTTAAAACCTGTCCTATATAAGACATCGTGACACCTTATAGTGCATTTAAGTTTAGGTGAAGGAGAGTGTTGGTTGTACCATGGTTGTACATAATGAAAGGGAATAGTGGGATTGGGAATGAGGTTATGATCTCTGGCATGGCAGCACCAAGAGGCCATGGTTAGAACGAACTATTGATTCTGTAATGAGTTTAAGGCAAGCAACCGTTAAAAGACCATTGAATAAAAAGAGGAAATACGGGTCAAGCTGCTGATAAACAGGGCAAGGAGATAGTTTGCGTCTAGCAATGCGTTAAGAGATGCAGAGGCAACCATAATAGGGAAATCTGAATACCGAATCATTAAATGGAGTGTACATATTTTGAATGATCACTCTTTTAATGGCAACAAAGTTGTTAAAGGTTATATTGTTGCCGAGCATTAAATCACAAACCTTAAAACAAACTCGTCCTGTAAGTATTAAGTTTAGCCTTTGAATGGGAAGCAATGGTCTTGTGATTGCATTATGGCAAGTCTTGTGGTATTGTTGTTTAGTTGTTAATGAAAATGAGGCATGACAACTGCTGTAGTTGCGGCGATTTAAAGAGATCTTTTTATTAATATTACAAACACACATTTGTAGGAAGATGTAAATGTATTTGCGATATGTGCCAAAAGATTTTATATGTATTTTGTTTTTAATTATTCTAACAAATGGGCTATTGACCAGTTCAGTTCGTATAGTTTTTTTTTGTATTTAACTCAATAATTGGAAGCTTATTAATTCATTCATTATACAATGATCTCTCTTTGAAGATCGAGCCCGTTGTCTTTTTATTATAAACGTTGCAACAGCTGTGCTCTGGTCCTCATCAAATGATTTCTGTTATTTTTATAATGTGAATGTGAAGGAAATATCTGACGTTTTTGGTAAAAGTCTTTTGCCGTTCTAGCTCAGTCCTTACAACGCCGGGTATAAATGAGGTTACAGAAGAGTAGTCGTGGCAATACAGCTGTTGGCAACCTTCACCTAGATCAAGGGTTACATTAAGGCCAGGCTAATGATAGAGCCAGGCTCGTTGCTATATTTAGAGTCGGGTTACATTATTGTAAAGGGTCGTGGTTATGAGATGTAGATTCGGGCTACATTCAGATTCGTGGTTGTGGCTATATAAGTCGAGATATCTGTTCGTTTTAATTAAAGTAATCTGTAATATAATTATGCCATAGACGAATACAATTTCATACATTTTTAATTTCTTTCTTAGATGTTTTTGTTTGGTGCAACTAAAACGAAGACTGGAATAATTGGCAATAATGTTAATGAGAGTATTTTAGTCACATATTAGTCACACATATAATTTTTTTTTTTTTTTTTTTTTTTTTTTACAGAAGGGCAAAAGACAATCAGCGACGCTTTTCCGAAATTCATTTACCTGGTAAAATAATCAAAAAAATCAAAATAAACGTAACCACATTAGATTTATGGACACGGCAGTTGAATGTTTGACCTTGGTCATCAACTGATCGTAAACACAATAATTAGAAAACCATCGACAGAAGAAAATAAATTCATTGCAAATTTACTCTGTCTGATTTGGACGGTAAGCTGCAAACCAAAGTTTATCGCAACCAAGAACATCTATTCGAACCACAGAGGATTGTATGTTAGGTTTGGTGATCGAAATGTCGAAATGCTCTCTCTGGGATAAACCACTCACCGGTATGGAGCAAGGTTTTCGACCCCTGTCGTTTCACCATGTACGAGCTACTCCTCTTAAATATTCATTCCTCTATGACATACACTGTTTAAAGGCAGTGGACACTATTGGTAATTGCCAAAGACTAGCCTTCAGTTGGTGTATCTCAACTTATGCATAAAATAACAAACCTGTGAAAATTTGAGCTCAATCGGTCATCGAACTTGCGAGATAATAATGAATGAAAAACATTTTTGTCACACGAAGTTGTGTGCGTTTAGATGGTTGATTTCGAGACCTCAAGTTCTAAACCTGAGGTCCGAAATCAAATTCATGGAAAATTACTTCTTTCTCGAAAACTATGGCACTTCAGAGGGTGCCGTTTCTCACAATGTTTTATACCACAACCTCTCCCCATTACTCGTCACCAAGAAAGGTTTTATGCTAATAATTATTTTGAGTAATTACCAATAGTGTCCACTGCCTTTAAATAAATATTTTGTCAAGTTAATATGAAGGAGCAAGCAAATATTATCAGAAACTATCCTCCGTTTTCACTAATGAAGTGTCGAGAAAGATGTATTCATTTGGTAATTGTTCCTATATTAGGACGTGCACCACCTGAAGTTAGTCTCTAGTGTTTATGTTATTACAGACCCACGACGACTAACAAAACATCCTTAGAGGTAGAAGGCATCCAGACTGTCAAGCAACGCGCCTTCTCACTTCTATTGATAGTTCCGACTGAGACGAGTCTTTACCCGTCAGTAAAGCCTCAAGGGGAAACCCCCTTGTGATATCCCCTGTCTCATCATCAATGTCTACAAGAGCTTCTTAAAGATTCATAATTGACGTATTCAGGCAGTGCTTTCTCGCTGCGATTTGCGAAATTGCGTAGCTCAACAGTGCCTTACTACGGGAACCTTCCATGCCAACAACGTTCTATTCGAAAACTGTGGTTTCTTTCAGACCATTTCAGGGTAAATTAAGAGAGTTTTATCATTTTTAAGTTTAAAGTGCATACTATGTTTGGATGTGAATTGGTCCCTTCTCGGCCCCTTTTTACACTTGCTTGCCTTTTATATTATGACAAAACAGCAGCTTATCTGTACTTGCTTTCTCAAAATATCATTTTGTTTTAGTAAGGTTGTTTTTACCGTTGGAGGGCTTTGCGTTAACATATTTCTCAGTTTTTTTTTGGTATGTTATAGAGCGGCCGAATAACTTCACAATGCAGTGAAACTGAACTAATAAGTTTGAACCACGGTCTTTACCAATTACCCAAATTAGACACTGTCTGCTTATATCCTCTTACCGGGACCCGGACGTTCTGGAACTAAAGGAGCCAACACGTCGAAATAATTTATCTCTTCATATTGGTTTACGGTAATTCATCATTGCGATGTAAATTATGCACGTCAAGTGACCAGACCTAAAGGTTAATGTCTACAGGTAGCATGGTAGTTTTGGGGATGACACTAATATTTAAATGATACGAGAAATCCTGAATTTAATTCCAGTCTATGCCAACAGAATCACATGTTGTCCCTTTATTTTAAAGATAAGGTGGAAAGACACAAGCTTGGTTCCCTCACGATTAAATAAAAACAACCGCGATGGATTTTATTTAAAATATTACGTGATGTCAGGAAAGCAACAAACCTAAAAAAAAAAAGGAAAATTTATTCTCCAAGCTGTGCGTTCCATCTATCAAGGGGCTCTTTATTTAGAGAAAGCCTGTGTGTTAAAGCGAACATCAGAAGAGAAAAAGGATGGGCGGGTTTTGTTTTGTTAGTTTCTTTCTCTCTGAGAGTGTACGATTTTGATTGATCAAATCAAGGTTTGGGAATTGGGGGATGGGAAGTGGGTCTGCAGTTGGTTTGGCCCCTGGCGTAGTACAGGGACATGTACCTACCTCGGTCCTCCTACCTATTTCTTTCAATTAGGTTTGGTAATTCAAAGTAATTTCTGAATTTCGGCCCTGGCTGAATTGGAACAATTCCATACAGAGATGAATAATTGGACCCCAGTTTCCTCCATTCATACGTATTTGACCTAGTAAAGAGGAGAAGTAGGAAAATAGGTCGAAAATGCTCCTACATATAATATAAATCATTTGAACAAAAACCAGTCAGCACAAAGCATGGGTTATAGGTCACTATAACAATGTAAAAACGATTTCGGTGCATGGGTAATATCTAGTTCCTTTTATCTGTTCGTTTTGGTTTTCGTCAGGAATTTATAAATTAGCAATCTGTCTGTTTTTGAGGCACTGCGTGTTTTATGAATAGTGTTTGGGATATTGAAGACAGTGGTAGGCCCATATCGAAAACAAATTTAAAAGGGTCCTTATAGATTATAAAATTATATCAGTTTTGGAGATAAAAACTGATCAGTTACTAATTTCTCAAAAGTGTTGCATTTCAAGCAAAAATACTTCATGTGAAATTTCTCACACGTTACTTTCTTTGCAGGCTTAGATCTGTGAACATTACCCCATTTAAAGCGTGAATTTAACCAGACACATTGTAAGACACTCCGCTGATGCCAGTTACTCCGTTTTGGGTCAAAAATAGGAAACCTATATAACTGAATCACAATTGAAAAGCGACATGCGAAGAAAAATGGAACAATAATTCTATCCTGGATGAAATCGAGCGATTTATCAAATACCCCTTCAGTCACAGCAACAAAAGTGCACTCTCTTATTGCCTCAGAACTTCAGTAGGAATGAATAAGATGAATTTCACCTCTTTTCCAAATGATAGATTCCTTCATCCTTCAAGATTGTGCAGATTATGCCCCTTGTGGAAAGGCTGGAACATTTTGCCATTTATCACAGCACGCCCATTCCAAATAATGTGGCTGAAAGTGTATGATATTTCAACTGCCAGATCATGGCCCTCCATCAGTGTTTTATCATTTGTTTTACCGCACGCACCGTTTTAATGAAAATAATTAAATCAATCAAAGTTCATATCCTGCCATGCTGCCGTTCATTCTTCAGTTTTTTAAGGTTATATCTGATAAATGGGATGCGGATTTGTGAGCATTTCTCCTATCAGGTTACAACAATGATATAAGATTTCTTAAGATGCACTCATTTTTATTTGAAAATCTTTTCTAATGTCAATTTACAGCAGAGAAGGGAAAAGGGTTCATCACCCGCACTTCATAAAATATCCACAAAGTTAATAAGCATGTATGGCTTGGATTTCTATCTTGTGGTGTTACGTTGCGTGTGGTATGGTATCTACGTGTGTCGCTATACTGGGGTAGGATATTGCTTTTCATGGCAAGTCTAGTCTCCTTGACCATGTTATCCTTCTGAAGTGCTCACCAGCTTGTGGTCACGCAGCCAAAGAACCCCCCCCCCGCCTTTTAAGAAGCATCCCCTTGATGGAAGAAGGTCGATTGCCTTGTTGATTTCTAGTCAGGATAGGGTCGACGGCTTGAGAATTCTCCTTTAAACTCGCACTCTCTGACTTTCACCACACCGGGAAGCAGCGTCCAGTCCCTGGCATCACGTTACACGAGACACGGCAGCAGACTTAAAGGCGACTGCTCGTTAAGGGTGGTTTAAGTGGTGTCCCATCCTCATGTACGCCCTCTTGAGGTGGTGCGAACACCCACTTCACACCACCTAGACACCGCGGACTGTGGCAATGACCACACACACGGCACTGGATTTACTGAATGATTTCTCGTCAATAGACAACACCAATCATTGAGCACCTTCTACGTTCTCACTTCGACTCTGTTACTGTGTGAGGATTGGATAGGGACTACTTCAGACAATTAGACGACTTGGAACGACCTTAACATAATTACCCGTATATCGGTGAAGGGAGGACCCATTGCTGAAGTTGCTTTATTAAATAGTGAAGGTTGAAACGGGTTTATATTTCAACATTTCCGTCAGCATCTTCTCATTACCCCAGTAAGGACCTAAGGTTTATTACATTGCTAACCCCGTGTTGTTATCCCCAGGGTTCCACTATATTACTCCCCTTTATGATTAAAAAATAAAACAAGAGCAAAGTTTGAAACCCACTCTTTCGTTGATTGAGGAACCTTTAAAATAATACTAAAAAATATTTACTTTTTGTTAAAGCCATTGGACCCTTTCGTTAAACAGTGTTGTCCAAGGCCCACATTTTGTGTACCACAACTTCTATATCAAATAACAAACCTGTGAAAATTTAGGCACACTCGGTCATCGGAGTCGGGAGAAAACAACGGAAAAACCCACCCTTGTTTCCGCGCGTTTCGTCGTGTCATGGCATGTGTTTAAAATAAATCCGTGATTCTCGTTAACGAGAATTTATATTGTTTTGCTGTTTTCTCAAAAAGTAAAGCATTTCATGGAATGATATTTCAAGAGAAGTCTTTCACCATCGCCTTCTGTAAACCCTGTAAGTTATTTGTAAATCTGTGAACTTTTTTTTTTTTTTTTTTTTTTAACCGAAAGGGTCCAATGGCTTTAACAAACACAAACATCTTTATTGTGTATGTTTCACTTGTGATGATCAGTTCACTTAAATATCTTATCATCAGTTGTATTGTAAGTATCTCAATCGAAGTGTCGATCCATATATGCAGTTTTGTCACACATAATAACACTATCTGGGTGTCAGTTAATACAACAGAGTTTAAGATGTATACGGCTCTGGCTGTGGCTAGCTTCATTTGTCTTGTTTGCATTTAAACAGCAGCCCGAAAGCCACCGACCAAAGCCATGTCAGTATCACAGGCGCTTTATAAACGCATTGCCTTGATGAGAGGAACCAGAGTTTATGTAGAACACACTGGAATCCAGTACTTCTTGCAAACCACTGGAGATGACGTCATTGACGGGGGGGGGGGGGGGTTCTTGAAGATGACCTCATTTCACCCTTCTGTTTCATTGAGTTATAAACGACGGATGAATGTAAAAGCCCAATAATGAAGTGTGATTCGCAAGACGAGATGGAACTCCTTTTGGCGCGAAGAAGTCACGCGTAAATTACCACTCGGACTTGTGAACAAAATGTGTGGACCGCGGTTTGTGTACATGCCTGGTAGCAATCAACACATCCTTCATTATAGACAACCGTGTGCCTCATAGCGTCTCCAATCAGTCAGGCGTTTAATATGTGTAAAGACAAAGAACATATATTGACCCCGTTTGTCTTATAGAGTCCTTCGTCTCTCCCTCCCTACCCGACCTCTTTCCAAATAATTTCAAACGCAACCCTTCTTTTTGTTTTTTCCCTCAACCCCCTGCATCGATTTCCCATCGATGCTGCAGGCGGCAGGGGTGTTTTTAATAGTCTAGTAAATGAGTAGATTAGCAGATTTTGACAAGGCTTGTCAAACGGTAGCTGCTATGATAACACCCCAACCCATCTCCAAGGGTTCAGATGAACTGCAGAATCCTAGGGAGTAATGTTGTTGTCTAATCGAATTGGGTGTCTACGTCTTTGAAACGAAGCAGCACTTTAACACAGCCAGACTGATATGATGAAAACATAACCCTATTAAGTTCAATGTTTTTCCTTCACAAAGCCAAAGCAGGAGTACCTCGGACGGGTAACAAAGCTGTTTGCTCCCACTCGATAGGAAAAACATCTCGAATTTATCTTTTTGTATTTTCTATAGTAGAATACTATTGTGTATCAAGATGGTCGTTTGGAGAGATCTTGTTTTTCAAAACGGTTATAATTGCATTCTCATGATCGAGATTGAAATTGCATCCAAAATTGTGTCTGAGACTTCCACAAAATTGCGGGGAAAATGGCATTGAGGTTTTCTCCTAGATTAAAATATATATCTCGCTTGTTGTGCCTTCAATAATTTGAAAAGAAAACCATGAGTGTGCATTGTAAACAATTAGAGCTAGTAACTAGTAGTTATGTATTTGTTTGGTTATCCACTGAGAATGGCACCGAACAGGACAACAATAAGGAGAAACAACCTTCATGAACTAGAAGGGGTTTATCATGCCTGTATTTCAGCATGAACAGTATTTTAATAATTTACCTAATGGGTAGCCTTGTTCTATTTTATACAAATAGAAAGCACCATGCTCCTTTGAAAACGTTTCAAACATGACACCGGTATATTATTTCCCCGTCAAGTAGATTAAGTACATAGACTTGTCGAAGTCTACGCACACGTTTAATATCATATTGTTTGTCCGAAGGAAACAAAAATAGAGGAATGACACATCATAGTAAAACATTATTATGAGAAAACAGGGTAATGAATGATTTTCAGTTAGTTTACGTAAATGTTTTATACATAGTATAATTAACCTGGCACTGGCCTCATTTAACGGATGAGGAGGTTGACGGATTTGTTTGATGTTGCTTTATAATTTAGCCGTGATTATTATTGGCACGCAATGATGCCTTTGTGTTCGGAAACCAATAAGAAAACAAACCCTTTAAAGGAACACGTTGCCTTGGATCGGACGAGTTGGTCAAAACAAAAGCGTTTGTAACCGTTTTTTATAAAATGCATATGGTTGGAAAGATGTTTTAAAAGTAGAATACAATGATCCACACAAGTTTGCCTCGAAATTGCGTGGTTTTCCTTCTACTGTGCGAACTAACATGGTCGGCCATTTATGGGAGTCAAAATTTTGACCCCCATAAATGGCCGACGTGTTAGTCGACAAGGTAAAAGGAAAACCACGCAATTTCGAGGCATGTTTGTGTGGATCATTGTATTCTACTTTTACAACATCTTTCTACCCATATGCATTTTATAAAAAACGGTTACAAACGCTTTTCAAAGATCAACTCGACCGATCCAAGGCAACGTGTTCCTTTAAACTCATCTTTCGCAAGCTTTATACTACGAGGGCCGGTTAGTGCCACCTAAATAATAAGTTTCAAATCCGTTTGCAGACTGGAGGGTTTGAATTGACCTCGTTCCAGTAGTGATCAAGTACGGTCTAGCTTCCATAACTGGTATCATCTCACTCTTCTTTATTTATCTTGTGACATGTCTAATAGTTGGCAGCTTAAGGGGCCAATCAGTATTGTTTGTCAGTACATCTCTACTAGGGGTTTAGTGATGAGAGGTAATCGATGTGGCACAATCACCCAGAAACAAACCATCCCACAAGACAAACATGAAAATTGTGCCTTGATTTATAATTTAAAGGGTGTGATTAGCATTGGTAAGAATAAGCAATATAAATTGTCATATATTTGCACAAAGCTTAGATTAACACGTTGCCTTACGGTTAGAAAGATGTTCTAAAAGTAGAATATAATGATACACACAAGTATCACACAAAATTGCACGGTTTTCTTTTTACGTCGCGAACTGACACGGTCGGCCTTTTATCCATAAATGGCCGACCGTGTTAGTTAAAAGAAAACCACGCAATTTTGAGGCATATTTGTGTGGATCATTGTGTTCTACTTTTACAACATCTTTCTACCCGTAAGCATTTTATAACAAACGGTACAGAACGATTTTCAAAGACCAACTCGACTGATCCAAGGCAACGTGTTCATTAATAAATTCAAAATTGGTTATGATAAGAAACCCCCTTTCAAATAATCATGAAGTTTTATCGAGCACTGAGTAAAACAATCAATTTTGATCGTGCAAGTCTAAATGTTTGAAAACAGTGTAGACATTAAAGTTGTTCTTTTTTTCTCGTGACTCCAATGACCGATTTAGCTTAAACTTTCATAGGTTTGTTATTTTTCAGAGGGTTTACATGTGTGGATACCGCTCATTTATAATTACCAATGTTACGCTTATGCTTTAAATAATTTTCCCTTTCACCTTGCTTTTTGTAAAAATAAAAAAAGAAGATTATCTTTAACGACTAGACGCTGCATTAAACAAAATGTATGTACGTCAACACCAAGTTTGTTTGTATACTCTCCTTACTATTCTGAGAATGCAGGGATCTACCCGGGGCAAAAACACTATTGGACAACTCACGTCAATATTGTGATTACAGAAATTACATATTATTTTCATGACGTAGACTTTTTCAAAAGTAACATTTAAGTTTAACAAATTAATTCCTCTCCCAATATAATGTACCATTCTGTGGTTACAATATTTACACAATATTCACCAGTCGCAGCCAAAGAACACCGCCGTGAAGTCTTAACCTAATGATACCCCAACCCGAGCAGGTCGAGACCGGTATGAACTACGGGGTTCAACGCGTCTAACCCAAGGGGGTCATTAGGAAATTGTTCAAACCCATTAGCGAATTACACGACTAGAGACCGGAGTATGGTCCAGCTAAAGCAAATTGACAGCGGAGAATCACATTCTTGTCGTCTGGTGGATACTTCTTGTGACCCATCGGAATGAAGAAGTTATTAACCTATTTATGTTTGACAAGGGAGCGTGATCAGAAAGCCAATTCCGTCACGTGTGGGTTATTACAGTGGAACGATCGAGGGGTTAGTGACTGTGACTATTGGTTTAATGACCAATCAATTCAGGTTGCTACGTAGTGTATTTCGGTACATGTCTTCCCCCTCATCAATTTTTACCCAATGCTGGTTTAAAGTCTGGCGCGTGATGGTTGTTTTAATCCCTTTTTAACGACTGGAAGTTTCCAATGACAGTAAACCACTACATTCTCGCTGCTATATTTAAGGATTATGCGCTTCATACTAGACAACATCGGAAACATTAATGTGAATTCATAAATACCTCAGAGAGTTTCGTTATTCCTATTGGTGGAGAGCGCGTCACGTGGGGGTGTTTAAACATGTTACAACTGGTTGTGAGCGGATACTCCGCGCTAGTCTTGGTGCAAGACGTTTCTTGTTACGGGTGATGCGGGCGCTGTTGGCGAGTTGGCTGCGCTGTGTGTGGAAGGAAAACGAGAGCGTGTTGCACCAAGACTATACGCACACGAACGGAACCGGAAACTGTCGGAAATAGGTGTCTCAGTTTTAAAAATGCAACACACGGACGTCGTACATGTATATACAGAGCTCAAGCACGTCGGAAACGGATACGTTTTACAGAGTTTCTTACTTACGCCTTTTAACAAAAAAGCAGTCATAAATACCTCAGACAGTTTCGCTATTCCTATTGGTGCAGAGCGCGTCACGTGGGTATGTATAAACCTTTGTATATGACCAGTGGTGACACGTGAGCTTGCATATGTGCTTATAAGACAGTTTCTTCATTCCTATTGGTCGAGAGCAACGGCCGGGGCAGTTGTGCCACATCACGCGATACGCGCGACGCGCACAGCATTCCCTTATAAGGAGTTGTTTACCCGAGGGCGGCGGATGGCCTTACCATTTCATAGCTGGAGGGGTGTTGTGTTGTGTTGAAAGAAATCATTGAACAATAAAATTTGTGCATTACTTTTACTTTTTGACCAAAAGTGTTGATGTTTTTTTGACCAAAAAGGTATTTATGAATGGGAATCAAAGTGTGTTGAATAGGTTTTTAACTAGTGGTTTAAACCCGCCGATGCCTGGTTCTTGATAATTTACCTCGACTTCGTCGAACCAGGCCTCGTTGGGATTAAACCACCAGTTGAAAACCTCTTCACCACACAGTGATTCCCTTATTTATGAATGGGAATAAAAGAGTTGTAACTCATTCTTTAACGGCCGTTTGAAACCTTGAAGGGTCGTTGCCGTGTGATAAAGGCCCGAGCCACAAGCGAGGGCCTTTATCACACGGCAACGACCCTGCCTGTTTTAAACGGCCGTGAGCGAAGTCGTCCTTTAATTCCCTTATTAATTCCGATCTTTATAACATTTTTTTTTTTACTTTTCTTTTTCAAATCACATTCTTTTGAAAGAAAATGTAAGTTATGGTAGGCGAATCTCATAAACTTTTAATAGAGTAAACAATTATCGAATGAATTATTTTGCGTGCAAAACAGTTAGAAGAACACTCTTACATCAAATAAAAACCATGTTGACATCCCGTATTTGGTTAACAGTTTTTGATGTGTTTTTGATTAAAAACCCGCGGTCTGAGTCTAAAGTGAAGCATTGCGTACGCATGAAACAAAATCAGTATTTTTTGTCTTCTCGGTTGGCTTGACAAAACACATTCATTTGGAGAGATAGAGAGGGCTTGGCCGTCTCCCACGCACGCGGCGTCTTCTTTAATCCCTGCCCTAGTATTGTCTCTCAACCTATGTCTATATATTGCCACAGATGCGCCAGACGTTTGCTCAGTACTCGATGAACAAATTTGAGCATGAATCTAAGCCAATATTGACCTAGCTCCAGAGAGTAAGGTGTATTTGTCTCAATCTTACAGCGCTATCCCCGCTCGCCTTGGACGACAATATAGACCTGCTCGAGTGCCTTTTTGAGTGATAATACATATTTTATAAAGGCGAATACTTTTAGCGAGGTTGGGAAGCTTCTAGCGTGAAAGTCTTTGTGGATTTAGAAAGCGGTTGCGATGTACTTGAGACTAACCGGGAAAAGGCCATCAATAAACAAGTGCTTACTGTGCTTTAGACCTAATAAGCTGTCTATAAAGCATCGCAGTCTGGGGAATATTACCGCGCAAAACAACAAGTGGGCTAAAAATTGAATAACACACCCAGCCATTTTAAATCACTTAAAAATACGGATAAGTTGTGTTAAAGGACTCAACTGGATGCAGTAAGTGTTTTCGTGACAGTAAATCAAAGTTGAGGTTCTGTCAGTAGTATGACTACGGTAGCTTTTAGATGACACCAATTTAGGACAAATTCATGATTACCATGGGCAATCTGAATCATTTGCAGTCCAAAGGCAGTTCTTTAATAATTAAACAGATCAGAGAAAACTGCCTAGGTTTAGGGCCAGATAGCTCTGTTGGTTGAGCGCAGGCACAAGACTCCGGAGGTCGCTGGTTCAAATCCCGCTTCAATTATCTTACTCGGGAAAGTACTGAGTATACAGTGCTAATAAACATTCGTGCATTATAAGGGGTCTAATTCAAAATTAACAATCTTTATCCCCCATGCACAGAGTTATTCAAAGTCCATATCAGTTTCCCATAAGGTTTTTTACTTCATCAGAAAATGGTACAATTAGCTTGTGATTGCTATATACTTGATCACCCTAGCTGTTAAGGGAGGATCTGTGATGTAGTTTCTCTTTAATTTCATTTCACCCAAGGAAAACAAACGCTCTGCACGAGCTCATCCACTTAGTGAGGGTAAACACCACTCAGTTAGCAAACACCGCTACGTTTAGAAACATACCAACGAGGCGTGGAACAGTTTAGTAAATGAAAGTCTTATATCAATCCAGGTTTCATTAAGTTCCTATCCATCATTAATTGTTAATAATGTGACAACTTGGCTGTTAATACTCCAGCTAGATTTGGCTCTGGCCTTGTTTGGACGGACTCTTTACTACAAACTTGTTTCAATACCGACAATGCACAAATAGTGTTTGGAACTGCCCACCCTGCCCACCCTGGAAATGTACATTAAAGGCAGTGGACACTATTGGTAATTAATCAAAATAATTATTAGCATAAAACCTTACTTGGTAACGAGTAATGGGGAGAGGTTGTTGGTATAAAACATTGTGAGAAACGGCTCCCTCTGAAGTGTCATAGTTTTCGAGAAAGAAGTAATTTTCCACGAATTTGATTTCGAGACCTCAGATTTAGAACTTGAGGTCTCGAAATCAACCATCTAAACGCACACAACTTCGTGTGACAATGGTTTTTTTGCTTTCATTATTATCTCGCAACTTCGATGACCGATTGAGCTCAAATTTTCACAGGTTAGTTATTTTATGCATATGTTGAGATATACCAACGGTTAAGGCTAGTCTTTGACAATTACCAATAGTGTCGACTGCCTTTAAGCGCATTGCAAAGCATAAGATTTATGTACTATAATTTCAGAATTCTTTCTTGAAATCGGGACGTCTTTTGCTCGCTTCATCGAACCGAACTCAGTGTAAAACAAAACTGGAAATGTTAAATAAAGAGATACATACTGTAAACACTGGGGTGTTAAACTTTACTCCACCGTTGTTGTCATATTAGAATACCTTATAGAGATTCATACGCCATTGTTGCCCACTCACCCAAATTGACTGACAGGTATAAAACATTTGCTGGTAAAGATTAAGAGCAAATAGTCTGGTTCTTCCTCGCACGATGAGAATCATGACTGTCATATGATAGCATATACAAGGGACACGACGAGCCAGTAAAAGACAATGTCAATTTAATCACCAAACAGCTATAACTTCTATAAATCCATACCCAAAACTTTTAAAGACTCTTTTAACTCGACACCATTTGCTAAGACGTCACCAGTCTCTTTCAACTTGGTGGTTGTCGTACCTTTTAATTAAGTTAAGAAGGCCATAGGCACGAATATGGCAATGATCGGTTACGCAAGGAGTCAAGGAAGACAAATTGGGCAAAGAGCTGAAGATACGTTCCGTGACATAATTGTTTTTATAGTCATCTCCCGTCAGTTTCCGTCAATGCATTGTCGTCGATCACGGTGCACAAAAAGCTCCTCACATAACCGTTATGACTTAGTTGTGAATAGAAAGAACAAAACCTCCGAACTATCGTTGAAATTCCATGAGACATTTTTGCCCCATGGTCGTCTCAGACATTATGCTGAAATTTCCGGGAATTATGAGTGAATATCAACCTGGGGCTAGCCATTATTGTAGGGACTACTCTCAAACATGACAGTTATTCATTTTTCAAAGAGAACTCGTTATTTCCACGTGGATAGCAATTCAATCAAGTGCACGAATCAAAAACTTTCCTTGAAATGTGTCTTGTATGCAAAGAGTGAGAGATCATAGATTGGACTTAGATTTCTATCTCCCAACCTAAATATTTGACTGAGAGGCCTAGAAAAATCACTGGAAATGGAAAGGTTCTTTGGCAAACACTTGGGCTGTACGTGTGAATTCAGGGGATTGGGAAAGGCTAAGATGTTCCTTACACAGTCACCTCTGTGGACCTCTGTTTGAAACTCACCTATAACATGGAGCCTTTTGAATGTGTATTGCGCCTTCAGTTCATAACCACATACTGTGGTTTCTTTAAAATCATTGAATTGTCATCTCGTTTGCTATCCAGCCCCTTATTGGCGCTTATCATACTGTTGATTGTGTCATGAGAGTTAGGCGATTCAAAACAACTCCCCGATTTTACCGAACAAAAACGCTCTCTAAAGAGGAAAAGGAGAAGTTAACATGTTTTCAAAAGCACGTGCATCTTTGGAAAAAGACAAGTATTCTCACTTGGTGTGATAATTTGAAACATTATTTTAGTGAGAAATTACCTCAGTTTCTCAAAAACTATGTTATTTCAGAGGGAGCCGTTTCTAACAACGTTTTATATTATCAACAGCTCTCCACTGCTTGCTATACCGAGTAAGTTTTTAGGCTATGAATTATTTTGAGTAATTACAAACAGTGTCCAGTGCCGTTTAGTGTCCCCATCATGTCCCGAAATCCCAAAATTGACCTTATGCTCGGGACGTCATATTTCTTGCTAAACCATTTCGGGGGTGTCCGGTTGTAAGTGAGTAGTTGAGGCGACAAGCGTATTATTTGCACACTCTATTTCCATATCAATTTGACTGCCAATAAGGCTGGCCACCATGGATACAAATTATCTCGTCTCTTGATATCAAGTTTTCTGAACGCCACATCCCTACGTAAGAAGACGTTATCCACCTAACCAGTGCTTGAAATTGTGTGGATCAAAAACACCTCAGTTTCTCTGAAATACTAATTCGGTTAAAATCTTCGAAATTAAGTTAAACATTCCCACTATAGTACTTCCATATCGAGATCTTGGCAATTAGCTTTAGCTGTCAACTTAATTTTGAGGTGCATTAAAGGAACACGTTGCCTTGGATCGGTCGAGTTGGTCTTTGAAAATCGTTTGTAGCCGTTTGTTTTAAAATTGATATGTTTAGAAAGATGTTGTAAAAGTAGAATACAATGATCTACACAAATATGCCTAAAAATTTCGTGGTTTTCGTTTTACCTCGTCGACTAACACAGTCAAAAAGTTGACTCCCATAAATGGCCGACCGTGTTACTTCGCGATATAAAATGAAAACCGTGCAATTTTGAGTGATACTTGTGTGGATCATTATGTTCTACTTTTAAACATCTTTCCAACCATATGGGCGATTCCATGGTTAGTCGCATTACACTTTTTAGTGTCATTTCTTGATCTTGGTGCTAGTAGTTCTATGTGAGATATTATTTCCACTAAGTTTATAGACTGATTTGTACTTGACACCCAAGGCTTTGAAGTGATGATATTAAAAATGTTGTGGGCGTTGTACTCTGGATGTTATAGCTTTGTAAAAAGCGGTTAGTCGCATTACACAAAAAGGACATGATAAAAAATACACTTGTCTCAATTCAAAAGTTTCCTCAAACTAAAAAACTTGCAAAGGTTTTACTACATTTAGCACACATCTCTTATACATTAGTATCCAACAGGATACTTATAAATAGTCAGCAACTTGAACTTTTAGGTTTACGTGGCAAAACGATGGTTAGTCGCATTACGGTTAGTCGCATTACAGTTTGTCCGGCCACTTAAGCCAAGCCTAATGGAGCCCAAACTTGAGTTCTTGTTTGGCAAAATTGGGTTCATTCCTTATCAACAAACAAAATAAATTAATTTCACTTGTTTTTACTAAAATAATAACGCCTTTTCTCTTAAAAATCATAGAAACAAGGCTGAAATGTGTATTTTTAGAAAAGCAAACTTACATTTTTCGGAAATATTATTATTTCCCATTTTACTGACCACCTTTATTTTCAGAGTTGTGCATTCAACATAAAATGTTAAATATCTTGCCGAGTATGTAGGAATTGAACAAAAATAAAATCGCAGATTTAAAGTGACTTACATACATGTAACCATGTCCCTGAAAAATCAAAGTTTGGGTTATTGTTTAAAAGTGGACTGTGAATTTAAAATGGCCTTGTTGGTTATCACAGGTTCCTCAATGCAACAATCAATTTGTTTTGTGTCGAAAAAGTGTATAAAACAAAACAAAAAACCTTCTTGATCACCCATCTCCTCGACTTTACCTGGATACATTTCACGGCATGTTACACCACACACCACTGACCATGCATTGTTACCCTGGTTTGTAAGGCAGCATTTTGTAGTTATCATGTTTCTTCTTTCTGAAGGAAAATGGTGGCAACAGGACATCAGCTTTTTTGCTTTTGTTTACTCTTTTGGGAGAATTTTCTGTGCTCTTCTTTAATTCCTTGTATTTTAACATCATTCTGCTTTTTCAGCCTAGGCAATGGTACAACATGTACATGTGTCCACAATTTGTGGAGTAAAATAGTTCCATTACTTCACTTTTCTACTCAAAATTCTCAGAAATGTTGCTTTTCTTTATTTTGTTTCATATGTTAATGATGAAACTAGATTGGAGTGGCACATGTATAACACATGTTATAGTTTTCAGCATGGAAAAATGCATTGTGGGTAGGGCATGAGTGGCATCTGCAGAGCCCCAGATCTCTTAATTCATGTAATATTGTCCTCTAGTAAGTCAAAACCAAGATATCCAGCTTTGCTGACCTCTTAGCGTCCTCCTCTTGAAAAAAGATTTGGTTAGTCGCATTACATTGCATGGTCAGTCGCATTACTGGTTAGTCGCATTACACTTTTTGATGACTCGCTATTAAAATATACCAACTAGAGTGTTGATTTCTTTACTCATTTCAGACTTGGTAATAAGGGTAGAAGCATATTTTGAATTGCCATGAAGATAGTCAGTGGATTTTTCGTGCAATTGAAATAACTTCATCTCTCGGTTAGTCGCATTACACCCTGTTGAAGCTCCCACAAGTACACTCACATATTGCTTAAATGAGAAACACAAATTCAAATTCATTCTGGATTTTAAATAGTTGTACCTGCTGCTAATCACAACTAATAAAGTTTTGCTGGAAGAACCTTTGTGGGGGACAATATTTAACTTTGAAGAAATCACCTTAATGTGCTCACTTTTTAGGGTCTGTTCACAGCTTGTGCAAACATGAGCTGAATTTGTACAAAATGGTACAGAGTGTGTAAAAAAAAGTTAATGTCTGTTTCCTTTCATATGTTAGCTATAACTTTTACGTGGAAAGAAAGTTGTTACACAATTTTTATTTTTTGGTGTCATGTCCATGTTTGCTTGGAATCGCCCATATACATTTCATAACAAACGGTTTCAAACGCTTTTTTATAGACCAACTCGTCCGATCCAAGGCAACGTGTTCCGGCAGCTAAAACCCTCGATAACAATTTGCATTAATCTTTTGTTACTAGTGAATTTGAACACCTACGCATTCAATGGATCAATTGAATAATGATTTTTTTTGACAGTTTCTTTCGAGTAATTGCATAGTTTTTTCTTCTTTCATTTAGCGAGTGCCGAAATGTAAGCGCAACGCGCCTTAGCCCCGGAGTTAGATGTTATCTTTTCATTACAGCGAAAGAGTTTTTGCGGAATAACTCGTATTAGGTTGCGATAAGAACTTCTGTTTATTCTGTTTAGTGACTCAACCATCCCGTCGTTGAATAGGATCGTATCTGGAGCGAAAGAAAATTACAGAAAATGCTGTTAGTATTCACGGGGCAATAGGATAGCGTGTTTAACAATATTATCAAGACTTGCGTGGGGGACTTAACTCACTAAAATAACAACATCTAAAGCAAATTGCACTTAAGTTGTTTTCTTTGGCTAATATTAACTTCTTTGTGAGTTTACTTAGAAATATCATTGGTGGTTGCGGTGTTTGAAGATTGTAAGTGTAGAATTTTGCTCGCGGAAAGTAAACATTTGTTTGTTGTGACATATTATTGAGTTGCCGTATTTATCTTTGTTACGAAGAGCTCCCGAAAGGTATGGTATCTAAACGTCGCTCTTAATATACGAAATACTTTCTTTCAAAGTCCGTCTCGAAGGAAGCATGTAGTTTTGCCGAGTTGAGGTTTGAACAAATTGAGACAAAATATTTGGCTTTTTTTTTTTTAATTTAGAGTGAAACTTCGAAGGGGTACATAAGGGAGGGGTGACTTGGACTCACGGTTTTGCCTTTTTCACATGGATATCTTTTTGGTTTGGTTTTGATATCTGGAATTGAACAATGACTCTAGGCTCTTCGAGTGTTTTTATTGATTTGTTAATTTTGTTGTTGACACTTTTACGAAAGAAACTAGCCAGATAACTGGTATTGGTATAAACTTTTGGCCAATTAGCTAATTTAAGTTATTTACTATATCTTTTGTCATCCAACTTTCCACATCGTAAAATGTAAACTCAAACAGCTGTGGCAGTCACACAACGTAAGGTGCTATGCCATCAAGATCATAGCGCAGTTGAAAGCAATAAATATGGACAATTAATCTGAGTCTTACTTTACGAAATGTAAATAAAGTAGTACCTATTCTAGTATCGCTATTATTTTTTTATTTCATAACCGAAGAAACAATAATAAGCTAAAGCATGACTTTTTTGCTTTAAGTTTTTCATGAATTTGACGCAAAAAGTGCCGGCAAAAAAGTGTCTGCACATCCCAATCTAGGTCAACCAACTGGTTGATGGATATCTCCAGGGTGTAATATGATACAGCAGTTGAGGAAATTGGACCATTTTATTACCCGAATTAGCTCAAATATCTTCCCATTTTCTGCATGATCTAGTTCAGGAAGTAGCCTAAAGAATTATAGATTGATGAAGTACTTAATTGCAACTGACATAATATGTTTATGTTCCATTGAAATATAAACATGATATAAAACCTATGCCAGTAGAATATATTGTCTATTGATTAAAAGTTACTTGATTAAAAAAACCTTCATGTTGTGGTTTCTAACAAATATTCTGATTTAACATTTAAAAGCCATTGGCTGGACCTGAACCCGTGACCATTCCTTGGAAACCTCGAGTTTACTCGGTTTGTCATGAAGTGTATAGACATTAACTGGCTAAATAAGCCCGCGTAAAATAAGAACTACAAACAGCTCATTATGGACATACTGTCTAAGAGAATGTTTGTAAACCTGTGCTGCCCTAAGTGTGAAGTCCGGACCCAAATATGACTCCATTCTCAGACCTTAATTGCTTAGGGCCGGCTCTATTTTGGTACCGTGTTCGGGGCTACATATAGGGCCGGTGTCGCATGCAATTATGTCCTCTATGCAATACCGTCCGGAGGACATTATTGCATATGCAATAATGTCCGCCGGACGGTTTTGCATATGCAATCGTGTCCGCCCGGACGCTGCTACATAATGCACTTGTGTCCACCCGGACACATTTGCATATGCAGTTGTGTCCGCCCCGTGCAAAACCGTCTTTGCAGTAAATTAAACGCCCTTGGTCGACGGAACACGTTCACAATTTTTTTTACAAGGAAATGTTCGGCCGTTGGGTATTCGCTGCAATCATAAAATACGTGAATATTCATGTTGCATATAATACGTAGGTTCAGAGCATGCACGCTCGCTCACGCGCGCACACACATGTACAGTCACATATATGTCCGCCGGACGGTTTTTGCATAGCCCCGGACACGATTGCATATGCAAAAGTCTCCGGAGCGGACAGTATTGCATGGCGGACACAATTGCATCTGACACCGGTAGATCAATAGCTCGTGACACGCAACGATTTGGTTCGTGTCATCTCTCTAACGTCAATATTATCTAAGCTACTTTTCTCAATGTATTCTGTGTTTTCTTGAATATTTGTATTGTTGATGTTGCTTGTGTCTGCAACGTCAACATCACCACAGCGACATTTGAAAAGTAGTTTATAGCGCGGTATAAATTATAATATTTATACGACACAGATTTGGGGCTAAACCTTATGCCGGGCTATATTAATCCCACGGTTTGGGTTGATATACAAAGACTTTGACATGAACAGCGGGTCTTATTTAGGTAACGGGTTCGGTCTACATTTGGAGACGGGCTACGTTTAGGTATATGGCCGGGCTATATATTTAGATCCAGGGTTGCTGCTTATTTTAGGGTCGGGCTACTGCAAAAACGTGGGTGTTTAAATTGACACTTTGGGTTTTGTCACATAATAGATATTAAGGTGAGAATCAAAATTAACATCATAGGGTGTTAACAAAACGGTCATGGTTTATGGTGCGAATTTGGAATCGTTTGATATCGATCATAACAATACCAATTGTGTCCCTTTAAGCACCATTATTTTGCAATGCGTTTTTAACGTACACATTATTTGGTCATTACAATGCCACCACTTAAAACCTCTATAACAACTCATTGATGAGTAGCAGACCTGAAGGTTTATACCAGACAATGTGCGTTTGTGCTTTTAACCATTTTAATGGTACCATTACTAATGTTATTGTCAATTAACAGATATTTACAGATGTCATTAGCGAACAAGAATAGACACTTGATAATTAAAGAGTTTGTAAAACCACTCTACATCAACATGATTACTAATACAAACAGTCATTGACCCAATTGTAGAAGTCAGAATTACTGTGCTGTGTATATTATTATGCGACGTCTGCGCAGTCAGAGCTGTAGCATTGTGTTTACAAGTAATTGAACTCTCAAAATTACAGACATGGGCAGACCATGGGCAGACTGAAGCCGCTTGTGACGTCATTACAAGGCGGTCTATATAGTAACTGTTTTGTGTCCATTAAGTTTTTAAGTGTGGTTTGAGTGCCCTTTATGGTGGTTTTGCCTGATTGGAAAGACGACTTCTCGATGTTCGTTTGAACTATTGGATCGATCAGAATAGACTCCAATTCCAGACTTTATTCCTGATCGGGCATAATGATTCTAACTCGGGTTCAGAATAGAATCCGATTGACTTGATTCCTGATCAGGCACCTTGGTTCTAACTCGGGCTCCGGTTCACTAGACCGTAATGTAGGTCTTAAGCTGACTACGCAGGGTCCCTTCGGTTTTGAAATCCTTTTCACTTCTAATTGCAGCCTTTTATAGAAGCTAGTCCTCCATAGCCACCTGTGTCGTTAAAAGCCATTAAGAAATAGCTGACTCCGTCATAATATTATTTTGTTCATCAATAATAGTGTGCACTGTTTGTATTACTACGTACAGACCAACCCCGATTCCACACGGTTAATAGTCATATAATGTCAAGGGCGTTTTCTACAGGAGAAATTCAACCATGCAGATATTAGATATATTTGTTTCAATAGCAAACCAAGGCAAAACTTAGCTGATGTTTTTGTCCGAGGTGTTTAAAGAATAATTGATGTTAAAAAATTAATGCCAGATACATCATACGTTGTTTGGATGAGTGGGTGTATGTGTATAGCCCATAGTTTGCAACCAACCTGGTAACATCTCATTTTCAGGTTTACGTTTGAACATACAACAGCGATAGATTCAACTATGGAGGTCTACCTCCATTGTAAAGGCACATGACAATATTGGTTCATTACTCAAAATAATTGTTCGCATGAAAAACTTACTTGGTTACGAGCAATGGAGAGCTATTGAGAGTATAACAAGCTGTGAGTAAACGGCTCCCTCGGAAGTAACGTATAGTTTTTGAGAAAGAGGTAAATTTTCACTCGCAAAAAAGACTTCTAAACTGCGGCCTTTTATTACGCATCTAATAGCACACAAAAAAGTAATACAACAAAGTCAAGGGTGTTTTTCTTACAATATTCTCTTGTAAATTCAATGACCAATTGAGCCCAAATTTTCACAGGTTTGTAATTGTATGCATATGTTAAGATACACCAAGTGAGAAGACTGGTCTTTGACAATTACCCAAGGTGTCTAGTGCCCTTAAACGAGAAACAGCAACGTCTTCGTATTTTAGGACAGATGTCGCCTGTAAGAGCAGTAATTCTGTTGGCAGCACTAACCAGTATGACGTCATATAACCTCAATCACAAGGATTTGCCGTAAAGCCCATTTGTCTTAATTTGCAACCGGGCGATCAATGCACCTGATACATCTCATACATCATTAACAGGGGATTTAGTGTGACTATAGAAACTCATTCTATACATGTGGTTATGGTGCCACAGCATACATACCAATGTGAACATCTAACGCAGACTTTTTCATATTGAACATGCATACGTATACACCAGTGTAGGGTGGATGTGAACCAAGTATAATGTTTGGAAGGTTTTATTGATTTAGACTGCCTATACTTTGCAGAATGAACCAGTGAAAGTTAAAACGCAAAGATCTTTGATCTCGACAGAAACATATGCCACTTAATATCGTCTCGCAACTTAAAGCAAGAAAACTCATCAGTGGTATTAACTTCTACAGGAATATGGCAAAAGAGAACCCAGAACCATAATGAAAAAAAAATGCTCAACAAATATCTTCGATCATGTGTATTGACTTGAGCCCACAATAAATGATGATAAAGAACATTGTTAAAATAAATCGGAAAATCCACGTAAATAAGTTTCAATCTCCATCCATTACGAGAATTACACTTTGAATACGAATGGAGCATTTAAACAAAACATTTCGAAGAGTTGTGTTCTTTTGAAGACCATCAGAGTATACTAATCGAAATGTTTGGTCGCCAAACACCGGTTCTTTTTCAGGACCATCACTACTCAAAAAGAGAGATTGTCGCGAACCTGACCTACAATAAGTTTGTTTGTTTAGATGTGAACGAGTCACTGATCAGATGTTGATAATTTGGAATATAAGTGACAATAACCAAATTATTTGGTGTAACTAGCCGATCCGGAACCATTCGTTGGCTGCAATTCAATTGTATCCGTTTAATCCGTGTATTCCGTGCAAAGTGCTTAAGTGGTTCCGGATGTGTGAATTAGTACTCGTCCTTGTCAATCCGCTATAAATACAAAACGTTATTTTCTTAAATTTACAGATATAAGGATGTTATCATCGTCCACTGAAGGGGGACAGCTGCGTCCACACTTTGTCTATCAAACTTTGTTGGGGGAGTGTTTGAAATCTATAAACATCATTTTGGAAATCTTAACTGTCCATGTGTTTCTGACAAAATGGGAGCAGACTTGATGCGAGGAATGAACGATGGACAGGGAAGACAGGGGATGTATAGACGCCGCATTAGTCTGTTGAACGATATGTTGACGTCTTGTACAAAAAGCGGAGCAGTATTAAGTGGCGAAGAGAAGACAACAGTTCCAATCATGTGTTCACATACTTGGATTTCAAGTTTCCTTTTACCTAGAAATCTTTATAGAATGAATACTTGCGTTGAAAATACATTATCATGTGAATAAGCGATATCAACAGCTGTACAATGCAAAGAAGGAAGAATGAGGTTCAGTTACATACAATAATGATACAACTATCAGACAGACTCAAGTGTCGGCCTCACATGACAATTTCAAATCATCGGATCGAAGAAGGGAAGGCGATCCTGGGCAATCCCCCAACGACACTCTTCTCTCTTTCATCGAGAGTTCGATCGCCAATGCAAATTCAGCCTTTCTGTGTTTGCCGGGCCGAGGAACATCAGGGGATGGCAGGAAACGTTGTTATCAAGCGACGCTCTGCGCCTAGGATGCAAGCTGCTCGCTACCCCACAAGGGCAGGAAAGGGTGTATTGATCCGCGTCGGTCGCCCCCTACGGCCCCCTTGCTTCTCGGCTCACAAAACCCATGTAATTAGGTCCGGTTGCGACGTTGATGTTCTTTTCATGAGACAAGACAAGGCCGTCTAACTCTCTCCAAATATACCTCCCGTAGCTACCGGGGACGTTCTCTCCTTCCTGTCGAGGAATTCTTTGGATTGTAATAAACATTTTTGAAATCTCATCCATTAAGGCTGCTCTGAAAGACAACTAAACCACACCGTGCGGGAGGTTGCGGAAGGTGAGCCAGAATGCGGTTTCTTGGTTGAACTTTCAAGGACTCGGTTTTGGTTTAGACTTCGATTGCCGAAGGTGAAAGTTGTCTCAAATCTCTCTCACAGCTATTGTAAGTGACATCCATCGATTCAATTATTGACCTACCTGAGAATATATATACACTGGAGACAGGCTATGTGACTAGACTTACAAAAGCAACAGATTCGGAGAAAGGAACATGTGTAGATTTTAAAGTGAACATATTAATATATTCCTGTCTAGTTCTTTTACAGTAAAGTTATGTTTTCCGTCCAATTGTAAAACAGGGGAATGTAAAAGTTACTTTGTTTTACCTGTGAATTTATTAGCCCATGTATGCTTAAAAGATTTAAAATACCATCACAGCAAATCTGACCATGGAATATTTCATATCAAAGCGTAAATCTCCATCGAATGAAACTATTGTTAGATAGGGAGCCATATAGATCACGTTTGACGATCGTTTGAATTAATGAGAAAACAAAAGTCAACCTAATGTTAATGATGTCCGAAAGCGGCTTGACGTATTGACATAAATCGATCCAATAGTGCAGCTGGGCTGACCTCTTGGGGGTGATTTTAACACAGTAGACTCATTGCAAATGCCTAACAGTAATTATAAATACACTGACCAGTTGGAAGTGTGGATTATGATGAATTAAAGATCACACTTAAATCCCGTCATTATTTATAGCGTGCCGTGACCAAGAAGCCCATAGCGCAGTTATGACCTGTTAGCCTGTAGTCGTTGGTGGTGGTTCCACTGCCGGTCATGAAACATTTGCCCTTAAGCAAGAAACAAATTGCTTCTAATCAATTGGGTGTAAATGGGAACCTTTGAAGGGTGTGTGAATGGTTAGAGCAGCCCTTACGCTCCTTTGTTGAGGGTTTATAAGAAGGCTAGATGGTTTCAGGAATGAATAATGCCATATAAGCACGGATATTAATATGAGGCGCTTTGGCTTATAAAAAAGCACTATTTATTATAGGTTAAGAATAAACCTCTTTGCATTTCGGTTTATTTCGAGTACGAATCTTTTAATCACCGAGTATGCTGCTGTCGCTGTGGCACTTTTAAATTTTAAGAGATTCTTAAATAGTTAATGTATTGCATTTGAAGCGATGGAACAATAAATGCTTGAAATTGAAATGCTATTGATATTATATTGTAGTTTGTCACAAATAACTGGATGCATGTGATGTTTCTTGTTTCTTGGGTTATAGCAATTGCCTTCCTTACTTTGCAGCACAGTCTGTTTTCACCCAAGGGAGCAGACATGATTTTTAAAATGAACTACACGGGCTGTTTAGTTCATTGACCGAGTCTATTATTGAGCGGGGTTAACATTGTTAATGCACCATGAGCATGAACATTGGCAGATACTAGTCGCAGTATAAATGACTTATATTATTGTTCACTACGGGTAACGAAACTGCCCCAAACATTCGATTTTCCCCAAATAGATTTCCTGAATCAACGCAACGCGTGTATAAACCTGTCACTAGTAACACTCTCCCAGCCAACGGTGTTTTCTTAAAGACGTGTTCTTCAATTTGCAGCTATTTTCACAGGTGCGTTAATTAAAAACCAGGCGAGGAGAATTAATGTCATTTTCCCTTAAAGGCCAGTACGGTGTATCAAACATTCAACCAGACATAGGCAACCAACTTATTGTATTAAAGTTAGTTTGAACAGCGAGAACAATCCAAGTTTTGGGGTAATGTTCTTAGCCACTCGATATTAAAATCGAGTCATGTGGCAACAAAGCTAGCTGCTTATCGAGTCATAGTGGAAACAAAGCTAGCCGCTTTATATATCGAGTCATAGAGGAACAAAGCTAGCTTGTTTTGGCAGTAACTGAAACAAGAGACAACTTGATCCATTAAAACCAGCAAGGTGATCCATCTGGAATGAAAATGTTGGGAAGAATTCGAGGAAAGGTCGACAATATTGGTCACGAGGAAGCTCTATCTATGCTCGCTATCTACAGGTCATACATTAATCAGTTTTGGGTTCCTCATCAATATGATCCCTAGAACGTGCCGCTTCGTCGCTCTGTACCCGGACTGCATTCTCGCTGAAGCTCATATGCCGCATAGGGGACAAACAAATCGAAGAGTTCGCTCATCTTAAAAGCGTCGTGTATGAGAATTACACCAGGCGGAAAGTCCTAGTTCTGTAAAAGGTTACTCAAATCGTTTACACGTACCCAATAAAGCCAAATAGCCTACAGACTTTCCCCAGAGGAATGGGTTCTCCATACCCAGCTTTCTGCAGGAACAAAGTATTACCTTTTGAAAAACTGCAGTATATACAACTTTTGTGTTGTATACTGCAGTTTTTCACCTTCTTTGTTTGCTGTTGTTACGACTGATCTTTAAGACTAATCCAGTTGTTTATAGTTTATGAAGAAGTTTCCTTCTGGTGAATTATACTCTTTAATGCTCTTAATAAAATGGTTTATAATGGGAGCTGTTGTTGTGTAGGCCTAAGATGCAAATAGCCCATTATTGGAATTCCTGGTTGGTATGTCCCGTTGGGTATATTATTAGCTATTGTAATGGGTTGTGTACTGAGCTGTATACAACCAAAGGAATTCGGTAATGTACGTTGGGATTTGCGTTGCGAGGTGCTGAGAAGAACTCTGCTTGGGTGTGAACCAGCGGCGGACAGCTAGGCCAGCGTTGAGGCTGTGTCGTGTCAGCCCGTCTTGCACGGATAGAGGTCCGGCGGGTGTTTTTAGGCCCATTAGCAACGCAAATCATGCAGGGAATCTCCGACTCGAACCCAAGGCATTGTGAGTAACTTAAACTTAGTTTTACTTCGATTTAACAAGGCTACGGCAGTTCATTCAGTGCCTTTTTGCTCGTATATACATTCATCGTGTGTGCAAATAGAGGCGCAACGTGCAAACCATTGCACTTGTAGAGACAACGTTTAAGCATCTTGCCTATACCAGAGAATAGTTTGGATGGTTTCAGACAATGCAATCTTTGTGTGAACAACTTGCATGGTCTTTACTTCAACTTTGTTTAAAGCCTGGGTTAATTGACTCTATAATGAACCATTGCTCAAATAGTAAAAATTAAAGGCAGGCAAATCCAAAAGGCTATTTCAGACTTGGAAACATGTGTGATAGGCAGTGAACAAATAAGTAATTACAATACGTATATTTTTGTTTGCGGTAACATCATGTTACATCATGTGTTTCTTATGGTGGTGCCGCAAACCAAAAATTAATTATTAACTTACCATGCAATGACTCAAGTCCAAGTACATTTATATAATTTCTTCATTTGCGTAACTTTGAGTGCATTTACCCGGAATCGTTCATATTATATATGAACAAATTAACACAATGGTGATTATTAAAATTCTTTTTCGATAGTGGTCTACGGCGCAACTTATTATGGAAAATGTCATAGAGCTCATAAAAAGCATAAACTAAACGCATTAGCTTCATGTTGAAAATACCCGTCATCAATAAGATATATTAAGTTTCAATTTCGACATGTCCAATATTGACGATAATTTAATTGAAAATCCTCTTTATATCAGTCAGAACAATTTTACTGCTGTCTGGGCACTTTCTTTGGGTGTAGAAAAATATATCGCCTAATAGATACGTGTTTGCTGAACGATTTTATTGAAGCAGCCAGTCACAAACAATGTATAACTTATCTGGCTAGCAGTCTGTGCTTAGCACTGGTCATGAAATGAAGCCATCATATAGGCATTGATAAATGCAAGGAACCTTTAACTTCCAAACTGACTGCTTAGCAAAATGCTTATTGTTCTCGAGTGTTCCACTACACAAGGCGAGTCCGTGTTCCACTACACAAGGCGAGTCCGTGTTCCACTACACAAGGCGAGTCCGTGTTCCACTACACAAGGCGAGTCCGTGTTCCACTACACAAGGCGAGTCCGTGTTCCACTACACAAGGCGAGTCCGTGTTCCACTACACAAGGCGAGTCCGTGTTCCACTACACAAGGCGATTCCTGCTCTGGATGTCACCCTCATTCATAATGTAGTCTTCCAAATAGGGAAGATATTTTTTCGACCATTATTATTTTTTTTAAGTATGAATGGATTTTAAGTTGATGGGGGGGGGGGGGGGGGGAGGGGTGGGGGGCACACCTAGTTTTGTTTAACAGCTACTTACATGGTGTACGTAAAGGGTTGTTAACCCGTTGTCCATATGTACGCGCCCGCCTTGACCCGTAGCACCCACCTCCCCCGCACCCTCCCTTCCTTCATCCATATTCCACCAAAGGCCAATACTGTGACGTCACTCGAAAAGCTCTTTCTCTGTTCTGCTGCACTTTGAAATTACCTACTTCTATCTTTTGTTTATTGTCTTATAATATATCACAAAAGGTTTGTGAAAAATATTATATCTCTCTTTAAGATATATTTTTTATTATCTTGTCGACTAATTCTTAGTTACACAGTATGTTGCCTCCTCTTTGATTTTGGTGTTTGATGGTTCACGTTTGTGTTCAAGGTGGGACGTGAACCAACGGTGAGAGGCGTTTCAGAGCAGCTGAGATTTCAAGCGCAACCCGGAATGTTGTACGTGTGTCTGTCTCTTTACCCAATGCACGTGTTTAAGTCAGTCCAACCCTATACCTTAAGTTTATCAGTTAGCGTTCTAAATGAGCTTGTACCTGTCCAGTGTAGTGCAATCGATCATTTTGGAAACACTGTACTTTACTGAGTGTTGAAGTTTGCCACCATCACGAGGTTAAAGGAACACGTTGCCTTGAATCGGTCGAGTTGGTCTTTGAAAAGCGTTTGTAACCGTTTTTTTATAAAATGCATATGGGTAGAAAGATGTTGTAAAAGTAGAATACAATGATCCACACAAACATGCCTCGAAATTGCGTGGTTTTCCTTTTACCTCGTCGACTAACACGTCGGCCATTTATGGGGGTCAAAATTTTGACTCCCATAAATGGCCGACCGTGTTAGTTCTCACAGTAGAAGGAAAACCACGCAATTTCGAGGCAAACTTGTGTGGATCATTGTATTCTACTTTTAAAACATCTTTCCAACCATATGCATTATATACAAAACGGTTACAAACGCTTTTGTTTTGACCAACTCGTCCGATCCAAGGCAACGTGTTCCTTTAAGTACCACGTGACAATAAAATCAAACTTCTCCGAAGACAAATCGTTAACGCATGGTTAAATAGTTCGTAGGAAATAAGAGGCAAACACATTGCCAAACCCAACTCACTCGATGCTAACTTATAACCTGTTTGGCTTAGTTGACGGCCCGGGAATGGGCGAATCCTCGGCTATCTAGAACTTTCGCGCGTCTCCTATTTTTAATGTCCATACCGTCATTGATTTCAGATCGTAGAGCTGTACCGCAGACGACGAAAGTGTAATGACATCACTAGACAATGAGTGCATGACCCTTTCTTGAACGTGTGGAACAGTGCAGATGCCTCATGATGGTCACCATCAAACATGAACATTGATGCGCCGTAAAACTATAAAGAACTGAGGGGCGTGGCTTGGATGTTGCCGGGGGTTGATGAGAACAGACTTATTCACAATGTGTACAACAAACTGTTTGGTTGCTGGTTTTAAAATATTATTGATCAAAAGTGTAAACATTTAAACAGCCCCTGTCCAACTTGTAACCTTTGTGTATAATGTTTAATTTTTAAATGAATAGACCCGTGTATGTGCCTTATAAAGCCGGTCCTTTCCCATGACCAAAATTTTAACAAAGTTGTTACCAACGTTGTATGCGGCCAGAAAATCGTTTATTGAACAGACAATAACAACACATTAAGACTACATATACTACAGAAAGGAGATACCAGAGGTGACAAATCTAACACTGTAGATGGAACAACTATGATCTCTTAAATACATTGTTTTTGTAAACTTTAAAACCACTATATATATATATATTTACTTGCTTAATTATTCTTATTGTGACGTTAGGAGTCGACATCTTATAGTCGTACTTTTCGGAGCAAATTTGATTAGACCGTTTCAAATACTCGCATACTATACCGACCTATTTGTTTTTCGCAAAACCGGTCTTGGCTGAAGTTCGTAACACTCTGTAGTTGTCAATTTTAAACTATACATTAATGATGCTCCCGCACCAGATACCTTGCGCAAGTGACGTCATTTATTTAACTAGAGCGCCCTCTGCTGGCGGTCAAAAGGAGGTTGTTCATTGGCTGATTCTGTGCGCCGCGCGTACGAAGCTGGTGATGGGATAGATGGTGTCGAGTATTATGAGAACTGATGTTTGAATAAACATTATTTTGTAAAAGTGTTTTTTTTTACGCTAGGTTTGATGTTTAGACAATTACCTTGGACCAAAACTGGTTTGGTTTATATGGAATTATCTGTAAGCCTACCATGAACTCGCTAATTAATTTCTAGATCCGACTCCTCCTCGGATAGTCTCTCAAACAAGCCGTTATAATGAAAGCAGGTCTCAATAGAGATAAAGCAATCATGAATTGGATATATGAAACAATGCCATCAAATCGTAAAGCTCCAGAATAAAAACTGAATCATGAAAACCTAATACGACCACCCCTTCCCAAGCGACCAGGGAGTGATCCTTACTGGCGTCAGTTACTGATAAACAGACGAATTGACTTACATGGCGACCAGGCTAAGATTTCAAGATGTTATTGTCTGAGGTTGGTTTGCTGAGAATGGACAGTCACAGCTGAAGACAATCAAAAAGGTTTTGTTGAATCCAGAAGGGAGGTAAGATAATCACTGGTGAGAACTGTCCACTTTATACGACAAAGAAGTCTTCTCTAAAGAATAGTTTATCTTCCCCAGGCCCCATTGTGTTTCAATTTCCAACGTGATGGTTAAAACCTCTTACAGTTCACTCACCCACTCGAAATTTAAACTTCACCCAAATAACTTTATGCGAATTACTAAGAGTGATAAGTTTTCATGATTGTTATTATAGCCTCTGAAAGTTTGCTTCTCACTATCATAGTAAAAAAAAATTATAGAATGACTCAAATATTTTTTTATGAAATCAAATATTTAAGGATAACAATTAAAAGACAATTTCGTTTTGTCACGATAACAATAATTTGGTACAACATTATTGACACAAAATTTAGCTTGGGACAAGAATTTTTAATTCCGTGACAACCTCACTTTTGTACTACGCCCGAATTTGTGCGACTATTAAAGGTTAAACAATTGTTTCTTAAAAAAAACCTTAAATATATTGTATTAAACCCAAGTTGAACAATTGACCCGTTATTGGTTTGTAAAGCTTTCCTCTTAGTTGCAACGTCGACGTTCAACAATCCTAAGTTATTTGAGAGTTCGTTTTGTCTAGCTGCTTTGTTGCACCATTGTGCTATAGCAAAGCTACACCCAACAAAATAACATCAATGTAGTGTCTCAGTCAAATTGTTTCTAATTTTTCAAAACCCAGAGGTCGGATGTTCAGGCTACACTGAGGGCCCGGGCTACATTTAGGTGGCGCACAGTCGGGCCACAGTTTTTGATGGATAACTACAGAAACAAATTAGAAGTGTAAAAGTATCAAAACAAGAATAAGATAAACAAACAAATTATAAACAAGTTGTGATGCATTAATACCATTAGAAGTTTTTCTCGCTCAATTAGGACGAGTTATTTTAAATTGCAAGACTTTGGCCCTTTTCTGAAATCCGTTATTACCTAGAAAAAACTTCAATAAAAGTTCAATAATTGAATATTTGTCGCAGCTGTATTATCTTCTGTACTCAAGTTCCCATACCAAGTGTAAGGTTTCATTTTGTCTGGCGAGTCTCTGAAAAGTCATCATAAGCTTATTGAATTCGAGACAGTGTTCATAAAAAAACAAAATGAACTCATACAAAGAAATGAAATGAAAATTTAATAAAATGGGTGGCAAATCAAATTAGTGTTTGTTCATTGATTTTCCCCTTCTCTTTTTTGCTTAGTCTGCCGCTTTTAAGTTTACACAGGCGAGTGTCTTTTTATTGTTATCATTTTTGTATTTGTTAGTTATTATTTTTTTTCCTCTCTTAAAGGTCTGACGAACTAGACATATCAATTTTCCCGTTCAGGAAACTTGATAAATTTGATCATAAAGTGATTCCCTTCGAATGTTGACTTTCTGTTCTTGGACTCCCCCCCCCCCCCCCCCCCGAGAGGTCTTGCTTTTCTTAAGGCCGGAAAACCATAATGGTCACTAACATCGACCCCATAAGAATATCCTCAACCCTGAAATGAAATAACCTGATAGCCTACCCACTCCCGATCCCTCTCCTTTTTCTCTTTTCTCCTTTCCTATTTCAGTTAAACCTTGCCTCTAGTTGTAGTAAAAGAGAAGACTTTCCCCCAGTGGAATGGCTCGGTCTCTAAGACTCCGTTGAACAAGCAAAGAGGTAAATTTGAGAAGTGAACAAATATCATTCTTTATGTGAGGATATCTAGATCCAAATGGCATGTGCCGAAACGGTGCTGCCGGACAAGACTGTTGAACTTCAGTCTGATCGCACATTACTTCAGACCTCGATTTAATAAATGTATTGGGTTGCAAGTAATTCCTGGTAGTGTGTGACATTTAAATGGTTTATCTGAGCAGTTAAATAGTTATATGAATACCCATGTCCAGATCATCAATTACATATATAAGTGACAATCTAACCGATTGGGAATCCATAATTGGGCGGCTTGTCATACGATTATAACAACCGTCGTTAAAGGCACTATAGACAGTGCAAACTCGTCATTTTTCGTGACAAAACTGCCATCGGAGTTTACAATGAATCGAAAGTTATGACATGCAGCGGGCCCGCGGGGTGTATAGTACGCTTGAATCTAAGAATTTAAATCACTTCTTTGCGCCCTTTTATTTTAGTTGGGTCCTCATCATTAATCTTACAGAAAGAATCTACTTTTCTTTAGTTATTTTTTTATAGCATATCTGACATTTTAACAGGTTTATAATTCAATAGTTTATTTGTTTTCGGAGGTCATTGCACGGAACAGTCCAAAGGCACTCCGGACGGCGGGAATTGCGAAACCTTTAAAACACCCACGTGTTATACGAGTCCAACTTATAAACAGCTTTACTTAGCAGCAAAGTTGACTTTATATCAATTTACGGGGAAATCTTTGAAACAAATACTTCAGATCAACAAGAAAAATGCAACCCGATCAGGACGGTTTTAGAGTACTTTTTGTACCGCTGTTTTGACTATTACCGTCCATTTGGGTTTGCGACTTATAATAATCGTTCCTCCACCAAACCTGTATCTCCTGTCTGAAAAGAGCTCAAGTATTTTGACGGCAACTATTTTTAACAGGGTATGAATATCACAATAGGAAATATATCTGATGTTGCATCTTGCTTTTGTGTTTTATAAAAAGGAGAATAGAATAAGCTCCAATGTTGAATGTAACAATGGCTGGATGGGTGCAGGGAATGAACACAAAGGCGAGATAGTACATCTTTCATGGTGGGTGAACTTTTAGAGCTTGAGGAACTGTAGCTATATTTCGGGGCTTGGAGTGAGCTGCACTTCACTATCCAATGCCAGATTCATTCCAAACCAAATATTGTATCTAGAGCTAGAGTGTCTTTCACCGTTGACATGGACATGACTGACTCGGCATAGCTCGTCTATACTGGAGCTGTTTGGATGTCAATCGATGCTCTGATCATGTGCAAAAGGAATGATAATAAGCGCCTTGCATCCTTTGGTAATTTGGCGCTATATACATCCAGTTATTGTTATTATTATTATTAATAACAAAGCTACACCATCATCATGCCAGGTTATTTGAATAAGAAGTTTCAACTTCTTAGTACGTAGGTTTGCTTTCATATTAATGCGGGAACCAATTTCGACCATGTTACTGATGTGATGTTCAGTAATGATCATGGAGTTATCGATAACAAATCGATTATGAAGTGTTTCCCAATTACCGAAATTGCCTTTTGAAGGCCACATACGAAAACATTTATTTGCTTATTTGGACTGAAGCAATCAAAACATTTCCTTAAACTCTTTAAAAGACATAAGTTGAAGAAATGAAATCTCTCAACTCATAAGTAAAAATATATACTGAATCATTCATTGAGTGTGAACAAAAGAGTAAAATGACAGCTCCATTAAGGCTGCAGTGTGTTTTGCTATAGCCTCTTCAAATGCACCCCTTTTAGTGCCCCCCCTCTCTCGTTCTACATCTCTTTATGATGTTTGGATAATATACCCACGAACTGTAGAGATGTACTAACCATTTCTGCAGGATTTAATGAGCCATGTTAGACTACGAGACGGCTAAAACATTTCCATGTCGTCTTCTCAAAATGAGTTAATTTGTCTGCTCTGCAATACGCTAGACGGATCCGCAAACATTGTCACGATGCAATCAAACTGAAAACATTAGTAGAGTAGAATACAAGATTAAGGTTTTGAACATTCCGGAAAATATTATCAACTTTGAATAGGCTTAGCTTGTGCCGCAATTCGGTCTAAATCACCAAATGGGCAAACATGTCTGTATTAACAATGAAATACTGAACGTCTGAGTCAGTAAATACAATAAACTGCACGGAAGTTACTCTGATATCATTGCCCATTCACGAATCCTCATTTCTTAATTTCGCATCAGCCTCATAAAGAAATATTGCCTTCGGCAGGGACTGCCATGCAGAAATACATGCATAGAGAATAAGTAGTGCAGTGAACATTCGCCAAAGCGCGTAGCCCCCTTTATTTTGCACATCAATAACACATTGGGAATATAGGACAAAGTTTTAGTGATGACTGTCAAACAAATAAATGTGTCCAAAAGCCTACTTGTCTCAAATATAATGTAGTGGTAGTGATATTATAACCATTCTACTATCTTATTTTGTCTGAGGTGCCCCCGTTCATTACAAATCAATATATCAAGTGTGTCGACAAATTTGAACCTTTACAGCCCAACTTAAATTCTTTGAAATGAAGAGGTTGTAATCTCCTGAAGCTGTTATATTAGATTTTATCTTTAAGTTCCGGTATAATGCCATGAATTAATCGTGATAAGCTCTCAGATTAGATCTAGGGAGGAAAGTGGAAACTCTGCGAGAAAAAAAAAATGCAATGTCAGCTAAAACTAATGAAGGAAACACAATGCTTACTTCAACACAAAGGGGACAATCAGATTGGTCTTCGTGTACCTCCATCATATTATTACTAGCGTGTTAACTATCGAAAACAAGGCTAATCAAAATGCATGAGTTTAGAATGGGACTTGCACATGAAAAGTGATATTCTGAAAGGAGAAATTATTGCAATATATAAGCAATGTACACTAAACATGTGAAATGCTTCCATGAAAGCAGTCGCGGACAACATTTGTAATTCCAGAGACTTTTTTGTGAGTCATTAAGTAGGTAGAATACAACCAACATTGAACGTTTAAGCTCAGTTGGTTCTGGCTGGTTTCTAAATTTAAAAGTTTATTATTGTAAATTGTTAGCGGTATAGAGTTTAAACACTAGTTATTTATATTGTTTGTCAAGAGAACTCCTCATGTTGTCTTATTGTGTTAACCTCAATTGAATCATGTGATATCACAATGGCAGGCTCCATCTAAATTTCTATGCTGTCAATTCATTGGGGAGGCATTATTTGTGTATACACAAATAATTTTTAGTGCATTGACTTTAAATTAAATTTTTGTTCCACACAAATGGAAATTAAGTGAAAATTGGTGACGCGGCAAGCTAACATACAATAGATGCCGCAATTCCCTGACTTTTATCTTGTGAGGCATCTCCTTAAGAAGTGAGTCATCTCACTCGCGTATAACACGAAAATAGGAGATCACTGATGAAGTGAAAAGACTGGAGAAACCGCTGTCGAGATCGGTGTCTTTAAAGGCACTGTACACCTTCAGAACTTGTCAAAGATCAGTACTGTGACTTGGTGTATCCAAACATGCATACAATACTAAACCTGTGAAAATTTGTGATGAATTGTTAATTGAAGTTGCAAAAAACAATGAAAGAAAAAACGTCCCTTTTTCACAAAGTTGTGGGTTTTCAGATGCCTTAGAAGGATTGGGGCCTGTAGTCCTTTTCATATCAAAATGTTTGTGAGAAATAACCTTTTTCTCAAAAACTACCTTGCTTAATGAGTGTTTCAACTGCAGCCTCTCTGTTGCTCGTTTCAAATAAGTATTATTCTACTATAAAATTATTTGTGAGTAATAATACAAATAATGTACCCAGTGTCTTTAAAATCTTATTCGCGTGTTAAATCAGGAGGTTCTAAGATTAAACGTAGATATGGTCATGGTCTGCGGCACACGAGTCGAAATGTGAATCCATCGCCGGTGGGTTCGGGTTCTTAATACACGCTACTCGGAGAACATATCCTTGTGAATTGACTGAGAGTGACACACAGGTCTCCTAGCAGGGCAGCACCGAGGGAGGGGAGAGGGTGACGAGGTTTATAATGGACGGACAAGTTTAAGTCACTCCTCCCATGTCTCGTGAGAATCGATGACTCTGATTGCAAAGAGAACACTCTGGGGACGGGAGACAAGGTTGACAGCTGGATTTCAAACTTGACCTTGCCGATGGTGGGAATGAATACACACAGGAATAACTTGGCAGACGAAATCGAACTGACTTGACCAAAATAAAAAGAGTGAAATCGAAGAGTAATTAGGAGATATAGGTTGTTCGGTTGCAGTTGTAGATAAACAGGGTAGCCGGCTCCTCAGCCGAAACAGTTTTGTGTCGGGGAATTGAATAAGGACCAATTCATGAAACAAGATTCCTACGCAGACGATGTTGGTATTCTCTTCAAAATCAGTGTTTTATTGATCAGATTTGTTGGTACAACTATCTGCCAGACGAGCTGCTGAGTTATGAACTTATTGCAGCCTCAGCAGTTTGCTTGTTGGTTTGTTTGTTTGTTTGTTTGTTTGAATGTTTTCGGTAGGCCACGCGGGAGGGAGTTCCTAGTGTATTTACGTCATGATGTTGATAAATACTTTTATACAATCTGCTCTGTGGCACCAGTGCTGGCATATTGCACAGGTGGATAACAGGGCTGGTGTAATATCTTAGCTCTGTTACACCCTGTGCAAGATTGCAGCCCGGGAAACTCAATTTAAATGATACCCCACGTGGTTGTGTGGTTGCCAAAATGCTGCACACCACATTAACAAACAAGATGGCTGATGTAATGCAATGAGTGATTTAAAGTTAGTTGAGGTTTACAGTAGCACCATGTGGACGTCTCTTTTAGTAATGGTTCTTAAAGCCATTATACACTTTCGGTACAGAAAAGAAGACAAAAGTTCACAGATTTACAAATAACTTACCGGGTTTACAGAAGGTAATGGTGAAAGTCTTCCCTTGAAATATTATTCCATGAAATGCTTTACTTTTTGAGAAAACATTAAAACAATTATCAATTCTCGATAGCGAGAATTACGGATTTATTTTAAACACATGTCATGACACGGCAAAACGTGCGTAAAAAAGAGTGGGTTTTCCCATTATTTTTGTCCAGACTCCGATGACCGATTGAGCCTAAATTTTCACAGGTTTGTTATTTTATATATAAGTTGTGATACACTAAGTGTGGGACTTGGACAATACTGTTTACCGAAGGTGTATAATGGCTTTAAAGCATGGTTGTTGACAACTCAATGTTTCAATCATTATGCTCTGATCATCTTCAGGAGAAAATGCAAACTCAACTTTTCCTAGCCACTGTGCCAGCAGTGTCAAACGTCACAAAAGTTACCATCTTCTCAAACCTAGCGTTGTCATATCTATATGTCATATCTATAGACGACTATTTGCCGCGAAAAAATTGTTTTTGAAGTGTTTGAATGTACTGTGACGTAAAAAAAGAAACAAATACAAAAAATAAGAATTCAGATACGCGCCTTTAGTTAGGAATTACTGAAATAGGATTATGGATAGCCCATGTTATATCACAATTTTTCCTAAATTATAAATGATTGCACAAAGGATTTAAGCCGAGCATTGTGATCAGACCAATAAAGCGGATAATAACCTCAAACCATCGGCTCCATTTCATTCTGGATCATCTCCCCCCGGGGGTATCTCTCCCCCCCCCAGTGAGACACTCCTCAATAGAGGCTTCTATTTTAGATTGAACTGGCAGGGAAGGTCGTCGGCGTACGAAGGATTCCATTAGTAGGACGAATCAACGGGGGAGTGGCGCTGTAGAAAAGCCGCAGCCAGTCCGTGAAGACACGCTCTAAGAAGTCTTTAACGAGATGTAGAATCACCTCAGAATGATGTCACGATCTCTTTGCCGTGATGTGACATTAGATAATGCCAAAGGGGTGAGAGAGGAACACTTTGGTAAGAGATAAGGTGAAGGGGAGTGCAGGCAAAGCTCCTTCTGACTAGAGCAGTTGAATCAAGATAATGTACGCCACAGAAAAAGTCTTGACGAAAACATGTTTTTTTAATTGAGCCAGTGCAACTCATTTTCGATGTATCATCATGCTTCTGAGCAAGAGTAACTTGGTTTACTTATTTTATTTGTCGCGTAAAGAATTGTTTGGTCCTTTTGTGGTGTGATGTCCTTGCGCCCTTCCTCGGATTTGTTACTCGTACTTGCATGCTCCCTTCATTCACTCATATTGCATGTTCCCCGTGACAATAATTCTGATGTTCTTCATGCTGGTCTAAGTTCGCTTTTCTCGTCATCTTTTTCTTGTCTGTATCTTTCTTGGGCTAAGCCAATGTTTCTTGCTTTTTGTTTCCACGTTAGTTGGTTTGCTTTGTTGTGGTTTAAGGACTCTAATAATAATAGAGTATAACAATTGGTTAGCTTAAATGAAGATAAGTTGCAGTTTTTTAAATAATTTTGGAGAGGCTGACAACATTGGTTAATAGCTTGACTCAAAACAGGGTACGGTGGATGAATAAAGTCTCGGTGTCTTCTTGAATCAAGATGGCAATAATATATCTCTCCTCTTATTAGACCGCCTATTCCCATCACACTCATCCACAAACCCTTTACCCCACAACCCCTTCACGCAGTTTCCATGATTTTGTTTTCTTCTTATCTCCTTTCTAGCGTGCAAACTGTACGTGACCGTGTATGAAGAACGTGATCAAAGTTACACACTCGGCTGCAATTCCAGCCGCCCCTTCAAAGTTCACAAAGTTCGAACCCCTCCTCCTTCTCATATTGATTGACACGCCCACTACTATAGAGGAAGTGTCGTCAATACCACACAATTAGCCATGTTACACTTAGTACGCCATTCATGCCTTACTTTTTGGCTCTTTTCCACTAATAGCTGCTCTTGTAACACGAACCATGTAACCCGATCCACTGTGCGCCATTTTCAATCCCAAGCTAGGAATTCTCTGGTTTTGATGAAGTGTTTTTCTACCGTCAGACTTGGTCGTCTGCTCTGGTGTTCCTTCGAAACATTTAACCGGGTCCAATGTGGCACATCCAGACTATAACAATATCCATTGCGCAATCTTGTTTAAGGGAATCCTTTTGAAAGGTTTTGCAAAGCTGATGTGAATTTGAACCAATGCTTTTAGCTTTGGAGTTATCTCCAACTTGTATAATCTTTTATCGCGTATACTTATCAATATTTCTTCACTTTTTGTCTTGTTACTACTTGACATCTTACACAATCTATGTACATGTATCTACATCCCGTGTCTACATACCCTTTTCATCTGTCCATGTTATTGGTTTATAACCCATTAGTCCCGCTATCCAACTGTCATATCGGCTCTTCTGTCAACAACCTCAAATCACCCATAAGCTGTCAGCCAGTTAAAGGGAAGGTACACGTTTGGTAATCGTCAAAGACAAGTCTCTCACTTGTTGTATCCAAACATAAGTGCATAAAATAACAAACCTGTGAAAATTTGAGCTAAATTGGTCATCAAAGTTGCGAGAAAATGATGAGAGAAAAAACACACTTGTTGGGACGAATTTGTGTGCTTTCAGATGGGAATAAAAGACTTCCAGTTAGAAGTCTTTTATTATTTTAGTGAGAAATTACCTCTTTCTCAAAATGTATGCTACTTTAGAGGGAGCCGTTTCTCACAGCTCCCCAATGCTTGTTACCAAGTCAGTTTTAAGTTAATACTTGTTTTGAGTAATTACCAAATGTGTACCTTCTCTTTAAAGGGATGTGTAACTACACATTGGGTTTGTCTGAGAAGTAAAATCATTCAGATCATTGTCGATAGAAACACATTTTAAAACTACCCCGTGAAAAACACGCGCATGGATGTTCAAACAATCTAAAAGCATTCGGGTCAGCCAAAGTGACTTTGGGTTGACATCAAAAACACATTACTTGTTATTTGGACTTGGAATCGAAATGACCCGTTTCGGAAACTGACCCAGAAACAGATCAGGCATGACCACCTACCCGGATTCGGTACATTGGTAGCGGGCATTGTGAAAGTGTGTCTGGCCTCTTTATTGCATATCCTAATCACTATTCGCTCACCACGAGTAAACAACCCTATAGTTTTGGACGAGACTTAATGCTGCGCCGAGAATTGACGTTATTTTGTGTATAGCAGTGGCCTGACTGTTATCAGCATGTAGAGGCATTGATGTATGTGGTACCTAGACGTGCCCAGCTACATGGCATAGCTGGTATACCAATACTATTCAATATTGGACTTAACTCTCAGCACCCTGCTCCTTCAAAATCCAACAGTTTATGTTTGATTCTCAGTTGGACTAAAGGGTTGTACCAGTAAACAGAGAGATCTTTTACATTTGATTTGGCATACCATCATAATCGGAATCCAACAGCTTTGAGGTGTTCAGTTTCTGTATGGTGTTGTATTGTGTACTAGTGAGAGATAACTCTAATGTTGGGCTATCGCATTGACTTTATCAACATGTTATTTAATATTGTCATGTTCAGAAATGAAATATGAATGAAGGAACGGGTTAGGCTCGAGGGGACGACTTTAGGATGGACGAGATGCCATCTGGTGTACTATATGTGGATCCATTGGGGATTACCATAATCAGATTACAATGTAAAGGTTTAAGGACGACTTGTCCATCCCTGTGTTAAGTCAAGGCCCAAAAGAGGCACATCACTTTCTGATGTAGACGATGTGGTTTGAAAAGCATTTCATTTCTACTGTAATGTTCCAAAAACGCATCATTGACTCATGAACTGTGTCAGCTAAGCCGGCGAAACCGGTCGAGTTGAGAAATAACATAATTTACTGGCATTCCTAGGTCCACTTCTGGGCTAGTATGATCCTGATTCCGTGTCAAAATGACCCCCAAAATATGTAATTACTGATACATAATCCGACCTAAAAGCCCGTTTTTAAACCGATATCCGGTTCTTCTTAACCTGAATATTGGTCAGGTTTCAGATTCTGACACAGGACTGTTGTAGGATGTGGGTCAAATTATTAAAAGAACATGTTGCATTAGATTGGACGAGTTGGTCTTTGAAAAGCGCTTGAAACCGTTTGTAGAAAGGAATTTTAAAAGAAGAGTATAATGGTCCACACAAATGTCACTCGATATTGCACGGTTTTATTTTTACGACGCGAACTAACACGGTCGTCATTTTATGGGGTAAAATGTTTGACTCCACAAAATGGCCGACCGTGTTTCAAAGTGGGATGAATATTTAGAATGTGTGTATCAAATGTCAGTCATGATCACAATGCAAGCTGGAAAGTGAACGTTGTTCTCAGTAAAGAACTTCCATTGATGCCGCAATGACCCACTTGAGGATTTTTAGGCCATAATATTCTTCGCAATTTCTGACATTTTTTTATCAATTAACTTTCGTTACAAATGGCAGTCCATGACGCATAATTTGAGATCATTTTGGTCAGCACGATCGATGGTTACTTTCATACATTGGCCCAACATAAAACATCTGGCATTGAAACTAAACAATAATGTAGGCGTATATACAAGGTGTACTACTCTACATGTCAATAACCACAAAAACATACCTGTTTGATGACCCCGTGTAGTAATAATAATACAAAAGAGAAAGATGTTTTTTTCACCCAAACATTTGAATCTGTCCTAGACATCTGAAAAAAACACACAATCATAACCCATGCAACAAGTTTTTTTTCTCAAAAACGAGACCACCTTTTGAAATGAAATTTGCTCATAATGTAAGTTTCATTGACATAATTATTTATAAAAAGTTTAAAACAACCGAAAGGTTCTACAACCAAAGGTATAGTTTGTTTAAAAAAAAGTTTACGCTATTTAAAGGCAGTGGACCCTATTGCTAATTACTAAAAACTTATTATTAGCACAAAACTTAACTTGGTAACGATTAGTGGGGAGAGGTTGATAGAATAAAACATTGTGAGAAACGCCTCCCTCTGAAGTGACGTAGTTGTCAAGAATGAAGTAAATTTTCATCGAATTTGATTTCGAGACCTCAGATTTAGAATTTGAGGTCTCGAAATCAAGCATCTGAAAGCGCACAACTTCGTGTGACAAGTGTGTTTTTTCTTTCATTATTATCTCGTAATTTCGTTGACAGATTGATCTAAAATTTTCACAGGTTTGTTATTTTATGCATATGTTGAGATATAGCAAGTGAGAAGACTGGTCTTTGACATTATTACCAACAGTGTCCAGTGCCTTTAAAGGAACACGTTGCCTTGGATCGGTCGAGTTGGTATTCGAAAAGCGTTAGTAACCGTTTGTTATAAAATGCATATGGTTAGCAAGATAATTTAAAAGTAGAATACAATGATCCACACAAATTTGTCTAGAAATTGCGTGGTTTTCCTTTTACTTTGCGAACTAACACGGTCGGCCATTTATGGGAGTCAATAATTTGACTCCCATAAACGGCCGACCATGTTGGTCGACGAGGTAAAAGGAAAACCACGCAATTTCAAGTGATACTTGTGTGGGTCATTATATTCTAATTTTAAAATATCTTTCTAAACATACGCATTTTATAACAAACGGTTACTAACGCTTTTCAAAGACCAACTCGACCGATCCAAGGCAACGTGTTCCTTTAAATACGATGCAGTTCTCTAACACATTGAGCTGGTTTTTATAACAGGACCCCAGAAATGTCTAAGGGGTATCAACTATCGGTTGTAGATTGGCCGCGGTGTATTCAATATCACTCTGCCGGAGATTGGACCCCAGTTTCACGTCTTCACACTACGTGAAGGAGACTCAAATTCATGAGTCTAATATAGTACAGAACTACAACAAACAAAAAGCACACTCGAGTCTTAACAAGTGATTGAAAAGGTGCCATGAGTTTGACTAAATGTTCGACTTATTCGGAATACCAGTTTTGACTTCGGCTTTGCCATTTTGTTTCGTCTACCAACCTGAAACCTTTAGTTTTCTAAAAATGCCGCCAGACATTAAGACGGAGGCTAAAAGTGATGCTGCTCATATGACGTCAGACTTTTTTATTGAGTTTGTATCCGTAGTAAAAAAGAGAACACTTTAAAATAATATTTTTTGTGCAAACTGTGAAGGATAGTTCAATTTCAAATGTCATATATCTATTTTAGTATAATAATAAATAGGGTAGGTGGCCTTAGCTTTCGATCCAAACCGGACCTTCTTAAGAGGCAAGGTATTTAAATATAATACTTATAGGCCTATTATAATGAGACCGCTGGTTCAGTAAAATAAACACTTGATATTCGAAGATTGATCCAGTCAAATCCACTCAGATATGTAAGCAGAAGAAGGACATTCTTTTATTCAGAGTTCATATATAATAAGCTTTTAACGTACAGAGTTTTGTTTAGTTAAGGATTCATTGGCCTTATTTAATTTTGGCCCTCTTTTCTGAAGCAGATTTCTGTTTTGTTTAATAACATCGAGATTCGTGTCCCATAAAATGACCGGGAGTTGTCGAATCTACATCAGTGTGACTATACTGACTATATAGATCTTGACTCTGAAGACTCAATCTAACAATAACACTTAGGTAACAAGATCATGGAAAAGGGGTTGAATAAAACAAACGAGGTTTATGGTTAAGGCCAATGCAAAGAGAGCTATAATTTTGAGTTTGCCGGAATAGAACGCCCTACTGCGAAGGAATTCCTATTTCATTTTGTTTCATCTACCATTTGACAATTGGTTGACCAATGCTGTAACCAAATGATACTGGCAGAGGTATGTCACGTCTTTTGTTGATTGACACCACTCGGAGGTGTGTGGCGTGGTCTAGCTAGGGATAATTATTAATTGACCATTTTCTGTCTCGTTTTAGGTATTATGACAGCACTGCCGATATCAAAAAGAAGAAAGAATAATGAATGGTACGAAGTATCATGAAACTATTATTATTAGTTTTTTTTTAAACTTTTCTTAACGAACTGTTTACTATTTTTTCGAAATATTTACAATTAAAGTAATGTTATTGTCCGTGTCGGCACAATTTGTGTTGTTACCTGACAGAGTTATCGAAGACGTGCCAGGACCAATAAAGTACCTTTCAATTTTCAACAATTCACGCGTCTTTTTTACGCGTTTGTTTTACGGAGACCCCTTGCAATTATAATGTGTTTTATCACCGTACGGAAGACAACTCTACCACAAGCGTTTTTAATAAAGCCGCTGTGTCCATCTGGCATTGGAGAAATGATATCCAGATCGACTATTAAAAAAAGATCCAAAATTCTACAAGTTATGCCACAGTACTCGTTAAAATAAAAAAACATGCAAGTGTTTCTGGCTAGCAATTGGAACCAATTGTCGTAAAGGGCATACACGGGTAATAATATTTTTTTAGTTACATACTATCTAACAGTGAATCGTTTTTGTCATGCACTGAGTTGAGTCTTTGTTGTGTTTGTAAAGAGACATGTTCGAGTAATTTCAATCCCGCAAAGTTGACCTGGTTGTTGATCTGGAACCGATCGTCTTGGTTCTTTAAAAGGTTGAATAGCTCACCAAAACGGGGGTTAAACATCCAGGGGCTTTACAAGGGTGAAGTCTCATCATTGACTGTTTTTCTTCAAGACGTTTGTGAAACAAGGAGCAGAAGAAATTCAGGTCGTTTAAACATCTCCCGAGGAATAATGTTTTCCATCCCATAGCCATAACATCTGGAGAGAATCTAATATTTGTTTTCTATCAGAAAGCAAGGTCTATCTGCTTGTTTTGGCAATCGATTTCATCTCAAGTGATTGCAAATATTTTGACTCCTACTTAGCGAGCTGACCAGTGTGTGTTGTTCCAATGATTCTTTATACAGAGACGGGAGTTTGACTCCTGGCTGTAGGTTACCTGCTAAACGTGTGTTGTTCAATAGGGTCTTCGTACAGGGACAGGAGGTGGGGGAGCAGCTCCTGTAAATTCTGCCTCGTAGTGGTGCTGCTCTCTCTCTTTAATACTCTTTAGCAGTTTCCCAGTTATAAATCGCCATGTTACCGGTGAACTATTTTAGTTTTACCTCACGTATTAGAGGTTAGGATACCGTTTGGTAACCACTCTTAAAATTAATGGCTTTAAAAAGTACATCATGCTTTTGGAGAAATGGTTACATTGAAGTACTGTGTTTATGAAAAACTATATTACTTTTAATCCCCTTTAATAACAAGTCCCCTTCAATTAGAATCTGAGAAGTGTTACTACAGTAACGCTTCTGAGATGTTACGTATTCAAAATAGGGAAGTGGGGTCTTCCAATTCCTATATCTCCCTTACAACTCACGGAAGGCTTATTTGAGATGATAATATAAACCCAATGCTGTAATCATTGAACTTTCCGATTGAAATTACATGTAGGCCTAATCGTCCATTCCAAATATTTAGAAAAATCACCAATTGCTGTTCTGATGATCCCTTGTTTTTCAGTGTTTTGCGTTTGACTCTGGATGTCTGCTAGCTAGACCTTCCTCCATGGTCCAAGTAACTTACTTCTCGGAAAAAAAGAGCCATTTGTAATCGTACAGTGAAGATCGTATAACGTGCATACGTTGTAATTAGTTTCTTGCCAATGCTCTCGAAAGTGTCGAGTCAGTCAGGACCGAAGCAGATTGGAGGGGGTGGTTGATGTGGGTAACTCGGGAAACTCTAAACCTAGAGTCGATCTGGAAGGGTAGGCAATGACTCCATTAACCTCGATTTATCCTGTTAAAGCCACATCGCTGCGTCTCTTCTTTAGAAATAGTTATGCCAACAGACACCGGAAGCCAACATAATAACTTGCATGAGTACTTGGGGAACTGTCAGAACATTGAGGTAGAAATTGGTCAGAACAAAGCTTGGATCGGCTGTGGAGTTATTCCATTTTAAGGTTTGGTTCCCAGTTAGTGGTTACGGTTAAACAACATTAAACGTGAGACAGGTACCATTCTATGTAGGATTTGAAACTTAGCGTCGTGGGGGTATAACCAGGTAAGGTTTGCGGTAGCACCATGTGTAAATCTCGTTTGAGTAGTGTTGATTCTGAAAACTACCAGGGGTCGACAACTCAACGTTTCGATCAGTATGCTTTGAATGTCTTCAAGAGAAGTTATACACCAGGCGGCGTTCTTTTCAGTCAACCCTTGTGTCAATATGGTGACGTGATTTGTATGAAAGAATGACTGGGCGGTGTTATAATATTGATCAGCCATGAGCGCATCATTGCACAAACCACAATTCTATCCGCCTGAACCTGTCAGCGCATTCGACTGTAAACATGAATGCATCTAAAAAGTAGAAGAAAAAACAACCTGTTAGAAAAACATGCTTTTAAAAAAAGCACATACATACCGAGTGAGGATGTTTAGGGCCGCATCCATTACAACGTGACTAATGCATAACAATCACAAGGCGTTTTATTCGAGCTGAAGTGATGGTCTGCATTGTACGTGAACGGGCGGCCCTTTTCAAGATGCCGCTAATATTAAAGAAAGTTACTAGATAAACTCAGCCCCCTCCCCTCCAAAATTAATATTGGATGGGTGTATTTACATCGACATCTTAGATCCAGCTTACTTCCATCCATGCTTCTATATGATAAAGACTCAACCTAATCAAATTCAATGCCGGGCATTGACTTCGGAGAAACGCCGATAATTTATCCCCGGTCATTACAGGGGTTTACTGTCGTGCTTGTTTGATATGAAAACGAATATTATATTTAAAGCGGCTTTAGGTCGAGAATACATTAAACAAATTATGAATTTTTGGTATTCAAGTCTGGTCATAGTAATATTTATAAAAAGCAGACCATATCGGTGGAATGACCCTCTGTAATAATTTGGAATATAGCTTGTGCATTAATCAAACCCCAGAACAATAAAACTGTTCAATCTAAACACGGTGCAAGCTAAGACCTTTTTCATTTTGCAGTTGTATATCTAATGACTGTTTTAGGAGTCAGCGAAGTTGCCCATTCCTGAGGTGTGCAGCCTATGGCAGTTTTAATCACCATTTGGTCGTGGAGCTAATTTAAATCATTCCTGAATCGCGCCCATTTCCAACATATCTCCATGGTTGCCTATCAGGCTTTCATCGGTTTAATCAATACAAAAGGGCAAAACACAAAAAAACTCTAGTCACGTTCATATTCATTGAAAATGAATAAAGAAGTAATGTATTTGAGGAGGAGTGTATTCCTTTGGCACTACATGAAAGACATAGAGAAAAGTCCTTTCTCTATGATGAGGGTAAAAGCCTCCAATACGCATCTAAGACGTCTCTAAGATGCCTAGCATATTGACAGCTTATCATTACCATACTCGGAGAATGTTAACTGTCGCTCTGTGTCGTGTCTTTGTCTAAATGCCTAAGAGTAACTTGCTGAACGGGAATCGATTATCAATGTTTGGATGATTGCTCTTTACTCACTCTCAGAGTTTGATAACAATTTGCGGGTGGAATTAAATGACTGAATTGTGGTTGTTTGTCTTAGAGAGAGAGGGTCGTCATCTGTTGTTAATGTTGTGGATATTGCTGCTGCTGCTGTTGTAGATACCGCGGCTGCTGAAGTTGTGTTGTCGTAGTCCTGTGTGTTGGTGCAGTGGTCGTTGTCTTTGTTGTTTTTGTGATAGTTACCATGTTTGCTATTGTTGCAGTGTTGATGGTACATGGAGCTACCAGTAAACTGCTACGCGTGATGGAACTAATGTTATTGATGCGGTTAGTGTCATTGTTGGCATTGACGTTGTCATTGTCTTTTCTGCTACCGCTGTAAGTTTCGCTTTCACTGTCACTTTCATTGACGTTGTCGTTGTCGTTGATGATGTTATTGTCGCAATTGTTTTAGCTGTCACTGTTGCTGCCGTTGTCGATATCGCTGTCGCTGTCAATGTCAATGTCAATGTCAATGTCAATGAAAATGTCGTTGTCCCTGTCTCTGTCGACGTTGTCTATGTTATTGTTGCAATTGTTTTAGCTGTCGCTGTCGTTGACGCTGTCGCATCCGCTGTCGCTGTCAATGTCGTTGTCTCTGTCTATGTCGATGTTATTGTTGCAACTGTTTCAGCTGCTGCTGTATTGCTGTTGTTGCTGTCGTAGGCCTACAACATATATTGCCATTATAGAGCTACCGGTAAACTGCTCTAAAGGAACTATTGTTATTGATGCGGTTGTTGTCTTAATATGTTGTATTGTCTTTGAACAATTTTCAGACGGAAATTGTCGCTTACATATTAGTGTGTGAGCTTTCTACTGGAAGTTTTTTTTTATTGACAATGATGATTCTAGTTTAAGGTGTTCTGTACTTGTTGTTTCAATATGAACGATATGGACACACATCCAGGCGGACACCCAATTTGTTGCGCATGCAGTCAGGCGTCTCATTATTAGAAAGCAATATTATTTCATACACCATAACACTCCAGACTAATTCTTCGTTCCAGAAATCAAGAGATCTACAACCGTACGGACAATCCTGCATATAAAGGACCAGCAGACATGACGGCGAGGAAAGGATGACACCAAATTCAATCTGAAATCGGTGTTGTGTACACGTGTTTCTAGCTAGACCAGGTGTGTTTGAGGTGCGATTGGCACTGTGGGATCGATATGGACATCAACATGTCGGCATGTATAGCGTCATGTACATGATACTCTAAAAGAAATGGAGCTAGGCTCTAACCATAGGGCAAGGACTTGCTCTGTGCTCGAACCAATGCTGAACATTTTTATTATACAAGTCTGTAACTTAACATCATCAAAACCTACTCCTTGATGTAGACGTAAGTAATACTGGAGAGGGCTGAGTATGACATGATGTACTGAAAGACAGACTCAGTCTGAAGTAGAGTAGTCTGACTATGTACCCATCAGTCGTTACCTTGTTATTAGGCTTCGCCATGTTCATATATCGAAAGAAATGTTGAATATTAGCTGGCGATATTCCCGCCTCGTGGCTTTGCCCATGATTAGTTAAATGTCAATACCAATATCAATATTTTATGATGTCACTACAATAGAATGCCATGAATCATGCTTACACTTGACATGAATGTCGGCATGTTAAAACATAATGACCAAAAGAGAGCACATGGCTGTTCTTCTTATGGGAATCGTCTTGAGGCTTAACACTTGGCACGTATAGATAATTAAGGAGATGTTCTAGTGAGATCCCAGCGGTATTTATAAATCTGTCGCTTGGTCTTAGGGCAGATGATTTCCGCCACTAAACGGCCATCCAGCGGCGCCCAACCAGCCTGCTGGTCAGCTGGAGATGGTGTTGTCTGCGTGGCCTAGAAAGCTTGCTGAGTATACTTATACTACCAGATTGAACCTGTAGCAGTCGGCTGTTGATGCCCGGGTAGCTTCTTCTAGAAATCAATATCATTGACCTGACAACGAGATGACATAGTATCACAACCCACACATAGCCACCTGTCACTGTTTCAACCAATACAGTACGCTACAACAACCTCAGAGGCTTGTTGTAAACTAGAGTGGAAAACTACTTTTTTACATTTGTTTTACATTTTTGTCCCAGTGCACAATCAACCACCTGTCGTACGCACACCGTGACTTCGAAGACGTCAATAAGAAATACTTTAGTATCCCCAGATTGTGCTGGGTTTGAGAAAACAATCAGGGATTGTTATAGAGTTCTACACAATGAACACCTGCCATTGCTCATACGCATAACGTCATAGTTAGTCTCACAGACTTTGGTTACGGTAAACAAGTGGAAACTTTATATAACGCATTTTATTTGGTGTCGCTAGTTGAGACGGGAAATAATACCTTGAGAATGTGTCAAACTTTTGGGGAGCTCAAATGTCAGATGATGAATCCGCACTGATAAATAACACCCATAGAACTATTTATGTCCGACCATAAACTATAAATCTATTTCATATCCCTAGTGTGTAGATTTTGGTAAGTTCGTGGTGTGATTCGGGCCAACTTGCAAAGTAACATCTCATTATGGTGTGTAGATTTTGGTAAATTCCCGAGGGCCGATGGTGTGAACCGGGCCAACTTGCAGGAGTCGACGCCCTTTTTCGTCGTTTTTGACCGTTATGAATGTTGACGCCTTGACGCAATGCAGGGAACCGCTGTTGTCGTGCGTGCATCAACGGGAGGTGTTTGTATGTACTTTAGGTCTCGATCGGGATGATCCAGTCGCCTGAAATCTTCAATCTCTCCTCATAGATGGAGTCATACTGCCTTTTCGTTGTTGGATTGGGGGGGAGGGGAGAGGGCTCCGACTGGCGACAACCTCTAAAATGTGTTGTTACTGACAACCATGTGAAATGTCAACACAAGCATCTTAAGGTGCCATCATTTTTCTTGTAAGAATATATGAAGTTAAGGATGGACGTGAGGGTTTCTACACATGCATGACGAGAATGCCTTTAGAGTCACAGTTGGAGAACTTCGCTGTGAGTGCAAAAATTTGGCCGTGCCGCTCGACAGCTGTAATTAAGAATATTCGGATCATTTGGAGATAGACAGGTTGAGATCTCACAAATCTCACTTGTCAGTTCGACGTGTCGACTTGACCTTTTAAGAATCAATATTGTATTGTCTTCTTGCATAAACTTGTCACCCCGCCACCAACAAATAAGTCTGTTTGACGTCATAGTTAAACTCTTTGCTTTGATTATTTTGTTCTTTCAAAGATAATTTTAGAAATGCATCAATATTGTAGAGAGGTTTCTTAGGAACTTACCAAACTCGCTTTACAAGACTCTGGTTTGTCCACGTCAAACAAATCAAGACAATTGTGTTTGATTCAGCGAATTTCAATAGCTGGGAACAATATGTTTTTATCTAGTGAGCTAGTGTTTTTTCCACATCTCAAATAGTGTAGTCGTCAACAACAAAAACAGCTTTAATGCTGAGCAGATACCTAACAATCAAAGAAAGGAATATTACAAAGTCAGCCCATTCTTCAAAATGAAGCCTAAAGCTCAATAATAAATCATAACACTTCTCTGTCACACTCAGAGTACAACACATACATCACTATGAGTCCTCAATGTAGGAGGCTTCCGGATTGTACGGGAAGCAGGAAGTAGTTTTATGAATACCTTTAAGGCTTCACGGTTGTATCCGTTCCCTAATTACTAATTAATCATTATCCATAAAATGGGTGCACCACATAAATGCATGCGCCTTGCCTAGTTCCATAATGTGTTGGCCCTCACAATGTTACAAATAATAATGTTTTTGGGATCATGTAATAAATAGGTTGCGTAAATATACAAAATCTTTCCGAGTCTGAGGGTTCCGTGCCTCAACTTATGAGGATACTGTATACATTTAGGCATGAAAGTTTATCCTATTTGGCTTAGGAAGTGGATAAGTGCCTCGCGCTACCTTGCAGCAAATCGGCTTGGGAAAGGTGTCTTTTGGGGGGTAACTAGCAAAAAATTCAAACGGCTGACCTGCCAAAAATTGAAACGAAATATAAGGGCCAGGTGTCAGAAAATATGTTTGGTTGTTTTTTAAGAGGCTTGGAGACTTCAAATTTATGACAGTATTTTTCTATATTGCATTTCGCTAGTTGCTGTGTGGTGCATCTACATGCATTTCTACATGGACCACTGGAGAAGGTATGAGACTTGTTAATAACATGAGATAATTACTCCATGATGACAATATCTTACAGAACTGTCATCCGAAGATAAATATCTTGGGATGTCAGCATCTTATCAAAGCGATGCCGACTTCCCAAGATGTGTTTTCTCTGAGAAAGACGGCCTCTTAGTGTTAGAAATTGACACACAGATAAAACATCCTGTTCTGTCGTGTTTATTTATTTAGTTATGTACTTATTTGAGCACATGCAAGACGGCACATTAAGTGTCATTATAGGAACGAGACGAAATCCTAAGTTTTGGATGTTTGAGTAAAATCACTAAATGGGAGGACCCACGCTATCCGATAGATACCGAAACCTAATCCGTATGCAGGGCCAGTCTGAAGTGGGATTAGAACCGGCGTCCACAGAGGTGAATGTAGGGAAACCTGACCCCAGTTTGTTTTAATATGACGTCATCTTAACATAAGTAATCTCAGGAAGTCGTATTCGATTTATTGTCTTCAGTACAATTCAAATATCTCGAATGTCCGCAGTTACACTTCCTATAGTTTGCTTTAAATATAGGTACTTAGCAAAATTTAACAGCAATTTTTTAAACGCGAAAGCTATTTGAACTTGTTTGCAATGTTTTTGTTTATCATTCAATGTAAATGTGATGTAGGCCTAGATATGTTTACTCTTCTGATTTGTTCGTAATCGTTTATCAACAAATTTGGCCCAACCTCAAGGTTTTGAAAATTCGAAACACTTCTGCCGTTGACGGCGTGCGTCAAAGTGACAATACTTTGACGTCATGTGTGGGAGTTTACTTTGTTGTAACTCTGTACGTATACTCAAACAACGCTGCTATAGAAAACGGAGCTCCCACATAATATGACGTATAAGTGATGACGTAACGGGGCCTTTCACGAATCTCTCTGAAATCACCGCGGAGAAGGATTTTCAAATCAATAGCAGCTGAGAAGTGGCTTTAGAATATTTTTGATCAAAGTCTGTTACGAATTTGCACGTTTTGGTTTATAAACTGGAGTCTATAGAACGTATTTTTGTACAAAATATTCCTTTCTATAATTGTCATTTGCCTCTAGCGCAGTAAACTACCAACAGGTTGTGTATCTTAATTGTTCTTTGATTGGCTTAATTTCTTCTCTTCTGGTTTTTAGTTATACAGTAGAAAATATGAAAGCTGTTGTACACTGCATGCCAACCAATTGAACCAAAATGACCTATGTTTAATGGCAACAAAAACATTAAACGGCCCGACGTTTCGATTCTAGCAGAGTTTGTTAGTGAAAAAGACTCTGCTAGGGTCGAAACGTCAGGCCATTTATTATTATTTTTCTTGCAGTTTCAAAGTGATGAGAAATGAGACATTGCTTTATTAATCACAGCAAAACCACATTCAAACAATTCAAGTTGGTCATAAAGCCATTATTCTAGATTAAAAGAGCAATGCGCAGCCTTTGCATCATCGGCAAAATTTTAGTTATCACAAGTTTTAAAGTCACCTGGAAGTGGTATTTTGTCAAAATTAAGCTTTTGTCACTAAAATATGTTTTTTGATGAGTGGAATATGAATAATCAATTAAGTAAGGTTTAAAAAAAATTAGTTTCCATGTTATTTACAAATTTGAAAATAAGCCCGACCCGAGAGGGCGCTGTTCGTGACGTCAATCGAGGCGCGATGAATCGCATGCAGTATCAACACAAGGTAGTGGCACTTGGCGCAAGTTAAAATCATGCCCTCAAAGTTGAAACGATACCTGATTTGTTTTCACGTCAGGCAAATGCTCCTTTAGGTTCGTTACGTATTTCAGGTACCTTCTTCGACCTACCCACTAGCTGGACAAATTGTTGGGATGGCGTCATGTTTTAGAAAAGAACTTTTCTCTTCATGTCAAAATGTGTAGTGTATTCCGGATTCTCGAAGCACGACGGCTCGAAGTGTTTGCTGCACAGCGCTGGAAAAGACTTGCAAACTGACTCCATTTTTAGTTGTTTTGCTGCATTCAGCAATACACCTGGTCGACATTGCCGGAAAAATGCAAGAGAAAACCTTTTTTCGAAACGTACAAACTCACTACTAGGACTTGAACGCACTTGCACGTTCGTGTGCACGATGTTCGATCGAGGCAAAGTCTGCCTCGATTGACGTCACACAAGGGGTATGCGGAGTCACCTTCACACAATTTTTTTTTAAACATATAAATCGTTAAAAAACAATTACTCAACAAATTATTTTATTGATCAGAAACATATACTCTAATGTTTGAAGAAAACAAAATTCTATTTCCAGGTGACTTTAAGGCGGGTGCATTCTGCAGGTAAAGGTCATGCTGGTATAGTAATATAACCCTACATGTCTGATTCTGAGAGCAGTCGCCGCTAAGCTAAAATGATCTATCACCCTATTTACTCAGCTACGCAGGCAAAATCTGAAAAAATAGAAATGTGAGATGGACAAAAATTAAAGTATATCTGCCCAGTAGCAAAGCAATATAGACATTGTATGGAATACGGTTTCATTGGGACGTGAACTCGCCCGTGGACGTCATGTATCACAAATGTTTCATATAAAAAGTGTAAAACTGCGTTACTCAAGCTGCTTAAAGGGGAGGTATACGTACAAAAAGAAAAAAAGAAAAAAAGTGACACACTTTTTGAATTAAATTTTCACATGAGTTTCATTGTATACATTTACATATAATAATGTGATTAAAACAATTAAACTGCTAAACACCAAAGGTATACTTTGCCTCAGAGCAGTTTCGCACGGAGTGAGGATTGCTACAACTTCTTCAACATATCGATACTTTAACCTTTCCAATTTGCAGGAGCCGAAAGGTTACGGCAGGCCACGGTTAAAGTGTTCCTTTGTAAACGATTTTTTTTTGTATCTCTAGGTTTCTGACTTTGGGGCATAGTTTACAGCTGGTCAGTGAACGAAAATTGGATTTAATTTATTTGTAATTTAATTGTTATCATTATTACATTTTTTACATAAGCTTTTCCTAGTAGTTGCTGCTTATACAAATGTTGTTTTTATTATTTGAATAGTGGAACAGTGTACTGGTTCACAGAGGTATAACGAGTAGCCTATTGTAAGTGATGTATGCTAAATGCATCCCTTATATTACAATAGTGCAAATAATCATCGTTTTAAAATAACCTTTTAACACAATCTATCATAAAAAGTGCACTTCTTTGCAGTGTTCCAAGTTAAAATTATATTATTTGTTTTAAATAATGCAATAAATAACCGTGCGAAACAATGCTGTAAGAAAATCTATCTTAAAAAAAATGGTTTCTGCCAAAACAATGTCCCGGTAGTTGTCCACAGTTACCAAGCTGAATAAAGCACGTGTTCGAATGCGCATAACAATGACATCAGCGGTTCAAATCGGTTTACCCCAAACAATCACAAACTGGTCGTATGGTAGTTTATACAATGGTCGTTATAGGTATTGGATACTAAAGTTTCCAATACTTTACCACATTGTTGTACAGAAGTACCCCCCCCCCCCCTCCAAGGTCCTCTAAAGAATTCCTAAGATTCCAGACACACATGTCAGACACAATAGAGGTACAACACGCTCTCTATATCTATCACCAATGTGAAAGTCTTATCATACATGTAATTTATTCACTCTTTTTATCAATGATTCTGCATGTCAGGTAGCCGCTGTCCAGTATGACCAGGCTGATGACGTCTGCTTGCGGGATATGTGAATCCTCCATGTCCCTGTTTCTGTTGAGAATTAAGTTCGGTTCATCTCCATAGTCAAACTCCAGCCTGGAATGCTGCCGTAAAACCCACTATGTTCTGGAAACCACCGTCCAACTCCCATTGTGTGTGCTGTTGTGCTTGAACCTGGCAACGATTTGTAAGTTCATGCTTTTCGTTTCCATTAAAAAATAGAATATATCAATGATTCGTTGTTGAATTTAGATTAAGCAGGTTACTTGGGCTTAGTCAATCCCAGTCGATGGTATTTCTGCAACTATTTAATTCGGTTGTAACGTTGTAAGATTGGTAGGTCCGGGTTACCTGTTTAATTTGGTATTATTGTATTGATATTAATGTTATGTATATTCAGTTATACGGCGTCCCGGCGTGAAATAAGAGGATTATAGGAATTCCAATAAAAAAGGTCGAGTATTTTATTTGTCCCGCACAATGAAACCACAGAGCAAGGGTTAGTCACGCAAACTGAAACCATAAAGCAAATGTCTGGGTATTGCTCTATAGTGAAACCAAGAGTAGTGTGGATCTTCCGTATAAGTCTCAACTTGCATGGCGAGCCACAGTTGTAGTAGTCTAAGCATACAGCAATAAACAGCTCTCTGTTTCTTGCTCTATGATCTGGGGGGGGGGGGGGGGGGGGTACTGAAACCCTCTCAAAATCCCGGGTAAGATATTGACCTGAGTCCTCTGCTGGTCTCATGGGGGTCAAGAACCCATTTTGTTTCAGGATTGTTGTATCTGTAACGTTGTCTTTAAAAGTTATTATTATTATTATTTATTTATTTCGTTATTTTTTTTTTATTACAAATTTTATTAAGTTTTTTTTGGGAGTTCAACTCATTCACCTTTTGGGAAATGCGCTTCATGAAAATTGTTAATGTTAATTTAATACTAATTATGGGTCAATGATAACTAGGGTTTGTCCCAAATTTAACCGCAAAATGGATCAAACTGACGCAGAATCTTTACGAAAATCCAATTTGTAAAAGCGATTCTCGGGTAAACCCAATCTGGGTCGGGCTCCCTGGGAACTGATATCCAAGTCAGTGGTCTGTAAGTCTTTTGGAGTGTGTCCATTATAAATGTTATTTATGGTAATTAGCGGGGACGGAAGACTTGGAACTGCGTTGACGTTTTTGTATGGAAGCAGAGGTTGACTAATGCAAATCATAGTCTGGTTGCGTTATGTGGATGTATTTCATTCTTATACCCGGAACATATGGAGGTGTTTGTTCCAATATTCACTTCTTACGGAAAACGTATTACTAGCTGGGTTCACTAAAGACTGGTTACACTGATATTGTTTGGGTCTAGCCAGTCTCATCAAGTGTTGAAAAGCGTTGCACAAGACCGTCCTGGCTAGTTGTTGAAGATTGCTTTGAATTAATACAACGACGACGTGTAGATTGGTATTTTCTTCAAGCACACTGCATATGGCGAAATTATGTTGTCATGTTGCAGATGGAGGATTTCACGAAAGAGAAAGCCAGTCTTGTACACGACCATGAGTTTTGAAGTTTTCAGGGGGTTGTTTTTAAAACCGAGTGTGTGTAAATCGACACAAGACCTTCCCGTATGAATCTGCTGACATTTGAATGACAAAATAACTTGGACGCAGTAAATACTTCAATTCATCTTGTTGCATATTACAAAAAGACGATGGCGGTATTGCAGAATACATGAGAAATTTTGTATCAGATTCATTTACATAATTATGAATTTTACTCATTTGCATAAGTTGACGGTTGCTATAAAGCATCTGGCCGGGGGATTTACGGCTTGAAACCTGACCGATAATAGTGATACGGATCGTTAGAGTCAGCACAAAGCAGACGTTTATAGTAGTGAGCACGACACTATACTCCGATTCACTCGATTAATCCACGGACATCGGTCTCAAGATAACCCCGCCGTAACTTTGGCTTATTTCCCCCGTTACCGTCTGACCTCGTTGCATGAGTTGTTCCCCCGCTGCCTCAATCAACTATTAATACCTTTCCTCTTCAGTACGTCATTTTTCTAACCATCTGTAACACTTACCTTGGCTTGACTATGATCGGGTTAACGCGGCAGGTTTTAATGTAGAGTTTGACCTTTGGAAACAGTGTTTCAAATTCTGACTTTGGGATGAGTGCCTCAAGAGTGAATTAATTAAATCTTGATAGGGTTTTGTTCTCTCGTCACTATTTATAGGTTAGAATATGCTTCAACCGCACACTTACTGCGATTTTTAAGCCACCCTCCCTCGCCTTTTTTCTGGACATTTATCTGATTCATTGCAGGAGGCAAAAAAACATCAAAATACTTTGTTCGCTTAAAGGGAATGTGCTCGCTGAATTCACTTTTATATGAAAGTCAATGTAGATTTTGTGAAAACGAAATAAGTACAATGATTAGTGAAAAATTGTATTTAAATATTAACTGTGTCATAATTCTGGTTGTCATAAGTTTTATAAGTCTGTGTCGGTAAGTTTCTCAACGGATCAATTCATGTTGACAATCTTCTTACAATACATTACAATACAATGCTGACTGTTTTCAATTGATTATAATGTCTTATGGTTATCATGTTTAACGTCATACATCCACTGTTGTCATCGTGGAATGTTCATCCATCAGTGTCAGATGGGAGCTGCGAATGTAACATGAGACTTAATTAGTCGTTTTACTGCAGTGAGCATCCTACCCGCTGTGTGTAGACTTTGGTATGTAAAGGGGGAATTGCCTAAGGCAGATAAATATAAACCATTTTAATATCGAGATTTCACTGACTGACATTATTCTTGAAGGGATGACGTAAATTGTGCCACAAAACTGAAACCATCAACATGTTCTCGGCTATTGTGACGTAAATCGCAATGAAGAAACGAGTGTTCCTCTCCATGACTCGTCGCGTGAGGGCTGTGTTGTTTGTTTTGTTGATAGACGTTGGTTGAGTTCGTTTAGCTTCCCTGGGTCGACCCCGGTGTGCTCATCCAAGTGGCGTATTTTTCCACCTGGAAAACAAATACGCATCGTCACGTGACCCTTTTCGTGGTGACGTCAGAGCACCTCGGGCCAGCCCCAAGTGACCCGCTTTTGGATAGGAGCATTTGGGGGGGGGGGGGGGGCTGGCCCGAGGTACTCTGACGTCACCACGAGAAGGGTCACGTCATGATGCGTATTTTTTTTCCAGGTGGAACGTGGGTAAATATCTGCACACGTTCGTCTTGAAAAAAAAATAGGCGACTTTTCCAGTACGAACGTGGGGTAATTATCAGTGTCCACGTTCATCCTGGAAGAAATAAAATACGCCACTTGGATGAGCACACCGGGTCGACACAGGGAAGCTTATCGAACGCACCCATTACCGTAAATATCCATTGCGCAAGCGCTAACTGTTTGAATGAGGTGCATGATGGTCTAGCTAGCAACCAAACTAGATCTGTAGTAGATCAGCATGCGCCTCATTCCCCGCCTAACGCGCATCGAGTATTGCGATACAGTCTATTACACAAAATGGTCACGTGTTTGTAGCCAGTCAGTAATTTCGATATCGCAGTGCTGTGAGTCTGGAAGTTTAATTACATCACCTCGGTATAAGATTCTAAGAAATCTAATTCCGAAAGGACATAAAGGACAAACCATGTTAGACAGTACAAGGAATAATACAGATGAACTCTGTACTCGATTCTACTTGCATAAGTCGGTGAAAATTACCCGAGTTTACGATGTTGCTTTTTTTTACTCAGTATAGGACGAGAATTGTTTTAGAATAAATAATGGTCTTACACAGACTTAGCTTTACTTAACTAAGTTTCGATTCAAGGCCACCTTACCTTTTTGACATTTTTTCTTTGTACTGAGTGATTTCACCCTAAAGTATGAAGCCCCTTAGGGACAAATAAAAAAAAATTTCAGTTAGGTTAAACAAAGTTTAGAAATTATTTCGTCCCCTCGAAACATTATTTCGTTCCCTCAAAACAGGGCTGTTAAAACTGCTTATAGTTACAGACAGGGAAATCTTGATGACCGTTGACAATCAAAAACTATAAGCATTAGAGATGACCTTGTAGATTTTGATCCAAACATGACATTAACACAAAAATCAGAACGCCTTAAAGCCATTGGACTCTCTCGGTAAAGGTCCACACTTGGTGTATATATCAACTTATATATAAAATAACAAACCTGTGAAAATTTAGGCTCAATCGGTCATCGGAGTCGGGAGAAAATAACGGGAAAACCCTCAGTTGTTTCCGCACGTTTCGCCGTGTCATGACATGTGTTTCTAATAAATCCGTAATTCTCGATAACGATAATTGATAATTGTTTTAATGTTTTCTCAAAAAGTAAAATATTTCATGGAATAATATTTCAAGAGAAGTCTTTCACCATTACCTTCTATAAACCATGTAAGTTATTTGTAAATCTGTGAACTTTTTTTTTCTGTTCCGAAAGTGTACTATTATATGGCTTTAATCTTCCATCCTTATTTAAATCTTGCTGTCACTATAGTAATCAATACATTGAATCGATTCACATCTTGTGGCACAGTGTCGTGTCTGTGTATTTCGATAGCTTCCCTTATGCGCCTTGTATACCAATGTCTTTCAGGTGCTATGATACGAGCCTGATCCCAATCTATGACATGGTCTAAATCGGTGGAGTGTTTGACAATGGCAGATTTGTCATATTCCCCTCTGCGGCCGTGTGCTTTATGTTCTTTTAGCCTGGTAGTTAGATCTCTACCGGTCTCGCCAATGTACACTTTACCACAAGTACAAGGAATTCGATAGCCCCCTGCCTGACTGCTAGTAAGAGTCATGTTTGTCTTTGTGGGTGTGTAGCTTAGTATCCAACTTATAAATAGCCTACTCCTCTCTACCTCTTCAGTCTCCTGACGATGACTAGAGCAAGCTAGTCGAAACGTTGAGACCAATTCTGAACTGACTCCGCGGCAGTACAGTTGTTACGATCCTATAAGCTAAAGTAGTAGTCCAGTCAAATTTCTATACCGTCCGCCCTGGTAATAGTTATAAAGCAGGACAGTTCTTTTCAGAACTGAGAAGTCTCCCGAACCTCCGATTTTCTACTCCACGGCAGTAGAATAAAGCAATACAGTTCCCTAAGAACAACTCTACCTGGCAAGTAGATATACACACATGGTGTTACCGCAAACCAATATATATTGATACCCCACCATGCAATGCCTCAAATCCTATATTTTGGAAATTGTTGGGATGGTGCATGCTTGCCACTGCTGTTTGTTATAGTTGGCTTCTAAAGGGAAATCACTACACGGGACGGGCGTCTTTAGATGAACACCACGTGTTTTAAGGAATGTTCGATTGAAATCTATCCTATGACTATTCCCCCTGTGTGTGTGTGTGTTTGTTACGAATGATAAAGAAACGATTTCAAAAACCAGGAATCTGCACTAAAAGCTATAGGGGGCATTGGGGTCCTTGTTTAATCAATCAAACGTTAACCAGATGACCTTTCTTATAAAAAGCTACTCCTACGTGCAATAGTTGTTGTATATTATGTTTGTGTTGAGAGCACAAGGCTGAAATGAAATATAATATGGCCCTCAATCTTCCTAAATGGCATCATTTCCCCTCAGAATCCAATTTGTTGAGAATAAGAGCCGTCACTTTAACGGCTTGTCTAAGTGCGGGGCGCTAACCTCACATAATGCAGTATAGAAACTGCTGCTTCCGACTGGAAATGCGCACTTAACCGCACTTTCCATGGAGCGCTCTTAGCTCCATGCCAACAATTGTGACGAATTAGCCTGCCATCCGAAACCTGGCCTGTAATTTATAACTTAATACTGGAATCTTATTGTCCAGTCTTTTTCCCCCTTGCCAACAGGATGCATGTAGTAAAGCGAGGCGAGTAGCTTAAGGTATAGTGGCGATCATCCATTGACTTTAATGACACAACCAGCGCAGGTGATATGACACTCTATTTGGGACATGACACAGAACTTACAAGATAATAAACAAGACTTGAGATGGCAGAGTACTAGAAAAAGCCCCCGCCCCACTTCGCCCCATGACTTACTTTGGGGAAACTCTTTATCTGGTAGATTTCAGTCAAGTGGGGAGACTGCAACAAGTAACTGACACTAAAATGTATTATTATTGGTGTGTATTCATTCATTTTTGCGTAAATATTTTTATTCAGTAGACGCGCGGGTACCACCTGTGTAAATCTCTTCGTGGTGAGGGGGGAGGGGGGGGGTGGCTGTTGGCTCCGGATAGAGCCTTATCTCGACATTACTCTGATTCTCCTCAATAGTAATTTAGACTTAATATTTAACGCAAAAATATTACTTAATATAATCTTTAATAAGCCGAAATGTCTAAAAGAATTGAACATCAATTGAAACATTAAAAGGCTACACTGATTAAAACTATTTCACGATTGTGAAGTTGCTAAAGCCACATGTACTTTTCATCAACCATACATTATGCTCTCTGTGAGGCTTTCATAATAATGACTTGCCGGTAATGTTAAACCAAGCATTTATATGTGATTGATGATTAAAAACATATTACGTTAATGAAACTGCCAAATCGTTTTGTCTCGTCTTGATCATGTATCCTGAAGGTAGAACCGATTTTAAATACATGTTTCTTTTCATCAACTACACATTTGCCTATAATGTAAGCCAATTAAATTTAATATATTTGACTTAATTGGAAGATTAGAAATTATGTAAGCTACTGTCGGTCGACTCTCATTCATTATTTCAAATTGCCACATGCACTTTAATACAAATTGACTATTTCTTAATCAGGTTCTCTTTACATTTTTATATAAACTAAAATATTATAAATACATGATGACAATAATCTCCTACACAGGCACGTCATTGTTATTGGAGTGTATGCGATGGGTCCAGTCTTTGTACTACTGTGCACTATTTATTGTCTGGTCCTAAGCAGACGAAGAATGGTAATTGATAATTGCGTTTGTGGGGAGGAGGGGTGGGGATGATTAGATCCAAGCTCCTTTTAGAGCTGATGCTATTTCCTATCCTCAGGAGAAATCTTCACAGAAATTGTAAAGAAAACCCAGCCTGTATGGACATACCCGCATGACAATTGCCGCCGATGAAACAGTCACATAATGAACATGAACAGACTCTCTCTCCTTAGCAACATAAAATCGGATTAATTTTGATGACATTTGAACACGCTGTAAGACAGTTTATGTAATATGTATTGGCTGTTAAATCTACAAGGTGGGAACAAATCTAGCCAACAAATGGTAGAACTACATGTTTGAAGAGTACCAAACTAAATTTATCTTGAGGTACATAACTAGTTTGATATTCAGATGAACATGAACAGGTGGGTCCTAATAATCTTTAACGACAATGCCTTCACTTGGATAGTCCAGAAACGACCATTTACTTTGAAACACTGTTTGCAGAAAAACTGCAAGACATAGTTCGTACCATCAACAGTTTTGTAACATTGAAGTTCACTTAATCTGCCCGACAAGATATTTTACAGCTCCACGGTAGACAACAGCTGGTGCATTACGCGAATTGAGGACTTATCCGAAAAACATTACTAAATTTTTAATATTTGATATTGAATTATACAATTATATGAGCTGGGATCCATATGGGAGATCATTGAGTTGTTCGTATACTGAACAAATAGATTACACAGGATTTATAACAAATAGATACATCACGAGAAAATAGAAGTAGTTATGAAGTGAATTGATGACGTTGTTTCTTTGAATTTATTAGCAACGTTGCCAACCCAAACACACGGTGTAAGCAACTAAATGCTATCATAATACATTATGGTATAGGAAGAATTATAAGAAGTAGAAAGAGACTTTGTTTGTAACACACAACACACAACAAAGCGTTTCGAACCCTCTACAATCCTTATCATTACGAAAAAGCCATACTGCAATACCTCTAACACATTGATGCTTTAGTTTAATAAGTTAAACTCTTTATCTTGTTAGTTAATAGTTACATTTACTTGATATTGCATAGCTTGTGAACTCTGTGTATAAAGTGCGGATCAAGTCTATTATTGCACTGTTCTTTCACATAGACACGTTGGTCTCCATCCAGCAAGCTTGCTTTTAGGAGACCTCCCACTTAATCTATTCAGTTTTCTCTCATGTAATGTTTATTTTCTTACTCGAAATTATTGGGTGGAAATAAATTGAACTTTGAATTGTGAAGTCAAATCTTGTTTGTGATACACTGCGAAAGAATTGCTGCCCCATGTCAACTTCTTGGTGGCGCCCTATATTGTCGGGATTAAGTGACCATTCCATTGATTGTGTTCAGGCTGAACAAATCTTGGTTACGGATATTGACATGACCTGAAGTGTCAACGTAAAGTCCCCTAAGAGGACTTTCGGATATAAAATAATGCCCGAGGTGCGCGTCATTCATGGGTTGGAATGGCCAAAGGGCGGGCCAGTGGGCATGATGAGGGCATAATCTTTTTATCTAAGAGGGCACTAATCTACCTAGCCTCAATTTGTGAAGTCACGCTACTGTTCCAGCCCTCCATTATTTTGCACGAATGCAAATGCACATTCCGCATTTGCAAAATAATGGAGCGGTGCAACAATAGCATGATATCTCAGGTGGAGGTTATAAAGTATTTTACCCGTTGGGATTTGTGCCAATGGCGGGTAAACGAGATTGCGTGCGTGACATGCTGTTTAGAATGCTCTCTAAAAACTCAATTCCCTAAACACACGTCTGGGATATCAAGCACAAAACACTAATAAACTTAGGGTGGAATGCATGTATTAATGATATTGGTTAAAATGGGGGCGGATCATCAAGTACTACTGTGGTGGTAATTGTCTATCTCGTAGTTGCATTATAAGCGCTGACAGCCAAACGCCACGAGAGCAATCGCCAAGCTGTTTCCCTCGGTTCACACATTCGCAATACGTTCAAGTCACGTCCGTTTTAGTCAAATTGGCGCTCGCTGAACTGAACAAATCTATCAGTTAGGTCCATGTCGGTGCATTGGATGTGGGGTTTTCATAGTTCTTCAGGGGATCCCGTCTTGTGGCGTCTATGTGTATCAACACATGCTCTTGCGACCGCGCCTGTATGATTCGAGCGTCTTATTAGTAAGTTAATATGCCCCCCTCTTTCATGTGGGTTTTACCTATCTGGCGTAAGTGACTGTCAGTCCATGATGACAGTTAACCACGGAGATTTGCTTCTTATAGTTATTGCATAGCATGCATCTAGGGAAATAGTAACTCTCGCCATCGACGGGACGGTTTGTTGTCTTGGTTTTTTTTTTTAAGAAGGATTGTCAGTTAAATGAAAAGGGGTTGCCATAGAAATGAAACAGCGTCCATGAGACGACTTAATGTCAGCGTTTTGACGTGACCCCATTCGATAGTGGCGATTCGAAGTGAAAACTCTTCGAGGAAAGACAACAAAGAGGTTAAGAGAGTGAAGGTTTTGATGTTTCTTAACCAAAAAGCAAGGGCAAAAGAAAATGTAGTGCATTGTGTGTTACTCTTAAATAAAACTCGGGCGACTAGTTTCAGTTCTACGATCTGGTTGATTCGTTTAACCTCTTTAATTTCCATTAACGATATTAGAGTAAAATCTTTCGAAAAGAATATTTACCAAAAACATCAACATTTTACCCAAAAATCCCAAATATCTGAAAATACAGCAAAACGTAGCAATTTATAAACACAGTTAACATAATGTTGACGTCCGGAGGATAACTCTGTGATATACATGTCTCTGTGAGTTCTTGATTGATGTATCAGGTCTTTGTGAGTTCTTGATCGATGTATCAGGTCTTTGTGAGTTCCTGGTCGATATATCAAGTCTATGTGAGCTCATGATCAATATATCAGGTGTCTGTGAGTTTCTGATCGAAATATCGGGTCTCTGTAAATTCCTGATCAATATATCGGGTCTCTGCTTTCTCTCATATCTCATGTAAAGGGGCGTATATACATACATACGTATTGGTTCATAATAGGCATCTTGCTAAATGCACCGAGCCGAGGGCATAACAAGTTATTTACATAGTGACAGTCATCTGTCAGAAAACTAAAGAAGTATCACCCGCGAGTTTACATCCCTTAATATCTTCTGCTTAAAACTCATCATGCACGACTTGGTTGGGACATCGTGACATGCATCCGCCCCTTACTGTTATATGTGCCGTTCCTACAATGATGTATTTACATGGAATATCACGCGCAGTTCACACATTTTTAAAAGTTAAGGGGCGGTTCATGGGAAGGGTTTGATTCCATTTGTGTCAAATCACGCGGTACTGTCATGATATCGTTTAAATCCTGGCAGGCTAAAAAAAAAGGCGACGGAAAAGACGTGGACTTGAGACAAAAAAACAGCTGGGATACTTAGTTGTAATTCTTGCTCTTTGCTTTACATTTGGAACACACGATTCACACACTTGAGTGTGTTTGTACACATGTTCATTGAAGGCACTCTGTAATGTTTACAGACGATATCCATGTGTAGCACTCAAACAGCTAGACGGAGGCTTACGTTAGAGTGAAAAACCAATATTCACATAATATAATGTTTAAAGTAATGCCACTCTTAACTCTAAAGACCCCAGGGCCAGAATCGCCGGGATTCCTGGAATTATGATTTAACATTCGCAACCTTATGGAGAACGTCGAGAACAAATCAGATTAAGGGGTTAAATGAATCTCTAAAGTAATCTAAAAACTGAGTGTTTTACAAGGAATTTTGTTTACAGAGTCAATAGGAGGGCTAAAGAAAAATATATATCCACATGGATGCAAAAGGTGGAATGTGCGTGTGAGTGAACGGGGTGGGGGGACTAACCCATTTTCGGGTCATGCTGAAAACAGACAATAGTTTAAAATAAAACTTTTCTGAGATTACACGTCTTTTTAACCCATTTTGGGGTTATGTTTAAATATTTTCCGGGTCATACTGGCACAGATACGGGTCAGGCCCCAAAGGACCGGGATCCGGTTATAGAATCTGACCTGGAAGTTTCTAAAGTGTATGTGAATACAAGTTTGAAAGATTCTTGTCTGAACGGTTTCTCGACAGGGTTTCTCGACAACAACTTTCTTGTTTAACTTTCTCTTTTAAAACGGGAGTGTTCGCATTGTCACGCGATCTTGATCACAACACTAACCGAAGGCGACTGTGCGATCCCTGACACCTTACAGGCCAATCGATTCATAGTATGTCGAATTGGTGTTACATGTTTGATTTACTAACAATATTCAGCTGGCAAATGTTTACTTTCATATCTCACTTACCTCGATTTATTAAAGAGCTGGAAATGCATGCCAAAGGGGGCTTGAAAAACCAAGGGGCGATTTGTCCAAGGCAGTGTGGATATCTAACAAAAATAAACTATGAAAATAAACATATAAGTTTTTTTGTTTAAAACTGTGTTATTTCAAATCAGTCAAAAGCCACTCTTCAGTGTTATGTGTTTCATGTAATTTGACCCACTGTTAAATAAGAACAAAATATTATTGCTTTAATAAATAAAGCGGTGGCAAACTACACTGACTGTATCTCAAGGGTTTTATCTTGTTTGATACTTGATATTGATATGAAGTTGAAACTATATTTTGGCAGTCAAGAATTACCCAAATTGCATTCAATCACCTTTTATGAAAGAATATCCCAAGTGCATTTTTATCTGAGTATAATACATACAATACAAATGGCATTTATATAGCGCTCGGCAAAGAGTGGAGCGCTGGGACAAAACAGTAAATGCATTTCAACTTTCTGTATTTAACACAACACAGCCAAAGATTTCTCAACATTCGGTGATCCCAATTCGATAACAACGTATGCCCGCATTTCATCGGCAGTTTTGCTCTCTTTATTTAGATTGAGGCGATCGATATAAGACATGCTGAAATGGGGGAAGTTCTTTCCATTATTTATTAAGGGAATCAATGTGTGGTGAAGAGGTTTTCAACTAGTGGTTTAAACCCAACCAGGTCTGGTTCTTGATAATTTTACCGAGTCAAAAAACATCAACACTTTTGGTCAAAAAGTAAAATAAATGCAAACATTATAATTGTTCGATTATTTCTTTCAACACAATTCCCATCGCAGGGAATGCTGTGCGCATCGCGCGTATTGCGTGATGTGGCACAACTTACTGTCTCGGCCGTTGCACTCAGGTGCAAGCTCGCATGTCACGCCCATGTTTCAACACTTTTTACTGGTCATAAACAAAGGTTTATACACACCCACGCGCTCTCCAACAATAGGAATAGCGAAACTGTCTGAGGTGCTTATGGATGCCTTAATTGTGTTTTTATAGGATTGGCACTGATGTGACATTTTACAAACAGTCAGCTTTTAGATTGAAAAAAATACCCTTGTTGTATTTAACATTGTGTAAAAATGCTAAGCTTGTTGTTGAAGTAATTTTTGAAGTAATTTTTGTTTAAACAAAGGAAATGATTTTGGATATTTGTGTTTTATATATTTTAACCGACATCTTAAAGGTAGCTACGCCAGTCGGTCCCGTAATGGCTCACGTCATTTGAGGTGACTTCAGCAAAACGTACAGTTGCAAAATGGATAAATTACTTGCAATACAATTCGTTAGTTCATTTTCCGCAAAACAGAAACCCCTAATTGATTCGTATCCAGGTAACCTTGCCTTTTCATCAGCTCACTGTTCCTCCAAAAAAAAACCTACAAACGCGAAACAAGTAAGAAAATTGTTAATATCCACTTCCTGTTTTGATCTTTACCGAAAACCGTAATGCTTAGTTGCCAAGTTCCAGTAGTGTTTCCAAATAAGTGTATATTCCACAGGACATCCGGATGGTCCACCTAGAGGGTCGAGCCTCGTCTTGAGGCATGGCAACCAACTAATTTTGGCGCGAACAAATTGAAATAACGCTTATAAATTAAATCACGTCGTGTGCTTTCGCATTCGAGGACTTAAATTAGAGGGAAGCATATATTAATTTCAGCCCTGGGAGCGATACACACCTGTGACAAATATGATAGGTTCTGACTTGGCGATCTATAATATTACAAGATCCTCTTCAATAAATAACGGTGAGAGTCGAGAAAGGTGTTGATTTATTTGTTGACTGCAGAAATACAGGACATAGAAAGACGTGTCACTGCTGTTTACTGTTGTTAAAGTAAAGGGTTTATGTTAGCGTTATGGTAATTACTCTTAACATGGGCGGCAGCAAAAGCTTTGGTAAGAAGCCTACAATAGCTTGCGATATAGCATAAAGCATTTTGAGAAATATTTCACTCGATGTAATGTGGTTATGTTAAAATAATATGTCAGTTTTTAAGCCTCAAAATTTGTATATGAGACGTGTTACCGCTTTCGTTTCCCATATTGTGTTTCCCCTATATTATAATTTATTCTTTGTGCGTGGACATTGCTCCGGAGATTCGGCAATTATCTCAAAAACGCGACCACCCTTTGGATTGAAATGTCCACCTAGTTAGTTTTATTGTATGACGTCTATATTTATAAAGGATTCAAACAATCAAACATTTAATCTTTGCCTTTAATCCCACAATGTTGTTCGCTCTTAAAGTAATATTAGGCCTTCTGTCAGGGATAATGTTTTTGCTGAATATCAGAAAACCTGATATTCAGATAAAAATGTGACAGTCATTCCAAGAGTATCTCATCTTTTCATATCTAGGTCGCGGGTCGATAAGTTAACAGCAGTTTGGAGTTGTTGAGGGAACAAGAATTACTTATTATTGATGTGGAATGAATTCATGATTTGTTTACATTCGTCCTTTTGAAGCTCGAGTTAACTACATCGTGTTCAGGGGAGAAACATCTTATATTTATGGAGCAGTTTGTAAAGCGAAGCGTAATATTTCCCGTGCAAATCCCGTCTGTTAAAAAAAAATGCGTACTTATCAAAAATGCAGCATTGCCAATCGTCGGCCCTTTTCTGACAACGGTTTTTATAAAAATGTTTTACTGGCAGGTATTGGCGGGGATAATATTCATTACTATGAAGAAGGAAAAGCAAAAGTCGGATTTCCTATAACTCTGACTGACACATAATTATACAACACCTCGTCATTCTAGATTGCATTCCGACCAAGATTTCTTCATGGTCGAATCGTAATCAACAATTTTTTTAAATGTTTTGATCGATTTTTTTAGCTCGGCTTCTTCGTGATTATTAAGCAACGCCTTGAAAAAATAAATATTTCCTGTGATTGCGAATCATCGAGACGGTAATGGCTTTCAAGGATAGATTTCTTTTCGGCCGGCACCATCCAGAAAATTTTCTCTCTTAAAAAACGATCAGATATTAAAGGGGTTTTTCGTGGTGTCTGATAATAGGACTTTTAATACCGTTCTGAAAACTTAATGTTTGTGCTCTCAAAGGAGAATTGGATTTGTAATTAATGCAAATAAATACTGGGTTTGAGTTAAATATAACTGTAGCTATTTTGGACCTTCAAAACAATTCAATTTACTTAAAGATAAACCTCTTAAATGTGTTGTGAACTTATTATGTTCAACACTGTGTCACGCCCCCAGAGTCCATGCAAGTCATGTGGAATGATGATACCCGGCGAACGTATAGTGTCTAGAGCCCTTATCTAGAAGTTAATTGTAATACAAACGTTTGATAAGAAGCCTATAACAGATTGCGGTGGGGATAAAGCACTTGTTCAGTTTTATGACCCAAAATTGGAATCGGAGATTGTGTAATCCCATTAAGTATTAATTATTCATTCCTTGCGGAGTTTTCGCTCCGGATTGTCGGCGATATCTCAAAAACTCGAGACCACCTTTTGAAATGACATTTTCACATGTTATTTTAATTTTAAATATCTTCATTTGTAAATAGGAATAAAACAATCGAACGGTTCAAACTCTGACCATGACGTTCCCTTTATTCTGACAGAAGATATATTTGACACATCCATTAAACTATACGGGGCCTATATGCCCGTCCTTGTTCGATGTCTCCATCCGTTTCGACGGTCTCCAAACCACCTGATCACACACATCACAGCGTCTTCTAACCCGACAGCAAGATGTTGAGTTTGATGGAAACAACTGGCTTTGGGTTTATCATTTATCACCAAAGTGCGTATAGACCGTACTGGCCAGTACACTTGGTGCATCTCAGCCTCAGAAAAAGACTCTCAATCATAATCATGTCCCAAGGCTTAAATCGGGCATCATTATAATGGGTAACCATAGAAAGGGACCAAAATTGGCTGGGTTATCGGGCGAAAATATAAAAAGGCTTATTCTGTCAGAGCAAAAGAAAAGAAAAAATTCGCAGGAATTGTTTGTAAAGAAGAACTCCTACATCGATAACGACAATGGTATCCGACATCGATAACGACAATGGTATCCTACATCGATAACGACAATGGTATCCTACATTGATAACGACAATGGTATCCTACGTTGATAACGACAATGGTATCCTACATTGATAACGACAATGGTATCCTACATTGATAACGACAATGGTATCCTACATCGATAACAAAAATGGTATCCTACATCGATAACGACAATGGTATCCTACATCGATAACGACAATGGTATCATACATTGATAACGACAATGGTATCCTACATTGATAACGACAATGGTATCATACATCGATAACGACACTGGTATCCTACATTGATAACGACAATGGTATCCTACGTTGATAACGACAATGGTATCCTACATTGATAACGACAATGGTATCCTACGTTGATAACGACAATGGTATCCTACATTGATAACGACAATGGTATCCTACATTGATAACGACAATGGTATCCTACATCGATAACAAAAATGGTATCCTACATCGATAACGACAATGGTATCCTACATTGATCACGACAATGGTATCCGACATCGATAACGACAATGGTATCCTACATCGATAACGACAATGGTATCCTACATTGATAACGACAATGGTATCCTACGTTGATAACGACAATGGTATCCTACATTGATAACGACAATGGTATCCTACATCGATAACGACAATGGTATCCCACATCGATAACGACAATGGTATCCTACATTGATAACGACAATGGTATCCTACATTGATAACAAAAATGGTATCCTACATCGATAACGACAATGGCATCCTTCATCGATAATGACAATGGTATCCTACATTGATCACGACATTGGTATCCTACATTGATCACGACATTGGTATCCTACATCGATAACGACAATGGTATCCTACATCGATAACGACAATGGTATCCTTCATCGATAACGACAATGGTATCCTACATCGATAACGACAATGGTATCCTACATTGATAACGACAATGGTATCCTACATTGATAACGACAATGGTATCCTACATTGATAACGACAATGGTATCCTACATTGATAACGACAATGGTATCCTACATTGATAACGACAATGGTATCCTACATTGATAACGACAATGGTATCCTACATTGATAACGACAATGGTATCCTACATTGATAACGACAATGGTATCCTACATTGATAACGACAATGGTATCCTACATCGATAACGACAATGGTATCCTTCATTGATAACGACAATGGTATCCTTCATTGATAACGACAATGGTATCATACAAATAGTGATAATGCCTCTCCCTGGATGAACCCTAAGGTAATATTGCTGTTGAATTCTTTAACGTGTGTGGTTTTCAGTGCAATGTTCAACCAACCCGTACAGGCGATGAAACAATTCCGTTCATGTTCAAGTAATCTTTCCCGAGCATGAATTTGCATCTACAAAACACCACATCAACTCTTTCTAGTTTATCTCATGTTTTTGTCCAATTAATCAAAAATGGTTCACAATGGCAAATTTAACATATATTATGTCGTTGCGGTACCCGCTGCCAAAACATAAGATTCGAACTGCCTCTAGCTACCGGGCAACCTCGGTAGTCTAGTTGGTAAGACACTGCTCTAGAAATTCAAGGGTCGTGGGTTCGAATCTTACCCGAGTAACATGCCTGTGATATTTTTTTTCACAGGACTCGGGAAAGTACTGAGTATACAGTGCTAACACACATCGGTGTATGGGTGTAACATTTATTAGTTATTTTATCTGTAGCACTTTATACTTTGCTTTGAAAGTGTGTGGGATTATGTTGTTGATTCAGTCGAATCTTTTATGCAGTTGTTCTCTATTTATTTTTGAAAGAGATTGCCAAACAGATTTGTACTAGTCTGTCCAGCGAACCCCTCGTGGGACCCGGATTGAAATCGCTCCCTATTCTCACGGGCTTTGTTGTAGAGTACGATGTAGAACGATGTCTACCTTCTCTCCCTGGGGATAACCAACCGATGAAATGACCGACTACACGGTAGATTACGGAGACTACGTTCCGCTGCTCAGTCTTAAACCCGAATAATACTAGCATTTAGTCCGACTGCGATGACTGGCTACTGGATTATTAACTTCGTAACATATAACTATTTTGAGAAAAGCTGCCAAGTTAAGCCAAGAGTTTTACGAAGAAGAGAGTGGATCATGATTAGCTTCACATGAAAGTACAGTTGGCTGAATAAGGGATTCCATGTCATTCCTTGGTAAGGTTTATTTTTGTAATCTCCCCAAAACGGCTGAATCCTTTTAGCGATAAGTCCATGATTACTGTCTCCTTTGTCCAACTTGACCAACTGCTGTAAAAACTCGGCTTCTTTTAAGTCTTGTCCATCTCTTTCAAACTGCTATGTTCCTCTATATTATTCACAATGTTTAAATACACACAAAGAATATACGGGTCACTGTTTGATTATTTTAAACACTGATTCTTCCACTAACTTAATAAATACAGCGTTTGTTAACTGTGCATTTGTGACTTTGTTTAATTATTTTACAAATGTCAGGAGACAGACTCGTTTTATATGATGTCTCGTAATCATACATAATGACAGTGTGTCTTGAAAGGACAGTTCCAACACTAACGTAATTTCATTTATGGTGAAAAAACCCTAAAGCAAAGTATAAGCTCCCTTTGGTTCTTCGTTGTAGTCCGATGTACATAAAGATGTAAACAAAACTATTAACATGGCATACAATTAATTTTATTTGAAAGGTGGTTGTGTTTTTAAGAAACCGCCGCGAATCCGGAGCAAGTGCCCGCGCCGAAGGGAAAAAAAAACCATAAAAATACACAATTTGCAAAAACGTTATTGCCCTAACGCTTCTCAGTTTACCTCGAACTAAAATTATTCTTAAAGGAACACGTTGCCTTGGATCGGACGAGTTGGTCAAAACAAAAGCGTTTGTAACCGTTTTTTATAAAATGCATATGGTTGGAAAGATGTTTTAAAAGTAGAATACAATGATCCACACAAGTTTGCCTCGAAATTGCGTGGTTTTCCTTCTACTGTGCGAACTAACATGGTCGGCCATTAATGGGAGTAAAAATTTTGACCCCCATAAATGGCCGACGTGTTAGTCGACAAGGTAAAAGGAAAACCACGCAATTTCGAGGCATGTTTGTGTGGATCATTGTATTCTACTTTTACAACATCTTTCTACCCATATGCATTTTATAAAAAACGGTTACAAACGCTTTTCAAAGACCAACTCGACCGATTCAAGGCAACGTGTTCCTTTAAAAATGCTTTATACTATCGAAAACAGCCGTATGCCCCTATTGCATTAGTTTGCATCATGGTAGTAATTTTTAAAAGTGATTGCCAAACGTATACATTCCCTTTAAAATTATGTTTATACTAATGTAAGATTACACTGTTCAGTTTTGCAAGATTCGCGTTCAATTATTGACAACTCTATAATGGCATAAGGATCTCAATTCAACAGACGATCATCTGTAAATCCTGGTTACGCCATTTTGAGTCAGTTTACCCGGTGTTTATAACAGACTGATGACTGACCCAGAGCAGACCTTAGCCTCAAGGGATGTCTATGCAGGGAATCGATGTGAACCAAAACATGGGAAAGAATAATTGATTTTAACCTCGACTGATTATTATCAACATTAACCTCATTTAGCAATGACAAGAGTTTCATTGTCAGTTCATGATGTTAAAGCTTTTGCAATTCAGCCTCAGGACTGCAATGTGGTGTGAATCAACCAATAATTATGATTTAATTTAATTTTGTATTTATTTTAACTCTTTGGACAATACAATAATTATAACAAGTAGAGGCCGTCCAGGGTAAGACAAAGGGGAAAAAAGGTTCCTTTGTAAGTCAATTATCAAAGTTGACCTGGTTATTAGCCTTTAATGATGGGCCTCGGTGAACCATGATCCACACTTACAGCGCAAAGGAAAACTTAGAGTCGTCGGAATCTCAGTCCCTGCCACCTAAGTAAATTGGCACAAATTAATCTCATTTTAACTGGCAAACAGTCACCGACCGTGATGTGATGCGTTGTACAAACTTACAAAGTGCTCATTAGAATGCGCGGCCAGGGCTAACAAGATCGCGATTCTTGCGCAGAGGTTGAAGGATCGTGGCCCCGATATTTATACATGGCGGACTGGAGCATTAGACTAATTAACTTACAGGTCAGATGGTTGACAATGCACGCACTGATTGGTCCCCATTGTCAATGAAGCCAATCACTGATCCCCCGTGTCAATATATAGCCTAAGTACTTACTTCTCATTCAACGGCAGCCTCTTCCCTCCAATCAACCACTTACTGGGTCGTTAGTGCCTCTGTCCCCGATCCTGTAAATTGCCACCTCGACCCCACGCATTAAATAGGCAACTGAGACATGAAGGCATAAACATTCAACATATTGTGTAATAACTTAGTATGATGATTATTCCACGTCTTCAATGGCGTGTGATTAATTTTGAAGGATCATTGATGCACGTGTAGGAATTATACAACAACTTTGAAATTGGTTTCACACCAAGAGCCGTGGGTTGAAAGTGGCATGAGAAGAGAGAGTCTATCCGTTATTGATTCCAACCTAATGATCTGAATTGAGAACTTGACCCTAGATAAGAGTCTCCTTGAAGACAGACTAGAAGGGTGATCACGGGTAAGGCTTGGAGGCCGGTACTTAATCATTGGGTGCACGGCTCAATCTGATATCAAGGGTTTTATTTGTGGCTTTATTTTGTATCTCGGATAGAAAGAGCGAAACACCGTGGAATCCATCGGATTGCTTCAGGTGGGAAACGCTCCGTTATATCCCCTCTCTAGAACAGTGTGATTCGGATCGTGAAACGTGAACAATCCATCTTGGAGTTTGAGTGAGTTGACGCAAAGCCCTTGATGCCTAACTGCGACCAAGCAATCTAGCTTAAGTGCCTATATCGATAACCACTGTTAGACATACATCAACGAAGCTGTGGATTTGAGCAATGGTTGAAATCCTGAAGATTACCAAACGCGTCTCTGCTGTTGATAAATTAAAAAGTCTGTTTCATACTGAGTTGTGTATATAGTAACGCGGATCAGAACCTAACTTCCAAACTTGTTGGACCGAGATTATAATATCAGGTCAGGATTATTCGCCATGAAACCTGAACACTGTATGAAGCAAATGATCAGAAGCATTAAGCACTACGCTTGATTGTCTGATCGGTATCGTATTCATGACATGTACAAACGTACAACTAATTACGTAGGCTGATATGGACTCTGAAACACTGCAACAATGTAATAATAGATATTTGGTGTGTTAGCCTCTCAACCTTAACCAAGTTCAATACACCTTTTACGATGTAACTAAACCACTGTTTAGTGTGAAACTTTAATAATCAATCCTCATTTATCCTCTTGGGCATCCATTTACTCCTGGTTGTCGGGAGTATGTCAGGTGTCTTCCCTAAGACACTTTGGTGACTCGATCCCACACTCTGATGAGTGCAAGCTGCGATCAATGGAGCAAAATCAAGGAGCTGCTTACACTCGCTGATGCTATGCGAACAGTTCGTTTGTAAAACCAAACAACGTGTACTTTACCCCCAAAAAAGTTGACAAATAATACAAACAAAAAATCGAGTTGGAAAATTTCGAGTTGCTCTGAGTTTTAACTCTTGAATAAAAACAACCCATAATCATGACCACCGCTTTAAAGAAGGTCCTCAAGAATTCTTTATAAAAATCACCACCTTGGGTTAATTATTAGCCAATCATTTTTTGTCTTCACTAAGTTGGCTTCCATGTGTCTCTTTAGCAAGTTGGGATTTGTGTTATTGAGTCTAAAGACTTTTGTTAGATTTAGACTATTTGAACTGAATTGTGTTCTAACACAAACAATGCCACGCTACGGATACACACGAGTATTTTGTGAATGGTTCCCTGCATAAGCCTCTTGATGCCGTGGCCTGGTACAACGGATTGAGGCCACAGTTAAGATGGCACAAGTCGACATGAACTTAGTTAAAATTGTGTAATGACGTCGTCGACTGCGGAAAGGCTTTTACGTCTCCTCTGGATTGATTGTGCAAGTTATCAATAAATGCTTGGACCATTTTGAGATACCTTTACGTCGATTTCCTCTATGGGGTATTTGGTATCCACCTCCAGCGTCAAGCCGTGAATTTCAGCTTCCAAACTATACTTGAACTCACCATCATGCACTCTTTAACCTAATTATACAAATCTTATAAATGAATTACATGCAATAGTGTTGAAAGTTCAAACGAAACCCAAAACTACAGTGAACCTGGGTAGGTGTAACGCTGTTGGGGTAAAATGGTAGACACTTAAAAAAACTCCTCACACAAATCTGAGAACACCTGGTTAACAAAAATGTAGACGTATAGAGCTTTACTTTTATCAACTTGTGTCTGTCCAACCGGTGAAATTGTCGCCAGAACCAACACGATAACTTCACATGTCAACAGAGGGCGATGTGCTAGTTTAGCGAGAATGGTTGCACTCCACTAATTATTAAACAAGAAGAAAACAGAGCGTCGACCTCATTTATTCGATGTATTCTTTGTTAGACAGATTTGAGACCCCATCAAAAAATGGTTTCAGTGCAGACAATGTTGCGAAATTGTGACCGGTTACTTCAAACTTGAGGTGTTTGGATGATATAGACCGTAAAAAATTGTCCTACACATGTACTTGCTGAGATGTTTAGGGAAATTCTTAAAGATTGATGCAGGGACCTTGGAAAATTACACATACTGGGGTGTTTTATTTGGAGGGGAATAACTAGACATGCCCAGGGACTCCGATAATGTGGGCACAGGGACACGAACCCAATTTTTTTCTTATATGAATATTTGAATATTCTTATATGAATATTTGTTTGTTTGAATATTGAGCACTCTGCACTGTTTGCTCTGGAGATGATTTACTGGGTGGCTAGACTTGACTTAAGTCCCAATCCCGTGCAATCGCTAGAAAACTGCCCTGCATTCCCCCATCTTAACCACTAATAGCTATAGTGACTGCGGGTATGCTTAGGGACCTCTCTCACGAGAACGGGACTTGAATCAAGTCTAGGTATCGCCCTATTATGATGGTTATGAGTGTTTATGACAGAAAGGCAGAGTTGTGATGTGAAAGGCAGAGCTGACGATATTGCAACGTTTGTCATAATTAGTCGTATTTAAACTAGTAAATTAATGCAGAAGTTGTAGCTACCAAACTTGACGAAAGATAAGATTCATTGTCCGAACCTTAAGCTTCAATATTTGTTCTTTCTTCCCCCGTTGTCTTTCAGTTGTATCTATGCAAATTAGTAGTAAGAGCCAACATGCATGGACTGGCCGATAAACACACAAATTGTATAATCATATTTTCATCTTTTGAACAAGTTCGATGGAGGGAATAATATATTGTCTACCTTTAGTGCAATTCGAGATGCAAAATGGTTATTAATTCGGAGCAAATTCACCGAATGAAAATCATAGCATAGCAGATTGTAAGCAATTCATACACCGACATTAGTGGATCATCTTCAGTTCTCGGTTGAATCCTTCGTTCTGTCTCAGCCTCTCCCAATGTTTTGGTTTCATTGCTGCCTGAGCTTTGGTATAATCTATTCCCGGCCATAGAAGAAGCAGGCAAGACACTACTCGTGTAGCCATGTTACTATTCCAATTTACTTTCAATTCTTAAAAAGCTCAAGAGCTTCATGTGACTCAATTTAGATTTGGGTTTAAATAAAAGGAGAAGAAACCAGCGTATCTAATTTCAAGTTTCCACAATCCTGAAGATATTGTTTGAATGTGTCTCTGGAAACGATAGTATTTTTATGACGATACGACTGTTAGGCCTCTAGCACACAGACGTATGTGCGGCACATAAATGTAGCCCGAGCCCTAAATGTAGCCTAATCTAAATGTAGGTGCCGCACAGACGTAGTCAACCCAGCAATATAGTAAAAGCCTAAACAAATCTTTATAATCGATGTTTCATTTGTTACATACTATACATTGTACTCGGTCAATTAATTCTCGACACAAAGTCCAAGTTTGTTTACTTTTGTAAAGCTGCTATTAATAGCAGTGTTTTAGGGTCTTTAAGTACATGGAATTAAGGCCAGTGGGTTATTCTGGCAGGTTATCAATAACAGTGTTAGAGTTGTGTATAACCCAAGGTTTACCAGCCTCTTTGGCTACTCGTTAGTCAAGGCGACAGCTGCTGTCAGTTTGTGAAATGTATTGGAGAATGCCGTAAGGTTTCTTGCATGTGTAGGTTAATATTTTAAGTTTGGATGTCAAGTTTGACAATCCCAACACTGAGTAAGCTGCATGGATTTTATTCTAACCTGCTGTTGACTTAAAGAGCACTGCTCTGTTGAGAAGTTATTGAGAAATTATTCGTGAGAAAAGGAAATCTTTATCTAAGCAGCAATTTGAGTGATTTTTTTTTTCAAACCAAAAGGAACATACCCCCTAACACTGGGTAAGGGTAACAAGTATACATCATGACAGAGGAGTTAGTAAAAGCCCCAATGTTAAAACCAAAAACTTTTTTTTTACATTAAATTCCTTCAACATTCCTTCATTATTATCATGTTGAAACTGTGAATACTCCATTCAGGATCAACTGACAGTTTGATTCAATTAAAAACTATTTTCAGGAGAAAGGAGATCTAAAAAAAAACATTAAAAAACTTCCTGTCTACGTGAATTGTTTACATTACGTTGTGTACCGCTCGCCGTCCTTTCGCAAAATGTCCATTCCCATTCCAAACTAAAATGACATTTTCCATAACATTATACATTTGCTTTTTTACAAATTTCTCGGAATTTTCGCCGGAAATCAACAAAAAGGCCAGCTTTCTCAGCAGAAGGTTATTGATACCCGTTGGCTCTTAGTGAACAGATGGTTACCTCACAAGTCTCTCATCACTCTCGATCTTTCCTGAAAGACAATGGCCCGACTACATGAAAGCCTTTACATACCAGGAGCAATTTTTCTAAATAACTATTAAACATATCATTAATTTGTTTAAAGGTTACAAAGGTCAAACTGTTAGATGAAGCCTCCAGATTTTTTTTTTTTCGTTTTTTTTCTTGTTTTTTTTTTTCGTTTTTAACATTTTCCACAATATATAGTATTTTCAGATATCCAAGTTGCACTTCACCGGGAATAATTTCAATTGATGTTATTGTAACTTGTTGATTGGTTCTAGGGATTGTTTATCACTGAAAATGGTACTCGTTTTACTTAAACGTCAGGCCATTAACTATTTTGTGCATTTATACCATCGGTCCATTTGGTTGGTAAGTTGTTTGCAGCTGCTAGTTTTATTTTCTCGTTTTACTTATTGATAGGTTTGATGATTTTATTTTTTCGTTTTTATTTATAAAACTCACTCCCTGTATCTTGGCGTGACGACTGTAACGCATACGTGTTTCATCTTCAAAAATGAGCAACTTGCTTAATTTGATCCAAATGATCACTCGACAACGAGATCTTCCGTTTAATGACATCACTAGCAGTTTATCCGCAGTTTCGCCTATGGTGCAAAGTCGACGGTGAACAATAATAGCTCAATCCTTCGGTAGTCACCCAATGTGAATGTAGCTTCAACAAAATTTCTTTAAATTTCATTACGTGCAATTAGTTCATAACTATGAATAATTTCCTAATTTTGATTTCGCTGTCTTTGTAGTAATGCGACAGCGGAAGATGGGAATGGGTTTTTCTTTGATTGTATTTTGACTTTATACCCACAAGCCCCCTTCCCTAGCCTACCGGTATCAACTCGTCAGGGGAGTCACTAGGAACCACACATGCACGTTGCCATGGCTACCGGTATCAACTCGTCAGGGGAGTCACTAGGAACCACACATGCACGTTGCCATGGCTACCGGTATCAACTCGTCAGGGGGGTCACTAGGAACCACACAGGCACGTTGCCATGCCTACCGGCATCCAATCATAAGGGAGCTCACATAGGAACCACACAGGCACAATGAACACGTCACTCCATTCTCACAGGAACACAACTTGCAGCAGCCACTTCTTTAATAGTCTCGACCTTATAAACACTACAATTTATTCCTATGTTCTTACTATTTTAAAATATCCGGTTTGCTGGCCATTAACACCCGTCAGCATTCGGATTTGGCTCCGAGTATGGAAATATGTTATGGTTTTCTTCTTCTTTTTTTGCCACGTAATCGCTCAAATTATACAGTACCCTTGTTACCAGAGCCGGTGAAGAAAGAAATCAATTTGTGAGAGTGCCAGGGCAGCGCTTCAGGCAGTTGGTGGCTTCATTTGACGGTGTGGGTGTAGGACTTTTTTCTTATCCGGCTTGCATGTTATTGGTTTCACATTTTCTCTCACTTCTTTGCCTTTTTAGTTTGAGATTGCGGTGAGTGAACCAATGGTCTTATGTCCGTTTAAACTGATGTGTCGGGCACCGTGGGGGAAAGGGTCTACTTCTGTTAATGGACTGGTACGCTATGCAAATGACTCAGTACAACAAAAATACTTCTTGATGCCTGTGTTGAACCGTTGTTATTGAAACTTCTCTTGAATTCTAAAAGTACTTAAAGGGTTTTAAGGCCACTATGTGTCTCCTTGTAAAGTTTGAGGTATGCATCAATCTTATAGTGCACTTCGGTCCTTGCTTGAATCAACAGATACTGACACTATGGGAATGTTGATGACATACTTACTGGCTGTTGCACCTAGTTTATGGTCGTTCATTTTGTTCCAAAAGTTCGTCGACATAATCTTAATTGGATTTGGCATGTTTCCAATTGCACTGTATCTTCATTCAAGGGAGTATGGCACCCTAAGCAAAGGTCAGCTCTCAATATTATTATCAATTGTACCTCATTATAGTGATTCAAAGGTTTAAGACGCTGCAAACATCGTTCAGCTTTACTGATTGTAGTACAGTCAGCTTAAACATCTGTCCCAAGATCCGATAGAGTAAGTATAATATGAGTACTTTACTTGCATGACTATAGCTAGTCTAAATAACTTGATACAACAAAATACCGGGACTTGCCGCAGAAATGACAGTATCCGAAGCATGTCTCAGGGTCATGTTTTCCACTCACATACAAAACTATCCTGCGGACTTGGCATGTACTTTAAGGATATAATTTATTTCATTGGTTCTGTGGATGTATACATTAAATTCCATCGTGTAGTTTTGAATCAAAACATCATCGATCCAACCTGTGGATATTCACCAAGATATGATGTTTAGTTTCCATATAGGCTCTGTTGTGGGTTCCCGTAGGTCTTAAGATGTAGAGAAGACGATGAAGAAATGTAAGTTTTAAATGTTGGAGGAAACTCCCGAGCAAGGAGGGGACTAAAGACTCATTCAATGCTCAGAACCGAGTGTTCTAACTGCGTGGGGTCTAGGGGTAAAAATAAAGTGATGAAATCACAGAGCCAGTCTGAATTAAATTCTTTAAAAAACAATGAATAGTATCTTTTCAGTGATTCTGTGCACATGTTTAACCTTATTCAGTGTGCTATTTTAGGAATTATTAGTGGTTCAGGCAGAAACTGAATTGTTTGATACGGCCGTACACGTTGTAATCAATGAGCTTTCAAAGCTTTTCAGATTTCAGAACAAAGCAAAGTTACTTTTCTCAAAAATTATATATAATAGTTTTTTTTTTTTTTCTAGTTTTGATTATTGATTTGTCTGTACCTTAGGCTAGCAAAACACAAAGATGTGTTGTTTGGCAATACGTATGTCTACATGTCCCTCTCCTCCATGCATTGATTCCCCTTTAAAGCCATTGGACCCTTTCGGTACAGAACAAAAAAAGAAATTCACAGATTTACAAATAATTTACAGGGTATACAGAAGGTAATGGTGAAAAATTCTCTTGAAATATTAGTCCATGAAATGCTTTACTTTTTGAGAAAACGGTAAAACAATATAAATTCTCGTTAGCGAGAATTACGGATTTGTTATAAACACATGTCTTGACACGGCGAAACGCGCGAAAACAGGAGTGGGTTTTCCCGTTATTTTCTCCCGACTCCGATGTCCGATTGAGCCTAAATTTCCACAGGATTGTTATTTTATATATAAGATGTGATACACGAAGTGTGGGACTTGGACAATACTGTTTACCGAAAGTGTATAATGGCTTTAATGGTTCACGAGTGATAGTTTCATCTTAGTAAATTAGTGTTGTCCTTATAATATGTATCCAACTCAAGTGTCCCACACTTAAAGTTCATCAATAACATTCTAATCATTCCTCCCCGATACTTCATGTGTTCAGTCGCCTACAGACATCCACTGTATCACAGTCTACCAAGTGAAATTACCAAGACTCCTTCGGGAGCGTCAAGACATTCACCTACGGAGAATGTTTCAGACAAACCTCGATCGTCCAATAGCAGGGCCCAATTTCATGGCTCTGCTTACCTCCGAATTCTGCGCTTACGATCGCGATTCCCCGCTTGCGTGCAAGCGCCGAATTTCTGTGCTAGCCTTGTAAGCGTAGAATGCCTAGTAACGTGAAGTACGCACGCGCATAAGCCAAAATTCGCCGCTAACCCGTGAAATACGCTTGCCGTAAGCACAAAATTCCCTGCTTCCGTAAGCGCCGATTCTGTGCTTACGGTAAGCAGAGCCATGACATTGGGCCCTGATCTCTGTGTGTGTGTGATGCTCCGGATAAACCCGGAAGTAAGAACATTATCTTGGGGCAGCCATCTTGTATCTTTAGATCTTTGTCGAAACCACGGATTCGGCTTGGATTCGGCTTCAGGCTCCTTCCTCTCGCCTGAAGCCCTGGTCCAAGCTAGCCTGAGCCGAATCCAAAGCCAGATCCAGTCGTTTCGAAAAGGGCCTTAAATCAATGCAAAGCCATGGTGAGGCTGGAAGGGTAAATAGTCGGATCCATTTTGTGTATTTGAGTCAGTATGTATTTGTTTCTAGTGCACACACGGGGCCTTTGCAAGTTGGTGTTTTGCATGATAGGTAATAATATGCCTTTATATTATTACGCAGTTTCGCGTACAGCATTCTGAAATGATCTGAATGCACTCACATAAATGTTGTTTTACCGAACAAAGAGAGTGAAAATTCCAAACAAACAAATTCCGAAATGGATGAGCAAGAATCGAATGTTTTTACACTGTCAGACCAAGAATAAGATGTGAACTCCTTCTCGCAACCGTGGAGGACTCTTTATAAACTCGACTGCCAGTCAGCCACCGAGATCAACCAATCAGAGAGGTTGTCCAATAACTCTCACCGAAATACACCAATCAGAGAAGTCGTTGAATACCTCTCTAGGCGCCCACGAATCCTGCATCGAGTACGTCGCCTTTATTAAATTTCTCGAGTGAGCCTCGGAGTCTCAAGGAGGCCGCTTATTTTGGATAATTTCTTTAATTTCTTAGCTACTTCAAGGTGTCACTCCATGCCACCTCACAACCAGCCAAGAGAATATCTAGGTGAAGAACTTCCAAATCCGTCTTGGAAATGGGGTAGAGTTACTCCTCACTGCGCATGTCTGAAGGTGTCTACGTGTGTTATTAACTATCAGCAGTAAAACAGTAGCAGTAGTCACAGCAATATAAACAGCAAGGAGAGAATAGGTTTCAGAGGTGATTGTTCTTTTTCCCGCGTAAAGTTGATAAATCCCTGCACAACCAAATCGCTATGTCATTGTCATGACTACTGCACATTCCAGTTCGTTTGGGTCACTACAACTTCCCTTCTCTAATATCTAAACCCTAATTCTGATGACACTTCTTTAGAGGTGAATTAGTGAATTAATTTAGCAACGAATATGAACGGGTGACCTGCAAATTCACGGCCATCCTTGTCATAGAATCGCCCCCTGACGGTGTGTATGAAGAGAAACTTGTCTCGGTCATATTTGGATGAATTTGCAACTCATAAAAGTGTAGATAGAGATGGTCATTCTAGGAGCACCTATACTAGGAATATTGTAAAGCTAGAGAATTTGGCTCGTCAATACAAAATGCCACAATATATTCATCAAAATCTTATTAAGTATGTCATTGACAACAAATAATACATTCAAAACATACATTCATAACTACATGGTATGATAGCATTTGTAATGAATATGACAAAACAATGCACATAATAATTATGCCGTGTTACTGTATCAGATTTATTCCAGCTTTAGGTAATATTGTTCTGCTCACCTGGACTGAACTTTGGTTTACCTTTTCGCCTTTACGTACGTACATGCACTGGCTTTGTTCGGTGTTTCATTCAGTTAGTTGATGCCACTTTTACTATGTGATTTAATTTTTGTTGGTTTTGTTATTCGGGGGATGAGTGCACGTATTGTAATACAGTTACTTTTTTAGACGTCTTCGTCCAGTCCCTAATGAGTCACATTTTGCCAAGTAGTTTTGGACTGCTGAATTTCTACTTTCTATGATTTATGGTTTTCGAAGACACCATCTTTGTATGTCTAAAACTTTGACAATAGTTGTATCCTTGCCATTCATTGTGATATCATCTTGTTTGCTTGTTTTGTTTAGTTTGGTCACAGCTGCTCCTCCATCCAGTCTATTGATATTGTAACCAGAGCTACATCGTCGGCAAATCTGAGGTTAGTGAGTTATTTTCTCTGTCAATATCCTTTTCCTTTTCTCCCTGATCTAAGTTTTTAAACACAGCCTCCGATGCCTCTGAGAAACCCTTTGGGGACTAGTGTATCTTGACACACAATATCTATATTTTCAATTCTTTTGAGGGGTTTTATCGATGTTGATAGTGTCTCTGTGATACGGGGTTTATAAACCAGTATTACTGTCAAATCCAAAGACTAAAACGCTCAGTTTCCAGATCGGCAACATGTATCCAAAGCAAGTTTCCTGTTTCTAAGTCATTCTTAGTGGTAACCTATTGAAACCAATAAATAGCGTTATCTCAGATTACAGCTGTACCATTCTGCGCAAAAAGGGTCACGTTCGGACGGGTTATGCAAGGTTGCGATAGATCTGTGAATGTCAACTAAACGTAAATATAGTACAACAGACAAACAAATTGTAGGCATATAAACTTACACACTTTGAGTGGCAAAGGTCGTTTAGGCGCTGGATGTTTTTCAACATAGACTGGTCCGCTGTATCAAGGGAATATTATGAAAGAAGTTCATCAGCCTGGTCATATTTGGATCAATTTGCAACTCATAAAAGTGTGGGTAAAGACTAGAGATGGTCATTCTAGGAGCACCTAAACTAGGAATATTGTAAATTAAGAGAATTTGGCTCGTCAATACAAAATGCCACACCCCAAGTTCCAACCCGGGGAGGACACAATCGGCCAAACCACCAAATTGCCGAAGCAGGCAACAGCGCCACCAACCGACTGGTGGTGCCTCGTTCATGTCTAGTGTATTGCAAACTGCCAAACGGCAGAGTTTTGTTAGAACTTCACAAAACAGACTCCTGCAAATTAAGGTGAAATATTATCACAAGTTTCTAAGACTTTCTGAATGCTGATCACGGTGCAATTTCCTGCTCCTTTTCAGCCCAGACGAGACGAAGGAAAGACGTGAGAATGTGGAGGAGAGTGAGTCTAAATTAAAAAACCTTGAACGAGGACAAACGTTTTGCACACCGTCGTCTCAGTGTGACATCGGATACAGTATAAAGTTCAAGCACTAACTTCAACGAGCAAGAAATCTCATTTTGATTGCAAGCAATAGTCTCTAACAGTCAATCTTAGTAAAGTGACCTTTGCATGATCTCGTTTTAAAGATATTGCTATTTAGCAATCGACCAGCCTTACACCCGAACAGTTAAGATTATGGTTACACGTTGAATACCTCAAGCCAAAGCAGACCGTTGTTGTTGTGTACTTCGTTTATTTTGTTTTAATATAATTGTCTCCCCTGATTTCTTTGCATTACTTGTTTGCTCGACCTTAAGCCACAGAAGAATTTTCCCTTCAAATGTTGTCCCTCGTTTTGACACCGTTCTTTTTGTCCAGACCATAAAATAACCAACCTGTGAAAACTTCATGTCAAACAATGGTAGTGTTATTGAGATATCAACTAATTCAGAAAGGCTCAGCAACACACAGGAAGAATACTCCGTTAATGGAATTATACCATCTGTGGAAACTATATGAAAGAAAAACATTTCTCTGATTCAACTTTAATTTTGGGGATAAAAACTGAAAATTTGAGCTCATTAGGTCGTCAAAGTTGCAAGATAATAATGAAAGAAAAAAACACTCTTGTCGCACGAAGTTGTGTGCTAGCTTTCAGATGCTTGATTTAGATATCTCAAATTCTAAATCTGAGGTCTCGAAATCAAATTCGTGGAAAATTTCTTCTACCTCGAAAACTACGTTATTTCAGAGGGGTCGAGCCATTTCTCACAATGTTTTATATTATCGACCTCTCCCCATTACTCGTTGCCAAGTAAATGTTTATGCTAATAATTATTTTGAGTAATTACAAATAGTGTCCACTGCCTTTAAACTGAAGCCAACACAAATGAACACGTTCAAGCTTAACTTAAAACTATAGCCCTATAAACCAAACGTGTTCACACGTTATATGCAACTCATTATTGATTCAGGCAAGTTCCTTTACAATAATAACTCAGTAGTCATTTCACAATTTATTTCTCGTTACTGTCTTATAACTCAGATGACGCCTTGATAGCACTATACTGAGCATTGACAACTTAACAGTCACCATAGAATCATACTGCATAAAATGAAAGTAATCTAAACGAGTCCATGGTAAGCAATCCATCCAAATATTTAAAGTGAATTGCAACCTTGGAAATATGTTTTTAGCAATGTTTCTTAAAGGAACACGTTGCCTTGGATCGGACGAGTTGGTCAAAACAAAAGCGTTTGTAACCGTTTTTTATAAAATGCATATGGTTGGAAAGATGTTATAAAAGTAGAATACAATGATCCACACAAGTTTGCCTCGAAATTGCGTGGTTTTCCTTCTACTGTGCGAACTAACATGGTCGGCCATTTATGGGAGTCAAAATTTTGACCCCCATAAATGGCCGACGTGTTAGTCGACGAGGTAAAAGGAAAACCACGCAATTTCGAGGCATGTTTGTGTGGATCATTGTATTCTACTTTTACAACATCTTTCTACCCATATGCATTTTATAAAAAACGGTTACAAACGCTTTTCAAAGACCAACTCGACCGATCCAAGGCAACGTGTTCCTTTAACCAGGTCTGCATGTGATTTCATTGCCGTGGCATTCCAACTTGGTGTAATACAGACTTAGACACACGCGAGCACATTAAACCCCATATAACGCACGCTGATTATTCAAGGCAAACGTTTTGATTAAATTCCATTTCCTTATTCAGCATGGTGATCCAATCAATGGGAATAAACACAAGTTATTGTGTGCAACTGTGAGATTAATGCTCATCAGTAAAACCATCAGTGGTTATACACCAGAAAGTGATTAAGTTTTGCACGTTATCCTCGTTGGTGTGTGTTTCAATTTGAAATGTACAATATCTGTTTGGAAGCGAACAATCTAAAAAGTACATAAAATGTTTACTTTTTTATAATAAACGCATCATGCAACAATGGAAAAATGAACAAACATTTCATCAAATTGAGTAATACGAGGCCTTGATTAAATTATATTAAATACACAATATTAATGAGTGAAATAATAACATCGCAGCAGATGTTTAACACACTCACTCGTAAAAAAAAGAATCATGTTAAAAATAAACAATAACTCCACCATTCACAACGAAACGCTTACTACAAGATCAAAACACCTAAAGGCCACTTTTAGCTGACCAAAAGGCCAATTAAAGGCCACTGCTAGCTGACCAATTTCATGGGAAATTAACCTCGCACAAAACATATGGGGCATTCTGGCCAAATAATTATACAGAGCAATTTAAAAATAAATATTGCCAACCTCAAAATACAGCAATAACAGAGTATAAAACAAGTAAGGCAATAAGAACAAATTGCGCCACAAAAATGAAATTATATTACATGGGGTAAACAAATTTATAAAAAGCACGACAGAAATTATTCAGCAACAGAAGACAATTGAACAAACAAATAACCAGGGAACAACATACGCAACTAAACTGTGCTGCCGAAGAGACAGACAAAGGTGCAATAAAACATTGTCACTAAAGAGGGGTTTGTCACTCTGGTTCGGACCAAGGTGGTCAGACTTTTGAGAACGAGGTTGTTTTCTTTCTTACTATAATGGGGTTATTGTGCTTGTTTTAATGTCGAATCAGTAAAGGCGGTGGACACTATTGGTAATGTCTCAAAATAATTATTGGCATAACAAATTACATGGTAACGAGTAACGGGGAGAGGTTGGTAATACTAAATATATTATATAAAACATTGTGATGAACGGCTCCCTCTGAAGTGACTTAGTTTTCGAGAAAGAAGTAATTTTTCGCGACATTTAAAATCGAGACCCTCAGATTAAGAACTTGAGGTCTCGAAATCAAGCATCTGAAAGCACACAACTTCCTGTGACAATGTGTTTAACTCTTTCATTATTATATCGCAACTTCGACAACCAATTGAGCTCAAATTTTCACAGGCTTGTTATCGCATGCATATGTTGAGATGTCTTCACACCAAGTGAGAAGACTGGTCTTTGACAATTACTAATAGTGTCCAGTGTCTTTAAATGACCCCATTGTGATGGAAACCACGCAGTTGGAATAAATAAAAGGTGATTTTGTGTTGTTTTTCACTACAATGTCAAATTGAAACAATATTGCTAAGAATAATTTACACTGGTGTTCAATCAGTGTTGGGCGTTTCGAGGAGTGTGCATTTTTTGTTTATTTATAATTACCGAACCTGTACTTCATCTGAAGATACACGACAAACGTGACAATATTTCGATAATTGCTTAACAGCTGTTTAACACACTCACTCGTAAAAAACCTTCGATTAAATACAGACAATAACTTCATTATCCACAACAAAACAATTACTACACAGATCATAACACCGCAAAGGCCACTTCTAGCTGACCCAAATCGCATTAAACCTTGAAAGCAAAAGATGGGTGAGCATTTTGGGAGCATTTAGTCACAATTCAAGTAGCCCATATGTTTATAGTACAAGCTGTTGCCGGTTGACACTTTTTTTTTCTTTCTGAAAGCCATCGAGGACATTGATATATGTTATTATTGGCTGCTTCTTTTTTAATGAAAACAAAAAATTGTTTGGTAACTAGACACCTTGCATGACTTCAAACTCTTAAACAGCGCCCTCACTGATACAACAGTGGACAAACTATAGGATTCGCTCGACCTCAGCGGCCAGGTCTATCCAAGACCTTTGGTTTTATGTGCTTGGGACGAGCGAAACTATTTTGTTTTCTTTTTTTACCCATATACACCGATGTGTGTAGCACTGTATACTCCGTACTTTCCCGAGTCCTGTGAAAAAAAAATCACAGGCATTTTTACTCGGGTGGGATTCGAACCCACGACCTTTGCAATTCTAGAGCAGTGTCATACCAACTGGAGAGCAGTTATTGGTGCGTACAAATTTGCGTGAACCAGCAACCGTTGCGCCTTGTGCATGTGGTTAACAATATCTTTGTAAATTGTGTTGTATTAAGGGCCTTGACACACGATGCATCTTCTACAAGCAACATTTAGAAGCGACTAACTGCAGTGTATGCTGCAAGACCACTTTGGTAGCGTGGGTCATTTTTCAAACAATGTCTTACGATCCACTTTTCAAATGTGAATGGATTCTCTTCTTGGAGATTTCCTCTATTAATTGTCTGGAGTGACATGGAGTGAGCGTTGTGCAATATTGCTCAAAACGTTTGTTGTATGGAAAAAGAAGGGTGTGTATGTTTGGCTTGGTAATAGCAAGACACATTTACTTGGTTAGCAACACAGCTGCAGCTTTGTAGATAGTTATGAGAAACTGTTCATTAAGATATTACAGTTTATCGCCTCCATCAAACCAAATGTAAACATGCGCATACGTGCAAAACAATTCAATCAATCAATCAATCAATCAGGCGCATTCTCGGAGCCAAGGCCACTTTATTACATTTTACTTTATGTTCAACAGGGCTGTTTGTTGGCTGTAGTGTATTTATTGAAAACTGTTGAAATCTGCGGCCCTTTTTTAGAGAGTTCGGGAACTTATGAGTACAAAGATAGCACTTTACATTGTTGTAAGGGTATAAAAAGAAAGCTATGACGTTTTTAGCTACTCTTTGAGCAGCATTCAAATATCTTGAGAATATTTGTCGTAATGTTTATAATTCGATGAGTGGCGTTGAGTTTGCAATAGTCTCGTCTTTATTGTAATAATTCCAAAAACATGCGTCGAGTGTCACTTTATTTCATACTCGCCTAACCATGCGTGGACTTCACGGCTACGTGTGAGTGGAATGATGGATTGTTCAGCCTAGTAAGCTTACACCAGTAGATTCCTCCAGATGTAAAATCAAGCAATAATTATCGGTTATCAAAATGGTTTCACTAGAAAAGGTTTTTCTCATTGGCTTGCTTTTTTTCCCCCTTTTTTTTCGAGGTTCAAGTGAATCGGGTAGTTTTAACGGACCATGCAAGTCTCGCTCGTATTAGAACATTTTTATGCGGTTCAAACTATTTCGAGTAATTACCAATAGTGTCCAGTGCATGTAACGTGGATAACTTCCCAATGTTCGAATCCGAGCGAGACTTGCACATGGTCGAAAAGGTAAAACTTGTTTGTATCGCCAGAGGGCGTATTTCTAGCTATGTGGTCGAATGTAGCTTAAAGCTTATGGTCATCATGAAGCAGCGACATTACCATGGCTCATTCTATTTTCTTCCTCCGTGGCTCATGCAGTAACCCATGACACAGCCACAGCTATAATGTTTATGGGGAGGATTGGTGATGAGAGTTGCAATCACATCGAGCCTCTTTGGGATGGGTCTGGGATTTAAGGTAGTTTTCCCGGACAGCTGCACCCGACTATCCGGTACTCGTCCAATTCCCTTAGTTTAGCGTAATAAACAAACTTATTGCCCTCTTGTAAGATACTCCAGACTCCCAACAACATATCCATCCTTGTCCCTTATTCCAAGGGCGCACTATATTTTAATAAACCAGCAGGGGAATGTTCGTATATTTATAGGGTTTGGTGCTAGCGGAGGTTGCTGCCCTTGCCTGAACTCTTATTGCACCGATATTATGCGTTATATATCGTGATTATAAAAAGTAAAAGCCTCTAATACAGTTGTTCTTTCAATACACGTGTCATGCAATCAATTTGTAAAACATGTTAACCAGATGAGTTTTCGATTTTGGTTGAAAATAGCTTCGATATTAATTATGCTAAAAACTAAGAATGTATGCATATAATGAGCCGCGTAATTGTTTTCTATATGGCAGCAATCGAAAAGCAGTGAAAACATACATATTATGTTCGCTTCTTATGGTGTGTTTATATTTATAAATCATATCCATTTTTTGAAGGGGAATTGGAGCTGAAAAGCTCATTTCTTCGTTTCACTTTGGAAGCAGCTCTTCAAATTGATAAAAACGATTCAAATATTTGTTTCGAAATCACCAATCGAGTCTATAAAGCAACTGGTCATCAGGCAATATTTCGATTTTTAATATTTTATTTAATTTTAAACCATCTATGGAAGCAGCGAGGCACGGAGACATAGGTTATTTCCATGGTGTCAAAGACATTTATAGCTACTTAATTAAATAGAAGAATCACTGGAACATGTCCAGTCTAAATGCGATTAGGGCTGCCTGGTGCCCCGACCCTGTTACAGGCCAATCCTCTGTTAATAACATCATGGTTTATTAATATCATACTTTGATTGCAATGTAATTCTGTGGATGTGATATAAATATTGCACAGAAACGCTCTGTTAAATTCCACGATTCGGGTTTCTAGTGGAGCGTTCACGCTTTGCCAAGTTGAACCGTGTGTCCTGGGCAGCAACGGAACGGTGCAAAGACAAAGAGGATACGCGGTGTTGTCTTAAAGGGAATGATTTAATTCAATTCAGTTCAAGAATACATTTATTTCTATACTCTCATACAAGAATGGTATTAAAGCATGAGCTTGTAAAAACAACCAGACAGACAAGAAAACAGTACAACCAGAGGGTGGATGTGGTTCAATTACAAATTGGGAGATAATGTCACGTCTGAAAGGATATAAGTTTGGTTCACTCTAAAAATGGAATGGCAATACAAACCTTTGGTTAGAAGAGCCTACAGCAGCGTTTGATAGTATAAAGCATGTTTAGAAACATTTCACTTTGAAGTAATGTGATTATGAAAAATGATAAGAGTATAAGTGTGCCCTAAAATTAGAATAGTCCTTAAAAGGATTCCGTGCCACTCTTCTCTAATTCTTCCTGCGTCATGAACATTATTCAATCCAGATTTTCAGCAAAACCTCAAAAACAAGACCTCCTGAAAACTCATATGCCGAATTGAAATATAATTTACTGAACTGCCACTGGCGAGTCCAAAGACATTGTATCGCTACATGAATCAATTGCAATACAGACTCACTGATTATATTATTACCCATTTTGTTGTATACTCGGCCCAAAGCACCTGTTTCCCCAATCAATTATAAACGAGACATTGGAACATCTTAATCGCCCGTATTTTGCCAAGATCAGCTACACACCTGCTAATGAATATCATAATCATCCTGTGATATGAAACAGTCACCGGGGGCCTCAATCGATCATACTAAAGCATGAAGTATAGCATCACTAAGACCTGTTTCATGCCACTCTTCCCTAATCTAATAACGATTTATCTTGTCTTGACATGAGATACAAACATCGACATAATATGCCCTTTTCGAAACTGCGGAACCATTCAGCTGCCACGTAAAACACTTTAAACAACTAGATCGTATACTAACTCGAAGGCACAAGTTGTACGCAAGATATATGAGAAGTTGAAACTGTACGTATAAACAGGTGATAATAAGTGATACGCATGCCTACGTAGCTGTACGTGATATACAATGTAGGATATATTGTCGGATGCGTGCACGCAGTCGCAGCAGGTATGAACCACTCATACGCACGCGTTAAGTCGTACGTACGAGCTATTAGTCGCACGTCGCGTAATTATACAAGTTTTATTATGTACGTTAAGACTATTTCCGGGGCATGGACCGTTTGCGTTGACACTAAAACGCCGTCATTTTCAAAGTAAAACAATAGTGACAGAATGGATAACGCATGGTGTCCCATGGAAGTCTGTTTCCTTGGAGATTCTGTCCACCGTATTAGAGATAAACGTATGCTGAAGAATGATGATTCGAAAGAGGGCGCTATCAGTAGCTTGTACACAGTTCGCCGTAAGGGGGTGGGGGGGGGGGCAGCGGTGCGGTGCACAAGATGAGCCAACGAGCAACCCTCTAGTTGAGGGCGCTCTTCTCAAATGTTGTCAAGTTCATAAGGTTTGCTATCTCGTGTGTCCGTGCGTACGACTAAATGTTTTCTACCTTACAGCTCTAACGAAACACTGATATGTGTGAGAAAAGTTTCCGAGAATACTTAATTTTAGGTTTTCTAAATCACGTGTTGACCTTGTATCACCCATAAATGTAATAAAAACCATAAAATAATGTAATAACAACCGTAAATGTTATAAAAATCAACCATAAATGTAATATCAACCATAAAATATGTAATAACCCAATCAACCATAAATGTAGTTAAAATCAACCATAAATGTAATAAAAGCCGTTACACACAAAAATCCTCGGATTCAACAAACAAAAAAACACGAAAGCAATAAAATAAAAAATAAACTGTTTGGAAAAGAAGAGTGAAATCATACATGTAGCCTGCAGAGAAATTTTATGAATAGGGAAGAGAGTGTAGCCACGAAGACAGTTCTGATTGATATTTTCCCAGGACATGGGTGAATCAAACAACTTTGTTAGTGTATGTAAAGGCCTTAAGACAAACAGAAAAAGTAAAACCGGTACATACTCACAGTGTTTCAGATATCTGTAATAGTTAAGGCGCAATCATTGTAAAATTAATAGCACTTTTATGGGACAGGCTATTCTACATTGGAGGCTTGTGTGTATTAAACGAAAATTTTGACTGGAGAGAGGGAAGGGCGATGGATGAGTAGTAGGGGGTGGGGGGTTTGAGGGGGGGGGGAACAGACAGAGTAAATGATTGCCAAGCCACTGGTTTGCTCAAATAGTCTCCGGCCAATTATTGTTGTGTAAACTTGTGTGCGGGAAATTTGAAAGTATTTCCAGCGGCGGCCAAAAGGAGACTGGGGAGCAAAAAGGTGTATGTAATCGATGGCCAACGGGCATAAGGTATTTAACCATGCCTGGACCACTTCTAATTATTTTATAATGAGATTACAAGATCTCTGTGTGGGAAGTGGGGTGTCCATAGGTTATGGTCATATACCTATCTTTTGGTACAAGACAAAAACAAAACAAAACAAAGAAATTGTTTTGCTAAGGAAGGGTTAGTCCAAGTACAGGGCTATTGCTTAATGTCTTACCCGTTTCACTTGGGTAACGATTTTTATTACATTTATGGTTGATTTGTATTACATTTATGGTTGTTATTACATTTATGGTTGATTTTTATCACATTTATGGTTGTTATTACATTTATGGTTTGTATTACATTTATGGGTGATACAGACCTCTTGCACCAATGCCACACTTCGCTGCTATTATACCGCTGTACTGCTCGCCATTTGGGGATTTTCGCTTATAAAGCACCACACTGTATAAGGTTGTGTTCGAAAAAGCGGCTACAGCTACGGCTACGGCTAGATTTCCGCGTCCTCGTGCGTTGAAGTATAGACAACCTTAGCAACATTCGTAGCCATAGCTGTAGCCGCAAGTTTAAGGGCCTAACACACGGTGATAATTTCTTCAATGGAGTAACAATATTATTGTAATGATGACATCAGGGGTCAGGGGTCAATGCGAACCTTCACAAAAGTCTCTTGCGAAACTTATTTCAATTTGGTGATTCTCAAAAACAAAAGAGTAATAATTGTTTTCACAGATCTCAGCAAAACGTCCCGTTTTCAAAACCTGTTGTATCACTTATTGCGCCAAGCTCAAGGTAGGATTAAATCATTTTGACAAGTCTGATGTCGAGATGTAATTAATTTGCGTCAAAGGAGATTCGTGTTATAATGAAAATGGGTCTAGCAGATGGTGTTCTCACTAATTCTTTGCCCTTGTTTTCGAGATAAAAAAAACACATGAAAATATTATATTTTATTAGATATTCAATAATGAGACACAATAATGATCTGGTTTTTTTTTAAGGTTTCAAATAAAGGTTTGACATCTGCTCTTTGGTCGAGGAATCGTTGAATCTGTTAGCAATCTGTATTTTCAAGTTTCGTTTTATTTAGCACAAAAAGCTGAAAATCAGTGTGATGATAACTTTAACGTGATGGTAACTGGACGCTAACTGCTGAGCTTAACGTCGCACTCTTTCAATGTCGAATAATTATTAGAAAAAGATTCCACAAAAGAGAAAATTGGCACAAGCTTTAAATTTTAGGAAAAACATGCCTTTTGGTTTTCAGATATATAATGTAGTTGTATACAATAACACAACCTGTGGGGGTTTTATTTCAAAAGGTGATCACTTTATTGAGATATCACCGAAACTCCAGAGCGAATGTTTCAACCATTTTCACTTTGTTTGTTGAGAAACACTGTGCATGCTGGGGCTTCCCTTGAAACAACATGCAATCATACCACCGCACCGGTCATTTGGGTTCTTAAAGCAGCCTGCCAAATCTGAAGTTTACACAAAATACTGAATTATACGTTTTAATTATGTGCATGTTTTCTTGATGCTTATAGGGGTGAAGATGGATGTCAAGGAGTTTAACCATGAGTCGGAGATAGGCAAGGGAAGCTTCACCACTCAACATTGGGAATAGAACAGCAAGAAAGTGTGACTCTTGTTTGAAGGTGTGTAACTAATTGTTCACACTCGGAACATTGCTCATTTGCATTGTCCCATGTTAGATTGCAATGAAGGGACATTTAAAGCCAAGTTGAATCTACAATCATTCTGGGGAGGGTTGAATCTGGTCATGCTTTAGCCATCGATTGTAATCATAATAATTGTGATATCAATTTATTTGTTCTACCCATGCACTGATGTGTGTTAGCACTGTATGCTTAATACTTCCCGAGTCTGATGAAGAAACAAATATCACAGGCATGTTACTCGGGTGGGATTCGAACTCATAACCCTCGCAATTCTAGAGCAGTGTCTCATCACACATCGGTGTATGGGTAAACAATAATAAAAAATAATACTTTTTGTACCCGATGCAAATTTAACATCAGTTACATAATGGTGATGTTTAACTTTATCAGTACTGAGTAATCTCAAGTAATGCCGCCTTAAAGAGTTTTATACAATTTCCTTCTCACTTCCTTTTTTCCAGTCAGCACTCGCTGTCAATTTAACTAGTTGAATACAGATACTTGGTTGAGGCCCGAGACAGGGAGAGGATGCGATGAGACATGATCATGGTGAGTTCAATTTAAATTTTGTAACAGCTATCAATAATCGCAAGTTCAACCTCTCACAGGTCTTGAGAATGAACTATGGATAAATAGAAATAACCAACCACACTTGAAAACACAATATGCTAAATTTTTAGTCACTATATAGCCCCGGTATAGAAACACAGAGAGTTCTGAGATCTTGTCAAACTTGCTTCTTATGTAGCCCTGCAGCTATTTAGCTTGTGTGAAACTGCACTGAACTTCTTTCTGGTGGTGGGAAGACTTGATGTATGGTGTGAGTGAGGATCCGAGATTTGATTGAAGGATTCTGGGATTTGATTGGAAGGCGGTCGGTTCGATTTGCAGTACGTAAATCGGAGAAAATAAATTAGCTCTTTACTTGTGAACGTAGAGAAACGTGACGTCAACAAACTTTCATAATGTCTATGTAGTGGTGTTAAGAGTCACGTGTCTGCAACGTCATGGATGCTACACCCGGGTCATCCGGGTCATTCTGCTCATGAATATTGTAGTCTCGGTCGAAAATTGTAGGTATGGAAAAATATTATTCGGTGTTTTTGATAAGAGTTTACCAACCCATGTAACTTTTGCTAAAAGTGACATGAAGCATCAACAAGAATAAGCAGCAAGGCTTTGCTAAAATGACATGAAACTTTAGTAAAGAACGACAGAGATTGTCTCTATATTGAGGGTTCACTGCGGCTCGGTCGCGGCAGGAGGTAGACTTGATTCAAGTCTTAGATTGCGGTTATTCGTTTGCATCTCAGCCACGATAACGCCCCACATTATTAGCTATCACGCGCTCCGTCCTAACTCGCAATCTAAGGCTAAATGACGAAGAAAAATCACAAGAGGGCGCTGTTTGCAGCGGCTATCAGCAGGCAGGACGACTAAAAAGCCACGATCGAAGACTTGGAACCAAGTCTAGGCAGGAGGGGGAGGAGACACAACAACGCTGAAATCCGTAAAATACCGTATACGACCGGCCGGTCCTGCCGTACATCACAGGATTCGGTTCCAAGCGGCTGGCTTATTCGTGGCTAGTTTGTTAGTGTGCATAATTAGTTACAACAGGATTAGCTCCATATTGTGGGTGCCATGCGGCTCTATCGCGGCCGGGCGCAGTAGGGAAAACTGGAAATTACCGTACCATGAACCATGAAAATGGACCATATTGTGGCCAAGCATGCCTAGTAGTGGGTGTGTGTTATTTTGTTAGTTAGTGTGCATAATTAGTCACAACAGGATTGGCTCCATATTGTGGGTTCCACGCGTTTTGGCCGCGGCCGGAACGACCAACGGTCCAGCGTAGATGGGAAACGGGAAAATACCGTATCATGAACCATGAAAATGGACCATTATTGTGGCCATGTTTGTTAGGTAGTAAGTGTGCATAATTTAGTTTCAGCAGGATTGGCGCCATGCGGCTTCGCCGCGACCGGAACGACCAACGATCGAGCGTACGTAGTCACGGAAAACTGTAAAAATTCCGTACCATAAAAATGGACCATTTTTGTGTGGCCAAGCAAGCCGAGTAGTGTGTGTGTTGTTTTAGTATAGGATTGACTCCCATATTGTGGGTTCCATGGGGCTGCGCGGCCGGGAGCGACCAACGATCGATCGAGCGTAGTAGGGAAAACGGTGAAATACCGTACCATGAACCATGAATATGGACCAATATGTGTGGCCAAGCAAGCCTAGTTTACTAGGTGTGTTATTTTGTTAGTGTGCATAAAAATAATTAGTTACAACAGGATTGGCTCCATATTGTGGGTGCCATGCGGCTGTACCGCGGCCTGAACGACCAACGATCGAGCGTAGTAGGAAAAACGGGAAATTACTGTACCATGAACCACGGATACGGACTATTTCTTATGGCTAAGCCACGCATAGTTTGCGTACATGTTGTGCGAAAGAGATTTGTCCGAATTGTGTGTTCAATGCGGCCGGAGCGGCCCGGACAAACTGAACGAAACGAGGAACGGTAAATTACCGTACACGGACCATAAGTATGGAGAATTTCTTGTAGCCCATCGTACTTTGTTGTGTGCATGATACGTATTTTGTTAACGATAAAATACCGTATGAGTCCGAGTGCAACAGCAGTGGCGTAACTAGACATTTTCATTTGGTGGGGCAAGTGTGGGCAAAGATTAAATTTGCGGGGGCCAAAGAAGTGCAAGATTATTATTAAATGTGTTAACTGATATATAGTTGATACACACCAATGCAGTTCTAAAACAGTCTATAGTCAGCAGGTAACAAAAGATTGCGAAAACAACAAAATCTTAGAGAACATGTCATTTTGTATAAGATAAAACTTTTTGACTGTATAAAAGGATTAACTGTGGTCACCAAGTACCAATTTAGAGTTGTACACGGCATTCTCAAAATAAAATAGGCTCTGTGGGTGTGTAAATACCCAAAACATAACAATATTAGGCCAAGTAAAAATAGAAAAATAGAAATGTTTAGCGTCCCCGCCCGCTTCCTTTTTACAGGACACCTCTTTTTTTTCTGAAGTTTTTTGTATGCACATTTTTTTGTTTTTGTTTTGAAAAAGGGTTATTTTAAATGATCTCAGCAAAACAAAAACAATCTGAATGTCTTGTCTGAATGCCTTGACCAAACTGTTTCATGAATGTTTTGTGTATTTCAGCAGCAGAAAAAAAACCAGTTGATATTTGACATTCATGGCGGCCATCTTGAAATAAAAAATAAAAAGCCCCTCCTCCTTCCTTTTTTTGAGAAACCCAGACACTAAACATGTTTCTTTTTTTTACTCGACGGCCTTATTGTAACAAGTGTAAGCCATCAAAACAAAATACAGGATCGAAATTGTGGCTGTTTAATAATCACATTTTAGTTATGAAACGGATATTTAAAATAGGCCTACCTCTCAATTGCACCGCTTGCTTCAAAGGAGAAGAAATGGTCTAAGCAACCTTTTTCGCTGGCCATTTGTTTGCTGTAGTAAGTTTCTCTGTAGTGCATCTGACCATGGAGGTAGAAATTTCTACCTCCATGATCTGACTTTGTGTTTACGGAGCTATTAGTATTGGTCTGCGTTCAGACCACCACGTATTTAACAGAACTTTGTCACATCCTGCACTCTCTGTAACCGCAAAACCACAACAAACATTTACCGCCAATACGATCGCACGCGCGTTTCCACGCATTTTTCATGTTATAGTCCACATAGGGCCTACTGATATGAATAAAAGTTTTCCTTTTTACGACAGCATTTTATGCAGCCGTAAACGATTTATATATAAGGCCTATAAGGTATCTGGTTACGCCACTGTGCAACAGAGCTAGTTTTGTTTTGTTCCATCATCCATCATAGAGTAAAGGGGGACCATGCGGCTACACCGCGGCCGGAGCGACCAAACACAAACAGAGCGAAAGATTAGTAAAATAACGTACGAATATGGAGTATTTCTTGTAGCCCACCGTACGTATTATACGTACTGGCGGGATGCCGCGCTTCGTGCGGCACCCCGCTAGATGAGGAGGATTCTAGTATACAAATGTTGTAAAAGGTAATGTGGGGGCAAGGGAGGTATGCTTACAGGTAATAATCATTTCGTAGGATTGGATTAGAAATTGTATTTATAATCGGTATGGAAATTTGTCATTAATGTTGTATTTTGATAAAAATTAATTGTTGAGCGTGCACAACTTAGTTGTGAAACGTCGCGACGCGTCGCCTCCCCTCCTCACCTTCTCTCTTGCGTTCTCCAACTCAAGGAATTGATGTTCGTTTCTGGAATTGAGCTTTAATATTGGGGATGGGTATACTTGGCAATGATGGTACTTGGCATGATATGTAGGGTATTTCGTAATATTTTAGTTTTGATCGAGCGGGCCAACGCATTATCCGTAATGTGGATTATGTTTCGCCTTATTTACGCATAGTTTTAATTCAATCGGCTTTTGTCATTGTGTCAATTTTATCCACTGCACTGAGTATTTCCTAGCTCAGATGACTGTAAGGGTAATAATGCTTAGTCGACTAAAAATATAGCACGTACACTGCTCCAATGACACACTTATTTTATTGTGTTGAGCACATTTGGTATAATTCAGTTCCACGGATTTGAGTGGTCTAAGTCTGGTCTCCCCCCTCAACAATAGTCACCGCTGCTAATAGCACAGGAGAAATCCGACTAAAAAGGCTTGTATGAAAGTGGTACCCTCTTTTAAAACAAGCTCATAATCACAGCCAATAATAGCCGCGGAGTTTATCTGACTGAAAAGGAAGCTTCGAAGAAGTTCTGGTATACAGCAGATAAAAAAAAACCGCGCCAGTTGGTATGGACTTTAACGACAAAGTCAATTTCTGCAAATTAAATTGAAAATAAATATATTTAATGATTGGTTGCTATAACTGTTGAATGATTTTTGCTTTGTTTCCAATGACGTGTACACGATTTTAGAATCTAAGGCCCCATTCATCGTGATTTATTGAGCGTACGTCCAACGACGCATACAAAGTTGTCTGAGCACCAAATAAAGCGAGTTTTCGGAACATGCTGTGCAACATCTAATCTACCGTTTTTACCACCGCTTTTGGGAGTAACAGAGCGCCGGCCTCATTAATTTTTAGTTTATTGTCATATCAATTAATTATCATGTAGACTTTCTGGTCAACATCCGCCGGGGCACGCGCCCCACGTGACAAAGTCCCCTGATAAAACATCCAATTTTATAATATGTTATCATAATTATCTGTGGAACCATATACAAACTAAAGTAATAGAAACGGTAATTTTATGGGTCTTTAATAACTAATCCTACATTCTCTCACTTAATTCACTTTCAGAAAACATTTGCCTTGTTGTTTTAAGGGTTTGTAGGCCAGTTTGGTTAATTTTGTATGGAGAAATTCGTAAAAAGTACCCGATTCAGCTGCACATGAGGGCTCTTTCGATAACAAAACCCGGCGGCCGATTGCTCAACCCTCTAGTCCCTGCACCGCCCGAGTTTGCTGAAAACTAATACTTCAAGATTCTTGCAGTTAATTACTGGAATCGTAGTTCAAATTTTAAAAGATAGCCACAGCTTAATTTTTATGCACAATTTGAACCTTGATATTTGTATAAAAGTACAAGTTCGCATGAGAACAATACATGTCTCTCGTTAAACGGCTACGGTAATTTTTATGGCGAATATTTGTTTGTAGGATAAAATGGACACAATAGCTTTTCAAGGCTTTTATCTGACTCAATTATTATACTGATTAAATGCGAAGGCGTGAGTTTTCGACAATATTATCATGAATGATGAATAAATACAGTTTCCTTTGTGTTTACTATAATGAGCGTCTTGTTGGGGTAAGAGCTAAATTATTTCACCATCATTATCTTCATTAGGTTAATAATGACTATCGAGGATTCTTTTGACGTTCCTTTTTTTCTACAAACACAAGCTAGCAAGGTTTCCTCCTACCACTACAGTATATCGATAGGCGGCTAGGCGGTCCAGTGGCTAAATGGTTAATACAAAAAGGATTTGGCAAAATCTACATCCTGAGTCCTGACCAGGCTGCGTTCTAACAATTTTGTTGCTTCAGAACTTTGAATGGAATGTTCGTTCACAGCTTCAAACAGCCGTTGATGTTTCACAAAGTTCGTAACTATGAAAGCATACTATTCTTAAACGGTGATTTCATGTACTCTTTTGTAGGTTTAACTTGCAAAACCTATACAATGTATATGAAAAGAATCAGTAATGCATTCTATACTTTCTTTTTGAAAATGTTTCAACTTTTGCGTGTATACGTTCTGTGTGTGGGGGATGACGTATGGACTGTACCACTAATGGTGCAGAGTAAAATGGAACAAATAAAGTTTCACAACAATGGGTTGCTGATGTTTGATGCGTTTAAAAAATGCTGGAAAGTTGGGTAGGCCTACATGAGTGACTTAATTGTAATAAACACATATGTAACAGATGCATGTGTTAAAGCCTAATGTTTTTTATTTAACACGCGAAATTAAACCCCCCTGTACAAAATGGTATATACACAATGCCATTTACCCCTCTGCGAAACATCAATGAGTCACTCTGGAATGTTAATGGGAGTCCGAGGTTGCCACCCACTTCAAACTTAAAGAGGTGGCTCTGTGTGCAGCCTACAGCCCCCCCCCCCCCCCCCTTAGACCAACAGGTGGCCCATATCAAAACCAGACAACCACAGAGGTGACTCTGTGCGCAGCCTACGGCTTCCCCCTTCGACCAACAGGTGGCCCATATCAAAACCAGACAACCACACATGTAAGGAGATATCGCTCGTGACTCCAGCCAATCAGACAACCCGTAAGAGGGAGTTCGGTTCAGGGTTTTGTAGACTTGCAACCCGACGTCTGTAACGATACAGCCGTGTTGGATTCAACAAGGATGCCATGCCACTGGACCTTCTAATTTTCAATTCAAGATGGCGCGGGTTACGCTTTTAATAGTATAGATTAACTGACAAATTTTGTTGTGTGCATGGTGCACAATAAAGATTGACACTGAACCACGAATGTGAACTATATTTGTTGTTGCCGAGCCGAGGTGTGTAGCTGCTATGTGCAACAAAGAATACTTTCCATAAGTGGGTTCCATGCGGCTAGGCCGCGGCCGGAACGACCAACACACACAGAACGAAGAGTCTAACGGCAATGTACCGTACACTGAACCATGGATGTGGACTATTTGTTGTTGCTGAGCCGAGGTGTGTGTAGCTTCTTAAAGGGAAGGCACACGTTTGGTAATACTACTCAAAACAAATATTAACTTAAAAACTGACTTGGTAACGCGCATTGGAGAGCTGTTGATAGTATGAAACAATGTGAGAAACGGCTCCCTCTGAAGTACCATAGATTTCGAGAAAGAAGTCATTTTCTCAATAAAATAATAAAAGACTTCTAGCCAGAAGTATTTTATTAATAATAATAATGCATTTATATTGCGCCAAATATCTAGTGTACAAGACCCTATTCCGAGGCGCAGAACAAAAACAAGACATATACAACAAAAAAGAAATAATTATAGAATATTAACAATTAAAAATTGTACAATGAATAATCTACTGTCAAGACATGTAACGAGCTAAGTGTAAGAGGATTTAAATAAATGAGTTTTCAGCAAGTTTTTAAACAATGGAAGAGAACTACAGCACTTGATGTTATTAGGTAAAGCGTTCCAAAGTTTAGGAGCACAAGCGGAAAAGGCACGATCGCCATACGATGAGGAAGTTCTAGGAATAGTTAAAAGGGACTTAGCAGAAGAACGAAGAGTGCGAGAGGGGGCGTAAGGTACAAGAAGATTTGCAATGTAAGAAGGAGTTAAGCCGATCTGAGATTTAAATGCAATAAGTAAAATTGAATTGAATTCGTTGTCGAATGGGAAGCCAGTGAAGTTCCTGCAATATAGGTGTAATATGATCATGTTTTTTTAGATTGTGTTCAAACACGAGCGGCAGCATTTTGTAAAAGTTGTAGTTTGTGGAGCTGGTGTTCAGTAACTCAGTATAATAGTGAATTACCATTGTCAAGGCGAAAAGTGACCAAAGATCGGATGTAGTGCACACATTCGTCAACAAGAGTGTTTTTTTCTCTCATCATTTTCTCGCAACTTCGATGACCAATATTGAGCTCAAATTTTCACAGGTTTGTTTACCAAACGTGTACCTTCCCTATAAGAAGGGGCGACTAACACAAACAAGAACGAAAAGGACGAACGGTAAATTAGCGTACACACTGAACCATGAATATGGAGTATTAGTGTATACTTTGCGACAGACTGGGTTTTCTCCATACATTAGATGTTGTTGTTGTCGATGTGTGTTTGTTACCGTAGGGAAAGTCTGAAATAATGCAGGTATTATGTTTTGATTTTTAGTGATGTTAAACAGACATTAAAAAAAACTGATGTGCGACACCATAAATATACGGTCTAGAATACTTTATTATAAAATAACAGAGGTACATTGCTACTGAAATAGACCGCGAGAGCCGACAGATGTTGACGGCACCACGCCCAAGACCCGACTGCCCCGAATAATGGCACTAAATAAATAATTTACAGGGGTAAAGCGAACCCCATAACAAAACCAAATCATTTAATTGTATTGTCTTATTAGCCAGAGGCTATTTATAGTGGACAGAGGTGGTGCAGATATTTTATTTATTTATTTATTTCCTCAAATTGTAAAAAAATTGAGAAGATAAAAAGATTTATAAAAATTACATCAAAATAAAAAAATAATTTATACAGTATCTGTGCTGGTATGAACACAATGATCATGAACGTCAATACAATTGTCATGTACGTACATGTTCATGATCATGTAGGCCTACTACAAATCATGTATGCGTGCATGAAATTTCGGTACATCATGTAAATCGTGCGTGTACATGACAATCGTACGTAAATGATTTATTTGATCGTGAACTCTAAGGTAATTTCGTTTGTGCATCGACAGTTATTGCGTACATACACGATTAGAGCTGAATTGTTTTTCATTTGGCGCCAATACGTTTCCGTAAAAATATTAATATTGTCTGATTTATATGCAAACAAATTTAGGCCCAATGTTTCGACCCTAGAAAAAGTCTCAGTCGAAGGAAGGCTAATGGCAATTCAACATACACAAACAGTTACTGGTAAAACAAAAGCAGTCAAGGGGAAATAAATGATAGAGATAAAAGTGCACAGTATGGGAAGCAGGGGTGGAGGTAACAAAAAGGGGTTGGGGTCGAGGTTACAGGGAACACAACAGACAGACAGACAGACAGGGAAGGGGAGATGGGGAGAAAAGTAAGACACACGAGAATACAACAATGAGGAGGCAACGACAATAAGTTGTGAATCAGCGTCCTTTCTTGGATGTTCATAGACGCCTTAAAGTCACCTGGAAATAGATTTTTTTTTCTTTCAAACATAAGAGTATATGCTTACGAACAATAAAACAATTTTTTTAGTAATTGTTTGTCACGATTTATATGTTTATAAAATATATAAAGTTGTTTGGGGGGCTGACTCCGCCTACCCCTTTTGTGACGTCATTCAAGGCAGACTTTGCCTGCAATGCGTATAGTAAACACACGTGCAAAGTACATGTACGTCCAAGTCGTGAGTTGGTACATTTCAAAAAGTGTTTTTCTGCATTCAGCAGCAATACACCTGGTCGGCATTGCCGGAAAAAAATTTTTTTTTTGAAACGTACAAACTCTCGACTTGGTCCGTACATGTACTTTGCAATTGTGTTTTCTCTACGCATTACAGGCAAAGTCTGCCTCGATGAACGTCACGAACAGCGCCCTCTCGGGTTGGGGTGTACTCTTAAATTTGTAAATAACATAAGAACTGATTTTTTAAAACCTTAGTTAACTGTTTATTTACATTCAACTCATCAAAACACATATATTAGTGACAAAAGCTTTATTTTGAAAAAATACCACTTCCAGGTGACTTAAAAGACACTTCATCCGTATTCATGATGAACAATCTCTGTTACCTGTTGTTTGACTTTGTCCAAGTGGAGTTACGGTTTAGAGAGTAATGTTTTTCAACAATAAACATTGGATTGAAATAATTTGTTATTTGTTGAAGTAAACTACAATTGAATAAGAGTTGTTTTGGTTGAATCCTGTGTGCTGGCAATTTCCACTGGAGATTTGTCGTCGTGTCTTCCTAGCAACTAACATGCTCGTAAGGGGGGATGTATTAACATGCATCATTTCAAACGCTACTCTACTCTCACACTGTGGAGAATATGCTAGCGAATGTGCCTACGAACGGACATAATTATTAGACAATCACATCCGCCGTGTCTTCGTAATCGTTGATAACAAATTCGGAATTTTCTCAAGTTATTCCCCCTCCTTACGAAGATCGGTCAATTAAGAAAACGCTGAATTTCAGCGAATGTTGCGACGGCGGTTATTCGCTGTCAATTTCCGTAAGCAAGCAAGGAAGGGTAAAGCCAATGTTAACGTTTATGCATTGCGTACGTTGGTAAGCATCCGTTATATACTCGAAAGATACATGTGTAAGGAGATGGCCGACCGAGGAGGACGATTGAGGGGTGAGACCGAGATGAAAATTTTCACTATCCACCGCGAAATTCAAATGTTCATCTTCGCAAGAACATTCGCCACTCTGTGAGAGCAGTAATACGAAGCCCTTCCTAAATTTCAGCGAATGTTGTGAAGACGGTAGTTCGCCGTCGATTTTCGTAATCATCGGTAAGCCATTGGTAACGTTCCTAAAGTGTGCGTAAGATATTGGTAAGAAGAGATCGAGGGACGATCGGAAAATAAGTCACTATCCAATCAAAATTTTGGGCCGAACTCATCGCAAATTTCAAACATTTTATATTCGCAAGAATATTCGCCACAATGTTAGACTTGTGGTGACTTGTGGTTCTACGCGGTGAGATAGTCGATTGGTCACTGCTCTCGCGCGAACTGCTGCAACTCGCTTATCTCACCACGTGGGACCATAAACGACCTGTCCACAAGTCTACTAGCCTTGCTCAAGGCAGTCGAACTATTCACTCCGAAAAAAGACCGCCGCTGTATAAAAACCCACCCGTATTCACTGTGCGTTAAACCCACCCGTATTCACTGTGCGTAACATCGCACGACACGATGCCCCCATACACTATCCGCATGCGGTTAGTGGTGTACGAGTGCGATGACTTGTGTGAACAGTATTCGTGCGATGTGACAGTGTGTGTACGGGTGGTAAACCGTGGGATGATCATCAAAAAGGGCTCTAGTTTTCGAGTTTTGTGGTCTACCCTCTGCAACTACCTGAATTTTTCCCCAGATGTTCTTATGGTAGTCCTGAATAACATGTGAAAGTCGTCAAGGGCAAAACTTGCACAGTAATGAGTTATTTTAATTAGAAAATAATTATAGAAAAATAGCGCCCTCTATTGGTCAAAACTGGAGAACTATGCACAAACTCTATGGGCAAATCACCAAGTGCACAAACGAATGGGGAAAATATACTGGCTTATTTATTTTGCTTTCATTTACAGGTTTTCAGCTCTTTTCTCCCAGATTAATTAATTATTTAACATCCCTGGACATCAATCATTTCCCCAATTGAGTTATTTCAATTGTTTCAAATTAATGTCACTAACAAACTTTCTGGGCCTCATTTTGGTCATTTACTAAGTTTTCAGAGCTTAGACAGGCCTCAATTAAATTGTAATCGATTGAATGAATGAACTTGACAAAAAAAGGATATTGTTGACATTAAGATTTTTTTAATTTCTTCTCTTCATATCATGACACATTTCTAGTACAATACTCATTGTTATCATGATGAATTATGTTACTTTCTTGAAAAGGCCCTTTTAAATTCCCCCAAACAATTCAATTTAAAACAATAATAAATCCGTTTATGTGCCGTATAACCTATGCCTGGCGTATCCCCAAAAAGTCTTGACGTATTCTCACGTATCCACCTGTAACATACATAACTTCATTTTAAGTTAGTGATACGCTATCAATTCATTAGTCATACGCTTTGTATACGTTCAGTACGCTATGGATGCGATTCTGGGAAGTTGGGCACTCTTGAACTTTTAAAATGCTCGAACTAGTTTCTGTTGGCCTATACGCCGGCATACGTTAAGGCGATACACCATGGTGTGACAGGGCCGTTAACAATTTCAAAGATATAAAGATTTTACAAAATTGAATGAAAATAATATAAATCTAGTTCCCAAACTGTCTTTCTGGTACCACAGTAACTGATGGGTTAATTCAATTCTCAAATAAATTGTTCCACATTTATTTTAAGGTTTATATTTTGGTAAGCCAAAAGCTTACTTTTTACACATTGTACTTGTGCAGAATTCTCTTCTTGTTTTTTTCTACTTTTCTATTGAAAATGATGATTCAGACAACATTTTGTTTAAATTAGTTATCATCAGAATAAACATCCCCGTCCGAGTCCTTTGAAGCCACTCCACAACTGGCACAAAAGCATAGGTCTGTGCAGGGGAAACTGATTTGTTGACAGGAACATCTTCTGTGTGATTTTTTCCTTTACATACTTTCTTCTTCAATCTGCATGATACACTGTTCGGGGAGCATGTTCAGCTGAGGCGTTTCAGAATCACCAGTGTCAGAGCGTAGCAACCTTTTGATCGTGGTTCACCTTCAGTTGTCTCGTTGCTAATGGCATCACTATTCTCGCGTTCTGCAAGCGAATTATAAAAGCATACTCGATGACTGAACAGACAGTACACAAAATAAAAACAATTTGTAGGAAAAGCAAACATGTACAGTTTTGGTGAAGGTAGATCAACTCATTGTTCCTTAATTGTAGTACACATCCAATCCAAAGTTTATTTAGGCAGTATGAATTTCTCATATCCAAGTGGCATGCCCTTATACCCTAGTCAACTTGTGCCCAACTACTAAAGGTCAATCCATACAAAACGTATGATAAAGAGCACTGGAAAGCTTTTGATATAAAGAGGACATTTTTACCCAATACTTTGAACTTTTCATTATCTTGTAGCAAATTCTTGCAAAAATTTACACAGATTTTATATATAGATTTTTTTATTTAATAGGGATACTGGTCCTGTTCACAAATACCAACAGTTAACCATATATTCATTTGAGTTTTTTCTCTCGTTTTCCTGAAAACAAAAGAAAAAAAGGTTAGAAGGTTACGCACAGTATTTCTTCTGGTGGACGAGAGTAATGAACAAGTTATTTTTTTTTACCTTCAATTTTTGTTCTTCTTTAGCTTTCTCAGATTAGTTTCTGCCTTTCTTTGTTTCTCCTACTACCTGCACGCTTCACTGTCAGCGAAAAGTGTTGATATACCACTAACCCAGAGCGGACATGTCATACTGAAAAGAAAAGAAATACAAATAAATGAGGGATAACTTTCCGTATGGCGCCACCACTTTTTCACTCATTTTTAGAAAAAGGGATATATCAATCAGGTAAATTAGATACTATATTATTTTATTTCGAATGAAAAAGTGGTGGCGCCATACGGAAACTTTTCCTAAATGAGGCCCTAGTTTACTCATCTTATTTGAAAACAAAATTAGGCTTGTTCCCCTTAGTTTAAATACAACATTTTAATTTTAATACCACATCTCAAAGAAATCTGGTTGTTTGCCTCTAGAATTTTAAGAATAAAGATGGGGATGTTATTTATTATTATTCAAGCATACTTCATCACGTGATTAGTATGGGGGTCTTGGGGTACGTGTATGTACCCTTGCCCTTCCTCCACTTCAGTGTTTTTAGTAAGTAAGGGCCAATTTAATTTTTCCTGAATCGTGTACATTTTTAATCGGCCTAGTGCATTGAATATTTAATGTTTTTTGATTTTTCATACTGTAGTCTGTACATGTAATTGTAATTACTAATTGTAACAGTGCATGTATGAATATGATGTATGTTTTTTGTTATTAATTCAAGTATTAAGTAAATAACTAAAACCGATGTGTGTCATCATCATGATTCATCACCAAAATGTGTATCCTCATCATGTGATCGTGACTCTGATTTCGTTTCATATATTTGAGAGATCGGAGCATTTCATTTTGTTTAACTTCATGACTTGACAAAAAAAAAAAAAAAAAAAAAAAAAATGATTAACTGCTTTGCTTCGAATTGAAGCACAACTTATTCTGGAAAGAAATGTTGCCTAAATACCTTCAACTTCCACCAGTACATCCACGGTACTCCAACCAGCAGCTGCCGCTGTGCTTTCTGGTGAAATTGGATCGGAAGGTCTTGTCTTTTGTAGGTCGCTGTCATGTCATCATCCATGGCGTCCAAGCATACACATTTTCACATGTCATGATGATCATGATGTTTTTCCTAACCACTGCTGGGCCAACGAACTCCTGCCAGCGATAACTATTTTCCCGAACTAGCTCGGATTAAATTTATGTTGTTTTCATGTAACATAAAACGAGCCGATCTTCGCAACTTTCTTCCCTTCACACAGGACGAAGTTTCCTGAGAAGCGTAGACGACATCTTTCTGAAATCCTTCTCGAAACCACGGCTTCGGCTCCGCATGCTAGCTTGGCCCCGCGGTTGTTTTGGCAATTGTGCGTACTTTGCGTACGCGCTCAGTCAGGGCTTCAGACGAGATAAGGGAACCTGAAGCTGAATCCAACGCAGGCGCCGTCGTTTCGAAAAGGGCCACAAAACCACAGGACTTCGAAACAAGCTCTTTCATTGGTCCACACATCCGCATGCATGTCATATGCGCTATGATTGGCCGAGCTTATAAGTCATCTATTTTTTTGTTGCACGTTCAGCCATTTATTCTCGCTGTATTATTGTGCTTCATTTCGCGAATAAATCCATACTGTGCAAGTTTTGTGCTTGACGACTTTTTTTGGGTGGTAAGTTGAATTTTCTTCAAATTTTTAGACCAAATGTAAGTAGTTGTGTAGGGTAGAGCACTGAAAAGCAGAATTTGGAGCATCATCCCACGGTCTATGGGTCATTCGGTGTGATCGCACACACCATGCACAGGGTATACGGCGGGTGGGTTTACAGCTGCGTCTTTTCGGCAGTGGCGTAACTAGACATTTTCATTTGGTGGGGCAAGTGGGGGCAAAGATTAAATTTGGGGGGGCTAAAGAAGTGCAAGATTAGTATTAAATATGTTAACTGATATATAGTTGATACACACCAATGCAGTTCTAAAACAGTCTATAGTCAGCATGTAACAAAAGATTGCGAAAACAACAAAATCTTAGAGAACATGTCATTTTGTATAAGATAAAACTTTTTGACTGTATAAAAGGATTAAATTACCAACTGTGGTCAACAAGTACCAATTTAGAGTTGTACACGGTATTCTCAACTAGGCTTTGTGGGTGTGTAAATACCCAAAACATAATAATATTAGGCCAAATAAAAATAGAAAAATAGAAATGTTTAGCGTCCCCGCCCGCTTCCTTTTTACAGGACACCTCTTTTTTTTCTGAAGTTTTTTTATGCACATTTTTTTTTCTTTTTTTTTTTGAAAAAGGGTTATTTTAAATGATCTCAGCAAAAAAAAAAAAAATCTGAATGTCTTGTCTGAATACCTTGACTAAATTGTTTCATTAATGTTTTGTGTATTTCAGCAGCAGAAAAAAACCAGTTGATATTTGACATTCATGGCGACCACCTTGAAATAAAAAATAAAAAGCCCCTCCTCCTTCCTTATTTTTGAGAAACCCAGACACTAAACATGTTTCTTTTTTTACTCGGCCTTATTGTAACAAGTGTAAGCCAAAAATACAGGATCGAAATTGTGGGTGTTCTTATCACATTTTAGTTACGAAACGGATATTTAAAAATAATAGGCCTACCTCTCAATTGCACCGCTTGCTTCAAAGGAGAAGAAATGGTCTAAGCAACCTTTTTCGCTGGCCATTTTTGTGCTGTAGTAAATTTCTCTGTAGTGCATCTGACCATGGAGGTAGAAATTTCTACCTCCATGATCTGACGGTAGAAATTTCTACCTCCATGATCTGACTTTGTGTTTACGGAGCTATTGGTCTGCGTTCAGACCACCACGTATTTAACAGAACTTTGTTACATCCTGCACTCTCTGTAACCGCAAAACCACAACAAACATTTACCGCCAATACGATCGCGCGCGCGTTTCCACGCATTTTTCATGTTATAGTCCACATAGGGCCTACTGATAATGAATAAAAGTTTTCCGTTTTACGGCAGCATTTTATGCAGCCTTAAACGATTTATATATAAGGCCTATAAGAATATACTTATCTCTGATTTCATATGGGGGGCAAGATGGGGGGCAAGGGTTCCGAGCGGGGGGGGGGGGGGGGGGCGCCGGCCCCCCCTGCCCCCCCTCTGGTTACGCCACTGCTTTTCGGAGCGAATAATGCGACTGCCTTGAGCAAGGCTACAAGTCTACCACCATGTGAGAGTAGCATCAAGGTACTGGACACGTCTGTTAATTACTCAAAACATAAATATTAATGTAAAAACTTACTTGGTAACGAGCAACGGAGAGATGTTGATAGTGTAAAACATTTTGAGAAACGATTCCTTTTGAAGTGAAGTAGTTTTTGAGAAACAGGTAATTTCTCAAAATAATATTTGAATATGAGAAAGCCTGAAGCCTTTCTCATGCAATTGAAAGCACACCAATTTGTGCAACAAGGGTGTTTTTTCGTTCATTATTCTCTTGCAACTTGAATTTTTATTATTTAACAGAAATACTTTTGTTTTTTTAAGAACTGGTTTTTTATAGACGGCTTAAAATGCTGGGTGATGGTGGTGGTGGTGGTGGTGGGGGGGTTCACACTCAGGTGTGCATACTGGCAGCAGCTGTTTGACAGGTCGAGCCAATTAATTGCAATTACATGTATTGATTAATACTTAACAGATTGATCATTTCTCATATTGCCCATATGTTGGCAATTCTTCCTCGATTTGCTATTGATGTTTATGAACACCGAAATGGACCATTAATAATTGAGAGTTATATTGATTGTGATTCCAAAAATTAGACTAAAATTAGACTGTTAGCTATTATGGAATGACTTGAAAAACACCCCAAATCAGCTGTTGAATATATTGAACATGTGGTCTAAGCATGGTTCACCGTAGCCCTGGCGGCCTTACACTTTCGTTTTGTACTGCAGTTCCTGTGTACAGAGAAAGAGTCATATATATAGGTTCACCGATACAAACTAAAAACAACATTTACAATGTGATGGTCAAAACATACACCTATACGTTGCAATCAATCTGAAATATTTACTCATTATGTTCACAACTTTTTATTATGAACAAATTATACATTCTATTTTTTATTTTTATTTTGTTAAATTTTTGTTAGGCTACATTGTAACGGTCGTAAGCACACGCTGTAGTTAAAATGTTGAAACAACGTATGCTGTAAACGTTTATTAATGGATTGAATTGAACTTGGATAATTGCTCCAAACCATTCTATTGAATAATAACTTCAAACCCTCTAGAAGAGAACAAAATGCATGGACAAAACTTGCGGATTTGTGATGAATGGGTGGAAAGAATAAGCTGCTCGGACTACTATGTCTGAGCAGCTAGTTAAATAAAGAATAAAAAACAAAATCCACCGGTTAAACCCACAATGTGTGCAAATTTAGCTAGATACGTATCATCCTTAAATAATAATAAGATAAGATAAGATAAGATAAGAACTTTAAGAAGAAACATAGAAGTGTTTTCTATAGAAGTGATTTCTATAAGATTTGTATAGTTTAAAAAATATTGATAGCTAAGGGAATAATAACGTAAACATACAGGTTGGTTTAGGCCTTCGTGTACCATTATAGAGTAGCATGGGTTGAAGGCCTGATTTACTTTTTGTAATTACTCAGTAAAATAATGACCATATATTATTATAGGACCTAAAAACTTAGGCCTATTTGGTAAAGAGTACTGGTTGATATTCTTAAAACATTGTTAGAAACGACCTCAGTTGAAGTAATCTAGTTTTAGAGAAAGATGTAATTTTCAGCCACAAATTTGAATCTGTGAAAAGCCTTCAAGCTTTGTGCCTTTTTCGGGAAACTGAAAACACACAATTCTCAGCTATTATAAGGGTATTTGACCATTATGAACTCAAATGTTCACATGGTTTTTTTTCATGTTATGCTTTATGTTGGGATGCACCAAGTGAGAATACTGTCTTGGACAATTTCTAAAATTAAACACAGTCTTTAAAGGGAAGGGGTGACGTCATTCGTTGTTACACATTATACCAGAGTGACATTTTTAATATTCCTTTAAAAATATAGTAACATGAAATGCGCATGAACTGTTCCTTTAAAGCCGAACCCGCAATATGAATGTTATTTGAAACAATGTGCATTTTGACTTTTAGGTCGCACTATCTGTCAGCCCTGCTCGCCATTGTGCGATGGATCGGTCAAATTGGCTCAGTATTTGGATTCCAATTGATTGGATTCGAATAACAATAGGCGTGTTCATATACAATATAACACCATCAAACAAAGCCTTTTACTTGATCACAAAGATCATCCGGTATATTACGCGTTGCTAATTAGTTTATTATTGCTTCTACTGATGCATATCATCAACATGGAATGGCCTATTGACAAAACTCATCATTGTTATCATTCATCCGTTAATTCGTTACATTCACAAGTTGTAGACCCTAGCTTATGAAAAGACCAAATGAGATGATCGGAGATGACTACCGTATGTAAAGAAAAGTCATAATATTATCTTCAATTCAGCTGTCGCCATCAATTACAGCAATGTAGACTGCACTGTTTCTGGAGTTAACGCCCACTGTGTATGTAAGTATAATGTGCCTTTTATAATAGACAATGTGGCGCCACACTTGCATAATTATAATAATTTTAAAACTTTCAAATTTACTCGTAAAATGACGAGGTAAGCCTCATAGATGTAAGTTGTGTTTGGTGCAATGGAGTTAACACGCTCCACAGTGTTGAAGCGATTCGGTTTAACCACAATCCCTTATAATAGCATTTCTGAGAAATTGGTGGAAATATCGGTTTGCATTTTGTGGTTTGGGCAGACAGGTTTACCCAAACCCAAGAGTGTGCTAGTATTGTGTCTACCATATCTAAAAATGGCTAATTAAACTGAGACTCATTTGAAATCAGATGCTTTGATTAAATTAGATTAAAGTGGGTTGTTCATTGCAAGAGGGCTTATCGCTATGTCAACTGGTGTATTTCTCATTCTCATTCACGTATTGAACACGCTTGGTGTTTGTTGTGTTACGGACATGTCCGTTCAGATTGACGGTATGTTCTCTTCTTTATCCGTTCGGTGTTTAGAAAGGGTTCAACAAACCTCACTATGGTTCGTTTTATTTTATTTTATTAGTTGTCATAACAAAAATATAATACCTATAAGATGTACGAACAATAGAAGTGTACAATTTTACCTTGCACACCAAACGGGTATAACTCAATTGAATTTTAAGTAAAAATGGTTTATTGGTAAAAACGTCATAACAGCCAGAGGCCGAATTAAGGAAAAAATACAGAAAATAATGTTTACAAATTAATACATTTTTATAAAAATATTTACAAATGTATATTTATAATAATAATAAAAAAATAAAAATAAAAAGTAGGCCTGCATGACGTCATTAGAAGTAGAGATAAGCAATAATTGGACACACCCAGATATTCTATATATTTTGATATTGAAATGATTGTTGAACCGAGATTAATCAATATTAGTGTTTACATAGTGATGCTTCTAAAAGGAAATCCGTGTCAAAGATCGTTGGACTTCGACCTGCTTTATAATAATACTTCTTATAATAATTCTCTATTGGTAGTGCCAATGCTGATTGCCAATTTCAAACGTCTATTTTACTATTACACGGACAGTACTGACAGATCATTATTCCGTAAGGTTTTGTTTTTTCTTTTTGATTTTGAGTCTTTTATTGAAAGAAATATCTTGTGTTTAAATCTGATTTTGAGTTTAGAGTCAGGGATGTTGGAGAGCTATACACATCCGTGATGGTGAGATAATATTATGTTATAATGTCGTTACAGTGTCACTACAGCGTGTATAACCAAATCGGTCAGACAGTCGCTACAGCGTGTATAACCAACTCGACACTGTCACTACAGCGTGTATAACCAACTCGACACTGTCACTACAGCGTGTATAACCAACTCGACACTGTCACTACAGCGTGTATAACCAACTCGACACTGTCAATATAGCGTTTATAACCAACTCTGCCAGAGACTGTTCTTAAATTCGGCTCGGTGTATAACTAGGCGAGGAACCAACTCAATTAGAGCATTCACTATGGCAAGCTCAACCAAACATGCAGTGAGTATTATATTGCACTTCATTGTTGTACATTACCTTTTAAATTATCAAGCATTGAACGACATGGGGTCGGCAGTACTAATACTTTTGTATAATAACTTTCTTTTCTTTTCCAACATATTAATTAACAGAAAATGAAAGCATACGTTGCAATTGTCGGCTTGTACGTTGTACTAAGTGTAGTTGCCATGCTATGTTTCGACGAACTATCCAGTTGGATGCCAGTTGTTATTTCAGTTCGTAATCATTGCGATTCGGATGACATCAGATGCAAGCCTTCCAGTAACTTTCAAGACTTAGTCATAAACTTAACAACTCCATCCGTAGAGGGAGGCTCTACAACTTTAAGACCAGTTGAAGCAAGAAGAAAAGCAAGATTAGCAGAATGGATTGGACCCCAGGGTTACAGGACGTACAAATCAAACAAGGTAAGACTTCATCGTTCATTGAACAATTGCAAAGATACTCATGCAAGATATTAATAACTCGGAATAACGGATTTGACAAATTATGTGACATCTCAGGAAAACGGGTTCCGTGTTATCACATATCGGAAAATCGGATTTCAAAGATACTCTACCTCAAAAATAGGGAATGCAAACAATTAATATAACAACTTGGAAATACAGAATTCAAAGGTTTGACACGGGATTCCGTGTTATTACATCTCGGAATCTCGTTTATCAAAAAAAGATACTCTGTAACGAAAACACGGTATGCAAAGATAGCACAGCTCGGAACTACAGAATTCAAAGGTGTGATATCTCGGAAAGACGAGATTCCGAGTTATCACAAAGTAACATAAAGTCCCCTGTCTTGAGAAAAGTGCGCGTTGTGAGATACCAATTTAAGACTGTTAATAATTTAATCTGTGAAATTATACATGTCAGGGAAGTAGATGTTTAACTCATACATCGGGACAAATTTTGTCCACAATGTGTTTAATTAACGAGTAATTAATATTGTTTAAAGTGTATCCGATTGTATAAATAAATACAGGCATCATCTTAATTTTTGTTTTCTGTAGCAAGCAAACCTTTTAAACTACTGATTTTATTTCAAAAGGTAATAATTATAAATGGCTGTTAGCAAACTGCTTCCAACTAAAACTACATGGTGTACGTGCAGAATAATTGTTATGACCTCACGTTTTGAACTCACTAGCTACGTGAGAAGAACTGAGATAATAATTCGTGCATTCAACTCAAAAGGATACACGTTTTCTGTTGCCAAAATATTCGCTGAACCATAAAATCTATGTACAAACAACATATTCACAAGAAAATATAAATATGGAAGGTAACACACAGCACACAGTGAAACCGAGTTTTAGTGAGAATAATGTCAATCTGTGAACATTGTGTTTTGTGTTACAAAAAAGACCCAAACTAGAGGCCGCGGTCATATTATAACAGCAAGGATTTGCTTTATTGTAGGCAAGGGTCGGATGTGGTGTTTGAACTTGTAGAATGCAGAGGAGTATAATGGGGCTAATTTTTAAAGAACAACACATGGGAGAGGTGGGCATGGGCAAACAATGTTTGAACTGTAAATCAGCATAAAGAGACAAAAACCTTCTCTCTTTTTTAAAGAACCTTACAGAATTGGTTTTTACTCACAAACATTAGCTGTCAGTGTAAGCACTTCCTGTAATTCACCATTTAAAGGCAGTGGCTACATTGGTATGTACTAAAAAATTATTAGCATAAAACCCAACTTGGTAACGTACCAGTGAGAGGATGATAGTATAAAACATTGTGAGAAACGGCTCCCTCTGAAGTGAAGTAGAAAGTTTTCGAGAAAGAAGTAATTTTCCACGAATTTGATTTCGAGACCTCAGACTTAGAATTAATTGAGGTCTCGAAATCAAGCATCTAAAAGCACACAACTTCGTTTGGCAAGGGTGTTCCTGGGGTGTGAATTTTTACTTCGTTTGGCAAGGGTGTTCCTGGGGTGTGAATTTTTCACAGGTTGGTAATTTTATGCATATATGTTGAGATACACCAAGTGAGAAGACTGGTCTTTGACAATTACCAATAGTGTCTAGTGTCGTTAAACACAAACTGAAAACAAAATCAGTTTGGGGGCCTACATAAAATGCTTAGACCGCAAAATCCAATTCTGTGGTGACGTTTTCATTTTTGTGACTTGCCCTTAAACAAAGACGCCGTTATAAAAAATCAATGTTCGAGATATTTGGGGTAGTGATACATTTCAGACGGCATGACGTCAATTATTTGAGTCCGTTGTCATGGGGAAATTTTCCCATGGAGATTCTACATGGGCTGAAGGAGGATGATTCAACAGAGGGCGCTATCAGAAGAAGTCTGTACACAGTTCGCCACTATGTGACCGTTGTTGGGTGGGGGGGATCTCAAGCACTCTTCGTGCAGTAACAAGGTCAACTAAAAAAAAAAATTGTTAATCGTTTAGAGAAATTATTTTTCGGTGAAAATCTTTTATTTAACGAGGTTTAAAGGCACTGGACGGATACCACTCAAAATAGTTGTAGCATAAAAACTTACTTGGTAACGAGTATTGGAGAGCTGTTGATAGTATAAAACATTGTGACAAAACCGCTCCCTCTGAAGTATCGTAGTTTTTGAGAAAGAGGTAATTTCTTTCACTGGCCATTCTTTGATAAGTAACGTTTACTCTTTGAACCTTCATCTTGTAAATACATGTATTGTTTTTGTGATGTATTTTGTAAGTTTAAGTTTTGTTTTTTAATGAATCCAATCATAATGTGGTTGCAAATAAATGAACCTTACCTTACCTCACCTTACCTCACCTCACCTCACCTCACCTCACCTCACCTCACCTCACCTCACCTCACCTCACCTCACCTCACCTCACCTCACCTCACCTCACCTCACCTCACCTCACCTCACCTCACCTCACCTCACCTCACCTCACCTCACCTCACCTCACCTCACCTCACCTCACCTCACCTCACCTCACCTCACCTCACCTCACCTCACCTCACCTCACCTCACCTCACCTCACCTCACCTCACCTCACCTCACCTCACCTCACCTCACCTCACCTCACCTCACCTCACCTCACCTCACCTCACCTCACCTCACCTCACCTCACCTCACCTCACCTCACCTCACCTCACCTCACCTCACCTCACCTCACCTCACCTCACCTCACCTCACCTCACCTCACCTCACCTCACCTCACCTCACCTCACCTCACCTCACCTCACCTCACCTCACCTCACCTCACCTCACCTCACCTCACCTCACCTCACCTCACCTCACCTCACCTCACCTCACCTCACCTCACCTCACCTCACCTCACCTCACCTCACCTCACCTCACCTCACCTCACCTCACCTCACCTCACCTCACCTCACCTCACCTCACCTCACCTCACCTCACCTCACCTCACCTCACCTCACCTCACCTCACCTCACCTCACCTCACCTCACCTCACCTCACCTCACCTCACCTCACCTCACCTCACCTCACCTCACCTCACCTCACCTCACCTCACCTCACCTCACCTCACCTCACCTCACCTCACCTCACCTCACCTCACCTCACCTCACCTCACCTCACCTCACCTCACCTTACCTTACCTTAAAAATATTTGAATATGATTTCGAGACATCAGAATTTGAATTTGAGGTCCCGAAATCAAGCATCCCGAAATAAAGCATCTCGAAATCAAGCATCCCGAAATCAAGCATCCCGAAATCAAGCATCCCGAAATCAAGCATCCCGAAATCAAGCATCCCGAAATCAAGCATCCCGAAATCAAGCATCCCGAAATCAAGCATCCCGAAATCAAGCATCCCGAAATCAAGCATCCCGAAATCAAGCATCCCGAAATCAAGCATCCCGAAATCAAGCATCCCGAAATCAAGCGCACAACTTCGTGTGACAAGTTCTTCAAAATTAATATTCTCTTGCAACTTCAACGACCATTTGAGCTCAATTTTTTACAGGTCAGTTATTTTTTGCATGTGAAGATACACCAAATGAGGGTATTTGACAATTTACCAATAGTTTCTGGTGTCTTTGATCCAGAAAGTTGTATTCATTCTTCATGTGATATTATGTGCAATAATGCACTTTGAATTCAAGAGGAGTTTTATATCAAAATATAAAGTCACCATTCGGTTATTATAGCCATTTTGAACTGATTGATTATTGTTGACATTATCCCACTTCCACCAAATGACAGTTTATTTTGATCTCACTAAAGGCAGCTCCTTATATCGACCTTTTGTTGATGGATGCGGAAAACACTCAATCTCAATCCATGCTGGATATTGTGTATTAATTGATCTTTGTTTATTCAACAGACACCTCGCCAGTGTAACTCCTGTTCAATAGTTAACAGCGCTGGTCGACTACTAGGGTCAAAGGTCGGACACGTCATAGACAAAGCAGATTGCGTCATTCGCATGAATACCGCCCCAACCCACAAGTACGAGGCCGATGTTGGCTCTAGGACTACATTTCGGGTCATAGGTCATAGAAACTTACCGAGCATGCTGAAAAAGGTCAAAGACAGAAGTAAATATCTTGATAACGTAGCGACCAGATCTGACCTAGTAATCGTGT